>NC_091456.1:190267493-191577579 GCF_027789765.1 Dendropsophus ebraccatus | reverse complement strand
ACTATACTTATACACCACATGCTTATTGCTATACTGTAGCAGTACTTATATATCACATATCCAGCTGCTGCTGTTTTATCAGGGTTTATACAGTTACTATACATTATACACCACATGCTGCTATACTGTACAGTAACTTATATATCACATAATCCAGCTGCTGTGTTATCAGGGTTATACAGTTACTATACATTATAACACCACATGCTGATTGCTATACTGTACAGTAACTTATATATCACATATCCAGCTGCTGTGTTATCAGGGTTATACAGTTACTATACATTATATACCACATGCTGATTGCTATACTGTACAGTAACTTATATATCACATTTCCAGCTGTTGTGTTATCAGGGTTATACAGTTACTATACATTATATACCACATGCTGATTGATATACGGTACAGTAACTTATATATCACATATCCAGCTGCAGTGTTATCAGGGTTATACAGTTACTATACATTATATACCACATGCTGCTATACTGTACAGTAACTTATATATCACATATCCAGCTGTTGTGTTATCAGGGTTATAGTTACTATACATTATATACCACATGCTGCTATACTGTACAGTAACTTATATATCACATATCCAGCTGCTGTGTTATCAGGGTTATACAGTTACTATACATTATACACCACATGCTGCTATACTGTACAGTAACTTATATATCACATATCCAGCTGCTGTGTTATCAGGGTTATACAGTTACTATACATTATATACCACATGCTGATTGCTATACTGTACAGTAACTTATATATCACATATCCAGCTGCTGTGTTATCAAGGTTATACAGTTACTATACATTATACACCACATGCTGCTATACTGTACAGTAACTTATATATCACATATCCAGCTGCTGTGTTATCAGGGTTATACAGTTACTATACATTATACACCACATGCTGCTATACTGTACAGTAACTTATATATCACATATCCAGCTGCTGTGTTATCAGGGTTATACAGTTACTATACATTATATACCACATGCTGCTATACTGTACAGTAACTTATATATCACATATCCAGCTGATGTGTTATCAGGGTTATACAGTTACTATACATTATACTCCACATGCTGCTATACTGTACAGTAACTTATATATCACATATCCAGCTGATGTGTTATCAGGGTTATACAGTTACTATACATTATACACCACATGCTGCTATACTGGACAGTAACATATCACATATCCAGCTGCTGTGTTATCAGGGTTATACAGTTACTATACATTATATACCACATGCTGATTGCTATACTGTACAGTAACTTATATATCACATATCCAGCTGCTGTGTTATCAGGGTTATACAGTTACTATACATTATATACCACATGCTGCTATACTGTACAGTAACTTATATATCACATATTCAGCTGTTTCTAAATGTTTGTTTCATTTGTTTTACATGTTATTCAGAATAAAAAAAAAATCATTATTTTTGGGGGTGTGGAACCAATTGTCTGCATATCAGTGATTTCTTATGGGAAGTTTTGCTTTGGTTTAAGAGTTGATTCGGATTACAAGCGCGTTCCCGGAACAAATTATGTTCCTTTCCAAGGTACCACTGTATATTACATTGTCTACTTTTCTTCCATTCCAGGATCCTCTGCTGATATCTTCTATATAAGAGACCGACCCATCAACCATGGAGAGAGACAGAGACAAGATGGCCGAGAGGATAATAACCCTCACCCTACACATACTCTTCCTGCTTACTGGGGAGGTGAGGGATTGTGGGAGTGATGTCATCATGACATCATTCTTATCTATGGAATAACAGATGGATAGGACTGGAGAGGTGAGGGATTGTGGAAGTGATGTCATCATGACATCATTCTTATCTATGGAATAACAGATGGATAGGACTGGAGAGGTGAGGGATTCTGGGAGTGATGTCATCATGACATCATTCTTATCTATGGAATAACAGATGGATAGGACTGGAGAGGTGAGGGATTCTGGGAGTGATGTCATCATGACATTCTTATCTATGGAATAACAGATGGATAGGACTGGGGAGGTGAGGGATTCTGGGAGTGATGTCATCATGACATCATTCTTATCTATGGAATAACAGATGGATAGGACTGGAGAGGCGAGGGATTCTGGGAGTGATGTCATCATGACATCATTCTTATCTATGGAATAACAGATGGATAGGACTGGAGAGGTGAGGGATTCTGGGAGTGATGTCATCATGACATCATTCTTATCTATGGAATAACAGATGGATAGGACTGGAGAGGTGAGGGATTCTGGGAGTGATGTCATCATGACATCATTCTTATCTATGGAATAACAGATGGATAGGACTGGGGAGGTGAGGGATTCTGGGAATGGATGGAGTGATAGTAATGTGTCTATCCATACACAGGATTACACAGTAGTGAAGAAGTCCTCTAGTGGGCGCTGTGGGGCCCCTGGGTGTGAAGGATGGGGAAGAACCCTGAGCCCAATCCCGGGGCCCCTGATACATGAGGAAATGGAGGAAGAGAAGATCCTAGAAGTCACCAACAAGATGGTGGAGCTGCTGAGTGGAGAGGTGAGACTGTGGCTGCTGGGAATGCTGGGACATTATACAGTAACACCACTGGAGGGGTGGGGGGGATGACTGTGTGATCATTGTGTGTGTCAGGTTCCTATAAGGTGTCAGGACGTGGCGGTCTATTTCTCCATGGAGGAGTGGGAGTATGTAGAAGGACACAAGGATCAGTACAAGGATGTGATGCTGGAGGATCAGCAGCCCCTCCCATCAGCAGGTAATAGACAGGACTATATACACACCTCCTCTCTGTATTATCTGGATGGAAAGAATGAATTCAGTCTCTGTATGTGTCCCCTCCAGTCAGATCCAGTAAGAGAACAGCACCAGAGAGATGTCCCTGTCCTCTTCTCCCACAGGATCAGGATCAGGTAGATGGAGATGTTCCCTATGATCTGTACATCCCACCTGACTCCTACTGTCTGATGACTTTTACAATATTTCTCTCCCATCTTATGAATCAGGGGGAAGATGGGAACAATATTAATGGTATAAACATAATAGTAAAAGAAGAGACGTATACGTGGGATGATGAGCAGTATATGGATGACATCACTACAGAAAAAGATCTGGACTGTTGTAATGCTATAGACATTATGGTAAAAGAAGAAGAGACAGATGTGAGCAGTGATGAGCAGTATAAGGAGGACATCACTACAAGTAACCGCCCAGGTGAGTAGATAACACATGACATGGTTGTGGCACGAGGCCGATATCTACATCATCTGCTGTCACTACTGATTAGAGAAAATCAATTGTCAGGTTCAATGCTTTTCTCTCATTCATCTGTTTCTCTCATCTTTAGTAGTGACCATTACATTCAGCCTTCTTGGGATCATAAAAGGTTTTATTAAGGGGACAGCACTCACCACCTCTAAGGGGATCTGGATCAGTCATATGATGATCTGGGATGGGGGTTTAGCCAAACTTCTCAATTAGATGCAACTAGAAAAGGAATATAAACATAGGGGGAGATTTATCAAACATGCTGTAAAGTGAAGCTGGCTCAGTTGCCCCTAGCAACCAATCAGATTCCACCTTTCATTCCTCACAGACTCTTTGGAAAATGAAAGGTGGAATCTGATTGGTTGCTTGGGGCAACTGAGCCAGTTTCACTTTACACCATGTTTGATAAATCTTCCCCATAGGGTCCATTCCAGTCTATTCAGGGGGGGGGGGGGACATCAGTCCATGATCTGTTGGCCATCAGGCTAGAAGGGATTAGAGCCAGCACTTCTCTCTGTTACCCCTTATAGACCCTACATTGAGCCCTCTATTAGGCATGCTCCCTAATAAGCATGACCCCATAAACACTGTCCCTGGAATTCCCAGACTTTTCAGGGTAGGCTGCTGTGTGTATAAAAGGAGCAGTGCTGTATCAGCCCGTTATATTACATATATGGCGTGCTAAATCTACAATTGTCAGTCCTTCTAGGGCTGCTGGGCGGAGCCTAATGTCTATGGTGTCTATACACACCGAGGAGGAGATCCTGCACTGTCTCTGTGCGCAGCCTGGAAGCCATAATAAAGTTATACTGAGCAGTCTAAACAGCGTATTAAGCCCTGGATGAGCTCTCTTACAGAGCTGCCTCTCTCTCTGCCTGTGTACCCAGGCACTCTCCCTCCCATATACCTCCCCCCCACTCCATAGACTTACATTAGTAGGTCAAACCCTGACCTAGCTACAGGATGGTACGGTGCTAGTTTCAGGTATAGGGTGAATGGGGGAAGATGATGGCTCCTTCCTTAGAAACATTTAATGTGATAAAATCTGCTTTCTTCTTGGCAGCTGAGTGTCCCCGGAGATCAGAGGGACATCAGATATCTCCAGATATTACAGCAGATGGTCAGATCACACAAGATACATATGAAGAACCTTCTATTACCCCAGATATACCCCCAGCCCCTCACAGCAAAGATCTGCCATCTCATCCTTCTATACACGTCCTGTCTACTGATTCATCACAGACTGTGAATGATAATAAAAGTTACAGATGGAATGTCGAATATCAGAATGCTCCCACAGAAGATCTATGGTCATGCTCAGACTGTGGAAAATGTTTTACTGTGAAATCAAAATTTGTTATACATCAGAGAGCTCACAGAGGGGAGAAGCCATATCCATGCGAAGAATGTGGGAAAGATTTTAGTCGGAAATCAGATCTTGGTAGACATCAGAGAATTCACTCTGGGGAGAAGCCATTTTCCTGCTCAAAATGCGGAAAATGTTTTACTCAGAAAGCACATCTAATTTCACATGATAAAACTCACACAGGGGAGAAGCTATATTCATGCTCAGAATGTGGGAAATGTTTTACTGTGAGATCATCTCTTACCGAACATCTGAGAATTCACACAGGGGAGAAGCCATTTTCATGTCCAAAATGTGAAAAATGTTTTACTGTGAAATCAACTCTTGTTAAACATCTCAGAACGCACGGAAGAGAGAAACCCTTTTAATGAACTACTCTACGTATGTGAAATTATAATAACAAAATATATAATAAATCTATTTTTTCTATTTTTTTAAGAATTCTTTTGGGGGGTCGGGTTGTCTTTACAACGTTCGCCTTGTGACAACTCAGACACGTTATCTATCTATGTCCCTCAAGTCAGTAGTATTACAACGATGGGCAGTTTATATAACTCTTATTTTATATATATATGTATATGTATATATCTGATAAATACACATAATAAAAAAGAAATGAGTCACCACTGCAGCCAGGTGGTAGGGAAAGCTAATAGTATGCTGGGCTGTATATATATATATATATATATATATATATATATACATATACTGTATAATGGTATGCTGGGCTGTATGTATGTGTATGTATATATATATATATATACACATACACACACTACCGTACAAAAGTTTGGGGTCACATTGAAATGTCCTTATTTTTTAAGGAAAAGCACTGTACTTTTCAATGAAGATAACTTTAAACTAGTCCTAACTTTAAACAAATCCACTCTATACATTGCTAATGTGGTAAATGACTATTCTAGCTGCAAATGTCTGGTTTTTGGTGCAATATCTACATGGGTGTATAGAGGCCCATTTCCAGCAACTATCACTCCAGTGTTCTAAGGGTACAAACACACACATTGGATACGCAGCAAATACGCAGCAGATCTACAGCAGATTTGATGCTGTGTTCAGTTATTTAGATCCAATCTGCTGCGTGTTTGTTGCGTATTTGCTGCGTATCGCAGCAGTAAATACGCTGCGTATACGGTGTGTGTGTTTATACCCTTATGGTACAATGTGTTTGCTCATTGGCTCAGAAGGCTAATTGATGATTAGAAAACCCTTGTGCAATCATGTTCACACATCTGAAAACAGTCTAGCTTGTTACAGAAGCTACAAAACTGACCTTCCTTTGAGCAGATTGTGTTTCTGGAGCATCACATTTGTGGGGTCAATTAAACGCTCAGAATGGCCAGAAAAAGAGAACTTTCATCTGAAACTCGCCAGTCTATTCTTGTTCTTAGAAATGAAGGCTATTCCATGCGAGAAATTTAAGATTTCCTACAACGGTGTGTACTACTCCATTCAGAGGACAGCACAAACAGGCTCTAACCAGAGTAGAAAAAGAAGTGGGAGGCCGCGTTGCACAACTAAGCAAGAAGATAAGCACATTAGAGTCTCTAGTTTGAGAAACAGACGCCTCACAGGTCCCCAACTGGCATCTTCATTAAATAGTAGCTGCAAAACACCAGTGTCACCATCTACAGTGAAGAGGCGGCTGCGGGATTTTGGCCTTCAGGGCAGAGTGGCAAAGAAAAAACCATATCTGAGACTGGCCAATAATAGAAAAAGATTAAGATGGGCAAAAGAACACAGACATTGGACAGAGGAAGACTGGAAAAAAGTGTTGTGGACGGATGAATCCAAGTTTGAGGTGTTTGGATCACAAAGAAGAACGTTTGTGAGACGCAGAAGAAATGAGAAGATGCTGGAAGAATGCCTGACGCCATCTGTTATACATGGTGGAGGTCATGTGATGGTCTGGGGTTGGTGCTGGTAAGGTGGGAGATTTGTACAGGGTAAAAGGGATTGTGAATAAGGAAGGCTATCACTCTGCACCGCCATGCCATACCCAGTGGACAGCGCTTGATTGGAGACAATTTCATCCTACAACAGGACAATGACCCTAAACACCTCCAAATTGTACAAGAACTATTTCCAGCAGAAGCAGCAGCTGGTATTCTATCATAGGTAATGGAGTCACCAGATCACCACCCCATTGAGCTGTTGTGGGAGCAGCTGGACCGTATGGTACGCCAGAAGTGCCCATCCAACCAATCCAACTTGTGGGAGCTGCTTCTAGAAGCGTGGGGGGCAATTTCTCCAGCTTACCTCAACAGATTAATAGCTAGAATGCCAAAGGTGTGCAATGCTGGAATTGCTGCAAAAGGAGGATTCTGGGACGGAAGCAAAGTGTGATGTAAGAACAATGTTATTTCACATACAAATCATTATTTCTAACCTTGTCAATGTCTTGACTCTATTTTCTATTCATTTTACAACGTACGGTGGTGAAGAAGTGTGACTTTTCATGGAAAACACTAAATTGTTTGGGGGACCCCAAACTTTTGAACGGTAGTGTAGCTCCAGATCATGATACAGATACAGCTCAGCTACATGTACATTACACACAGCTCTGCCTCCTCCTCCTCCATGTGACTGATCACATGACTGTGACATCATGGCAGGTCCTGAAAGCACAGGGGAAGCACAGGGCTCCTGTACAGCTCTGCAGGTGGAGGGATGTGTGGAGTTACTGCAGGGAAGGAGCTGGGGGACAGCAGGAGGATTAACCCCTTAGGGACTGGACTAAGCCTTAGGTATGAAGTGTTTTTTTTTCCTCTGGTTTAAAGCGATACCTGATATATCACATTGTCTCATCTTCTCTCCATTCATCTCCCAACATTCCAGGATCCTCTGCTGATATCTTCTATATAAGAGACCGACCCATCAACCATGGAGAGAGACAGAGACAAGATGGCCGAGAGGATAATAACCCTCACCCTACACATACTCTTCCTGCTTACTGGGGAGGTGAGGGATTCTGGGAGTGATGTCATCATGACATCATTCTTATCTATGGAATAACAGATGGATAGGACTGGAGAGGTGAGGGATTCTGGGAGTGATGTCATCATGACATCATTCTTATCTATGGAATAACAGATGGATAGGACTGGAGAGGTGAGGGATTCTGGGAGTGATGTCATCATGACATCATTCTTATCTATGGAATAACAGATGGATAGGACTGGAGAGGTGAGGGATTCTGGGAGTGATGTCATCATGACATCATTCTTATCTATGGAATAACAGATGGATAGGACTGGAGAGGTGAGGGATTCTGGGAGTGATGTCATCATGACATCATTCTTATCTATGGAATAACAGATGGATAGGACTGGGGAGGTGAGGGATTCTGGGAGTGATGTCATCATGACATCATTCTTATCTATGGAATAACAGATGGATAGGACTGGGGAGGTGAGGGATTCTGGGAGTGATGTCATCATGACATCATTCTTATCTATGGAATAACAGATGGATAGGACTGGAGAGGTGAGGGATTCTGGGAGTGATGTCATCATGACATCATTCTTATCTATGGAATAACAGATGGATAGGACTGGAGAGGTGAGGGATTCTGGGAGTGATGTCATCATGACATCATTCTTATCTATGGAATAACAGATGGATAGGACTAGAGAGGTGAGGGATTCTGGGAGTGATGTCATCATGACATCATTCTTATCTATGGAATAACAGATGGATAGTACTGGAGAGGTGAGGGATTCTGGGAGTGATGTCATCATGACATCATTCTTATCTATGGAATAACAGATGGACAGGACTGGAGAGGTGAGGGATTCTGGGAATGGATGGAGTGATAGTAATGTGTCTCTCCATACACAGGATTACACAGTAGTGAAGAAGTCCTCTAGTGGGCGCTGTGGGGCCCCTGGGGGTGAAGGATGGGGAAGAACCCTGAGCCCAATCCCGGGGCCCCTGATACATGAGGAAATGGAGGAAGAGAAGATCCTAGAAGTCACCAACAAGATGGTGGAGCTGCTGAGTGGAGAGGTGAGACTGTGGCTGCTGGGAATGCTGGGACATTATACAGTAACACCACTGGAGGGGTGGGGGGGATGACTGTGTGATCATTGTGTGTGTCAGGTTCCTATAAGGTGTCAGGACGTGGCGGTCTATTTCTCCATGGAGGAGTGGGAGTATGTAGAAGGACACAAGGATCAGTACAAGGATGTGATGCTGGAGGATCAGCAGCCCCTCCCATCAGCAGGTAATAGACAGGACTATATACACACCTCCTCTCTGTATTATCTGGATGGAAAGAATGAATTCAGTCTCTGTATGTGTTCCCTCCAGTCAGATCCAGTAAGAGAACAGCACCAGAGAGATGTCCCCGTCCTCTTCTCCCACAGGATCAGGATCAGGTAGATGGAGATGTTCCCTATGATGTGTACATGTGAGGCTCTTGCTCTCAGTCTCTGTTTATCCTACACTATTATATGGATGATATTTGTGTAATGAGGAAGGTGGAGATGGTGGATAAAGCGACCATAGACATTACGTTGTGTCTGGATCTTATCCCAGTTTCTGGTTATGGAGACTGCTGGTTGGATTTATTCCTATCTGATCCTTTATTTCCTATGAGACAAACCCCAGATGTGTCTGGCAGAGGCCGATCTTCTCCACTGAGACAACTTAATGCCTCTAGCTATTCCAAGTATACAGTGTATGAGGTTTTTATGGTTATATAACATTTCTTCACAGCTTATGAATCAGGATGAAGGTCTAAACTATATTAATGCTATAAACATAATAGTAAAAGAAGAGGAGACAGATGACAGCAGCGATGAGCAGTATAATGAGGACATCACTACAGGTAGCCACCCAGGTGACCATACACAACATGGAGACATAGACCAGATAACAGGACACACAACATGGAGACATAGACCCAGATAACAGGATACACAACATGGAGACATAGACCAGATAACAGGACACACAACATGGAGACATAGACCAGATAACAGGACACACAACATGGAGACATAGACCAGATAACAGGACACACAACATGGAGACATAGACCAGATAACAGGACACACAACATGGAGACATAGACCCAGATAACAGGATACACAACATGGAGACATAGACCAGATAACAGGATACACAACATGGAGACATAGACCAGATAACAGGATGCACAACATGGAGACATAGACCAGATAACAGGACGCACAACATGGAGACATAGACCAGATAACAGGATACACAACATGGAGACATAGACCCAGATAACAGGACACACAACATGGAGACATAGACCCAGATAACAGGACACACAACATGGAGACATAGACCAGATAACAGGATACACAACATGGAGACATAGACCCAGATAACAGGATACACAACATGGAGACATAGACCAGATAACAGGACGCACAACATGGAGACATAGACCCAGATAACAGGACACACAACATGGAGACATAGACCAGATAACAGGACACACAACATGGAGACATAGACCAGATAACAGGATACACAACATGGAGACATAGACCAGATAACAGGACACACAACATGGAGACATAGACCAGATAACAGGACACACAACATGGAGACATAGACCAGATAACAGGATACACAACATGGAGACATAGACCAGATAACAGGATACACAACATGGAGACATAGACCAGATAACAGGACACACAACATGGAGACATAGACCAGATAACAGGATACACAACATGGAGACATAGACCAGATAACAGGACACACAACATGGAGACATAGACCAGATAACAGGATAGACAACATGGAGACATAGACCCAGATAACAGGATACACAACATGGAGACATAGACCCAGATAACAGGATACACAACATGGAGACATAGACCAGATAACAGGACACACAACATGGAGACATAGACCAGATAACAGGATACACAACATGGAGACATAGACCAGATAACAGGATACACAACATGGAGACATAGACCAGATAACAGGACACACAACATGGAGACATAGACCAGATAACAGGACGCACAACATGGAGACATAGACCCAGATAACAGGACACACAACATGGAGACATAGACCCAGATAACAGGACACACAACATGGAGACATAGACCAGATAACAGGATACACAACATGGAGACATAGACCCAGATAACAGGATACACAACATGGAGACATAGACCAGATAACAGGACGCACAACATGGAGACATAGACCCAGATAACAGGACACACAACATGGAGACATAGACCCAGATAACAGGATACACAACATGGAGACATAGACCAGATAACAGGATACACAACATGGAGACATAGACCAGATAACAGGACGCACAACATGGAGACATAGACCAGATAACAGGATAGACAACATGGAGACATAGACCCAGATAACAGGATACACAACATGGAGACATAGACCAGATAACAGGACACACAACATGGAGACATAGACCAGATAACAGGATACACAACATGGAGACATAGACCAGATAACAGGACACACAACATGGAGACATAGACCAGATAACAGGATACACAACATGGAGACATAGACCAGATAACAGGATACACAACATGGAGACATAGACCAGATAACAGGACACACAACATGGAGACATAGACCCAGATAACAGGATACACAACATGGAGACATAGACCAGATAACAGGATACACAACATGGAGACATAGACCAGATAACAGGACACACAACATGGAGACATAGACCCAGATAACAGGATACACAACATGGAGACATAGACCCAGATAACAGGATACACAACATGGAGACATAGACCAGATAACAGGACACACAACATGGAGACATAGACCAGATAACAGGACACACAACATGGAGACATAGACCAGATAACAGGATAGACAACATGGAGACATAGACCCAGATAACAGGACACACAACATGGAGACATAGACCAGATAACAGGATACACAACATGGAGACATAGACCAGATAACAGGATAGACAACATGGAGACATAGACCCAGATAACAGGACACACAACATGGAGACATAGACCCAGATAACAGGACACACAACATGGAGACATAGACCAGATAACAGGACACACAACATGGAGACATAGACCAGATAACAGGATAGACAACATGGAGACATAGACCCAGATAACAGGATACACAACATGGAGACATAGACCCAGATAACAGGACACACAACATGGAGACATAGACCCAGATAACAGGACACACAACATGGAGACATAGACCAGATAGCAGGATACACAACATGGAGACATAGACTCAGATAACACATATATTACACATAGGGAAGACTGATTAAATGTATACACTTTTTTAAATATAATACTCAATAATAAACCCATCTTTCTTCTTGGCAGCTGAGTGTCCCCGGAGATCAGAGGGACATCAGATATCTCCAGATATTACAGCAGATGGTCAGATCACACAAGATACATATGAAGAACCTTCTATTACCCCAGATATACCCCCAGCCCCTCACAGCAAAGATCTCTCATCGCATCCTTCAATACAATTTCTGGCTATTAATTCCCCAAAGTCTACAAAGGAAAATAAAAGTTTGGGAAGGAGTGATGAACGTGAAAGAGCTCATACAGAAGAGAAGCCATTTTCATGTTCACGATGTGGAAAATGTTTTACTGTGAAACCAAAGCTTGTTGGTCACTCACAAAGTCACATAGGGCAAAAGGTGTTTTCATCCTCAGAGTGTGAAAAATGTTTCTTAGAAAAGGAACAACTTTTTGGGCTTCAGAAAACTCACACAGGGGAGAAGCCATTTCTGTGTTCAGACTGTGGGAGATATTTTACTACAAAATCACTACTTGACCTACATCAAAAAACTCACACAGGGGATAAGCCGTTCCCATGTCCTGAATGTGGGAAATGTTTTGCTTTAAAATCGAGGCTTGTTAGACATCTGAGAATTCACACAGGGGAGAAGCCATTTGCATGTTCAGAATGCGGTAGATGTTTTAATGATCAATCAAGTTTCGTTAAACATCAAAGAACTCACACAGGGGAGAAACCATTTTCTTGTTCAGAATGTGGGAAATGTTTCAGTGTGAGTTCAAATCTTGTTAAACATCAGATAACTCACACAGGAGAGAAGCCATGTTCCTGCCAGGAATGTGGGAAATGTTTTACTCAGAAATCAGATCTCAGAAGACACCAGAGAACGCACACAGGGGAGAAGCCATTTGCATGCTCAGAATGTGAGAAACGTTTTAATGAAAAATCAAGTCTTATTCTTCATCAGAGAATTCACACAGAGGAGAAGCCATTCCTTTGTCCAGATTGTGGGAAACGTTTTACGAGAAAATCACAACTTGTCTTACATCAAATGACACACTGCGGATAAAGAAATCTCATGTTCAGAATGTGGGAAATGTCATGATGCTGGTTTGTTATTCTCCAATTATTAGAAGATTCTTTTCACTTTTTTGTGGTTTTCGAGTAAAAAGAACTTGCTATTTATTTTTAAGGAGCCCTAGATTCCTTAGTGCTGTGTATATATAAGGGTTGAACATAAGAATAATATAAATTCAACAAAACAACATCAATAAAGGATGGAATTAACAGCAATGTTTCTATCTTTGCAGATGACACCAAGCTTTGTAGTACAGTACAGTCTATGGATGATGTGCAGGTGTTACAAGCTTTGTGGTACAGTACAGTACAGTCTATGGAAGATGTGCAGGTGTTACAAGCTTTGTGGTACAGTACAACAGTACAGTCTATGGAAGATGTGCAGGTGTTACAAGCTTTGTGGTACAGTACAATAGTACAGTCTATGGAAGATGTGCAGGTGTTACATGCTTTGTAGTACAGTCTATGGATGATGTGCAGGTGTTACAAGCTTTGTAGTACAGTACAGTCTATGGAAGATGTGCAGGTGTTACAAGCTTTGTAGTACAGTACAATAGTACAGTACAGTCTATGGATGATGTGCAGGTGTTACATGCTTTGTAGTACAGTCTATGGATGATGTGCAGGTGTTACAAGCTTTGTAGTACAGTACAGTCTATGGAAGATGTGCAGGTGTTACAAGCTTTGTAGTACAGTACAATAGTACAGTACAGTCTATGGAAGATGTGCAGGTGTTACAAGCTTTGTAGTACAGTACAGTCTATGGAAGATGTGCAGGTGTTACAAGCTTTGTAGTACAGTCTATGGAAGATGTGCAGGTGTTACAGTCTTAGTAGTACAGTACAGTCCATGGAAAATGTGCAGGTGTTACAAGCTTTGTAGTACAGTTCATGGAAGATGTGCAGGTGTTACAAGATCTGTAGTACAGTACAGTCTATGGAAGATGTGCAGGTGTTACAAGCTTAGTAGCACAGTACAGTCTATAGATGATGTGCAGGTGTTACAAGCTTTGTAGTACAGTAGTACAGTACAGTCTATGGAAGATGTGCAAGTGTTACAAGCTTTGTAGTACAGTACAGTCCATGGAAGATGTGCAGGTGTTAAAAGCTTTGTTGTACAATACAGTTCATGGTAAATGTGCAGGTGTTACAGAACGACTTAGACACATTGAGGGGAAATTTATGAAGGGCTTTGTGCCTATTTTCGGTGACTAATTGGATTTTTCACCCATTTTTGTTCTAAGTTCTTTTTATGAACCAGTATTTGACAGGCGAATATTTTTTAGATGCGACTTTTTTTAATCTGCCTGTTTTGAGTATTCACCCAAAAGTTTGTATAATCCGGGATTAGCGCCCAATTTATAATTTGCAACTTTTTTTTGCAATTTTTTACTTAGATACATTCACTATGGCAGTGCTACATTTTAATGAATGAGTCACAAGATATTGGAACAAAATAAACACCAATCCCCATTGGAATAGTTGCACTTATTAGACTCCTTAATAAATGTCCCCCATTGAGTGTTTGGGCGTCCACTTGGCAAATGAGGTTCGATGTGGATAAATGTAAAGTTATGCACCTGGGTACTAATAACTTGCAGCATCATATGTCCTAGGGGGAGTAATAACTTGCAGCATCATATGTCCTAGGGGGAATAATATCCTGCGTGCATCATATGTCCTAGGGGGAATAATAACCTGCAGCATCATATGTCCTAGAGGGAGTAATAATCTGCAGCAGCATATGTCCTAGGGGGAGTAATAACCTGCAGCATCATATGTCCTGGGGGAAGTGATAACCTGCAGCATCATATATCCTAGGGGTAGTAATAACCTGCAGCATCTTGTGTCCTAGGGGGAATAATATCCTGCGTGCATCATATGTCCTAGGGGGAGTAATAACCTGCAGTATCTTATGTCCTAGGGGGGGTAATATCCTGCGTGCATCATATGTCCTAGGGGGAGTAATAACCTGCAGCCTCATATGTCCTAGGGGGAGTAATAACCTGCAGCATCATATGTCCTAGGGGTAGTAATAACTTGCAGCATCATATGTCCTAGGGGAAGTAATAACCTGCAGCATCATATGTCCTAGGGGGAGTAATAACCTGCAGCATCATATGTCCTAGGGGAGTAATAACCTGCAGCATCATATGTCCTAGGGGAGTAATAACCTGCAGCATCATATGTCCTAGGGGGAGTAATAACCTGCAGCATCATATGTCCTAGGGGGAGTAATAACCCACATGCATCATATGTCCTAGGGGGAGTAATAACCTGCAGCATCATATGTCCTAGGGGGAGTAATAACCTGCAGCATCATATGTCCTAGGGGGAGTAATAACCTGCAGCATCATATGTCCTGGGGGGAGTAATAACCCACATGCATCATATGTCCTGGGGGGGGGAGTAATAACCTGCAGCATTATATGTCCTAGGAGTCGCTGATGGAGAAGGATCTGGTTGTACTTGTAGATAATAGACTACAGAACAGCACACAATGTCAGTCAGCGGCTTCTAAGGCCAGCAGGATATTGTCATGTATATACCAGGCATGGACTCACGGGACAGGGATATAATATTACCGCTCTATAAAGCTTTGGTGCGCCCCCATGTGGTGGACGCTGGTCATTTCTGGGCACCAATTCATAAAAAGGACGTTCTAGAGCTGAAGAGGGTACAAAGACGGGCAACTAAACTAATAAGGGCAATAGATCATTTTAGTTATGAGGAGAGATTAAAAGAATTACATTTGTTTAGTCTGGAGAAGAGACGTTTAAGGGGAGATATGATTAACTTATTTAAACATATAAATGGCCCCTACAAGAAATATGGGGAAAAGATGTTCCAGGTAAAACCCCCTCAGAAGGACAAGAGGGCACTGCCTCCACCTGGAGAGACAAGGGGGCACTGCCTCCGCCCGGAGAGACAAGGGGGCGCGGCCTCCGCCCGGAGAGACAAGGGGGCGCTGCCTCCGCCCGGAGAGACAAGGGGGCGCGGCCTCCGCCCGGAGAGACAAGGGGGCGCGGCCTCCGCCCGGAGAGACAAGGGGGCGCGGCCTCCGCCCGGAGAGACAAGGGCTCAATCTCTTTCAGTCTTTTCCATGAGAACAGTGATCTGTCACCCCAAGATCCGATCAGAGCAAAAACAGCAAAAACTTCACTACAGGAGAGACAAGTTCTTAGACCAAAATATTGGTGACAATGTACAGTGTATGAACTGTTCTTGTGCTGTTGTGTATGGTAAGGCTCCAGTGTGAAGAAGTGACATGAAAATTGTGGAGAACCATATGCCATTGATGGGAGAGGTAGATGTCTATGAAGGTGTGTGACGGTGGATGACACAGTACTGGTATAGCAGCTTACTGATGGTCACTGCACCACATTACACATATACAGCTCAGCTACATGTACATTACACACATATACAGCTCAGCTACATGTACATTACACACATACAGCTCAGCTACATGTACATTACACACATACAGCTCAGCTACATGTACATTACACACATACAGCTCAGCTACATGTACATTACACACATACAGCTCAGCTACATGTACATTACACACGTACAGCTCAGCTACATGTACATTACACACATACAGCTCAGCTACATGTACATTACACACATACAGCTCAGCTACATGTACATTACACACATACAGCTCAGCTACATGTACATTACACACATATACAGCTCAGCTACATGTACATTACACATATACAGCTCAGCTACATGTACATTACATATATACAGCTCAGCTACATGTACATTACACACATACAGCTCAGCTACATGTACATTACACACATACAGCTCAGCTACATGTACATTACACATATACAGCTCAGCTACATGTACATTACACATATATACAGCTCAGCTACATGTACATTACACACATACAGCTCAGCTACATGTACATTACACATATACAGCTCAGCTACATGTACATTACACACATACAGCTCAGCTACATGTACATTACACATATACAGCTCAGCTACATGTACATTACACATATATACAGCTCAGCTACATGTACATTACACACATACAGCTCAGCTACATGTACATTACACACATACAGCTCAGCTACATGTACATTACACACATACAGCTCAGCGACATGTACATTACACACATACAGCTCAGCTACATGTACATTACACATATATACAGCTCAGCTACATGTACATTACACACATATACAGCTCAGCTACATGTACATTACACATATACAGCTCAGCTACATGTACATTACACATATACAGCTCAGCTACATGTACATTACACACATACAGCTCAGCTACATGTACATTACACACATACAGCTCAGCTACATGTACATTACACACATATACAGCTCAGCTACATGTACATTACACACATACAGCTCAGCTACATGTACATTACACACATACAGCTCAGCTACATGTACATTACACACATATACAGCTCAGCTACATGTACATTACACATATACAGTTCAGCTACATGTACATTACACATATACAGCTCAGCTACATGTACATTACACATACAGCTCAGCTACATGTACATTACACACATACAGCTCAGCTACATGTACATTACACACATATACAGCTCAGCTACATGTACATTACATATATATACAGCTCAGCTACATGTACATTACACACATACAGCTCAGCTACATGTACATTACACACATATACAGCTCAGCTACATGTACATTACACACATATACAGCTCAGCTACATGTACATTACACATATACAGCTCAGCTACATGTACATTACACATATACAGCTCAGCTACATGTACATTACACACATATACAGCTCAGCTACATGTACATTACACATATACAGCTCAGCTACATGTACATTACACATATACAGCTCAGCTACATGTACATTACACACATACAGCTCAGCTACATGTACATTACACACATACAGCTCAGCTACATGTACATTACACATATATACAGCTCAGCTACATGTACATTACACACATACAGCTCAGCTACATGTACATTACACACATACAGCTCAGCTACATGTACATTACACACATACAGCTCAGCTACATGTACATTACATATATATACAGCTCAGCTACATGTACATTACACACATACAGCTCAGCTACATGTACATTACACATATATACAGCTCAGCTACATGTACATTACACACAGGGCTCTGCTGCAGGCATATATAACACACACATACACAGCTCTGCTCCACACACATCACACACATCACACACAGCTCTGCTGCACACACATCACTTCAGCTCATCCAGCACAGCAGAGTCCTGCATACACTGAGCAGCAGCCCCTGATCATGTGACTCCTCCTCCATATGACTGATCACATGACTGTCACACCATGGCAGGTCCTGGAAGCACATGGTAGATGCTCTGTCCAAGTAAATCTATGTACCCTTGATGACATCACGCCCATGTGACTTGTTTGGGAGGAGCTTACTCTGCTCCTGTACAGCTCTGCAGGTGGAGGGATGTGTAGAGTCCCTGCAGGGAAGGAGCTGGGGGACAGTAGGATTAACCCATTCAGGACTGGACTTTATTAAGTTTTAGGTAGGAAGTGTTTTTTCTCTGGTTTTGAAATATATTACATTGTCTCATCTTCTCTCTATTCATCTCCCATCTCTACAGGATCCTCTGCTGATATCTTCTATATAAGAGACCGACCCATCAACCATGGAGAGAGACAGAGACAAGATGGCCGAGAGGATAATAACCCTCACCCTACACATACTCTTCCTGCTTACTGGGGAGGTGAGGGATTCTGGGAGTGATGTCATCATGACATCATTCTTATCTATGGAATAACAGATGGATAGGACTGGAGAGGTGAGGGATTCTGGGAGTGATGTCATCATGACATCATTCTTATCTAGGGAATAACAGATGGATAGGGCTGGAGGTGAGGGATTCTGGGAGTGATGTCATCATGACATCATTCTTATCTATGGAATAACAGATGGATAGGACTGGAGAGGTGAGGGATTCTGGGAGTGATGTCATCATGACATCATTCTTATCTATGGAATAACAGATGGATAGGACTGGAGAGGTGAGGGATTCTGGGAGTGATGTCATCATGACATCATTATCTATGGAATAACAGATGGATAGGACTGGGGAGGTGAGGGATTCTGGGAGTGATGTCGTCATGACATCATTCTTATCTATGGAATAACAGATGGATAGGACTGGAGAGGTGAGGGATTCTGGGAGTGATGTCATCATGACATCATTCTTATCTATGGAATAACAGATGGATAGGACTGGAGAGGTGAGGGATTCTGGGAATGGATGGAGTGATAGTAATGTGTCTCTCCATACACAGGATTACACAGTAGTGAAGAAGTCCTCTAGTGGGCGCTGTGGGGCCCCTGGGTGTGAAGGATGGGGAAGAACCCTGAGCCCAATCCCGGGGCCCCTGATACATGAGGAAATGGAGGAAGAGAAGATCCTAGAAGTCACCAACAAGATGGTGGAGCTGCTGAGTGGAGAGGTGAGACACTGGCTGCTGGGAATGCTGGGACATTATACAGTAACACCACTGGAGGGGTGGGGGGGATGACTGTGTGATCATTGTGTGTGTCAGGTTCCTATAAGGTGTCAGGACGTGGCGGTCTATTTCTCCATGGAGGAGTGGGAGTATGTAGAAGGACACAAGGATCAGTACAAGGATGTGATGCTGGAGGATCAGCAGCCCCTCCCATCAGCAGGTAATAGACAGGACTATATACACACCTCCTCTCTGTATTATCTGGATGGAAAGAATGAATTCAGTCTCTGTATGTGTTCCCTCCAGTCAGATCCAGTAAGAGAACAGCACCAGAGAGATGTCCCCGTCCTCTTCTCCCACAGGATCAGGATCAGGTAGATGGAGATGTTCCCAATGATCTGTAGATTTGAGGCTCTTACTCTCAGTTTCGGCTTATCCTACACTATTATATGACGTGATGAGTAGCAGAAACCCACACCACACTAAGACAGAACCACTAAACCAGGAAGAGATGCCGCTAACAAGTCCTTGCCGTGGATAAGAGATTGCTGTACGGGGTGCAGACAATGGAGCAGAGGTATACTGATGTGTAACGAGATCTTCAGCTGAATGTCTTCATTGTAACCACGGAGAGCAGGGAGGGAGGGAGCTTGGTGCAGACGTGTCCTGGGACGGCCGTATCGAGGACCACCCCTTTGTCGACCAGGTGCACCTAGCTCCTCTCCCCCGCTCTGTGTGGTTACAATGAAGACATTCAGCTGATGATAACGGGTGAGTGCTACTTTTTGTATCTCTTGTTACACATTATATGGGTTAGGGCCCTATTCCACTGGACAATTATCGTTCAGATTATCGTTAAATCGTTTGAATCTAAACGATAATCATTCAGTTGAAATGCAGTTAACAATTAACGAACGAACGAGAAATCGTCGATCGCTTTAGAAGACCTGGACCTATTTTTATCGTTGCTCGTTCGCAAATCGTTCGCATTGAATAAGACATCGTTCGGTCATTCACAGTAGATACGAAAGCAATAGCGACGAAAAAAACAATCGCAAATACGATCATAAGTAGCAATTATCGTTCCATAGAAATGAGTGAACGTTTTCAGGTCTTTCTCAATAGCAGTCGTTTAAGATTGTTAACGATTATGCGAAGATAACCGTCCGGTGGAATAGGGCCCTTATACTTGTGTAATGAGAAAGGTGGAGATGGTGGATAAAGCCGACCATAGACATCACATGGTGTCTGGTGTCTGGATCTTATCCCAGTTTCTAGTTTTGGAGAGAACAGAGTGGATTTATTCCTATCTGATCTGTTATTTTCCTACAGACAAATCCAGATGTGTCTGGCAGAAGGTGATCCCCTTCACTCACACAACCTAAAGCCTGTCTAGCTGTGTCGCATGTACAGTGTAAGAGGTTTTATTGATGCTTTTATAATATCTTTTCAAAGTTTATGGATCAGGATGAAGGTCTGAACTGTATTAATGCTATAGACATACTAGTAAAAGAAGAGGAAGAAGAGACAGATGACAGCAGTGATGAGCAGTATAAGGAGGACATCACTAAAGGTAACCGCCCATTTGAGTAGTGACCACTAAATGCAGAGAACAGTCACACATTCTCCTCAGTCACCGGCTGTAACTATTCTGTGTGGAATATTATAAGCTCTGTGTCCTGTCAGTCTATTCTGCTGTATACGACCTTATTCAGCCAAAATACAATCTACGCAATATGGAGACATAGGCTCAGATGATGGGGTGCTGTCCTGTGGGATATGGGAGGCATGAATAATTGAGAACATGGCCGGTGCTCATCTTCACACGGCCATGTCCGAGCTGATATAATTCTGATGCCCGTGTAATGTTACACATAAAAACTGACTGACATCCCTTTTATCATAGTAATAAAAATGTTCTTATTCTTGGCAGATGAATGGGAGGGACATCTGTTGCCTTCAGATTCTACAACAGATGATCTTATAACACAACATTCTATTACCCCAGATATACCCCCAGCCCCTCACAGTGAAGATCTGGCATCTCATCCTTCTATACACGTCCTGTCTACCGATTCCTTAAATTCTGCTGAGGAATATAAAAGTTTTGGAAGGAGTGCTGAACATGAAGGAGCTCATACAGGAGAGAATAAATGTTCACGATGCAGAAAATGTTTTACTGTAAAACCAAAGCTTGTTGGTCATCCGGGAAGTCAAACAGGAGAAAAGCGGTTTTCATCCTCAGAATGTGAAAAATGTTTTTCAGAAAAAAAACAACTTTCTGGGCGTCAGAAAACTCACACAGGGGAAAAGCCATTTCTATGTTCAGATTGTGGGAGAAGTTTTGTTTCAAAATCACTACTTGACTTACATCAAAAAACCCACACAGGGGATAAGCCATTTCTATGTTCAGATTGCGGGAGAAGTTTTGCTTCAAAATCACTACTTAACTTTCATCAGAAAACCCACACAGGGGATAAGCCATTTCCATGTCCTGAATGTGGGAAAAGTTTTTTTTTCAAATCAAAGCTTAGTAGACATTTGAGAATTCACACAGGGGAGAAGCCATTTGCATGTTCAGAATGTGGGAAATCTTTTAATGATCAAACAAGTTTTGTGAGACATCAAAGAACTCACACAGGGGAGAAACCATTTTCATGTTCAGAATGTGGGAAATGTTTTTGTGTGAATTCACAACTTACTATACATCAGATATCTCACACGGGTAAGAAGCCATATTCCTGCCCGGAATGTGGGAAATGTTTTACTCAGAAAGCAGAAGTCAAAAGACATCAGAAAACTCACACAGGAGAAAAGCCATTTGCTTGCTCAGAATGTGAGAAACGCTTTAGTGAAAAATATAGTCTTGTTGCACATCAGAGAATTCACACGGAGGAAAAGCCATTCCTTTGTTCAGATTGTGGGAAACAATTTATAACTAAATCAAGACGTGACTTGCATCAAATAATTCACTGCAGATGAGTTATTCTCATGTTCAGAATGAGGGAAATGTCACACTGTTAAAGTCGGTTTCTTATTCAGGGCTGAAGTTGGTTTCCAATTTCTTAGTAATTTTTCTTTGTCATAAAAAGAACTCAATCAATTTTATTGATATCAAGGTACAGTCAGTGCATGTGAAATTAGCCGAACATTTGAATCAGCTGGCAAAGAAATGGGCAACCAGGGGGCCACTTGTCTGACACTGCAAGCACATAGGGATGGATGCCTCATATCCAAACCAGATGGGTTCAGCCTTCCATAAACAGATTCCTGGCATAAAAACTGGCATTAAAGTGGGCACATTTCAAAGGGTTATGAGTTTGGTGGCAAAGACCTTACACGTCCAGCACACAAAGAAGGATGCCACACAAGAAAATCTGTTGAGTTCAGAGTGGCACAAAGTAGTTCTATATACAAAAAGGCCCGTGGAGCCTCAGTTACGAATCTCAAAACACGGAACAAGGCAGATATCCCTCCAGGGAAGGGCCTAGAAAAGGGATGGCTCCTGTACAGAGACACACCAAAGCACCATATTAACCCTTTGAGGACCAGGCCCAAAATGACCCAGTGGACCGCGCAAATTTTGATCTTAGTGTTTCCGTTTTTCCCTCCTCCCCTTCTAAGAGCTCTAGCACTCTCAGTTTTTTATCTACAGGCCATGTAAGTGCTTGTTTGTTACAGGAATAGTTGTACTGTGTAATGGCGTCTTTCATTTTACCATAACATGTATGATGGAATTCCAAATATATTATTTATGAAGATATAAATAGGTGAAATCGCAAAAAAGAATGCAATATGGTAACGTTTGGGGGGTTCCTGTGTCTACGTAATGCACTATATGGTAACAGCGACATGATACTATTATTCTATAGGTCAGCCCGAACACAACCATATGCAGGTTACACAGATTCTCTAATGTTATATATATTTTTTTAAAATGAAATCCTTTTTTTTGGCAATTAATTATAAATAAAATGGGCCTATTGTGACGCTTATAACAGTTTTATTTTTTCACCTACGTTGCTGTATGGGGTGTCATTTTTTTCCGCCATGATCTCTAGTTTTTATTAATACCATATTTGTGAAGATCGGACGTTTTGATCACTTTTTATTAATTTTTTTTTATATATAATGTAACATAAAATCGTTAATCCGCGCACTTTTTTCCCTCTTTTCGTGTACGCCGTTTACTGTTCGCAATGACGCTTGTTATATTTTAATAGATTGGACAATTACGCACGCTACGGTATATTATATGTTTATTTGTTTGTTTGTTTATTTATTTATATAATGGGAAAGGGGGGTGATTTAAACTTTTATTGGGGGAGGGGTTTTGGGGTTGTGTGTTAGTGTTTTTAACTTTTTTTTTTTTTACACATTTGAAGTGCCTTTGGGGGACTTTTACATCCAGTACTTGGATTTTTACACTGATCATTGCTATGCCATAGACATAGCAGTGATCAGTGTTATCGGCGATCTGCTCATTGAGCCTGCCTGTGCAGGGTAAGTGACCAGAGCGCCGATCGGACCGCACAGAGGAAGGTAAGAGACCTCCGGCGGTCCGTTCTACCGATCGGGGCCCCCGCAGTCACACTGCGGGGGTCACGATCGGTAAGTGACAGGGGACTCCCCCTGTCACACTTAAACGCCGCGGTTGCGCCGCGTTTAAGGAGTTAATAACACGCGGCAGCGCGATCGCTGCAGCGTGTCATTGCCGGTGAGGTCCCGGCTGCTGATTGCAGCCGGCCCCCACCTGCTATGAACCGCGCTCCGCTCCGGAGCGCGCTTCATAGCGGGAGAAACACCCAGGGCGTACAGTTACGCCCTAGGTCGTCTGGGGACAGACTTCCATGGCGTAACTATACGCCCTGGGTCGTCTAGGGGTTAAGTGGTCCCTTCAGTCAATATACAATTCAATTACCAGTCTGATGATATGACCAGGGAAATACCAAGGCCAGGTGTCTATCTACAGACAGTTGTTTCGGGGTTTTACCCCTCATCAGTCTGGAGCAGGATGGAGCCTCACAATCACTAACTGACACAATTTTCTACACAATTTTTTACACATTTTTTACTTTTTCATTATATTTTTTTCCATTGATATTCACTATATATTTGTTAGGATGTTTTTGTTTTTGCTTTTTATTAAAAAGGGTATAATTTAAAGGTAGCGCTCTCTCATGATAATTCAGCTTATAGTATGCTCTTTATATTACGCATATAGTGTTATAATATAGCGTATTTAATAAAAAATTG
This sequence comes from Dendropsophus ebraccatus, assembly GCF_027789765.1. NCBI lineage: Eukaryota > Metazoa > Chordata > Amphibia > Anura > Hylidae > Dendropsophus > Dendropsophus ebraccatus. Next base: position 191,552,727 of record NC_091456.1, on the reverse strand, counting down.
CCTAGTGTTATATTATTGTGGTTTGATTGCGTAGAATGTTTTTGGGAGCACTGTAACTGGTGTCATTTTTAGACAGACATGATGATGGGGGTGGGGTCTGATTACATTCTGTAAAACATTGTTACACTTGCGCCGTTATGTGTATCTCATATCTTGTGTCGTCATGTGTATCTTGCCACAGGAACTATGTTAAGAGGGACAGATTTTAGGTCTAATGTCTATGAAAACCCGTCTGTAAGGTTACGTGATGATGTGGGCGGTGCTTCCTTTATATGGTTCGGGGAGCGCTGTCACGTCTGCCTTGTTGTGTTAACTGCATCTTTTTTGTGACACTTGGTGTGGTGAGGATTTTAACTACCGTATTTTCCGGCGTATAAGATGACTTTTTAACCCTGAAAAATCGGGATTAAAGTCGGGGGTTGCCCCATACGGTGGGGGCTCAAAAATTGCCCCATCCCCAACGTATGGGGCGACCACTATGGGCCTCTTCGATGAGACGCTCTGCTGCCGGGGAGAGGTTCGGCGATCTCCGTCTCCTGCGCAGCTAGTGTACGTCACACTGCCTGCGCCGGGAACGGTACCGGAGGCACGCGGAGGCCGGGAACGGGCCCCAGATGAGTTAAATGTTTGTTAAATTTAGCTGCAGTTAACCCCTGCCTGACTGCAGGGCTGCGGTCAGGCAGGAGTTAATTTTTCGGCGTATAAGGTGAACCCTTGACAATCTGCTTAAAAGTCAGGGGTCGTCTTATACATCCAGTCGCCTCATACACCGGAAAATACGGTATATATTGAATGTATTATGATCATGTGATGGTTCTATATGCCCATACTAACAAACATATGATGACTTGTATCCTTTCCCCAAGAACTAAATAACATTGTCAGCATTTTGGTGCTCGGTCTGCAGATGACAGGTAGGTTTATTTTAGCCTTTCAGCTACCAAAGGTGATTATTTTCATCAAAGGGATGTTAAAGGGGAACTCCGGATAAGAAAAACTTGTTTTCTATTAAAAGTACATTAAAAGTTATATAGCACTAATTTTACTAATTGTAATGGGTGGGGACTGTCATGATCAGCTGAAGGAAATGCATTCCTTGCATTCTGGGAACTGCTCAACCAGGAAGGACAGAAACACAATACAGAAAAAAAAACAAAAACAAATGGATTTTTGGTAGTTTCAAAACTGGGATAGATAGGTAAGTAATGCTATATGCTTCTGCAGAAGTTTAATTTTATTAACCTGTACCTGGAGTTCCCCTTTAAGGCTGGGTTCACACTACGTATATTTCAGTCAGTATTGTGGTCCTCATTTTGCAACCAAAACCAGGAGTGGATTGAATACACAGAAAGGCTCTGTTCACACAATGTTGAAACTGAGTGGATGGCCGCCATATAACAGTAAATAACCATTATTTCAATATAACAGCCGTTGTTTTAAAATAACAGCAAATATTTGCCATTAAATGGCGGCCATCCACTCAATTACAACATTGTGTGAACAGATCCTTTCTGTGTTTTCAATCCACTCCTGGTTTTGGTTGCAATATGAGGACCACAATACTGACTGAAATATACTCAGTGTGAACCCAGCCTAAGGCTGCGTTCACACTACGTATATTTCAGTCAGTATTGCAACCAAAACCAGGAGTGGATTAAAAACACAGAAAGGATCTGTTCACACAATGTTGAAATTGAGGGGATGGCCGCCATATAACAGTAAATAACGGCCATTATTTCAATATAACAGCCGTTGTTCTAAAAAAACAGCAAATATTTGCCATTAAATGGCGGCCATCCAGAAATATACGTAGTGTGAACGCAGCCTAAGGGTGTATGGAGAGAACTCAAGCCCGCTCCATTAGTAGCTGCTGGCTATTGGACTATTTAGACGCCGCTGTCAAAACTGGTTTCAAACGCCCTTCACATACCTCTTTGGTGGTCCAGGTGTAAAGTTTGGCTTCCCATAATGATATCACGGGGAACCATTCCATCGTCAGTACAGCTCAGTCCTCTCTAGGTTACCTGACTTACCAATTGATTCCAGCACAATACCCCTTCCTAGAGCACCACACCCAGCCTCCAGCACCGTACTCCTTCCTCCAGCACCGTACTCCTTCCTACAGCACCACACCCAGCCTCCAGCACCGTACTCCTTCCTCCAGCACCGTACTCCTTCCTACAGCACCACACCCAGCCTCCAGTACCATACCCCTTCCTCCAGTACCATACCCCTTCCTCCAGTACCAGCTGCATCTAAATAGTGCAACTTTTTACTGAATACTGGTTCATAAATAGAACCTAGATATAAATAGTTAGGCATTAGAGATGAGCGAGTAGTGAAATATTCAATCAAATAGGCACCGAGATTCGACTATTCGAACAAATATTCGATCCCATTATAGTCTATGGGGAAAAAAATTGTGGCACTTGGAAATCAAAATTCGACCACTTGGAGGTCAACAAGTCCCCCATGAAACCTCCCTAGACGATGCAAACACCTCTGGAATGACACTGGGACATCAGGGGGAGCATGCCTGGGTGCACCCAACACCCCAAAATCACAGTCTAATGCCACTCACCGCAGTTGCGAAGGAAAAATATTTGTGAACGCTTTATGAACGTTTACAAATGTTCACACATTTTGTTCGTATTTAAGCGTTACATACATGATTCCAATGTGCGTCCGTAGAGCGTCATGTTATTCGTGTGTATCACGCATTATGCTGTAGCAGTATGTATGATGTGCCTTTTTCTGGGCTACTGGAACAATATGTATCATGTGCCTTTTACTGGGCTACTAGAACAATAGGTATCACATGCTTTTTATTGGGCTACTGAAACAGTATATATCAGGTGCCCTTAGTGGGCTAAACCAGGGACACTATAAGTCACTTGTACACACAGGGTATTGGAATGAATACAGCTGCTGCTGCTGCTGTTATATCATCTATTTCTTAGCACTGAGAAGTGCTTTGGATTCAGTGATGACTTTTTTGCTGGATCTCAGCCCCAAAAAGGACTTTTGGCTTCTGTAGTAATCCTGCCTAGCCAAAACGCTACTAAAACCTATCTCCCCCTGCTGCAAGATCTTTCCCTGACTAGGTTGAAAGCGCATCTGTGGTCGAGAGGCGGGAGGCAAGTATTTAAGATTCAAGGTCATGTGGTTCAGCCATCCAATGAGGGTAGACACCGGTTTCGCGCTGCGTGTGTACTCACAGGGTCCCTCACGGCCTCCCTGCATGGAGATTGGATTAAAAAAAGCGCCAAGTGCGATGGGAGGGCTTTCAAATATTTCCTACGTATTCGCCTCACTTCTCAATTGAATTTGAATCTTTTGAATACTGCAATATTCGATCGAATACCATCATCTCTCAAAGGCATATATAACACACACATATACAGCTCAGCTACATGTACATTACACACAGGGCTCTGCTGCAGGCATATATAACACACACATACACAGCTCTGCTCCACACACACATCACTTCAGCTCATCCAGCACAGCAGAGTCCTGCATACACTGAGCAGCAGCCCCTGATCATGTGACTCCTCCTTCATGTGACTGATCACATGACTGTGACATCATGGCAGGTCCTGGAAGCTCAGGGGAAGCATACGGCTCCTGTACAGCTCTGCAGGTGGAGGGATGTGCGGAGTCACCGCAGGGAAGGAGTTAAGGGACAGCAGGAGGATTAACCCCTTCAGCATGGGGCAGTTTTGGGTGTGAAGGATGAGGCTTGATTATTCTCCATTGATCTCGGCTCCGCCTCCTCCTGTTTCTCCGCTGTTGTTGCTGTTTGTGCAGTGAGTTGTATCTGTGTTATTTTTCATCCTTATTATAATAATAATAATAATAATAATAATAATATTTATTTGTATAGCGCCAACAGATTCCGCAGCGCTTATTTAAATATATAAATACATTACAGGTTATATATATAGTTATACAATGAATAAATTAAAATACAGAATTAGAGACCTGCTCTCAAGAGCGTACAGACTAGGATGACTGGAAGTAACACGAGAGGCAACAAGTGCTTTATTTGTCAATGTTCCAGTCAGTATACGTAGAATCTCAAAGTGCCTATAGGTGACTGGGCGAGCCAGTCACAAGCCATTTTCTGAGCTCAGATAACAAGGACAGTGTAACAAGCACCAAAGAAGTTGTAGAGAGGATGGAGAAGGGATAGCAAAGGGAGACGAGATTACAAAATGTTATAAGCACGCCTGAAGAGATGGGTCTTCAGGGCACGCTTAAAACGGGATGTTGGAAATAAAACTGAGGTCTTTGGGTAGGGAGTTCCAGAGAACTGGTGCAGCACGAGAGAAGTCTTGGAGGCGGGAATGAGAAGTTCTGATTAAAGAAGAGGTTAGTGTAAGGTCATTAGCAGAACACAGAGCACGGGAAGGATGGTAGGTGGAGATGAGGGAGGAGATGTATGGAGGGGCAGAGTTGTGGAGAACTTTATGGGTGAGGGTGAGGAGTTTGAACTGTGTTCTATATTTAATGGGTAACCAGTGCAGTGATTGGTACAGGGGGGAGACATAAGTGTAACGGCTGGAGAGGAAGATGAGCCTGGCTGCTGCATTCAGGATAGACTGGAGAGGGAAAGCTTAGAGAGAGGAAGACCGATTAGTAGGGAGTTGCAGTAGTCAAGACGGGAATGGGAGTCTGAGCGGTATCAGTGGTGAGAAATGGACGGATTCTGGAGATGTTTTTGAGATGAAGATGACAGGAGCGTGTAAGAGCTTGGATATAGGGAGTGAAGGATAGATCGGAGTCTAGCATGACCCCCAGACATCGAGCTTGATGCACAGGAGTGATGCTAGTACCACAGACTGAGAGTGAGATGTCGGGTTTAGGTTTGTTAGAGGGAGGAAATACAAGAAGTTCAGTTTTAGAGAGATTAAGTTTGAGGAACAGAGAGGTCATAGTGTTAGAGAGAGCGGATAGACAGTCACTTGTATTTTGCAGGAAGGCAGGGGAGATGTCGCGGGAAGAGGTGTATAACTGCGTGTCATCAGCATAGAGATGGTATTGCAGGCCAAACCTGCTGATGGTCTGTCCGATGGGGGCTGTATAGAGGGAGAAGAGGAGGGGACCCAGGACTGATCCCTGGGGAACCCCAACAGAGAGAGGTAAGGGAGAAGAAGTAGAGCCCGAGAAGGATACACTGAAGGAGCGGTCAGAGAGGTAGGAAGAGAACCAGGAGTGAACAGAGTCCTTAAGACCAAGAGAGCTGAGCATGGAGAGGAGGAGCTGGGGTCCATAGTGTCAAACGTTGCTGAGAGATCCAAGAGAATCAGCAAGGAGTAGTTTCCTTGTGACTTGGCCTTCAGGAGGTCGTTTGACACCTTGGTGAGAGCAGTTTCAGTGGAGTGAAGGGGTCGGAAGCCGGACTGTAGAGGGTCGAGAAGAGAGTTATCAGAGAGATAGCCAGGAAGGCGAGAGTAGACAAGACGTTCCAGGAGCTTAGAGATGAAGGGGAGATCAGAAACAGGCCGATAGTTGGCTGCACAGGATGGGTCTAGAGATGGTTTTTTCAGTAACGGGGTAATAACAGAGTGCTTGAATGAGGATGGAAATATACCAGAGGAGAGGGAGAGGTTGAATATTTTGGTGAGGTGAGTAGTGACAGCAGGAGAGAGGGACTGGAGGATGTGTGAGGGAATAGGGTCACTAGGGCAGGTAGTAGGAGGAGAGGAGCTTGGCAACTTCTTCCTCTGTCACTGGATCAAAAGCAGAGAGTGAAGAGAAGGTGGGAGAGGGGATGGGATCTATGGGAGAGGGGATGGGATCTATGGGGCTTTGGGGCTGGGAGGTGATGTCAGAGCGGATGGAGGCCAAATCTTCACCGCAGAGGTCAGTGATGGGTGACTGAGCTTTGGGCTTGAGAAGAGAATTAAAGGTGTCGAAAAGGCATTTTGGATTTTTTGACAGTGAAGAGATGAGGGAGGTGGAATAATATTGTTTGGCGAGGTGAAGGGCAGAGTAATAAGATTTGAGGGTGAATTGGTGATGAATGAAATCTGCGGAGGTTCTCGATTTCCTCCACAGACGTTCGGCCGTCCTAGAGCACAGCAGAAGAAAGCGAGTTTCCGGGGTGTGCCAGGGCTGCTGGCATCTGTGGCGGGGTGTGCGGAGAGTAGGGGGGGCTAAAGAGTCTAGGGTAGTTTTCAGGGTGTTGTGGTAGTGTTTGGCGGCCATGTTTGGGCAGGTGAGGGATGAGATTGGGGACAGTGAGGATTGTAGGGAGTCTATGAGTTGTTGAGTGTTGATGCCACGCAGATTTCTATATATGTGTGGGGTAGGAGTGTCAGGAGGGGGGCGATTGTTAGTATTTGTGAAATAGAGGAGGTTGTGGTCGGATAACTCTGAGGGATCATTTGTGAAGTTTGAGATGGAAAAGTGGCCGAAGAAGATCAGGTCCAGGGAATTCCCACCCTTGTGTGTAGGAGAGTTTGTTAGCTGAGAGAGGCCGAAAGACGTGGTTAGAGAGAGAAGCTGGGAGGTGGGAGAGGACATAGGAGTATCGACAGGAATGTTGAGGTCACCCAGGATTAGTGTGGGAACTTCAGCAGATAAGAAATGAGGGAGCCAGGTGGCAAAGTGGTCGAGGAATTGTCGTGGAGAGCCAGGGGGACGATAGATAACAGTAACTCTGAGGGGAAGTGGGCGGAAGAGTCTGAGGGTGTGAACTTCAAAGGAGGGGGAAAGAGAGTGAGGGCTCAGGGGGAATGACCTGGAAGGTGCACTGCGGGGAGAGAAGAACCCAAACTCCTCCACCATGCCTACCCTCAGGTCTGGGGGTGTGAGAGAGAAGAAGACCACCATAGGATAGAGCAGCAGCGGAAGCAGTGTCAGATGGTTGTAGCCAGGTTTCAGTGAGGGCCAGAAGGGTGAAGGTTTTAGCGATGAAAAGATTATGAATCTCCGTGAGTTTGTTGCACACGGTGCAAGAATTTAGGAGAGCGCAGGTAAAGGAAACTGGAGAGACAGAGGGAGCAGAAGATGGCAGACAGCGGTTCTAGATGAAGCTAAGAGTGTTACTTGAGGGAAGTAAGAGAGGAGCACTAGCGAGGGAGAAAGGTGGGCCAGGATTAGGAGAGATGTCACCAGCAGCCAGAAGCAGAAGGATAGAGAGAGACAGCAGGTGGTTTAGCAGGAGGTTACAAGACTTGTGGGAGCGATTTCTGTGCTGCACAGTGGAAGGAGTTATAGGGAGGTAAGAGTGTACAGGGCATGGGAGCAATACATGGGGGAGGGGAGGAGAGAGGGGCTGATGTAAAGGTGATTTTCAGTGCGGATGGAGGGTGGGTAGAATAGAAAGAAATCACAAGACATGTAGATGAGGGCAGATAGAAAGTTGAGGAAATATTTCATGGTTAAGTAGTTTGTCACTTACAAAAGTATGTTTAGAGAGCTGTTCTGATCCAATTCTGGCCTAATTCTAAATATTACACTTAAAGTTGGCATTTTAAGATGTTCTATAATGAGACCAGGGTCTACAATGAGACCTTAGATCTAAATTTATACTACTTGAAGGGAAGTTGAATCAGACTTGATCAGAACTCAGGTGTGATAATGGGTGGAGATAGAGCAGATGGGAGAAGCTTATCAGCTGGGAAAGGAAAGATGGTGCCAAGCTATGTTATACACAATCAGACGTACCAATAAAAGACAAAACACATACCAGTGAAACACAGAACAATTACTGAAGGGATTACTTATAATAGGATTCTCCTTTGTTGCCCATAGCGACCAATCACAGCTCAGCTCTCATTTCACCAGAGTAATATTAAGTGAACCCAGAGCTGTGATTGGTTGCTATGGGCAATAATGAGACTCTTACTATAAGAGATACATATATATGGCTGTACATCTACGTTATATATACACATCAGCCAGACCACTGCTTTTAGAGCAGAGTGGTGGTGGGTTACATAGACTGTTTTAGATGTTTTAGTCCAAGAATATAACTACTAACTACATAGAAACTGCACCAAGGATGAAGGTAAGAAACTGACCTTCATCCTCAGCGCCCCGTGCTCAAAAGGGACATATCAGGTTACATTCGTCTAACCTGCTGATAGTTTCCCTTTAAATGTTATCTCCAGTATGTGCTGGTTTTCTTTAAACATAAGATTTTACGTGTTTTTTTTATATTTCCCTATGTTTTCTTCATTCAGGTCCTGCTGATATCTTCTATATAAGATCATTTTCCAATTGAACCAGTGAAGGATGAAGAGAGACAGAGACAAGATGGCCGAGAGGATAATTAACCTCACCTTAGAGATACTCTTCCGGCTTACTGGGGAGGTGAGGGATTCTGGGAGTGATGTCATCATGACATCATTCTTATCTATGGAATAACAGATGGGTAGGACTGGAGAGGTGAGGGATTCTGGGAGTGATGTCATCATGACATCATTCTTATCTATGGAATAACAGATGGATAGGACTGGAGAGGTGAGGGATTCTGGGAGTGATGTCATCATGACATCATTCTTATCTATGGAATAACAGATGGGTAGGAGTGGAGAGGTGAGGGATTCTGGAGTGATGTCATCATGACATCATTCTTATCTATGGAATAACAGATGGATAGGACTGGAGAGGTGAGGGATTCTGGGAGTGATGTCATCATGACATCATTCTTATCTATGGAATAACAGATGGATAGGACTGGAGAGGTGAGGGATTCTGGGAGTGATGTCATCATGACATCATTCTTATCTATGGAATAACAGATGGATAGCACTGGGGAGGTGAGGGATTCTGGGAGTGATGTCATCATGACATCATTCTTATCTATGGAATAACAGATGGATAGGACTGGAGAGGTGAGGGATTCTGGGAGTGATGTCATCATGACATCATTCTTATCTATGGAATAACAGATGGATAGGACTGGAGAGGTGAGGGATTCTGGGAGTGATGTCATCATGACATCATTCTTATCTATGGAATAACAGATATAGGACTGGAGAGGTGAGGGATTCTGGGAGTGATGTCATCATGACATCATTCTTATCTATGGAATAACAGATGGATAGGACTGGGGAGGTGAGGGATTCTGGGAGTGATGTCATCATGACATCATTCTTATCTATGGAATAACAGATGGATAGGACTGGAGAGGTGAGGGATTCTGGGAGTGGATGGAGTGATAGTAATGTGTCTCTCCATACACAGGATTACACAGTAGTGAAGAAGTCCTCTAGTGGGCGCTGTGGGGCCCCTGGGTGTGAAGGATGGGGAAGAACCCTGAGCCCAATCCCGGGGCCCCTGATACATGAGGAAATGGAGGAAGAGAAGATCCTAGAAGTCACCAACAAGATGGTGGAGCTGCTGAGTGGAGAGGTGAGACTGTGGCTGCTGGGAATGCTGGGACATTATACAGTAACACCACTGGAGGGGTGGGGGGGATGACTGTGTGATCATTGTGTGTGTCAGGTTCCTATAAGGTGTCAGGACGTGGCGGTCTATTTCTCCATGGAGGAGTGGGAGTATGTAGAAGGACACAAGGATCAGTACAAGGATGTGATGCTGGAGGATCAGCAGCCCCTCCCATCAGCAGGTAATAGACAAAGCTAAATATTTTTTATATGTCAACAGAAAGAGAACAATGACCAGTGGTAACTGATGTAAAGCCATTATGATTCCTGTAGAAAAGTGTGAAGAGTAAAGTACAGGTGAAGGAGATATTGTAGTATATAAACCAATTATGATCCAGCTTCAGTGGAAAAAACTTAATGTCACTGTTTGAAAAAACATTTGACACGTCATAAAGACACCAGGTGTCGGTACAGATATTGAGAATGAGTCGGAAGGAGACCGTACTAAGTGCGCTTCTCTCCCGTCTTTGTATCAGGGTTCATTCTTCTGCGGAATCTGCCTGACCATAGAATGGAGTCCATGGCACAGGTGGAGAGTGAAGCGGGGACGAGCGGCGGAATGTGCTGCAAGTCCTCCACGTGTTTTCCTCAGTGTGCACATACCCTTACGTAGAAAATTAGTCAGAGCCCGACTGATCACATGACACAGAAACGGGAGAAGATTGCACTTAGAACGGTCTTCTCAGGATCGGTACCAAACCCTTTTGACGTGTTTTTGTGACATGTCGAAAGTTTTTCCAAACGGCAGTGACACTTCAACCTAGAAGAAAAGGACTCACAGAATGACCGCTGTCTTCAAGCCCCCTGACTGACCCTCGCCTGCTCGGTATATACAAATCAATGTCAGAAAAAATATCCAGCCACATAAACTGCCAGTAACGTAACCAGCATCGGCTGGCTGGTTCATGGTGATGAGTTAGATTGTGCCTGGACATGACATGGTGGACGGCGATATACAGCTAAATCAATAAACAGTTCGGGGCAGATCTACTGTGGTGCACTTGCCCTTGCTGCTTATGGTGTAGACTCGAAAGCCCTATTACACAGAGTGATAATAAGCCTGATTTGGCCAATTATCACTCCGTATAATAGAGACAATGATCAGCAGATGACAACTATCATCGGCTGATCGTTTCTTTAGACCTTGAAATCATCAGCCGCCGACCGTGTAGCGATGCACGGCCGACTACTGATGATTCAGCAATCAGTAGACGTTACCTATCAAGGCTCCCAGTCTTCTCCTGCACTCTGCTTCATCCCCGCTCCTGCACGCTGCAGCTTCAGAGCGGCCTGTCTGAGCTGACAGCCAATCACTGGCCACAGCATCCAGGTCAGTGATCGGCTGGGCGGCCTATGAGCTCAGAGACCGCTCTGAAGCTGCAGAGCGCAGGAGAAGACCGGGAGCAAAGAGAAGTAATGTAAACTGTTTGGCTAAAGGGTAACGATGTCCGTGCAGCCCTTGCTAAACGATTATCAAGCTGTTAATAGGGCCAGAAAACTGCTAGATCGGCGCTCATTTACAGTATTGATCAGACCACTATCGGGCGGCCCGTGTAATAGTAATCTTAGTGTGAGCTTAGATGGACAAGTATGAGGGGACAGTGGCAAGCAACAATGGAGGGGCACTGTGTCTACGGAGGGCTGTGGCAGGCAGTCATAGACTGGGCAATGGGAGAGAATTATGGTGGCGGGTGGTAAATTTGATGTTCTGTAATTTGCATTTTCGAGATTAGATTATTCAAAGATACAATCTTTTTTATTTTGAGCAGATGATGGTACCAGGAGCTCTGAGGAACCTCTGATATCAGTATATTATAACGCTGATATCACACCAGATGCATATGAGGAGCATTCTGTTACCACAGATCTGTCATCTGATCCTTTAAAGCTGATGACTCACACAGGGGAGCAGCCGTCTACATGTTCAGAATGTGGGAGATGTTTTACGACGACATCAGTTCTTGCGGATAAGCCTTTTTTATGTTCCGAATGCGGGAAATCTTTTTCTCAGCTATCACATCTTGTCAGACATCACAGACTTCACACGGGCGAGAATCTATTTTCATGTGAAGAATGTGGAAAATGTTTTATTTGGAAATCGGCTCTTATAAAACATCAAAATTCTCACAGAGGGGAGAAGCCATTTTCGTGTTCAGACTGCGGGAAATGTTTCACTCAGAAAGCGCATCTTGCTCAACATCAAAGAACTCACACAGGGGAGAAACCGTTTCCATGTTCAGAATGTGGGAGATTTTTTGCTCGAAAAACACACCTTATTACTCATCAAAGAACCCACACAGGGGAAAAACCATTTTCATGCTCGGAATGTGGGAAATGTTTTACTCGCCATTCAGGTCTTGTTGCACATCGGAGAACTCACACAGGGGAGAAGCCATATTTAAGCCCAGAATGAGTAAAATGTTTTACTGTGAACTAGAGATGAGCACTTCACGAGACTGGTCGTTCAGCATATGAATAGCGTTGGATGTAGCCCTAGGGAGTCATGGAAAACATAGAGACAGCCTGTATCCATGTTTTCCAGGATTCCCTCGGGCTGCACCCATCGGTTTTTAATTGCTGAACAATCAGTCTTGAATATGCTTGAGTAACCCTCATCTCTGTTGATAACTCAGTTTTGTCAGACTTCTGGGAAGCCGCACGGGAAAGTGGCTAGTTTGATGTTTAGAATGTGGGAAATGTTTTGCCTGGAAATCAGATCTTAAAACTTGCTTAAGAAAGATGCCATATTCAGAAGGTGGGGAATGTTTTATGCGGCAGTCACAATATATCAAAGGGAGTGAGTGGCACTCATTCCCCCCCCCCCCCATAGGCTCACTGTCAGTAGTAGTAGTCATAGTCAGTGTTCTTGTTGAGTAGCCATAGAGCGGTGGTGGAAGAACAGGGTAAAGGGACCCAGGCACCCCCTACTTGTTCTTTTCCTAACTGTTTACATAAGCTCATCTGCTGATTGGGAGTAGTAGTCGTGGAGATAATTTGTCTTTGTGTTTTTGTTTTTACTTTATTTTTGTAAAGAATAGTTATAAGAATTTCTTTTTACTATGGACCACCAAGTTTTTGTTTTTTTTCATTTCTAATGGGTTGTTTTATCTATCGTCCTATGCAATAAATACATTTCTATTTTTACCCTCAATGATCCTTTTTTTCGTCTCTATTCAATGAGTAGGAAGATTTGTCAACGATTTGGTAATAAATTGGAAGGGCTATGTTCATACTATGTTATTTTTTGACCGTCGTTGGCGGTGGCCGTCAAATAGATGTCTGATACTTGCTAAAGATGGCCGTCTATAACGAGCATGATCATTATACACACCAGTCGTTTGCAAATATCGTCATCAGTGACAGCCAAAAAATCCCATAGTGGGAATATAGCCTAACAATGATCTGAAAGTTGCTTTTACTTCAATAAGTATACACTCACCGGCCACTTTATTAGGTACACCTGTCCAACTGCACGTTACCACTTAATTTCTAAACAGCCAATCACATGGCGGCAACTCAGTGCATTTAGGCATGTAGACATGGTCAAGACAATCTCCTGCAGTTCAAACCGAGCATCAGTATGGGGAAGAAAGGTGATTTGAGTGCCTTTGAACGTGGCATGGTTGTTGGTGCCAGAAGGGCTGGTCTGAGTATTTCAGAACCTGCTGATCTACTGGGATTTTCACGCACAACCATCTCTAGGGTTTACAGAGAATGGTCCGAAAAAGAAAAAACATCCAGTGAGCGCAGTTCTGTGGGCGGAAATGCCTTGTTGATGTCAGAGGTCAGAGGAGAATGGGCAGGACTGGTTCCAGCTGATAGAAAGGCAACAGTGACTCAAATAGCCAACCGTTACAACCAAGGTAGGCAGAAGAGCATCTCTGAACGCACAGTACGTCCAACTTTGAGGCAGATGGGCTACAGCAGCAGAAGACCACACCGGGTGCCACTCCTTTCAGCTAAGAACAGGAAACTAAGGCTACAATTTGCACAAGCTCATCGAATTGGACAGTAGAAGATTGGAAAAACGTTGCCTGGTCTGATGAGTCTCGATTTCTGCTGCGACATTCGGATGGTTGAGTCAGAATTTGGCATCAACAACATGAAAGCATGGATCCATCCTGCCTTGTATCAACGGTTCAGGCTGGTGGTGGTGGTGGTGTCATGGTGTGGGGAATATTTTCTTGGCACTCTTTGGGCCCCTTGGTACCAATTGAGCATAGTTGCAACGCCACAGCCTACCTGAGTATTGTTGCTGACCATGTCCATCCCTTTATGACCACAATGTACCCAACATCTGATGGCTACTTTCAGCAGGATAATGCGCCATGTCATAAAGCTAGAATCATCTCAGACTGGTTTTCTTGAACATGACAATGAGTTCACTGTACTCCAATGGCCTCCACAGTCACCAGATCTCAATCCAATAGAGCATCTTTGGGATGTGGTGGAACGGGAAATTCGCAATCATGGATGTGCAGCCGACAAATCTGCGGCAACTGTGTGATGTCATCATGTCACTATGGACCAAAATCTCTGAGGAAGCTTCCAGCACCTTGTTGTATCTATGCCACGAAGAATTGAGGCAGTTCTGAAGGCAAAAGGGGGTCCAACCCGTTACTAGCATGGTGTACCTAATAAAGTGGCCGGTGAGTGTATATGGTAAGTGCTTGTAGGTTGCTGTTGCACTTTCTGTTTTGTTTTTTTTTGGCTGTACAAGCAGCGTGCATCCTGCAGTGTGAACAGAGGCATAGAGGTGCGGCCATTTTTTTTCTGTTGAATGTGGGGTGTGTGGCTACCTCCTGTTGGCTTGCACTTCACCCATGTCCCAAGGGTGCTATAAAAGAGATCATTAGGCTCCTATCTGCCCAGTTGTAGGCTTATTCAGCCCAGGAGAGGCCATTGCTAGTGTGAAAATGCTAGAGTAGGGACCTTGTCTCTGAGGACGCCTTAACGTGGCGACATAGTACAATCTGATCAAATAGTTTGCTAAGATCCTCATTTTTTTATATCTACAGAGCAGGTGTTTATCATGTATACACCGGGGGGGTATGTACAGTAAGCGCTTGCATCTGTGGGTTGCTGTAGCACTTTCTGGTTTTTTGTTTGTACTTAAAGCGTAACTGTCATTTCAGGGTCATTTTTCTGAAAACATTAAATGTCAACAGTACAAGCGATTTTAAGAAACTCTGTAATAGGTTTTATGTACTAAAAGAGTTTCCTTCTGGACTGAAAAAGCAATCTCCCAGCCTCCCCCCTCACATCAAATGAAGCAGGATTTCTGTCTCCATTATGTGGCTATGGAGATGGGAGGGGCTGTTAGGAGTGACTGAGCACGGAGCAGTCCAGCACAGCACAACACCTTGCAATCTTCTCTCAGTAAGTTCATAGATAAGCACTGACCTTTCTGACCCCAGAATCCTGCGGTTTAGGTGCCTAGAGAGTCTACAAACAGCTGACCTTCATGTCACCTCTTCCTGCTCCCTCATCTCCCTCGGCCCCCTCCCCCCTTCATAGGCTTACAATTGAGAGAGCAGAGCCCGTATTCACTGGCTTCTCTGTAATAAAGACGTGTTTGCCTGATAATGCACAGATAAGAAGTCAGGGGGGGAGGCTGGGAGATTGCTTCTTGAGTACAGAAAGAGGCTTTTTTGGCTGATGAAACCTATTACACAGTTTCTTAAAATCGCTTATACTACTGATTCCTGCAATAAAAAACATGACAGTTACGCTTTAAGCCACAAGAAGCGTGCAACCTGCAGTGTGAACAGAGGCATAGAGGTGCTGCCATTTTTTTTCCCTTTTTTACCGCACTAAGAACATAATTTCATTATGTCATCTTGAGGCGTAACGATAATTAAATAATTGTATTTCAGAAAAAGAAAGCTGGTAGCTCCTTTTTACTTGTTTGTGTCATATGTCATTTGTTTTATACGGGGAATGGGTGAGACTTAGAAGTAACAATAGACTTTTTGTAGTGGTTCAGACCATATAGTTTGTTATCCTGAGAGTATTCCCTGGCAAGATTTATTGTTGGCATCCTCAGTATCGAATTGGTGGGGGTCTGACACCCAGCACCCCCCACTGATCCATTGTTTGTGAGTGCTATGCTGCTGGTATACACAGAGCAGGAAGCAGATAGCACCATCCACTGTGTAGTGGCCAAGACTGGTTACTGCAGCTCAGCTCCAACTAAAGTGAAAAGGAACTGAGCTGGATGGCCTATCTCGTCCAACACCGCCATTACTTTTCGAATATTAATGACTGCTGACCTTCCTCTTACGAAGCGAACCTGGGCCGGGGAAATCAGTTCTGGAAGCACTACCGCAAGACGGTCTGCCATAATCTTAGAGATAAGTTTTAAGTCTAAATTTAGTAATGAGATAGGGCGATATGAATTTGGATGCTGCGGATTCTTCCCAGGTTTAAGTAAGAGCTTGATATAGGCGGTATTAGACGAGCTAGGAACCACTTCCCTTGTAGATACAAAGAAATAAAGAATGTAGTGCTGGAGAGATAGCGTCACTCAGGGGCCTTCTGCGATTTCAGCTGCCCTATATCCCGCTTAATTTCCTCCACTGAGATAGGGGAATAAGTAGGTTAAGATGGTCCTCTGATAATATTGGCAGACCAGCGTGGGGGGGGGGAGGAGGAGTCGCGTACAGCTGTTCATAGTAGTCCTTCAAAATAGAAGTGATCAAGCGAGGATCACGCTGCACCCGACCTCCTCCATCCTCCATTTGGGAAATAGGGTGAGTATTGAATGGACCTCTAGGAAAAACGCGCTAACAGGCGTCCAGCCTTGCTGCCATGGCGGAATAATAGGGCCTCATAATAAGATCTATGAATGTCCTCTCTTTTCTCCATCCATTGCTCATAATCAGATCGAGCATCCTTCCACGCCTTTTTAGTTGCTTCTGAGGGGGTCAACTGAAAAGAGGTGTAAGCCGCACGCAGTAATGCACTGTACTTCTAAATATGAGCACTGATCTTCTTCTGCACCGCTGCCTTATAAGCCATAATGCGGAAGGACCGCTTTAGCGGTATCCCAGTATAATTGAGGTTGCGAAATATGCCCTGAATTATCATGAGCATATCGAGCCACCACACTTTCAGTTAGGCTTTGAATTCGTCATCTTTGGCCATCCCTATAGGGAATTTCCACAGGAATCAGTGCCTTTGGGAAGTTGCGTATGGAAAGGTACAAAGTAGCGGTTGTGTGGTCTAAAAGGACCAACTCCTCTATCTCATGAGCATGTAGTTTGGGAAGGATGGGGGGCAGAAACCAGTACACTAGTCAATTCTCGACCAAGTATCATGGACCGGAGAATAAGTAAATTCCCAGGCATCCGGGTGTAAGTATCTCCAGGTGTCAGACTCAGTCAGAACTTGTGACTGGCACAGGGAAATCAGGGGAGAGTGTGGAGGATGGGAGGCGCGCTGCTGCTCCACCGTGGACATCACTTCATTGAAATCCCCAGCTATGATTTTAGCAGATATTGGATCAGCTAGTATCTGGGAGGATAGGGAACTGAAAAAGGACGTGCTAGGTCTATTAGGGCCATAGACATTATAGACAGAAATATCGTCCATAGGGAGGCGAATTTGTAGTGCGCACAGCCTGCCAAGATCATCATGTGAGGATCGCAATATAGTGCCCTGAAATGCCCTGTGCACTAAGATAATAACCCCGGCCTTACGGTCCACTGCAGGAGACCCATACACCTCCCTGACCCAAACCTACGAAGTCCTGAAAAAATCAGAGGACTCCAGATGTGTCTCCTGCAAGTAGAACAAGGTCTGGTTTGAACTTTTTAAGGTGCCTTAGAAGCATACCTCGTTTATGAGGGGACCGTAGTCCCTTCACGTTCCAGGAAACCAATCGTAGCATCTCTGGGAAAATAAGAAGATATAAGTCATTGGGGCGAATAGTATCAGACCTTATTCCTGCGAGAACAACCTTAACACACATCATGTCATGATTGTTTAAAATAATAGGCAATATAATTTGTCTTAAAGGGGTAGTGCGGCGCTAAGAAATTATTCACAGAATAACACACATTACAAAGTTATACACTTTGTAATGTATGTTATGTCTGTGAATCGCCCCCTTCCCTGTGTCCCCCCACCCCCGCACGTGTACCCTGAAGTGTGGTGCATTATACATACCTGTCACGGGCCAACCCCCGTCTCCGATCTTCTGCTTCTGTGCCACGACGTCATCTTCGGCCGGCCGAAGCTCTCCGATTGTCCCGAGTGCCGGCCCCCCTCTGCCGCGTCATCAGCCGAGAATAACTGAGCACAGTTATGCTCAGCCAATCGCGGCTGAGCATCTGATGACGTTGCAGAGGGCGGCCGGCACTCGGGACGATCGGAGAGCTTCGGATGTCCGGCAGAAGATGACGTCGTGGCACAAAATGGCGGACACCACACTTCCGGGTACACGTGCGGGGGTGGGGGGGACACGGGGAAGGGGGCGATTCACAAACATAACATACATTACAAAGTTCTATAACTTTGTAATGTGTGTTATTTTGTGAATAATTTCTTCGCGCCGCACTACCCCTTTAAAAGGGTTATTCAACGCTACAAAAACATGGCCACTTTTCCCCCTCTCTTGTTTCCAGATTGGGTGGGGGTTTCATACTTAATTCCATTGAAGTAAATGGAGCTTAATTGCAAAGAATACCTGAACTGGAGACAAGAGTGGTGCAATATAGGCATATATAACACACACATACACAGCTCTGCTCCACACACATCACACACACACAGCTCTGCTCCACACACATCACTTCAGCTCATCCAGCACAGCAGAGTCCTGCATACACTGAGCAGCAGCACTGATCATGTGACTCCTCCTCCTCCTCCTCCATGTGACTGATCACATGACTGTGACATCATGGCAGGTCCTGGAAGCACAGGGGAAGCACACGGCTTGTTGGTACAGTCTTTGTTTTGCTAGTTGGTTTCTAGTTGCACCATCTTGAGGATGTAGGTAACTTTTTTTTTTTAAGAGGAGGGATGAAAGAAAGGGATATTCTGCTTCATTTTTATTTGATATATTTTTGGACTCTATATTCCCGCCATTCCCTGTATTGTTTTTTACCCTTACAATCTGTTACTATGTTATACAGGGGACAGGATGGAGCCCATTAAGGGGGTAAGAGGATTGCAGGTGTGTGACACAGAGGGGTTGGGTGGAGAACGGTGATCTCCTCCATTGGTCTATAGTTATCGGACACTCTACCCAGGCTCAGCCTCTTCCACCGACCTCGGCTCTCCTCAGTAGTAATTAGAGAGACAGGCTTCGAAGGGTTGTTAACCAAAATGTTTTTTTTTATTTTCTTTAACCCTTTGAGGACCAGGCCCAAAATGACCCAGTGGACCGCGCAAATTTTGATCTTAGTGCTTTCGTTTTTCCCTCCTCCCCTTCTAAGAGCTCTAGCACTCTCAGTTTTCTATCTACAGAGCCATGTAAGGGCTTATTTGTTACAGGAATAGTTGTACTGTGTAATGGCGTCATTCATTTTACCATAACATGTATGATGGAATTCCAAATATATTATTTATGAAGATATAAATAGGTGAATCGTAAGAAAGAATGCAATATGGTAACGTTTGGGGGGTTCCTGTGTCTACGTAATGCACTATATGGTAACAGCGACATGACACTATTATTCTATAGGTCAGACCGAACACAACCATATGCAGGTTACACAGATTCTCTAATGTTATATATTTTTTTATGAAATCCTTTTTTTTGGCAATTAAATATTAATAAAATGGGCCTATTGTGATGCTTATAACGGTTTTATTTTTTCACCTACGGGGCTGTATGGGGTGTCATTTTTTCCGCCATGATCTCTAGTTTTTATTTAATACCATATTTGTGAAGATCGGACGTTTTGATCACTTTTTATTGATTTTTTTTAATATATAATGTAACATAAAAATCGGTAATCTGCGCACTTTTTCCCCTCTTTTCGTGTACGCCGTTTACCGGTCGCAATGACGCTTGTTATATTTTAATAGATCGAACAATTACGCACGCTACGGTATATTATATGTTTATCTATTTATTCATTTTTAAATGTTTTATTTATATAATGGGAAAGGGGGGTGATTTCAACTTTTATTGGGGGAGGGGTTTTGGGGTAGTGTAATAGTGTTTTGAACTTTTTTTTTTTACACTTTTGAAGTCCCTTTGGGGGACTTGTACATAGTTTAGTTTGATTTATACACTGATGAATGCTATGCCATAGGCATAGCATTGATCAGTGTTATCGGCGATCTGCTCATTGAGCCTGCCTGTGCAGGCTCAGTGTAGCAGATCGCCGATCGGACCGCATGGAGGCAGGTGAGAGACCTCCAGCAGTCCGTTTTACCGATCGGGACCCCCGCAGTCACACTGCGGGGGTCCCGATCGGTAAGTGACAGGGGACTCCCCCTGTCACTTACACTTAAACGCCGCGGGTCGCGCCGCGATCGCGGCGTTTTAAGGGGTTAATGACACGCGGCAGCGCGATCGCTGCAGCGTGTCATTACCGGTGAGGTCCCGGCTGCTCACTGCAGCCGGCCCCCACCTCCTATGAAGCGCGCTCCGCTCCGGAGCGCGCTTCATAGCGGGAATAACACCCATGACGTAAGGTTACGTCATGGGTCGTCTGGGGACAGACTTCCATGACGTAACCCTACGTCCAGGGTCGTCTAGGGGTTAAAATCAACTAGTCCCAGCAAGTACCAGAGATTTGTAATTTATTTCTATAAAAAAAAAAAATCTCCAGTCTTCCAGTACTTATCAGCTGCTGGATGTCCTGCAGGAAGTGGCTTATTCTTTCCATTCTGACACAGTGTTCTCTGCTGCCACCTCTGTCCATGTCAGGAACTGTCCAGAGCAGTAGGAAATCCCCATAGAAAACTTCTCCTGTTTTCCAGACTGGAAAGAATACACCATTTCCTGCAGGATATACAGCAACTGATAAGTACTGGAAGACTTGAGATTTTTTTTGTAATGCTGTATAAGTAAATTACAAATCTCTGGCATTTTCTGGCACCAGTTGATTAAAAAACAAATTGTGAACAACCCCTTTAATAAGCTGCTGATCAAACGAAGCGATTGGCTCATTTCTAGTAGTAATCTTACACTTTTCCCCTATCCTGTGAATAAGGGACGCATGCTGAATAGTTCTGTATGGGGGAAAAAATCTGTAATTTGTGACTTCTGTGTCCCCTATACCAGCCCTATCTTTGTTTAGATCCAGTCTTTTGTTTACATGCTGCAGATACATCCGTGATGTCCCCTCCTCCTGAGATTGTGTGATTGTTACCTGGTCGTCTTCTCTCCATTCATCTCCCAACACTCCAGGATCCTCTGCTGATATCTTCTATATAAGAGACCGACCCATCAACCATGGAGAGAGACAGAGACAAGATGGCCGAGAGGATAATAACCCTCACCCTACACATACTCTTCCTGCTTACTGGGGAGGTGAGGGATTCTGGGAGTGATGTCATCATGACATCATTCTTATCTATGGAATAACAGATGGATAGGACTGGAGAGGTGAGGGATTCTGGGAGTGATGTCATCATGACATCATTCTTATCTATGGAATAACAGATGGATAGGACTGGAGAGGTGAGGGATTCTGGGAGTGATGTCATCATGACATCATTCTTATCTATGGAATAACAGATAGGACTGGAGAGGTGAGGGATTCTGGGAGTGATGTCATCATGACATCATTCTTATCTATGGAATAACAGATGGATAGGACTGGAGAGGTGAGGGATTCTGGGAATGGATGGAGTGATAGTAATGTGTCTCTTCATACACAGGATTACACAGTAGTGAAGAAGTCCTCTAGTGGGCGCTGTGGGGCCCCTGGGTGTGAAGGATGGGGAAGAACCCTGAGCCCAATCCCGGGGCCCCTGATACATGAGGAAATGGAGGAAGAGAAGATCCTAGAAGTCACCAACAAGATGGTGGAGCTGCTGAGTGGAGAGGTGAGACTGTGGCTGCTGGGAATGCTGGGACATTATACAGTAACACCACTGGAGGGGTGGGGGGGATGACTGTGTGATCATTGTGTGTGTCAGGTTCCTATAAGGTGTCAGGACGTGGCGGTCTATTTCTCCATGGAGGAGTGGGAGTATGTAGAAGGACACAAGGATCAGTACAAGGATGTGATGCTGGAGGATCAGCAGCCCCTCCCATCAGCAGGTAATACATATGACTATAAATAATAGATTCTTTGAATACTTCTTGCTACTTGAACAGAACCTTGTATGTAAAAATGTTAGTGAAATATCAATACAAAAGTCATGGTTATAATCAAACATAAGAATTGTTTTCTTTTTGGCAGCTGAGTGTCCCCGGAGATCAGAGGGACATCAGATATCTCCAGATATTACAGCAGATGGTCAGATCACACAAGATACATATGAAGAACCTTCTATTACCCCAGATATACCCCCAGACCCTCACAGCAAAGATCTGGTATATGATCCTTCTATACAAATAGGTCACATAGGGGAACAGTCACCTACATATTCAGAATATGGAAATTGTTCTGTCGTTAAATCAGATCTTACAGAATATCTGAGAAGTCACACAGCAGAGGAGTCATTTTCATGCCTAGAATGTGGAAAATGTTTTACTCTGAAATCAAATCTTTGTGACCATTTGGCAGCTCATACAGAAATGGCATCTTTCTGTTCAGAATGTGGCAAATGTTTTAGTAAAAATCGTACCTCGTTCAGCACCAAAGAACTCACACAGGGGAGAAGCCATTTTCTTGTCAAGAATGTGGCAAACGTTTTACTCAGAAATCAAATCTTGTTATCCATCAAAAGTACCACTCAGGAGATAAACAATTTTCATGTTCAGAATGTGGGAAAAGTTTTACGGCAAAATCCCATCTTATTCAACATGAACGAAGTCACACAGGGGAGAAGCCATATTCGTGTTCTGAATGTGGTAAATGTTTTGCTGTGAAATCACATCTCGTTCAACATGAAAGAAGTCACACAGGAGTGAAGCCATTTTCATGTTCAAAATGTGGGAAATGTTTTACTCGTAACTCAAGTCTTGCTGTCCACCAACAACTTCACTCAGATGAAATGCCATTTTCATGTATAGAATGTGGAAAATGTTTCACTTTAAAATCACGGCTTAAAAGACATCAAAGAGCCCACAAAGAAGTGAAACCGTTCTCATGCTCTGAATGTGAGAAATGTTTTTGGCAGCATTCTGATCTTGTTAAACATCAGAGAATTCACACAGGGGAGAAGCCATTTTTGTGTTCAGAATGTGGTAAATGTTTTACTGCAAAATCACATCTTGCTCAACATCAAAGAAGTCACACAGAGGACAGAAAGAACAATTGGATGCTCCAATAACAGTACAGAAACTTAACTTGGTAATTAGGTGGTTATTTTATGCGTGTTAATATCTAGAAAATGGCTGGCTCCCACAATTTCAAATATTGCTAGTTGGGAAAATTGTGTTAAGAAATTTGAAGTTAGAGAAGAAACTGTGGTAAGGTTTTTTTTTTTTTTTTGTTTTGTTTTTAATCTCCCACTTGCAAGGATGGGTTTTAGGGGGAGAGGTAAGGGGAGGGGGGGGGGTTAGGGATGGGGTGTTTTTTAGGAAATGTTATAAAAGTGAAGAATAAGGAAAAGTGGGATTGTAATAAGGAATAGATTGGAAGTTTTTATGTGATTTATTGTTTTCGTATGATCGTGACTTTATAAATAATAAAAAAGGAATAAAGGGGAAAAAAGTCCCACAGGAGAGAAGCCATTTTCATGTTCAAAATGTGGCAAATGTTTTATTGTGAAGCCATATCTTCTGCAACATCAAAGGAGTCATACAGGGGAGAAGCCTTTTCCATGTTCAGAATGTAAGAAATGTTTCAATAGGAAATTACAACTTATTATACATCAAAGAATTCATAAAGGAGAGAAGCCATTTTTCTGCCCCGAAGGTGGAAAATGTTTTTCAGAGCAGTCAGATCTGGTTAAACATCAGAGACTTCACACAGGTGAAAAGCCATATTTATGTTCAGATTGTGGGAAATGTTTCAATGCGAAATCAAATCTTGTTCAACATAAAGGAAGTCACACGGGGGAAGCCATTTTCGTGTGTTATGAATAGAGCTGCGGGTATGGCACGTGACCTGGGCTCAGCTGTTTCTGACACCTACAGAAATAATTAGAGTGTTCAGATGGTGGAATTTACGCGTGAAATTTTTCGCTGCGGGACCGCTTCTTGCCCAAGGAATCGACATGTCCATTCTTTAGGCAGGTTCTGCTAGAGAATCCCATAGAGGTTATTGAGGCTTTGCATTTCTGCTTTCTGCTCGAATTCTGCACCAATTCAAGGAGAGGAAATATTCCTCTTCAATTCCTATCCTATTTCTCAGTGTGAATATACCCTTAACGTATGAGCAGATGTAACATCCCTGGATGACGACCATCGATCACCCTGGGTATATCTTCAATCCTTTAGTGTCCCACTATTTGTTTTCTCTTGTTTTACCTTGGTAAAACTGTATCACTCTAGTGTCACAGGTTAAGACAGGAGGCTGCTGTTTCTTACTCCAACCACTAGATGTCACACCCGCACAGCTGCAGCTAACACTTAGGTCTAGCTACACATACATTTCTCTCTCTTTAGTAATCACTTCCTTTAGTCAGTTAGTACCTCGCTATAGGCCAGGCAGGATGGGTATTTACTTTTAGCTGTTCCTAACACTGTTGTCCAACCTCTATGGACTGCTAGCCTAAATTCCTTGAGACACCTCTACCTTGCCTACGCCGAGGACAGACTACATAGGACAGTTGACTACCTTAGAAAAGAAACGGACAAGCTCAAGACTGGACCTGCAGTAGAGCACAGTGCAAGTTCAGCCGCTCTCTACTGACAAGCGCTCAGCTTTGTAGGAAGGACTTTACAAGCCAGCCCCACCCAGAGCAGAGACCTGGGACTTGTACTACCCCAGATGACGGGTAACCCGACACTGTGGGGCAGAAGGTGGTTAGGTGAGATAACCGGGACTCATCCATACGTGAGTACGAGGATATTCTTCAAACACTTCTCAACACGTCACCACATCCCAGCTGAGTCTTTGTCGAGTGTTTATACAGTGCTGTTATACGTCAGTCTTCATTTAGGTTTAAATGTAAATCTTGTTGGTAAAATTGTGTTGTCATGATTGTGTATATGTGTATATCTATAAATATATATACAAAAAATCCTGCTTTAGCACATGGAAGCTAAAACATTTGCAATGCGATGGGCAAAACAATCCATTCAGCAGATCAGTTGTGGTCCTGCATCGAGCAGCCAATTTACCATTGGCCACTAAGAGGCCAATCTGTATATAAGGAAGATGTACTGCGGAACCAAATGCTGAGCTCCCGGCATCACGATTGATTGTGATACCGGAAGCTCCAAATCAGTTCAAAAATGTTTGCGCTACTGTTCTGACACCGCTACCCGGCTGTATCAGTACTGTAGTGCGAAGGATAAAACCGATTTGGAGCTTCCGGTATCATCATGAATCCTAATGCCGGAAGTTCCATTATTCCAGTTTCCAGCACACCTAATGCACAGAACATAATCACGGAGCGTAATACAGGTACGGCACGTGACCTGCAGCTCTATTAATTTCTATGGAGGTGCCAGAGAGTGCCAAGTGCAGCGCTCCTCCAACTTACTCCAACACCTCCATAGAAATGAATAGAGCAGTACGGAGGTTGGACCCCCCGTAACCTGGTTAACGAGCATTTTGAAAGACTAGCTCTGATTTTTCCTAAGATGTGACTTGGTTTACGAGCAGAATTTTGGTTTACGAGCAGGGAGCTGGGAGTCATGTGATTTGCATTACCTGCTCTCATTGGTGGTCCAGACTGCAGGGAGGAGGAGCCAGATCAGTGAAGGAGAACCCACGTGTTAGCAGTGTGCGCACTTTCCTCTGGTGTCCCAGGAGCCGTGAATCTCCAGCCTCCAGCCACAAGCCGTCTGAGCAGAGGAGCAGGATCAGCTGTGCTTCCACACCCCAGCGTTTGCCAGGTCAGTCAGCGATGTCTGCCATGAGGAGGGAGGGAGGTGAGGGGGACTGGATCTGTGTGAGGGAGAGGGGCTGGGTCACAGCACGGAGGGAGCTGCTGAAATCTGCCATGTGGATGAAGGTGAGAGGGGCTCAGACCTGTGTGCAGCAGTGAGTGGGGGTTGTGGAACCAATTGTCTGCATTTCAATTATTTCCTATGGGAAAATGTGCTTTGGTTTAAGAGTAGATTTGGATTACAAGCGCCGCCCCGGAACGAATTATGCTCGTAAACCAAGGCACCACTGTAATCCCAGTCAACCTCATTAATTGGCTAGGAATTCCATACAGGCAGGAGAGTTCCTCCACTTACCGCATGTGGCCGATCCTAGTCCTGCCCGCTTGTTTGCTGCAGTTCGCCTCCTGTCTCTGATCTGCTGCAGCTCCCTGTTCGGTCCATTGCAGTGAGTGTCCTCCAACTTCCTCTCTTCTCCCGATCTGGGTTCCAGCCTTTTCACACAGATGAAGTGTCTCCACTGTCCTCTAGGGTGCGCACATTCCTTCTTAAATTTAAAGGGCCAGTGTGCTCTTCATTATTTTTTTTCTCCACCTATCCTGTCTTTCCTGCATCTATTTAAAGGAGTACTACGGCGATTCTTCTCTTTTTTTGTTGTCATATAACTTTGTAATGTGTGTTAATAAGCTATCTGGCCCCGTTTCCCCCCTTTCCCACCCCTCAAACCCCCCCCCCCCCCCCGCCATTGCCGGAAGAGAAATAACTGTCGACCCCGTCCTCTTCTCCCGGGCGCCATCTTGGGTCGATGTCGTCAGAGCAAGGGGCGGGCCTGGTCTTCTTCCTTTTCAGCGTCTTCCACAGCAGTGAATGCACTTGTGCACCAGCAGCCTTTTCATTGGCTGGAGCGCATCACATGGCTTCCAGCTTGCTCAGCCCTGATTGGCTGAGCAAGCTGGAAGTCATGTGATGTGCTCCAGCCAATGAAAAGGCTGCTGGTGCGCATGCGCACTAGCAGCCTTTTCTCTCCCATTCACTGCTCCGCAACCCGGAAGTGAGGGAGATCCGAGGGCAGCAGACGGGGATGTAGCAAGCGGGAGATTCAATCGGCGAACGTCACCGGAGGGAAGTATATAAGCTTTTTTTTTTTTTGGTCCGCTGGAGTACTCCTTTAAAGCTGCTTTGCTTGTGCCTTCTTGTCTGTTGTTGGTTTCTCACATTTCTCAGGTATTGTTCTCTGTATCCTGACCTGTTCTGGTTCTCCTGTTGACAACCCGGCCTACTGCCTATTCAATTCCTGCCCAATTACAGTCTGTTCTCTGGTCCTTAGAAGAGATGATTGAACAGCGGAAAATCTTAGGTTTTATAGAACTCGAACCTTGTTGAACCTTCTGCATTTGATTCCCGATGCCTTCCCGTTCCGTGGGGAAGGAGTAGACAGCCCGGGTATCGCCTGGAATTCCGGGATACATCCTATTACCTAGGCTGAATCCCAGAATTCCAGGCAGTACCTGGGCTGTCTCCTCCTTCCCCACGGAACGGGAAGGCATCGGGAATCAAATGCAGAATGTTTGACAAGGTTCGAGTTCTATAAAACCTAAGATTTTCGGCTGTTCAATCATCTCTAGTCCTTAGCACCAGCACTGTCTTAGGGTGTTATTACAGTGGCTGACGGGGGCCCAATAATAACTGTAAACGAGCGCCAATCTGCTAGATCAGCGCTCGTTTACTGGGCCTATTCCACGGCCCGATTATCGTGGGCGCTACATGGACATTGTTACTGATGTCCTTGCAGCCCTTGCTTAAACTTTATACCTTACCTATCCAGGCTGCAGGGCTTCTCTTGCAGTCTTCTTCTTTCCGGGTCCTGCGCGCTCTAACTTCAGAGCGGCCTGTCTCAGATGACAGGCCGCTCAGCCAATCACAGGCCAGGACCGCCACGGCCAGTGATTGGCTGAGCAGCCTGTGAGCTGAGACAGGCCGCTCTGAAGCTGGAGCGTGCAGGACCCGGGGAGAAGACCGCAAGAGGAGCCCTGTAGCCTGGATAGGTAATGTAAATCGTCAGTTGCTGTCTGCACACCGCCATTACACATAGCGATGTGCGGTCGGCGCCCTACAGTTATAGGTTCAAACCTATATCAACGATCAGCTGATGATCGATGTCATCGGCTGATCGTTGTATTTATTCCGCGGAGCGATAATTGGCCGATTATGGCTCCGTGGAATAGGCCCCTTAGTCTCAGGACGAGCCACTACCCACCCTGGGACCACACTTGTTGAGTGACCTGGTGTCTTCTAGCAGCAGAAGTCCAGCTTCTGCATCCTGAAGCGAGATAAAGGGTGAAGACCTAGAGGTCGCTTAGACTCCGCTCCCTGGTATGACCAGAAATGACAGCGGGTCCACATCCACTGCCCGTTACTCATTAATAGAGATGATCGAACATCGGGAGTTTTCAGGTTTGATCGAACTTGAACCTTCGTCATTTGATTCCCGATGCCTTCACGTTCTGTGGGGAAGGTGGAGACAGCCTGAAAGACAGGGATACAGCCTAGGTAATAGGCTGTATTCCTGTTTTCCAGGCGGTACTTGTGCTGTCTCCACCTTCCCCACAGAACGGGAAGGCATCTGAAAATCGAACGTGAAAATTCCCGATGTTCGATCTTCTCTACTCATTAACAGTATAGTCTAGTATAGTCTACGTTCTTCTATCCACCTAGCTTACACTCATAATGGTTCATATATATGCTATGCACGGAGGAGCCAGTTTCAAATATATGAGTAGGCCATGTTAGTTCTCATGCATTCTGTATCCACTGGTTGAGCCAAAGCCTAATGTCCTGGGAAGCCTAATGTCTGGTTCTAGATGTGGCCACTTCAGTTGATTGCTGGTAAGATCCATTGTCTATATAAGAAAGGTTTCTGGGTGTGGTCTGTGATCATTCCACATGGAGGGGGAGGCTGAGCTGTGAGTGTCATCTATTGTCTCCTCTATCTACCGGTGTCACCTTTCTCTGTACAGAATTACAGTGTACACTTTCCAGCAGCCTCCTCCTTATCATCATAGACAGAGCAGGAAGTAGTGGTAAGAAAGAAAACTGCAAGATATCAGGATTATCGTCATATGTGGATAGTGGTAGTGATGTATATTCATGCATTCATCACACTAGATTACATCTATGTTAGGACCTGATACTGGTTTGCAGTTAAGCTCCATCTACTTCAATGGAACTTCAATGAGTTACAAAACCTGCACCCAAACTGGAGACAAGAGTGGGGCTGTCTCTGGAAGAAAGTGGCCATGTTTTTGTAGTGCTTGATAACCCTTTTAAAGTGGTAAAATAATTAGATTTATCAAACTAGTGTAAGTAGAATTGGCTCAGTTGCCCCTAGCAACCAATCAGCTTCCACCTTTTCAACGAGTCTGTGAGGAATGAGAAGTGTAATCTGATTGGTTGCTAGGGACAACTAGGGCAGTTCTACTTTACACCATGTTTGATAAATCTCCCCCAATGTTATAAACTTACCTGGGATCCCCGCTCATTGCAGCAGCAGCCACTGACTACAGTGACAGGCTACTTAGGCAATCACTGACTGTGGGACTGTCCCGCCTCCATCAGGTATTGGCTGAGCAGCTGTCACTATAGTGGCTGCGGTCAGTGGGGGACACAAAGACAAGGCAGGAGGACACCTGCGAGTGAGGTACGTATAAAACAAATTTAAGGTTTTCTTTACCCTTTAATCAGCTGTCGGACGTGTATCAGCTACCACATGGAGCAATGAACGGCCCACAGTCAGATTTTTTAACTCCTTAAGGATAAGACCAATTTCAATTAATGCGTTCTCGTTTTTTTCCTCCCCAACTTCAAAGCATCATAACGCTTTTATTTTTCAACCTACTGAGCTGTTTACAGCCTTATTTTTTTTTTGCCACAATCTTCAGTTTTCTTGAAGTCGCACTGCGGGGGTCCTGATTGGACAGTGACTGGAGCATAGACAGTTAAATGCGGTGGCACTGAAGGGGTTAATGGGGGAACTCCAATCAACCGGTGCCAGAGATTTGTAATTTACTTCTATTTAAAAATCTAGTCTTCCAGTACCTATCAGTAGAGTTGATTGAACCTCGTGAAATCTTAGGTTTGATCGAACTCGAACATTCACGAACCTGCCGCATTAGATTGCTGATGTCTTCCCGTTCCGTGGGGAAGGAGGAGACTGCCCAGGTACGGACTGAAATTCCGTGATTCAGCCTATTACCTAGGCTGAATCCCAGAATTCCAGGCGGTCCCCGGGCAGTCTCCTTCTTCCCCACAGAACGGGAAGACATCAGCAATCTAATGCGGCAGGTTCGTGAATGTTCGAGTTCAATCAAACCTAAGATTTTCCAATGTTCGATCAACTCTAGTCAATAGATCCCCCTGGCCGCTTCATTGCTATGGTTGACCTCTTTGACCTCGAAGGACATATATATGGTCTTGCCGCCACATCAGACTATAGTGCAGTAACAGTAATGACTGAGCACAAGCCATTGGAACAGGCCACATCCAGTGGGACAGAAAGGACTGTATGGTGAAGCAGCTTGGCCAGGTGGGAGTTGAGCCGCTTTGGACGTGTATTGCTGGCTCCTGCCCATACATGCGGGTTCTGCGTTTGTGTCTGAATGGCCACGGCTGATTCTCTTCCTGCAGAGCTTACACACTGCAAGGGTTTCATCATCCAAAAGTTTCTAAAAAAAAATCCCACACAGGAGATGCCCAAACAACGTCCTTGCCGGCAGTATTGTTTCTTGTAAAATATATAAAGGTTTGCATCATGTCTCCCTTTCCCTTCTTCCCTTCTGTAACATATATAAAGGTTTCCATCATGTCCTCCCTTTCCCTTCTTCCTCCTGTAACATATATAAAGGTTTCCATCATGTCCCTATTTTCTCTTCTTCCTCCTGTAACATATATAAAGATTTCCATCTTGTCCTCCTTTCCCTTCTTCCTCCTGTAACATATATAAAGGTTTCCATCATGTCCCTATTTTCTCTTCTTCCTCCTGTAACATATATAAAGATTTCCATCTTGTCCTCCTTTCCCTTCTTCCTCCTGTAACATATATAAAGGTTTCCATCATGTCCCTCCTTTCCCTTCTTCCTCCTGTAACATATAGGTTTCCACCATGTCCTCCCTTTCCCTTCTTCCTCCTGTAACACATATAAAGGTTTCCATTGTGTCCCTATTTTCTCTTCTTCCTCCTGTAACATATATAAAGGTTTCCATCTTGTCCTCCTTTCCCTTCTTCCTCCTGTAACATATATAAAGGTTTCCATCATGTCCCTATTTACTCTTCTTCCTCCTGTAACATATATAAAGGTTTCCACTCTTGTCCTCCTTTCTCTTCTTCCTCCAGACTATACAGATTTAGAGGGAATGTCACACGGCAAGCAAAATGATGAAACTGCTGAGGTGCATTTGCGTTACCCTCTGGCAGAGAAAAAAATCCAAATAAAAAAACCCCAAAAGAATGACAAACACAAAACTATATAAAACTACATAATGTCAAACTTTATTATATTCCAAAAGAGTGAATAAAACTATGTTAAAAAGTCATAAAATAATTGTGAATACAGAGAAGATACAAGAGCATGAATGTATAGCATACACTACAATACATCAATGTAAGTTTCCGATTGAGTTAAAGGGGTTATCCAGGCTTAGAAAAACTTTCTTCCGGAAACATCACCACTCCTCTTCTCAGGTTGGGTGTGGGGGGTTTGTAGTTCAGTTCCATAGAAGTGAAAGGAGCTGAACTGCAATACCACACACAACCTAAGGACAGGGGTGGTGCTGTTTATGGAAGAAAGTAGCTGTGTTTTTTCTAATATTTGATGACCCCTGTAACGCCCCCTGTTTACAATTAAACAGAGACCAGTTAATATCAATTAGAAGTTAATGGTGCCTTTACACACACAGATTTATCTGACAGATTTCTGAAGCCAAAGCCAGGAATGGATTGGAAAAGAGGAGAAATCTCAGTCATTCCTTTATGACCTGTTCCCAGTTTATAGTCCGTTGCGGGCCTTGGCTTAAAAAATTTGTCAGATAAATCTGTTTGTGTAAACGCACCATAAGTTTCCACCCAATAAAGCCGATCACCAGACCAGCGTACGTTTTTAGATCTCCGGACATCTCTTACAGCATCCTGAGCCTGTCAGCTAACGGTGAGCAAGGGGCCCGTGCTTCCATGCCGCCTGCTCCTGTGGCAGACTGTCTCTCTCCACACCCGACCACCTGAATCAGACTGGTGAGAGGTGGAGTCCTGATTCCTGGATATGGCTGTGCTGCCGCAGGAACAGAGCCCACTGCAGGCGTTCGGGAAGCAGAAGGAATAAAAGTCCCTGGATCCGATACCGCTGTAGATCGCGGGTGTAAAGAGTGGTGTTTTGGGGAGTTTAGGGCGAGTTAAAGGGGTACTCCGGCCCTGCAGTATAATTTGTGTACGGATGGGGAGGGGGTTGAAATCGAAGCCGGCGGTGACTTACCTCCCTGGTTCCAGCAGTGGCTCCCGGATTGCGCCGCCCCGTACCCCCGTCCTGCTGCCGCTTCCTGGTCAAAGCTGCGGCTTAATGTGACATCTCAGGGCAGCTCTGCCATTCAGCGGCCGAGGTGGGACTCTGGCTCGTCTCAAGCCGCAGCTCTGACCAGGAAGCGGCCACGGGACGGGGGTACGGGGCAGCGCGATCCGGGAGCCACCACTGGAACCGGGGAGGGGCTTGTAAAGCATCTGTCCGACACGTCCCTCCTTCTACTATTATTTCTATATTGGGGCCAGTTCACACTGAGTAAATTTGGCCAAACTCTCCTCCGCAGAATCTCGCCTGCCTCAGTGTAAACCGGCGACTCTATGGGAGGGCTTGCGCGCCCCGCTCAAAGAATTGACATGTCAATTCTTTGAGCGGAGTACGGAGGAGTGCGGAGGTGTGTGAGCCCTCCCATAGAGATGTTGCAGATTCTGCAGCAGAATTCCAGTGTGAACTGGCCCTTACATAAAAAAACATGGGCAATTTATCCGAAGACATAATACGTAATAACTATCAGTGAATTCCTCTACTTTATAACTTGCACTAGCAGCTTATATGAACCCTAGGCTGCATTCACACATTCTGTGTTTCACGCGGACGTGGAATGCTTGTAACGGACTTCCCCCCCCCCGCCCATGTATAAATATGCGCAGCGGTGTAGTGTCAGAGCTGCACGGCTGCTTCATTACAGCGCAGCGCATATACATACAGGTCCCCGGCACCCAGCATCACATCACAGATGCTGCCCGAGCGAGGGGGGGCGTACAGACTCCATTATAGCCGTTCCACATCCGTGTCTGTAATGGACTGTGATTGCACCAGGGTAGTGTCACAGACTCACGTCAAGAAGATTTTAATATGTGTGAATAAACTTTGTAGCATTAACTTGACTCTTAGGAAAGGCTGAGTCCGTACTGAAGCAATCTGGCCCTATAATCTATCGATATGTTGATGTGCAAGTTAGAGTTCACTTTTGGGTAAAACATTTCCCACACTCTGGGTGTTACTATGGCTTCTTCTTTGATGTTTAACAACAGATGATTTCAAAGTGAAATGTTTCCCGCATATATCACATGGAAATGGTTTCTCCCCTGTGTGAGTTCTTTCATGCTTAACAAGAGTCTCTTTCAAAGTAAAACACTTCCCACATTCATAGCATGAAAATGGTTTCACCCCTGTGTGAACTTTTTGATGTTTAACAAGACTAGATTTGAAAATATAAGATTTCCCACACTCTGTACATGAAAATGGCTCCTCCCCTGCGTGAATTCTCATATGTTCATCGAGACTTAACTTTGCCTTAAAACACTTATCACATTCTGGGCATGAAAATAGCTTCCTCCCTGTGTGAATTCTCTGATGTTTAATCAAATATGAGCTCGTGTTAAAAGACTTGCCACATTGTGAGCATGAATATGGCCTCTCCCCTGTGTGAATTCTTTGATGTTGAACAACAGCTGATTTTCCAATAAAGCATTTCCCACACTCTAAACATTTAAATGGCTTCTCCCCTCTATGAATTCTTTGATGTTCAATAATAGCTGATTTCTGAGAAAACCGCTTTCCACATTCTGGGCAAGGAAATGGCTTCTCCCCTGTATGAACTCTAAGATGTCTAAGAAGCCTCGATTTCAAAGTAAAACATTTTCCACATTCTGAACATGAAAATGGTTTGTCACCTGTGTGAAGGCTTTGATGTGTAAGAAGATCTGCTTTCCGATTATAACAATTTCCACATTCAGAACATGCAAATGGCTTCTCTCCTGTGTGAATTCTCTGATGCTCAATAAGAGTTGATTTCTGACAAAAACATTTCCCACATTCTGGACATGAAAATGGTCTCTCTCCTGTGTGAGTTTTCAGATGTTTCCCAAGATATCTTTTATAAGTAAAACATTTTCCACATTGTGGACATGAAAATGGTTTCTCTTCTTTGTGACCTCTTTGATGTTCATCGCCCTTTTTGAATTTTTTGTTCTGCTTAACAGTCTGTGTCGTATGCCCCTCATATGTATCTTGTGTGATATCATCGTCTGCTGTAAAATCTGAAGATATGTCCCTCTGATGTCCCTCTGAGCTCCTGATATACTCATCTGCCAAGGAAAAACAGAATTTAAACTTCAGTAAAGCCTCTGATATAATTCTGTACAATGTGTCGAAATCTAGCGTAAAGGTGTTATCCAGGGTTAGAAAAACCAGAAAAGCATAGCTGTTAAAAGGGTTGTCCAGCGAAAATCCTTTTCTTTCAAATCAACTGGTGTCAGAAAGTTATATAGATTTGTAATTTACTTCTATTAAAAAATCTCAACTCTTCCCATACTTATCAGCTGTTGTATGTCCTGCAGGAAGTGGTGTATTCTTTCCAGTCTGACACAGTGCTCTTTGCTGCCACCTCTGTCCATGTCGGGAACTGTCCAGAGCAGGAGAGGTTTTTCTATGGGAATTTGCTGCCGCTCTGGACAGAGGTGTCAGCAGAGAGCACTGGAAATAAAACAACACTTCCTGCAGGACATACAGAACCTAATAAGTATGGGAAGACTGGACATTTTTTTTTTTATAGAAGTAAATTATAAATCTTTATAACTTTCTGACACCAGTTGATTTGAGAGAAAAAGATTTTTGCTAGACAACCCCCTTAACTTTCAGAAAAAGGCAACTCTTGTCCTCATTTTGTTTGTCTTATTGCAGCTCAGTTCCACTGACAGGAATGGAGTCGAGTTGTAATATCACACAAAAACTGAGGACAGATTTAAACCAACTTGTGTAGGTTGCTCCATGTTAGTGAAGACTTCAGAAGAGAAGGATTTAGGGCAGTCATTTCTAAAAGCAAATGCTGCCAAATACTACAAGCCCCCATTCTTCTCCCTTCTACCTAATATTCTCCCCTAATCACCCTCTTACACCTCCAACATCGGCACAGCCCCCTACAGAAGATTTGGCATCAAATTTTGTTGCCAAATAAAATGAAACGAAAAACTCAAAAAAAACCTCTTTTCATCCCCTCCTTATTCCTAAAGTACAAGTGTCAGGACAGGGAGGTATGTGGAACACAAAACAGACAAACACAATATAGAATAGTGAGCAAGCCAAGTCAGAACCTAACGGGCATGCCTTGATAGCTTCCGAGGTCAAGTTTACCGGATCCGCACCTTTCCTAGTTAAATCTGTAAGGGGTTTGGCTATGAGCGAGAACCCCTTAATAAACTTCCTATAGTAATTGGCGAATCCCCAAAACCTCTGCAGGGCCTTCAGGTTATTGGGTCGCTCTCAGTTTTCAATGGCTACAACCTTAAGCGGATCCATACCAAATGAGTTTGGGGTTATACAATAACCCAGAAACGAGACCTCCTGCATAACAAACTGGCATTTCGACAACTTGGCAAAAAGACTATTTTGTCTCAAAAGCTCCATGACTGTACATGCGATATGTGAGAAGCCCAATCGGGGAAAAAAATCAAACAAGAAAACGACCTAAATACTCACGAAAAATTTCATTAACAAAATGTTGGAAGACCGCTGGGGCATTACATAACCCAAAGGGCATGACAAGGTATTCGAAATGGCCCTCTGGGGTACTGAAGGCGGTCTTCCACTCATCACCTTCCCTGATTCAGATTAAATGATATGCTCCCTGTAAGTCAACTTTTGAAAAACATTTAGCTCCCACTATCTGGTTAAACAAATCCGGGATAAGAGGTAGCGGGTGCTGGTTCTTAACCGTAATTTTGTTTTATTCCCGGTAATCAATAGCCCATTGTCTTTTTTTGCCCACAAAAAAGAATCCCGCCCCCAAAGGAGAGGAGGAGGGGTGAATATGACCCTTACGCAGACTTTCCTTTATGTACTCCCGCAGGACAGGATAAGTTGAATATATGTCCCCTGGGATATTTGGCACCGGGAGTTAACTTAATCGAACAGTCATATGGTCTGTGGGGCGGCAATCTGTCCACCGCCCTTTCATTGAATACATCTGAATAATCAGACAAAAATTCCGGAATCTCCCCCTCCCCAGAGGAGCATTCTACAAGAGCCACAGCAATACAGTGGGAAGCACACTTAGGCCCCCACCGCACAAGTTCCCTGCTGGACCAATCAAAGACAGGGTTATGTGCCTCCAACCAGGGTAATCCCAGAATCACGTCAGACGACAAATTATGCTTAAGAAGAAAATCAATGTTTTGCAACATAAACAGACCCCACCTTAACTTCCAGGCAGGGGGTCGTATACCGTACGTCCCCTTGGGCAAAGGGGGCAGAGTCTGCTCTAGTGACATTAACTGGACACCTGAGCCGCAGGGGACATACCTCTAAACCAGAGAAAAACACAGGGTTAATA
Source organism: Dendropsophus ebraccatus (assembly GCF_027789765.1). Taxonomy (NCBI): domain Eukaryota; kingdom Metazoa; phylum Chordata; class Amphibia; order Anura; family Hylidae; genus Dendropsophus; species Dendropsophus ebraccatus. Next base: position 191,516,355 of record NC_091456.1, on the reverse strand, counting down.
AAATTTGCCAAGGACCCAGAATTGATCTGGGCATACCCAGAAACACTTTTCTCCCCCAACACCAGAGAAATTGGCAAAAGTAACCCCCTCGATAGTCACTCAGGCGCTGGAGTTTTCCGGCGGTGGTCCCGGCTCAGAAATACATTGCCGTACACTGTGTCCTGCTTTCCCACAATACAGACACAAGTTGTTCTGCAGGCAGTGCGCTTGTCTGACCTTGGCGTTGGTGGAGTCTACCTGCATAGGTTCTTCTGGAGTGGTTAATGCACAAGGGATTTCTAGGATGGTCTGGGGTACCTCTTTCCTGCTTTCTGTCCCTCAAACGTCGGTCCACTGGAATAGCTAAGGTCAAGTACTCCTTGAGAGTGTCAGGAGAAGGATAAGCCACCAGCAGGTCCTTCAAAGGTCACTCAGCCCAGCCTGGAACTGATACCGGAGGGCAGAGTCGTTCCAAGTAGAAGGGCCGCTTCACTGCCTAAACTCAGAGTAATAGTCCTTCACCGGACGTTTACCCTGCCTTAGCAAAGTCAGCTGATGCTCGGCATTATCGGCACTGTTCGGGTCATCATAAAGTAACCCTAATGCCGAGAAGAACTGGTCCACCGTCCGTAAGCTTCTCCTTTCCCCCTTAAATTTCTCTGGGAGCTGGACGGGTGGCTCTGGAGGTACCGGGGAGGTCATAGTAAGCTGTCGGGGGCTGTCTCCTGTTCCTGGACCCTTACAGCCAGCTCCTGCCCCATGGTGTTGAGCCGCTGCATCTGGTCCACTATATTAGTCAAGTCGTTCCTGTTGTATATGAGGCAAACGACAGTCTGGCTGGTTATTCTGTCAGGACAGGGAGGTACGGACAGGACAAGACAGTGGGCCCTAGATCTCAACCCACCCACTGTCCCTACCTACTTGCCTCAGTCGGCCCTAGGCGGCCGCGGACAACCACGAAGGCGTTCCCTATGCTGCGTATGTGGAACACAGAACAAGACAGACAGAAAAACACAATATAGAATAGTGAGAAAGCCAAGTCAGAACCAAACGGGCAACGCAGTACAAAAATCAGCAATAGGATAGTCCAAGGTCAGGCGGGAGGTCAGATAACAAGTTGAGCAGTCAGAGCGAATTAGGAAGGGAATAGCAGGAATAGACATGAGGAGCTGAGGCCAGGAGTTAACCTAATAGCCAGCGCTGGGAGACTGACTCAGCTTTCTTTTATGCTAACCAAGAGCCCGGTCTGGATCCCCATTGAACCAGCGCTCTGATCTCCCAGGTTACAGACAGGCAGAGAAACCCCTCAATCAAAGAGCCCACTCAGGTGTATAAATTAAGTCTAGAAGCTTCTCAGCTTAACTCCTGCATTGCCAGGAAGCTGAGAAGCAATCGAATGTGGCACATAAAAGCAAACACCAGGCCCAGTTCACACCAAGCTAGTGCACATTCCTGACAACAGGCATCTATCACAGATCATAGAGCCGAAAAGCTCAGACAGCATCTGGCATAACATTTTTCCAGTAGCATTGGTCCCCTTCCCTAGTTTTTCCTGTACTGTATGCAGTCATACCAAATGTAAATTTTTTGGAGTCTTCAGAGGAACTTTTAAAAGAACCTTCAATTCCGTATCCAACTTACTTACGTATTGCATTGACCCGGAGACCTACAAGCACAACCTGCTTATGGCAGGCTGCAACGGTGGATCTGACATGACAGCCAGGACGGATGTTCTTCAGAAAGCAACCTTTTAGTGTCCTGTGATTGTATTGCTGGATTTACTCTCCCCTTTGCAGGTAGAACAGCTTTCCCTCTTAGGCCACGTTCTAATGCTGTAAGTAAGCGGCCGTGTCACAGAATCTCTGCTGTCTGAAGTTCAAACCGGAACCAACTTAATTTCTTTTGAATTCGGATGTAAGCACATTGGGGTATGCCCACGTTCCAATTCACCATAACTGACAATGTAAAGCGAGACCGGAGCCACAGTTTATATTGTCTGCACTGTCAATTTTGTGTGGCTGCTATTCAATGAATAGCAGCCGCACAAACTTAACATGTCAGTCTTGAGTGCGGCCGCATGGAATCCCAGCCAGAGTGTATACTGTGTGTATACACTCCTGCCGGGATTTCATAGAAAACAATGTTATTTGATTTCCTCACTAAATAGCATCCGTTATTGCAATCCTGCAACAATGGCCGTTACTTAGTGAAAAAATTGTGTGAGTATGACCTTAAGGTGGAGACTTCCTATAAGATTTTTGAGGTTTGACGGAATTTTTCCCCATTTATATGTTCATGAGGACAGCCCCCGATGTAAAACAAGAAGGCCCAGCTCGAAATCACTACTTCAACCCATAAATGTTATAAAGTCTGCGGAAAATTGTTTACCCTGCTCTTTAACATTATGTGTTCTTGACTTTGGATGTGGTTGCTTTTTGAAAATAGCGCTCACAGAGGATGGGGGAAGATCAGGGGGGGGGGGGGCATTTCTAGAATTTAATTATTCCAGTGGTTGCTGGATTTCAGGGACTGTCTTACGTTTCTGTGCGGCATTAAAAAGGAGGGAAGAAATTCTAGGCACTGACATCAGGGAGCTCTATATATCGAATGTTTGTAGCGGCAACTGCATCATTATGGGGTGGATGTTATATATCTGAGGCAATTGAGCTGAATCACATGTTAGACTTAAAGGAAAAAAAGCTACATGTACAGACAATGTAGTAAAGTGAAACAGCAGGCCTGCACAGCGCAGACATATTAAATGACTATATTCCACAGGTGTGCACAGAATCTGGGAGTGTTCTCTTCATTTAGTGGTACTCACCTGGGCGGTTACCTGTAGTGATGTCTTCCTTATACTGCTCATCACTGCTGTCATCTGTCTCTTCCTTTACTATTATGTCTAGAGCATCAATACAGTTCCCATCTTTCTCTGTAGTGACATCTTCCATATACTGCTCATCACCGCTCACATCTGGCTCTTCTTTAACTATTATCTTTATAGCATCAATATAGTTCAGATCTTTCCCTGTAGTGATGTCCTCCTTATACTGCTCATCACCGCTGTAATCTGTCTCTGGACCACTAATATTGTTCTCATCTTCCCCCTGATTCATAAGATATGAGAGAAAGATTGTAAAAGTCATCAGACAGTAGAAGTCAGGTGGGATGTACAGATCATAGGGAACATCTCCATCTACCTGATCCTGATCCTGTGGAGGAAGAGGACGGGGGCATCTCTCTGGTGCTGTTCTCTTACTGGATCTGACTGGAGGGAACACATACAGAGACTGAATTCATTCTTTCCATCCAGATAATACAGAGAGGAGGTGTGTATATAGTCCTGTCTATTACCTGCTGCTGGGAGGGGCTGCTGATCCTCCAGCATCACATCCTTGTACTGATCCTTGTGTCCTTCTACATACTCCCACTCCTCCATGGAGAAATAGACCGCCACGTCCTGACACCTTATAGGAACCTGACACACACAATGATCACACAGTCATCCCCCCCACCCCTCCAGTGGTGTTACTGTATAATGTCCCAGCATTCCCAGCAGCCACAGTCTCACCTCTCCACTCAGCAGCTCCACCATCTTGTTGGTGACTTCTAGGATCTTCTCTTCCTCCATTTCCTCATGTATCAGGGGCCCCGGGATTGGGCTCAGGGTTCTTCCCCATCCTTCACACCCCGGGGCCCCACAGCGCCCACTAGAGGACTTCTTCACTACTGTGTAATCCTGTGTATGGAGAGACACATTACTATCACTCCATCCATTCCCAGAATCCCTCACCTCTCCAGTCCTATCCATCTGTTATTCCATAGATAAGAATGATGTCATGATGACATCACTCCCAGAATCCCTCACCTCTCCAGTCCTATCCATCTGTTATTCCATAGATAAGAATGATGTCATGATGACATCACTCCCAGAATCCCTCACCTCTCCAGTCCTATCCATCTGTTATTCCATAGATAAGAATGATGTCATGATGACATCACTCCCAGAATCCCTCACCTCCCCAGTCCTATCCATCTGTTATTCCATAGATAAGAATGATGTCATGATGACATCACTCCCAGAATCCCTCACCTCTCCAGTCCTATCCATCTGTTATTCCATAGATAAGAATGATGTCATGATGACATCACTCCCAGAATCCCTCACCTCTCCAGTCCTATCCATCTGTTATTCCATAGATAAGAATGATGTCATGATGACATCACTCCCAGAATCCCTCACCTCTCCAGTCCTATCCATCTGTTATTCCATAGATAAGAATGATGTCATGATGACATCACTCCCAGAATCCCTCACCTCTCCAGTAAGCCGAAAGAGTATCTCTAGAGTGAGGGTTATTATCCTCTCCGCCATCTTGTTCCTGTCTCTCTTCATTGTTCATAAATCAGTCAGAAAACTTCTCTCACATAGAAGATATCAGCTGAGGATCCTGTATTGTTGGGACCTGAAGTGAAAGATAAGGAGACTCATAGATCACTGTCATAGCAGGAAAAGATCTAAGGTTGATATTTAGTCAGAATCATCACATAAAAAATCCTGCATCCACACAAAGTTCTATAGTGACAACATTGTGCAAAATTTTTGGTCCACACAAATACTGTACCTCCACCCGCAGAGCTGTACAGGAGCCGTGTGCTTCCCCTGCGCTTACAGGACCTGCCATGATGTCACAGTCATGTGATCAGTCACATGGGAAGGAGGGGGTGGAGTCAAGGAGTCACATGATCAGGGGCTGCTGCTCAGTGTATGCAGGACTCTGCTGTGCTGGATGAGCTGAAGTGATGTGTATGCAGCAGAGCTGTGTGTGTGTGATGTGTGTGGAGCAGAGCTGTGTATGTGTGTGTTATATATGCCTGCAGCAGAGCCCTGTGTGTAATGTACATGTAGCTGAGCTGTATGTGTGTAATGTACATGTAGCTGAGCTGTATGTGTGTAATGTACATGTAGCTGAGCTGTATATATGTAATGTACATGTAGCTGAGCTGTATATATGTGTAATGTACATGTAGCTGAGCTGTATATGTGTAATGTACATGTAGCTGAGCTGTATATGTGTAATGTACATGTAGCTGAGCAGTATATGTGTAATGTACATGTAGCTGAGCTGTATATGTGTAATGTACATGTAGCTGAGCTGTATATATGTGTAATGTACATGTAGCTGAGCTGTATATGTGTAATGTACATGTAGCTGAGCTGTATATGTGTAATGTACATGTAGCTGAGCTGTATATGTGTAATGTACATGTAGCTGAGCTGTATGTGTGTAATGTACATGTAGCTGAGCTGTATGTGTGTAATGTATATGTAGCTGAGCTGTATATGTGTGTAATGTACATGTAGCTGAGCTGTATATGTGTGTAATGTACATGTAGCTGAGCTGTATATGTGTGTAATGTACATGTAGCTGAGCTGTATATGTGTGTAATGTACATGTAGCTGAGCTGTATGTGTGTAATGTACATGTAGCTGAGCTGTATGTGTGTAATGTACATTGTCGGTGTCTGGAGAGGACAGAGCAAGTTTTTTTTCCATCTCCCTGTTCTAAAAATCCATTTAATATATGGTCCCTAGATAAAGGACATATCAGATATTAGGCTGGGTTCACACTACGTATATTTCAGTCAGTATTGTGGTCCTCATATTGCAACCAAAACCAGGAGTGGTTTGAAAACACAGAAAGGATCTGTTCACACAATGGTGAAATTGAGTGGATGGCTGCCATATAACAGTAAATAACGGCCATTATTTCAATATAACAGCCGTTGTTTTAAAATAAAATATCTCTGCTCACTGTCTCCACTCTGCTGCTGAGTGCACCGTACCCCGGGGGGCAGGGCCGGTGTCAGCACCCGGCATACTAGGGCAAGTGCCGGGGCCCACAGCGCCTCTAGGGGCCCACTTTTGCTACTTTTTTCCCCCGTCACTGAGGCTGCAGGGGGTGCCATCACGTTTGCTACCATGCCTGTTGCTGTGGGTGTGCGAAGTGAAGCCTGGCTACTGCAACTTCGTATTCCGTGCCCCTCAAGGCCTGGAGCAAGATGAAAGCGATCCAGGAGTGACAGGGGCACCGAAGTAATCTGTACAACGGCAGGGGGAGGGGAGGACGAGCTCCGGAGCAGAGGCCATAGCGCTGTTTCACTCTCCATCACGCTGGATCCTGGGCTTCAATGTCTTAACAACAAGCTCTCCTGCTCTCTTTTCTTTCCCCGGTACTTGTGTCTCTTGACAGTCCTGTGACCTGTGCCTGCTCCTACTGCAGGCCATTAGGGGTTAACAGCAGGAACATTGATGTCTTATCTGCCCCTGCACTGCTGACCTCCAGACGCTTCAGCTGTTAACCCTTTCTGCTGCTCTGTGAGGAGGTCGGCAGTGCATGAGCCATAAGACTTTAGCAGATTATGCCCTCTCAGTGTTACAGTTATGTACATATTGGGCTCAGCACACAGGTCTATAGGGGTGTTGATAGAAATCTGTAAATATGCATGGCTGTGGTTTTCAATTGCCAGATGTAAATAGGAAATCCCAATCACGGATGGCAGCAGAAATTCTTGGTAGGCCTAACCTGCACTGATACACTGTAACAAATCAAAAGATGTGTAAAAAAGGACTTGATCAGTGCAGAATTACAGCTTTTCCATTCACAGAATCAAGCAGAGATGAGTTCCTGGATGTACAGTTTTTGCTATGTGACCAGCACAGGACAGATACTACAAAGGGGATAGCTACTGTACATGAGGGATTCTACTTACTGGGCAGGCGGGGGGAGGGTGGCTACCCATATGAATGCACAGAGGGGCCAACTACTATATGGAGGTACAGAGAAGATATAGCACAGAGCCACCTGGATACTATTTGAAGACACATATTGCCCTTAATTGCTTTTTTGGGGACAGTGGAGGGCTGCAGAATGACTACCCTTCATATATCTCTATGTATCTATCTATCTATCTTATCTCTCTAGCTCGATATGTGTGCACCACAAAGGAGCCCGCTGAGGCTTCGTCGCCCAAGGGCCCACATAAACTTGGAGCCGGCCCTGCCGGGGGGGCCAGAGAGTAAGATTACTGCAGGATTGCTGCTTATTGTAGAGGAGCAAAACACCCAGGAAAATGTAGGCACTAGAGATGAGCGAACCGAGTTCGGGTTCCATCCGAACCTGAACGTTCGGTATTTGATTAGCTGGGGCTGCTGAACTTGGATAAAGCTCTAAGGTTGTCTGGAAAACATGTATACAGCCAATGACTATATCCATGATTACCACATAGCCTTAGGGCTTTATCCAAGTTCAGCAGCCACCGCTAATCAAATGCCGAACGTTTGGGTTCGGATTGGCCCGAACCCGGTTCGCTCACCTCTAGTAGGCGCTCTTCCCTGATGTGTTAGCTGGGGAAACTAGCATATGTGCTTATGAACCGCAGATGGGACCTGGACTTGGAAGAGCGCCCTCTATTTACTAACATTTTTTTTCCTTCCGTCTTTTTTGTTTTTCAAATACCGGTATTGTGAGGGTCTATCTATGTTCATTTCCTTATACTACCATTTCTTGCTCCTCCTAGAGTATCTCGCTGACAAATCTATTTTATTTAAAGTGAATGATCCATCAGGTATATTCGCTTTAACATTACCCGTTTTTTTGAACCACGGCCCGGTTCCCTTGTACGGCTCCGTTCTATTCACAGGTACCAGGCGGGGGAAGAAGCACTAGAGGTGGGCTGGTCTGATCCAGCCTCGGGCCCATCAAGAGTCCCTCTCATTTCATCAGTCCATAAAACCTTAGAAAAAACAGTCAAGATATTTCTTGGCCCAGTCTTGACGTTTTATAATCTGTTTCTCGTTTTTCAGCCTTCCTTACCTTGGCCATGTCGCTGAGTATCGCACACCTTGTGCCTTTTAATACTCCAGTAATGTTGCAGCTCTGAAATATGGCAGGCCGGTGGCTAATGGCATCTTGGCAGCTTCACGCTTGATTTTTCTCAATTCATGGGCAGTTATTTTGCGCCTTTTTTTTTTTTTTTTCAACACACTTCTTGCGACCCTGTTGGCTATTTGCCATGAAACACTTGATTGGTGGCAATTTCAAGACTGCTGCATCCGTCTGCAAGACATCTCACTTTCCTGATCGTCCTCGGCAGCACACAAATGGGTTAATGGATTCCGTTGACCCGGAGCAGAAGGGTTAATCTAGCAATACAAGCAAAGAATAGATTAATGCACTGCACCTGGTGACCCCCTATAAAGGATGAAGGAAACAGTCAGACCATTGTATCTTTTTCTCTTCTCTGTTCAGAAGGGTATGAAGACATGAAAGGATGGTGTCTAACATTAAACTGTGGATTATCCCAGTCCCTGAAGCTGGCAAGATTTCCAGCTGTATATATATTTCCAGATGTTAAACCTGGTCCCTCGGCTGAAGTTCATGTGTCTGGGTTATTACACCATCACATATTATTAACCAGCCATGAAATCAGTGCTAGTCACTGCCACACATAGGTGAGTGTTATACATTCATTTTAACCTGCACGGATGCAAACATCCTTAGTTGTTGCCTGCTACTCAGGCATCGACCGCAGACCATATCCAACATGGCGGCGGTAAGTTCGGCGTCCTCTGTGCATCCGTCCGCTTCCTGACGTCGGAGGGGGCGGTGCGTGCGGGGGGGTCGCGAGCTCTAACTTCCGGTTCACGGACCTTTTCCAATATGGCCTAGGGGAGCTCGCGGCCTTCTGCGCATGCGCCTGCCTTCCGACGTCATTGATGGGCGGGGCGTATGTGCGGGATCGTCACGTTTGCGGGCTTTTCAGCATAAAAGCTGGAAGTAAGCCAGGGGGGACCACGCTCTGCCAGGGCAGTGTATCCCGTTGCTGAGGAAGGTTGGTGCGGTCTCAGTGGCCCATGTATATTTATTATTACATTCCTCTGACTGACATTTTCTTGTTTTACAGAATGTCAGATTCTAGAGGAAAGAGGAGGAGGAAAGCCAGGCACAATATTTGTGCTAAATGTCAGCAGCCTATGCCTGATACATGGAAACATTCTTCCTGCTCAAATTGTAGAGCTGCAAGATCCCAGGATCAATTGCAACCAAATGAATTTCTATCTTGGTTCAAAAGCCAGTTATCTGATACTTTTAAGGAAATTAAAGCTGCATTTGTTTCACAAACCACTCCTCATAAGAGCCGCAAGAGATCTGCTCCTAATCCTGCTTCCTCCTCTGCCTCTGAGGCTTATGCACCCTCTGATGTTTCTTCCCCTGAAGATTCTGATTTAGGCCCCGTTCCCACTGAGGAAAGGTAGCGGAATTCCGCGACGGAATTGTCCGCCGCGGAATGCCGTTAGCCTCCCGCTCATAATGGGAGTCTATGGGAGGCGCGCGCTCCTGCTCTGTACGCGCTGAAGAATGAACATGTTCATTCTTCAGCGCGGACAGGGCAGGAGCGCGCACCTCCCATAGACTCCCATTATGAGCAGGAGGCTAACGGCATTCCGCGGCGAACAATTCCGTCGCGGAATTCCGCTACCTTTCCTCAGTGGGAACGGGGCCTTAGATGCAAATGAAAACATGTTTCTATTTCAGAAAGAATCAATGTCTAAGTTACTGTCTGCAGTCAACGAGACACTAGAGTCTACAAGGGATGTGTGTCATAAACCAAAGAAAGACCAGTTATATTATTTTCCTCCCACCAAAAATAAAGTATTTCCATCCCACCCATTAATAAAGGATTGGTTTGAGAAATCCTGGTGTAAACCAGAAAAATCTGAGTCTGGGTCAAAGTTCAAATCTACATATAGATTGGACACTAATGTCACTAATACCTGGTCTTTCCCACCAATGGTTGACATTCCAGCTGCTCAGTTATCCAAAAAGTCTCTATTTCCATCAGAAGACTCAACTCTCTTATCTGACCCTATGGAGAGAAATGCCGACTCCTTATGTAAAAAAAACATATGCTGCTGCTGCTTCGTCTTCCCGAATAAATATGTCCTCCATTCCGGTGGCTAGAGCCCTTAGGGTGTGGATACGCCAACTTCAGCATGATATTGAAGAAGGTGTACGCAGAGAAGATCTACTTGACAATATGACAGTCATAAAATCTGCATCGGACTTTCTTTGTGACAGCTCTCTAGATAGCTTGAAGTACACATCCAAGGCTATGGCTTTAGCAAACTCAGCTAGACGTTCCCTATAGATAAAACAGTGGAGTGGAGATGTGCCTTCAAAAAATCATTTTGTTTCATTGACTTTTCATCCATCCTCCTTGTTCGGTCCAAATCTGGAAGAAATTTTGAACAAACTAAATGGGAACAAAGGCACAGTTTTTCCTCAGAAAAAACAACCATTTAAGTCATATAAAAATCGGTATCAAAGGTCTCCAAAAAGACGCTATAATTTTTGTTCCTCAGAAGGAAAAGGCCAGTACAGAGGAAGCAAGCAGCAGTCAAATTACAAAAAGAAGCCTGACACCAAGGAGGATAGAGCATGACACCAGGCCTCCCCCTCCACCTGTGGCAGCAAGACTCCTGAAATTCGCAAAATTCTGGTTAAAAACATCCTCGGATGTCTGGGTTACTTCCATCGTTCAGAGGGGTTACTCACTAGAGCTCAGAGAATACCCCCCAGACAGATTTGTTCTGAACAGAGGAAACAATACAGTCGTTCATCAACTTCTTCAGGAGTTTATCCAAAAAGATGCACTAGAGACTGTTTCAGACGAGGAAAAAAACACAGGAGTATACTCCCCTATATTTCCTGTCCCAAAGGTGGGGGGAGGATGAAGACTGGTTATCGATTTAACTTTTCTCAACAGATACTTCATCAAAAGAAAGCTCAAGATGGAGACAATTTAATCAGCGGTGATGAATATCCAAAGAGGAGACTACATGGCTACCATAGACCTTCAAGATGCCTATCTTCACGTGCCTATCTTAGAAGGTCACCGCAAGTATCTCAGAGTAGCTTTTCTGAATCACCACCACCAAGTTCATCATCTTCAGTTCACTTGCCTTCCCTTTGGCATCACCTCAGCTCCGAGAGTATTTACCAAAATTGCAGTAGTCCTCACAGCCTATCTCAGAATTCAGGGAGTTTGTGTCACCCCGTACCTGGACGACTGGCTAGTCTCGGCTCCATCACAAGATCTTCTGCAACATCATCTCTCTATGACAGTGAAGACTCTGGAAGGTTTCATTATAAACCTGAAAAAATCAAAACTTGTACCGTCCACAAAAACAACTTACCTGGGTTATGTCATAGATTCTCTGAAGATGCGACTCTTTCTTTCGGCAGACAGAGTATCGAAGATCAATGGAGCGGTCCGATGTCTAATCTCCAAAAGGCAATGTACCATCCGTTTTGCCATGAGGGTGCTGGGAATGTTAACTTCATCAATAGATGCTGTTCTGTGGGCAAAAGCTCACATCAGACTCCTGCAGAATCAAATCTTAAAGCACTGGGAAAGATCCCCAAGACATCTGGAGACATCAATGCCAATCTCACCGAAACTCAAACGAGACCTCAAGTGGTGGTTAATTCCATCTCGTCTACTTTTGGGCAAGAGTCTGACATCTCCTCCGGTGATAGTCCTCACCACGGATGCCTCAGGCTTCGGCTGGGGTGCCCATGTGGAAAATCTTTGGGTACAGAACAAATGGTCCCCGTCAGATCTCCGTCTGTCATCCAACATGAAATAGTTGAGAGCTATCCGGTTAGCCCTACTGCACTTCACTCATCTTCTTCGGAACAGGGCAGTCCAAGTCCAGTCCGACAATCTAACCTCCGTTTATTATATCAACAAACAGGGGGGAACTCGAAGTCCCATTTTAGAGAGGGAATGCAGTCTTCTCATGAAATGGGCAGAATCAAATCTACTTTCCCTCACTGCAGTCCACATCAAATGGGACCTGAACACCAAATCCGATTGGTTGAGCAGGAAATCGATTCACCCAGGGGAATAGGAGTTGAAGCAGTCCATTTTCAACCAACTGGTGAAGAAATGGGGACAACCAGACCTGGATGTTATGGCCTCTCGCCACAATTCGAAACTGCGCAAGTTCTGCTCACTCTCCAAGACAGACCAACCCTTAGCGGTGGACGGCCTCTCAATCCCATGGAAAGAGATGTTTATATACGCATTCCCTCCAATCCTGTTAATCCCGAAGGTATTGAAGAAAATCTGCGACGAGAATGTGTGAGCAATTGTAATCCTACCATTCTGGCCCCTACGGGCTTGGTTTCCGCTCGTGTTGGCCTTATCGAAAGGGGAATCATGGCAGCTACCCTTACACACGGATCTCCTACAGCAAGGGGAAGTATATCATCCCAATCTGGCCAGTCTACACCTAACAGCATGGAACTTGAACGACAGCTCCTAGAACATCAAGGACTATCAAGAGAAGTAGTTCAAACTCTTCTAGCATCTAGAAAACCGTCTACTCTGAAGATCTACACTAGAGTCTGGCGCATTTATACTACCTGGTGTATTCATAATCAGAAAAGCCTGAAGGAGGTTCCATCACTTTTACAATCTCTTCAAGAAGGCTTGCAAAAAGGACTAAAACTTAACACACTCAAAGTCCATCTGACGGCCATAAATGCTCACCTAGATGGTGCCTTCACAAGAGTTCCTCTGGTGTCCAGATTTTTCAGAGCAGTCGCAAGATTGAGACCAGTATTTCATAATCTGGTTCCATCATGGGATCTATCCATTGTTTTAAAGAGTCTCTCAGAAGCTCCATTTGAACCTCTCAACTCATCTGACCTTAAGTGGTTATCCTGGAAAACACTATTTCTCATCTCCGCCAGGAGGATAAGTGAATTGCATGCATTATCTTGCAAGGAACCTTCTTGAGACTTCTCCCTGATAGAATAGTCCTAAGGACTATGCCAGGTTTTCTACCAAAAGTTGCATCTACGGCAAAAATAAACCAGGAAATAATCCTTCCAGTGGTGGATGAAAGCCAAGACCCAGCCCTGCATCTGCTAGACATCAAAAGGGCCATTTCTACCTATCTAGAAAGAACGGCATAGTTCAGAAAATCTGAAGCATTGTTCTTACAGTACCAAGGAGTAAACAGAGGAAATAAAGCCAGCAAGCCAACCCTATCTCGTTGGATTAAAGACCTGATTCAATACTGCTACTCCAAAGAAGATCTTCAGTGTCCAATTAATGTGAAGGCTCACTCAACAAGATCAGCAGCAGCATCATGGGCTGAAAGATGCCATGTACCGATGGATCATATATGTAAAGCTGCAACCTGGTCATCTGCATTGACCTTCGTCAAGCACTACCGTCTTGATGTGTCAGCAACGGAGGGGTCAGCCTTTGGTTTGAGCATTCTCCAAGGAGCTATAGTGTCTTAAGATCCCTCCCCTTTTTTTCTTTACATTGCTTTACATGTCCCATTTGTGTGCTGCCGAGGACAATCAGGAAGTATAAAATTTACCTCTGAAATTTGTATTTCCTGGAGTCCGAGGCAGCACAATATACCCCCCCAATAAACTTAATTGCTGCATACAATACAATGGTCTGACTGTTTCCTTTGTCCTTTATAGGGGGTCACCAGGTGCAGTGGATTAATCTATTCTTTGCTTGTATTGCTAGATTAACCCTTCTGCTCCGGGTCAACGGAATCCATTAACCCATTTGTGTGCTGCCTCGGACTCCAGGAAATACAAATTTCAGAGGTAAATTTTATACATTTCTAACCTTATACGGGGTTATGATGTCATTTGACCAAACCCCACCTCATTACAGAGATGCACATAACCTGAGGTACTTAACTGGTAGTTGGCTTTTAAGCTTATACAGCTTGGAGTAAAACAAGGATGATGTGATCAAAATACGCATTTGCCTAACAATTCTGCAAATAGTGTACATATCTACCTTAAGGATGCCTTCACACACACCGGATCTGCAGCAGATCCGCAGCAGATTTGATGGTGCAGATTTGATGCTGTGTTCAGTTACTGAGATCAAATCTTCTGCGGATCCGCAGCGGTACGGTGTGTGTGAAGCTACCCTGATACCACTACTTTCTCTATGCTTCCATTCTCACTGTTTTCTCAAGTTGAGACTACCGAAGTACATTGTCGGTTATACAATTATACAACAGCCTCACAACAATTTCCCGCCTCTATCTATTTCCTTTTTTAAAAAACTCATTTATTGGAGTAACAAAAACAGCAAAACAACTCCAACGAGTGATGATAATACAAAAGGGTAAATCCGGAAAGATTCTCTGCATCTAGTTTATCACAACAGGAAAGAACAGAAACAGGTGACATATAGGCAAAGTTCACACTATGTAAAAAGGATGTTGGATCCTGTATGTCCAGTTTTGTAGATTTATAGTCCGAGAGAGGCTATTGCTAATGTAGGGACCATCTCTCAGGGGTTCACCTTAAAGGGAACCTGTCACCCCAGCTGCCGGTTGGAGCCCCCTTCCTCGAAGTCCCGATCCCGGACCCCGTCCCGCTGCCGAGAAATCCCTGTTGGAAGCCGTGCGTGCGCTAACCAGAGATCCAACGCCCCGACCCAGGCAGCCGGGGTGACAGGCTTCCTTTAACGTGGTGAGTTAGTACATTTTAATTGATCAAATGGTTTTCTAAGAACCTCAATTTTTAATAAAAACAAAGAAAAAAAAATTAAATCTTTAGAACAGGTTTTCATCATGTGTACGACGGAGGTAGTATATGCGGTGAGTTCCGACACTTGCATTTTCTCTGTTATTGTCTGTATGTTAGCCACGGCAGCATGCCAACTGCACAGTGTGAATAAGTATTTGTGGAGTACTGGCTATTTATTTGCTTTTTATGTAGAAATAACGTCCGTCTTTCATAAGACTGCCCATCACAGTGCAAATGATGTCCAATATTTCAAACATAATGGCCGTTATTTGTGCACCGATGGTCGTTTTTTTAAAAGATGGCCGTCATTTGTACATAGTGTGAACCTAGCATAACATAACATGATAGTGATGTAAACAGGACATGTGCGTATGATAATAATACATGTTCACATGTCCACACAAATGATGCAGCAATTGTTTTTTTGTGGCCGAGCTGCAGAATTATGGTCCTGTTAGACGGAGCGATAATCGTTCAGTCTAAAAAGGACCATAAGGCAAGCCTTGTTAAGGCACATGTCAGCACTAATCAGCGCTTGCTTGCAACCATACACTGCCCTATATCGGATAGTGTAAAAAGGACAGTAAGAGAACAACAAAAGATGAGATATATACAGTATATATATATATATATATATATATATATATATATACACACCCCATTTCCAACCTAGAAAAGTTTTTGTTTGGAAGCATGAAAGAATCGCCCTCGTTTCCTACCTTCACCGTCCATTGCAGAGCAGCTACATGCAGAAGATGAAGGCTGCACACAGCCTGCCATTATCCCGTCACCTGTGGCCTCACTGTACACTGTCCCTGCTGTGCTGTACAAGTGTGCTGTAATGATCTCCCCCTGGTGGCCGGAAGCCGCCATACTGTACGGTCTGTCCCTGCTGTGCATGTGACACGTGAATAATTCTTCATGGAAAAATTAGAACGGATCTTTGGGAGAACAAATTAATATAAGACACTGTCTTATTTTCGGGGAAACATTGTATATATACATATATGTATGAGCCCAGAAGGCCAGAAATGGAGTCGTCATCATCAAGAGAAACTGCATTTTTCATCATTTAATTGCAGACATTGTGGGGTCATTTGTCCCTATATTAAACCTCTCTCAGGTTCTTGTCATAAAAGTACTTTTACTGTGTGAGTTTTTTGATGTGCAATCAGAGCTGACTGTTGGGTAAAACATTTCCCACATTCTGAGCATTAAAATGGCTTCTCTCCTGTGTGAACTCTCAGATGGTGAATAAGAGCTGATTTCTGAGTAAAACATTTCCCACATTCTGAGCATAAAAATGGCTTCTCCCCCGTGTGAGTTCTCAAATGCCTAACAAGCTTTGATTTCACAATGAACGTTTTCCCACATTCTGGACATGAACATAGTTTCTCCCCTGAGTGAATTCTTTGATGAATAACAAGATCGGATTTCCCTTTATAACTTTTCCCGCATTCTAAACATAAAAATGGCTTCTCTCCTGTGTGAACTCTCAGATGGTGAATAAGAGCTGATTTCCGAGTAAAACATTTTCCACATTCTGGGCATAAACCCGGTTTCTCCCCTGTGTGGGTTCTTAGATGTCTAACAATCTGTGATTTAAATGTAAAACGTTTCCCGCATTCTGGACACGAAAATGGCTTCTCCTTTGTGTGCATCATCAGATGTGCCACAAGCCATTTTTCATAGGTAAAACATTTTCCACATTCTGAACATGAAAATGGAGGCTGTTCTGTATCACCTCTCTGATGTTCATCGCCCTTTTTAGAACTTTTACTTCGCTTTACAGTCTGTGATGAATCAGAAGGTCGGACTTCTTTAAAAGGATGAGATGAGAGATCTTTGCTGTGAGGGGCTGGGGGTGTATCTGTGGTAATAGAATGTTCTTCATATGTATCTTGTGTGATCTGACCACCTGCTGTAATATCTGGAGATATCTGATGTCCCTCTGATCTCCGGGTACACTCATCTGTCAAGAATAAAACAGTAATATAACCTTCAATTAAAACTGCCCCCCAGAGATCTCCAGAAGGTTAATGGAGTCCTGGGCAGGGCTGTAATAGCCACTATGCTTACAACAGCACCTTGTCGGGGTGGGGGGCACTGTGCTCCTGCAGCTGGACAGTAAGCAGCAGTTTATATAGACTGCTGCTTACTGCCCCCACTGCATCCAGTGGGGAACACAGAGACTGAGACTGAATTCATTCTTTCCATCCACATAATACAGAGAGGAGGTGTGTATATAGTCCTGTCTATTACCTGCTGATGGGAGGGGCTGCTGATCCTCCAGCATCACATCCTTGTACTGATCCTTGTGTCCTTCTACATACTCCCACTCCTCCATGGAGAAATAGACCGCCACGTCCTGACACCTTATAGGAACCTGACACACACAATGATCACACAGTCATCCCCCCCCACCCCTCCAGTGGTGTTACTGTATAATGTCCCAGCATTCCCAGCAGCCACAGTCTCACCTCTCCACTCAGCAGCTCCACCATCTTGTTGGTGACTTCTAGGATCTTCTCTTCCTCCATTTCCTCATGTATCAGGGGCCCCGGGATTGGGCTCAGGGTTCTTCCCCATCCTTCACACCCAGGGGCCCCACAGCGCCCACTAGAGGACTTCTTCACTACTGTGTAATCCTGTGTATGGAGAGACACATTACTATCACTCCATCCATTCCCAGAATCCCTCACCTCTCCAGTCCTATCCATTATTCCATAGATAAGAATGATGTCATGATGACATCACTCCCAGAATCCCTCACCTCTCCAGTCCTATCCATCTGTTATTCCATAGATAAGAATGATGTCATGATGACATCACTCCCAGAATCCCTCACCTCCCCAGTCCTATCCATCTGTTATTCCATAGATAAGAATGATGTCATGATGACATCACTCCCAGAATCCCTCACCTCTCCAGTCCTATCCATCTGTTATTCCATAGATAAGAATGATGTTATGATGACATCACTCCCAGAATCCCTCACCTCTCCAGTCCTATCCATCTGTTATTCCATAGATAAGAATGATGTCATGATGACATCACTCCCAGAATCCCTCACCTCCCTAGTGCTATCCATCTGTTATTCCATAGATAAGAATGATGTCATGATGACATCACTCCCAGAATCCCTCACCTCTCCAGTAAGCAGGAAGAGTATGTGTAGGGTGAGGGTTATTATCCTCTCCGCCATCTTGTTCCGGTCGCTCTTCATTCTTGATGATTTTAAATTATTAGCAGATGATGTAACTGTAGGGGTATGAATGTAATGCAATATCAGAGCGTTTAATAATATAAAGCCATGTTCACACACTGGCCCAGATTTATTAATGTGTCTCTGCCAGAATTTTGGCAGACAACCTGACACACCTAGAACATTTAAAGATTGTCTAGTCTAAGTTTGCACGTAGACAGTTTTAGTAAATGTGGGCCACTGGTTTTCTTTAGTAAAATAACAGTTGTTGAAAATCAGTGTGAACATAGCCTAAACCAATGGAATAAAAATTATCACATTGTCTTAAAGTAAAAATCTCCCTTGTTGCCCATAGCAACCAATCATAGCTCAGCTTTCATTTTACCAGATCAACGTGAGAAGTGAAAGCTGAGCCGTGATTGGTTGCTATGGGCAACAAGGGAGATTTTACTTTAAGACTATGCGTAAGGGCCCTTTCACACTGTGCAAAACAGGCGGAAATTTAGAGCGGAACGTGCGCTGCCGACTCTGCTTGGAAACTCGCTGAGAACTTCTGCCTGTTTTTCTCAGTGTGAATATATCCTCACGCTAAAAAATAACACAAACACAAAATACAACTCACAGCACAAACAACAGCTGAGGGGAAACAGGAAGAGATGGTAATTATGATGCATCAATGGAAAAGAATAAAAAGGATTCGTCCTCAAGGCCCCAAACTGTTCAGTCCTGAAGGGGTTAATGGTCCTGCTGTCCCCCAGCTGCTTCCCTGGGTGTGTGCTTACAGGACCTGCCATGATGTCACAGTCATGTGATCAGTCACATGGAGGAGGAGGAGTCACATGATCAGGGGCTGCTGCTCAGTGTATGCAGGACTCTGCTGTGCTGGATGAGCTGAAGTGATGTGTATGCAGCAGAGCTGTGTGTGTGATGTGTGTGGAGCAGAGCTGTGTATGTGTGTGTTATATATGCCTGCAGCAGAGCCCTGTGTGTAATGTACATGTAGCTGAGCTGTATATGTGTAATGTACATGTAGCTGAGCTGTATATGTGTAATGTACATGTAGCTGAGCTGTATGTGTGTAATGTACATGTAGCTGAGCTGTATATGTGTAATGTACATGTAGCTGAGCTGTATGTGTGTAATGTACATGTAGCTGAGCTGTATATGTGTGTAATGTACATGTAGCTGAGCTGTATATGTGTGTAATGTACATGTAGCTGAGCTGTATATGTGTAATGTACATGTAGCTGAGCTGTATGTGTGTAATGTACATGTAGCTGAGCTGTATATGTGTAATGTAAATGTAGCTGAGCTGTATGTGTGTAATGTACATGTAGCTGAGCTGTATATATGTGTAATGTACATGTAGCTGAGCTGTATATGTGTGTAATGTACATGTAGCTGAGCTGTATATGTGTAATGTACATGTAGCTGAGCTGTATATGTGTAATGTACATGTAGCTGAGCTGTATGTGTGTAATGTAGCTGAGCTATATATGTGTAATGTACATGTAGCTGAGCTGTATGTGTGTAATGTACATGTAGCTGAGCTGTATGTGTGTAATGTACATGTAGCTGAGCTGTATATGTGTAATGTACATGTAGCTGAGCTGTATATGTGTAATGTACATGTAGCTGAGCTGTATATGTGTGTAATGTACATGTAGCTGAGCTGTATATGTGTGTAATGTACATGTAGCTGAGCTGTATATGTGTGTAATGTACATGTAGCTGAGCTGTATATGTGTAATGTACATGTAGCTGAGCTATATGTGTAATGTACATGTAGCTGAGCTGTATATGTGTAATGTACATGTAGATGAGCTGTATGTGTACATTGTAGAGCTGTATATGTGTAATACCACACACAAACTAAGGATAACTGTGGCGCTGTTTTTGGAAGAAATCAGCTGTTTATTCTGTTCCTGGATAACCTCTTTTAAAGTCTCTGTCAGCATTTCCTTCTCAGATCAGTAACGCCCCCCCCCCCCCCAATAACAATGTGACTGGTCTGTGTTTCCCAGTCACAAAGTCGCCTGTAGCCAGTTATAGGGGGGAGTAAGTGAAAAGTGTTGTAAAGTCTGTTCGTGCTGCTTTCTGTTCCCAAGTAGTTGCATGGTATCATTTATTTGGTATCTAGTAAACAATGCCCCCTGTATCCAGGTATTCCACCTGTAGTCACATTGCCCTCTGGCCAAATATAATGCCCTCACCAGCTAGATAGGCTTCCTGTACTCCGAAATGCCTCATGTGGCCAGAAGTAAGGCTCATGTATCCAGGTATTCCCTTGTGGCTACATATGTCCCATGTAGTAAGTAATAATGGCACTATAGCCACATATGCACTATGAAGCGGCATACACCATGCCCCTGAACCAATAGCGTCATACACTATTCCCCCAAATCTAATATCATCATGCAACACATCTCCTGAATCTAATAGCATCATACACCATGTCCCTGAATCAAATTGCGTCATACACCATGTCCCTGAATCTAATAGCATCATACACCATGTCCCTGAATCTAATAGCATCATACACCATGTCCCTGAATCTAATAGCATCATACACCATGTCCCCGAATCTAATAGCATCATACACCATGTCCCTGAATCTAATAGCATCATACACCATGTCCCTGAATCTAATAGCATCATACACCATGTCCCCGAATCTAATAGCATCATACACCATGTCCCTGAATCTAATAGCATCATACACCATGTCCCTGAATCTAATATCATACACCATGTCCCGAATCTAATAGAATCATACACCATGTCCCCGAATCTAATAGCATCATACACCATGTCCCCGAATCTAATATCATACACCATGTCCCTGAATCTACTAGCATCATACACCATGTCCCCGAATCTAATAGCATCATACACCATGTCCCCGAATCTAATAGCATCATACACCATGTTCCTGAATCTAATATCATACACCATGTCCCTGAATCTAATAGCATCATACACCATGTCCCTGAATCTAATAGCATCATACACCATGTCCCTGAATCTAATAGCATCATACACCATGTCCCCGAATCTAATATCATACACCATGTCCCTGAATCTACTAGCATCATACACCATGTCCCCGAATCTAATAGCATCATACACCATGTCCCCGAATCTAATAGCATCATACACAATGTTCCTGAATCTAATATCATACACCATGTCCCTGAATCTAATAGCATCATACACCATGTCCCTGAATCTAATAGCATCATACACCATGTCCCTGAATCTAATAGCAACATACACCATGTCCCCGAATCTAATAGCATCATACACCATGCCCCTGACTCTAATAGCATCATACACCATGTCCCTGAATCTAATAGCATCATACACCATGTCCCCGAATCTAATAGCATCATACACCATGCCCCTGACTCTAATAGCATCATACACCATGTCCCTGAATCTAATAGCATCATACACCATGTCCCTGAATCTAATAGCATCATACACCATGTCCCCGAATCTAATAGCATCATACACCATGTCCCAGAAAACGGTGTCCCACCAGGAATCTGCTCGTCCAAACACATTGTCAGTCCGGCTTCAAGCATATACCCATGCCATGCAGTGGTAATTGGATACAAAGATCACAAGTATGACAAGCCTTCTGGATACACACCTAGAACCATGGAACCCTATAGGCTAAACAGAGAATATAAGATATTCTACCATTAAGAACATGAGGCCATGACTTTGTTCACATCAGTTTATTTTGTGTCACTATTTTTATTACATGCGTCAGGACTGTTACCTTATGTTTGCATTCTTTCAGATATTCTAGTAGATGGCATACCAGGTAGTATCAGCACCAACTCCTACACACTGTATTTCTCACTACTAACTGGAAAGGATGTAAAAGAAGACTGGCACCAAGTGTCCTGCATTTTGTGTCAGTTCCTTGGGCACTTTTAATGCTTCTACGAAGCGGTTAAGCGACAGGCATTACTAACCAAACAACACTATGAAGACCAAGGAAACCTCCAAACAAGTCAGGGACAGGGTTGTGGAGAAGTCCAAGTCAGGGTCGGGTTACAAAAAATATATATATAGAAATCTCTGATGATTCCTGGGGCACCATCAATCATCAAAAGGGAAGAACATGGTACCACAACAAACTTGCCAAGAAAGGGCGTCCACCAAATGTTCAGAACGGGCAAGGAAGGCGTTAATCAGAGAGGCAACACAGAGACCAAAGGTAATCTGAAGGAGCTGAAGAGTTCCCAAGCAGAGAAGGCCTGTCCATACGACCACAATAAGCTGTAAACTCCATAGAGCTCTTCTTGGAAGAATGGCCATCGGCATGTGTGGGCTCACCCGTCCTCAAGGAGTTTACTGTGCTGGCGGTTATGTGGAGGTCCCGTCTTCCCTATGTGGTTCAGCTTCTTTTTCCTGTGGGAGCTTCCGGGCGAACCGGAGGGTGGGCGGCTGTTTCACACACATGGTATCAGTGGAGTTGGGTGGCTCCGCTCCCTTCTCCTGGTCTCAGCTACAGCTTATGGGAGCGGCGTTTCTAGGATTTGCCTGCGCCTCGGGTCACTTTTGGTTCCAGCCCAGTGCCGCTGATTTATGGCATCCTTCATGTGTCTTGTCCAGCACCTTGCCAGGAGCACCTCCTTTGTTTAGCTCAGGTACTTAGTGGAGTGTTCTGTTCCCCATTTACTGTCACTATATATTGTCTCTGGTGCTGTCGCTCGTCTTCTGCGGATGACTCAGGCTCTGATTCCTCCTCTAATGGAGGTATTCCAGATAAGAGGTCTCCCTGATGGCCACTATCTCTTTAATAGAGACCAGACTGCTTCCCTCATCAGGGCAGTGAACCTAGCTCTGCTAAGTTACCTAAAAAAAGTGTTTTGTTTTTTTCAGAGAGTTCCCATCACTCTCTGCCCAACCAGCCACTGTTGCCCTTATACAGGCTGAGTGGGCCAAGCCTTGGAAAAAGGCTGATCTGGGGTCAAGGTTTAGATCAGTTTACAGGTTGGACCCTGAGTGTTCTGAGGCACGGGAGTCCCCCAAGGTGGATTTGGCAGTCGCTAGGCTTTTTTGAAAAAAAAAAATCATCAATGTTGCAGTTTGTTGATTCCGTTATGTTGAGAGACCAGATGGACAGTCTCATGGGTCTCTAAAACATGTGTACCTGGGGGACACCCAGGCTGTCGCTTGAGCACTCAGGGTCTGGCTCAGCCAACTTGCCAAAGTCCCTAAAGATGGGGTCCACTAAGAAGATGTTTTGAAGGACATTCCTGGCATGGAGCTGGCTCCAGAATTTTTGGCGGATTTTCCTATGGATATAATTCGCCTCAATGCCAAGACTATGGCATCTTCTATGGCAGCTAGAAGGGCTCTGTGCCTAAAGGAATGGGCAGGCGATATTATGTGTTGTTGTTTTTTTTGTAGGACCACAGCCTACTCCAAAAAACAAAAAAAAAAAAATATTTGCTTTTCCCATGTGCCATGCACAGCAGAAGTCTTTTCGGAGGTCCCTGCCAAGAGGTGTTTCCAGCAGAAGCCTAAGCAGCATAAGTCCACGTCCCAGGACAATTCCCCATACAAAAAGTCTACGTCTGGAGGCGGTAAGAGATCCAGCTTCTGATGCCAGCTGCAGAGTGGGGGGCAGGCTGGCTCAGTTTGCTGCCATCTAGTCTCTAACCTCATCAGACTTCTGGATCCAAGCTGTGGTGACAAGGGGTTACTCTCTGGAGCTAATCGGCACTCCAACTCATACTTTTTTCCACAATCATTACGGTCCTCAAGTCTGCAGCCTAATTCAAGAGTTTGTGTTAAAAGAAGCACTGGAGGAGGTACCTCTACATCAAAAAGGTAGGATCCTGGAGACTGGTCACCTCGACCTCACCTTCCTTGATCGGTGTTTGGCAAGAAAATTTCAAGATGGAGCCCATCAGATCTGTCATTGCAGTCCTCCAACGAGATTATATGGCAACCCTTGACCTCAAAGACGCATACCTGCATATTGCTATTCTTAGAAGTCATTTCAGATTTCTCAGGATTGTAGTATCCTCAGGGGGTCGTCCGATTATTACCAATTCAGCTGCCTCCCGTGAGGCCTCTTGTTAGCTCCTCGAATCTTTACCAAAGTGGCCGTGGTCCTGGCGGCTCATCTAAGACTTCAAGGATTCTTAGACCATCAGCTGATCAAAGCTCCATCTCAAGAATTTCTATCCCAGCATCATCTTCTGACTCCGAGGACTCTCAAGGATCATGGTTTTGTTATCAACATTAACAACCCCTCTATGGTGCAAAACCAACACATTTCATCACCCCAAGAACACAAGAAGCAGCAGGAACATGGAAACTGGTCTGTAACGAGGAGAAGATAGATGGTGCGAAATACAGGCATATTCTTGTCTAAAACCTGTTCCGGTCTGTCAATGATTTGAGACTGAGGTTCACCTTTTGATAGGACAATGACCCAAAGCATCCTGCTACAGCAACACTCAAGTGGTTTAGGGGAAAGGGTGTAAAAGTCACAGCCCAGGCACTAATTTAATTGAGAATCTGTGGTCAGCCTTGAAGATTGCTATTCACCAGCAGAAACCATCTAACCTGAAGGAGCTAGAGCAGTTTTCGACATGTGAAATGATGCAAACCTCAAAAAAAAAATCTATTTTAATTCCAGTTTGTGAGGTAGCAAAACACGAAAACACGATGAATACTTTCACAGGCCTCGAGGGAGAGGGGTGGAGTTCAGGACTGTCCATAGGGAGATGGTGCTTAGGACATCAGAAAGGTACAGATTGGAAGAGGTGAGGGCAAGGGGAACAACCATGGGCACAAATATTTAATATCTTATAGATCAATAATGGGAAGAACCATCACAGAAACAAAATAATGGAGTCATGGAAGTAAAATGATGCATGGAAAATGGAAAATCAATATGGACTTGGGCAACATACACACTTGGGGATTTATTCGACCTGCAGCGGAGAGCGGGAAGGTGGCCTATAGTGTAACTTTATTCTTAGGGCCCTATTCCACCGGACGATTATCGTTAAATCGTTTAAATCTAAACGATATTCATTTGGTTGAAATGCAGTTAATGATTAACGACCGAACGAGAAATCGTTGATCACTTTATAAGACCTGGACCTATTTTTATCGTTGCTCGTTCGCAAAACGTTCGCAAATCGTTCGCAGTAGGTACGAATGCAATAGCGAAGAAAAAAAAAAGCAAATATGATTATAAGTAACAATTATCGTTCCATGGAAATGAGTGAACGTTTTCAGGTCTTTGACAATAGTGGTCGTTTGAGATTTTTAATCGTTAACGATTATGCGAACGATAATCGTCCGGTGGAATAGAGCCCTTACAGTGGGACAATCACATTTCACATTCACAGAATATAAGACCTGGACCTATTTTTATTGTTGCCCGTTCGCAAATCGTTCGCATTGAATAAGACATTGTTCGGTCGTTTGCAGTAGATACGAATGCAATAGCAAAGAGAAAACGATCGCAAATACGATTACACGTAACGATTATCGTTCCATGGAAATGAGTGAACGTTTTCAGGTCTTTCACAATAGCGGTCGTTTGAGATTGTTAATCGTTAACGATTATGCAAATGATAATCGTCCGGTGGAATGGGGCCCTAACAGTGGGACAATCAAATTTCACATTCACAGAAAGAGTCAGAATAATGTGCACACCCAAATCAGATCTTACTACAGACACCATGACTAATCCAACACTCCTATACTGTCTCTTGACATGTTACCCACTTCTTTCCTATACAGTGGTATACTTCTCGCTTCACATGACGTATAGACCATTTTAGTTGACAGATCCCGCCCTGTCTCACCTCGTTCTATCCAGCAGACTGCACACTGCTCTTCCTACATAGAATATTTGAACCAACCTGCTCTGTCCCCTGCCTCTAGACCCATTTATCACCAGTCCATCCCTTTCAACCTCCTAAATGGGGTAGTTAAGCAAAAATAAATTATAATAATTTCTTTCATATCAACTGGTGTCAGGAACTGCCAGATATTTGTGATTTATTTCTGCTATAATAAACTCACCTTCCTGTATTTATCAGCTGCTGTATGTCCTGCAGGAAGTGCTGTATTGTTTCTAGTCTGGACAACAAGAAAAGTTTTCTATGGGGATTTGCTACTGCTCTGGGAAGTTCATGACATGGACAGACGTGGCAACAGAGAGCACTAATTCCTGCAGGACATACAGCAGCTGATAAGTACCGGAAGACTTGAGATTTTCTTTAATAGAAGTAAATTACAAATCTCTGGCACCAGTTGAGTTGATAGAAAAAAAATATTGCTGAACTACCCCTTGCTGAACTAACCAGCTTCTGCCCTCTTTCTTCTCAATCCGCAGAGTATACAGTCCACTATAGTCCATATAGCCTATATTACCTGAGCTTGGCCTTCCACATCATCACCCACATGGGAGGACGGCCACCCCCTCTTTATCACCACAGCGTCCGTACTAATTCTCACTTATTGACTCCTAGCCCTACAAAGTACACAGACCACCGACTCTTCTGACCGATCCGGGTGGACTTAGCTATCATGGCTGACCTGTAAATATGACATGTGATGTCAGCTGCATGCGCAGTGAAGGAGATACAGTGACTACATTAGACATCTTTCTAAGCTACATTAAACTTCTATCTCGGACTTACAGTAGATATAAGTTTGTAAATAAAGTTTGTAGTTATAACGACTAGGACGGGCCGGGTCCATTGTGGGGTCATTTAGCCCTATAATTTAGAAACCTCTCTCAGGTTCTTGTCATGTAAGTACATTTCCTGTATGAGTTTTTTGATGTGCAATTAGAGTTGACTTTTGAGTAAAGCATTTCCCACATACTGAACATGAAAATGGCTTCTCCCCTGTGTGATTTCTCTGATGTTCAAGAAGAGACGATTTCTGAGCAAAACTTTTCCCACATTCTAGGCAAGAAAATGGCTTCTCCCCTGTGTGCATCCTCATATGTCTAACAAGCTTTGATTTTACAATGAAACATTTTCCACACTCTGAACAAGAAAACAGCTTTTCCCTTGAGTGAATTCTTTGATGAGTGGCAAGATCTCTTTTCCCTTTATAACGTTTCCCACATTCTGAACATGAAAATGGCCTCTCTTCTGTGTGCGTTCTTAGATGGTCAACAAGAGCTGATTTTTGAGTAAAGCATTTCCCACACTCTGGGCATAACACTGGCTTCTCCCCTGTGTGAATTCTTAGATGTCTAACAACCTGTGATTTTAAAGCAAAACATTTCGCACATTCTGGACATGAAAATGGTTTCTCTCCTGTGTGAGTTTTTTGATGGTGAAGAAGATGCGCTCTCTGAGTAAAACTTTTCCCACAATCCGTACATGAAAATGGCTTAACTCCTGTATGAATTCTCACATGTCTAACAAGCTGTGATTTCAAAGTGAAACATTTCCCACATTCGGAACATAAAAACGGCTTCTCCCCTGTGTGAATTCTCTGATGTTCAACAAGAGTTGATTTGAGACTATAACTCTTCCCACATTCATGACATGAATATGGCTTCTCCCCGGTGTGAATTCTCTTATGTTTAACAAGTTGGGCGTTCCGAGAATAAGAGTTCCCACATTCTGAACATGAATATGGTTTCTCCCCTGTGTGAATTTTCTGATGTTCAACCACAGCCGATTTCTGAACAAAACATTTCCCACATTCTTGGCATGAAAATGGCTTCTCCCCTGTGTGAATTATGACATGTCTTAAAAGCAGTGATTTTAAAGCAAAACATTTCCCACATTCCGGACATGAATATGGCTCTCTTGTGTGCATTAACTGATGTGCCACAAACCATTTTTCATAGGTAAAACATTTTCCACATAGTGAACATGAAAATGGAGGCTTTTCTGCGTCAGCTCCTTCACGTTCATCATCCTTACTGGAGCTTTTACTTTGCTTAACAGTCTGTGAGGAATAGGAAGATCTGACTTTTTTAAAAGAATCAGATGCCAGATTTTTGCTGTGAGGGGCTGGGGGTGTATCTGGGGTAATAGAACGTTCTTCATATGTATCTTGTGTGATATCATCATCTGCTGTAAAGGATGAAGACATTGGATGTCCTTCTGATCTCCTGGTATACTCATCTGCCAAAACAGTAATATAACCTTAAGAATATTGCATACATTAAGAGTTAACCTTTTATGTAGAGATAAGCGAAGTTACACTAAGCTGGAGGCTACAGGCCAGTTAGCTTGACATCACCAGCGCTAAAAATGATGGGAGCTCTCTTAAACAAGAGGATCAAAAGGTTATAACTAGAGATAAGCGAATATACTCGTTCGCAGATACTATTCCCTAGGTGTAGTATTCTGATGCTCTATTCACTTGCATCCTGATAGCTGACTGGCAGAGCTGCTGGGGCAGGGACTGAGGTAGTGTAGGGCTTAGTTTTATTAGTTAGGTAGACAACTAGTTAACAAACACCAAAAAGGCCTTTTCAGGACTAGTAATCTCACAGTGTGACACACACAAATCCCCCCCCCCACCACCGTTTGTGTTATTGGAGTACACATTAGGAGTACCAGAATTAATCCACAACTAGATGAACTTGGATTGAGAGCGCTTTGCAAAAAAAGCTCACAGTTTTTCAAAATTATAACTTGGTGTAAGAGCTCCCTGTACTGGGTGGGAGGGGGAGTGGGGGAGGGGCACAGCCCTGTACTCCGTCCCCCTTACCTTCCAAAACATAGCAGATCCACTTCAGGCTGGAGTTTGCATCAGGGGACAGGACTGTGGAGGTAATCTCTTCATAGCTGTAACCCCTCTCTCCCCCTGCTCATTCCTTCATACTCCGTGCAGTCTCTGTCAACCCTTCTGTTTCCCATCCTCTCCATTCCTGCTATAATGTGCCTGCACTCACACTCAGCTATACACACTGCTGCTATAATGTGCCTGCACTCACACTCAGCTATACACACTGCTGCTGTAATGTGCCTGCACTCACACCCAGCTATACACACTGCTGCTATAATGTGCCTTCACTTACACTCAGCTATACACACTGCTGCTATAATTTGCCTGCACACTGCTGCTATAATGTGCCTGCACTTACACTTAGCTATAAACACTGCAGTACAGAAAAGTTTCTGTCACTGTCCTCCTGCACAGCTCTGTGATTCTCCCTTCCTGATTGGTGCGTGCTAAGCACACACCCCTTTCCCATTGCTGTCACATGACCACACAGACCTCTGACAGCAGCCCTGCTTCTCTATTCCAGCCTGTTGTACTACACTACTGCACTGTGGGGATCTGCAGTTCCATCCTGTATCTACAAACTGCTGCTGTGTTATCAGGGTTATGCAGTTACTATACATTATACACCACATGCTGCTATACTGTACAGTAACTTATATATCACATATCCAGCTGCTGTGTTATCAGGGTTATACAGTTACTATACATTATACACCACATGCTGCTATACTGTACAGTAATTTATATATCACATATCCAGCTGCTGCTGTGTTATCAGGGTTATACAGTTACTATACATTATACACCACATGCTGCTATACTGTACAGTAACTTATATATCACATATCCAGCTGCTGCTGTGTTATCAGGGTTATACAGTTACTATACATTATACACCACATGCTGCTATACTGTACAGTAACTTATAATATCACATATTCAGCTGCTTCTCATTGTTTGTTTCATTTGTTTTACATGTTATTCAGAATAAAAAAAATCATTATTTTGGGGTGTGGAGCCAATTGTCTGCATATAAGTGATTTCTTATGAGAAAATTTGCTTTGGTCTAAGAGTGATTTGAATTACAAACACCGTCCCTAAACGAATTATGCTCGTAATCTAAGGCACCACTGTATTTTATACATTATCACCACACATGACATATTATTGCCTGTAGCAGTGTGACATTTCATCTATATTGTATCAGAATTCTGACTGAATGATTAAATAGCTGGAAAACTGACAGGACACAGAGCTTATAATATTCCACACAGAATAGTTACAGCCGGTGACTGAGGAGAATGTGTGACTGTTCTCTGCATTTAGTGGTCACTACTCACCTGGGCGGTTACCTGTAGGGATGTCCTCCTTATACTGCTCATCACTTCTTACATCTATCTCCTCTTCTTCTTCCCATATATCTGTAGTGTTAATAAGGTTCATATCTTTCTCAGTAGACATGTCCTCCATATACTGCTCATCATTGCTCATGTGTGTCTCTTCTGCATCTTCTCTTGCCCTTACGTCTCTACAATTACTATATTTTAGATAGTTTCCTGTAGTGATATCCTCCTTATACTGCTCATCATCGCTCACATCTGTCTCTTCCTTTATTATTATGTCTATAGCATCAATATAATTCAGATCCTTTTCTGTAGTGTTGTCCTCTATATATTGCTCATCACTGCTCATATCTGTCTCTGGAGCATTAATATTGTTCCCATCTTCCCCCTGATTCATAAGATGTGAGAGAAATATTGTAAAAGTCATCAGACAGTAGGAGAAGTCAGGTGGGATGTACAGATCATAGGGAACATCTCCATCTACCTGATCCTGATCCTGTGGGAGAAGAGGACGGGGACATCTCTCTGGTGCTGTTCTCTTACTGGATCTGACTGGAGGGAACACATACAGAGACTGAATTCATTCTTTCCATCCAGATAATACAGAGAGGAGGTGTGTATATAGTCCTGTCTATTACCTGCTGATGGGAGGGGCTGCTGATCCTCCAGCATCACATCCTTGTACTGATCCTTGTGTCCTTCTACATACTCCCACTCCTCCATGGAGAAATAGACCGCCACGTCCTGACACCTTATAGGAACCTGACACACACAATGATCACACAGTCATCCCCCCCACCCCTCCAGTGGTGTTACTGTATAATGTCCCAGCATTCCCAGCAGCCACAGTCTCACCTCTCCACTCAGCAGCTCCACCATCTTGTTGGTGACTTCTAGGATCTTCTCTTCCTCCATTTCCTCATGTATCAGGGGCCCCGGGATTGGGCTCAGGGTTCTTCCCCATCCTTCACACCCAGGGGCCCCACAGCGCCCCCTAGAGAACTTCTTCACTACTGTGTAATCCTGTGTATGGAGAGACACATTACTATCACTCCATCCATTCCCAGAATCCCTCACCTCTCCAGTCCTATCCATCTGTTATTCCATAGATAAGAATGATGTCATGATGACATAACTCCCAGAATCCCTCACCTCTCCAGTCCTATCCATCTGTTATTCTATAGATAAGAATGATGTCATAATGACATCACTCCCAGAATCCCTCACCTCTCCAGTAAGCCGGAAGAGTATCTCTAGGGTGAGGGTTATTAACCTCTCCGCCATCTTGCTCCTGTCTGTCTTCATCCTTGATGAGTCAATTTGGAAAATGGTCTCATGTAGAAGATATCAGCGGCTGATGTTACTGTAGGAACCTGAAGGGAATAGAGATGGGGAGTGTAAAAACCACATAAAAACGTATAATAAAAAAAAACACATACTGGAGATAAAAATAGAAAAATATTCACATTCCTGGACGTCCTACGGCAGCACAACAGTGGGTTAATTTTATATCCCATGGAATGAGGCAGAAGAGACTTTCAATAGTTATACATAGTACTTAGGCCTTATTTACATGTTCCATGTTCCGCACGGATATCTCTGATATGATGCTGGGAGCGGGGGAGCTATGGATAGGCACCGCGCTATGATGAGAGACACTCGGCTCGGCTTCACGGTTCCAAAGCCAAACAACAATCATCAGCTTATCATAGACCTCACCTACCTCACCAAACATCTTCAAGAGAAGCATTTCAAAATGGAAAACTTCGTCATCTCCATATTGCAACCAAGCGACTTCATGGGCACAAAAGATTTAACGGAAGCCTCAAAAGATTTAACGGAAGCCTATCTCCACACACCCATATTACCTGTTATCCGGAAAATTCCTCAGGCTTGCCCTCCAAAACAAAGAGGATATAATCAACCTACAATTCACATGCCTTTCTTTTGAACTTTCTTCGTCCCCTACCTCGACTATTGGCTGGTGAAAGCAGAATCAGAAGCTCTCCGTTCCTCCCATTTGCAGACTACGCTTCAGCTTCTTCAGGATCATGGGTTCATAGTCAACTCGGGAGAAATCTCATTCCTTCTTGGAAAATTTAATTTCTTGAGTTTCGTCTAGACTCCAGCCATATGTCTCTTCCTTTTTCACAACTGAGAGAATTTCAAATATCCTATAAGAAGTTTGGTCTTTGGTTCAGAACCCATTACCATGGTGAGAACAGCAATAAGAGTTCTGGGTTGTCTCACTTAAACCTTGGACGTGGTCTCTTCGGCAAAGACTTCTACAAGGGATCTTCAAGTTAGCATCCTCTCAGCCTGGAACAGAAGTCATTTTTCTCTAGACAAACTGCTGTGGATCTTTTGGTCAATTCGCCAAGATCTTAAATGGTCAACTGAAAGAGGGAAAATGTCTGACTCCTCAGAACAAAGTGGTTCTCACCACGGATGCTTCCGCCTGGGAAGCGCATGTCGAAAACAGCTGGGTACAGAGATGCTGGTCCTCAAACTGTCTGGAAGAGGTGAAATTGGATGGAGCAAGAGCCATTTTCAAACGTTTCTGACCTGTCAGGCTTGGTTCTCTCTTGCATTAAGACTCTCAAAAGGCAAATATTGGAAAATTCTCTTCCAACAAAATCTGCGTTCCCAGAGACGGCTCCACCATCTACATACAAAGAGACTTATCCACCATCTAGATACAAAGATGTTATGTCTTGGTTGGTATATTACGTGACAGTCAGGGGTTCACTGAGGAAGTATTTTCCACCCTCTCCAATGCTAGAAAGCCAACTACTCATAAAACTTAAGCTAGAATTTGGAAGATATTCAAAGCAAGTCTACCATCAGAGATTTCTCTCACACAGATTCTTCATTTCCTCCAAGAGGATCTTAAAAAGGTTTACGACTAAATACTCTCAAACTGTTTTCCGCCATCAATTCTTTTTTGAGTGGAAAATATTTTCGAGATCCCCTTGTGAGAACATTCTTTAAAGCTGTGAGAAATCTTAATTCATCATTAAAGCAACCAAATCCTTCCTGGGACCTTCAGGTGGTGCTCAATTCAGCTCTACCACCCTATGTGCCTCTGAAGTAAAAATCAAGTTTCTTTTCTAGAACGACCTGTTCTGTGTAGCTATCGCTTCTGCTGGGTATATAAGCGAATCACAAGCCATATTTTGGAAATTTGGGGGACTGTCTTTCTCTTCACAGAATGCCAGGTTTTGTACCTAAAGTTTCTTCTGCATTTAACTTATACCAGGAGATTTTCTATCTTCTCACAACTGGATGTTAGAAGAGCAGTCCTATGTTCCCTAGACAGAGTTAAGTAATCGAGAAAAGCAGAAGAGCTTTTTCTATAGTATGCATCGAGTGCCACCGGTCTAGAGAGTTCACTCTACTCACTCCACTGCAACTTGCTGGTTGTAGTCACAGTTCCATTAGAAGAGATCAGCTATGTGGGCAAGTCCATCCTCCTTTGTAAAGCGCTACAGCCTAGATATGTCTGATACTCCAGCCTTTGGCAGACAAGTGCTCCAATGTGCTGCTATTGAGTAAACCCTCCTTTTAACTCCTTCACATCCACAATACGGCCATATACGTTCCGTTTTAATGTGATCTGCCCTTCACACATTAATGTCCCCAATGCCGGAGGTAACGACAGGCAGCCACAGTCACGAAGCTGCCTGACATTAACCTCTTAATCTATAGTGATTGCGGCTTGTAAGGAAGTCAGTGACAGGATAAGTGCTGATTTTTTTAAATTAAATATAAAAAAAACGTTTACCATTTTCATACCAGACCATGGCGCAAAAAAAAATTACACCGTAACCATCCCTGTAGGCGGATTAGAGTTAAAATTAGAGTTTTATAGCTCTTAGAAGGTGAGGAGGAGAGCGCTGCTTCATTGTGACCTGTTCATCTGTGAATCAATGACCTTCGGTCATAAAAGGGTTAAGTTACTCCTTTTTAAGTCGAATAATGTCATATAATGTCTAGGAAGGGATAACATTTTCCTAGAGTGCTGAAACCCTCGTTACAATGAAGGGGCGCGCTTTGTCTCTTCATCTCCATCTTACTGCTAAAGTAGCAGTCAAAAGAATTATAATGGAGCCCTATGGAACTTCTAGTACAGCGATTACCAGACGTTCCATTGGGCTCTGTTATAACTCTGTCGACTGCTACTTTAGCAATGAGATGGAGATGGAGATGAAGATCGTCGGGGTCTCAGCACCTGGACCCCGACCGATACAAACCTCTGACATTTCGCTATGAAATTGTATTGGTTTGTTTAAATGATAGGTACCCTTTAACAAACACAATAACCTGTTTTTTGTTCATTTCTTAAACCATAAGGCAGTTATCAGGCCTAAAAAAAAGGGCGAAAACAATTGTGTATGAACACAGGGTGGGTCGGCCCAACCCCAGTGCTTCAGCCTGGGCCTGGTGGTACAGTCACTTTAAAGGGGTTATCCAGCGCTACAAAAACATGGCCACTTTCCCCTCTACTGTTGTCTCCAGTTCAGGTGCAGTTTGCAATTAGGCTCCATTTACTTCAATGGAACTGAGTTTCAAAACCCCACCCAAACTGGAGACAACAGTAGGGGGAAAGTGGCCATGTTTTTGTAGCGCTGGATAACCCCTTTAAAGTGACTGTACCACCAGGCCGAGGCTGAAGCACTGAAGGCGGCCGACCCACCCTTAGTGGGAGGAAACCCCCGCCCCTCTATGATAGGGTTCCATTGATTCTAATGGAGTCACGTCATGGAGGGGCTGGGGTTTCTTCCCACTAAGGATGGGTCGGCCGCCTTCAGTGCTTCAGCCTCGGCCTGGTGGTACAGTCACTTTAAATTTAGAGTATGTTCACACTGAGTAAAAAAGGCGAAATTCCGCTGTGGAATCCCGCCTCAGTGTGTCATACACCGTCTATGGGACAGTGCACGCTCCTCCGCAGCTGCCTCCCTCTGCTCAAAGAAGTGACATGGCATTTTTTTTAGCGGAGAGCGGCAGCAGTGGGGGAGCGTGCACAGACGTCACACACCTGCACCTCTCTTACCTCCTGACCGGGCTCCATCCTGCCTCCTGTATAACACAGAAACAAAGGGGGAAGACTTAGGGCTCTGTCTTATAGTAGGATTCTCCTTTGTTGCGCATAGCAACCAATCACCGCTAAGCTTTCATTTTACCAGATCAGTGAGCTGTGATTGGTTGCTATGGGCAACAAAGGAGAATCCTACAATATGCGAAAGGCTGAAACATGACACAAATACAAAATACAACAATACCCCATACAGCGACCTCAACGGCGGAGAACAATACAACGAAGATTCATCCTTCACACCCAAAACTACGGAATCCTGAAGGGGTTAATCCTCCTGCTGTCCCCCAGCTCCTCCACACATCCCTCCGCCTGCAGAGCTGTACAGGAGCCGTGTGCTTCCCCTGTGCTTCCAGGACCTGCCATGATGTCACAGTCATGTGATCAGTCACTTGGAGGAGGAGGAGTCACATGATCAGGGGCTGCTGCTCAGTGTATGCAGGACTCTGCTGTGCTGGATGAGCTGAAGTGATGTGTATGCAGCAGAGCTGTCTGTGTGTGATGTGTGTGGAGCAGAGCTGTCTGTGTGTGATGTGTGTGGAGCAGAGCTGTGTGTGTGTGTTATATATGCCTGCAGCAGAGCCCTGTGTGTAATGTACATGTAGCTGAGCTGTATATATGTAATGTACATGTAGCTGAGCTGTATGTGTGTAATGTACATGTAGCTGAGCTGTATATATGTGTAATGTACATGTAGCTGAGCTGTATGTGTGTAATGTACATGTAGCTGAGCTGTATATGTGTGTAATGTACATGTAGCTGAGCTGTATATGTGTGTAATGTACATGTAGCTGAGCTGTATATGTGTGTAATGTACATGTAGCTGAGCTGTATATGTGTAATGTACATGTAGCTGAGCTGTATGTGTGTAATGTACATGTAGCTGAGCTGTATGTGTGTAATGTACATGTAGCTGAGCTGTGTATGTGTAATGTACATGTAGCTGAGCTGTATGTGTGTAATGTACATGTAGCGGAGCTGTATGTGTGTAATGTACATGTAGCTGAGCTGTATGTGTGTAATGTACATGTAGCTGAGCTGTATATATGTGTAATGTACATGTAGCTGAGCTGTATGTGTGTAATGTACATGTAGCTGAGCTGTATATATGTGTAATGTACATGTAGCTGAGCTGTATATGTGTAATGTACATGTAGCTGAGCTGTATATGTGTAATGTACATGTAGCTGAGCTGTATATGTGTAATGTACATGTAGCTGAGCTGTATGTGTGTAATGTACATGTAGCTGAGCTGTATATGTGTAATGTACATGTAGCTGAGCTGTATATGTGTAATGTACATGTAGCTGAGCTGTATGTGTGTAATGTACATGTAGCTGAGCTGTATGTGTGTAATGTACATGTAGCTGAGCTGTATGTGTGTAATGTACATGTAGCTGAGCTGTATTTGTACATAGCCGCAGAGAAATTGGTAGTTCGCTGATCATCCGCATAGCTGTTCGCTTCACTAGCGATCGATCGTTATAGTGAATCTTTACACAATAAATCGATGTGTAATAACGTCTTTAGGCTAAGGGTCCTATAAGATAAAGCGAGTGTTCACTATAAACGATCGCAAATGCAGAATTGCACCGAACGAATGTGGAATTACAGTGAACGATTAACAATGATTTTGGTCGCCTGCATTTATATGATATCGTTTAAATCCGAAGTATATAACAATAATTTGCATTATTTTGCAATTGTCCTGTGTAACAGGGCCTTAATGGTTCTTTTACATGGAGCGATAATTCACCCAATCGAACTATTAACAATTTTGAAGTAACTGTGTTTTATGGTAACGAGCAGCATTTAGATGGAACGATAAATTGTTTCAAAAATTGTTATTGCGATCATTTTAAGATCGCTTAAAGGACAACTCCGGCGAAAAAATTTTTTGGCTTATTTAACACACATTACAAAGTTATATAACTTTGTAATGTGGTTAAATACCCGGTCTGGCCCCCTTCCCCCACTTTCCGACCCCCCACCCCGGAAGTTAAAGAATATATACATTACCTATTACGGTCGTCACGGTCCTCTTCTCTGGTGTCGGGTGATGTCAGAGCTGGGGGCGGTCCGGGTCTTCTTCCTCCTCGGCGTCTTCATTGAGAGTGAATGGGAGAGAAAAGGCTGCTGGTGCACATGCGCACCAGCCTTTAAGCCCATCTCATACATAGGGTGAATCGGTGAAAGACTGTTTACACGAAGCGATCTGCGAATTTTCAGTGACCGACTAATGACCATTTGAGAACATGTTAAAAGATCATGATGAACGATTAATCGCTCATCGCTTGATCATTCGCTGTGTTTACTCGAGCCGATTATCGATCAAATGCGATCATTATCGTGAAAAATTGAAGGATAATCACGCCATGTAAAAGGACCATTAGGGTCCTATTAGACGAAGCAATGTTTGACAATAAACTATCACAAATGAGATCGTTTATCGGTAACCTGAAATTGTCCGCTATATTACACAAAACGATGGTCGTTAGATATGAACGTTACTACGATCGTTTCCTCCATCTGATCCCTGCAAATGAAGGAACAATGTGGAATTACGCTGAACGATTAGTGAACGAATCTGGAATTACAGCAAACGGTGTCGGCTCCAAATGAACAATTTCTCGTTGCTCGTTTGATTGTTGCCTGCATTTACACAAAATGACTATCATTTAAATTCGGACAATATAGTGATAATTCACACAATAATTGTCCCGTGTAATAGGGCCATAGACTTATCCTGTGGTCGTTCATGTCTAGTGATATGTGAATCCATGAAAATATGGTCCAATTATAATGAAACATTCTCCAGTATCCTTTGTCTTATCCCTATGAAGTTCTTTAATGCCCTGATGTTATTAGTAGTCACAGTCACACTATCACACCCGCTCCTGTGAACCTGTGGAGCCTCTCAAAGTCAATGTGCACCATTGTCCCAGCTGAAGGAGAACTCACTTCCCCTAACCTACAAGGGGTTTTCGGAGGCATTACCAGAGAGACAGGTCTCCACAGAGAAGCAAAATACCTTCAGTCAAGTCAACACTTTTCGGAGGGGATCGGATGGCATCTCTGGATTTGAGAGACATATTTTCACATTCCTATAGCTCCAGCTTTCAGTAAATTTTTAAGAATCACCCTGCCGATTTGAGGGGAAATGCATAATCTATATTTCAGGGTCCTCCCATTTGGTATTTCAACAGCTCCGTTTGTATTTACCAAAGTGGTCGTTGCTATCCTGAGGTTGCAAGGCATTAGAGTCATCCGATATCTGAACAATTGGCTCATCATGGCCACATTGGTGGACATCTTGAATGCCCATGTCCCCTTCGCCTAGGTTGGTTGGTGAACGAGGAGAAGTCTGACTTGATTCTTACCACATTCAAAAGCTTTCTAGGGTTTGTAGTAAACTCTACATGGATTACATTATTTCTGTCTCCTCAATGAATTTTGAAAATCCAGAAAAGTTGCCGGTTCCTACAGGTAGCAGGTCCAGTTTTCATCTGAATGAGGCCTCCTATATTCTACAATGGATGCAGTACCGTGGGTGCTCTAGCACCTGAGAAATCTACAAAAGAAAGTGGTACAATCCTGAAACCAGAACCTTTCCGATTTGGACATATTTTATCTATTAACATTTGCAGGTCATGGGTGCCCACTATCACCCCTATTGTATGCTCTCTATATTAAGCCACTAGCTGCTGCGATTAGAAGAGACCCAAAGATAGAAGGATTTGGAGTTAGGGGAGTTGTGGATAAAATTACCATGTACGCAGACGATTTATTACTGTTTGTGAGAAACCCAGATAGGACCATACCGAGTTTGGTAGCCAAGCTGGGCTAGATATTAATTGGAACAAATCCACCCTGCTGAGTATTAATAAAGAGGAGGACCGAAGCGCGTCTCAAAGCTCCCGGATATATGGGGAACTACAAGGGAATATAGAGTATTTGGGGGTACATATTGGTCGGGACCCAAAGGAATTTTGTTTGCATAATATAAAACCTTACCTGAAGAAGTTGGAAAAACAGGTGGATGTATGGTCTAGACTGGCAATCTCTATGGCAGATAGGGCTGCTCTGATTAAAATGGTGGTACAACCACAAGTGTTATATTTTTTGCGGGCATCTCCTATCTGGATTCCTGAGAAGTATTTTAAAAAACTGGAAGGAATTCTGGGTAGGTTGCTATGGGGTAGACGTCGAGTGAGGGCTAGATACGGGAGATTTGCGGCACCGTTTCACCTGGGCGGTATGGGTTTGCCAAACTTCCGTGTCTATTTCTTTTTTTTTTTTTTTATTGTATTTTTATTATTAAAGAATTTTTTCCTTTTAAACATCAGACAATACAATGCAACAAAGTATACATTAACAAGTACACAGCATCGGGGGTCAAACAACTCAGTACTAGAGAGGATTCAGCTCATATAATCAAATGCAGGAGCAGTGGAAACATTGCCCATACTACTCATGTCACAAACTAAATGGATAAAGAAGACACATCATAAAGAAAAAGAGAAAAAAAAAAAGAAAACAGACCAACAGATCGGGGGGCAGGGGAAGGGTGGACAAGACAGAGGTTACACGAGGAAAGGCTACAGAGAGGGTTACCAGGCACTGAAGATCAAGCTGTACGTGGAGCCCTAATATTAGAGGATTCCTTCTCCGCCCAAAACACATCCCACAGGTGCCAGACCTGCTTGAGGTGGTCCAGTCTATTATTAAGCATAGCAGTCAGTTGTTCCATATTTCTAACATCGAGAATGCGAGCATGTAGGTCATTTTGCGTAGGTGAGGCCGTCCTCCTCCAAAATCTAGCTACTAGACAGCGTGCTGCCGTGAGAATATGAAGCAGCAGTTTCATAGTCTTGCGCCCCAATTTTACGGATGAGACATTGAAAAGGTAAAAGACAGGGTCCAGTGCAATCTCAATGCCCACAACTTCCCTGATCAGATCCTTCACCATCACCCAGTATGGAATAATTAGGGGGCAAGACCAGTAAATGTGCTGCAGGGAGCCCACTCCCCCCTGACATCTCCAACATACATTAGGTAGCGTGGGGTTCATAGTGTGTAGGAATTCAGGGGTGTGGTACCACAAAAGCATTAATTTGTATTGGTTTTCTTTATAGGTCGTACATATAGACGTCTTAGAAGCCCTGTCCCATATCACCCGCCATACCGATTGTGGCAGCTGTCTGCCAAACAGCGCCTCCCATCGCGACATATAAGGATACCTCACTTCTTCGTCAGGGGGAAAAGTTCAGTGGCTAAAGTTGCGTAGGGCAGGAGGGTCCGGTCCCTAGGGTTAACGATGTCTGCAAAGCGGAACAACTTGTTCGTATGCCAGACTCTAGACATTCCACTCGTCAGGCTATCCGGGAGACTCGGGTGGAAAAGGAAGGAGGTCATCAGGGAGCATTTGGAGACTAAGGGGAATTTTTTGATGCAAGTGTGCCAGACGCGTCTTGTATGGTTTATAGGACCTAAGACCGGTCCCTGGAGGGGCGTGTCAGGGGTGGACCACAAGAGAGAGTTGGGATGGACAGGCGCTAACCACAACTTCTCTAGCAGCATCCACTTCGTGTAGGCCATAGGCGCCGACCAAGCCGGGATATAGCGGAGGTGTGCCGCCCAATAGTAACAGACCAAGTCAGGTAGGGCTAGTCCTCCTAAAGACTTGGGAGCCTGCAGGATATTTTTAGCAATTCTATGGCGTTTATGAGCCCACACAAAGCGGAGGATGGAGGCTTGAATAGCTTAAAGAGGGACTTGGATTGGGAGGGTCTCAAAGTAGTAGAGAATTTTGGGCAATACGGTCATCTTAACTGCCGCTATCCTCCCTAGTAGAGAAATGGGCAATGAATTCCATTTGTCCAAGAGGGTCCGGATGTCCGCAAACAGTTTCGGAAAATTAAAGGCATAGAGGGAGGAGTAGGTGTTTGTGATTTGCACCCCCAGGTATTTAAGGGAGGTGTCTCTCCAATGATAATGAAAATTTCTCTTCAGGTTATCCAGTAAAGGGTTGAGGATATTGATGGGTAAGGCTTCTGTTTTGGACGCGTTCACCTTATAACCAGATAAACAACCGAAGCGGGCCAGGAGGGTGTGGAGGTTGGGAAGGGAGATATGCGTTGGGTCAGGGTTAGTAGAACGTCGTCTGCAAAGAGGGACAGTTTGTAGTCCACTCCGCGGATTTGCATCCCATGGATATCTGGGTGGCATCTAATGGCCGCCGCCAGGGGCTCAATGCACATCACGAAAATTAGTGGTGAGAGCGGGCACCCCTGACGGGTGCCATTGCGTATACAGATCATTCCTGACATAGCGTGGGGGAATTTTATGGAAGCTGTGGGGGACCGTGTCTATTTCTATGCTATCACTCTTTCTAACATTAAGAAAAGCAACACGACTTGGCTTGGAGAATATATCCTGGAGACTTTGGGGGGACACTTCTGCACATTGTTTGAGGCCCTGGAAGGTGGGAGTGGGGAAAATATGGCCTTGAGACATTTTTCTATTTTTGGGATGTGGCAGGGTGTGGGAAAAATGGAAGACTTGGTTTAAAATTACACACAGTTTAGTATACGCACCACTATGGGGGAATCAATCAAAGGTATTTGGAAGGATTTGGGTATATATAGAATTAACCATATGTATGAGAATGGTGTGCTTAAAACTTTTAAAGATTTGCAGACACAATATAATTTCAAAAAAGAACACTGGTTACACTACATACAACTCACATATCTGTCACAGAAAATAGGGATAAAAGGGGTTTTACTGTTGGATAAGCTCACGGGTGGGGGTAAAGGGGACATTAAAAAAATGTATATGGTGATAACTGAGGAATTAGGAAGTATACAAGAAACCAAAATGAAATGGGAGAAAGAAATAGGTCCTATTGCGGAAGAGGAATGGGTAATGTACGGAATTGTAGAGAAGTGTCTCTTAGTTCAAGCCATCAATTTACTCAATTTAAAATAATACAACGATTACATTATTATCCAGAGCTGATAGCTAGGTTTAGGAAACACGAGAGGGTTGAGTGCCCGAAATGTGCAATATCTAACGCCAACTATATACATATGCTGTGGGGTTGTAGTGGGGTACAGGGATTCTGGAAATCAGTTGTGTCTGAAGTGTGTTCCAGACTGGGTGTGTCTTTACTGTATGCTCCAAGCGTTATGATACTGGGAGATACATCCAGTATTCTGTCCAAATATATGAGGATAATAAGCCATGTTCTGTTTTTGGCAAGACTGGTTGTTTTTAGGGGATGGGTACTGCCACAACCACCGGTTAAAGCAGAGTGGATAAATTTGGTTAATAAAGTTAAGCAATACGAATACTTGCACTATAGCGCAGGGGTAAAGGGAAGGCAGAAGTATAAAGCCACGTGGTATGACTGGGAAAGAGGCGGCAAAAATAATTTATATTTAGGTAAGTTTGTGTTGTGTTCCCCCCCTGCTCTTGTTCTCTCTTTTGGGGATCGAGGGGGGGGGGGGAAGGTTTTGGGGGATGGGGGGATATGGGGACTGAACAAATTAGGATGATGTTGGCTTTTATCTCCTTATACTCTGTTTTCTTTTTTGTATTGTTATTTTGGATAAAGTAAATTAAAGTAAAATAAATATTTTTAAAAAAAAAAAAAACATTTGCAGGTCACTCAGGTAGTAGCTAAAGGTCAAGGACGGGATGGACCTGAAGCGGTGCATCAAGTTCTCACCCACTTTGCACCTTTTCTTCCTGGCAAAGCGGTAAAAATTAAAACAGGTAATATTGCTGTGTGTATTACATCAACAATCAGGGAGGCAGAGAAGATCTTCGCCTTGGCAGAATTCAGGAAAACCAGGTTATCCGCAGC
This sequence comes from Dendropsophus ebraccatus, assembly GCF_027789765.1. Taxonomy (NCBI): domain Eukaryota; kingdom Metazoa; phylum Chordata; class Amphibia; order Anura; family Hylidae; genus Dendropsophus; species Dendropsophus ebraccatus. The sequence goes on along the minus strand of NC_091456.1, from coordinate 191,473,460 downwards.
ACATGTCAGGGGAGTACAGAATACCCAACGGATCGTCTCAGTCGCAGCTTGACAGTACCGGGGGACTGGTCCCTGAACCAGGACATCTTCCAGCAGTTGGTTGACAGATGGCATTGAGAAAGAGGCCAAACTGAAGACATTCTGCACCTTATACAGGACGGACAAGCCAGTTGTAGTAAATGCCGTGGCAATTCCCTGGAACTATACACTTAGTGTATATATTCCCGCCAACTTCCATGATACCAAGGGTAATTAAGATCAACCAAGACCAGGCATCGGTAATTACCATCTTACTCTTTTGGCCAAAAATGTTGTGGTTCCCCAAACTCATGTTGATGAGTCAGGGGAGGTACTGGAGGTTGCCACCCAGGCCGGACCTAGTGGCGCAGAGCAGCCACCTGTGCTGGGAAGTTCAGTCCTTCAACCTGACAGCCTTAAGCTTAACAGGTCCATATTGAGAGACAGAGATCTATGGATCAAGTGTGGCAACACTATCTCACTCTAGGAGCTAGGCGACCAACCCTTCATATGCAAGAATCGTTGGGGTTCTTTCAGAGGTGCGTCTACAGAAGCTTGTGGTATCCCTCACATCTTGGAGTTCCTTCAAGATGGATTTGAAAAGGCAATTGCAGCCCTATCAGGTTGGCTTCATAGAAAACTTCTACAGGTCGAAGACATTATCAAATCAATAAAGAAGTCCTAGGACGTCAGAGGAAGTGCATTGATTGCACGAAACAGCTTTCACGTACACTGAAGGTGTCGGTGTCAAAGCCACCAAGTGTTTTTATGGATTGTATCCAGAGACTACAATTTTCTTTTCTTTTTTTTTTTTGAATGTGCGTAGACTGTTTGCACACCTGAACAGTCTGACCCCAATAATCCCCTGCACCCTCTCCTGATGCTGGAAGTGCCCACCGCTTGTTCTACAGATGTACATATAGAGTAATTTGTGGCCGGAGAACCTATGCATGATAAGAAGGAGAGTGTCATGTCAGCGTCAATGACGGGAGCAGAGCGGGAAGAGAGCGAGAGCTAAAGAGAGTCGGGAAACATCATTAGTTGGTTGGTGGAGTAGTAGATCAAGAAGGAAATTTATCATTGTTTTTGCACATTTTTAGTCTGTGTTTGCACTTGTTTTTCCTGTTTCGCTGTATTTATGAAGTAAATTTCACATGCAAAACTAGTGCAATTTTTTTATTACATGCCTAAGGTTTTTGCATATAATCAATACATTTCACACAAAAACTACTGTAATAAAGGAAGGCACAAAAACAATAATTAACAGTTATTAGTCTGAATGATAAAGTCCCACCCTAGTCTATGGGAGACTGGTGAAATGATGTATAATGTATACTTGGCTTACTAAGTAACAGTACAGTGGTAAATAGAGATGAGTGAAGTTGGCTTTGTTAAAATTTGTGAGAAGCAGAACGATCGGCTTTTGAATCCAGATGTCTGCGCGCTCCATGTGAAGGTGGATACAGCCTGATAACACAAGGGTATAGCACGGCACTGTCTCTGAAGAGGAGGGCAGCACAGCATGAAGCAAGAGATGCCATCTGGAACTAATGTCACAGCACAGAATGGCAGAGCTGGAGCGCCGCCCTGCCATCATGCTTCTGGTGGCAGCGCAACTCAGGAAGTAAGCTGGCCTGGAATACCCCTTTAACCCCTTAACGAACATGGGCGTACATTTACTCCCCCACTGCCTGGGCCTTAATGCAAGAGGGCTTAAATGTACGCCCTACCGGGGTCCCGGGCTATGGAGCGGGCTCACGAGCTAAACTTGCTCCATAGCCGGTGAGGACCGGCTGCAGCCAGGCCCTCACCCTCTATAGCGGGCTGCCGTAATCGCACGCCCGCCCCCATTAACCCCTTAAATGTGTTTGACTATAAGTGACTGGAGCATCTCTGGTCACGTAGCGATTGAGACCCCCGCAGCGTGTCTGTGGGGGTCCCGATCACATGGCCTGACTGACGGAGGTCTCTTACCTTCCTCTGTGCAGTCAGGTCTCTAGTCTGCTGATAGAACCTGCCTGTGACCTGTGTGACCTATCAGATTGCCAATAACACTGATTCCTGCTATGTTATGGCATAGCAGTGATCAGTGTATGTAATCTAATGTATTAAAGGGGTTGTCCGGCGATAAAAAATTATTCACAGAATAACACACATTACAAAGTTATACAACTTTGTAATGTATGTTATGTCTGTGAATGGCCCCCTTCCCCGTGTCCCACCACCCCCACCCGTGTACCCGGAAGTGTGGTGCGCTATACATTACCTGTCACGTGCCGACCACGGTCTCCGATCCTCAGCAGTGACGTCTTCTTCGGGAGGCCAGTGGATCTTCCCGAGTGCCGGCCGCCCTCTGCAGCGTCATCCGAAGCTCAGCCGCGATTGGCTGAGCATAACTGTGCTCAGCCAATCGCGGCTGAGCAGCTGATAACGTGGCCGCGTCATCAGCCGCTCAGCCGCGATTGGCTGAGCACAGTTATGCTCAGCCAATCGCGGCGGAGCGTCGGATGACGCTGCAGAGGGCGGCCGGCACTCGGGAAGATCCGCTGGCCGCCCGAAGAAGACGTCACTGCTGACGATCGGAGACTGTGGACGACACGAGATGCGGTGAGTATAATGCACCACACTTCCGGGTCTAGCGTGGGTGGGGGGAAACACGGGGAAGGGGGCCATTCACAGACATAACATACATTACAAAGTTGTATAACTTTGTAATGTGTGTTATTCTGTGAATAATTTTTTATCGCCGGACAACCCCTTTAATGTAAAAGTCCCCTAAGGGGACTATAAAAGTGTAAAAAAAAGAATGAGAATCATAAAAGTTTTAAAAAATACCATGAAGCCCCTCCCCCAATAAAAGTGAAAATCACAAGCTTCCCATTTTATACATAAAACACATAAAATTAATAAAGGTAATTAACATATAATATACTGTAGCGTGCGTAATAGTCCGATCTATTAAAATAAATCAAAACTTTTCCTGCACGGTGAAAGACGTGAACAAAAAGCAGTTTTTTTAACTGACATTTTATGTATAAAAAAAACAATCAACAAAAAGTGATCAATACGTCTGATCTAGAAAAAAAATGTTACTAACAAAAACTAGAGATCATGGCGTAAAAAATGACACCCCATATGACCCCTTGGTGAAAAAATAAATGCGCTATAGGAGGTAAAATAGGGCCATATTAAATATGTCTCATTGCAAAAAAAAAAAAGTTTTACTGCTAAAAAAAAATAGTAAAACATTAGAAAACCTAGTAAACCTCCATATCACCGTGTTCAGACTGACCCATAGAATAAAGGAAAAATGCCAGTTTTACCATAAAGGGTCCTATTCCACGGGCCGAGGATCAACGATGTAAACGAGCCGCAATCTGCTAGATCGCCGCTCGTTTACTGGGCCTATTCCACGGCCCGATGATCGTTGAGCGAGGGCTGCAAGGACATTGTTGCCGATGTCCTTGCAGCAACATACATTACCTGTCCAGGCTTCTTCTCCGCGCTGTCTTCATCCCCGGGTCCCCCGCGCTCTATCTTCAGAATGGCCGGTCAGCTGACAGGCCACACACAGCCAATCACAGGCCGTGGCGGTCCCGGCCTGTGATTGGCTGAGCGCTTCGTCAGCTGACCGGCCATTCTGAAGATAGAGCGCGCGGGACCCGGGGATGAAGGCAGCGCGGAGAAGAAGCCTGGACAGGTAATGTATGCTGATGCTGCTGCTGCTTGTCAAGTCGTTGGTCGCCCGCCGCGCACCGCTATTCAACCGTAGCGATGCGCGGTGGGGGAACGATGATTTTAGGTCTGGCCCTCTCTATTTCACCGAACGATAATGGGCCGAATCGGGCCAAACGGGGCCGATCTGGCCGATTATCGTTACTGTGGAATAGTGCATGACGTAAACGGAAACACATTTTTGGACCCAAGTTCCCAAGATCCAAGTTTGGACCCAAGGTAGATTGAAAGATGCCAATACAAAGTACACCTGCTCCTGAAAAAAACAAGCCCTCACATGGCCCTGTAGGTGGTAAAATAAAAGAGTTATGGGTCTGAGGTATGGAAAAAACAAAAACGCAAAAGTGACACTTGGCTCAGTTATTAAAGGGGTAGTGCGGTTTAAAGGATTTTTTTTTTAAATAACACACATTACAAAGTTATACAACAGTGTAATGCATGTTATTTAAGTGAATGGCCCCCATCCCCATGTCCCCCCCCCCGACCGTGGACCCAGAAGTGTAATACACTATACTTAAGTAATCACTGTTGACCCCCTCCGCCATCTTGGGACGATCACGCCATCTTCAGGAGGCGGGCCTGACTGCTCCAGGCCACCCTCATGCCGGCCCCCCTCCAGCGAGTCATCAGCTGCTCAGCCACGACTGGCTGAGCATAGCAGTGCTCATCCAATTTAAAAAAAACTAAATGTTCCTAAACTCGCTCTATTCCCAGGCTTATAGCGCTTTTATCCTTGGATCCGATCCATGTGGCTGTGTGAGGTGTAATTTTTTGCGCCATGATCTGTTCTTTTTATCGGTACGTTGTTTACATATATGCGACTTTTTTTTTATCACTTTTCATTACAATTTTTCTGGATTTGATGTGATTAAAATAAATAAATATGTTTATTTATTTATTTTTATGTATAAAAAGGGAAAGGGAAGGGGTTTTTTTTATTACTGAAAAAACTTTATTTTATATAACTTTTATACACTAACTAGACTTCCCCCTATCTCTCATTGAGATCTATGCAGTACATATCTACTACATAGATCAATGCGATCAGTTAGCCATTGCTCTGGTATGCTGGAGGCCAGAGCAATGGATCACCGAGCCGGGATCAGAGCCATTACAGCACACAGGCCTGGCCCAGCAACATGCAGGGATGGCCCCCTCTGCAGCTGTCTGTTTTGGCATCGATAGAAAGTACAGATCATGGCGCAAAAAAATGACACCTCACACAGCCCCATAGATTAAAGGATAAAGGCGTTATAAGCCTGGGAATAGAGCGATTTTAAGAATTTTTTTTTTAAAGGTTTTAATCTTTTAAAAGCCGTCAAATAAAATTGAAGTTATACAAGATCATTTTAATTTCATTGCGCAAATTATTTTTTTTCTAATTTTGCTGCATATTTAATGGGAAAATTAAGTCTGCCATTGGAAAATACAGTTAGTGGCGCAAAAAATTAAGGGATCATGTGGGTCTGTCGGTCCTGGAGGGGTTAAACGCTAGCGGCCAAAATGACAACTGCAAGATTTCAGGATTTTATAATATAGATAGGAAAATTAAAAACTCATAAAAACAAAAAAAATTTAAATAACTTACATTAACATGAAAACTTTATTCAAACATCTTTTCTGACACGTTCCCTTAAAATGGCAAATACATGAGCAGTGAAAAAGGAGAACACCTGTATCTCTGACCAACTTACAGAAGATTCTAATCTGAATATGGAACTAAAGGTTGTAGTTCTGACTGATAGGAAGAGTCCATGGTGGGGTCACTTTGCCCTCTCTCATGTAAGTACTTTTCCAGTGTGGGTTTTTTGATGTTTATCAAGAGTGTATTTATCAGTAAAACATTTTCCACATGTTGAGCATAAAAATGGTTTCTCCCCAGTGTGAGTTTTTTTATGTCTATTAAGAGCTGATTCCTGAGTAAAACATTTCCCACATTCGAAGCATGAAAATGGCTTCTCCCCTGTGTGAGTTCTCAAATGTCTATCAAGCTTTGATTTCTTAATGAAACATTTTCCACATTCAGAGCATGAAAATGGCTTCTCCCCCGAGTGATTTTTTTGATGATCGTCAAGATATGTTTTTGCTCCATATTTTTTCCCACATTCTGAACATGAAAAGGGCTTCTCCCCTGTGTGATTTCTCAGATGGACAACGAGAGCTGAGTTCCGGTTAAAACGTTTTCCACATTCTGAACATGAAAAGGGCTTCTCCCCTGTGTGATTTCTCAGATGGACAATGAGAGCTGAGTTCCGGTTAAAACATTTTCCACATTCTGAACATGAAAATGGCTTCTCCCCTGTGTGAATTCTCAGATGTCTAACAATCTGTGATTTAAAAGTAAAACACTTCTCACATTCTGTACATGAAAATGGCCTATCCCCTGTGTGAGTTCTCTGATGTTCAACAAGCTCTGATTTGAAAGTATAACCTTTCCCACATTCTGAACATGAAAATGGCTTCTCCCCTGGGCAAGTTCTCTGATGTGCAACATGCTTCTCCCCTGTGTGAGCTTTGAAATGTGTAGCAAGCTTTGATTTGAAATCAAAACATTTCCCACACTCTGAACATGAAAATAGCTTCTTCCGTGTGTGAATTTTCTGGTGTTTCACGAGACACCTTTTATAGGTAAAATGTTTTCCACATTGTGAACACGCAAATGAAGGCTTTTCTGTATCTGCTTTCGAATGTTCCCCATCCTTTCTGCAACTTTTATTTTTCTCAACAGTCTGTGATGGATCAGTAGCCACGACTTGTATAGAAGGATGAGATGGCAGATCTTTTCTGTGAGGGGCTGGGGGTATATCTGGGGTAATAGAAGGTTCTTCATATGTATCTTGTGTGATCTGACCATCTGCTGTAATATCTGGAGATATCTGATGTCCCTCTGATCTCCGGGGACACTCAGCTGTCAAGAATAAAACAGTAAAAAATATATATTTTTTTTAACTATATCAACAGGTGATTTTTCAGTGTGTGGTGTATTTCTACTCTAGCGGTAATAGGCTTGTGTATTAAAAGTGCAATTTACTATCAGGAGTAAGGGCCCTATTATATGGGGCTATTATCGTGTGAAAATCGTTATATCGTTCAATTTAAACGATAATCGTCCTGTGTAATTGCAACAATTGAAAAATCATTCGCGAGTCGTTGATTTAGATCTGACCCTAAAATCATTGCTAAACCGTAGACAACTACTGCTAACCCCAGGGGGGGGGGATAGCCCTAACATGTGAAAAAATGCAACTGCTATGGCCTTTTAAGCACAAGGAGGAAAAATCGAAAACGCAAAAAAGAGTTAATCGTTCGATGTAGTTCCGCATTTGTTTACTAATCGTTCAGCGTAATTGCACATGGTTCATTGTTTTGTCTAATAGGACCATAAGCCTAGTCTATTTTCTGTGAAGGGGATTGGTTTGTCTCAAAGCTTTCTAAAAATTGTATCATCACTGGCCCAGATTTACCGGGCTGGCTAACGCTCACACTGTGTGGGTTTTCCCACAGCAACCAATCACAGTTCAGGTACACACAGGCTGGGTTAGAAGATGGCAGGAAAGTAGTCACATGCTGGATAGCACAGGTGATAGGGAAGCACAAAATAGTTACAGCCGGTGACTGAGGAGAATGTGTGACTGTTCTCTGCATTTAGTGGTCACTACTCACCTGGGCGGTTACCTGTAGTGATGTCCTCCTTATACTGCTCATCACTGCTGTCATCTGTCTCTTCTTCTTTTATGTCTGTACCATTGATAAGGTTCATATCTTTTCCTGTAGTGATGTCCTCCTTATACTGCTCATCACTGCTGTCATCTGTCTCTTCTTCTTTTATGCCTGTACCATTGATAAGGTTCATATCTTTCCCTGTAGTGTTGTCCTCCTTATACTGCTCATCACTGCTGTCATCTGTTTCTTCTTCTTTTATGTCTATACCATTGATAAGGTTCATATCTTTCCCTGTAGTGATGTCTTTCTTATACTGCTCATCACTGCTGTCATCTGTCATCTCTTTTTCTTCTTTTTCTCTTATGTCTGTAGCATTAGTATAGTTCAGATCTTTCCCCGGATTTATTAGCTTTGAAATAAATATTATAAAAACCATCAGAAAGTAGGAGAAGTTCCATGAAAAGCTGAAGACAAGCAAAATGCATAAGTAGTTACCGTGAGGAACAAAAATTACATGACAGGAAGAGTTATCTGAATCACATAGGTGCAGGTCTCCTACTAGATCAGTGGTGTCAAACTCAAATACACAGTGGGACAAAAATAAAAAATTGGACAAAGTCGCGGGACAACCTTGATAACTATTGAAGTGCGAATGTGGCGTTCCTGGCACTGTCAGTGTTGTGCGTCTCCCAGCCCCGTGCACATGATAATTGACATGTTAATTGCTATGACATGATTAAACCCCAACCAATATAATAGCCAATCCCCTTAAAATTGCCTCTCATATTAGCCAGCCCCCCAAGTGTCCCATATAGTAGCCAGCCCTCCCCAATAGTGTCTTATATAGTAGCCAGCCCTCCCCAATACTCTCTTATATAGTAGCCAGCCCTCCCCCATAGTCTCTTATATAGTAGCTAGCCCTCCCCAATAGTGTCTTAAATAGCAGCCAGCCCTCCCCCATAGTCTCTTATATAGTAGCCAGCCCTCCCCCATAGTCTCTTATATAGTAGCCAGCCCTCCCCAACAATCTCATATAGTAGCCAGCCCTCCCCCATAGTCTCTTATATAGTAGCCAGCCCCCCTATAGTCTCTTATATAGTAGCCAGCCCCCCTATAGTCTCTTATATAGTAGCCAGCCCTCCCCCATAGTCTCTTATATAGTAGCCAGCCCTCCCCTGTAGTCTCTTATATAGTAGACAGCCCTCCCCCATAGTCTCTTATATAGTAGCCAGCCCTCCCCAACAATCTCATATAGTAGCCAGCCCTCCCCCATAGTCTCTTATATAGTAGCCAGCCCTCCCCCATAGTCTCTTAAATAGTAGCCAGCCCTCCCCTGTAGTCTCTTGTATAGTAGCCAGCCCTCCCCCATAGTCTCTTATATAGTAGCCAGCCCTCCCCCATAGTCTCTTAAATAGTAGCCAGCCCTCCCCCATAGTCTCTTATATAGTAGCCAGCCCTCCCCCATAGTCTCTTAAATAGTAGCCAGCCCTCCCCTGTAGTCTCTTATATAGTAGCCAGCCCTCCCCCATAGTCTCTTATATAGTAGCCAGCCCTCCCCTGTAGTCTCTTGTATAGTAGCCAGCCCTCCCCCATAGTCTCTTATATAGTAGCCAGCCCTCCCCAACAATCTCATATAGTAGCCAGCCCTCCCCTGTAGTCTCTTATATAGTAGCCAGCCCCCCTACAGTCTCTTATATAGTAGCCAGCCCTCCCCCATAGTCTCTTATATAGTAGCCAGCCCTCCCCTGTAGTCTCTTATATAGTAGCCAGCTCTCCCCATAGTCTCTTATATAGTAGCCAGCCCACCCCCATAGTCTCTTATATAGTAGCCAGCTCTCCCCAACAATCTCATATAGTAGCCAGCCCTCCCCTGTAGTCTCTTATATAGTAGCCAGCCCTCCCACATAGTCTCTTATATAGTAGCCAGCCCTCCCCCATAGTCTCTTAAATAGTAGCCAGCCCTCCCTGGGTCCCGCATGCAGCATCAGCTCCGGAGCGGCCTGACTGAGCTGTCAGAGCGCTCAGCCAATCACTGTCCGGGACCGCTGGGGCCAGTGATTGGCTGAGTGGTCTGACAGCTCACTCAGGCCGCTCCGGAGTTGATGCTGCGCCGCGGGACCCGGGGAGGAAGACGGAGTGCAAGAGAAGCCTTGCTAGGTAATGTATGCTGCAAGGGCTTCAAGGACATCGGTAACGATGTCCCTGCAGCCCTTGCTAAACGATCATCGGGGCAGTGGAATAGGCCCAGTAAACGAGCGCCGATCTAGCAGATCGGCACTCGTTTACATCGTTGCTCGGCCCGTGGAATAGGGCCCTTAGCTGCCTGGTTCTGTGTACTGCGCACGCTCCCACGGCCTAATTCGCGCATGGGCATAGTGTGTCAGAGCGGCGCAGGGGCACTGAGGGCCAAAGCCTCTCAGTGCCGCTCCAACGGCATGCGCGAATCAGGCCGCGGGAGCGTGCGCAGTACACAGAACCAGGCAGCTAAAGATGACGTCACCCGAGGGAGGGGCGCCATGAATGACAGTTACGGCACAGATTGGGGACAAAGTACAGGACCCATCTGAAAAAGAAAGGTAACACACCGCACTAGGAGACACACACCTTCATCACACTGTCAGCACCTCAGAACCAGAACAGGTGCTGACAGATTCCCTTTAAGATAGGCATGGCAGGTTTACTAGCTATATCCAACTAACAAGAACTAATCTGTAACCGCGTATGATATAGAGGCAATAAAATAGAAGAGATACTGAGAGGATACCAAAATCACTTGTTAAAGGGGTTATCCAGCGCTACAAAAACATGCCCACTTTTCCCCCTACTGTTGTCTCCAGTTCAGGTGTAGTTTGCAATTAAGCTCTATTTACTTCAATGGAACTGAGTTTCAAAACCCCACCCAAACTGGAGACAACAGTAGGGGGAAAAGTGGCCATGTTTTTGTAGCGCTGGATAACACCTTTAAGAATCCAGAGAAATAGCTAATATCCTTAGCCATATCAGTCGCAGAAATACAGAGTTACAGAGCTCAGACAGTGACAACCTGATACCGTATGGTAACAGTCACTATAATACCGCATGCAGAGCGGAAGTAAAATTCCTATGGAGGTGATGGTACCCCCAGCGTCCTGCCAACATACACTATGGGGGAGATTTATCAAACATGGTGTAAAGTGAAACTGGCTCAGTTGCCCCTAGCAACCAATCAGATTCCACCTTTAATTTTCCAAAGAGTCTGTGAGGAATGAAAGGTGGAATCTGATTGGTTGCTAGGGGCAACTGAGCCAGTTTCACTTTACACCATGTGTGATGAATCTTCCCCTATATGCTGCAGTGCAGCGCTCATCGTTGTGCAGTAATAGGAACACATACTAATAGCTGAGAGCAGTTCTATGGTGTTACGAGGACTTTGACACTTAGATCCCTTCCCGAGAGCAAGTAGAGAGCAAGCCCAATACGGGGAACTCTTAAGCTGGGGATTTATGATGACTGGCGTACTCATACACTGGTCTTACATTAGGCCTGACCGATTTTTTCCGTCCGGAGTCACTAAGGGGCGCTTACCTCTTGGTGAACCCGGCCGGGTGCCTGAACCTGCACCCAGCGTGCTAAATGTACACCTGCTCCCACCACAATTGAGCACTGTATATATGTGTGAAATAATAAAAAAAGTAACTGAAAAGAATAAAAGTTAACTTATAGGCTATGTTCACACAATGCATCTATTCGTAAAACTACAGCTGTTGTTGCAATTGGCAACAACGGCCGTACTTTCTACGAAAAGACACGTTGCTTGGTTTTTGTATGGAATAGTATACGCTCCGGCCGGGATCTCTCGCGGTGCCGTAAACAACTGACATATCAGTTTCCTGCGGCCGCAATTTAATGAAAAGCGGCCATAGAAAACCATGTCAGCGCACACTATGAAGCAAGCGGCTCCGGCCACTCGCTCCATAGTTCTGATGTGGGCGCGCACGGATGCACCCGCATCAGAACACTGCGGCCAAAAAGATCATCCGGCCGGTCTCTTACGCCATGTGAACATGACCTTAAGCTGTGGAGAAAACAAGGTCTTATCTCCAGTACAGTAAAGAAAAAACCATTAGAGCAATATCTCTAATCTAGGTGTGGATCATCACCTATCCGGTCCTGATGCTCTGCTCAGCAGCAGTCTGGTAGCAGGCAGGGACAGATCCAAATGTCCTTTTCAGGACTGCTAATCTCACAGCGTGACCCCCCAAAAAACAAATGAGAGACAGTATACCAATGGCATTCAGTATAATGATACTGTATACTGGTATACAGCTATTAGTACGCATTTCTATATAGCCAGTTTTCTTATATACCAGACCAGTTCTATAATACACTGAATTTTGCAGGACTGTATGACGCAGTTACAAATAGCCAGTTTACGCATTGTAATCTGGTCATAACATACATGGCCAAGAATAGCGGTAAGAGATGAGGACATGGTGGGGGCAGAGGACAGAAGGAAGATGAGAACACCGCTTATCCAAGATCTCTGGACTCTTCTCCCAGTTAGCAGAGACGCGTGGTACACCACTATTGGATCCACAGCCGTGCGAGCAGGTGATGATGTGAATGATAACAAGTCAAGTCAGTATTCCACCCAGGACTGGATCTGTGAATCCTCCCTCCCCCAAACCATTCCAAGAAAATGATTCCGAACAGGGAGACTCCGAGGAGCGGTTGTCATGTCGCTCCCATGATTCACAAGGAATGCATCAGGAGGCACCTAGGAAGCTTGTGTGCACCAATGCCCAAAGCTTTGACCTTATGATATCTGTCGGGTGATGATAGTGGAGATAGTCACTTAGTGTCTGAACAGGGTTCTGATGATGATGATGATGATGAGACACAGTCGTTGATGAGATTGCTGTTAGGGCAGCAAGTCAGGGGGACAACTAGAGGGAGGAGTTTGAAGACAAGCAGCAGGCAGTACTCCCTCAAATACTTTTGAGGAGCCCGGTACTTGAGCAAATACTATACTTGATAGAGAGAGCTCTCTCATCTCTTATAAAGACATAATTTTTTTTTTTTTTTACCAAAATGCTGTTTTTGCAAGTTTGCAACAACTGTACACAACAAGGCTGTGTAAATGAAATAAATAAAGAGGTCTTGTACCCGTGCATGATAGGGACCTACACACTGTTAGAGACCAAGAGCTTCACAGCCCTTCTAAACCTCATAGGGAACATCTCCATCTACCTGATCCTGATCCTGTGGGAGAAGAGGACGGGGACATCTCTCTGGTGCTGTTCTCTTACTGGATCTGACTGGAGGGAACACATACAGAGACTGAATTCATTCTTTCCATCCAGATAATACAGAGATGAGGTGTGTATATAGTCCTGTCTATTACCTGCTGATTGGAGGGGCTGCTGATCCTCCGGCATCACATCCTTGTACTGATCCTTGTGTCCTTCTACATACTCCCACTCCTCCATGGAGAAATAGACCGCCACGTCCTGACACCTTATAGGAACCTGACACACACAATGATCACACAGTCATCCCCCCCACCCCTCCAGTGGTGTTACTGTATAATGTCCCAGCATTCCCAGCAGCCACAGTCTCACCTCTCCACTCAGCAGCTCCACCATCTTGTTGGTGACTTCTAGGATCTTCTCTTCCTCCATTTCCTCATGTATCAGGGGCCCCGGGATTGGGCTCAGGGTTCTTCCCCATCCTACACACCCAGGGGCCCCACAGCGCCCACTAGAGGACTTCTTCACTACTGTGTAATCCTGTGTATGGAGAGACACATTACTATCACACCATCCATTCCCAGAATCCCTCACCTCTCCAGTCCTATCCATCTGTTATTCCATAGATAAGGATGATGTCATGATGACATCACTCCCAGAATCCCTCACCTCTCCAGTCCTATCCATCTGTTATTCCATAGATAAGAATGATGTCATGATGACATCACTCCCAGAATCCCTCACCTCCCCAGTCCTATCCATCTGTTATTCCATAGATAAGAATGATGTCATGATGACATCACTCCCAGAATCCCTCACCTCCCCAGTCCTATCCATCTGTTATTCCATAGATAAGAATGATGTCATGATGACATCACTCCCAGAATCCCTCAGCTCTCCAGTCCTATCCATCTGTTATTCCATAGATAAGAATGATGTCATGATGACATCACTCCCAGAATCCCTCACCTCCCCAGTAAGCAGGAAGAGTATGTGTAGGGTGAGGGTTATTATCCTCTCGGCCATCTTGTCTCTGTCTCTCTCCATGGTTGATGGGTCGGTCTCTTATATAGAAGATATCAGCAGAGGATCCTGGAGTGTTGGGAGATGAATGGAGAGAAGAGGAGACAATGTAACACAACTCATCACAGGCCTGAGAAAAAAAACTGTTCTGGCTCCAGTAATGTATCACAACAGGACAGAAAACTAGGAGTAAGGTAGGTAGTGTGAGTTCTACTGCCACTAGTGTGACGTGGTTAACCTTGATATCCTGTACCCCAAGGATTAAATGGAATAAAAGAAAGAAAACGAGCTGAGGTCTTCTAGACAAGTTAGGTAGGAGATATAGATGGTATATAGTAGATATAAGGTGTAAACAAAGTAGATAAAATGCAAATTCTATTTATTAAAAGTATAGAAAATAGAAACCACCACGAGGTCCTGCGGGCAACAGCTTTCTCTGCGCAAGCGCAAAACAAGTATTCCATTTAACAAGCGTCGGAGAGCGCTGAAACCCTTTGACAGCCAGGAGACAGAACTCTGCAAACGTGGGAGCATCTACAGCCGAACCCGACTTTGCCTACAAAACTACTACAGTGCCAGACGGGTGAGAGGTGTTGTTACACCGAACTCTCTACGTAAAGTAACGTTATATGCAAAAATACATGTGCTAATACGCAAGCTATTGAACATTATAAAGTGGACTATATTCTTCTCAAAGCCATTTCTAGATACATTGCATTTAGCATTACAGGTGCTGTTTAAAGGCCCTATTCCACTCTCATAAACTCGCTCCAACGACCGCTCGTTAACGATAATCGCTTCGTGGAATTGGTGTAAACGAGCGAACGACAAAGGCAAAATCGTTATATTGTCGTTTAAAATTGTTTTTCAGCATGTCGAAAAAAAATCGTTGGTCTTTGAAAGATAATTCGCTAATTGGTTCGTAAAATTAGAAATCTTTCAGTGGTTCGTAAAAAGGTTTAAAAAAAAGTAGGTGTGTCGTATGGTCATGACCACCCCGGCGAACGTTTTAAACGACCATGTAACGACCGCAAAATAATCGTTACACTACATATATTGTTCATGTCATGTGTTATCGTTCGCTAAAAAAAATCTTTTAGTGATCACTAACGAGCGGTTGTTGGAGCGAGTTTATGAACGATAGTCGTTCCGTGGAATAGGGCCTTAAGACGTTCCTGATCGTTACTAAGTGAACTTCTGCAGTTTGTATTAAAACTCTTAAAACATCACCCTGTCCAGGCACGTACGCAACTAAGCACATAGAGCGCCGCAATGACTCTAAGGGCCCTATTACACGAGACGATTATCGTGCGAAAAATTGTTATATCGTTCGAATTTAAACGGTAATCGTTCAGTGTAATTGCAGACAACGATCGAAAAATCGTTCATATGTCGTTGATCGTTGATTTAGATCTGAACCTAAAATAATTGTTAATTCGTTCGCTTAAGTTCCGCTAATCGTTCAGTGTAATTGCACATTGTCCATTGTTTTGCTGAGATCAGAAGGAATAAACGATCATAGTGTAACGATCGCAATAATGATCATAATAACGATCGTATCTCCTTTATCGTTAGTCGTTCATCGTTAAAAATCGCTTCGTGTAATAGGACCCTAACTAGAGAAACAACCATATACGTGGTGCTGCTACCTATTAAGCTATCAGCGATTTTCTAGAAACGGCTTTGGATTAATGAGATAAACCCTAAGATTCTATCTTATATTCATTTTCTACTACATCATTTTTAAATATCCTCTATTGTTTTGAACATTAGCGGACCTATTCTACAAAAACTTTTTTTTTTTTTTTTTTTCATCCATGTTATTTCCCACAATTTTTTGTTTTCTGCCATTTTTCAGTTTTATCTACATGATTTTATGATTAATTATCCCCTAGACGACCCTGGGCGTACCGGTACGTCCTGACCTATGAAGCACGTTTCATAGGAGGTGGGGGCCGGCTGCAGTGAGCAGCCCGGCCCTCACCGTTAATGACAGGCTGCAGCGTGTTATTAACCCTGTTAAACGCCACGGTGTTTAGGTGTAAGTGACAGGGGTAGTCCCCTGTCACTTAACGATTGGGACCCTCACAGTGTGACTGCGGGGGTCCCGAACATTGTAACGGACCGCCAGAGGTCCCTCACCTGCCTCCGTGCGGTCTGATCGGCGATCTGCTCACTGAGCCTGCACAGGCAGCACTCAATGAGCAGATCGCCTATCACACTGATCAATGCTGTGCCTATGGCATAGCAATGGTAAGTGTGAGTAATGTAATAAGTGTATCTAAAAGTCCCCCAAAGTGACTTAAAATGTGTTAATAAAAAAAAAGTACCAAACATTATTACACTACCCCAAAGCCCCTCCCCCAATAAAAGCTTAAATCACCTCCCTTTCCCATTATATAAATAAAACATATAAAAATAAATAAACATATTATATACCGTAGCGTGCGTAATTGTCCGATCTATTAAAATATAACAAGTGTCATCACTAGCGGCGTAGATGAAAAGAGGGGAAAAAAAGTGTGCGGATTACCATTTTTTTGTTACATATGTGTTAATATATAACATTAGAGAATCTGTGTAACCTGCATATGGTTGTGATCGGACTGACCTATAGAGTAATGGTATCATGTCGTTTTTACCGTATAGTGCATTACATAGACACAGGAACCCCCCAAACGTTACCATATTGCATCCTTTTTTACAATTTTACCTATTTATATCTTCAAAGATAATATATTTGGGATTCCATCATACATGTTATGGTCAGGCCTGTATTTAGAGTTCATGCTGCCCTAGGCACTTTGCACGCAGAGGCGCCCCCCCCTCACCCCCCCCCCCCCCCCGCCGCGCCGTTACTGTACATGCATGGTATATACCCTGGCACTTGGGTGCCGCTCTGCTTGATGCCCGCTGTTCTCATCAAACAGACGTGATGGAGGAAGGAAGGAGGCCGGGGGACTGGTTCTGTCCAGTGTTGGACTGGGGTACCTGGGGCTCACCAATATACAACCAGTGAGACACGACATGCTGACCCCGCTCCTTTCCTGAATTCATCTGTATCTGTGACAAATCTCAGAACAACCTCCATTTATACAGCTCTCAGGGTATGCTGGGAGTTGTAGTCTCTGAGAGGACAACCCTGTAATAAATCACTGTGTGCAGAGGCTCCTGGTGGCTGCAATCTGTGGGTGACAACCATCAGCCCTGAAGGTCCAGTAATACATCTGTCTACAGCCGCAGTTATCATAGGATTGTACTACTGTACTACAACTCCCAGCATATCCTGAGGGCTGCAGACTGTCAGTACATGCTGGGAGTTGTGGTGCCTGCAGCTGTTGTAGTTGGGTCCTATACACTGGATGCTTTGTGGCATATAACAATACATAGATCTGTGGGGGCTCAGTGTAGGGAAGTGACCCCAGAAAATCACTAATAGGGGATAGAATAAAAACATCTCCCCCTATATCTTATTAGTGATGTTCTGGGGTCACTTCCCTACACTGAGCCTCCACAGATCTATGTATTCTTATATGCCACAAAGCATCCAGTGTATGATGCACCTAGGACCCAACTACAGCAGCTGCAGGCACTACAACTCCCAGCATATCCTGAGGGCTGCAGACTGTTCTGGGAGTTGTAGTGCCTGCAGCTGTTGTAGTTGGGTCCTGGAGGCGTTGCGGGAGATCAGAATACATAGATCTGTGGGGGCTCAGTGCAGGGAAGTGACCCCAGAACATCACTGATAGGGATAGAACAAAAACATCTCCCCCTATCCCCTATTAGTGATGTTCTGGGGTCACTTCCCTACACTGAGCCCCCACAGATCTATGTATTCTTATATGCCACAAAGAATACAGTGTATAATGCACCTAGGACCCAACTACAACAGCTGTAGGCACTACAACTCCCAGCAAGTACTGACAGTCTGCAGCCCTCAGGATATGCTGGGAGTTGTAGTGCCTGCAGCTCTTGTAGTTGGGTCCTAGTTAAAAAGTTTGCACTAGTGTACTGTAGTGACCGCAGGGCTGTGTCAGTACACTACCGCAAACAATAAACTGACCCTTATAGACCCCAATGGTACACAGGCTCTGCACACTATAGAAGTAATTACAGTGCAGTTACTAATGACTCACAGGTGACGTCTTCTCCGATTGGCGTCGCTAACTTTTTGCTTTCTTCTCCATCTGGCGCAGCATCATGAAGACTTCTCCGACCACAACTTGTCTGCAGGGGCAGCTGGGGGTGACTGGGGAAGGGAGGCAGCTAGGGGTGACAGGGGAAGGGAGGCAGCTAGGGGTGACTGGGGAAGGGAGGCAGCTGGGGGTGACTGGGGAAGGGAGGCAACTGGGGGAAAGGGAGAGCAGCTGGGGGAAAGGGAGAGCAGCTGGGGGAAAGGAAGAGCAGCTGGGGGGCAGGGGACCAGCAGGGAGGGGCAGCTAGGGTGGCAGGGGAGAAGCTGGGGTTCAGGGGGGGCTGGGGCTCAGGGGGAGAGGCTGGGGGTCAGGGGGAGCGGTAGGGGGGCAGGGAAGAAGCTGGGATTCAGGGGGAGAGGCTGGGGGTCAGAGGGAGAAGCTGTGGGTCAGGGGGAGGGGCTGGGAGGCTGGGGAGCAGCTGAGAATGCAGGGGAGAGAGGCTGGGGGCAGGGGAGAGGCTGAGAATGCAGGGGGGAGAGGTTGGGGACCAGGGGAGAGAGGCTGGGGTCAGGGAAGAGGCTGAGAATGCAGGGGGGAGAGGCTGGGGGGCAGGGGAGAGGCTGAGGGTTAGGTGGAGAGGCTAAGGGGTTAGGTGGAGAGGCTGGGGGGGGGGGGCAGGGGAGAGGCAGGGGAGAGGCTGAGGGTTAGGGGAGAGGCTGGGGGGCAGTGGGAGAGGCTGAGGTTTGGGGGGAGAGGCTGATGGTTAGGTGGAGAGGCTGGGGGGAGCAGGGGAGAGGCTGGGGGGCAGGGGAGAGGCTGAGGGGCAGGTGAGAGGCTGGGGGGCAGGTGAGAGGCTGAGGGGCAGGTAAGAGGCTGGGGGGCAGGTAAGAGGCTGGGGGGCAGGTGAGAGGCTGGGGGGCAGGTGAGAGGCTGGGGGGCAGGTGAGAGGCTGAGGGGCAGGGGAGAGGCTGGGGGGGCAGGGGAGAGGCTGGGGGGGCAGGGGAGAGTCTGAGAATGCAGGGGGGAGAGGTTGGGGACCAGGGGAGAGAGGCTGGGGTCAGGGAAGAGGCTGAGAATGCAGGGGGGAGAGGCTGGGGACCAGGGGAGAGGCTGAGGGTTAGGGGGAGAGTCTGGGGGGGGGGGCAGGGGAAAGGCTGGGGGCAGGGGAGAGGCTGGGGGGGCAGGGGAGAGGCTGGGGGGCAGGGGAGAGGCTGAGGGTTAGGCGGAGAGGCTAAGGGGTTAGGTGGAGAGGCTGGGGGGGGGCAGGGGAGAGGCTGGGGGGCAGGGGAGAGGCTGAGGGTTAGGGGGAGAGGCTGGGGGGCAGTGGGAGAGGCTGAGGTTTGGGGGGAGAGGCCGATGGTTAGGTGGAGAGGCTGGGGGGAGCAGGGGAGAGGCTGGGGGGCAGGGGAGAGGCTGAGGGGCAGGTGAGAGGCTGGGGGGCAGGTGAGAGGCTGGGGGGCAGGTGAGAGGCTGAGGAGCAGGTGAGAGGCTGAGGGGCAGGTGAGAGGCTGGGGAGCAGCTGAGAATGCAGGGGAGAGAGGCTGGGGGCAGGGGAGAGGCTGAGAATGCAGGGGAGAGAGGCTGGGGTCAGGGAAGAGGCTGAGAATGCAGGGGGGAGAGGCTGGGGACCAGGGGAGAGGCTGAGGGTTAGGGGGAGAGTCTGGGGGGGGGCAGGGGAAAGAATGGGGGGCAGGGGAGAGGCTGGGGGGGGCAGGGGAGAGGCTGGGGGGCAGGGGAGAGGCTGAGGGTTAGGTGGAGAGGCTAAGGGGTTAGGTGGAGAGGCTGGGGGGGGCAGGGGAGAGGCTGGGGGGCAGTGGGAGAGGCTGAGGTTTGGGGGGAGAGGCTGATGGTTAGGTGGAGAGGCTGGGGGGAGCAGGGGAGAGGCTGGGGGGCAGGTGAGAGGCTGGGGGGCAGGGGAGAGGCTGAGGGGCAGGGGAGAGGCTGGGGGGTCAGGGGAGAGGCTGGGGGCAGGGGAGAGGCTGGGGGGGCAGGGGAGAGGCTGGGGGGCAGGGGAGAGGCTGAGGGGCAGGTGAGAGGCTGAGGGGCAGGTGAGAGGCTGAGGGGCAGGTGAGAGGCTGAGGGGCAGGTGAGAGGCTGGGGGGGCAGGGAGAGGCTGAGAATGCAGGGGGAAGAGGTTGGGGACCAGGGGAGAGAGGCTGGGGGTTAGGGGGAGAGTCTGGGGGGGGGCAGGGGAGAGGCTGGGGGGTTAGGGGAGAGGCTGGGGGGTTAGGGGAGAGGCTGGGGGGGCAGGGGAGAGGCTGGGGGGCAGGGGAGAGGCTGAGGGTTAGGTGGAGAGGCTGGGGGGGGGCAGGGGAGAGGCTGAGGGGCAGTGGGAGAGGCTGAGGGGCAGTGGGAGAGGCTGAGGTTTGGGGGGAGAGGCTGATGGTTAGGTGGAGAGGCTGGGGGGAGCAGGGGAGAGGCTGGGGGGCAGGTGAGAGGCTGGGGGGCAGGTGAGAGGCTGAGGGGCAGGTGAGAGGCTGGGGGGCAGGTGAGAGGCTGGGGGGCAGGGGAGAGGCTGTGGGGCAGGTGAGAGGCTGGGGGGCAGGGGAGAGGCTGAGGGGCAGGTGAGAGGCTGTGGGGCAGGTGAGAGGCTGGGGGGCAGGTGAGAGGCTGAGGGGCAGGTGAGAGGCTGGGGGGGGGCAGGTGAGAGGCTGGGGGGGGGCAGGTGAGAGGCGGGGGGGGGGCAGGTGAGAGGCGGGGGGGGGGCAGGTGAGAGGCTGGGGGGGGGCAGGTGAGAGGCTGGGGGGGGGGCAGGTGAGAGGCTGGGGGGGGCAGGTGAGAGGCTGGGGGGGGGCAGGTGAGAGGCTGGGGGGGGGCAGGTGAGAGGCTGGGGGGGCAGGTGAGAGGCTGGGGGGGGCAGGTGAGAGGCTGGGGGGGCAGGTGAGATGCTGGGGGGGCAGGTGAGAGGCTGGGGGGGGGCAGGTGAGAGGCTGGGGGGGGGCAGGTGAGAGGCTGGGGGGGGCAGGTGAGAGGCTGGGGGGGCAGGTGAGAGGCTGGGGGGGGCAGGTGAGAGGCTGGGGGGGCAGGTGAGAGGCTGGGGGGGGCAGTTGAGAGGCTGGGGGGGGCAGGTGAGAGGCTGGGGGGGCAGGTGAGAGGCTGGGGGGGGCAGGTGAGAGGCTGGGGGGGCAGGTGAGAGGCTGGGGGGGCAGGTGAGAGGCTGGGGGGCAGGTGAGAGGCTGGGGGGGCAGGTGAGAGGCTGGGGGGGGGCAGGTGAGAGGCTGGGGGGGGGCAGGTGAGAGGCTGGGGGGGCAGGTGAGAGGCTGGGGGGGGGGCAGGTGAGAGGCTGGGGGGGGGGCAGGTGAGAGGCTGGGGGGCAGGTGAGAGGCTGGGGGGGGGGCAGGTGAGAGGCTGTAGGGGCAGGTGAGAGGCTGGGGGGGGGGCAGGTGAGAGGCTGGGGGGGCAGGGGAGAGGCTGCAGGGGGGCCGGGGGGCGGGCAGACGCTGTGGGGCTGGGGGGAGACGGGGCGGCCGGGAGCAGGATAGTGGGCAGGCTGGTTCCCTCCCCCCATGCAGCGCCGAGGTCCGGGGTCCGGGGTGCGAGGCAGGTGTTGAGCTTCCGGCACACACAGTCTGACAGAGGCCGGAAGCTCCCAGCTGCAGCCCCGCGTTCCTGGATCTTCTCTCCTGCTAGGCGATGACGTCACATCACGTGAGCGCCGCCGAGCAGGAGAGAAGATCCGGGACCGCGGGGCTGCAGCTGGGAGCTTCCGGCCTCTGTCAGACTGTGTGTGCCGGAAGCTCAACACCAGCCCTGCACCCCGGACCCCGGACCTCGGCGCTGCATGGGGGGAGGGAACCAGCCTGCCCACCAGCCTGCTCCCGGCCGCCCCGTCACACCTCCCCCCCCCCCCCCGGCGCGGACTAGGCACCCGTGGGCCGGTGCCTACGGACGTTTTTTGTTTTTTTTTTTTTTTTTTAAATAATAAAAAAAAGTCTTCCCTGCGGGTGCCGCCCCCCCCAGGGCGCCGCCCTAGGCACCGGACCACGGGTGCCTAGTGACAAATACGGCCCTGGTTATGGTAAAATGAAAGACGCCATTACACAGTACAACTATTCCTGTAACAAACAACAAGCGCTTACATGGCCCTGTAGATAGAAAACTGAAAGTGCTAGAGCTCTTAGAAGGGGAGGAGGGAAAAACGAAAACACAAAAATGAAAATTTGCGCGGTCCACTGGGTCATTTTGGGCCTGGTCCTCAAAGGGTTAATGATATATTTTCATATATTTTTCATCAATTTCGTTTCTGTATACGTTATATATGCATATCTGTTATAGTTTTCTGGTACCAGAACAGTCTTTTAAACTCATGTTGTGCCAATATATTTTCTATACTTTTAATAAATAGAATTAGCATTTTATTTACTTTGTTTACACCTTATATCTACTATATACCATCTATATCTCCTACCTAACTTGTCTATGTCAGTGCTACTCAA
Organism: Dendropsophus ebraccatus; assembly: GCF_027789765.1. Lineage (NCBI taxonomy): Eukaryota > Metazoa > Chordata > Amphibia > Anura > Hylidae > Dendropsophus > Dendropsophus ebraccatus. The sequence goes on along the minus strand of NC_091456.1, from coordinate 191,451,221 downwards.
AGTTTTTCTCCTGGAGCCTCACCCAACAAGCCAAGGCAATGCCTGGGCCTTACCAGACTGACCAGGAGGGTGAAAGTCCATTTAAAAGCTGAAGATAATGCTAGGGCCTTTCACCTATCGCCCAAACTCTATATACTAATAAAGCAAGTACAAAATAAATTAATAATGGTAAAATTAAGATTTTTGCAAACAGCAAAAGGACTGTGCAGATCATAGTTACTTATGTGAAAACTGGCTCCACAGCTGCGCCTCACCAACAACTAGGGGGCGCCTAAAAGACCTAAGTTGGTTTTCTTTCTTTTAGGGCAGAAAACTACCCAGTCCTGAAGGGGTTAATCCTCCTGCTGTCCCCCAGCTTCTTCCCTCCACCTGCAGAGCTGTACAGGAGCCGTGTGCTTCCCCTGTGCTTTCAGGACCTGCCATGATGTCACAGTCATGTGATCAGTCACATGGAGGAGGAGGAGGAGTCATGTGTGTAATGTGTTATATATCACATATCCAGCTGCTGCTGTGTTATCAGGGTTATGCAGTTACTATACATTATATACCACATGCTGGTATACTGTACAGTAACTTATATATCACATATCCAGCTGCTGCTGTGTTATCAGGGTTATACAGTTACTATACATTATATACCACATGCTGATTGCTATACTGTACAGTAACTTATATATCACATATCCAGCTGCTGTGTTATCAGGGTTATACAGTTACTATACATTATACACCACATGCTGCTATACTGTACAGTAACTTATATATCACATATCCAGCTGCTGTGTTATCAGGGTTATACAGTTACTATACATTATATACCACATGCTGATTGCTATACTGTACAGTAACTTATATATCACATATCCAGCTGCTGTGTTATCAGGGTTATACAGTTACTATACATTATACACCACATGCTGCTATACTGTACAGTAACTTATATATCACATATCCAGCTGCTGTGTTATCAGGGTTATACAGTTACTATACATTATATACCACATGCTGATTGCTATACTGTACAGTAACTTATATATCACATATCCAGCTGCTGCTGTGTTATTAGGGTTATACAGTTACTATACATTATATACCACATGCTGATTGCTATACTGTACAGTAACTTATATATCACATATCCAGCTGCTGCTGTGTAATCAGGATTATACAGTTACTATACATTATATACCACATGCTGCTATACTGTACAGTAACTTATATATCACATATCCAGCTGCTGTGTTATCAGGGTTATACAGTTACTATACATTATATACCACATGCTGCTATACTGTACAGTAACTTATATATCACATATCCAGCTGCTGTGTTATCAGGGTTATACAGTTACTATACATTATATACCACATGCTGCTATACTGTACAGTAACTTATATATCACATATCCAGCTGCTGCTGTGTTATCAGGGTTATACAGTTACTATACATTATATACCACATGCTGATTGCTATACTGTACAGTAACTTATATATCACATATCCAGCTGCTGCTGTGTTATCAGGGTTATACAGTTACTATACATTATACACCACATGCTGATTACTATACTGTGCAGTAACTTATAATATCACATATTCTGCTGTTTCTCATTGTTTGTTTCATCTGTTCTACATATTATTCAGGACGTAATCCGGTCTATTTTGTCTCCTTGTTTACATATTTGGACACAATATCGTTGGGTTTGCCTGACTATGTATGTGCTAGCCCCATTGTGAAGGATAGTTGGCTGCTACTTGGCACTAAGTTGGCATTATTACTATTGGCAAGATACACGTTGTCTCACAATTATATACATATGTTTTATAGCATACACAACATCTATTGCGTAGCCAGTCCGGGTGTTCCTGTTACCCTCATTCTCCATCAGGGGATATAATAAAATTATAATTATACCAATATTGTTTTGGAAATAATATATGTTGTACCTACATTGTCTTGATGCTCTTTGAGTAATGCCTATGTATCCAGGTTAATGCTGCAATTTTAGCATTTTTGTTGTATATGCACTCACCGGCCACTTTATTAGGTACACCATGCTAGTAACGGGTTGGACCCCCTTTTGCCTTCAGAACTGCCTCAATTCTTCGTGGCATAGATACAACAAGGTGCTGGAAGCTTCCTCAGAGATTTTGGTCCATATTGACATGATGGCATCACACAGTTGCCGCAGATTTGTCGGCTGCACATCCATGATGCGAATCTCCCGTTCCACCACATCCCAAAGATGCTCTATTGGATTGAGATCTGGTGACTGTGGAGGCCATTTGAGTACAGTGAACTCATTCTCATGTTCAAGAAACCAGTCTGAGATGATTCTAGCTTTATGACATGGCGCATTATCCTGTTGAAAGTAGCCATCAGATGTTGGGTACATTGTGGTCATAAAGGGATGGACATGGTCAGCAACAATACTCAGGTAGGCTGTGGCGTTGCAACGATGCTCAATTGGTACCAACGGGCCCAAAGTCTGCCCATTCTTCTCTGACCTTTGGCATCAACAGGGCATTTCCGCCCACAGAACTGCCGCTCACTGGATGTTTTTTCTTTTTCGGACCATTCTCTGTAAACCCTAGAGATGGTTGTGTGTGAAAATCCCAGTAGATCAGCAGTTTTTGAAATACTCAGACCAGCCCTTCTGGCACCAACAACCATGCCACGTTCAAAGACACTCAAATAACCTTTCTTCCCCATACTGATGCTCGGTTTGAACTGCAGGAGATTGTCTTGACCATGTCTACATGCCTAAATGCACTGAGTTGCTGCCATGTGAGTGGCTGATTAGAAATGAAGTGGTAACGTGCAGTTGGACAGGTGTACCTAATAAAGTGGCCGGTGAGTGTATGTAAAGCACTGTTTAAGCACCCACACCTAGATCACTTCATTATTTTTTGTTTTTCTTCCTGGGCACCTATATTAGGCAAGGGAGCGACACCGTGGTTGGGGCCACCTTATTAAGGAGGTGGGTTCCCCAAAAGGCAGGGCGAGACATTTTAACATGAAGAATAGCATGCACTATACCCTCTTTTCTCTCCCCTCCCCCTTCTGCCTGTATCCTGGTATTACAACATTGCCCCAGGTGTATATGTGATCAGTATTCTTTTTGCTGTGTGACAATTTTGGATGGGCCCTTTTGTCATAGGCACCTTTTAAAATTAAATTATATTAAAGGTTACATTTTATTTGGTCTACTGTAGTAGCATAAAGTTGGTGAATTACAAGGATTAGTAACTACAGGACCAGGTTGATTATCTGGACCACGGATCCTGTCCGTAAGTGGAATCCTTCTGCCTCACAACAGATCCACAGAAATAACTGGTAGACCGCCCTACTCCATCTATACAGTACATGTATACAGGACACAACAGGTATACAGGACCCCCTACTCCTACTATACAGTACAGGTATACATACCTCCCAACATTTTGGACGGCCAAAGAGGGACAGTTGTGGTTCATGCTAGGATGCATTTACACATCCAGCATCTGCTGCAGATTGATGCATTTAGTTACATCGATATCTGGAAATCTGCAGCAGATCCTGTATGTGTGACTGCATCCTTAGGTCCCATTCACACATCAGTAACGCTGTCTGTAATTGCGGACCCAAAACTGCGGACAGGATTATAGATGTGTTTCAGTTACTGTCCGCATTTGCAGGGACACCTGTCATATAGGTGACACAGACGCACAATAGCTTCATCGTTTTGTTGCAGCATGGATCATGGCCCCTAAATGGATCAGAAACACCTACAGATGTGTGTATGGGGTCATAGAACTCAATGGGGGAGATTTATCAAAGGGTGTAAAATTGAGACTGGTGCAAACTACCCACAGCAACCAATCACAGCTCAGCTTTAGGCAGTGCTGAAAGGAAAGAGGAACTGTGATTGGTTGCTGTGGGCAGTTTGCACCAGTCTAAATTTTACACCCTTTGATAAGTCTCCCCCAATGAGTCTGCATGTGTGTTGGAACCAACATGGACCACACCCTGTATAAATCTGATACAGTTTCATGGTCTCAGGTGGCAGAAGGCAAAAGAGTCATCCAAAGGACAAGGACCTTACTTTACCCAAAGGATGCCATCTAGAGGAACAGGTTTACCTCTGCATCATTGTCTTTAAAACATAAAGGAACTGTGATGATTGGCTGAGACAATATTTGTAGGTGTTCCAGGGATGGGCTATGTGTGTGTGAGTGACTGGTATATAAGGTTGCACACAGATGAATAGTTAGGCACTTCCTATCTCCCACCATCCCTTCCTACCACCCTCTCCCTTCCCTTATATTCCTATCCCTTAGTTAGTCTCCCCTTTGTAGATATTTATGTCTTCTTCTTTGTAATAAACCCCTTAAAGGTCTAGTTGTCCTTGATCAATTAATACGGCACCCCAAAACCCAAGCAGATTCTACAATGTGTGACAGGGGCCCCAGTGTCATATGATTCATGTGAATATAACAATTTTTAGGATCCAGCTTGCACCACATGATAGAATAATATGCAAGTTTGGGTCTATTATACAGTAAGAAACCAGACACTTTCTAGAGCAACATTGAAGGTTTATTAATGCAAATCTAATTCCTAGGTCAAAAAGAGGGACATGTTAGGGCCAAAGAGGGACAGAGGGACTTGGGTCAAAAGTAGGGACTGTCCCTCCAAAAGAGGGACACTTGGGGGGTATGAGTATACAGGACCCCAAAACTATACACTACAGGTATACAGGACCCCCCTGCCTTCCCAAACTATACACTACAGGTATACAATAATTCCACTGATTAACTCAGATGAAACAATACCTTTTAGACTATTGCAGTTTCCTGTTAAGCATCATTTGCAATGGCAATAAACAAGGCCCTAGCCTGATCACTGCAGGTGGCGGCATAAATCTGGATTCTGCATGTTTTCCGCATGGACAATTGTATGTTGCTGCTCCAGAGTTGTATCAGGTAAAAATCTTTATGTCTATGTACCTGTCAATAACACTGCCAATGTTTTACATAACCAGGCTGTATATAACACTGCCAATGTTGTACATAACCAGGCTGTATATAACACTGCCAATGTTGTATATAACAAGGCTCTGTATATAACACTGCCAATGTTGTATATAACCAGGCTGTATATAACACTGCCAATGTTGCATATAATCAGGCTCTGTATATAACACTGCCAATGTTGTAATAAACCCGACTCTGTATAACACTGCCAATGTTGTATATAACCAAGTTCTATATATAACACTGCCAATGTTGAATATAACCAGGCTCTGCATACAGTCTGATCACATGACGTCTCTGTTTGGCTATTAGGTATTTAGGATATTAAAAGGTTTTTAGCTTATTTCTAATGTGCATAAGCTAAAATTTACATTAACAGTGCAGAACTGTCAGGTATATAGGGGTATATAGGGCTCCTGGCGATTTCCCCTTAAACAAGAAAAAACAAGGGTATAGAGTGGCCTCCTGAGCACTCTTGGAACAAATCTAATTAACACACTGACACTTTATACCCGGGCAGCGCCGGGTACATTTTCTAGTATGTATATATAGATATACAAATACTGTGTGTGTGTGTGTATATATACATATATATATATATCTCTATGTATACACCTAAAAATACCACTAAAATCTTAGAGCTTTTCTCCCCCTCCCTTCTGACACGGATGATGTAAACAAGTCCCTATCTGCAACTTTGTAATGTCTGGAAGGAAAATCTAGACATTACTTTAATCCACCCAGCAACGGATGAGCGAACCGAACCATAACGAACCAGATTTGTTACTAACTTTGCAAAAAGTTCTTTTCGTCACCGGACCGAACTTTGAGAAAGTTCGCAACGAATCTGGTTAAAATAATAACAAATAAAATCACAGAATAGACCAGGATACAAGAGATTATTACTCCTATAATCCCTTGTATCCTGGTTTTCTGTAAATATCAAGATGTGTGATCTAATGTCACCAAGTCCAAGACATCTTTAGAAAGTGATGCAAACACCTCTGGAATGCATCTGGGGAAGCAGTATTACAGGGAATGGTATTACTGGGGTTAGCGATCCCCCGCAATAATGCTGCTCCCTGTAAATGTTAATATTTAATTAATAAAACAAATTTTCGTTCTAAAAAAGCTATTTTCATTGTTCAATAGCATAATTAAAATGAATCAATGCTTTTGCAATTAAATATACTGTTAATAAAATAAATAAATGTATGTATATATATTTATTTACAGTATTTTTAATTGAAAAAGCATTGATTTGTTTTAATTATGCTATTGAACAACAAAAATAGCTTTATTAGAACGAAAATGTGCTTTATTAATTAAATATTAACAATTACATGGAGCTGTATTAATGCCGGCCATTAATAATGTAATAATTAATTAATACAAAAATACTAGGCTCTCTAAAAACACTTAAAGTGACACTGTCACCCCCTTTTTGCATTCTGACATCTCTACACAGGTGTAAAGGGTAAATTTAGTGTTTTTCATACCCTATTTCATATCATACGTCATGGTGTTTGTTCACGTAAAAAGGGTCCTTTTATCAACTGCAGATTGTATCAAGTGGGCGTGGTCTCGCATTAGTGCCACTTAGCCCCGCCCACAATGGCACCATTGGCTCCACCCCCTTGATTTGGTTGGTCGGTGTAAAGGAGGTGGGGTCTAGACCTTTCGGCCAGCCTGTTCCAATGGCCGACGAGGGGGCGGAGCCAACGGTGGTGTTGTGGGTGGGGCTAAGTGGCGCTAATGCCGCGAGGCCCCGCCCACTTAACACAATCTGCAGTTGATAAAAGATGACTTTTTACTTGAACAAGCACCATGACGTATAAAATAAAGTATAAAAACCGCTAAATTTAGGAGGTGACAGTGTCACTTTAAAAAATAACAACTGTAGATATTAAGATCGTAATTTTATTTTGATAGAAATAAAATAAAATGTGATAAAACCAGTGTGAATAAAGAACAATAATGGAACAGGTTCATATATTAAATTCATAAACTTACAGATTAGAATACATACATAATTGCGGTAATGCTAAAAAATATAATATAATAATGGTAACAATAATTTGATATGTAAATTAAAAACATATATATGACTAGCTACAGAACTTGTTAAAACAGTGTGGATGCGGGGCAGGGCCCTTGCTTGCCGTGTATCACAAATTGGTTTGCCATGTACTTTTATCCAATCATTATATATAGTAATATGAACCGTATATAAATTCATGAGTTTTGGTAGTATATATATATAGTTGTAATTGTTCAGCTGTTATTTTATAGTAGCTGTATGGTGGATTACCACCCCTCACCAGTCTCTGCCGCTGTACGGGCTCCCGGCGGCACGGTCTCTGTCTGATGGGAGTTGTAGGTGATGTCTTACTTGGCTGTAATGCAGACTCCCAACTGGCCAGGGTGCTATACCAGACGAAACCTAGCCAGTTGGGAGTCTGCATTACAGGAGCCCGTACAGCGGCAGAGACCGGTGAGGGGTGGTAAACCACCATACAGCTACTATAAAATAACAGCTGAACAATATACCACCTAGGTATGTTATGGGGTAGAGAGGTTCCTGCTCTGCGTTTTCTCTACCAGACCCGACTTGGCCTGAAACCTGCAACGTTGGAAGGGTGAGAGCTGCACATCGCACCAAACTCTATTTATCGCTAAGGGCTACATACATCTTCAATTACAAATACCGATCTAAAGAGACATTAAGCGATATTCTGCACCAAATAGCGATCTTAAAAGCTCTGAATAACTAGAGAGCGCTAACCATCACCGCAACACGCTCATATCATCTTTCATATGAATTACATAATCTCATGTGGTACCACTTGAAATAAGTAGCGATTTAATGACTGTTCAAAAATTATGCACGGCAAAACCTAGTAAGGGTAGCTTCACACGTACCGGATCCGCAGTGGATTTCACGCTTCGAGTTTGCAGCATACACTGTGTGTATGGGACCCGGTCCCTTTAACCCCCCCACCGCCGGCCCGATCGCCCCCCTCCCCCCCGACACGATCATACGCCTCTTGATAAAGTATTTACTGGCAAAACGTACGTCGGGGTTGGCATCGGGACAGCTGCAGCACTATGGGTAAGTCAGCACATAGAGTTTAGATATACTATATCCTCAAACCTAGTAGATATATGCGGACACCTTACAGCATTATAGGTGGGATTGGTAAAGGGGGATCTGTGTTAGTTATATGAGTGACTGAGTACCCCATTGACTGCTATATCTGTAGTTTCTTTAGGTAGAGGAGTGCAGTAATATATGTTTACAGTTCATATACCTATGCTGCTTTTTTGTCCTGTTATGCTGAATTTTTGATTTTTTTTTTACTACCTTGTTTTTAATATGTATTAATGATTTCATTTTAAATAAAATAAACTATTTTATGGATATCTATGCTCATATTTTTATTACATTGAACTGTATTATCGGTAGGGAAGGTCCGAACCTGCCGAGGTCCGGGTTCGTATGAACCCGAACGCTCGGCATCAGATTCCTGCTGTCTGGCCGCTCCGTGCAGCGGGTGGATACAGTGGGAGGAACGCCTGGAAAACTGGGATACAGCCTATGGTTATGGCTGTATCCCAGTTTTCCAGACGGTCCCCCCGCTGTATCCACCCTCTCAACGGAGCGGGCAGACAGCGGGAATCATTGCCGAGAGTTCGGGTTCGTACGAACTCGAACCTCGGCAGGTTCGGACCATCCCTAATTATCGGCAATATTAATTGCCGGCATCAATACAGCTCCATGTAATTGTTAATATTTAATTAATAATGCACATTTTCGTTCTAATAAAGCTATTTTTGTCGTTCAATAGCATAATTAAAACAAATCAATGCTTTTTCAATTAAATATACTGTAAATAAATATATACAGTATATATATATATAAATATACACATTTATATATTTATTAACAGTATATTTAAGTGCAAAAGCATTGACTCGTTTAAAATTTTGTTTTATTAATTAAATATTAACTATTACAGGGTGCGGTATTATTGCCTGCAATTTTTTTCCACACTTTTTTCATTGTAATAGCAACTGCATACCCTATCAGACTCCCACTATTGTAGCTGCAATTATCCAGCCGTTATAGCATGGTTCCTTTTAGGTTTAGTTCATACAAATCCGAACTTCAGGAAAGTTTGCCGGATTGTACTGAACCGAATTTTTCAAAAGTTTGCTCATCCTTACTCCCAGCATTAAAAAGAAGCAACAAAAGTTGCAGATAAAGCCTGCCAGGACTGTGCAACTAAAGCTGCAAATGAAAGAGCTGAACGAGCACACTAATCCCTGACAATAGTAAAATCATAAAATGTTGTAATATATACCTCCAACCACCTCCTGGCATTACTCCTACAACACCTCCTGGCATTACTCCTACAACATACAGTCATCACCCCTGTGTGATGTTTAACTAGGATTTTACTTTATAATTATTTACAATCCTTTATATTTATTTACCCCATTTTGAGCATGAAAACTGCTTCTCCCTGTGTGCATTCTCTGATGCTCAACAAAAATTGTAAAACATTGTAAAAAAAATTGTAAAAAAAGTAAAACATTTCCCACATTCTAAACCTGAAAACAGCTTCTTCCTTGTTTGAATTTTTTTTGATGGCTAACGAGTTAATTTCAGAGCAAAATATTTTCCACATTCTGGTCATGAAAATAAGTTCTTCCCTGTGTGAATGTTGATGACTTAATTTATGACTAAAACCTTTCCCACATTGTGAACATGAAAGTGGCTTCTCCCGCAGAAATGTTTTGATGTTCCAGAATATTTGATTTGACTAAAAGATTCCACACATTCTGAATATGAAAATGGCTGCTCCCCAGTGTGAATTTTTTGATGTTTAACAAAATCTGATTTCTGAATAAAACATTTCCCACATTCTCAGCATGAACTAGGTTTCTCCCCAAAGTCTTGATGTTATGGTATCACATGCCAGAATTGCTGCATAAGCTTAATGCCTCAATATCCCCACTATGTTGGCAGTGCTTCAGAGATGTCGGCTCATTGTTTCATATTTTCTGTGACTGCCCGCTAATACGGCAGTTCTGGCTAGAGGTTTGTGGACTATCGTCAACTGTCCTGAGAGAACCGGCACTCTGTCTCTTGAACCTATTCCCTAAAACCCTTAGAAAAAAAAGGCTAAACTATTGCTGGTTATACTAACTGCCGCTAAATCCCTGATAGCGAGTTGCTGGAAGCAACCCACCCCTCCCACATCTCGCTGCTTGCAAAGAATTAAGGAATTACGTTCCTAGAACGCGTCACAGCCTCTTTGAATAATAAGCTTGATGTTTCTGACTCTGTTTGGGCTCCGTGGGATGCCTACTGTGCTCCCTCTGCAGGCGACGGAGGAGTATCCTAGCTTTTCCTTCCTTTGTTTAGTTTCCTCCTGTTCATCCCCCACCCCTTCTGTCTTGTCCTGTCTTGTCCTGTCTTTGAGTGCCTTGGCACCGGCTTGCAGTTCCCACAAAGGATAGGGATGCTGTTTTTGCTGCTGCAGAGTGATGTTTTATTCCAGTGCCTTGTTGGACTTTTCCTGGGGACTGCTTCCTGTGCCTCTCTTACATCCATTGATTATGGTTTTCTATTTGTATTCCTGTTTTTACTATGTAAAATTTTTAAAAATTAATAAAAATTACAATTAAAAAAAAAACAAGAAAAAAGGTTTCTCCCCTGTGTGAATTTTTTGATGTTTAAGTTGATTTGACTTGCAAGTAAAACATTTCCCACATTCTGGGCATGATAAAGACTTCTCCCCTCTGTGAATTTTTAGATGTTCAATAACTTTTGATTTCCAACTTCTCCCCTGTGTGATTTTTTTGATGATCAAGAAGACTTGATTTGTGACCAAAACATTTCTCACATTCTGAACATTAAAATTGCTTCTCTCCTGTGTGAATTCTTTGAGTAATAAGATCTGATTTCCAAGTTTCCCACATTCTGAATATGAAAATGGCTACTCCCCAATGTGAATTCTTTGATGTTTAATAAGATCTGATTTCCCAGTAAAACATTTCTCACATTCAGAGCATGAAAATGGCTTCTCTCCAGTGTATTCTTTGATGTTTAACAAGATCTGATTTATGAATAAAACATTTCCAACATTCTGAACATGAAAATGGCTTCTCCCCTGTGTGAATTTTTTGATGTTTACCAAGATCTGATTTCTGAATAAAACATTTCCCACATTCTGAACATGAAAATGGCTTCTCCCCTGTGTGAATTTTTTGGTGTTTAACAAGATCTGATTTTTGAATAAAACATTTCCCACATTCTGAACATGAAAATGATTTCTCCCCTGTGTGAATTTTTTGATGTTCAAGAAAATTTGATTTCCGAGTAAAACATTTTCCACATTCTGAACATGAAAACGGCTTCTCCCCTGTGTGAATTTGTTGATGTTGAAGAAGACTTATTTTATGAGCAAAACATTTCCCACATTCTGAACATGAAAATGGCTTCTCCCCTGTGTGAGTTCTTAGATGTTCAAGAAGCTTTGATTTCCAAGTAAAACATTTCCCACATTCTGAGCATGAAAAAGGCTTCTCCCCTCTGTGAATTTTTTGATGTTTAAGAACATTTGATTTTCGAGTAAAACATTTCCCACATTCTGAACATGAAAATGGCTTCTCCCCTGTGTGAGTTATTTGATGTTCAAGCAGCTTTGTTTTCGAAATAAAACATTTCCCACATTCTGAACATGGAAACGTCTTCTCCCCTCTGTGAATTTGTTGACGTTTAAGACTTGAGACTGAGGGTGTATCTGGGATAGTGGACGGCTCCTCATATGTATCTTGTGTGATATGATCCTCTGAGGAGATCTGATGTCCCCCTGAGCTCCTGGTAGAATCATCTGCAAAGGAGAAAACACCATTTCTCTTATTTCCCAGTAATAGAAGCTTAAACATATTGCAGACATGGAAAGTTACTCTTTTTTTATGTAACATAATAAGAATTATAGAATGGCAGAAGCAGAGACGGGCGAGCTCTCCCGCTGACACACTGAGGCAGGTGGATTCCACTAATTCTGAGGCTTTTGCTCCGTGTGATCTGGCTCATAGAGTAACACAGGACTCCAGCGTCACTATGCATTATGGGTAATAACATCATCTGCAGGAACTCTATGTTGTTATCAGGCTGATTTTGGTTATGAATATTGGCCAAACCCATTGAAAAGTCCTCTATGACCTTGAGTGCAGGTCTTATAGAGTTTAAAGGGTGAAATAGAGGGAAATGTATAAAAGCTACAGACGCCATCAGTCCGGGGGCCGGTGGGACACGACTATTCAAGTGTGGGAAATTCTAACAGAACTGGAGACATGTTCATCAGGCGGGAAATGTTCTGCTGGCAGTGCCGCACTTTTCTCCAGACAGTGAAGCACAACCCAGCTACAGGGCGGCACAGCGCACACATATTATATGACTGTATTCCATATATTATACACACATCATGTGTTATTACCTGCAGCCGCGTCACATCCTCATCTATATTATATTAGAACTTAGGCTGAATGATTATATAGCTGGAAAACTGACAGGACACAGAGCTTATAATATTCCACACAGAATAGTTACAGCCGGTGACTGAGGAGAATGTGTGACTGTTCTCTGCATTTAGTGGTCACTACTCACCTGGGCGGTTACCTGTAGTGATGTCCTCCTTATACTGCTCATCACTGCTGTCATCTGTCTCTTCTTCATCTGCCTCTTCCTTTACCCTTATGTCTGTAGCATTAAAACAGTTCAGTTTCTTCCCTCCAGTAACTTCTTCCTTATACTGCTCATCACTGCTCACATCTGTCTCTGGAGCATTAATATTATTTCCATCTTCCCCCTGATTCATAAGATGTGAGAGAAATATTGTAGAAGTCATCAGACAGGAGGAGAAGTCAGGTGGGATGTACAGATCATAGGGAACATCTCCATCTACCTGATCCTGATCCTGTGGGAGAAGAGGACGGGGACATCTCTCTGGTGCTGTTCTCTTACTGGATCTGACTGGAGGGAACACATACAGAGACTGAATTCATTCTTTCCATCCAGATAATACAGAGAGGAGGTGTGTATATAGTCCTGTCTATTACCTGCTGATGGGAGGGGCTGCTGATCCTCCAGCATCACATCCTTGTACTGATCCTTGTGTCCTTCTACATACTCCCACTCCTCCATGGAGAAATAGACCGCCACGTCCTGACACCTTATAGGAACCTGACACACACAATAATCACACAGTCATCCCCCCCACCCCTCCAGTGGTGTTACTGTATAATTTCCCAGCAGCCACAGTCTCACCTCTCCACTCAGCAGCTCCACCATCTTGTTGGTGACTTCTAGGATCTTCTCTTCCTCCATTTCCTCATGTATCAGGGGCCCCGGGATTGGGCTCAGGGTTCTTCCCCATCCTTCACACCCAGGGGCCCCACAGCGCCCACTAGAGGACTTCTTCACTACTGTGTAATCCTGTGTATGGAGAGACACATTACTATCACTCCATCTATTCCCAGAATCCCTCACCTCTCCAGTCCTATCCATCTGTTATTCCATAGATAAGAATGATGTCATGATGACATCACTCCCAGAATCCCTCACCTCTCCAGTCCTATCCATCTGTTATTCCATAGATAAGAATGATGTCATGATGACATCACTCCCAGAATCCCTCACCTCTCCAGTAAGCCGGAAGAGTATCTCTAGGGTGAGGGTAATTATCCTCTCCGCTATCTTGCTCCTGTCTCTCTTCATCCTTGATGAGTCAATTTGGAAAATGATCTCATGCAGAAGATATCAGCAGCTGATGTTACTGTAGGAACCTAAAGGGAACAGAGGTGGGGAATCTAAAAACCACATAAAATCGTATAATAATAAAAAAAGCACATACTGGAGATAAAAATAAGAAAATATTCACATTCCTGGACGTCCTACGGCAGCACAACAGTGGGTTAATTTTATATCCCACGGAATGAGGCAGAAGAGACGTTCATTAGCTATACATGGTACTTAGGCCTTATTTACACGTTCCATGTTCCGCACGGATCTCTGGTATGATGCTGGGAGCGGGGGAGCTGTATGGATAGGCACTGCGCTATGATGACAGAGTCACTCGGCTTCACTGTTCCAAAGTCAAACAACAAACATCAGCTTATAATAGACCTCACCTACCTCAACAAACATCTTCATGAGAAGCATTTCAAAATGGAAAACTCTGTCATCTCCATATTGCAACCAAGTGACTTCATGGCGACAATAGATTTGACGGATGCCTATCTTCACATACCCATATTACCTGTTATCTGGAAATTCCTCAGGCTTGCCCTCCAAACCAAGAAGGATATAATCCATCTGCAATTCACATGCCTTTCTTTTGGACTTTCTTCTGCTCCAAGGGTATTCACAAAAGTGGCCATAGTCCTGATGGCATCCTTGCGTCTGAGAGGGGGGATCATGGTCGTCCCCTACCTCGACTATTGGCTGGTGAAAGCAGAATTAGAAGTTCTCCTTTCCTCCCATCTGCAGACTACACTTCAGCTTCTTCAGGACCATGAATAGTCAAATCGGGAAAAATCTCATCCCTTCTCAGAAAATTAAATGTCTCGAGTTTCGTCTAGACTCCAGCCGTATGTCTCTCCGTCACCTGAGAGAATTTCTATACAAAGTTTGGTTTTGGTTCAGAACCTCTTATCGGTGAGAGCAGCGATAAGAGTTCTAGTTTGTCTCACTTAGCCTTGCACACGGTCTCCTGGGAAAGGGCTCATACAAGTGATCTTAAAACTAGCATCCTCTCAGCCTGGACCAGGAGTCATTGTTCTCTAGACAAACTGCTCTGAATCCCTTGGTCAACTCATCAAGATCTGAAATGGTCAACCGAAAAAGGGGGTATCTCTGATTCTTCAGAACAAAGTGGTTCTCACTACGGATGATTTCTCCTGGGGTGTGCATGTCGAGAACAGCTTGGTACAGAGATGCTGGTCCTAAATAGAGATGAGCGAACCTCGAGCATGCTTGAGTCCATCTGAACCCGAACTTTTGGCATTTGATTAACGGTGGCTGCTGAACTTGGATAAAGCCCTAAGGCTATGTGGAAATCATGGATATAGTCATTGGCTGTATCCATGTTTTCCAGACAACCTTAGAGCTTTATCCAAGTTCAGCAGCCCCAGCCAATCAAATATCGGGTTCGGATCGACTCAAACCCGAACCCGGTTCGCTCATCTCTAGTCCTAAAACAGTCTGGAAGAGGTGAAATTGGATGGAGCAAGAGCCATTTTCAAACGTTTCTGCCCTGTCAGGCTTGGTTCTCTCTTGCATTAAGACTCTCAAAAGGCAAATATTGGAAAATTCCCTTCCAACCAGATCTGCTTTCCTAGAGGCTGTTCCACCATCTAGATACCAAGAGACTCCATATTATGTCTTGGTTTGTATATTATGTGACCTTCAGGGGGTCATCAGGGTTCACTGAGGAAGTATTTTCCACCCTCTCCAATGCTAGAAAGCCAAGCACTCATAAAACTTATGCTAGAATTTGGAAGATATTCAAAGCAAGTCTACCATCAGAGATTTCTCTCACACAGATTTTTCCTTTTCTCCAAGAGGGTCTTAAAAAGGCTTAAGGCTAAATACTCTCAAGCTCCAGTTTTCCACCAACAATACTTTTGTGAATGGAAAATATTCTCGAGATCCCCTTGTGAGAACATTCTTAAAAGCTGGGAAAAATCTTAATCCACCAGTAAGGCACCAATTCCTTCCTGGGACCTTCAGGTGGTGGTGAATTTAGTTCTACCACCATCCTTTGAGCCTCTGAGGTCAAAATCAAGTTTCTTTCCTGGAAAGCCTTGTTCCATGTAGCCATCGCTTCTGCTCAGCATACAAGCAAATTATAAGTAGAGATGAGCGAACCTGGAGCATGCTCGAGTCCATCCGAACCCGAATTTCGGCATTTGATTAGCGGTGGCTTCTGAAGTTGGATAAAGCCCTAAAGCTATGAGGAAAACATGGATATAGTCATTGGCTGTATTCATGTTTTCCAGACAACCTTAGAGCTTTATCCAAGTTCAGCAGCCCCAGCTAATCAAATGCCTATCGTTCGGGTGGACTCCAACCCGAACCTGGTTCGCTCATCTCTAATTATAAGCTATATTTAGGGAATTTGGGGGACTGTCTTTCTGTCCACAGAATGCCAGTTTTTTTACCTTAAGTTTTTTCTACATTTAATTTAAACCAGGAGATATTTATATCTTCTCTCCAGTTTGATGACTCTTCCATCTCACTGCTGGATATTAGAAGAGCAGTCCTATGTTACCTGGACAGAATGCAAGTTTAAAAGTTATTTTTTAGCATAATAACTGCATCATCTGGCAAACGGACCCCAGGACAGATTTTGGATTAAAAGCAGCTATCCGACGGTAAGGTTTGGGGGGGGTTAATTTCTTGAACCATAAGGCAGTTATCTGGCCTAAAAGAAAGGGCAAAAACAATTGTGTATGAACACGACTTAAATGTTATTTGGCTTATCCCAGAAGCCGAGGCCGGAGGAGAAGGCTGTACAGGGGCAGAGAGTCCAATAACTGTGAACCAATGGAGGAGGTGACTGTCCTCTCCCCAGGTCACACACCTGCACCTCTCCTACCTCCTGACCGGGCTCCATCCTGCCTCCTGTTAGAGATGAGCGAACCGGGTTCGGTTTCGAGTCGATCAAAACCCGAACGTTCGGCATTTGATTAGCGGGGGCTGCTGAACTTGGATAAAGCCCTAAGGTTGTCTGGAAAACATGGATACAGCCAATGACTATATCCATGTTTTCCACATAGCCTTAGGGCTTTATCCAAGTTCAGCAGCCACCGCTAATCAAATGCCGAACGATGGGGTGCGAATCGACTCGAGCATGCTCCAGGTTCGCTCATCTCTACCTCCTGTATAACACAGAAACAAAGGGGGGAGATTTAGGACGCAATATCATTATAGATTCTCCTTTGTTGCCCATAGAAACCAATCACCGCTAAGCTTTCATTTTACCAGAGCAGTGAGCTGTGATTGGTTGCTATGGGCAACAAAGGAGAATCCTACAATATGCGAAAGGCTGAAACATGACACAAATACAAAAACAACAATACCCCATACAGCGACCTCAACGGCGGAGAACAATTCAACGAAGCTTCATTATTCACACCCAAAACTACGGAATCTTGAAAAGGTTAATCCTCCTGCTGTCCCCCAGCTCCTCCACACATCCCTCCACCTGCAGAGCTGTACAGGAGCCGTGTGCTTCCCCTGTGCTTCCAGGACCTGCCATGATGTCACAGTCATGTGATCAGTCACATGGAGAAGGAGTCACATGATCAGGGGCTGCTGCTCAGTGTATGCGGGACTCTGCTGTGCTGGATGAGCTGAAGTGATGTGTATGCAGCAGAGCTGTGTGTGTGTGATGTGTGTGGAGCAGAGCTGTGTATGTGTGTGTTATATATGCCTGCAGCAGAGCCCTGTGTGTAATGTACATGTAGCTGAGCTGTATATGTGTAATGTACATGTAGCTGAGCTGTATGTGTGTAATGTACATGTAGCTGAGCTGTATATGTGTGTAATGTACATGTAGCTGAGCTGTATATGTGTAATGTACATGTAGCTGAGCTGTATATGTGTAATGTACATGTAGCTGAGCTGTATATATGTGTAATGTACATGTAGCTGAGCTGTATATGTGTAATGTACATGTAGCTGAGCTGTATATGTGTGTAATGTACATGTAGCTGAGCTGTATATGTGTAATGTACATGTAGCTGAGCTGTATATGTGTAATGTACATGTAGCTGAGCTGTATGTGTGTAATGTACATGTAGCTGAGCTGTATATGTGTAATGTACATGTAGCTGAACTGTATGTGTGTAATGTACATGTAGCTGAGCTGTATATGTGTAATGTACATGTAGCTGAGCTGTATGTGTGTAATGTACATGTAGCTGAGCTGTATATGTGTAATGTACATGTAGCTGAGCTGTATATGTGTAATGTATATGTAGCTGAGCTGTATATGTGTGTAATGTACATGTAGCTGAGCTGTATATGTGTAATGTACATGTAGCTGAGCTGTATATGTGTGTAATGTACATGTAGCTGAGCTGTATATGTGTGTGGAGCAGAGCTGTGTATGTGTGTGTTATATATACCTGCAGCAGAGCCCTGTGTGTAATGTACATGTAGCTGAGCTGTATGTGTGTAATGTATATGTAGCTGAGCTGTATGTGTGTAATGTACATGTAGCTGAGCTGTATATGTGTAATGTACATGTAGCTGAGCTGTATATGTATGTAAGATGTGTACTGGGGTGGGTGCCCCAGAATACAGCAAAGTCACAAACGATGGAATCGGCTCCAACACCAGATTAAACAAAACTCTACTTTACTGAAACATGCAAAGATACTAAAGGTAATAACTCAAATATCCCAAAATATATACAAGCTAAAATTATTAAGTTAATTTGTTTTCCCTTACGTCCCATTGGCATCACAACAAATGGGGTATTATCGCCCCTGCCAGCCCCTGGGACGAAGGAATATTTTAATGAACATAAACAAGATTTTTAATTTCCTCCTCCTGGAAGTATAACTGAGCCCCACCTCCCCAAAGCATTAGTCTAATTATAAAGAATACAAACATAGAGAGGGAGTCTTGTGATGCCAATGGGTCTCAGGGAAAACAAATTAACTTAATTTTAACTTCTCTTATGTCCCATTGGCATCACAACATATGGGGAAATAGCAAGTATGGTCCCCATCGGGCGGGTTATTGATTACAGCCACATTGAGTACTGATTTCACAAAGGCTGTTCTTGCAGAACAAATGGTTTCCAGCCTGTAGTGCTTCACAAAGGTAGATAGTGATGACCAGGTAGCTGCCTGGCATATGTCCTCAAGGGGCACAGAGGAACGCTAAGCCCAAACTAGAAGCAACTACTCTGGTTGAATATGCTCTAGTAAATTCAGGTGGAGATAGAGCGGCACTAGTGTAACACAGAGCGATGGTGTCACAAATCCATCTAGAGATGGAAAGCTTTGAGGCTTTTTTTTCCCTTTGTTTCTTCCTGCAAAAAGAAATTTTCTTCTTTACGGAACTCACTCACTCTGTCCAAATACACTTTGATAGACCTGGATACGTCCAACAGAGAGATCCAATTCCACTTCAGACGAAACGGCAGAATAAAAAACAGGCAGTACACAGGCTGGTCAATATTTGAAAAAGACACCAACTTGGGAAAACATATCGTAAGGAGTAGCGGACCCAAGTGCTTGTAGCTCCCCCACTCTTTTAGCAGAAGTGATTGCAAACAGAAAAGAAACTTTGAATATGAGAAGTCTGTTTCCTCTAAGGGTTTTAATGGAGGAAGACATAAGCATCTTGACACAAAGGACAAGTCCCAAGTGTCCACCTGTTTAACCAGATTAGGCCTTAATCTGGTTATAGCCTTTACCTCCATAATTTGAAAAAGACGTAAACTTAGGTGAGCTGAGAGAGCCGCGATCTGTACTTTTATAGAACCGGGCTTCAAGCCCTTATCAAACCCTTCTTGCAGAAACTCCAATAAATGTGAAGTAGAAGTTTTAGATGAATCAAAATTTCTTGCTAGACACCAGGTTTGAAAAATTTTCCAAATACGAGAGTAAAACTTATTCATAGCGCTGCTGTCAGGGCCCCAGGGAACAAAGACACAGGATAAGTGGGCCCTATGGATAACACCCCCCACACTGTCCCTACCTACTTGCAGTGCAGGCCCTAAATGACCGTCCGCAACTGGGCGACATTCCCTATGCTGCAGTAAGTGCAAACACAAAACAAGACCAGACAAACAAACACAATGAAGAATATTCAGCGGGCAAGGTTGGCAACAAACCGGCAGAAGACGTACAGAGTCAGAATCCACAAGCAAGATTCGAGGTCGCGAAATCCAAGGGTCAGAATCACTAATACACACTGAAAGGAGATACTAGGAAAAGGCACTAGGAACTAGGACAGTAGACATGGTAAACGGTGAAACAGAAGCCAGAGACAGAAACAATATGAACTGAGGACAGCGCAAGGAACACTGAGGATTAAGCGAGGAACACTGAACCAAAAGACAAAGACTGGAGAGAAACAGGCAAAGGGATCAGGAAACCAGGAATGCAGACTATATGACAAAGGCTTGATCTAGCTGGACAAGGCTATCAAGAGCACTGAGTGAAGGGAGAGACCAAGCTATATGGGAAAAGAAGTCCTGGTCTCCAAGCTGATAGGTTGAGCAGGAGAAACACACAAGAGAATCACAGAAAGCCAGAGGTGAAGAGACCTGTCAATCACAACACAGCAGAGACAATTAGTGAATAGACCACAGCAAGGAAAGTGCAGGGAGAACTAAGAAAACATTGACCGGATCACAGAAGACATAAGCAAAAAACATAGTAAAACCAGGAACGGATCTAATGCCAAAAGCGCAGTCTTTGGCGCAGAGGTCAGATCTTCACCACAGAGGGTGGCACCGATGCCTTTTCAGGAACGATCATGACAGCTGCTACGTGCATATGAAAAGTACGCAGAACTCTCTCAGAGAACCCAGTGTTTAATATGGTCTCCTCAGCCTCCAAGCTGTCAAGCTGAGGCTGGTTAGATCCCTGTTGCTTGCTGATGCCATGAGGTCTGTTTGAGGAAGTCCCCACCTGTGGGTTAGTTGAATGAACACTCTCCTTGAAAGAGACCATTCCCCGGGACTGTAAGGCCTTGACTCGATCTGCCAATGTATTGTGGATGCCCCTGATATGAATCGCAGACAATCTGGTCACCTTGGGTTCTGCCCATCTAAAAATCTTCTCCACTTCCCTGAGAAGTAAAGGAGATCTGGTACCTCCTTGCTTGTTTAGGTAAGCTACACAAGCAATGTTGTCTGTCCTAACCTTTACCGCTCTGTGTGAAATGTAGAAGAGCAAAGTAAATTGCTCTGAGTTCCCTCACATTGAAAGGGAGGATAGACTCCTGGTGGTTCCATGTCCCTGAAATCGTATTATCTAGAAGATGAGCTCCCCAACCTGTTCCTGAGGCATCCGTTGTGATGGTCACCCACTGTGGTTCTGAAATCAATATTCCATGTTTCACTTGCCTCCACCAGATTAGGGACTGTCTTGTTTCTGTAGACAGGATGTGGATAGCAATCTTCGAGTCACCGATTCCAGGTTGATAGGATTTCTTTCTGGAGGTACCTAATGTGCCATAGTGCCCATGGAACTGCATCCGATGTTAAAGCGAGGAGTCCCAGAGTTTTTATGGATACCTGTCGAGGAGGAATAAGAAACTGCACGCCTGCTTGAATATGCGCTACTCTGGGAGTTGAGAGGAACAATCTCACCTGCCCAGAATCTATAAGAAACCCAAAAAATACTTTGATCCTGGATGGAACTAGATCTGATTTTTCATGGTTGATAAGCCACCCTAGCTGCTTAAGTATGTCCTCAACATAATTCAATTGAAGATTTAGAAGATCCTGAGTCTGAGCCATAATCAACCAATCGTCCAGGTAAGGGATGATCTTTATCCCCCGTAATCTGAACAGAACCATCATGGCAGACACTACCTTTGTGAACACAAAAGGAGACTGGGGGACCTCACATGGAGCGGTTGCTGGAGACTGGGGGACCTCACATGGAGCGGCTGCTGGAGACTGGGGGACCTCACATGGAGCTGCTGCTGGGGGACCTCACATGGAGCGGCTGCTGCTGGAGACTGGGGGACCTCACATGGAGCATCTGCTGGAGACTGGGGGACCTCACATGGAGCTGCTGCTGGAGACTGGGGGACCTCACATGGAGCGGCTGCTGCTGGAGACTGGGGGACCTCACATGGAGCGGCTGCTGGAGACTGGGGGACCTCACATGGAGCGGCTGCTGGAGACTGGGGGACCTCACATGGAGCGGCTAATGCTGTAGACTGGGGGACCTCACATGGAGCAGGTGCTGGAGACTGGGGGACCTCACATGGAGCAGCTGCTGGAGACTGGGGGTCCTCACATGGAGCGGGTGCTGGAGACTGGGGTACCTCACATGGAGCGGGTGCTGGAGACTGGGGAACCTCACATGGAGCAGCTGCTGGAGACTGGGGGGACCTCACCTGGAGCGGCTGCTGGAGACTGGGGGACCTCACATGGAGCGGCTGCTGGAGACTGGGGGACCTCACATGGAGCGGCTGCTGCTGGAGACTGGGGGACCTCACATGGAGCGGGTGCTGGAGACTGGGGGACCTCACATGGAGCGGGTGCTGGAGACTGGGGGACCTCACATGGAGCGGCTGCTGCTGGAGACTGGGGGACCTCACATGGAGCTGCTGGAGACTGGGGGACCTCACATGGAGCTGCTGCTGGGGGACCTCACATGGAGCGGCTGCTGCTGGAGACTGGGGGACCTCACATGGAGAGTCTGCTGGAGACTGGGGGACCTCACATGGAGCGGCTGCTGGAGACTGGGGGACCTCACATGGAGCGTCTGCTGCAGACTGGGGGACCTCACATGGAGCGGCTGCTGCTGGAGACTGGGGGACCTCACATGGAGCGGCTGCTGGAGACTGGGGGACCTCACATGGAGCGGCTGCTGGAGACTGGGGGACCTCACATGGAGCGGCTAATGCTGTAGACTGGGGGACCTCACATGGAGCGGGTGCTGGAGACTGGGGTACCTCACATGGAGCAGCTGCTGCTGGAGACTGGGGAACCTCACCTGGAGCGGCTGCTGGAGACTGGGGGACCTCACATGAAGCGGCTGCTGGAGACTGGGGGACCTCACATGAAGCGGCTGCTGGAGACTGGGGGACCTCACATGGAGCGGGTGCTGGAGACTGGGGTACCTCACATGGAGCAGCTGCTGCTGGAGACTGGGGAACCTCACCTGGAGCGGCTGCTGGAGACTGGGGGACCTCACATGAAGCGGCTGCTGGAGACTGGGGGACCTCACATGGAGCGGCTGCTGGAGACTGGGGGACCTCACATGAAGCGGCTGCTGGAGACTGGGGGACCTCACATGGAGCGGGTGCTGGAGACTGGGGAACCTCACATGGAGCAGCTGCTGGAGACTGGGGGGACCTCACCTGGAGCCGCTGCTGCTGGAGACTGGGGGACCTCACATGGAGCGGGTGCTGGAGACTGGGGGACCTCACATGGAGCGGGTGCTGGAGACTGGGGAACCTCACATGGAGCGGCTGCTGGAGACTGGGGGACCTCACATGGAGCGGGTGCTGGAGACTGGGGGACCTCACATGGAGCGGCTAATGCTGTAGACTGGGGGACCTCACATGGAGCGGGTGCTGGAGACTGGGGGACCTCACATGGAGCGGGTGCTGGAGACTGGGGAACCTCACATGGAGCGGCTGCTGCTGGACCTCACATGGAGCAGCTGCTGGAGACTGGGGGGACCTCACATGGAGCGGCTGCTGCTGGAGACTAGGGGACCTCACATGGAGCGGGTGCTGGAGACTGGGGGACCTCACATGGAGCGGGTGCTGGAGACTGGGGGACCTCACATGGAGAGGCTGCTGGAGACTGGGGGACCTCACATGGAGCAGCTGCTGCTGTAGACTGGGGGAACTCACATGGAGCGGGTGCTGGAGACTGGGGGACCTCACATGGAGCAGCTGCTGCTGGAGACTGGGGGACCTCACATGGAGCAGCTGCTGCTGGAGACTGGGGGACCTCACATGGAGCGGCTGCTGGAGACTGGGGGACCTCACATGGAGCGGGTTCTGAGTCATCAGTCTCCCTCACCTTCCAAATCATAGCAGATCCACTTCAAGTGTCACTGTCGTGAATTTTTTTTTGCAGAAATCAATAGTCCAGGCGATTTTAAGAAACTTTGTAATTGGGTTTATTATCCGAAAAATGCATTTTTATCATGAAAAAGCAGTTTGAAGCTCTCCCCCCTGTCTTCATTGTTCTCCTATGGAGAGAGCTAAAGAAAAGACCAAAACAGGACAACAAAGAGTTAATCTACAAATCCCTCACGGGATATCTCCTGTGACAGTCACCAGTGACCTGTCTGAGCTCAGATTACAGCTGTCACCCAGCTCCGTGCCTGTAATCCTCTGTTATCTGCTTTCTGCTGCCGGCTAACTCCCTCCTTCCTCCTCCCCCCTCCCCTCTCCCTAGAGCAGACAGGGGACGTCTCCTGCAACAAGTCACAATTTTCAGATTTTTCAGAGTGGATGAAAAAGAGGAAGGAGGGGGGGACCTGGGAAAAGGCTTTTTACATGCAGATAATGGCAGATTTGGCTAATAAACCCAATTACAAAGTTTCTTAAAATCGCCTGGACTATTGATTTCTGCAAAAAAAAAAAAAATACGACAGTGACTCTTTCAGGCTGGGGCTTACATCAGGGGACAGGACTGTGGAGGTAATCTCTCCATAGCTGTAACCCCTCTCTCCCCGGACAGAGAGTGCTGTATGTATGTGCCCACATCTGCCCTGCTCATTCCTTCCTGCTCCCTGCAGTCTCTGTCAGCCCTTGTGTTTCCCATTCTCTCCATTACAGCTATAATGTGCCTGCACTCACACTCAGCTATACACACTGCTGCTATAATATGCCTGCAGTTACACTAGGGCTGGGCGATAATGGCCTAAATCAATATCGCGGTTTATCGCACATGTAGCCGCGGTAACAATAATTCAACAATAATTATGACACGCCCCTTTTAGCAAACCACACCCAATTGCCATGCCAAACTGGCGATATTTTGATTAGAAAAAGTAAAAAAAGAACTGAACAGCAACCCATGGTTAGTCTATTATCATTATTAATATTTGTCATTATTAGATGTGTATATACAGGTATACAGCCTCTACAGGATGTGTATACACAGGGGGTCATATAGGAATACATGTGTATAACTATATGGGGGGGTGGATAGGTGTATATGACTATATGGAGGGGATGGATTGGGGTGCATTACTATACAGGAGGTACGTAGGGATGGGGGTACAGAACTATACATGGGAGTACATAGGGATAGGGGTGTATGACTATACAGGGGGCACATAGGGGGAGGGGCACATAGGGGTATATGACTGTACAGGGGGGGGGGACAGGGGTGTATGACTGTACAGGAAGGGGCAGAGAGCGGTGTATGACTGTACGGGGGGAGGGGGGGCCGACAGCAGTGTATGACTGTACGCTGGGGGGGGCGGACAGCGGTGTAGGACTGTACAGGGAGGGCGCACAGCGGTGTATGACTGTACAGGAAGGGGCGGACAGCGGTGTATGACTGTATGGGGGGGCGGACAGCGGTGTATGACTGTACAGGGGGGGGCGGACAGAGGTGTATGACTGTACAGGGGGGGGCGCACAGCGGTGTATGACTGTACAGGAAGGGGCGGACAGCGGTGTATGACTAAAGGGGGGGGCGACAGCGGTGTATGACTGTACAGGTGGGGGCGGACAGCGGTGTATGACTGTACGGGGGGCGCGCGCGCGGACAGGGGTGTATGACTGTAGTCCCCTCAGTAACAGTACAGGACTGTAACATAGGAAGAATGGATGTGCTACAGCAGGCAGGATACCACACACAGCAATAACTTATCCTGCCTGCTGCAGCCCATTATTCCTCCTATGTTGCAGTCCTGTACTGTTACTGAGGGGACTACAGGTCAGCTACTCCCAAGTGCTGCTCCTCCACCTTCAGCTCTGACATGGCCACATCCCTGCACACACAGGGCAACGTGTGCAGCGCTCGCCGGCTCGCGCTGGTCCGGGAGGGGGGACCGGCTCAGTCCCGTCCGAGCACCCCCCGACACCCGGCCCGTCCGAGCGCCCCCCCCCACACACACACATGTTGTCCTGTGTGTGCAGGGAGGCCGGCATGTCAGAGCTGGAGGAGCAGCAGCACGTGAGGGCGGCTGTCCTGTACTCCCCTCAGTGTGCTGGGTAGCCGGACCGGACGGGTGGTGGGCGCATGGACGGGACAGGTTCGGCAGGACGGGGCCGCGGAGAGGGCGGACAGGTGCGCGCACAGGGCGGGGAGGGTCGCTTGGACCAGCGGTGATTGTCACCCTGGCCCTGCTGCTACTCCAGCTCCCGCACAGATACCGGCGTCATGATGTGCACATGATGTGCAGCACTCGTGCCGGGCGGCTCGTGTGTGTGCGTGGGGCTCTGACAGGACGGGCCCGGGGACATAAAAATACCGCAATTACAGTCGGTTAACCGACGCCAGTGACGGTATCGGTAATTTTGCGTTATACCGCCCAGCCCTAACTTACACTCAGCTATACACACTGCTGCTATAATGTGCCTGTACTCGCACTGCTGCTATAATGTGCCTGTACTCACACTTAGCTATACACACTGCTGCTATAATGTGCCTGCACTTACACTCAGCCACTCACACTGCAGTATAGAGAAGTTTCTGTCGCCGTTCTCCTGCACAGCTCTGTGATTTTCCTTTTCTGATTGGTCCATGCTGAACACAACCCTTCCCCATTGCTGTCATGTGACCACACAGACCTCTGACAGCAGCCCTGCTTCTCTATTTTAGCCTGTTGTACTACACTACTGCATTATGGGGATCTGCAGTTCCATCCTGTATCTACAAACTGCTGCTGTGTTATCAGGGTTATACAGTTACTATACATTATACACCACATGCTGCTATACTGTACAGTAACTTATATATCACATATCCAGCTGCTGTGTTATCAGGGTTATACAGTTACTATACATTATATACCACATGCTGATTGCTATACTGTACAGTAAATTATATATCACATATCCAGCTGCTGTGTTATCAGGGTTATAGTTACTATACATTATACACCACATGCTGCTATACTGTACAGTAACTTATATATCACATATCCAGCTGCTGCTGTGTTATCAGGGTTATACAGTTACTATACATTATATACCACATGCTGATTGCTATACTGTACAGTAACATATATCACATATCCAGCTGCAGTGTTATCAGGGTTATACAGTTACTATACATTATATACCACATGCTGCTATACTGTACAGTAACTTATATATCACATATCCAGCTGCTGCTGTATATCAGGGTTATACAGTTACTATACATTATACACCACATGCTGATTGCTATACTGTACAGCATGGGTCTCCAAACTGCAGCCCTCCAGCTCTTGCAAAACTACATTTCCCATCATGCCTGGACAGCCAAATCCAAAGCTTTAGCTGTCCAGGCATGATGGGAGTTGTGGTTTCGCAACAGCTGGAGGGCCGCAGTTTGGAGACCCATGCTGTACCGTAACTTATAATATTACATATTCAGCTGTTTCTCATTGTTTGTTTCATTTGTTTTCCATGTTATTCAGAATAAAAATAAGGAATATAATGTAAATGTGTTTAATTTGTTCCAGCACCGACCAATAATCACCTACAGTACCATATATTACATTGTATAGTGCCCAGTATAATCCCTGCAGTACAGTACATGAAGGAAATGTACTATACTGTCTGTGAAGCCTCACCAGGTACAACCCACCATCCACGCTCGCAAAAAGTTTTGGATACCGAATAAAGTTCCAGACGTTATTCAGAAACTTGTGAACACCGAGGTATATATATTTATAGGGTACGCCATAAGTTTGAATACACCCGGATAAAAATGGCAGTGGTTGCTGATATCACCTTACCATTTGTGGCATGGGAGGGGGAAAACATTTGAGGCCGGGTGACGCCCATCTGCAAAGTCGCCATTTTGGATTCAACTTTACCTTTTTCAATGAAAAGGGGGTCATGTGACACCTCAAACACATAGAGAATTGCAATAAAAAACAATGGTGAGCTCATTTTTAACATAGCTTTATTCATTATTGACACATTTTTTATCGTTGCAGCCATTGACACGTTGCAGAGGTTAACCAACAAGGAGCGGACAGACATTGGGGGAGATTTATTAAACATGGTGTAAAGTGAAACTGGCTCAGTTACCCCTAGCAACCAATCAGATTCCACCTTTCATTCCTCACAGACTCTTTGGAAAATGAGAGGTGGAATCTGATTGGTTGCTAGGGGCAACTGAGCCAGTTTCACTTTACACCATGTTTGATAAATCTCCCCCATTGTGTTGATGTTTGGTGAAGGCAGTACCCGGGTCATTGCAAGAAACCCTATGAGACTGCCCATCTCCCGTGCCACAGTTAGCAAACTGCTCGCCAAATTTTGTGGTTCTAGTTTAGTGTTGGATAAGCCCAAATCTGAACGTATGAAAACTGTCACCAATCACCAAACCTCTGTCCTGGCGTAGCACTCAACGTATCCCCCCGTAGCGCGGCATCAGTCCAACGTCCATGAGATGGATACTGGTTACACACAGATGGCACCTTACAAGATCCAGCTCCTACAACATCTCCCCGAGAATGATCCAGACCGATGCGTTGAATTTGGAGAGTGGGCGACACAACGACTGGAACAAGAGCCACAGTTTACACCAGGCATAGGGAACCCTCAGCCCTCCAGCTTTTGCAAAACTATAATTCCCTGGTTTACACAGAAGGTTCTGTTGAGTGAGTGAGTTAACAAATTAACAAACAAAACTAACAGTCCGACAGTAACCCACACTGGACAGATCCCTCCAAATGTGTTGGAACACAAAAACTGCTGGTGTGGTATATGGGCTATGAAGATAGTGGGGCCATTCTCCATCAATGGAAACCTAAGTCCCACCGGGTATCTGCAATTGCTCCGTGATTATGTGTTTCCCTCTCTGTGCACTGAAGCCGGCACATTCCCTTAGTTCTTCCTGCAAGATGGTGCACCACTACATTACGGATGTCAGGTCCGAACGTTCCTCGATGAGAAGTTTACTGGGAAGTGGATTGGCCCCCGTGGCCCAGTGGAATGGCCGCCGAGGGCTGTGGTGTGATCCGTGAAGATCCAGGATGTGGGGCACCTGAAACAACGGATACAGGAGACCTGTGGTAGCATTTCTCCTGTGGTATTGCTCCCAAAGAGAATCGCATCGACAGTTCAACACAATGGGCAGCACTTTGAGCACTTCCTTTAGTGAATTACTGTTGTTGCTCCTTGTCACAATCGTGTCAATAACTCCATAATGAATGGAGCTACGTTAAAAATGAGCCCATCATTGTTTTACTTGTGCAATTCTCTATGTGTTTGAGGTGTCACATGACCCCCGTCCCATTGAAAAGTAAAGTTGCATCCAAAATGGCGGCTTTGCAGATGCCCACCATGGGCGTCAGCTGGTCTCAAATGTTTTTCCCCTCCCATGTACTAATATGCAGCAAACGGTAAGATGATATCATCAACCACTTTCATTTGATCAGGGTGTATCCATGCTTATGGCCCACTATATACACACATACACACACACACTGTATATATCTATGTATACACCTAAAAATACCACAAAAATCTGTGCGCTTTTCTCCCCCTCCCTCACGGATGATGTAAACAAGTCCCTATCTGCAACTTTGTAATGTCTGGAAAGATAATCACAGTGAGATCATCAGTAACATGATCTTAGTTTAATCATCCCAGCATTAAAAAAGAAGCGACAAAGTTGCAGATGAAGCCTGCCAGGACTGTGCAACTGAAGCTGCAAATGAAAGAGCTGAACGAGCATACTAATCCCTGACAATAGTAAAAATCATTATAAAATATTGTCATATATACCTTCAACCCCCTCCTGGCATTACTCCTACAACACCTCCTGGCATTACTCCTGCAGCACCTCCTGGCATTACTCCTGCAGCACCTCCTGGCATTACTCCTGCAGCACCTCCTGGCATTACTCCTACAACATACAGTCATCACCGGTGTGAGTTCTCTGATGTTTAACTAGGATTTTCCTTTATAATTATTTACAATCCTTTATATTCATTTACCACGTTCTGAGCATAAAAACCGCTTCTCCCCTGTGTGCATTCTCTGATGCTCAACAAGAAATTTTTTATGAGTGAAACATTTCCCACATTCTAAACCTGAAAACGGCTTCTTCTTTGTTTGAATTTTTTGATGGCTAACAAGAGTTTATTTTAGAGCAAAATATTTTCCACATTGTGAACATGAAAATAAGTTCTCCCCGTGTGAATGTTTTCATATCGAAGATGACAATTTATGACGAAAACATTTCACACATTGTAAACATCAAAGTGGTTTTTCCTCGTGGGAATGTTTTGATGTTCAAGAATATTTGATTTGACTTATATATTTCCCACATTCTGAATATGAAAATGGCTTCTCCCCGTGTGAATTTTTTGATGTTCAAGAAGACTTGATTTGCAGCCAAAACATTTCTCACATTCTGAACATGAAAATGGCTTCTCTTCTGTGTGAATTCTTTGATGAGTAATAAGATCTGATTTCCAAATAAAACGTTTCTCACATTCTGAACATGAAAATGGATTCTCCCCACTGTGAATTCTTTGATGTTTAACAAGATCTGATTTATGAATAAAATATTTCCCACATTCTGAACATGAAAATTGCTTCTTTACTGTGTGAATTTTTTCATGTTGAAGAACAGCCCATTTCCAAGCAAAACATTTTCCACATTCTGAACATGAAAATGGCTTCTCTCCTGTGTGAATTTTTTGATGTTTAACAAGATCTGATTTCTGAATAAAACGTTTCCCACATTCTGAACATGAAAATGGTTTCTCCCCTGTGTGAATTTTTTGATGTTTACGTTGATGTGACTTGCAAGTAAAACATTTCCCACATTCTGAACATGAAAATGACTTCTCCCCTCTGTGAATTTTTTGATGTTCAAGAACATTTGATTTTCGAGCAAAACATTTCCCACATTCTGAACATGAAAATGGCTTCTCCCCTGTGTGAGTTCTTTGATGTTTAACAAGATCTGATTTCCCGGTAAAACATTTCTCACATTCTGAACATGAAAATGGCTTCTCCCCTGTGTGAATTCTTTGATGTTTAGCAAGATCTGATTTCTGAATAAAACATTTCTCACATTCTGAACATGAAAATAGCTTCTCCCCTGTGTGAATGGTTTTATGGTAACGTAGACCTGATTTGTAAGTAAAACATTTCCCACATTCGGAACATGAAAATGGCTTCTCTCCCGTGTGAATTCTTTGATGCTGAAAGAGATATGATTTCTTCCCAAAACATTTTCCACATTCTGAACATGAAAATTGCTTTTCTTTTTTGTGACTTGTCTGATGTCTTTCAAAATTTCCTTTAGTGGAAAAGCATTTTCCACATTCTGAACATGACAATTGAGTCTTTCCTGTATTTGCTCTTTGATGTTCATCGTCTTCTCTGTAAATGTCAGCTTGCTGTGATGGAGCAGAAGATGGGACTTGTATAACAGGATGAGATGGCAGATCTTTGCTGTGAGGGGCTGAGGGTGTATCTGGGATAGTGGACGGCTCCTCATATGTATCTTGTGTGATATGATCCTCTGAGGAGATCTGATGTCCCCCTGAGCTCCTGGTAGA
Organism: Dendropsophus ebraccatus; assembly: GCF_027789765.1. Classification (NCBI taxonomy): domain Eukaryota; kingdom Metazoa; phylum Chordata; class Amphibia; order Anura; family Hylidae; genus Dendropsophus; species Dendropsophus ebraccatus. Next base: position 191,419,715 of record NC_091456.1, on the reverse strand, counting down.
ATCATCTGCAAAGGAGAAAACACCATTTCTCTGATTTCCCAGTAATAGAAGCTTAAACATATTGCAGACATAGAAAATTACTCTTTTTTATGTAACATAATAAGAATTATAGAACGGCAGAAGCGGAGACAGGCGAGCTCTCCCACTGACACACTGAGGCAGGGGGATTCCGCTAATTCCGGCACTTTTGCTCCGTGTGATCTGGCTCATAGAGTAAAACAGGACTCCAGCGTCACTATGCATTATGGGTTATAATCTGCAGGAACTTTATGTTGTTCTCAGGCTGATTTTGGTTATGAATATTGGCCAAACTCGTTGAAAAGTCCTCTTTGACCTTGTGTGCAGGTTATAGAGTTTAAAGTGTAACTGTCATTTCAGGGTAATTTTTCTGAAAACAATAAATATCTATAGTACAAGCGATTTTAGGAAACTCTGTAATAGGTTTTATTTACCAAAAGAGTTTCCTTCTGTACTGAAAAAGCTGTTTTCCTACTTCCCCCCTAACTTCAGAAGAAGCAGGATTACAGTGTCCATTATGCTCTATGGAGAGGGGAGGGGCTGAGAGGAGTGAGTGAGCACAGAAGAGTCCTGCACAGCACAACACCCTGAAATCTTCTCTCAGCAAGTTCCTAGATAACCACTGACCCTTCTGACCCAAGTCCAGCGTTTTAGGTGCCGTGACAGGCTACAAACAGCTGACCTCCATCCATGTCTCTTCTCCCTGCTCACTTATCTTTTTCTGCCCCTCCATAGGATATAATGGACCCAGCAGAACCCGTCTTCACTTGCTTCCCTGTAATGAGGGGGGGGGGGGGGAGGTTGGGAAATTGCTTATTGAGCACAGAAAGAGGCTTTTTGGCCAAATAAAACCTATTATAGAGTTTCTTAAAATCGCTTATACTACTGATTTCTGTAAAGAAAATATGAAAGTTACAACGGTTGAAATAGAGGGAAAATGTATAAAAGCTACAGACGTCATCAGTCCGGGGGCCGGTGGGACACGACTATTCAAGTGTGGGAAATTCTAACAGAACTGGAGACATGTTCATCAGACGGGGAATGTTCTGCTGGCAGTGCCGCACTTTTCTCCAGATAGTGAAGCACAACCCAGCTACAGGGCGGCACAGCGCACACATATTATATGGCAGTATTCCATATATTATACACACATCATGTGTTATTACCTGCAGCCGCGTCACATCCTCATCTATATTATATTAGAACTTAGGCTGAATGATTAAATAGCTGGAAAACTGACAGGACACAGAGCTTATAATATTCCACACAGAATAGTTACAGCCGGTGACTGAGGAGAATGTGTGACTGTTCTCTGCATTTAGTGGTCACTACTCACCTGGGCGGTTACCTGTAGTGATGTCCTCCTTATACTGCTCATCACTGCTGTCATCTGTCTCCTCTTCTTCTTTTACTGTAATGTCTGTAGCATTAAAACAGTTCAGTTTCTTCCCTCCAGTAACTTCCTTCTTATCCTGCTCATCACCGCTTACATACGTCTCAGCTTCTACTTTTAGCACCTTGACCGTGGCATTAATATAGTTCAGATTCTTCCTTGTAGTGATGTCCTCCTTATACTGCTCATCACTGCTCACATCTGTCTCTGGAGCATTAATATTGTTCCCATCTTCCCCCTGATTCAAAAGATGTGAGAGAAATATTGTAACAGTCATCAGACAGTAGGAGAAGTCAGGTGGGATGTACAGATCATAGGGAACATCTCCATCTACCTGATCCTGTGGGAGAAGAGGACGGGGACATCTCTCTGGTGCTGTTCTCTTACTGGATCTGACTGGAGGGAACACATACAGAGACTGAATTCATTCTTTCCATCCAGATAATACAGAGAGGAGGTGTGTATATAGTCCTGTCTATTACCTGCTGATGGGAGGGGCTGCTGATCCTCCAGCATCACATCCTTGTACTGATCCTTGTGTCCTTCTACATACTCCCACTCCTCCATGGAGAAATAGACCGCCACGTCCTGACACCTTATAGGAACCTGACACACACAATGATCACACAGTCATCCCCCCCACCCCTCCAGTGGTGTTACTGTATAATGTCCCAGCATTCCCAGCAGCCACAGTCTCACCTCTCCACTCAGCAGCTCCACCATCTTGTTGGTGACTTCTAGGATCTTCTCTTCCTCCATTTCCTCATGTATCAGGGGCCCCGGGATTGGGCTCAGGGTTCTTCCCCGTCCTTCACACCCAGGGGCCCCACAGCGCCCACTAGAGGACTTCTTCACTACTGTGTAATCCTGTGTATGGAGAGACACATTACTATCACTCCATCCATTCCCAGAATCCCTCACCTCTCCAGTCCTATCCATCTCTTATTCCATAGATAAGAATGATGTCATGATGACATCACTCCCAGAATCCCTCACCTCTCCAGTCCTATCCATCTGTTATTCCATAGATAAGAATGATGTCATGATGACATCACTCCCAGAATCCCTCACCTCTCCAGTCCTATCCATCTGTTATTCCATAGATAAGAATGATGTCATGATGACATCACTCCCAGAATCCCTCACCTCCCCAGTAAGCAGGAAGAGTATGTGTAGGGTGAGGGTTATTATCCTCTCGGCCATCTTGTCTCTGTCTCTCTCCATGGTTGATGGGTCGGTCTCTTATATAGAAGATATCAGCAGAGGATCCTGGAGTGTTGGGAGATGAATGGAGAGAAGAGGAGACAATGGATAATAAAGGCTGCGAGTAAAAAATTACAACTTGTCCGGAAAACACCAAACCCGGCACAGGAATAAAAAGAAACAAGTTATAAATACGTAAAGACGTTCAGTCTCTTGAGATGCCTCAAAGAAAGAGAGAAAAAAACGTCATCTCACAACCGCTCAGTCCTGAAGGGGTTAATCCTCCTGCTGTCCCCCAGCTCCTCCACACATCCCTCCACCTGCAGAGCTGTACAGGAGCCGTGAGCTTCCAGGACCTGCCACGATGTCACAGTCATGTGATCAGTCACATGGAGGAGGAGGAGGAGTCACATGATCAGGGGCTGCTGCTCAGTGTATGCAGGACTCTGCTGTGCTGGATGAGCTGAAGTGATGTGTATGCAGCAGAGCTGTGTGTGTGTGATGTGTGTGGAGCAGAGCTGTGTATGTGTGTGTTATATATGCCTGCAGCAGAGCCCTGTGTGTAATGTACATGTAGCTGAGCTGTATATGTGTAATGTACATGTAGCTGAGCTGTATGTGTGTAATGTACATGTAGCTGAGCCGTATGTGTGTAATGTACATGTAGCTGAGCTGTATATATGTGTAATGTACGTGTAGCTGAGCCGTATGTGTGTAATGTACATGTAGCTGAGCTGTATATGTGTGTAATGTACATGTAGCTAAGCTGTATATGTGTAATGTACATGTAGCTGAGCTGTATGTGTGTAATGTACATGTAGCTGAGCTGTATGTGTGTAATGTACATGTAGCTGAGCTGTATATGTGTAATGTACATGTAGCTGAGCTGTATATGTGTGTAATGTACATGTAGCTGAGCTGTATATGTGTAATGTACATGTAGCTGAGCTGTATGTGTGTAATGTACATGTAGCTGAGCTGTATATGTGTGTAATGTACATGTAGCTGAGCTGTATGTGTGTAATGTACATGTAGCTGAGCTGTATATATGTAATGTACATGTAGCTGAGCTGTATGTGTGTAATGTACATGTAGCTGAGCTGTATGTGTGTAATGTACATGTAGCTGAGCTGTATGTGTGTAATGTACATGTAGCTGAGCTGTATGTGTGTGTAATGTACATGTAGCTGAGCTGTAAATGTGTGTAATGTACATGTAGCTGAGCTGTATATGTGTAATGTACATGTAGCTGAGCTGTATATGTGTAATGTACATGTAGCTGAGCTGTATGTGTGTAATGTACATGTAGCTGTGCTGTATATGTGTAATGTACATGTAGCTGAGCTGTATGTGTGTAATGTACATGTAGCTGAGCTGTATACGTGTGTAATGTACATGTAGCTGTGCTGTATATGTGTAATATATATGTAGTTCAGCTGTATATGTGTAATGTACATATAGCTGAGCTGTATGTGTGTAATGTACATGTAGCTGAGCTGTATGTGTGTAATGTACATGTAGCTGAGCTGTATATATGTGTAATGTACATGTAGCTGAGCTGTATGTGTGTAATGTACATGTAGCTGAGCTGTATGTGTGTAATGTACATGTAGCTGAGCTGTATATGTGTGTAATGTACATGTAGCTGAGCTGTATATGTGTGTAATGTACATGTAGCTGAGCTGTATATGTGTAATGTACATGTAGCTGAGCTGTATATATGTAATGTACATGTAGCTGAGCTGTATGTGTGTAATGTATATGTAGCTTAGCTGTATGTGTACACGGTAGAGCTGTATATGTGTAATGTACATGTAGCTGAGCTGTATGTGTGTAATGTACATGTAGCTGAGCTGTATGTGTGTAATGTACATGTAGCTGAGCTGTATATGTGTAATGTACATGTAGCTGAGCTGTATGTGTGTAATGTACATGTAGCTGAGCTGTATATGTGTAATGTACTTGTAGCTGAGCTGTATGTGTGTAATGTACATGTAGCTGAGCTGTATGTGTGTAATGTACATGTGGCTGAGCTGTATATGTGTAATGTACATGTAGCTGAGCTGTATATATGTGTAATGTACATGTAGCTGAGCTGTATATATGTGTAATGTACATGTAGCTGAGCTGTATGTGTGTAATGTACATGTAGCTGAGCTGTATGTGTGTAATGTACATGTGGCTGAGCTGTATGTGTGTAATGTACATGTGGCTGAGCTGTATATGTGTAATGTACATGTAGCTGTGCTGTATATGTGTAATGTACATGTAGCTGAGCTGTATATGTGTAATGTACATGTAGCTGAGCTGTATATGTGTAATGTACATGTAGCTGAGCTGTATAATGCTTTTATTTGTATAGTGCACACAGTACTTTACCTATCTGAAAGTTTTTGGATGTGGGAGGAAACCAGAGTATCTAGAGGAAACTTACGCAAACACGGAGAGAACATACAAACTCTTTGCAGATGTTGCCCTTGGTGGGATTTGAACCCAGGACTCCGGCGCTGCAAGGCTATACTGCAAACCACTGAGCCTTGCAGCTGGGTACCTTTAAATTTAGACACAGCTTCTCGCTGGAGGAATAATGCTTGAATACTTTAATTGGAAAGTCTTTGAATCCTGTAGCTTAGGGTGCGTTTACACAGAAAGATTTAACTGACAAATATTGGAAGCCAAAACCAGGAATGGATTTGAAAAGAGGGTATATCCCAGTCTTTCCTTTATGACCTGATCCCTGTTTATAGTCTGTTCCTGGTTTTGGCTTTAAAGATCTGTCAGATAAATCTGTCTGTGTAAACGCACCATTAGGGCGCGTTCAGACTGAGGAATTTTCGCGGAAAATGTCCGAGGAATTCCGACAGCTGTCCGCCCGCACGGGCACGCGCTTTTCCACCGGATCCATAGACACCATTCTATGAACCGGCGTATTCCGCGATCCGCTTAAAGAAGTGTCATGTCACTTTTTTCAGCGTATAGCAGAATACGCCGGCCCATAGAATGGTGTCTATGGATCCGGCAGAAAAGTGCCCAGATGTGCGGGCGGACAGACGGGTATTCCGCGGACATTGTCTGTGAGAATTCCGTAATGTGAACCTGCCCTTAGAGAGGAGAGAGGAGTGCACTGAGGGTTACTATAGGATTGTTGGGGGCCTCTACTTAGACCCTGAGGTACTGAGCTGTGGGCTCTGGGAGAGAGTACCTGCACCCATGGGTATAAATCTTCCATCTGCTGTCTATGAGCACATAGTGACATAGAGCAGGAAATGTAGTGTAAGTAGAGTCGGTCCCTTCAGTCCTTTTTCACCTCAGTCTCCTCTGTATGTCTCTAGCCAAACATGGCTAAGATGAGGTTACTTGGAAAGAAATAATACACTCCTTGGTTTGGGGTCTTTAGCTGGGGAGCCATGACAGCAGCTCCCTCACAGAAATCCTCTCAGAACTCCATCTCCTCAGGGGAATAAACTCTTCCCTGATTGGGCAGGACACAACAGAAAAGCTTTGATACTGGGCGGTGATTGGCCGGATCACTTGAGGCACCCAGCTCACTGATTGGATAGGGGAATATCTCCCCACACATAAATTACAGTTGGTGTGTTAACCATTTCCTTCAGCTGTGCAAACAATACATGTAATATAGTGACATCTAGTGGCATATAATAAGCAGTGCAGCAGAAATAGAAATCATTGGTATTAAAGGGGTTGTCCGGCGATAAAAAATTATTCACAGAATAACACACATTACAAAGTTATACAACTTTATAATGTATGTTATGTCTGTGAATGGCCCCCTTCCCCGTGTCCCACCACCCCCACCCGTGTACCCGGAAGTGTGGTGCGCTATACATTACCTGTCACGTGCCGACCACGGTCTCCGATCCTCAGCAGTGACGTCTTCTTCGGGAGGCCAGCGGATCTTCCCGAGTCCTGGCCGCCCTCTGCAGCCTCATCCGAAGCTCAGCCGCGATTGGCTGAGCATAACTGTGCTCAGTCAATCGCGGCTGAGCAGCTGATGACATGGCCGCGTCATCAGCCGCTCAGCCGCGATTGGCTGAGCTCAGTTATGCTCAGCCAATCGCGGCTGAGCTTCGGATGACGGTGCAGAGGGCGGCCGGCACTCGGGAAGATCCGCTGGCCTCCCGAAGAAGACGTCACTGCTGACGATCGGAGACCGTGGACGACACGAGATGCGGCGAGTATAATGCACCACACTTCCGGGTCTAGCGTGGGTGGGGGGAAACACGGGGAAGGGGGCCATTCACAGACATAACATACATTACTGTACTGTATATGCACTCCAGCAATCTTATACAGTACAGGATGGGAGATGGTGGTGCACTGACTGTACTACTACTGTACTGTATATGCACTCCAGCAATCTTATACAGTACAGGATGGGAGATGGTGGTGCACTGCCTGTACTACTACTGTGCTGTATATGCACTCCAGCAATCTTATACAGTACAGGATGGGAGATGGTGGTGCACTGCCTGTACTACTACTGTACTGTATATGCACTCCAGCAATCTTATACAGTACAGGATGGGAGATGGTGGTGCACTGACTGTACTACTACTGTACTGTATATGCTCTCCAGCAATCTTATACAGTACAGGATGGGAGATGGTGGTGCACTGCCTGTACTACTACTGTACTGTATATGCACTCCAGCAATCTTATACATACCTCCCAACTTTTGCGCGGAGGAAAAAGGGACAGTCATGGCAATGTGCCACGCGTCCCCCCCCCCGTAGCCACGCCCCTCATAACTGCATCACCTGTTACCATTTCATGAGAAACAAATAATATCACCAGATCTTCACCGCATAGTGAGTTAACCCCCCTTATACCATTACTACATAACATCCACTATACACAGAGCAATACTCTCCCTCAGCAGTCACCATATAGCGGTAGATGAGGCTGTACACCTGCTGACCTTATAGGTGATTGTATTGCCGGTATTTAGTGACTCACAGGGGACGTCTTCTCTGCTTCAGTTTTGTGTTTCTTGCTATCTTTCCCCTCCCCCTGTTCAGCAGTCCCCATAAAGTATTGCTTCCCTCATAGCAGCCCCTATATAGTATAGGACCCATTCCTGTGCAGGAGCCCCCAAATGCACATAGTATAGCCCCCACATAATATACCCCCTCCTTTTTAGCCCCCACATGGTATATAGCATGCCCCTATGTTGTATGCCTATTAGTATCCCCTTAGTACCCTCCTTAGTATGCCTCGTAGTACCCCCTTAGTATGCCCCTTTTTACCTTCTTAGTACCCCCTTACTATGCCCCTTAGTACCCTCTAGAACCCCCTTAGTATGCCCCTTAGTACCTTCTTAGTACCCCCTTAGTATGCCTTTCAGTACTTCCTTAGGGCCCTATTCCACCGGACGATTATCATTCAGATTATCGTTAAATCGTTCGAATCTAAACAATCGTTCGGTTGAAATGCAGTTAACGATTAACGACCGAACGAGAAATTGTTGATCACTTTATAAGACCTGGACCTATTTTTATCGTTGCTCGTTCGCAAAACGTTCGCAAATCGTTCGCATTAAATAAGACATTGTTCGGTTGTTCGCAGGAGATACGAACGCAATAGCGGATAAATAGCGAAGAAAAAACTATCGCAAATACGATCATAAGTAACGATTATCGTTCCATAGAAATGAGTGAACGTTTTCAGGTCTTTCGCAATAGCGGTCGCTTGAGATCGTTAATCGTTAGCGATTATGCAAACGATAATCGTTCGGTGGAATAGTATGCATCCCTTTCAGTTTAATAGTATCCCCTTTTCTAGGGTGTGTAATACATCCCCCTTTGATTATACTGGAACAGTTTTGGCAGCGCATACAAGGGAATGCCCCTGTTCTCTCTGTAGCTAATTTCATCTGTCTGGTTTTGGGGGCTGTTCCAATGTCTGCTCTCACCTGACTATTGGAGATGGATTTGCCTTTCTGATAAATGAACCTGGGTTTTCCAAATTTTTCATCGTGGACCAGTAGACGCCAGTGTTTTAAACTGGTGTTTTTAATTAATCTGGCATGTGTTTCATATTTTGAAAGAAAAGCTATTCTCTCATCCTGTATCTATTTCTTTCCTTTTTAGTAGATCTTCTGTTGGTATTTTTCCTACCTCCTCTGCTGTCCTATCTACTTCTTTCCTCTTTTTACAAATTTACAACCATCTCACTACTCTGCACTCAATAATCTTCTGTCCTTTAGGTATTCCCTTGAAAGTGTTTGGTGCATGATAACTTTTTCTTATGTAATAAATTATTTTTATCTGTGGTCTTAGAAAAAAGTCTGGTCACTATTTTATTTTCACGTTTAACCGCCTCTATATCTAGATAGTGGATAACGTGGTTGTTTATTTCTGCTGCGAACTGGATCAGTGCATGGCAAGAATTAAGATAGAGTATGTACTCTTCCAGTTGCTCTTTTGTTCCTTTAGGGTGCGTTCACACCTACAGGATCTGCAGTAGATACGCAGCAGATTTGATGCTGTGTTCAGTTATTTAAATGAAATCTGCTGCAGAAAATCAGCTGCAGATCCTGTAGGTGTGAACGCACCATTAGGGTACAAACACACACACCGTATACGCAGCAGATTTGATGGTGCAGATACGATGCTGTGTTCAGTTATTTAGATCTAATCTGCTGTGTATCGCAGCAGTAAATACGATGCCTATACGGTGTGTGGGTTTATACCCTAAGGCTGGGTTCACACTATGTATATTTGAGGCTGTATTTGGTCCTCATGTCAGGTCCTCATAGCAACCAAAACCAGGAGTGGATTGAAAACACAGAAAGGATCTGTTCACACAATGTTGAAATTGAGTGGATGGCCGCCATATAACAGTAAATAACGGCCATTATTTCAATACCACAGCCGTTGTTTTAAAATAACAGCAAATATTTGCCATTAAATGATGGCCATCCACTCAATTACAACATTATGTGAACAGAGCCTTTCTGTGTTTTCAATCCACTCCTGGTTTTGGTTGCTATACAGCCTCACAAATACAGCCTCAAATATACATAGTGTGAACCCAGCCTGATCAAACAGGATGATGACATCATCCACAAAAAGCAGCCATGTGTGAACCAGTCCAAAAGCAGGGTGTCCTTTAAGCCATTTATTTTCAAATTCTGACATGAAAATATTTGCTATACATGGAGCTACAGGGGATTCTATCAAGACCCCCTGTAGCTGCAAGTATAGATCCTCTCCAAACTTAAAATAATTTTTTTGTAGCACTATTTCCAAAAAGGACATCAGAAATCTGATATAGCTGTTGTCTTCACTCAATTTCTCTCTAACCACTGTTAGTGCCTCTTCTGCAGGGATGTTAGTAAAGAGACTTTCAATATCTAAAGTACAAAATAGTGAGATTTCTTCTGCATTGACGTCTTTAAGACGTTCAAGGAAATCGGTAGTGTCTTTCAGGCATCTAGGAAGATGTCTGACAATCTTTTGCAGGTATGAATCTACGAATGAAGCAACTGGATGGAACAGTGAACCAATGCCTGATACTATCGGCCGGCCCGGGGGCCTTTCAAGACCCTTATGAATTTTGGGTAGCAGGTAGAGCAGCGGAATCTTTGGAAACTCGCTGCTTAACCCACTCACCAATTCCTTGTCCACTAGTCCCATCTCGTAAGCCTCAATCAGAATTTCATCCACCTCTTTTTTATATATCACGGTGGGGTCCCCTTTTAGTTTTCTGTATACAGATACATCGTTTAGCTGCTCCATGGCTTCTTGTAGATATGCATCCCTATCCCACAAGACTGTAGAGCCTCCTTTGTTGGCTCTTTTTACTATGATCTGCCGATCTTTACTTAATTCTTTAAGTGCTTTCTGCTCGCTTACAGTCAAATTGGGCTTGGGATGCCCACCTACGGAGTCCCATTTTGTCCATAACCTCATTTACCACCGCTTTTTGAAAACTCTCTAACATGGTAGATTCTACCTCTGGATCAAATGCATTATTCACAGTTTTTTTTACATACATTTTTCTTCTCAGATGTATATGTTCTTTTTTTTATTAATACCCATAAAATGCATTTTTAATCTTATGGATCTGCACATTTTGTAGAAATCTACCATGATTTCAAATTTTGACATGGTGCACGTTGGAACAAACTGCAGTCCCTTGTTAAGTAATTGTCTCTGTGTCTGATGCTGGGTTTACACGGAACGATAATTCGCCCGATTGTACGATTAACGATGTTGGAGTAACGTTTATGTTTTTCATAACGATCAGCGTTTAGACGGTACGATATATCGTACGGAAAATTCGTTTTGCAATCGCTTAAGCCTATCTCACACATTGGTTAAATCGGTGAACGACTGTTTACGCGGAACGATCTACAAATTTTTTGCGAATGATCAACAACGATTTGAGAACTTGTTCAAAGATCAAAATGAACGATTTATTGATCGTTCGCAGCGTTTAAACGTACGATTGTCATTCGAATTCGACCGTTATTGCGCAAATTCGCACGATAATCGTTCTGTGTAAACGCAGCTTAAGTCCCTTTTTGTCAAATTAACAAATTAACTCACCACTCTTTTCTTTTTCGGAGCCGCTTCCCTTGGTTTTACCGTTTGTCCTCTGTTCACAACTTGCGTTTTTACGTTGGATTCTTTGTCTAAAAAACGCTTGTTGTTTTTTGCATTTGATCTAATTGCATGCGGCCTCCGTCATGGCTCAGACTACTGCCAGTAGCCGAGATGCTTTCGTAGCCTTCCTGCTTTAAACCTCTTGTTTTCTTTCTTTTCTCGTGGCGCTCATCCATCCAGGTATATACCTTGTCATGTAAATAATCTTAAGTGTCTCTGTAAAATTTTATTTAAATTACTTTCAAATAATGATGTTTTCAGAGAATCAATCTTTTGTTTCAGTTCATTATGCGTTTTTTTCATAATTATTTATTGTTGCAGTATTGGTCTTAAACTCCAGATCAACCACAGTAATGTCTTTTTTCTATTTCACCAATTGCACTCTTTAAATGTTGAATGGTGAGGTACATCAAATCCAGGGAGAATTTATTGCATAAAGCGAACCAAAGTCCTTAAAGGGAACCTGTCACCCCCGTGCCGGGGTGACAGGCTCCCGACCCCCCGCTACAGCCCCCTATACTCACCTGATCCCACTGGGTCCCGCTTCTGGATCCGGTTGGGTCACGGAGATCTCAGCCGCTGCAGCCTGGCGAGTCCAGCGCTCCGTCATTCTCTATGAGCGTTGGACTCATCTCTCAGCGCACGCCGGGCTGCAGCGGCTGAGATCTCCGTGACCCGACCGGATCCAGAAGCGGGACCCGGCGGGATCAGGTGAGTATAGGGGGCTGTAGCGAGGGGTCGGGAGCCTGTCACAACGGCACGGGGGTGACAGGTTCCCTTTAAGCAAACACTTTGAGGGACATTTACTAAGGAGTCTAATAAGTGCAACTATTCTAATGGGGATTGGTGTATATTTTGCTCTTATATCTTGTGACTCCTTCATTAAAATGTACCACTGCCATAGTAAATGCATCTAAATAAAAAGGCGCAACTATGAAAAAATTGCGCAGTTTTATTCACCTGGTTCTGACCAGACGTAAGCTTGCGCCTGTTTATGCAACTTTTTAAAAAGTCGCAAATGATAAATTGGGCCCAAATCCCGGATTATACGAACTTTTGGGTGAATACTCAAAACAGGCAGATTAAAAAAAAAGTTAAATCTAAAAAAATTCACCTGTCGAATACTGGTTCATAAACAGAACTTAGACCAAAAATGGGTGAAAAATGCAATTATTCACCAAAAATTAGGCGCAAACCCCTTAATAAATGTCCCCCTTAGTTGTAACTCGGTGTGTAAGCGAATATAATATCAAGTCTGAACACCGGTTAAATAGCACACAGGGGGTGGAGCGTGTCTATCTTGGGAGTCACTTTACTCCTTAACCAGTAACGTATATGCACGAATTAGACACGGTGAAGCACTATTCATTTACTTTCTATTGTATTTTTTACTTTTTCCAAATAAGTTGACAAACTTGGCAAAAATATCACAATCAAACTGTCAGTGCTGATAAACTCACACCACCCCGATGTTCAGACTTGATATTAGATAACTTTTTACACACATGCAGCTCTAGGCTATGTTCACACTACATATATTTGAGGCTGTATATTTGAGGCTGTATAGCAACCAAAACCAGGAGTGGATTGAAAACACAGGAAGGATCTGTTCACATAATGTTGAAATTGAGTGGATGGCCGCCATATAATGGCAAATATTTGCTGTTATTTTAAAACAACGGCTGTTGTATTGAAATAATGGCAGTTATTTACCATTATATGGCGGCCATCCACTCAATTTCACCATTATATGAACAGATCCTTCCTGTGTTTTCAATCCACTCCTGATTTTGGTTGCAATATGAGGACCTGACATGAGGACCAAATACAGCCTCAAATATACATAGTGTGAACCCAGCCCTACTGTGTACACATACAGCTCAGCTACATGTACATTACACATATAGAGCTCAGCTACATGTACATTACACACATATACAGCTCTGCTACATGTACATTACACACATATACAGCTCAGCTACATGTACATTATACATATACAGCTCAGCTACATGTACATTATACATATACAGCTCAGCTACATGTACATTACATATATATACAGCTCAGCTACATGTACATTACACATATACAGCTCAGCTACATGTACATTACACACACACAGCTCAGATACATGTACATTACACACATACAGCTCAGCTACATGTACATTACACACATATAGCTCAGCTACATGTACATTACACACATATACAGCTCAGCTACATGTACATTACACATATACAGCTCAGCTACATGTACATTACACACATATACAGCTCAGCTACATGTACATTACACACATACAGCTCAGCTACATGTACATTACACACATATACAGCTCAGCTACATGTACATTACACATATACAGCTCAGCTACATGTACATTACACATATACAGCTCAGCTACATGTACATTACACATATACAGCTCAGCTACATGTACATTACACACATACAGCTCAGCTACATGTACATTACACACATATACAGCTCAGCTACATGTACATTACACACATATACAGCTCAGCTACATGTACATTACACATATACAGCTCAGCTACATGTACATTACACACATACAGCTCAGCTACATGTACATTACACACATATACAGCTCAGCTACATGTACATTACACATACAGCTCAGCTACATGTACATTACACATACAGCTCAGCTACATGTACATTACACACATACAGCTCAGCTACATGTACATTACACATATACAGCTCAGCTACATGTACATTACACACATACAGCTCAGCTACATGTACATTACACACATACAGCTCAGCTACATGTACATTACATACATACAGCTCAGCTACATGTACATTACACACATACAGCTCAGCTACATGTACATTACACATATACAGCTCAGCTACATGTACATTACACATATACAGCTCAGCTACATGTACATTACACATATACAGCTCAGCTACATGTACATTACACATATACAGCTCAGCTACATGTACATTACACATATACAGCTCAGCTACATGTACATTACACACATACAGCTCAGCTACATGTACATTACATATATACAGCTCAGCTACATGTACATTACACACATACAGCTCAGCTACATGTACATTACACACATATACAGCTCAGCTACATGTACATTACACACATATACAGCTCAGCTACATGTACATTACACATATACAGCTCAGCTACATGTACATTACACACATACAGCTCAGCTACATGTACATTACACACATACATCTCAGCTACATGTACATTACACATATATACAGCTCAGCTGCATGTACATTACACACATACAGCTCAGCTGCATGTACATTACACACATACAGCTCAGCTACATGTACATTACACATATACAGCTCAGCTACATGTACATTACACACAAACAGCTCAGCTACATGTACATTACACATATATACAGCTCAGCTACATGTACATTACACATATACAGCTCAGCTACATGTACATTACACACATACAGCTCAGCTACATGTACATTACACATATACAGCTCAGCTACATGTACATTACACACACATACAGCTCAGCTACATGTACATTACACACATATACAGCTCAGCTACATGTACATTACACACATACAGCTCAGCTACATGTACATTACACATATACAGCTCAGCTACATGTACATTACACACATATACAGCTCAGCTACATGTACATTACACACATACAGCTCAGCTACATGTACACTACACACATACAGCTCAGCTACATGTACATTACACATATATACAGCTCAGCTACATGTACATTACACACACATACAGCTCAGCTACATGTACATTACACACATACAGCTCAGCTACATGCACATTACACATATACAGCTCAGCTACATGTACATTACAAACAGCTCAGCTACATGTACATTACACATATACAGCTCAGCTACATGTACATTACACATATACAGCTCAGCTACATGTACATTACACACATATACAGCTCAGCTACATGTACATTACACACATACAGCTCAGCTACATGTACATTACACATATACAGCTCAGCTACATGTACATTACACATATATACAGCTACATGTACATTACACACATACAGCTCAGCTACATGTACATTACACACATATACAGCTCAGCTACATGTACATTACACACATATACAGCTCAGCTACATGTACATTACACACATATACAGCTCAGCTACATGTACATTACACACATACAGCTCAGCTACATGTACATTACACACATACAGCTCAGCTACATGTACATTACACATATACAGCTCAGCTACATGTACATTACACATATACAGCTCAGCTACATGTACATTACACATATACAGCTCAGCTACATGTACATTACACATATACAGCTCAGCTACATGTACATTACACACATATACAGCTCAGCTACATGTACATTACACACATACAGCTCAGCTACATGCACATTACACATATACAGCTCAGCTACATGTACATTACACACAGGGCTCTGCTGCAGGCATATATAACACACACATACACAGCTCTGCTCCACACACATCACACACACACAGCTCTGCTGCATACACATCACTTCAGCTCATCCAGCACAGCAGAGTCCTGCATACACTGAGCAGCAGCCCCTGATCATGTGACTCCTCCTCCTCCATGTGACTGATCACATGACTGTGACATCATGGCAGGTCCTGGCAGCACAGGGGAAGCACACGGCTCCTGTACAGCTCTGCAGGTGGAGGGATGTGTGGAGGAGCTGGGGAACAGCGGGAGGATTAACCCCTTCAGGTCTCCACAGTTTTGGGTGTGAAGGATGAAGCTTCGTTGTATTGTTCTCCGCCGTTGCGGTCGCTGTATGGGGTATTGTTGTTTTTGTATTTGTGTCATGTTTCCGCCCTACGCATATTGTAGGATTCTCCTTTGTTGCCCATAGCAACCAATCAGCTCACTGCTCTGGTAAAATGAAAGCTTAGCGGTGATTGGTTGCTATGGGCAACAAAGGAGAATCCTACTATAAGATAGAGCCCAAAATCTCCCCCTTTGTATCTGTTATACAGGAGGCAGGATGGAGCCCGGTCAGGAGGTAAGAGAGGTGCAGGTGTGTGACCTGGGGAGAGGACAGTCACCTCCTCCATCTGTTCACAGTTATTGGACTCTCTGCCCGTGTACAGCCTTCTCCGAAAATGTATATTAAAGTGTTGTATTGACCCCGAAAAGTTATACAAATCCCCAATATACACTTATTATGGGAAATGCTTATAAAGTGCTTTTTCCCCTGCACTTACTACTGCATCAAGGCTTCACTTCCTGGATAACATGGAGATGTCACTTCCTGGATAACATGGTGATGTCACTTCCTGGATAACATGGTGATGTCACTTCCTGGATAACATGGAGAAGTCACTTCCTCTATAACATGGTGATGTCACTTCCTGGATAACATGGTGATGTCACTTCCTGGATAACATGGGTATGTCACGCCCGACTCCCAGAGCTGTGCGGGCTGTGGCTGCTGGAGAGGATGATGGCAGGGGGAAACTGAGGGACACTTAGCATCCCCCTGCCATCATCCTCTCCAGCAGCCATAGCTCACACAGCTCTGGGAGTCGGGTTGTGACGTCACCATGTTATCCAGGAAGTGACATCACCATGTTATCCAGGAAGTGACATCACCATGTTATCCAGGAAGTGACATCACCATGTCATCCAGGAAGTGACATCCCCATGTTATCCAGGAAGTGACATCACCATGTTATCCAGGAAGTGACATCACCATGTTACCCAGGAAGTGAAGCCTTGATGCAGTAGTAAGTGCAGGGAAAGAAATCACTTTATAAACATTTCCCATAATAAGTGTATATTGGTGATTTGTATAACTTTTCGGGGTCAATACAATACTTGAATAAAAAATTTTGCCGGACTTCTCCTTTAAGCCTTTTTATGATCCTCTTGGATATTTTCTCTCTGTGTGATAGAAATCTCTGATGGTAGACTTGCTTTGAATATCTTCCAAATTCTAGAATAAGTTTTATGAGTGCTTGGCTTTCTAGCATTTGAGAGGGTGGAAAATACTTCCTTAGTGAACCCCTAATGACCCCCTGAAGGTCACATAATATACAAACCAAAACATCATATGGAGTGTCTTGGTATCTAGATGGTGGATCCACCTCTAGCAAAGCAGATCTGGTTGGAAGGGAATTTTCCAATATTTGCCTTTTGAGAGACTTAAAGGAAACCTGTCACCCCCCGTGCCGGGGTGACAGGCTCCCAACCCCCCGCTAGAGCACCTCTAAAAATTTTACCCTCTAAAAATTTTTTGTCATTCTTAGAGCCAAATTTTCTTCACTAAGTTGATCCATGTATCCAGTTTCCTCTTCTGGATGGTAATTCCAGCTTCCTTTCGCCTGTATAGGTATAAAAATGAACCCGAACATCTCCCATTGACTATAAAAGGGTTCGAGTTTGGGTCGAACTTCACTACTGTTCGAGGTTCGACTCAAACTCGAACATTTTACTGTTCGATCATCTCTAGTCGAGAACAGCTGGTTACAGAGATGTTGGTCCTCAAACAGTCTGGAAGAGGTGAAATTGGATGGAGCAAGCACATTTTAATTTGTTTCTGCCCTGTCAGGCTTGGTTCTCTCTTGCATTAAAGAGGACCTGTCACCCCCGGTGCCGGGGTGACAGGCTCCCGACCCCCCGCTAGAGCACCTTATACTTACCTAATCCCGCTACTTATGACGGTCCGGTGGTGGAGATGTCAGCGCCCAATCCCCAGCGCTCGTGCTCCTGAGACGAGTCCAACGCTCATAGAGAATGAATGGTGAGTCTGATGCTCTGTTATTCTCTATGAGCATTGGACTCATCTCAGGAGAGTGATCAGGTAAGTATAAGGTGCTCTAGCGGGAGGTCGGGAGCCTGTCACCCCGGCACCGGGGGTGACAGATCCTCTTTAATGCAAGAGAGAACCAAGCCTGACAGGGCAGAAACGAATTAAAATGGCTCTTGCTCCATCCAATTTCACCTCTTCCAGACTGTTTGAGGACCAACATCTCTGTACCCAGCTGTTCTCGACTAGAGATGATCGAACAGTAAAATATTTGAGTTTGAGTCGAACCTCGAACAGTAGTGAAGTTCGACTTGAACTCGAACCCTTCTATAGTCAATGGAAGATGTTCGGGTTCATTTCTATACCTATACAGGCAAAGGGAATCTGTAGTTACCATCCAGAAGAGGTAACTGGATTTATGGATCAACTTAGTGAACAAAAGTTGGCTAAAAGAATGACAAAAAATTTTTTAAGACGGTAAAATACTTAATTTAGTGATTGGCGAGTAGTATCCGATTGAATAGTACGCTATTCGCGCTAGACTGAAACGTATGCTTCTACTTTACATTTATCACTAGTGTTAGATGCATCCAGGCATGCTTACCCTGCAAACAGCACCCACCGCTAAATGTCATTGTGTGTGTGTTATTTGGTCAGACACATTCTACAGTGGTGTGGTTGTCATAGAAACCATGTAAGAGACCCTGTAATTTGAATGTTCACACTTTAAATCCTTTAAAGAGTATCTAAGAGAAGGCAAATTTAAATTGAATTAGCTTGTAAAACCACCCACTACTACCTCCTCTACCTCTACTACATCCTGCCTGCTTAATGGTGACTTTTTCGACCTAAGGGTAGCTTCACACGTACTGTATCGCTGCGTTTTTAACGCTGCGTTTTTTACATGCGCATTTTGATTTTCACATGATTTTCATGTGAAAATCAAAACGCGCATGTAAAAATCGCACCAAAAATGCAGCAATTCGATACGTGTGAAGCTACCCTAAAAACGAAAATTGATTTTGTGGCCCTTGGGATTATTCAATTTGCAAAACACAGCAATCACTGAGCTCAAGGAGATCATTGAAAAAATTCCAATGAAGTACTCAATCAAGAATCTACACTGATGCCCCCAAAATTTAAATATGCAAAAAAGGAGTCCGTGGAGCCTCGGTTGCATTTCTCAAAACACGGGAATAGCCAGATATCCCTAGCCTGTTGCCACGGGGCGCCTCCAGATGGGGAGAGCACCTCACCACCCTGATAGATGACCCCTTAAGTCCCACTCGGTTGCGAGTTTTGGAATATAAATAGGGAAACAGGGTGGCCCTTTTTGTGTCAAAGTGTTACTCAAGGTGCGAGTATTGCAACATGACAAGGGCTTGCCAATGCAGGCATCCATCCATCCACAGACAGCCGTTTCGGGGTATTTGCCCCTCGTCAGTGTGGGGCAGGATTCTGGCTAGTTGGGGGCGATAACAAATCAACCAACAAAACAGCAATCACTGAGCTCAAGGAGATCAGTGAAAAAATTCCAATGAAGTACTCAATCAAAAGTCTCCACTGATGCCCCCAAAATTTAAGTCCGTGGAGCCTCTGTTGCGAGTCTCAAAACACGGGAATAGCCAGATATCCCTAGCCTGTTGCCACGGGGTGCCTCAAGTATTCAATTTGATTCAATTAAATAAATAAATAAATAAAAATA
This sequence comes from Dendropsophus ebraccatus, assembly GCF_027789765.1. NCBI lineage: Eukaryota > Metazoa > Chordata > Amphibia > Anura > Hylidae > Dendropsophus > Dendropsophus ebraccatus. The sequence continues at coordinate 191,399,938 of NC_091456.1, read as the reverse complement.
ATTGAAAGATTGAATTAAATTTAATGAGTCATTAATAGAGATGAGCGGATTTCCCGAAGTTCCCGAAGTTCCCATCTGACTCCCGCTGTCTGCTGGCTCCGTGCAGCGGGTGGATACAGCCTAAGGAACGCCTAGAAAACTGGGATACAGCCATTGGCATAGGCTGTATCCCAGTTTTCTAGGCGTTCCTTAGGCTGTATCCACCCGCTGCACGGAACCGGCAGACAGCAGGAGTCAGATGCCGATAGTTCAGGTTCATACGAACCCGAACTTCGGGAAATCCGCTCATCTCTAGTTATTAACCATACTAGAGAGTCATCATACGTAACTATCTGAGTTTTTATACAGGAAATTAATTAAATGGATAGCTGTTACTATGTGTACCTGAAATACAGAAGAGAACTGTGAGAATGTGAATATGTTCTAAAGCATCACTATGACCATGCTGCATTTTTACTGTCTGTTCTTTTGATTTGATTTGAAATTGAAGATTAAAAAAACAGCCAATAAAGTGGCCTTTACCGAGCTGCTGGCTTCTGCCTTTGAAACAGCTACAAAATGAAAGGAAGGCAGAGGACACCCCTCAATGAGAGATGTTCGGGTTAATTTTGACACCTATATATAGCATAAACTGTAATTATCCTACAGAACAGTAAACTGTAAATATGGAAGAACTCATAGCCTAAAATTTGGCTTTAAGAACATTCATCTAACAGATGAAGAGATTAATTTAAAAAAAAGTTGTTCTGCAATGCAGACTGTCAAAAATGGGCTTTATACCCACTCAGGATAAGTTTAACCACCAACTCCTCTCTTTGAAACATCAATTTATCTAACAGATGAAGAGATTATTTTACAAAAAAATTATTCTGCAATGCAAACTGTCAAAAATTGGCTTTTTACCAACTGAGGACAAACTGGTACCATTGGTGGCAGCGAAAAGAGCCCAGCGGGGAACACGGAGGTTGCGGTTCAATTAAATTCGGTAGCAGGAGAGAAAGAGGCATTTAAAAAATAACCATTTTGAGACCTACAAAGAGGATGAGGAGAAAGAGGACATATGTAGTGCGCATCAAGTTCATACATGTGTATTTTTCAAAAATACATTCCGTTTAAACACTTGGAACGCTAGCTGCGGGAAGCAATAGAATTCAATTTTTAGAAGCAACAGGCATAGGAACTACAGACGTGAGATATACTGCAGTGGAAATGTGGAGAAGGCCTTAGATGTCACGGTAGTTGGAAGCCCAGGACCTGTGTGGCCTTTTTTCTCCGAGCGACTATTCCACAGCAATTTATGTTTTCCCTGCATGTGCCTGTTCATGCTCGTGGTACTTAAACACTTTTCATTTTTTCCTCTACTGACGCGTTGCCGGCAAATACGACATATCACCTCAGTAGAATCAGAGGCTTGATCAAAAAAGGCCCAGGCTTCACAGGTTCGGGACCTCTTAGACGGCGAAAACCTAGTACCAGTCTCCCCGCTGCCACCACTGACCACGGCTGGCGCAGTAATATCAGCGAACTTGTGCGACCACCCCCTCCCTTTCTTAGGTTGGACCCGCACTGTAACTACTTCATCCTCCACTGATGATGCCCTCGGCAGCTGTCGCTCCAAAGGCCACGTTGGATCCGCAATGTCGTCGTCATCATCGTCATGACAGGTGACTTCCTCTATCTGACAGTCTACATCATCAAACTGCGAACTAGAAGCCACAAGCACTTTCGGCATTGCTGACCGCTCGGTATTTCTGATGACAGACCAGCTTCCTAATCCTCCTCTGAGGGCATCAGCAATTGGTCAGAGCAGACTAAATCATCCTCTTTGACCTCTTGACCTTTTGAACCGCCTTCTGACTCCAACTGCATTGTGTGGTCTAGGAGCTTTTCAGAATCTGGATTATTTTCAGTGGCCTGTATATTGGGTAGGGACATTCTACCCATGTTTGCTTCCAGTTGGACTGACGATGATGATGATGACATTTGTGGCCGTGACTGAGAGGAAGAGGAGGTCAAAGCGCTTGATTCAGGGTCTGATAACCAATGAAGAACAGATTGACAACGCTGTTCATTAATAAGGCGCACAGGAAACCTAACAAAAGAGGACAGGCCTGACGATCCTGCTACTGATGATGTTCTCGCTTGTATGTTGGCCGGAGCACTGGAAGCAGTGCCTTGTGCACTACCTCTATCTCCCCTTCCTACACCTGATATTGCTCACCTACCACCTCTGGTTTTCACCATGTTCACAAGATAGATATGAAATCTTAGATAGAATAGACAACAACAAAAAAAATCAACAGATCTACCCACTCTCGATAAATCGACGTACACAAATCAGATGTATGATTAATTACTGGGTATAACAGATGTGAAGTATTCCGTATTTTTTTTTATGACAGACAAGAAACGTATGTCAGCTGATAGGAATACCGCTTTAATCACTGAACAAATGCATTTAAACAAATGAGATGTACGTTTAATTACTGTATAACAGATGTCCTTCTATTTCGTATTTATCCTGAGAGACAGATGATGTTTTTCAGCTTATAGGAATAGAACTGTAATAACTAAACAAATGCACGTACAAAAATGAGATGTACCTTTAATCACTGTATAGCAGATGTCTACTATTTTGTATATTTCCTGCGGGGTAGAGGCAGTTTTTCAGCTTATAAGAATAGAGCTGTAATCAATAAACAAATGCACGTACACAAATCAGATGTACGTTTAATTACCGTATAACAGATGTGAGCAGACCAAAATACACCTTTGGGCACTATGTATATATTGGCAAATCCAATATGCAGCCTGTAATCCCAAAGCTAAGTATTGCCGTCACTGCAATGCTGTCTATGGACAGGAAAATGCTTGTTGCAAATATGCTAGTCTAACCTTGATAAACAACCCACTAATCTCAACCTATCTCAGTAATATCACTAATCTCACTACCTATGTGTGAGATAGGTAGTCTGTTCAGCACAGTGAGTGAGGAGACAATGGCCAATGACTTATCGACTAATGTGACTAATCATGTGATTTTAGCAGTCAGTAAGACCCCTACAGCTCAGCAATGACGTTTCGGACACTTTTATGTGCTCTGCACGGATTGGCTGGCAAAAAGGCGCTCAAACACTAAAATGTTCGAGTTAGAGAAAATCAAGATGTTCGACTTTTGTCGAACAGTTCGATCAACACTATTCTCATCAGTGGTGACAACCACTTTGTTCTGAGGAATCAGAGATACCCCCTCTTTCGGGTGACCATTTTAGATCTTGACGAGTCGACCTAGGGATACAGAGCAGTTTGTCTAGAGAACAATGACTCCTATTCCAGGCTCAGAGGATGCTAGTTTGAAGATCCCTTGTAGGAGTCTTTGCCGAGGAGACCACGTCCAAGGCCGACGGGAGACAACCCAGAACTCTTATCGCTGCTCTCACCATGTTAAGGGGTTCTGAACCAAAACTAAACCTTGTATAGGATCTTTGAAATTCTTTCAGGTGACAGAAGGAGAGACATACGGCTGGAGTCTAGACGAAACTCTAGACGTTTAATTTTCTGAGAAGAGATATGATTTCTCCCGATTTGACTATGAACTCATGGTCCTGAAGAAGCTGAAGTGTAGTCTGCAGATGGGAGGAAAGGAGAGCTTCTGATTCTGCTTTCACCAGTCAATCGTTGAGGTAGGGGACGACCATGATCCCCCTCAAACGCAAGGCTGCCATCAGGACTATTGTCACTTTTGTGAATACCCTTGGGGCAGAAGAAAGTCCAAAAGAAAGGCATGTGAATTGCAGATGGATTATATACTTCTTGGTTTGGAGGGCAAGCCTGAGGAATTTCCAGATAACAGGTAATATGGGTGTGTGAAGATAGGCATCCGTCAAATCTATTTCGCCATGAAGTCGCTTGGTTGCAATATGGAGATGACGGAGTTTTCCATTTTGAAATGCTTCTCTTGAAGATGTTTGTTGAGGTAGGTGAGGTCTATGATAAGCTGATGATTGTTGTTTGGCTTTGGAACCGTGAAGCCGAGAGGCTCTGTCATCATAGCGCAGTGCCTATCCATAGCTCCCCCGCTCCCAGCATCATACCAGAGATCCGTGGCATGGAACGTGTAAATAAGGCCTAAGTACTATGTACAGTGGTACCTCGGTTTTCGAACATAATTGGTTCTGGAAGGCTGTTCCATAACCGAGCAGTTAAAGAACCGAGCTGTAAGTTCCCATAGGGAACAATGTAAATGTGATTAATTGGTTTTTACACTCCGTGGGTCACCCGGCCCACAGAGGGCAAAAACACTCCACATCCCCCGCAGTGAGAGGCAGGAGCGGGTGGCTATTTAACCTCTTAAGGACATATGACGTACCGGTACGTCATATGTCCGCACTTGCACTTCAAAGCGAGGTCGCACGGCGGCCCCGCTTTGAAGTGCCGCGATCCCGGGTGCCGCGAGTAGCCCGGGACCGCTGCTATTAGCGGGCACGGTCTGATCGCCGTGCCCGCTAATTAGCTAATCGGAGGCAGCTGTCAAAGTTGACAGCTGCCTCCGATTACCGGAGGCAACGTTTCCCTGGGGTCTAGTGGGGGAGATCGCTCCTCCGGGACCTTGTCCCGGAGGAGCGATCTCCGTTACTGATGCCGGCCGGGGACGCGTCCAAGATGGCGCCGTCCTCGGCTCGGCACTCGTTCGTTTTCGGCTGCAGCAGCCGAAAGCAAACGAGTGCCGATCTCATGGATCTCTGCAGCATATCTATGCTGCAGAGATCTCAATGAGAGATCCAAGTGTATATACTAGAAGTCCCCCAGGGGGGCTTCTAGTATATGTGTAAAAAAAATAAATAAAGTGTTGTTAATAGTAAAAAGCCCCCTCCCCTAATAAAACTCTGAATCACCCCCCTTTTCCCAGGTTTTAAATAAAAGTAAACAAATAAATAAATAAACATGTTTGGTATCGCCGCGTGCGTAATCGCCCGAACTATTAATTAATCACATTCCTGATCTCGTACAGTAAACGGCGTCAGCGCAAAAAAATCCCAAAGTGCAAATCTGCGCATTTTTGGTCGCATCAAATCCAGAAAAAATGTAATAAAAAGCGATCAAAAAGACGTATATGGGCAATCAAGGTACCGATAGAAAGATCACATCATGGCGCAAAAAATGACAGCTCGCACAGCCCCATAGACCAAAGGATAAAAGCGCTATAAGCCTGGGAATGGAGCGATTTTAAGGAACCTATATTGGTTAACAACGGTTTGAATTTTTTACAGGCCATCAGATACAATATAAGTTATACATGTTATATATCGTTTTAATCGTAACAACTTGAGGAACATGCATAACAAGTCAGTTTTACCCCAGGGCGAATGGCGTAAAAACACATTTCCCCCAAATAAAAGAAATGCGTTTTTTTTTTCAATTTCACCACACTTTGAATTTTTTTCTGGTTTCGCAGTGTACTTTATGCAAAAATTCAGCCTGTAATTGCAAAGTACAATTAGTGACGCAAAAAATAAGGGGTCATGTGGGTTTCTAGGTGGAAAAATGCAAGTGCTATGACCTTTTAAACACAAGGAGGAAAAACCGAAAACGTAAAAACGAAAATGGGCCACGTCCTTAACCCTTTGAGGACCAGGCCCAAAATGACCCAGTGGACCGCGCAAATTTTGATCTTAGTGTTTCCGTTTTTCCCTCCTCCCCTTCTAAGAGCTCCAGCACTTTCAGTTTTTTATCTACAAGCCATGTAAGTGCTTATTTGTTACAGGAATAGTTGTACTGTGTAATGGCGTCTTTCATTTTACCATAACATGTATGATGGAATCCCAAATATATTATTTATGAAGATATAAATAGGTGAAATTGCAAAAAAGAATGCAATATGGTAACGTTTGGGGGGTTCCTGTGTCTACGTAATGCACTATATGGTAACAGCGACATGATACTATTACTCTATAGGTCAGTCTGAACACAACCATATGCAGGTTACACAGATTCTCTAATGTTATATATTTTTTTTAAATGAAATCCTTTTTTTTGGCAATTAATTATAAATAAAATGGGCCTATTGTGACGCTTATAACGGTTTTATTTTTTCACCTACGGGGCTGTATGGGGTGTCATTTTTTCCGCCATGATCTCTAGTTTTTATTAATACCATATTTGTGAAGATCGGACGTTTTGATCACTTTTTATTAATTTTTTTATATATATAATGTAACATAAAATCGGTAATCCGCGCACTTTTTTCCCTCTTTTCGTGTACGCCGTTAACCATTCGCAATGACGCTTGTTATATTTTAATAGATCGGACAATTACGCACGCTACGGTATATTATATGTTTATCTATTTATTTATTTTTATATGTTTTATTTATATAATGGGAAAGGGGGGTGATTTCAACTTTTATTGGGGGAGGGGTTTTGGGGTAGTGTGTTAGTGTTTTTAACTTTTTTTTTTGTACACATTTGAAGTCTCTTTGGGGGACTTGTACATAGATTAGTCTGATTTCTACACTGATGAATGCTATGCCATAAGCATAGCATTGATCAGTGTTATCGGCGATCTGCTCATTGAGCCTGCCTGTGCAGGCTCAGTGCAGCAGATCGCCGATCGGACCGCATGGAGGCAGGTGAGAGACCTCCGGCAGTCCGTTTTACCGATCGGGACCCCCGCAGTCACACTGCGGGGGTCCCGATCAGTAAGTGACAGGGGACTCCCCCTGTCACTTACACTTAAACGACGCGGTCGCGCCGCGATCGCGGCGTTTAAGGGGTTAATGACACGCGGCAGCGCGATCGCTGCAGCGTGTCATTACCGGTGAGGTCCCGGCTGCTGATTGCAGCCGGCCCCCACCTGCTATGAAGCGCGCTCCGCTCCGAAGCACGCTTCATAGCGGGAGAAACACCCAGGGCGTACAGTTACGCCCTAGGTCGTCTGGGGACAGACTTCCATGGCGTAACTATACGCCCTGGGTCGTCTAGGGGTTAAAGGGTTAAAGTGTCACTGTCGTGAAATTTTTTTTTGCAGAAATCAATAGTCCAGCCGATTTTAAGAAACTTTGTAATTGGGTTTATTATCCGAAAAATGCATTTTTATCATGAAAAAGCAGTTTGAAGCTCTCCCCCCTGTCTTCATTGTTCTCCTATGGAGAGAGCTAAAGAAAAGACCAAAACAGGACAACAAAGAGTTAATCTACAAATATCTCACCCATTATCTGTTCTGACCATCACCAGTGACCTGTCTGAGCTCGGATTACAGCTGTCACCCAGCTCCGTGCCTGTAATCCTCTGTTATCTGCTTTCTGCTGCCGGCTAACTCCCTCCTTCCTCCTCCCCCCTCCCCTCTCCCTAGAGCAGACAGGGGACGTCTCCTGCAACAAGTCACAATTTTCAGATTTTTTGGAGTGGATGAAAAAGAGGAAGGAGGGGGGGACCTGGGAAAAGGCTTTTTACATGCAGATAATGGCAGATTTGGCTAATAAACCCAATTACAAAGTTTCTTAAAATCGCCTGGACTATTGATTTCTGCAAAAAAAAAAATACGACAGTGACTCTTTAACGCCGCGCTCCTGCTCCAATCAGCTGCGGGGGACACCCTGTAAAGAAGTGGGGAATCCTATCATAATGATGGGATTCCCCACTTCTTTAAAGGGTGTCCCCAGCAGCTGAGAGGAGCAGGAGCACAGCGGCAAGTTTAAATAGCCGCCCGCTACTGCCTTTCACTGCGGGGACAGGCTGTAAAGAAGCCGGCTCCCTGCACTGTCCTCCTGTCTCTCCCCACCAGCCCCCGCCCCCCCCCCCGCCGTCCTGGAGCGCTTCCGATAAACTTACCCAACCTGTACACCCCTATAGACTGTGGCGCGCCTGCAGCCCTGCTCACCAGCTTCTTGCTCCCGCTGCTCCCCGCGGGGAGCAGCGGGAGAAAGAAGCTTGTGAGCGGGGCTGCGGGTGCAACAGCACGGGCGCTGCACTTCTTTACAGGGTGTCCCCCGCAGCTGATTGGAGCAGGAGCGCGGCGGCAAGTTTAAATAGCCGCCCGCTCCTGCCTCTCACTGTTCCCGAACACGTCGAACTGTCAGCTGAACATCAGTTCAGCTGACAGTTATCCCCCTGGTTTTGTTCGGATACCGAGCAAAACTTCAGGGGGAAATTTAGTTCAAAAACCGAATTGTTCGAATCCCGAGGTGTTCGGGAACCGAGGTTTTACTGTATAGCTAATAAAAATCTCTTCTGCCTCATTCAGTGCGATATAAAGTTAACCCACTGTTGTGCTGCCGTAGAACGTCCAGCAATGTGAATATTTTTCTTTTTTTATCTCCAGTATGTACTTTTTTTAATTATCATTATTATTGTTGTTATTATTATTATTATTTATTTGGTTTTTACATTCCCCATCTTTGTTCCCTTCAGGTTTCTACAGTAACATCAGCTGCTGATATCTTCTACATGAGATCTTTTTCCAAATTGACTCCTCAAGGATGAAGAGAGACAGGAGCAAGATAGCGGAGAGGATAATAACCCTCACCCTAGAGATACTCTTCCGGCTTACTGGAGAGGTGAGGGATTCTGGGAGTGATGTCATCATGACATCATTCTTATCTATGGAATAACAGATGGATAGGACTGGGGAGGTGAGGGATTCTGGGAATGGATGGAGTGATAGTAATGTGTCTCTCCACACACAGGATTACACAGTAGTGAAGAAGTCCTCTAGTGGGCGCTGTGGGGCCCCTGGGTGTGAAGGATGGGGAAGAACCCTGAGCCCAATCCCGGGGCCCCTGATACATGAGGAAATGGAGGAAGAGAAGATCCTAGAAGTCACCAACAAGATGATGGAGCTGCTGAGTGGAGAGGTGAGACTGTGGCTGCTGGGAATGCTGGGACATTATACAGTAAGACCACTGGAGGGGTGGGGGGATGACTGTGTGACCATTGTGTGTGTCAGGTTCCTATAAGGTGTCAGGACGTGGCGGTCTATTTCTCCATGGAGGAGTGGGAGTATGTAGAAGGACACAAGGATCAGTACAAGGATGTGATGCTGGAGGATCAGCAGCCCCTCCCATCAGCAGGTAATAGACAGGACTATATACACACCTCCTCTCTGTATTATCTGGATGGAAAGAATGAATTAAGTCTCTGTATGTGTTCCCTCCAGTCAGATCCAGTAAGAGAACAGCACCAGATAGATGTCCCCGTCCTCTTCTCCCACAGGATCAGGATCAGGTAGATGGAGATGTTCCCTATGATCTGTACATCCCACCTGGCTTCTCCTACTGTCTGATGACTTTTACAATATTTCTCTCACATCTTATGAATCAGGGGGAAGATGGGAACAATATTAATGCTCCAGAGACAGATGTGAGCGGTGATGAGCAGTATAAGGAGGACATCACTACAGGGAAAAATCTGAACTATATTAATGCCATGCTCAAGGTGGTCAAAGAAGAAGAAGAGGAGACATACATGAGCGGTGATGAGCAGTATAAGGAGGAAGTTACTGGAGGGAAGAAACTGAACTGTTTTAATGCTACAGACATTAGGATAAAGGAAGAGGGAGATGAAGAAGAGACAGATGACAGCAGTGATGAGCAGTATAAGGAGGACATCACTACAGGTAACCGCCCAGGTGAGTAGTGACCACTATATGCAGAGAACAGTCACACATTCTCCTCAGTCACCGGCTGTAACTATTCTGTGTGGAATATTATAAGCTCTGTGTCCTGTCAGTTTTCCAGCTATATAATTATTCAGCCTAAGATCTAATATAATATAGATGAGGATGTGACGCGGCTGCAGGTAATAACACATGATGTGTGTATAATATATGGAATACTGCCATATAATATGTGTGCGCTGTGCCGCCCTGTAGCTGGGTTGTGCTTCACTATCTGGAGAAAAGTGCGGCACTGCCAGCAGAACATTTCCCGCCTGATGAACATGTCTCCAGTTCTGTAAGAATTTCCCACACTTGAATAGTCGTGTCCCACCGGCCCCCGGACTGATGGCGTCTGTAGCTTTTATACATTTCCCTCTATTTCAACCTTTAAACTCTATAACCTGAACTCAAGGTCATAGAGGACTTTTCAATGGGTTTGGCCGATATTCATAACCAAACTCCGCCTGAGAACAACATAGAGTTCCTGCAGATGATGTTATTACCCATAATGCATAGTGACGCTGGACTCCTGTTTTACTCTATGAACCAGATGACACGGAATGCACCTGCCTCAGTGTGTCAGTGGGAGAGCTCGCCCGTCTCCGCTTCTGCCGTTCTATAATTCTTATTATGTTACATAAAAAAGAGTAACTTTCCATGTCTGCAATATGTTTAAGCTTCTATAACTGGGAAATCAGAGAAATGGTGTTTTCTCCTTTGCAGATGATTCTACCAGGAGCTCAGGGGGACATCAGATCTCCTCAGAGGATCATATCACACAAGATACATATGAGGAGCCAACCACTATCCCAGATACACCCTCAGCCCCTCACAGCAAAGATCTCTCATCTCATCCTGTTATACAAGTCCCATCTTCTGCTCCATCACAGCAAGCTGACATTTACAGAGAAGACGATGAACATCAAACAGATAATACAGGAAAGCCTCAGGTTTCATATTTACAACATAAAAAATATCTTACAGGGGAGAAGCCATTTTCATGTTCAGAATGTGGGAAATATTTTACTCACAGATCAAGTCTTCTTAAACATCAACAAATTCACACAGGGGAAAAGCCATTTTCATGTTCAGAATGTGGCCAATGTTTTACTCGGAAATCAGTTCTTGTTTACCATCAAAGAATTCACACAGGGGAGAAGCCATTTTCATGTTCAGAATGTGGGAAATGTTTTATTGTGAAATCACATCTTGTTAAACATCAACAAATCCACACAGGGGAGAAGCCATTTTCATGTTCAGATTGTGAGAAATGTTTTACTCGGAGATCATCTCTTGTTAGACATCAGAGAACTCACACAGGGGAGAAGCCATTTTCATGTTCAGAATGTGAGAAATCTTTTACTGGGAAATCACATCTTGTTAAACATCAACAAATTCACACAGGGGAGAAGCCATTTTCATGTTCAGAATGTGGAAAATGTTTTAATCAGAAATCATATGTTCTTGAACATCAAAAAATTCACACGGCGAAGAAGTCATTTTCATGTTCAGAATGTGGGAAATGTTTTACTCGGAAAGCAAAGCTCCTTGAACATCAAAAAAATCACACAGGGGAGAAGCTATTTTCATGTTCAGAATGTGGGAAATGTTTTACTGGGAAATACCATCTTGTTAAACATCAACAAATTCACACAGGGGAGAAGCCATTTTCATGTTCAGAATGTGGAAAATGTTTTTCTGACAAATCATATCTCGTTACGCATCAGAGAACTCACACAGGGGAGAAACCTTTTTCATGTTCAGAATGTGGCAAATGTTTTACTTGGAAATCAATTCTTCTTGAACATCAAAAAATTCACACAGGGGAGAAGCCATTTTCATGTTCAGAATGTGGGAAGCGTTTTACTTGCAAGTCAAATCAACTTAAACATCAAAAAATTCACACAGGGGAGAAGCCATTTTCTTGTTCAGAATGTGGGAAATGTTTTACTTGCAAAAAAAGTCTTCTTGGTCATCAAAAAATTCACACAGGGGAGAAGACATTTTCATGTTCAGAATGTGGGAAATGTTTTATTCATAAATCAGAGCTTGTTAAACATCAAAGATTTCACACTGGAGAGAAGCCATTTTCATGTTCAGAATGTAAGAAATGTTTTACTCAGAGATCATCTCTTGTTACACATCAAAGAATTCATGCAAGAGAGAAGCCATTTTCATGTTCAGAATGAGAGAAATGTTTTGGTCACAAATCAAGTCTTCTTGAACATCAAAAAATTCACAGTGGAGAAGCCATTTTCATATTCAGAATGTGGTAAATAATTTAGTCAAATCAAATATTCTTGAACATCAAAACATTCCCACGAGTAGAAGCCACTTTCATGTTTACAATATGTGAAATGTTTTAGTCAAAAATTAAGTCATCTACAACATTAAAACATTCACACGGGAGTACTTACTTTCATGTTCAGAATGTGGAAAATATTTTGTTCTGAAATTAACTCGTTAGCCATCAAAAAAATCAAACAAGGTAGAAGCCGTTTTTATGGTTAAAATTTTCATGTTTAAAATGTACGAAATGTTTTACTCAAAAAATATTTTTTGTTGAGCATTAGAGAATACACACAGGGGAGAAGCCGCTTTCATGCTCAGAATGTGGTAAATGAATATAAAGGATTGTTTATAATTATAAAGAGAAGTGACTGTATGTGGAAGTAATGCCAGGTGGTGTTGTAGGGGTAATGCCAGGGGGTGTTGCAGGTATATATTACAATATTTTATAATGATTTTACTATTGTCAGGGATTAGTGTGCTCGCTCAGCTCTTTCATTTGCAGCTTCAGTTGCACAGTCCTGGCAGGCTTCATCTGCAACTTTGTCGCTTCCTTTTATGTTTACTCTGATTTTATTTAGAAGCCAACAGAGCAAATTGTACAACATGTCAAATCAATGACCAAAAAATGTCAGTTATAGTGGCATAAAGAATAACCGTGATACATAGCACATCATGTTTTACATATAATTTGAAGCAACATAAGGAGCATAATGAAACACAGGGTAGCTATGCATCTACGCTATGAAAATGGAATGAACAAGGCACCTTGAGGTGCTGCAATTTTGGAGAAATATCAAGAAAGGACATGCGCCCATGAGGGGCCAACACAATGAAGCCAGTACAGTATAGGCTCATGCATAAGGGCGCAGAAAAGAATCAAAAGAAAAAGGAAAGAAAGGAAGCAAAGAAGCATAAGAAAAAAGAAAGAAAAAAAAAAAAAAGGGGGGGGGGGGAAACAGCAACGACAACAAAGACAAGACAGAGCGGAACACATAAACACAGGGGAAGGGGGTAAGGGACCATGACATAGAGAGGGGGGGGGGGTAAAGGGGGTAAAAGGGCGCTGACCCTCAACACCACAGACTCACCTCAGCTCCATACCCTCACAATAAGAGACTAGCAAAATCTGGAGCCTCCACAAAGAGGGTCCACGCAGTCCAGATCTTACGGTGCGCCTCCGTTCTGCCCTGCGCCTCGGCCACAAATTCCTCCGCCCGTTGAATTCCCTGCATTTCAGTGAACCACTCCCGCAATACAGGGGTCACAACCGTCTTCCAGTGTCTCGGTATCACAGCTCTCGCAGCCGCAAGAACATGTCTCAGCACGCCCTTCTTGTGACGTGACATTGAGCCGGGTAGTAGGGAAAGGAGCATGGCACTTGGAGTATTGGCTATACGTTTACCAGAGTACACCTCATACACCCGTAATACTCCTTCCCAGAACACCTTGATTTTGGGGCAACTCCACCAAATGTGAAGGAGTGTTCTTGTCGCTTCCTTTTAATACTGGGGGGAATAAACTAAGGTCATGTTACTGATGAACTTGCTGTGATTATCCTTCCAGACATTACAAAGTTGCAGATAGGGACTTGTTTACATCATCCTAGTCAGAAGGGAGGGAGACAAAAGCTCAAAGATTTTTTTAGGTGTATACATAGATAGATACAGTGTGTGTGTGTGTGTGTGTGTGTGTGTGTGTGTGTGTGTGTGTGTGTGTGCAGGGCCGCTTCTACCATGAGGCGGAATGAGTATTCCGCCTCAGGCGGCACATTCTGGGGTCCCTTTAGGGGCGGCAACTTCTGCCCTGTCATCTGACTCCCGCCGCCCGCTCAGGTGTCCCCCTTTCCGCATCCCTAGAAGCTGCAGCTCTGCAGCTTCTAGGGATGCACTGCCGTCAGACTCGTGGCCCTCGGTGACAGGAGAAGACGCCCCCACTCACACTGTAATCCTCTCTCCTGTACTGTACGGCATCCGCTGGGTGACAGGCCCCTCCCCCAGGCCAGGTCACAATGCTGTACAACAGAGAGCTTGTATGGCGCTGTGACCTGGCCTGGGGGAGGGGCCTGTGTGGCGTCTTTTCCTGTCACCGAGGGAAAGGAGAAGCGGTGGATGGTGAGGAGGGGAGCAGGTGGGGGCCCTCAGGTTTTGCCGGGACTGTCCTGATTCTGACGAGACAGCCCCGGCAAAACCATGTCCCGGGAAGCCCCGCCCCCTGCCGCGGGAAGCCCCGCCCCCTGCCGAGCGCGAGTGATGTCACCCATGCAGAGTGGGAGAGGAGTCCCTGGAAGACTAGAGGGTCCATACTGGTGAGGTGAGTATGGCTTTTTTTGTTTTAAATACAGATGAAGGGGCTAGTGGTATGATGATCAAGGCACAGGAGGAGGATGAAGGGAGAAGTAGTATGATGATGAAAGGGCAGAAGGATGAGAGGGGTTATACTATGATGATGAAAGGGCAGAAGGATGAGAGGGGTAGTAGTATGATGATGGAGGGACAGGAGGATGAGAGGGGTTGTACTATGAGGATGGAGGAGGAAGGAGGATGAGAGGGGTTGTAGTTTGATGATGGAAGGACAGGAGGATGAGAGGGGTAGTACTATAATGATGGATGGGCAGGAGGATGAGAGGGGTTATACTATGATGATGGAAGGGCAGGAGGGTGAGAGGGGTAGTACTATGATCATGGAAGGGCAGGAGGATGATAAAGTGGGTCGTAGTATGATGATGGAGGGTCTGGAGGATAAAGGTGGGGGTAGTAGTATGATGATAGGGCAGGAGGATGAAGGGGGGAGGAGGATGAAGGGGGGAGTAGTATGATGGTGGAGGGGGAAGGAGGATGAAGGGGGGAGTAGTATGATGATATGGGTAAGGTGGTCTCTGAGGCTAACAGTATTATTGAGGGTCTGAAGCTGGCAGTATTAGGCCGTCTGAGACCTATACTATTTGGGGGTCTCTAACACTTGGCTCCCCATATGTCACCACCATTAAGACTGGCACTTATACATGCTCCTCTGCAGCCGCCGCTCTCCGCTCAAAGAAGTATCATGTTACTTCTTCGAGCGGAGAGCGGCGGCTGCGGAGGAGCGCACGCTCTCCCATAGATGGGCTATGGGACAGTGAGACAGGCGGGATCCTGCGGCGGAGAGTTCCACCGCGGAATTCCACCTGTTTTACTCAGTGTGAACATACCCTTAGTGTATGCACTTCTGTTATATAGTTCTGTATGCACTGTTGGTATGTAGTTATATATGCAATGTTCACTGCTGGTATATAGTTGTGTTTGCGGGGGAAGGGGCGCAGTTTCAATTTTCGCCTCAGGCAGCATAGAACCTAGAATCGGCCCTGTGTGTGTGTGTGTGTGTAAATAAATATGTATATATAATATAGGGTGGGCTATAAGTTTGGATACACCCTGATGAAAATGGCAGTGGTTGCTGATATCACCTAACCATTTGTGGCATGGGAGGGGGAAAACATTTGAGGTGCCCATCAGCAAAGCTGTCATTTTGGATTCAACTTTACTTTTTTCAATGGGAAGGGGGTCATGTGACACCTCAAACACATAGGGGGACATGTATCATCTGGCGTAATGTGATTTTTGGCGGAAAGTGCCGATTTGCAAATGATTTTATTCGCAAATGGCTGATTTGCGAATAAAATCGGGGGGCGGAGAGGGGGTGTGGAGGGGGCGAATTCAGAGTCAGCGCAATTTACTATTCGTTCCGGCAAAAGATACGCCGAAAACCTACTCCAGCTCTCAGCAGGCGTAGGTTTTCTGCTGTGCGCACTGGCGGGCACGGCATTTATGTAGGGGCAGTCCGCCTCTACATAAATCTCCGTAGCACCGGAGCTGTGGGGACATTTTTGAGTCCGGTGCAGAAAACGCAGGACTTAATAAATGTCCCCCATAGAGAATTGCACATGTAATACAATGACTGGCTCATTTTTAACGTAGCTCACAGTGCTGCCCATTGTGTTGAACTGTCATCGTGATTCTGTTCGACAGCAATACCACAAGAGAAATGCTGCCACAGGCCTCCTGTATCCGTTGTTTCAGGTGCCCCACATCCTGGATCTTCACGGATCATACCACAGCCCTTGGGGGCCATTCCACTGGGCCACGGCGGCCAATCCACTTCCCAGGAAACCACATCGAGGAACGTTCGGACCTGACATCCGTAATGTAGTGGTGCACCATCTTGCTGGAAGAACTAAGGGAATGTGCCGGCTCCAGTGCACAGAGAGGCAAACACATCATCATGGAGCAATTGCAGATACGGCTAGATTCACACTGCGTTTTCAGCATCCGTTTAACGGATCCGTTTTTTTTAACGTCCAGAAAAATAGGGTCAGCAACGTGTTTTGGTCCGTTTTGGTCCGCCAAAAAAAACGGATCCGTTTTTTTTTATAATGGAAGTCAATGGAAAAACGGATGCACACAAATGAATCCGTTTTTTGCAATCCGTTTTTCATGCGTTTTTTTCAAAAAACGGATGCGTTAAACGGATGCTGAAAACGGAGTGTGAACCTAGCCTACCCAGTGGGACTTAGGTTTCCATTGATGGAGAATGGCCCCACTATCTTCATAGCCCATATACCACACCAGCAGTTTTTGTGTTCCAGCACATTTGGAGGGGTCTGTCCAGTGTGGGTTACTGTCGGACTGTTAGTTTTGTATAACGTCACTAATCACATAAAAGTTTGCCTCATCACTGAACAGAACCTATTGTGTAAACCAGGAATGGGGAACCCTCCGCCCTCCAGCTGTTGCAAAACTGCAATTCCCATTATGCCTGAACAGCCAAAGCAAAGGGTTGTGTACTGCGCTCACCAGACATCAACACAATGTCTGTCCGCTCCTTGTTGGTAACTACTGCGATGTGGCAATGGCTGTAACAATAAAAAATCATGTCAATAACTCAATAATGAATAAAGATATATTAAAAATGAGCCCACCATTGTTTTTCTTGTGTGATTCTCTATGTGTTTGATGTGTCACATGACCCCCTTCTCATTGAAAAAGTTGAATCCAAAATGGCAGCTTTGCAGATGGGCATCAACCAGCTTAAAATGTTTCCCTCTCCCATGCCACAAATGGTAAGGTGATATCAGCAGCCACTGCCATTGTTATCAGGGTCTATTCATACTTATGGCCTACCCTGTGAGTGTGTGTGTGTGTGTGTATATATATATACACATACATATACACACAGTGGTACCTTGGTTTAAGAGTAACTTGGATTAAGAGCATTTTGCAAGAAGAGCTCACAGTTTTTCAAAATTCTAACTTGGTGTAAGAGCATTGCTTTGGTTTAAGAGCTCCCTGTACTGGGTGGGAGGGGGAGTGGGGGAGGGGCATGGCCTGCATAGCGGGGTCTACAGCCCTGTACTCTGACCCAGGAAGTCTCCCTCAGCTTCCAAATCATAGCAGATCAGGCTGGGGCTTGCATCGGGGGACAGGACTGGGGAGGTAATCTCGCAATAGCTGTAACCCCTCTCTCCCCGGACAGAGATTTCTGAATTTATGTGACCACAAATGTCCTGCTCATATATAATATATAATATGCCTGCACTCACACTCAGTTATACACACTGCTGATATATTCCTTCACTCACACTCAGCTATAGACACTGATGCTATAATATGCCTGCACTCACACTCAGCTATACACACTGCTGCTACAATGTGCCTGCACTCACACTCAGCTATACACACTGCTGCTATAATGTGCCTGCACTCACACTCCGCTATACACACTGCTGCTATAATGTGTCTGCACTTACACTAAGATATACACACTGCTGCTATAATGTGTCTGCACTTACACTCAGCTATACACACTGCTGCTATAATGTGCCTGCACTTACACTCAGCTATACACACTGCTGCTATAATGTGCCTGCACTTACACTCAGCTATACCTACGCTGCTATAATCTGCTTGCACTTACACTCAGCTATACACACTGCTGTATAGAGAAGTTTCTCTCACTGTCCTTCTGCAACTCTCTGTGATTCTCACATCCTGATTGCTGAACACACCCCTTCCCCATTGCTGTCATGTGACCACACAGACCTCTGACAGCAGCCCTGCTTCTCTATTCTATCCTGTTGTACTACGCTACTGCATTATGGGGATCTGCAGCTCCATCCTGTATCTACAAACTGCTGCTGTGTTATCAGGGTTATACAGTTACTATACATTATACACCACATGCTGCTATACTGTACAGTAACTTATATATCACATATCCAGCTGCTGCTGTGTTATCAGGGTTATACAGTTACTATACATTATACACCACATGCTGCTATACTGTACAGTAACTTATATATCATATATCCAGCTGCTGTGTTATCAGGGTTATACAGTTACTATACATTATACACCACATGCTGATTGCTATACTGTACAGTAACTTATATATCACATATCCAGCTGCTGTGTTATCAGGGTTATACAGTTACTATACATTATGCACCACATGCTGCTATACTGTACAGTAACTTATATATCACATATCCAGCTGCTGCTGTGTTATCAGGGTTATACAGTTACTATACATTATACACCACATGCTGCTATACTGTACAGTAACTTATATATCATATATCCAGCTGCTGTGTTATCAGGGTTATACAGTTACTATACATTATACACCACATGCTGATTGCTATACTGTACAGTAACTTATATATCACATATCCAGCTGCTGTGTTATCAGGGTTATACAGTTACTATACATTATACACCACATGCTGCTATACTGTACAGTAACTTATATATCACATCTCCAGCTGCTGCTGTTATCAGGGTTATACAGTTACTATATATTATACACCACATGCTGCTATACTGTACAGTAACTTATAATATCACATATCCAGCTGTTTCTCATTGTTTATTTTATCTGTTCTACATGTTATTCCGACCCCCCCCCCCCCCCATTATTTTGGGGTGTGGAACCAATTGTCTGCATATCAGTGATTTCTTATGGGAAAATTTGCTTTGGCTTAAGAGTGGATTTGGATTACAAGCACGAATTATGCTCGTAATCCAAGGCACCACTGTATATAATAATACCTCAGTGTTCAAAAGTTTCTGAATTTGAACTATTCAGTATTCAAATGAAAATTTACCCAGCAGTAACGTTTGGAATTCGAACTTTACTCGGTATCTGAACATTGCAAGTGTGGATGGTGGGTTGTACCTGGTGAGTTTAGCAGTGGTGAGGCTTGTATAAGACTGCTGGAATGCATATACAGTACAGTAGTAGTACAGGCAGTGCACCACCATCTCCCATCCTGTACTGTATAAGATTTCTGGAGTGCATATACAGTACAGTAGTAGTACAGGCAGTGCACCACCATCTCCCATCCTGTACTGTATAAGATTGCTGGAGGCATATACAGTACAGTAGTAGTACAGTCTGTGCACCACCATCTCCCATTGTGTACTGTATAAGATTGCTGGAGTGCATATACAGTACAGTAGTAGTACAGGCAGTGCACCACCATCTCCCATCCTGTACTGTATAAGATTGCTGGAGGCATATACAGTACAGTAGTAGTACAGGCAGTGCACCGCCATCTCCCATCCTGTACTGTATAAGATTGCTGGAGTGCATATACAGTACAGTAGTAGTACAGGCAGTGCACCACCATCTCCCATCCTGTACTGTATAAGATTGCTGGACTACATATATAGTACAGTAGTAGTACAGGCAGTGCACCACCATCTCCCATCCTGTACTGTATAAGATTGCTGGAGGCATATACAGTACAGTAGTAGTACAGGCAGTGCACCACCATCTCCCATCCTGTACTGTATAAGATTGCTGGAGGCATATACAGTACAGTAGTAGTACAGGCAGTGCACCACCATCTTCCATCCTGTACTGTATAAGATTGCTGGAGTGCATATACAGTACTGTAGTAGTACAGGCAGTGCACCATCTCCCATCCTGTACTGTATAAGATTGCTGGAGGCATATACAGTACAGTAGTAGTACAGGCAGTGCACCACCATCTCCCATCCTGTACTGTATAAGATTGCTGGAGGCATATACAGTACAGTAGTAGTACAGGCAGTGCACCGCCATCTCCCATCCTGTACTGTATAAGATTGCTGGAGTGCATATACAGTACAGTAGTAGTACAGGCAGTGCACCACCATCTCCCATCCTGTACTGTATAAGATTGCTGGAGGCATATACAGTACAGTAGTAGTACAGGCAGTGCACCACCATCTCCCATCCTGTACTGTATAAGATTGCTGCAGTGCATATACAGCACAGTAGTAGTACAGGCAGTGCACCACCATCTCCCATCCTGTACTGTATAAGATTGCTGGAGGCATATACAGCACAGTAGTAGTACAGTAGCAGTGTCCCAGAGTAGGTGTGGCTGCTGTGTTTTCTTGCCCACCTATAGTCAGGTATTTCTGTGTAGGACTCTGGGTGAATTGTATCTGCATTCTGCCTGTATCTTCTATTAATACCAATGATTTCTATTTCTGCTGCACTGCTTATTTTATGCCACTAACCAATCAGTGAGCTGGGTGCCTCAAGTGATTTGGCCAATCACTGTCCAGTATCAAAGCTTTTCTGTTGTGTTCTGCCCAATCAGGGATGAGTTTATTCCCCTGAGGAGATGGAGTCCTGAGAGGATTTCTGTGAGGGAGCTGCTGTCATGGCTCCCCAGCTAAAGACCCCAAACCAAGGAGTGTGTTATTTCTCTAAAAACAACCTCATCTTATGTTTCGCTACAGGCCTACTGAGGAGACTTAGGTGAAAAAGGACTGAAGGGACCACCTCTACTTACACTGGGCGGCTGCTATGTTCTCTCTCCTGACAACCAATGCAGGACTACTAGTCAGTGGCTAGGTAAGCAGATAAAGTAAAGACTCCACTGCAATTCGCTAGGTTTCCCTAAGGGGCCCCCCAGCGGCTAGCTTTACTCATAACCTGGGACCTACATTTCCTGCTCTATGTCACTATGTGCTCATAGACAGCAAACAGATGGAAGATTTATACCCATGGGTGCAGGTACTCTCTCCCAGAGCCCACAGCTCAGTACCTCAGGGCCTAAGTAGAGGCCCCCAATAATCCTATAGTAACTCTCAGTGCACTCCTCTCTAGCTACAAGATTCAAAGACTTTCCTATTTAATAAATTATTCAAGCATTATTCCTCCAGGGAGAAACTGTGTCCAAATCTACAGATACCCAGCTCAGGGATTGTAAAAAAATAAAAAAAATATAAATATATATATATATATATATATATATATATATATATATATATATATATACATATATCATTTTCAAGATGAACGCACTGCTATACAGGTGTAGGTAATGGAAGCAAGCAGGGACTTGACAAAACAGACCCTCCAACTTCAATATGTATCAGGGATCTTGCAGCACTCCAAGAAACGTGTTATTATTCTATACATGGCAAATTTCCATGCAACCTTTCCGCTCCTCAGTGGAGCCTTTCTCAAGCACACATACACAGCTCTGCTCCACACACATCACACACAGCTCTGCTGCATATACATCACTTGATCCAGAAGCGAAATTAGGGGGGGGGAGGCTCCTGGGCCCACACTGGCAGGGGCCCACTGAAGTCCCAGATGGTTAATGCTGTCTGTGGAAGATATTTCAGACACCCTTAATACGTCTGTAGGGCCCACCAGACGGCATCAGCGCCTGGCAGGTGCGGGCCCCCTGCTCCTGGGGGCCCCACTCAGTCACCTGATGCTGCCCCTGGCCGGGGATGTTCTGCTCACTCCTCTCATGTTGCACGGCAGATGTAGCTCCTCCCCCTCAGCTACACACTGCTCTGCATAGGGCTGTGTATGAGGAGGGGAGGAGGGGCAGCCATGTGAGGAGAGGAGCCCAGGGATCCTGCAACTGGATGGCTGCCAGGTGTATGGCTGACTGAAGAGGAGCAGCAGCAGCTGACAGAGTTATCATCATTATTGTGTCTTTCAGGCTGCTGTGTGCTGTAAGTTGTATTGGGCAGACTGAGTGAGGGGACGTACAGAGTGCCCCCCTCCTGATGCTGGAGCCTGGACATCTCTGTACAGGCAGCAGCTTCACTGAACTAGTTTTAAGTTTATTCATTTTCTGCCAATACGTTTGCCCCCCTCCCCTGTGCAGAGCTCGGTGCAGCATGGTTGTTGTTTTTATTATCTACCCCCTAAACAGCAACATACAATATAGGCCCTATTCCACCAACAGATCTGACCACAGATTATCTGCCAAAGATTTGAAGCCAAACCCAGGTGTGGATTTAAAAAGAGGAGAAATCCAGTCGTTCCTTTATGACCTGTTCTCTGATTATAGTCTGTTCCTGGGTTTGGCTTCAAATCTTTGGCAGATAATCTGTGGTCAGATCTGTTGGTCGAATAGGGCCTTAAGTCTCATCTGTGCCCCAACAGTGTCATCTCCAGTGTGTTATCTCCCCTCCCCCACCCAGAATGCCTGCAGTCTTTTACCTCCCCTTAGGCTATGCTCACACTACGTAAGTTCCATGGAAATCACGGCCGTTGTTTTAACAGCCGTGATTTCCACGGAACTTACGCAGTGCTGCAGGCTGAAGGGATCCCAGCCAGAGTGTATATACATAGTATACGCTCCGGCCAGGATCCCTAGCGGCGCCGTAAAAAACTGACATGTCTGCTTTCTGCGGCCGCTATTCAGTGAATAGCAGCCGCAGAAAACCATGTCAGTGCACACTATGGATCGAGCAGCTCTGGCCGCAAGCTCCATAGTGTGTAGTGGAGAGTTATGATCAGAACTCTGCGGCAGGGCCGTCTTACCCATTGGGCATGGTGGGCGGCTGCCTGGGGGCCCTTGCCCGCTGTCACAGCAGGCAGGGGCCCCCTAGGATGCAAGGGTCCCCGGGCAGCCGCCTACCACGCCTAGTGGGTAAGACGCCCTCGGCGCTCCCCCTTGCCCTTCTCTCTCTTGCGACCGCAAGCACTTTCTTGCTTGCGGTCGCAAGAGGAAATCCGGCCCCCGGCTGATGTGGCGCTCCCTGGGGGATTCTCAGGGAGCGCACGCATCAGGAACCGCAGTGCGCGTTGCTGGGACTTCTTGTACCGGAAGTCCCGGCCCGGGCGCACACTGAGCTTCCGGATGTGTGCGCTCCCTGAGAATCCCCCAGGGAGCGACGCATCAGCCGGGGGCAGAAGAAGCGAAAACAGCAGCGACGGGGGAGCGCTTGTTAGGTGAGTTGTGTGCTTGTTTGTTTTTATCTGCTGTGCAGGGGGGAGTGATCTGTAAGGGGGGAATACGGGGGAGCCATCTATATGTGGGGGGGGGATACAGGGGGGAGCCATCTATAAGGGGGGAATATGGGGGAGCGATCTATACGGGGGGATACAGGGGGGAGCCATCTATAGGGGAGATACAGGAGGAGCCATCTATAGGGGGGGGATACAGGGGGAGCCATCTATAAGGGGGTAATACGGGGGAGCCATCTATACGGGGGGATACAGGGGGGAGCCATCTATAGGGGAGATACAGGGGGAGCCATCTATAGGGAGGGATACAGGGGGAGCCATCTATAAGGGGGTAATACGGGGGAGCCATCTATAAGGGAGGGATACAGGGGGAGCCATCTATAAGGGGGTAATACGGGGGGAGCCATCTATAAGGGGGTAATACAGGGGGAGCCATCTATAAGGGGGGAATATGGGGGAGCCATCTATAAGGGGGGAATACAGGGGGAGCCATCTATAAGGGGGTAATACAGAGGGAGCCATCTATAAGGAAGGAATACGGGGGAGCCATCTATACGGGGGGGATACAGAGTGGAGCCATCTATAAGGGGGGAATACGGGGGAGCCATCTATACGGGGGGGATACAGGGGGGAGTCATCTATAAGGGGGTAATACGGAGGAGCCATCTATAAGGGAGGGATACAGGGGGAGCCATCTATAAGGGGGTAATACAGGGGGAGCCATCTATAAGGGGGTAATACGGGGGGAGCCATCTATAAGGGGGTAATACAGGGGGAGCCATCTATAAGGGGGGAATATGGGGGAGCCATCTATAAGGGGGGAATACGGGGGAAGCCATCTATAGGGGGGGATACAGGGGGAGCCATCTATAAGGGGGTAATACAGAGGGAGCCATCTATAAGGAAGGAATACGGGGGAGCCATCTATACGGGGGGGATACAGAGTGGAGCCATCTATAAGGGGGGAATACAGGGGGGAGCCATCTATAAGGGGGGAATACGGGGGAGCCAACTATAGGGGGGATACAGGGGGGAGCCATCTATAAGGGGGGAATACGGGGGAGCCGTCTATAGGGGGGGATACAAGGGAAGCCATCTATAGGGGGGGATACAGGGGGGAGCCATCTATAAGGGGGGAATACAGCGGAGCCATCTATAGGGGGGGATACGGGGGGAAGCAATCTATAAGGGGGGGATATAGGAGGGAGCCATCTATAGGGGGGGTACAGGAGGGAGCCATCTATAAAGGGGGATACAAGGGAAGCCATCTATAGGGGGGATACAGGGGGGAGCCATCTATAAGGGGGGAATACAGAGAAGCCATCTATAGAGGGGATACGGGGGGAAGCAATCTATAAGGGGGGAATATGGGGGAGCCATCTATATGGGGGGATACAGGGGGGAGCCATCTATAAGGGGGGAATACGGGGGAGCCATCTATAAGGGGGGGTACATAGGGGAGCCATCTATAAGGGGGGGAATAGAGGGGGAGCCATCTGTATGGGGGGAATAGATGGGGAGCCATCTATAAGGGGGGAATACAGGGGGAGCCATCTGTACGGGGGGAATACAGGGGGAGCCATCCATAAGGGGGGAATACAGGGGGAGCCATCTGTACGGGGGAAATACAGGGGGAGCAATCTATACGGGTGGATACAGGGGGAGCCATCTATACGGGGGGATACAGGGGGAGCCATCTATACGGGGGGATACAGGGGGAGCCATCTATAACGGGTGGATACAGGGGGAGCCATCTATAAGGGGGGGATACAGGGGGAGCCATCTATACAGGGGGAGCCATCTATAAGGGGGTAATACAGATGTGCAGTTTGTAGAGAGATGAGGATGGTGACAGAGTGAGGAGCCTAATATGTCTGTCTGGCAGATTCTGTGGAGCTATCTATACGGGGGGATACAGGGGGAGCCATCTATACGGGGGGATACAGGGGGAGCCATCTATAACGGGTGGATACAGGGGGAGCTATCTATAAGGGGGGGATACAGGGGGAGCCATCTATACGGGGGAATACAGGGGGAGCCATCTATAAGGGGGGGATACAGGGGGAGCCATCTATACGGGGGGATACAGGGGGAGCGTTCTATAAGGGGGGAAATACAGATGTGCAGTTTGTAGAGAGATGAGGATGGTGACAGAATGAGGAGCCTAATATGTCTGTCTGGCAGATTCTGTGGATTCGTGGCTCGTGGAGCAATCTATAAGGGGGGATACAGGGGGAGCCATCTATAAGGGGGGGATACAGGGGGAGCCATCTATACGGGGGGATACAGGGGGAGCCATCTATACGGGGGGATACAGGGGGAGCCATCTATAACGGGTGGATACAGGGGGAGCCATCTATAAGGGGGGATACAGGGGGAGCCATCTATAAGGGGGGGATACAGGCGGAGACATCTATAAGGGGGTAATATAGGGGGGATACAGGGGGAGACATCTATAAGGGAGTAATACAGGGGGGAGCCATCTATAAGGGGGTAATACAGGGGGAGCTATCTATAAGGGGCCAATAGAGGTGTGCAGTTTGTAGAGAGATGAGGATGGTGACAGAGTGAGGAGTCTAATATGTCTGTCTGGCAGAGTCTGGATTCGTGGCTCGGAGAAGCTCTCATAACAGCCCAGGGCAGATGGAGAAGAAGATGAAAAGGGAAGAACTCCGATCAGAGAAGACGTTTCCTGTGAGTCACTTGATGTAACTGCACTGTAATGTATTTGGTGTATAGAACCTGTGTAGAGATGGGTACCTCTATATGACTGGATGAGGTGATAGTGATATGTGTACAGTGGATTAGTCAGTATGCGGTGGTAATATTTGTTGCTTGTTATCTGGCATATATATAGAGAAGGGCAAAACAACATGTCTCATATAGACAG
Organism: Dendropsophus ebraccatus; assembly: GCF_027789765.1. NCBI lineage: Eukaryota > Metazoa > Chordata > Amphibia > Anura > Hylidae > Dendropsophus > Dendropsophus ebraccatus. The sequence goes on along the minus strand of NC_091456.1, from coordinate 191,373,851 downwards.
AGGGGTAACAACATGACTATTATATTATATACACTCACCGGACACTTTATTAGGCACACCATGCTAGTAACGGGTGGTCTTCTGCTGCCCATCTGCCTCAAAGTTCGACGTACTGTGCATTCAGAGATGCTCTTCTGCCTACCTTGGTTGTAACACTTGGCTATTTGAGTCACTGTTGCCTTTCTATTAGCTGGAACCAGTCTGCCCATTCTCTGCCCACAGATCTGCCGCTCATTGGATGTTTTTTCTTTTTCGGACCATTCTCTGTAAACCCTAGAGATGGTTGTGCGTGAAAATCCCAGTAGATCAGCAGTTTCTGAAATACTCAGACCAGCCCTTCTGGCACCAACAACCATGCCACGTTCAAAGGCCTCACATCACCTTTCTCCCCCATACTGATGCTCGGTTTGAACTGCAGGAGATTGTCTTGACCATGTCTACATGCCTAAATGCACCATGTGATTGGCTGATTAGAAATTAAAGCGTAACCGTCATTTCAGGGTCATTTTTTTGAAAACATTAAATATCAACAGTTCAAGCGATTTTAAGAAACTCTGTAATAGGTTTTATGTACTGAAAGAGTTAACTTCTGGACTAAAAAAAGCAATCTCCCAGCCCCACCCTCACTGCAAAAGAAGCAGGATTTCTGTGTCCATTATGTGGCTATGGAGAGGGGAGGGGCTGTTAGGAGTGACTGAGCACGGAGGATTTCTGCAAAGCACAACACTCTCTAATCTTCTCTCAGTAAGTTCAAAGATAAGCACTGACCTTTCTGAAGCCTGAAACCAGCGTTTTAGATGCCCAGAGAGTCTACAAACAGCTGACCTTCATGTCACCTCTTCCCGCTCCCTCATCTCCCTCAGCCCCTCCCCCCTTCATAGGCTTACAATGGAGAGAGCAGAACCCGTCTTCACTGGCTTCTCTGTAATGAAGACGATTTGCCTGATAATGCACAGATAAGAAGTCGGGGGGAGGCAGGGAGATTGCTTCTTGAGTACAGAAGGAGGCTTTTTTGGCTTATGAAACCTATTACAGAGTTTCTTAAAAACGCTTAGACTACTGATTTCTGCAATAAAAAAAAAACATGACAGTTAGGGTGGTATTACACGGAAAGATAATCGGCCGAATTGGCCCGATTCGGCCGATTATCGCTCCGTGTAATAAATGCAACGATCAGTCGATGACAACGATCATCGGCTGATCGTTGATATAGGTTAGAACCTATTTTTGTCAGGCGCCGACCGCGCACCACTGCGTGTAATAGCGGTGCGTGGCCGGCGACTAACGATATACATTACCTATCCACGTTCCAGGGCTGCTCCTGCCGTCCTCTTCTCCCGGGGTCCCGTGCGCACTCTAGCTTCACAGCGGCCTGTCAGCTGGTAGGCCGCTCAGCCAATCACAGGCCGCGGCGGTCATGGCCTGTGATTGGCTGAGCGGCCTACCAGCTGACAGGCCGCTGTGACGCTAGAGCGCGCGCGGGACCCCGGGAGAAGCGGACGGCAGGAGCAGCCCTGGAACGTGGATGGGTATTGTATGCCAGTTTAGCAAGGGCTGCAAGGACATCGGTAACGATGTCCTTGCAGCTCTTGTCAAACGATTATCGGGCCGTGTAATAGGCCCAGTAAACGAGCAACGATCTAGCAGATCGCTGCTCGTTTACAGGTATTATCGTGCCCTGCTCGGCCCGTGTAATACCACCCTCACACTTTAAGTGGTAACGTGCAGTTGGGCAGGTGTACCTAATAAAGTGGCCGGTGAGTGTATAAGCCATGTTGTTTCCCTGTGTATTGTATTATACAGTATACATACAGGGAAACAACATGGTTCTCATATATAATAGTCATGTTGTTGCCCCTCTGTATATATGAGACATGTTGCACTGGTGTGACAATAAATCCTGCAGATTGCTGTTGGAAGTGCCGTCTGCATTGCGTTTTTTGGATACTTTGAAGCCAACCTGGTCTGGTTTGGTGAGGCATGCACGCACGGTTATTTTTTGTTTTTGTGCTGCTGTTGTGAATTAAAGTTTATGTTAACAATAATTAGTATTTTTTATCGTAAGTAATTGTACTGGCTAGGGGCGGCGTTGCAAAGACGGTGTCAGGATTTGAACCTAATGACTCCTGCACTCCAGGCTGCAGCTCTACTCACTGAGCCACTGAACCTTGCTGGACAGCTCCAGTTCTGAATATATTGGTCAAGATCATGTTTCTTTAGTTCCCAGTCTTGAATCCTTAATTGGCTCCACCCCTGGACTTCCTATATAAGCCCCGCCTTTCCACTTCCTCCTTGTGAGATTATTGTGCTTTTGCCCTTAATCAAGCTACTCCTTACTCTGCTCTGCTGTTGTTACTTACCTGTGTACCGAACTCTGGCTAGTTATCTGACTCCGATTCTGCCTTATCCTCCAACTATATTGCTGCTCTCTGTGCACCGGACTCTGGCTAAGTATCTGACTACGCTTTGTATAAACCTCCAAACACATTGCTGCTACCTGTGTATGGACTTCTGGCTGACTGCTGACCACGCTTGTCTCCACCACTTCACTGCAACCTGTGTAGCGACCTCCAACTAACCAAGGTTAGTCTCTTGTACTTTTGTCTACATCCAGTGTTGTTATTGCTATTGGGCTCCAACCCAGACTAGACCACTAGACCGTTACAGACGGGGTTTTTGATGGCGGCGGCCGCGGGGTGGGGGTGGGGGGCAATTCGCACCTCTGCCCAGGGGCTCATAATGCTGTTAAGATGGCCCTACTCTGCGGCGCTGAAGATGATCCGGCCGGGACTGCAGTACCAGAGCCTGGATGATCTTTTCAGAGACCGGCCGCTCCGTGGTCTCTTACATAGTATGAACATAGCCTTAGAACATCTCCCATGCAGAATATAGGAGATGCTCTGTCAGTGAATGCATCTAGGAAATAAAGGTCTTGTCTTACCGATGAAGTGACGTATCCATGCCACATATGAATTTGTATACTTATCAAGAATGGACTTTAATATCTGAACAAGCTTATTATTAACGTTTCATTATACACTAACACTTTGGGTGTTTTTGAGTTGGACTTGCTATATTGCTACCACTGAAATTGGGAATGTATGGGGTTAACTGATGTAATTATCCCAGTAACCTACAACACATGATGGACACTTTTGAGAACCAATGACCACTATGTAAGATTTTTTGTACACCTGTATATAAACCCACTGTTATGGTCACACACCGCGCTTGGAGATGGCGAAGATTGTTCGCTGAAATGTTGCTCCTTGGTATTTTGTGTGCTGCACTGATTTGTTAAAGATTTGATGGAATAAAACACCGCTTTTTTCACGTTATACCTGAGTGCTGTGGACTATCTACTAGGAGATAGATAGATAGATAGATAGATAGATATAGGAGATAGATAGATAGATAGATGATTAGGAGATAGATAGATAGATAGATAGATAGAAGAAATATAGATAGATAGGAGATATGGTGCGTTTACACGTAACGATAATTGGCCCGATCGTACGATTAACGATGTCGGAGTAACAATTTTTTTTTCATAGCGAGCAGCGTTTAGACGGTACGATATGTCGAGGTGCCTTCCCAAAGAAGGCCTACTGTTGTTGGCTGTTTCCTAATTGAGTTGGAGAATGGGTCCGGATCCCCTCTCCCACACCATGCACTTAGAATGAGGACACAGACAACGTATCTTGCAAACAAGTCTGGTGTATATGGCCCCAGTTTTTATTATGGTGATCACATTTTATAGACAGATAAAATATAGGGTGGTAACAAATGCTAATAAGACATAGATGAGGCGGTTCTAGTGATTTAGATATTCAGTCATGCGCAATAGCATCTATATTAGTATCCATTATTATTATTCAAAAAGGTTAGAACAACACATTCTGTGCAATAATACTTTCACATTATTCCCACTGTAACAGACAGGCAACTTTCCTCTGAGAATGTCCTTAAACACTGATAAACATGTCTCTGAGGGAAATAGTTCTTGAGACAAAACATTCTTTCTAGTGTCATATCAGAAGTTTTCTAAGGTAAGCAATGTTCCAACTATCTCTGAGAACCCACCTTTGTTTATACAGAAAAAAACCAATGGATATGAATGTAAAATGCAAAGTCATACACTATATACGTCATCAACTTCAAAAAACTAATAACTACGGATATATTTTGACAGATAAATTGTTTACATAAGGATGTTGATACATACATAAGGATGCTAAAAAACATTTGTTATCTGCTTATGAGAATTATAGAATAACATTTATTATCTGCTGGGAACAGGTTCAGTCACATAGGAGAGTTCCATAATCTCGAAACCAGCTGTATATCCTTGAACAAGTTCAGTGAAAGTTCCATGAGAAAAAGTCTTATTGTTTCTTTCAAACTTTGGATGGAAAAGGATTTATTTTTCTTTCAAACTTTGGATGGATTAACTCATTCCTCTCAGTGTCCCCCCTTTTTGGCGATGATGAAGAAATCTGGGTCCTGGACAGGATTAAATCCCAGTATGCACCCTAAACACTCTCTGACCGGCGAGGGTTGTCAGGGTGCGGATGCTTCTGGGTCCAACACCATCACCTAGAGCCACATGGGCATATCCTCCTCCAAGAAATTTCCTCATCATAACGCCAATCTAGAAGGAAAAGAAACAAACATCATTACTTATAGAGTATAAGATTTAGTCTTTGTAACTTTCTGACAACAACAGCATAATCCTTTGATTACACAATAGACCAATAAAAGAAACAACATGATCTGAAAAACTGTTTGTAGTATTCCCATGAACCATCCTCCCATACCATTGAACCAATTTGCAGGATTTAAGCTAGCTAATGCCCCTGACCACCATTTATCCTGGTCTGACAGAATCATCTCATCATGTTTTTTCCTTAGTTGTGCAATTTTATCCAGTCCTGCTGTGATTTGCACTATTCCCTGATCATTTACATAATGACAACATGTAGGGCCAACTACCTGACACATCCCCCCTTGAGCAGCAGTCAGAAAATCAAGTACCACAGTGTGCTGGTTAGTAACTACCATAAGTTGCCTCTGTACTGCTACTGAGGTGTTAAGTATATCCAGTATGTCAAATATCTGATCATCTAAATAGTCTGTGGCTTCAACTAATTTGTCCCAAGTTTGCATCACCATAGGATACAGAAATAAAGTACTAAAAAATTTGTTGGCCATTGACATCTGTACTAGATGAGGTCTTCCATTGTGTCGCGGTTTATTGTCCTTGGCCCTTTTTGTCAGTGTATGTCTAGGGATCTTACCTATTGGGAGGTCGTCAGTCTGTACTATAAAGGTAGCAGGTGTCAATCTTACCACTGTACAGGTACCATTTATCCCCACAGGGAGCCATTTGTAGGCGTTCCTTCCACAGACCCAATACACTCCTCCTGGGAGGTCCCATAGGTGAGAATGCTGTAAAACTAGATGATGGGCAAGATCAATCAACTTGCTTACACTCTTTATTGCACACCATTCAGGTTCTTGTCCCAAAGGGCTACAATATCCAGCATCTGGGTTTCCACATGTAGGATCGTTTGGACTGTATGCCGATGAATCATTACACCATAAATTATGTTGTTCATTCTGACAGGTTGTCTCATTACCACCTTTGAATAAATATGACCATTCCCATTTAGAATCTATGATCTTTCTCTCTAATAGGGATGGTTTCCATACATCTGATGTCCCTTTACTAGCATCTGTCCTATTGAATATTATTTTTACATTCTCTAAGGGCACATCTCCCATGTGTATTATTTGAGTAGAGTTTCTCCTCACCCAACTACCCCCTTTGAATGCTAGGTATTGGTAACCTTTGGTTGGAGACCTCACTTCCCCTGCCCACCATGGAAAAGATATCCACCCTACTATTGGAATTGTGACACTGATATTCCACTGACTACTGTACTGTGTATCATTATTAGCTAATTGGTCCCAGCAGGAATCAACATCAAGAAATTCTTCAAATGGGACAGGAATAGCTAGATAAGCAAGAGAAGATGCGGTTACTGGGGAGTGGGTACATATCCAACAGTCAGATACATTTAGTTCCATGTTAAGTAATTTGTGATGTGTTAGTAACATGTTTTCTCGAGACTCAGATTTTTTTAACAAGGATATACTCAACCCAGTTAGGATCAAAATCATGATGCAAGTTTGCAATGGCTGGCATGGATCCATGTCTCCTTTCCTTCCAACTTGACAGATGTAGGTGTTGTCAAAAGCACTTGGAATGGACCATCAAATCTGGGCTCAAGACTTTTTCGAGTATGCTTCTTTACATAGACAAGATCACCAGGTTGTAATTTATGGCTTCCAGTATCAGCCTCAGGGTCTGGAAGGGAAGAGAAAACTCGAGAATGGTTATTATTTAGTTGCTTTTGCAAACTGATAACATATGCAGATAGGTTATCGCAATTCATTTCCAACTGCTGTGGTAGATAACACCCCAACTGCGGTGCCCGCCCAAACAATATTTCGTATGGAGAGAGTTTAGTCTTGCCCTGAGGAGCTGTTCTCACTGAATACAAAGCAATTGGTAAGCACTGTGGCCATGGTTTATGTGTCTCTTGCATTGTTTTTTGTATTTTCAGCTTAAGGGTACCATTCAGCCTTTCCACCTTTCCTGAGGCCTGTGGCCTGTAGGGGGTGTGTAGTGCTGAGTCTATACCCAAAGCTTGACACACATTTTGGAACACTTGACCAGTAAAGTGCGTTCCTCGATCCGATTCAATGACTTCTGGTAGGCCAAATCTTGGAACCAGTTCCATAGCAATCTTAGCTGCTGTATTTCTGGCATTGGCTGACTTTACCGGATATGCCTCCGGCCATCCAGAAAAGAGATCCACACAGACAAGTACATACTCATGTGGACCAGACTTTGGCATCTGGATGTAGTCAATTTGCAGTCTCTGAAAGGGATAATAAGCCCTTGGTAAATGTTTTTGTGGGACTTTTACTGTCTGTCCAGGGTTATTGGCCTGGCAAATGTGACATACCCTTAGGCGTTCATTCACATAATGCCTGAATCCTGGTGCATACCAGAATTTTCTGCTTTGTTGCAACATCACATTTGCACTGACATGGCTAGGTAGATGTAAGGTTGAGTAAAGGGTTGGAAACCAGGCTTTTGGCAAAACTGGTAACCCTTCAATATGCCATATTCCATCCACCAACACCCCTTTTTTTGTGCATTCGTCAAGCTCTTCCTCCGTCATAGACTGAATGACTTTTTGTAATTCTGTTTGATCACTCACAGTATCCACTTCTTCATCAGGTTCTAGTGGAAGGAGAGCTGCTTTCTTTGCAGTTTTGTCGGCCAAATCATTCCCTCTGGCCTCCTTGGTATCTGCTCGTGTGTGAGCAGCCACTTTTATCACTGCAAGATCTCTGGTTTTTGCAGCTGTCTCTATGAGTTCTTTGATCAGAGTCCCATGCTTAATAGGGTTCCCTGCTGCAGTTAAAAACCCTCTCACTGCCCAAATGTGGCCTGAGTCATGGATTACGCCATGTGCGTATGCTGAATCAGTGTAGATATTGGTGGCATCATCTCCTGCTTGTTCTATGGCCTTTTTCAGTGCTGTTAATTCTGCAACCTGGGCAGAACAGCCTGGCGGCAAAGGGCCACAGATCACTGTCTCATGCAGGGTTACCACAGCATATCCAGTATGGAATTTGCCATGCTCATCAGCAAACCTGCTGCCATCAATGAAAAATTCATGCACAGGATTTGGCAATGGGATTCTTGAAATATTGTGAATAGGTTGTGACTCTGCTTCTATTAGTTCAGCACAGTCGTGTTTTTTCACAAACTTCTTTTGTCGGACAGCAAAGAAGTAAGTCATCAACATACTGTAAGAGCACAGTCTCTGGTGGCAGCTGAAAGGCTTCTAGGACAGATGCCATTGCTGCAGAGTACAAAGTTGGCGAGTGAACCATTCCCTGTGGCAATCTCGTCCATGCATATTGGACACCCTTGTGTGTGAATGTGAACAGGTGATAGCAATCCGGGTGCAATGGCACTGACCAGTAGGCATTGACTAAGTCAATGACAGTATAGTACTGTGTTCCAGATGGTATTTGATTGAGCAGCGTATGGGGATTTGGGACTACTGGAGTGAGGGGTTCCAGTATTGCATTTATGGCTCTTAGATCATGAACCATTCGGTAAACAGTTGGTTGTCCCTTGATGGTCTTCTTTTTAACAGGGAATAATGGAGTATTGGCTGCAGATTTTAATTTAATCAGTACCCCCCTTTGCAACAATGGTTCTATTTGCTCAGATAATGACTTTTCTTGAGCAGAGTTAAGAGGGTACTGTTGAAGTTGAGGCAGTGTGATATTTTCTTTCCATTTCACTTTTACTGGTGCTACTGGCATGTCTCCTACGTCAATTTTATCCTTAGCCCATAAAATGGGAGGTAAGGAATCAAGGGGTGCAGACTGTGAAGTAGCAGGAATGCTGTCATTCTGCTCTTCAAGGCTGAGTATTTGACACAGTGCCTCAGGTTGTAGGTCTGAGGGAATTTTCAACATAACATTCCCATCTTCCATATATTGTATGTTCCCCTGCAGGCGGGACAGAAGATCAGCACCCAAAAGTGCCATTGTCCCAGATCCACCCACAAGAAATCTGGATACCAATATATGTGGACCTATTTTTGTTTTTAGTGGGTGGGTAAGAAAAATTTGTTGTAGGTGACCATCAAAGCCAGCTACACTCACTGCATCATCTGATATATCATTGGGAGACAACTTATCAGAGGGTATCATTGATCTTGAGGCTCCTGAATCTACTAGAGCTTGGGTTTGAACTCCAGAGACTTGTATGGGTATTTTGACAAATGGTCCTCTAGTGTCTTTATCCTCTGCCACATATAGTCATTGTTGTCTCTTTGGCTCTGACTCCTCCTTTTCTTCTTCTTTATTATCCCGTTTTCTTTTCCTGCATTCCTTGATCATATGTCCTATCTTACCACAATAGTAGCAAGTGGGACCTCTCCGTGGTTTCTGGCCAGGTTGCTGTTCATTGGCCGCAGCTACCACTACTCTTTTTTGTTTTCCTTCTTGCAAATCCAATTGGATTCCACATGCTTTTGTAACCATATCATCCACATTATCTGCTTGTCTCCACTCTGGGCAACATAATTTCAGTTTATCTGCAATTGGGTGTCTTAAACCATCTATGAAAGCTCTTGTTAGCAATCTTCTGACTGCTGCATCTTGTAGATCCAATCCCTCATCTTGATATGACTGGTTTAGTCTGAAAGAATAATCAGTCACTGATTCCTGAGGACCTTGCATTACTGGTCCTGCGGATCCCTTTTGTCTCTGTTGCATTTGGCAAAAAAACATTTAAATGTGGCATAAACTGTTCTCCTGATGCCATTGACCTTATGTCATGAGGTACACGATTGCCAATATGTGCCTGGAGTTGGGAAAATTGAACCGGGCTCATTTTCATTCTACAGAGATCCATCATGTCTATCCAAGCGGCTCTATATGTACCTTGAATTTGATTTAGGTACCTCCAGAAACTAACAGGAGCTATTCCAGGATTTGGTGCATTCTGCAACAGGGACATTTGATCCCCAGGTTGCCAGGGTTTATACTCATCAAATGTCCTTAGTTGGTAATCTCGTGGAGCATCAGGATTATTAGGATCTATTGGTTCCTTAATAAATATCCTTCTCTCAATCACAGGGTGCAAAGCATCAGGATGAGGCTTGTGTGCCCCACATGCTAAGCAAGTGTCTTCCCAGTCTGGGTTTTGTTGACCACAATTGACACATACCCATCCCGGGGGTCCGTTTACTGTTTTTGTGTAAGAAGGGGGGGGATTTGGAGCTGAAGTAAGGCTCAGTCCCTTTTTGTTATCTCCCCTCTGGGTTATATCCCAGGTTCCCTCTGTCCAGTCATACATCCATTGTTGGTCTTTTGCCTGTTGAGATAGATCTTTCATATGGGTAACTGTCATTTCCCATCCATTATCAATTATTAATCCTCCCCTTGTTTCTTGGACTTTAGTCCAAGTATTGGGGTTAAAAACAGCATCGTGTTGGATGTTAAAATATTTCAACATTGCTTTTGCCCTTTTTGCTTGTTCTTTGCCATATCGGCAGGTCACTATGTGGGTTGCAGAAACCCCTTTTGATTCTGTGTGTCCCATTTTATATTACTTCGTGATCGTATAACAGGAGGCACCCAGAATGATCAACTGATGATTTCCTTTCTTGTGTCCTGTACACTTATGACAGGAGGCACCCAGAATAATCAACTGATGATTTTCTTTCTTGTGTCCTGTACACTTATGACCACGGATCACTACCAAGAGCTGGGACTTAGAATATTCCACGGTTCAGGGCTTCCTTCTATTATGTTGAAATACACTCTTGCTGCTATGTAGATTGCAAAACAAGTTACCCCAAGTATACAGAGGACAGTAATTAGCATATTGCAGATCTTTCCCTTGGAAACAACCAGACCACTGTCCAGCGTCCTTGTATAGTTAGGCTACTAGGCTCATTCCAAGGTGGTTTTAGCACTGGCACTGTTCCCACTGCACAACGCTCCGTGTTTATGAGGATCTGTGTGACAACCACGGCCGGGCCCTGAGTAACAGTTTTAGCCTAAATGAGCAATTCTTCGCCTACTATATACTATCCCTCACAGGTTAGGACAAACAGACATAAAACAGCCAACAAGAGGAGAACAAAGTTCAAATTAACACGCCTATCGTGAGTTCACTTTGATAACTTACTCTGCAGAGGTAGGTAAGAAAGATGTGAAGGAGGAGAGCACAGAAAAGAGCAAACAAATTTTTACTCTTACCTGGCCAGGTTTTGTGGTCTCCTTGTTCACCCCTCTCTCTCCTGGTACAGCAGTGCAGGTCATCCGATCTCCCGATGTAATGGGCGTGTCCCTGTTCGGGCGCCAATAATGTCGAGGTGCCTTCCCAAAGAAGGCCTACTGTTGTTGGCTGTTTCCTAATTGAGTTGGAGAATGGGTCCGGATCCCCTCTCCCACACCATGCACTTAGAATGAGGACACAGACAACGTATCTTGCAAACAAGTCTGGTGTATATGGCCCCAGTTTTTATTATGGTGATCACATTTTATAGACAGATAAAATATAGGGTGGTAACAAATGCTAATAAGACATAGATGAGGCGGTTCTAGTGATTTAGATATTCAGTCATGCGCAATAGCATCTATATTAGTATCCATTATTATTATTCAAAAAGGTTAGAACAACACATTCTGTGCAATAATACTTTCACATTATTCCCACTGTAACAGGCAACTTTCCTCTGAGAATGTCCTTAAACACTGATAAACATGTCTCTGAGGGAAATAGTTCTTGAGACAAAACATTCTTTCTAGTGTCATATCAGAAGTTTTCTAAGGTAAGCAATGTTCCAACTATCTCTGAGAACCCACCTTTGTTTATACAGAAAAAAACCAATGGATATGAATGTAAAATGCAAAGTCATACACTATATACGTCATCAACTTCAAAAAACTAATAACTACGGATATATTTTGACAGATAAATTGTTTACATAAGGATGTTGATACATACATAAGGATGCTAAAAAACATTTGTTATCTGCTTATGAGAATTATAGAATAACATTTATTATCTGCTGGGAACAGGTTCAGTTACATAGGAGAGTTCCATAATCTCGAAACCAGCTGTATATCCTTGAACAAGTTCAGTGAAGTTCCATGAGAAAAAGTCTTATTGTTTCTTTCAAACTTTGGATGGAAAAGGATTTATTTTTCTTTCAAACTTTGGATGGATTAACTCATTCCTCTCAGATATATCGTACGGAAAATTCGTTGTGCAATTGTTTTGCGAACGCTTAAGCCTATCTCACACATTGGTTAAATCGGCGAACGACTGTTCACACGGAACGATTTGCGAATTTTTTGCGAACGGCGATTTGATAACATGTTGAAAGATCAAAATGCGCGATGTATCGTTCGTCGTATCATCGTTCGCTGCGTTTACACGTACGATTATCGTTCGAATTCGATCGTTATCGCGCAAATTCGTACGTTAATCGTTACGTGTAAACGCACCGATAGATAGATAGATAGGAGATAGATAAATATAGATAGATAGAAGATAGATAGGAGATAAATAGATAGATAGGGGTTACAGACTGGCCCCAAATCTGGAGAAACTACCCATTCCGAAGGTAGGGGTTGACACCGGTCCTTCTCCAAAGGAAAAAAAAAACACCAGCCCAGGGACCAGGACTCATCAGACCGCACGGGATCCGCACGGAAGTGTGAAATGGGCCCAGCTTCCCCTCCGTGGTTCCGGGTTGGATCCGATCTTCTGCAGGATTAGTCACGCTATAGTCCTGCAGAAGATCGGATCATACTAGGAACCACGGAGGGGAAGCGGGGCCAGTTCACCCGTCCTTACGGATCCCGTCTGATGAGTCCTGGTCCCTGGGATGCTGTTCCTTTTTTCCTTTGGAAAAAGGACCGGTGCCAACCCCTACCTTCGGAATGACCATGATGCAGGTGCCAAGACAGCATAATAACAGAAAATGTTTTATTACGTATCTCTTTAAAGAACATTCTATGGCATATATCCTAGTGGCGTTTCCCAAGACATTCGATGAACCAATCTTCTCCTTGCCAGATGCTTATCTTGTGTTCGGATTTAATACCTACCTTACATTGGATTTTCAAGTTGTTCTAAGAATATATTCACATAATGCGTTTTGCATTGCACAAATATTGCACTGAGATTGCACAAGATGGTGCCTGAAAAAAGGATCGTCTGGATTCAATTACCACCAATGGACTGTTTCGTCCCTTACTATGATGGACACAATTCTATACCAATCACCGAGTGATGTGAAATGTGATTGACAACTGTATAGACCAGAGGTGGGGAACCTCCAGCCCGCGGGCCGCATCCGGCCCCTGGGACCTCCTGATGCGGCCCGCGGCCCGCGGCTCCCCTGTAATGCGCGCTGCTCTGGAGGAGGAAGGAGCCGGCGCACACAGCATCCTCCTGTGTCTATGTCGGCTTCTTCCCCAGCAGAGCAGCGCGTCTTCAGTCTCCTGCGGGCCGTGCGCGATGACATCATTTCATCGCGCGCCGCCTGCAGGAGAAGACCGGCACAGAGGACCTGGGACATAAGAGGACGTGGGAGAGAAGAGGACCTGGACAGCGTGGGAACGGAGGTAAGGTGAGTGGGATGTTTATGTTTTTTTATTTGGGGGTTAAATAGGCTACCAGGGACATGACAGATGGGGGTTAACTAGTCCACCAGGGACATGACTGATGGGGGTTAACTAGTCCACCAGGGACATGCCTGATGGGGGTTAACTAGTCCACCAGGGACATGCCTGATGGGGGTTAACTAGTCCACCAGGGACATGACTGATGGGGGTTAACTAGTCCACCAGGGACATGACTGATGGGGGTTAACTAGTCCACCAGGGACATGACTGATGGGGGTTATTTAGGCTACCAGGGACATGACTGATGGGGGTTAACTAGTCCACCAGGGACATGACTGATGGGGGTTAACTAGTCCACCAGGGACATGACTGATGGGGGTTAACTAGTCCACCAGGGACATGACTGATGGGGGTTATTTAGGCTACCAGGGACATGACTGATAGGGGGTTATTTAGGCTACCAGGGACATGACTTGGCTAGACTAGACTACAAGGGGCATCACTGGGGGTTAACTACAATAGCAGGGGCATCACTGGGGATTAACTACAATAGCAGGGGCACTAGGGGAACAATACTTTGCCCTGGGTGCTGCAAACCCACGCTACTAATTGCCGCGCATGGTATGCGGCCCTCGAATGATTTTATTAATGCCCGACCGGCCCTCGACATGGAAAAGGTTCCCCACCCCTGGTATAGACCAATTATTTAGCACTATTCACATATATAATGATGTCATGAAGTTCACTGTTTGCACTTGAAAATGGCGGGTGTACCGCCGAAACGTGTCTTGCTGTGTTGCACCATGTCATTTTTTCTTTTGAATAAATTGGAAGTTTTTCACTTTATTGGAGTGCCGTGGATCATCACTACTATCTACACAGAAGGTTCCTGGTCTGAACTACTGGCACCCAAGCGTGTTTTCTGTTGTGCCACTCAACATCCCTTGATAGATAGATAGGAGATAGATAGATAGATATCCTTGTATGGTAGCCTTGTCTACCATACCAGAACCAGTCAGACCCCCAGACCGTCCTATACATCAAGCTTATTACAAGGTATACAGACCCCCTATGACATCCTTTATAATCAGCAGTTGGAACATCCAAAGTCTGAACGCCTCAGCCTTTGGATGTAAAGTAAACGATCCGGACTTCACCCAGAGTCTGGAAAACCGTGACATCCAAATCCTCCTAGAAACCTGGACTAAAGCAGAGAGTGAGTCCCTGGTGCCCACTGGATACAGGGAAATCTTCCCGGCCCTGAAAAACAAAACCACTAAACTAGGCCGCTGTTCAGGAGGAATACTAGTGTGGTACAAAGCAGAGTTCCATGAGCAGATCAGACCGGTGAAGCGAGGAGACAGCCACATCTGGATCAGAATAGACCGCTCCATCCTCACCTCCCTCTCTGACATCTACCTATGTGCTGCCTACATACCACCCCCAGAATCCCCTTACTACAACCCTGAAACCTTCGAAATCCTGCAAAAGGAAGCCGCCGACTATCAAACCCGCCGCAAAGTCCTCATAATTGGAGATCTCAATGCCAGAACAGGTAGGGAAAGAGACTACCTGACTGCAGACGGAAACATCTATGTATATGGGGCAGAGACTGGATATGATAGCTCAGTACACATGGAGAGGAACAGCTATGACAGCACAGTGAACAAGAGTGGCAAAAAATTGTTGAATCTCTGCCGAAGTTTGGGGCTCCACATCCTCAATGGTCACACCAAGGGAGACTCCCTAGGAAGGACTACCTTAAACTCCCATGTGGGCAGCAGTGTAGTGGACTACGCCATCACAGACATGGACTATTCAGACATTGGGGCCTTCATAGTCAATCCACAATCACACCTGTCGGACCATAACCAGATAGTCCTTTATATGAAGTCCACAAACAAACCACCGGGACAAAAACCCCATCAGGTCGGACTTTTCCCACTACATCCATCCTACAAGTGGTCCAAGATGTCGGCTCCCAAGTATAAAGAGATACACACTGAACCACAAATCCAAGGGATGCTCAACAACTTTAACAACAAGGTGTACCAGAGTAACCCACAAGGAGTAGACCAAGCGGTAAGGGACCTTAATAATATATTCTACACCATGGCAGAAATGGCTGACCTGCAAAAGAGTAGCCACAAGAAGGCAATAGAAAAAAAACCTAGCGCTTGGTTTGATAAGGAGTGCAGAGATGTACGGAAGACCCTAAGATCGGCCTCAAATAAAAAGCACAGAGACCCCAACAACACCAAACTGCGGGAGGCCTATGACACAACACAAAGGCAATACAAAACCCTTCTCAGAAGGAAAAAACAGGAGTATACCTTAACTAAGCTCACCCAGCTCCAAGACGCCCTCCAAGAAAACTCCTTCTGGGAACTATGGAACCACCTGGGCACAAAGGGGAAGGAAAGCACCCTCCACATTCAGAGCGGCAACATCTGGCTCCAATATTTCAGAGACCTCTATGGAGACATCCCGAAAGAGGAACGGAACCCGGACCAAGAACAAATTATATCAAAACTGAAGAGCATGGAGGAGATACTGAAGGACTTCCAAAACCCTCTGGACTCACCTATAACACTGCAGGAGATTTCAGAGAGACTATCCACTATAAAGTGTAAGAAAGCCAGCGGTACTGGCGGCATCCCACCCGAAATGATCAAGTACAGCCCACCAACAATACAGGCGGCCATAGCAAAACTGTACAACATTGTGCTGAGCTCTGGCTACTTCCCTCGTGCCTGGAACCAAGGTGTCATAACCCCAATACACAAGAGCGGGGACAGGTACGACCCGGCCAACTATCGGGGGTATGTGTCAGCAGCAACCTGGGGAAACTCTTCAACAACATCCTGGACCAGAGAATCCTCAACTTCCTCACCCAGCACAATGTCCTCAGCAAAAGCCAAGCAGGATTCATGCCAAACCACCGCACCACGGACCATGTCTATACTCTGCACCGCCTCATCCAGAGCCACGTCCACAACACAAAGAAAGGAAAAATATACGCCTGTTTTGTGGACTTCAAAAAGGCTTTCGATTCGGTGTGGCACCCAGGATTGCTTCTAAAATTGCTGGAGAGTGGAATAGGGGGAAAGACCTATGATGTCATCAAAAGTTCCTACACTGGGAACCAATGCTGCGTGAAGGTAAATGGATATTGTAGCAAAGAAACACTGTGTGACTACACTCCATAAGTGCAAATAAATTTATTACAAAGAGCTATATAATGTGACAGACGCAAGTACAAACATACATAGATATATACAGATTGATCTATAGTGTCCCTGCCTGTGCTAATCAAGGTGCCCCCTGGTATGGGCGTCCCCAAAATCCAGGTGCAGAGAGACTATCCCTGCACTTGAGCAGTGAAACATATATACACGTATGACATATGTCTGATATATGCCAGAAAATAAATTGGATAACAGTGATCACTGGCATTTAGTCATAACAACATGAAAAATGTTCTAGCATTGGCAGGCATAGATAACTGATGTAATGCACTGAATAGCATACATGGCTCTTATGGTTTGGCCATTATCAGATTACGTCAAACCTAACTGTCATAGGCCGTCGTGAGCAATAGACGTCACACTTTTTCCTAAAAAGGAAAAAGTGTGACGTCTATTGCTCACGACGGCCTATGACAGTTAGGTTTGACGTAATCTGATAATGGCCAAACCATAAGAGCCATGTATGCTATTCAGTGCATTACATCAGTTATCTATGCCTGCCAATGCTAGAACATTTTTCATGTTGTTATGACTAAATGCCAGTGATCACTGTTATCCAATTTATTTTCTGGCATATATCAGACATATGTCATACGTGTATATATGTTTCACTGCTCAAGTGCAGGGATAGTCTCTCTGCACCTGGATTTTGGGGACGCCCATACCAGGGGGCACCTTGATTAGCACAGGCAGGGACACTATAGATCAATCTGTATATATCTATGTATGTTTGTACTTGTGTCTGTCACATTATATAGCTCTTTGTAATAAATTTATTTGCACTTATGGAGTGTAGTCACACAGTGTTTGTTTGCTACAATATTCACTTAATGTAACAATACTGTGGACAATTATCAGCACAATATTGATCATAGTTTGACCAACCACAACTCTCGTGAAGGTAAATGGGAAGAGAACGGCTTATTTCCAGCAGAGCCGAGGAGTCAGGCAGGGCTGCTGCCTCAGCCCAACACTCTTCAACATTTATATCAATGAGCTGGCAATAGCCCTGGAGTCCTCCTCAACACCAGGTCTCACCCTCCATGACACCGAGGTGAAATTCCTTCTGTATGCGGATGACCTTCTCCTTCTCTCACCATCTGAGAAAGGTCTCCAAGACCAGCTAGCCATCCTGGAGAAGTTCAGCACCACATGGGCTCTACCCATCAACCTAAAAAAGACCAACACTATGGTGTTCCAGAGAAGGAAAACAAAGTCAGCCGGGTCCCCCACCTTCACGCTACACAACCAGCCCCTTACAGCCACCAGCAGCTACACCTACCTCGGCCTAATAATAGAACAGACGGGGAGCTTCAAATCTGCCATCGAGATGCTGAGAGACAAAGCCTGCAAAACCTTCTACACCATCAGAAGACAATTCTACCACCTTAAGCCACCTGTCAGGGTTTGGCTTAAAATCTTTGACTCCATTATTGCACCAATCCTCCTGTATGGCAGTGAGGTCTGGGGTCCTCACACTTACCCCGACTGGTCAAAATGGGATTCCAGCCCAACGGAAATCTTCCATCTGGAGTTCTGTAAGAATCTCCTCCAGGTCCATCGGAGCACCTCCAACTGTGCCTGTAGAGCAGAGCTGGGCAGATTGCCCCTACACCTAACTATCCAGAAGAGGGCGCTGTCATTCTGGGGCCACCTACATGGTAGTAGTGAAGGTTCCTACCACCATAAAGCCTTGCTAAACTAAGGGGCCCCAGGCAAAACAGAGCCACAAAACACACCCTCTGGAACCCAGCCCAACCAGACAATCCCCCCATACCATCTCACAAAAGCCGGGATCAGGAAAACAATAACCAGGAGACAAGAAGAATACATCCAAGAATGGAGGGAGGAGGTCAGAGCATCCCAGAAGCTGGCCGTGTACCAGAGCCTGCAGAGGGAGTATAGACTGGCCCCATATCTGGAGGAACTTCCCAACCCCAGAGACCGGAAAACCCTGAGCCGCTACAGGCTGAGCGCCCACAACCTGGCCGTCGAAACCAGGCGGCACCGACAGATGTACATCCCCAGGGAGAGCAGACTGTGCCAGCAATGCGACCAGGAGGCCGTGGAGGATGAGGCCCAGTTCCTGCTACACTGCTCCAAATACTCAGCAGTGAGGGACACTCACTGTAGGAGACTCTCCAATGTCCTCCCAGGCTTCTCCACTATGGAGGAGGAAGAGAAACTACCCATCCTGCTGGGGGAAGAAGAGACCACAGCGACTATAGCGGCACAATACGTCACTGTCTGCCATAGACTGAGAGGAGCGTGATACGTCATGGACTCCAATACCCCAACCCCGATAGGTCATGGACTCTGATACCCCGACCCTGAATGTATCCCCCCCCCCCCCCCAACCATGATGCATCATGAACCCCTGTACACCGACCCCGGGTGAATCCCATTTCCTCAACCCCCTATTCTCCACATGCTTTGGTTATGCTAATGTATAACTTGGACCTGCCAATAAAGCTTTTTTGATTTGATTAGATAGATAGATAGATAGCAGATAGATAGATAGATAGATAGATAGATAGATATAGGAGGAGATAGGTAGTGGTGCCGTTTCAGCTATGTTTTTCTAACCTTAGATAACCCTTTTCATTTTTACATGGTTCTATATGGGAAATGTAGAAGCCTCTATAACTTCCCTCACTCCTTATTCACTACTGCAGTGGTATATAGCCTTTGTTATTCAGAAAACATTGTCATCTGCCAAGGATCCCTATGGGTAACATAATCAGTTGGGGGCCCACTGAGCCTCACTCACCCCCCAAGGCTGAACCCCTAGCTACACCCCTGACTCCAGCTCATCCAGCACAGCAGAGTCCTGCATACACTGAGCAGCAGCCCCTGATCATGTGACTCCTCCTCCTCCATGTGACTGATCACATGACTGTGACATCATGGCAGGTCCTGGAAGCACACGGCTCCTGTGGCTTCCTGACTTGTTTATCAGCAGCTGCTGGACTGCCCCGCCCCCTACCTCCTGAGCACCAATCACTGGAGAGGAGGAGAGGCCAGACACAAGGTACATATTGAAATCCTTCCTGCCCCTCCCCCTCCTCCTGCTAGTGTGCTCTGCTGCTGCTGCCTCCTGGGATCTGCCCACTGGCTGCCAGACAGGTAGGAGATTTACAGTGTTCAGGGGAGAGGGGGCATCCAGCTGTGCTAAGGGGGAGGGGGGCAGTATGGAGGGATCACATTGGATAATCCCTTTAAGCGCTCCCAGAGTTATATTTGTTAATTTTTTTTCTATGACATCACAGGAGCTCAAACATCTTACACATTCATAACTTGTCTCTTCCTATCGATGTGCCGGGTTTGTTGTACTTTTTCTTCCCATTCCTTATTATACATTGTATCCTCTACTTTCTATTCATCTCTCCAGGATCCTCTGCTGATATCTTCTATATAAGAGACCGACCCATCAACCATGGAGAGAGACAGAGACAAGATGGCCGAGAGGATAATAACCCTCACCCTACACATACTCTTCCTGCTTACTGGGGAGGTGAGGGATTCTGGGAGTGATGTCATCATGACATCATTCTTATCTATGGAATAACAGATGGATAGGACTGGAGAGGTGAGGGATTCTGGGAGTGATGTCATCATGACATCATTCTTATCTATGGAATAACAGATGGATAGGACTGGAGAGGTGAGGGATTCTGGGAGTGATGTCATCATGACATCATTCTTATCTATGGAATAACAGATGGATAGGACTGGAGAGGTGAGGGATTCTGGGAGTGATGTCATCATGACATCATTCTTATCTATGGAATAACAGATGGATAGGACTGGAGAGGTGAGGGATTCTGGGAGTGATGTCATCATGACATCATTCTTAACTATGGAATAACAGATGGATAGGACTGGAGAGGTGAGGGATTCTGGGAGTGATGTCATCATGACATCATTCTTATCTATGGAATAACAGATGGATAGGACTGGAGAGGTGAGGGATTCTGGGAGTGATGTCATCATGACATCATTCTTATCTATGGAATAACAGATGGATAGGACTGGAGAGGTGAGGGATTCTGGGAGTGATGTCATCATGACATCATTCTTATCTATGGAATAACAGATGGATAGGACTGGAGAGGTGAGGGATTCTGGGAGTGATGTCATCATGACATCATTCTTATCTATGGAATAACAGATGGATAGGACTGGAGAGGTGAGGGATTCTGGGAGTGATGCCATCATGACATCATTCTTATCTATGGAATAACAGATGGATAGGACTGGAGAGGTGAGGGATTCTGGGAGTGATGTCATCATGACATCATTCTTATCTATGGAATAACAGATGGATAGGACTGGAGAGGTGAGGGATTCTGGGAGTGATGTCATCATGACATCATTCTTATCTATGGAATAACAGATGGATAGGACTGGAGAGGTGAGGGATTCTGGGAATGGATGGAGTGATAGTAATGTGTCTCTCCATACACAGGATTACACAGTAGTGAAGAAGTCCTCTAGTGGGCGCTGTGGGGCCCCTGGGGGTGAAGGATGGGGAAGAACCCTGAGCCCAATCCCGGGGCCCCTGATACATGAGGAAATGGAGGAAGAGAAGATCCTAGAAGTCACCAACAAGATGGTGGAGCTGCTGAGTGGAGAGGTGAGACTGTGGCTGCTGGGAATGCTGGGACATTATACAGTAACACCACTGGAGGGGTGGGGGGGATGACTGTGTGATCATTGTGTGTGTCAGGTTCCTATAAGGTGTCAGGACGTGGCGGTCTATTTCTCCATGGAGGAGTGGGAGTATGTAGAAGGACACAAGGATCAGTACAAGGATGTGATGCCGGAGGATCAGCAGCCCCTCCCATCAGCAGGTAATAGACAGGACTATATACACACCTCCTCTCTGTATTATCTGGATGGAAAGAATGAATTCAGTCTCTGTATGTGTTCCCTCCAGTCAGATCCAGTAAGAGAACAGCACCAGAGAGATGTCCCCGTCCTCTTCTCCCACAGGATCAGGATCAGGTAGATGGAGATGTTCCCTATGATCTGTACATCCCACCTGACTTCTCCTACTGTCTGACGACTTTTACAATATTTCTCTCACATCTTATGAATCAGGGGGAAGATGGGAACAATATTAATGCTCCAGAGACAGATATGAGCGGTGATGAGCAGTATAAGGAGGACATCACTACATGGAAGGATCTGAACTATATCAATGCCACTGTCAAGGTGGTAAAAGAAGAAGAAGAGGAGACATACATGAGCGGTGATGAGCAGTATAAGGAGGAAGTTACTGTAGGGAAGAAACTGAACTGTTTTAATACTACAGACATTAGGGTAAAGGAGGAGACGGATGAAGAAGAAGAGACAGATGACAGCAGTGATGAGCAGTATAAGGAGGACATCACTACAGGTAACCGCCCAGGTGAGTAGTGACCACTAAATGCAGAGAACAGTCACACATTCTCCTCAGTCACCGGCTGTAACTATTCTGTGTGGAATATTATAAGCTCTGTGTCCTGTCAGTTTTCCAGCTATATAATCATTCAGCCTAAGGTCTAATATAATATAGATGAGGATGTGACGCGGCTGCAGGTAATAACACATGATGTGTGTATAATATATGGAATACTGCCATATAATATGTGTGCGCTGTGCCGCCCTGTAGCTGGGTTGTGCTTCACTATCTGGAGAAAAGTGCGGCACTGCCAGCAGAACATTTCCCGCCTGATGAACATGTCTCCAGTTCTGTTAGAATTTCCCACACTTGAATAGTCGTGTCCCACCGGCCCCCGGACTGATGGCGTCTGTAGCTTTTATACATTTCCCTCTATTTCAACCTTTAAACTCTATAAGACCTGAACTCAAGGTCATAGAGGACTTTTCAATGGGTTTGGCCAATATTCATAACCAAACTCCGCCTGAGAACAACATAGAGTTCCTGCAGATGATGTTATATTACCCTTAATGCATAGTGACGCTGGAGGCCTGTGTTACTCTATGAGCCAGATCACACGGAGCAAAATCTTCAGAATTAGTTGAATCTACCGGCCTCAGTGTGTCAGTGGGAGAGCTCGCCCGTCTCCGCTTCTGCCGTTCTATAATTCTTATTATGTTACGTAAAAAAGAGTAACTTTCCATGTCTGCAATATGTTTAAGCTTCTATTACTGGGAAATCAGAGAAATGGTGTTTTCTCCTTTGCAGATGATTCTACCAGGAGCTCAGGGGGACATCAGATCTCCTCAGAGGATCATATCACACAAGATACATATGAGGAGCCGTCCACTATCCCAGATACACCCTCAGCCCCTCACAGCAAAGATCTCTCATCTCATCCTGTAATACAAGTCCCATCTTCTGCTCCATCACAGCAAGCTGACATTTACAGAGAAGACGATAAACATCAAAGAGAAAAGACAGGAAAGCCGCAGTTTTCATGTTCACAATGTAAAAAGATCTTTGCTTTTAAAAAAAACTTAAAGAGACATCAGAAAATTCACACAGAAGAGAAGCCATTTTCATGTTCAGATTGTGGGAAATGTTTTACTCGGAGATCATCTCTTGTTATACATCAGAGAACTCACACAGGGGAGAAGCCATTTTCATGTTCAGAATGTGGGAAATGTTTTACTGGGAAATCACATCTTGTTAAACATCAACAAATTCACACAGGGGAGAAGCCATTTTCATGTTCAGAATGTGGAAAATGTTTTAATCGGAAATCATATGTTCTTGAACATCAAAAAATTCATACGGCGAAGAAGTTATTTTCATGTTCAGAATGTGGGAAATGTTTTAATCGGAAAGCACAGCTCCTTGAACATCAAAAAAATCACACAGAGGAGAAGCTATTTTCATGTTCAGAATGTGGGAAATATTTTAGTGGGAAATACCATCTTGTTAAACATCAACAAATTCACACAGGGGAGAAGCCATTTTCATGTTCAGAATGTGGAAAATGTTTTTCTTACAAATCACATCTCGTTACGCATCAGAGAACTCACACAGGGGAGAAGCCATTTTCATGTTTAGAATGTGGGAAGCGTTTTACTTGCAAGTCAAATCAACTTAAACATCAAAAAATTCACACAGGGGAGAAGCCATTTTCATGTTCAGAATGTGGGAAATGTTTTATTGATAAATCAGAGCTTGTTAAACATCAAAGATTTCACACTGGAGAGAAGCCATTTTCATGTTCAGAATGTAAGAAATGTTTTACTCAGAGATCATCTCTTGTTACACATCAAAGAATTCATGCAGGAGAGAAGCTATTTTCATGTTCAGAATGAGAGAAATGTTTTGATCACAAATCAAGTCTTCTTGAACATCAAAAAATTCACACAGGGGAGAAGCCATTTTCATATTCAGAATGTGGTAAATTATTTAGTCAAATCAAATATTCTTGAACATCAAAACATTCCCACGAGTAGAAGCCACTTTCATGTTCACAATATGTGAAATCTTTTAGTCAAAAATTAAGTCATCTTCAACATTAAAACATTCACACGGGAGTACTTACTTTCATGTTCAGAATGTGGAAAATATTTTGTTCTGAAATTACCTCGTTAGCCATCAAAAAATTCAAACAAGGAAGAAGCCGTTTTCATGTTTAAAATGTACGAAATGTTTTACTCAAAAAATAATTCTTGTTGAGCATCAGAGAATGCACACAGGGGAGAAGCCGTTTTCATGCTCAGAATGTGGTAAATGAATATAAAGGATTGTAAATAATTATAAAGAAAATTCACACGGGTGATGACTGTATGTTGTGGGAGTAATGCCAGGAGGTGTTGTAGGAGTAATGCCAGAAGGTAGTTGAAGGTATATATTACCATATTTTATAATATTTTATATTTCATCTGCAACTTTGTCGCTTCCTTTTAATACTGGGGGGAATAAACTAAGGTCATGTTACTGATGAACTCGCTGTGATTATCCTTCCAGACATTACAAAGTTGCAGATAGGGACTTGTTTACATCATCCGTGTCAGAAGGGAGGGGGAGAAAAGCGCAAAGATTTTTTTTAGGTGTATACATAGATAGATACTGTGTGTGTGTGTGTGTGTGTGTGTGTGTGTGTAAATAAATATGTATATATAATATAGGGTGGGCTATAAGTTTGGATACACCCTGATGAAAATGGCAGTGGTGTCTGATATCACTTTACCATTTGTGGCATGGGAGGGGGAAAACATTTGATGCCAGGTGACGCCCATCAGCAAAGCTGCCATTTTGGATTCAACTTTACTTTTTTCAATAGGAAGGGGGTCATGTGACACCTCAAACACATAGGGGGACATGTATCATCTGGCGTAATGTGATTTTCGGGGGAAAGTGCCGATTTGCGAATGATTCTATTCGCAAATGGCTGATTTGCGAATAAATATTCGCAAATCGGCACTTTCCGCCGGGTACGCCAGGGGGCGGGAAGGGTGTGTGGAGGGGGCGGAATGGGGGGGGGCGGACTTAGAGTCCGCGTGATTCACTATTCGTTATGGCAAAAGATACACCGAAAACCTACTCCAGCTCTCAGCAGGCGTAAGTTTTCTGCTGTGCGCACCGGCGTGCACGGCATTTATGTAGAGGCAGTCCGCCTCTACATAAATCTCCATAGCGCCGGAGCTGCGGGGACATTTTTAAGTCCGGTGCAGAAAACACCAGACTTAATAAATGTCCCCCCATAGAGAATTGCACATGTAATACAATGACTGGCTCATTTTTAACGTAGATCACATTGCTGCCCATTGTGTTGAACTGTCATCGTGATTCTATTCGAGAGCAATACCACAGGAGAAATGCTGCCACAGGCCTCCTGTATCCGTTGTTTCAGGTGCCCCACATCCTGGATCTTCACGGATCACACCACAGCCCACGGCATGTCAATAACTCAATAATGAATAAAGCTATGTTAAAAATGAGCCCGTCATTGTTTTTCTTGTGTGATTCTCTATGTGTTTGATGTGTCACATGACCCCCTTCTCATTGAAAAAGTTGAATCCAAAATGGCAGCTTTGCAGATGGGCATCAACCAGCTTAAAATGTTTCCCCCCTCCCATGCCACCAATAGTAAAGTGATATCAGCAACCACTGCCATTGTTATCAGGGTCTATTCATACTTATGGCCCACCCTGTGAGTGTGTGTGTGTGTATATATACACATACATATACACACAGTGGTACCTTGGTTTAACAGTAACTTGGATTAAGAGCATTTTGCAAGAAGAGCTCACAGTTTTTCAAAATTCTAACTTGGTGTAAGAGCATTGCTTTGGTTTAAGAGCTCCCTGTACTGGGTGGGAGGGGGAGTGGGGGAGGGGCATGGCCTGCATAGCGGGGTCTACAGCCCTGTACTCTGACCCAGGAAGTCTCCCTCAGCTTCCAAATCATAGCAGATCAGGCTGGGGCTTGCATCGGGGGACAGGACTGGGGAGGTAATCTTGCAATAGCTGTAACCCCTCTCTCCCCGGACAGAGATTTCTGAATTTATGTGACCACAAATGTCTTGCTCATATATAATATATAATATGCCTGCACTCACACTCAGTTATACACACTGCTGATATATTCCTTCACTCACACTCAGCTATAGACACTGCTGCTATAATATGCCTGCACTCACACTCAGCTATACACACTGCTGCTATAATGTACCTGCACTCACACTCCGCTATACACACTGCTGCTATAATGTGTCTGCACTTACAATAAGATATACACACTGCTGCTATAATGTGCCTGCACTTACACTCAGCTATACACACTGCTGCTATAATGTGCCTGCACTTACACTCAGCTATACCTACGCTGCTATAATCTGCCTGCACTTACACTCAGCTATACACACTTCTGTATAGAGAAGTTTCTGTCACTGTCCTTCTGCAACTCTTTGTGATTCTCACATCCTGATTGCTGAACACACCCCTTCCCCATTGCTGTCATGTGACCACACAGACCTCTGACAGCAGCCCTGCTTCTCTATTCTATCCTGTTGTACTACGCTACTGCATTATGGGGATCTGCAGCTCCATCCTGTATCTACAAACTGCTGCTGTGTTATCAGGGTTATACAGTTACTATACATTATACTCCACATGCTGCTATACTGTACAGTAACTTATATATGACATATCCAGCTGCTGTGTTATCAGGGTTATACAGTTACTATACATTATACTCCACATGCTGCTATACTGTACAGTAACTTATATATCACATATCCAGCTGCTGTGTTATCAGGGTTATACAGTTACTATATATTATATACCACATGCTGCTATACTGTTCAGTAACTTATATATCACATATCTAGCTGCTGTGTTATCAGGGTTATACAGTTACTATACATTATACACCACATGCTGCTATACTGTACAGTAACTTATATATCTCATATCCAGCTGCTGTGTTATCAGGGTTATACAGTTACTATATATTATACACCACATGCTGATTGTTATACTGTACAGTTACTTATATATCACATATCCAGCTGCTGTGTTATCAGGGTTATACAGTTACTATACATTATACACCACATGCTGATTGCTATACTGTACAGTAACTTATATATCACATATCCAGCTGCTATGTTATCAGGGTTATACAGTTACTATACATTATACACCACATGCTGCTATACTGTACAGTAACTTATAATATCACATATCCAGCTGTTTCTCATTGTTTATTTCATCTGTTCTACATGTTATTCCGAAAAAAAAACAACATTATTTTGGGGTGTGGAACCAATTGTCTGCATATCAGTTATTTCTTATGGGAAAATTTGCTTTGGCTTAAGAGTGGATTTGGATTACAAGCACGAATTATGTTCGCAATCCAAGGCACCACTGTATATAATAATACCTCGGTGTTCAAAAGTTTCTGAATTTGAATTATTCAGTATTCAAATGAAAATTTACCCAGAAGTAACGTTTGGAATTCGAACTTTACTCGGTATCTGAACATTGCAAGTGTGGATGGTGGGTTGTACCTGGTGAGTTTAGCACTGGTGAGGCTTCACATAGAGTACAGTACTGTATAAGATTGCTGGAGTTTATATACAGTACAGTAGTAGTACAGGCAGTGCACCACCATCTCCCATCCTGTACTGTATAAGATTGCTGGAATGCATATACAGTACAGTAGTAGTACAGGCAGTGCACCACCATCTCCCATCCAGTACTGTATAAGATTGCTGGAGTGCATATACAGCACAGTAGTAGTACAGGCAGTGCACCGCCATCTCCCATCCTGTACTGTATAAGATTGCTGCAGTGCATATACAGTACTGTAGTAGTACAGACAGTGCACCATCTCCCATCCTGTACTGTATAAGGCTGCTGCAGTGCATATACAGTACAGTAGTAGTACAGGCAGTGCACCGCCATCTCCCATCCTGTACTGTATAAGATTGCTGGAGTGCATATACAGTACAGTAGTAGTACAGGCAGTGCACCACCATCTCCCATCCTGTACTGTATAAGGCTGCTGCAGTGCATATACAGCACAGTAGTAGTACAGTAGCAGTGTCCCAGAGTAGGTGTGGCTGCTGTGTTTTCTTGCCCACCTATAGTCAGGTATTTCCGTGTAGGACTCTCTGGGTGAATTGTATCTGCATTCTGCCTGTATCTTCTATTAATACCAATGATTTCTATTTCTGCTGCACTGCTTATTTTATGCCACTAACCAATCAGTGAGCTGGGTGCCTCAAGTGATTTGGCCAATCACTGTCCAGTATCAAAGCTTTTCTATTGTGTTCTGCCCAATCAGGGATGAGTTTATTCCCCTGAGGAGATGGAGTCCTGAGAGGATTTCTGTGAGGGAGCTGCTGTCATGGCTCCCCAGCTAAAGACCCCAAACCAAGGAGTGTGTTATTTCTCTAAAAACAACCTCATCTTATGTTTCGCTACAGGCCTACTGAGGAGACTTAGGTGAAAAAGGACTGAAGGGACCACCTCTACTTACACTGGGCGGCTGCTATGTTCTCTCTCCTGACAACCAATGCAGGACTACTAGTCAGTGACTAGGTAAGCAGATAAAGCAAAGACTCCACTGCAATTCGCTAGGTTTCCCTAAGGGGCCCTCCAGCGGCTAGCTTCACCCATAACCTGGGACCTACATTTCCTGCTCTATGTCACTATGTGCTCATAGACAGCAAACAGATGGAAGATTTATACCCATGGGTGCAGGTACTCTCTCCCAGAGCCCACAGCTCAGTACCTCAGGGCCTAAGTAGAGGCCCCCAATAATCCTATAGTAACCCTCAGTGCACCCCTCTCTCCTCTCTAAGCTACAGGATTCAAAGACTTTCCTATTTAATAAATTATTCAAGCATTATTCCTCCAGGGAGAAACTGTGTCCAAATCTACAGATACCCAGCTCAGGGATTGGGAAAAAAAAAAAAAAAATATATATATATATATATATATATATATATATATATATATATATATATATAACATTTTCAAGATGAACGCACTGCTATACAGGTGTAGGTAATGGAAGCAAGCAGGGACTTGACAAAACAAACCCTCCAACTTCAATATGTATCAGGGATCTTGCAGCACTCCAAGAAACGTGTTATTATTCTATACATGGCAAATTCCCATGCAACCTTTCCGCTCCTCAGTGGAGCCTTTCTCAAGCACACATACACAGCTCTGCTCCACACACATCACACACAGCTCTGCTGCATATACATCACTTCATCCAGAAGCGAAATTAGGGGGGGGGAGGCTCCTGGGCCCACACTGGCAGGGGCCCACTAAAGTCCCAGATGGTTAATGCTGTCTGTGGAAGATATTTCAGACACCCTTAATACGTCCTGCTCCTGGGGGCCCCACTCAGTCACCTGATGCTGCCCCTGGCCGGGGATGTTCTGCTCACTCCTCTCATGTTGCACGGCAGATGTAGCTCCTCCCCCTCAGCTACACACTGCTCTGCATAGGGCTGTGTATGAGGAGGGGAGGAGGGGCAGCCATGTGAGGAGAGGAGCCCAGGGATCCTGCAACTGGATGGCTGCCAGGTGTATGGCTGACTGAAGAGGAGCAACAGCAGCTGACATTGAGTAATCATCATTATCATCATCATCAGTGTGTCTGTCAGGCTGCTGTGTGCTGTAAGTTGTATTGGGCAGACTGAGTGAGGGGAAGTACAGAGTGCCCCCCTCCTGATGCTGGAGCCTGGACATCTCTGTACAGGCAGCAGCTTCACTGAACTTGTTTTAAGTTTATTCATTTTCTGCCAATACGTTTGCCCCCCTCCCCTGTGCAGAGCTCGGTGCAGCATGGTTGTTGTTTTTATTATCTACCCCCTAAACAGCAACATACAATATGTCCCATCTGTGCCCCAACAGTGTCATCTCCAGTGTGTTATCTCCCCTCCCCCACCCAGAATGCCTGCAGTCTTTTACCTCCCCTTAGGCTATGCTCACACTACGTAAGTTCCATGGAAATCACGGCCGTTGTTTTAACAGCCGTGATTTCCACGGAACTTACGCAGTGCTGCAGGCTGAAGGGATCCCGGCCAGAGTGTATACACATAGTATACGCTCCGGCCAGGATCCCTAGCGGCGCCGTAAAAAACTGACATGTCAGTTTTCTGCGGCCGCTATTCAGTGAATAGTGGCTGCAGAAAACCATGTCAGTGCACACTATGGATCGAGCAGCTCTGGCCGCAAGCTCCATAGTGTGTAGTGGAGAGTTATGAACAGAACTCTGGGGCAGGGCCGTCTTACCCATTGGGCATGGTGGGCGGCTGCCCGGGGGCCCTTGCGTCCTAGGGGGCCCCTGCCCGCTGTCACAGCAGGCAGGGGCCCCCTAGGACGCAAGGGTCCCCGGGCAGCCGCCTACCACGCCTAGTGGGTAAGACGCCCTCGGCGCCCCCCCTTGCCCTTCTCTCTCTTGCGACCGCAAGCACTTTCTTGCTTGCGGTCGCAAGAGGAAATCCGGCCCCCGGCTGATGTGGCGCTCCCTGGGGGATTCTCAGGGAGCGCACGCATCAGGAACCGCAGTTCGCATCGCTGGGACTTCCTGTACCGGAAGTCCCGGCCCGGGCACACACTGAGCTTCCGGATGTGTGCGCTCCTTGAGAATCCCCCAGGGAGCGATGCATCAGACGAGGGCAGAAGAAGTGAAAACAGCAGCGACGGGGGAGCGCTTGTTAGGTCAGTTGTGTGTTTGTTTGTTTTTATCTGCTGTGCAGGGGGGAGTGATCTGTAAGGGGGGAATACGGGGGAGCCATCTATACGGGGGGGGGGGGGGATACAGGGGGGAGCCATCTATAAGGGGGGAATACGGGGGAGCCATCTATACGGGGGGATACAGGGGGGAGCCATCTATAGGGGAGATACAGGGGGAGCCATCTATAGGGGGGGATACAGGGGGAGCCATCTATAAGGGGGTAATACGGAGGAGCCATCTATAAGGGAGGGATACAGGGGGAGCCATCTATAAGGGGGTAATACGGAGGAGCCATCTATAAGGGAGGGATACAGGGGGAGCCATCTATAAGGGGGTAATACAGGGGGAGCCATCTGTAAGGGGGGAATACAGGGGGAGCCATCTATAAGGGGGAAATATGGGGGAGCCATCTATAAGGGGGGAATACGGGGGGGAGCCATCTATAAGGGGGTAATACAGGGGGAGCCATCTATAAGGGGGGAATATGGGGGAGCCATCTATAAGGGGGGAATACGGGGGAAGCCATCTATAGGGGGGGAATATGGGGGAGCCATCTATAAGGGGGGAAAACGGGGGAAGCCATCTATGGGGGGGATACAGGGGGGAGCCAACTATAGGGGGGATACAGGGGGAGCCATCTATAAGGGGGTAATACAGGGGGAGCCATCTATAAGGGGGGAATACGGGGGAGCTATCTATACGAGGGGGGGATACAGGGTGGAGCCATCTATAAGGGGGGAATACGGGGGAGCCATCTATAAGGGGGGAATACGGGGGAGCCATCTATACGGGGGGGGGATACAGGGTGGAGCCATCTATAAGGGGGGAATACGGGGGAGCCATCTATAAGGGGGGAATACGGGGGAGCCATCTATACGGGGGGGATACAGGGGGGAGCCATCTATAAGGGGGTAATACGGAGGAGCCATCTATAGGGGGGGGATACAGGGGGGAGCCATCTATAAGGGGGGAATACAGTGGAGCCATCTATAGGGGGGGATACGGGGGGAAGCAATCTATAAGGGGGGAATACAGGGGGAGCCATCTATAGGGGGGGATACAGGAGGGAGCCATCTATAAGGGGGGATACAAGGGAAGCCATCTATAAGGGGGGAATACAGGGGGAGCCATCTGTACGGGGGGAATACAGGGAGAGCCATCTATACGGGTGGATACAGGGGGAGCCATCTATACGGGGGGATACACGGGGAGTCATCTATACGGGGGGATACAGGGGAAACCATCTATAACGGGTGGATACAGGGGGACCCATCTATAAGGGGGGGATACAGGGGGAGCCATCTATACGGGGGGGATACAGGGGGAGCCATCTATACGGGGGGGATACAGGGGGAGCCATCTATAACGGGTGGATACAGGGGGAGCCATCTATAAGGGGGGGATACAGGGAGAGCCATCTATACGGGGGGATACAGGGGGAGCCTTCTATAAGGGGGTAATACAGATGTGCAGTTTGTAGAGAGATGAGGATGGTGACAGAATGAGGAGCCTAATATGTCTGTCTGGAAGATTCTGTGGATTCGTGGCTCGTGGAGCAATCTATAAGGGGGGGATACAGGGGGAGCCATCTATAAGGGGGGGATACAGGGGGAGCCATCTATACGGGGGGATACAGGGGGAGCCATCTATAAGGGGGGATACAGGGGGAGCCATCTATAAGGGGGGGATACAGGGGGAGCCATCTATAAGGGGGTAATACAGGGGGGACCCATCTATAAGGGGGGATACAGGGGGAGCCATCTATAAGGGGGTAATATAGGGGGGAGCCATCTATAAGGGGGTAATACACACGGAGCTATCTATAAGGGGCCAATACAGGTGTGCAGTTTGTAGAGAGATGAGGATGGTGACAGAGTGAGGAGTCTAATATGTCTGTCTGGCAGATTCTGTGGATTCGTGGCTCGGAGAAGTTCTCATAACAGCCCAGGGCAGATGGAGAAGAAGATGAAAAGGGAAGAACTCCGATCAGAGAAGACATTTCCTGTGAGTCACTTGATGTAACTGCACTGTAATGTATTTGGTGTATAGAACCTGTGTAGAGCTGGGTACCTCTATATGACTGGATGAAGTGATAGTGATATGTGTACAGTGGATTAGTCAGTATGCGGTGGTAATATTTGTTGCTTGTTATCTGGCATATATATAAAGAAGGGCAAAACAACATGTCTCATATAGACAGAGGGGTAACAACATGACTATTATATTATATACACTCACCGGCCACTTTATTAGGTACACCATGCTAGTAACGGGTGGTCTTCTGCTGCTGTAGCCCATCTGCCTCAAAGTTGGACGTACTGTGCGTTCAGAGATGCTCTTCTGCCTTCCTTGGTTGTAACACTTGGCTATTTGAGTCACTGTTGCCTTTCTATCAGCTCGAACCAGTCTGCCCATTCTCCTCTGACCTCTGGCATCAACAAGGCAATTCTGCCCACAGAATGTTTTTCCTTTTTCGGACCATTCTCTGTAAACCCTAGAGATGGTTGTGCGTGAAAATCCCAATAGATCAGCAGTTTCTGAAATACTCAGACCAGCCCTTCTGGCACCAACAACCATGCCACGTTCAAAGGCACTCAAATCACCTTTCTTCCCCATACTGATGCTCGGTTTGAACTGCAGGAGATTGTCTTGACCATGTCTACATGCCTAAATGCACTGAGTTGCCGCCATGTGATTGGCTGATTAGAAATTAAGTGGTAACGTGCAGTTTGACAGGTGTACCTAATCAAGTGGCCGGTGAGTGTATAAGCCATGTTGTTTCCCTGTATATTGTATTATACAGTATACATACAGGGAAACAACATGGTTCTCATATATAATAGTCATGTTGTCGCCCCTCTGTATATATGAGACATGTTGCACTGGTGTGACAATAAATCCTGCAGATTGCTGTTGGAAGTGCCGTCTGCATTGCGTTTTTTGGATACTTTGAAGCCAACCTGGTCTGGTTTGGTGAGGCATGCACGCACGGTTATTTTTTGTTTTTGTGCTGCTGAGAGACTGTGTTGTGAATTAAAGTTTATGTTAACAATAATTTGTATTTTTTATCGTAAGTAATTGTACTGGCTAGGGGCGGGGTTGCAAAGATGGGGGTTTTTGATGGCGGCGGCCGCGGGGTGGGGGTGGGGGGCAATTCGCACCTCTGCCCAGGGGCCCATAATGCTGTTAAGACGGCCCTGCTCTGCGGCGCTGAAGATGATCCGGCCGGGACTGCAGTACCAGAGCCTGGATGATCTTTTCAGAGACCGGCCGCTTCGTGGTCTCTTACATAGTATGAACATAGCCTTAGAACATCTCCCATGCAGAATATGGGAGATGCTCTGTCAGTGAATGCATCTAGGAAATAAAGGTCTTGTCTTACCGTTGAAGTGACGTATCCATGCCACATATGAATTTGTATAATTATCAAGAATGGACTTTAATATCTGAACAAGCTTATTATTAACGTTTCATTATACACTAACACTTTGTGTGTTTTTGAATTGAACTTGCTATATTGCTACCACTGAAATTGGGAATGTATGGGGTTAACTGATGTAATTATCCCAGTATCTGCCTTTTTTGTTCATTTTTAATGGAGTAAAGAAATAAAGAACAAACTTTTATCGGAAGTGCTGACCTATTTTTGCCTTTCTCTGTATACTTCGACTCTGGTCGTGCACTGGCTGGGTGAGCTGAGTCTACTAATTACGTTAATTATCCCAGTAACCTACAACACATGATGGACACTTTTGAGAACCAATGACCACTATGTAAGATTTTTTTGTACACCTGTATATAAACCCACTGTTATGGTCACACACTGCGCTTGGAGATGGCGAAGATTGTTCGCTAAAATGTTGCTCCTTGGCATTTCGTGTGCTGCACTGATTTGTTGAAGATTTGATGGAATAAAACACCGCTTTTTTCACGTTATACCTGAGTGCTGTGGTCTATCTACTAGATAGATAGATAGATAGAAGAAACATAGATAGATAGATAGAGAGAGAGATAGGAGATAGATAGATAGATAGATAGATAGAAGATGGAGGAGTGGCTTAGCTATGGAGCTGTGAGGACGTGCAGCTCAGGAGCTCCGGTCCTACACACGCCAGAACTGCCGAAACCCAGACCTTCCATGCTCCAAAAGTGA
Source organism: Dendropsophus ebraccatus (assembly GCF_027789765.1). Taxonomy (NCBI): domain Eukaryota; kingdom Metazoa; phylum Chordata; class Amphibia; order Anura; family Hylidae; genus Dendropsophus; species Dendropsophus ebraccatus. The sequence continues at coordinate 191,339,036 of NC_091456.1, read as the reverse complement.
TGTCCAAAGCCTACGGCTCCCGCAGCGCAGCTGCTGCCACGAGGTGTCATGGCGCCCACAGAACAGCAGCTTGCAGGTATCGCTCTGCCCAGCCTGACCCCGCTTACGGGGATTACTGAGCTAATGCCAGCGTCACAAACTGAGGTCTTCCCGTCCCTCCTAGACACACCAGGCCCGTGCGGTACGGTGCCCCAGTCACTAAGGGCCTCATCTCCCACTCCTGCGCCACAACATGGCTCCCCGGCAGCCCTGGTACAGGCCGAACTGCAGCTGCTACGTGGCCTCATACAAGCACTGCCCTCTAAGCAGGACCTGGACACAGTGGTACAACGAATTGAGGCGGTCCAACAACAAGCCCTAGACGCAGTCAGGGAGGATGTCTCGGCCCTGTCCTCTCGTACAGCAGGAACTGAGACCGACATTACGTCCCTGGCTACCAGGGTGTCAGCCTTGGAGGCTGCGGCCTCTGACTCCCAACAACAGCTCCTGACACTAACTATGCTCCTGGATGATCAAGAAAACAGGGGCCGCAGGAATAATGTTACACTGAAGGGACTGCCAGAGAGGGGTGCCCAAGATAACCTACAACACCGGGTCACCACCATATTCAATCTTGACACCCACAGACCTGAAGATGCCACCTTCACTATTGATCGTATACATAGAGTGGCCAGAGCACAGATGCCTGAGTCAGGAGCACCGAGGGATGTTTTGTGCAGGCTCCACTTCTATACCGACAAGGATCTGATACTGCGGGAAGCCAGAGACTTTGGCCACATAATATATGAGGACACAGAGATTAAGCTATTCCCTGATGTGTCTGCACGCACGTTATATATGAGATGCCTATTACAACCCCTGCTGGCTGTGATCAAGGAGAAGGGCGGGACTTATCGCTGGGGACACCCGTTCCATGTCATTGTGAAGAAAGCTGACCGCTGGTTCTACTTGCGATCCCCGGATGACCTTCGAGACCTTTTTGCCTTTCTGGAGGCTGAACCTATCCCGGTACCCAACTGGCTGACTACACCACGTCCCACGCGGCCGTCGAACCGGAGGAGGCGCTCTCCACCCCCTGAGAGGAGACGCGCCATCTCGTCTTCCCCAGACCGAGGATCACCTGCCGGCCGAGATCTCTCCATCAGCATGCCGCTGGAAGCCTGATGACTTCGCATAGCTCAATTTCAGTCTCCTGCAGGGACTGGGCACACCTGTGTTTACTCTGGGGGACTTACCTAATGTTGTGGGGTGGCTTAGTCTGCTAGCAGGGGATGCAGATCACCCAGGGTTAGCGGTGGTAAGAGACGATGCTTCTCTTATTGGGTATGATCCCCCAGTTCCTGGACACTGTTAGCCCCCTTCTATGATTCCATTCTGGATCCCACCCCTACACCCATATGTCTTATCCCCTTGCTCAGTGGCCTTGGAGTGTGGTCCCCTTAACTGGCGGGCGGGGGTCCCTTTCCCCTTATGATGCAATGGACCTCGTCCCTGGATTTTCTCAACACTAGAGGGTTCCCTGGCTTGCTTACTAATTCTTGTCACCCTGTTTGCATTTCTGTTTGACTTTGGTCTGGTTTAAGTATTGTGCCCGGGGGTTACCCCTCTCCTTTGGGGTGGGGGCCTCCCTGGGTCCTCCCCGGCGTCCTTTTAGATCGCATGGCTGGACAGGATCTGGGGCTCCACCATGGTTTTCTACTCTCCCACTTTCTCATCCCTTGGAGTAGGGTTCCAATTTGGACCCACCCACGGGATACTTCTGGGCTTTGCCCTTGCATTCTGGTTGTTTGTGACTAGGATTTTTTCCGTCTCTACTTTCTCCTTCTTACTTCCACTTCTCTTCCTTCTACTCCACACCCCCCCCCTTTTTTTTCTTTTTTTTTTTTTTTCTCTCTTCCCCCCCCTCCTACCCTCTCCTTCCTTCTTTTTCCCCTCTTTGTCTTTGTTTCCCCTTCGCCTCCTCTCCCCCCAGGGCATCATGGCGTCCAGGCCACCTAATCTCCGGATTGGTTCCCTGAACGTTAAGGGTCTCCATGACCCCGGCAAAAGATCAATTCACAGGAACTTTCTCAGGAAATTTAAGTTACATGTTGTGTTCTTACAAGAGACGCATCTATTACAGTCCAACCAGATCTCCCTGACTAATGCTTCCTTTCCATTTGCCTACCACAGTTTTTCCCCAAACTCGAAATCTAGCGGTTCCAGCATACTGATCTCCAAGGACTTACCATGGGAATACGTGGCTACGCAGACTGACGAGGAAGGTAGGATGGTCCTCTTGAAGGGCTGCATCGCCACGCACCTTTTCACATTCGCCTCTTTCTATATACCTACCACGGGTCAGAGTCAGGCTATCGCCTCGATGCTTGAGACAATGGACGATTTTGCAGAGGGTGCTCTGGTATTAGGGGGGGACTTTAATGTAGTATAAGATCCCACCATGGATTCATCTACCGGCTCCTCCCACCTGAGCGCGGCCTCACTACGCCGTATTGGGGACACTCTGCATGAGCACAGACTGGTTGACGCTTGGCGACTTAGTCACCCAACGGAGAAAGACTATACGTTCTACTGTCCAGCGCACAATGTATATTCCAGACTGGATTATATCTTCTTACGCCACCGGGACCTGTCTCTGCTTGTGAGAGTGGACATTGATAGTATAACCTTTTCAGATCACGCCCTTGTGGTGGTCAACCTAGACTTTCCTTGCCTGCAATGCCCCCAATGGCAGTGGACGCTCAATGCATCACTCCTTCAGGATCTGGTTTTTCGGAAGGATGTGGAAACCACGCTCCTGGATTACTTTCAAACTAATTCCACTCCGGAGGTGGGTCCGCTCTCGGTGTGGGAGGCCCACAAATGTGTGGTAAGGGGGGTGTTGGTACGCCACGGGGCACGTCTTAAGAGAGAGAGAGATTACAAAAAACTCTAAGACTACTTGATCAACTTAGGGAGGCGGAGACTGCACACAAGATGTCCCCGACACCGGTGCACACCTCTGCACTCCTGCAGAAAAGGGATGAATTGAGGTCACATCTTTTGCACAACGCCAAGGCAACACTGGTGAAATGCAAAAGATACTACTATGAACATGGCAATAAACCAGGCAGGGCGCTGGCTAGGGCCCTGCGAGCACAGCAAGCTCGCTCCTACATATCCATGATCAGGTCCACTCAAAACAGGCCGCTCAATCTCCCGATGGAGATCGCCGGGGCGTTCCGCGAATATTATGCCAATCTGTATTCAATAAACTCTTCTAACCCTGCTACTCTCGGTGAAGGCTTTCGTGGGCGCATACGGCGGTACCTATCGGAAGCGGGCATGCCGAGGATGGAGGACTCCGTAATAGAGGATCTGGAAAGGCCCATATCATCGGGTGAGCTGGCTACGGCAATTTCAGATTCACAAACTGGTAAGGCCCCAGGACCGGACGGGTTCTCGTTGCTCTACTATAAGACATTCCAGAAGCAACTTGCCCCTCACTTCCTGGCTGCCTTCAACTCTGCCTCCTCCATCGGGGAGCTGCCCCTGGATACCACACGAGCCCAAATAGCTGTTATACCGAAAGAGGGCAAAGATACCTCATATTGCAGTAATTATCGTCCCATCTCGTTGCTGAATGTGGACCTTAAGTTGTTCTCCAAAATCCTCGCTACAAGACTGTCTCCCCTGCTGGAGAGGACCATTCACCCTGACCAGGTGGGCTTCATGCCAGGAAGAGAAGCCAGGGACAACACATTGCGGGCCATTGACCTGATTCACAAAGCAAAAACTCTGGGTTTACCTTTAATGCTCCTATCAACTGATGCTGAGAAAGCTTTTGATAGGGTCAATTGGCCCTTTATGATGGAAACACTCCGGTTCTTGGGCATGGGTCCTGTCTTTATGAACTGGATCTCTGCTCTGTATAGAACACCAAGAGCCAGGGTTAGGGTGAATGGTCTTCTCTCGGAGGACTTTGCCATAAAAAACGGTACGAGACAGGGCTGCCCCCTGTCCCCTCTAATCTTTATTCTTACTCTAGAGCCACTACTATGTAAGGTTAGAGCTAACATGGATGTGGGAGGAGTCCCGGTGCGAGACACGGTTGACAAAGTGGCTGCCTACGCAGACGATTTATTATTTTTTATTGCTAACCCACGTGTCTCCCTCCCGTCTCTGATGGGGGAATTGGAGGAGTTCTCACGCCTCTCGAATTTTAAAATCAACTTTTCCAAATCAGAGGCTCTTAGTTCAGGGCTCCCAAGTTGCCTGGTGTCGTCGCTCCAGGACTCCTTCCGCTTCAGATGGGCTGCCACGTCCATTAAATACTTGGGCATCTCCCTGCCAGCAGATCTTGGCAAACTATATACATTGAACTTTCCTCCATTACTGCAACGAATACAATCACAATGTGCTGTGTGGTCCAGGGGCTACTTCTCCTGGTTCGGCAGATGTTCGAGCTTCAAAATAACTATTTTACCCAAACTACTTTATTCCTTTCAGTGTATCCCCTGACAGATTCCTCCATCCTTCTTTAAATCACTAACTTCCCTACAAATTAAGTTCATATGGAATGATAAACCATCCCGACTAAAACGCTCGATTTTGTGTCGACCTAAACGTGCCAGGGGGGGTGGGATTGCCAGACATTCGTACTTACCACACTGCAGCGCTTCTGACCAGGGCTATAGATTGGTTCCGCCACGCAGAGGTGAAACCTTGGGTAGGAGTGGAACAATCTTTCACTAAGATCCCCCTGAAGTGCCTCCCTTGGCTGCACCCATCTGACCTGCCGGGACTACGCTCACATCCTACTATCGGCCCCACACTTTTGGCCTGCGCCAGCTCGAACAGCCGCTCCTATGTGCTGCCTCATAGATCCCAATGCTGCCCGATACTGGGGAATCCTGACTTCCCTTTCAGCTTAGATGATCCGGTTTTCCGTTCTTGGATTAAAGCGGACAAATTCCGAGTGGAGATGTTTAGCTCTGGCACGGACTGTCTCTCCCGATCAGCATTGGACAGCATGGTGGAACCCACCCCCTTAGGCCCCTAGCGTGTTGCACAAGTGCGCCACTTCCTCCGCTCACTGCCCTCTCCTACCGCATACAGTGAATCCAGGTCCTGCTTTGAAGCATTATGCTTAGATTCTGGTAGATTGAGACATTCCCTTTCTCTCACGTACGCTGCCTTGATGTCACCCCCTCATCAGCCTGCCCCGGATTACATGCTTAGGTGGGAAACTGACCTGAATCTTACTTTGTCCTCACGCCAAAGGGAGAAAGTGTTCTCCCTCGCTCACAAGTCGTCCATTTGCTCTGGCATCCAGGAAACTGGATATAAGATTCTGACCCGTTGGTACAGGGTCCCTGCAAAACTACATGCGATATGGCTCGAGGTGGACCCGGTGTGCTGGCGATGTGGTGTTGAAGAAGGGACACACCTACAAATTTTCTGGTCCTGTTCACTCCTGACTCCCTTTTGGGATGCTGTGAAGAGGGCTATTTTGCAAGTCACTAACACCTCGGTAACTCTCTCTCCTGCCCTGTTTCTTCTTCAGCACTGCTCGCTCTCGACAGCAGTATACAAGAAGTCCTTACTTCGATTTTTGGTGATGGCTGCTAGAGCCTGCATTCCTTTATATTGGAAAAAAACGACACATCCCCCTTTGTCTCTCTGGGTTGCTAAGGTTAACGACCTGCAGCGCATGGAGGACTTGACCTCCTCCATACAGAACACAGGAGCCAAGTACACAAAAACTTGGTACGCTTGGCTAGCCTTTAAGGACACGCCTGAATATGCGTCCCTGTTGAATGTGATGCCGTAGGGTCGAGGACCCCGACCCGGGCCTTATCCGTTGGGTGTATCGAACCTCTCAACCTGAGGACTTGTGACGCCATCGTGCTCTGGATACCCCTCCCCCTCTCCCCCACCAACCTTACGTAGTACCTGCCCTCCCTCTTCTTCCTTACCCCTAACCCCCCCCCCCTTTTTTTTTGTTTTGTTTGTTCTCCCTCTCTCCCCTCTTCCCCCCCTCTTTCTCCTCTCCGGGCTCATTCTGCCCATTCTACCTATTTCTCTACCTCTCTCTTATTTCTCTCGGTCCTCTTGGGCCATCTGACCTTACTTTATTTTGTTTTCTTTGTTGGTTACACCCTTTCCGGGTGCTGTTCTATGTTAAAAATGTAACTAGGCGGTGGGAGAGGGCGCGGCATGGCCCTTGCCTGGCCGGCTGGCTATGGGTTTCCTGGTTTATTACTCTTATGTTTGTGTGCAGAATACTACCTTATGATCTGTATATTATGACTACTCTGGTTTATATTAGGAGGAATGACGGGCGTATTGCCGCGTCACCTCTGGCTGTCCACAAAAATAAAGAATTAAAAAAAAAAAAAAAAAGATAGATAGATAGATAGGAGATAGATAGATAGGAAATAGGTAGATAGATAGATAGATAGGAGATAGATAGATAGGAGATTAGGAGATAGATAGGTGATATGGTGCGTTTACACGTAACGATAATTGGCCCGATCGTACGATAAACGATGTCGGAGTAACAATTTTTTTTTTCATAACGAGCAGCGTTTAGACGGTACAATATATTGTACGGAAAATTCGTTGTGCAATCGTTTTGCGAACGCTTAAGCCTATCTCACACATTGGTTAAATCGGCGAACGACTGTTCACACGGAACGATTTGCGAATTTTTTGCGAACGACGAACAACGATTTGATAACATGTTGAAAGATCAAAATGCGCGATGTATCGTTCGTCGTATGATCGTTCGCTGCGTTTACACGTACGATTATCGTTCGAATTCGATCGTTATCGCGCAAATTCGTACGTTAATCGTTACGTGTAAACGCACCATTAGATAGATAGATAGATAGGAGATAGATAGATAGATATGTATGTTATTTCAGCAGCACTGCCAGTAGTGTGAACGGGTGCCTGTTGTAGTCCCAACCACGGACTTCCTAATATATCTGAAGTAGATTCAATGGCACTCCCAAATAGATGCAAAAATCAGTGTTTATTCCAGTGTCCAAAAATAAGTTGTCACAGCACAGCAATAAGCCTATTGCTGTGCTGTGACAACTTATTTTTGGACACTGGAATAAACACTGATTTTTGCATCTATTTGAGAGTGCCATTGAATCTACTTCAGATAGATAGATAGATAGATAGGGGTTACAGACTGGCCCCAAATCTGGAGAAACTACCCATTCCGAAGGTAGGGGTTGACACCGGTCCTTCTCCAAAGGAAAAAAGGAACAGCATCCCAGGGACCAGGACTCATCAGACCGCATGGGATCCGCACGGATGTGTGAAATGGGCCCAGCTTCCCCTCCGTGGTTCTGGGTTGGATCTGATCTTCTGCAGGATTAGTCACGCTATAGTCCTGCAGAAGATCGGATCATACCAGGAACCACGGAGGGGAAGCGGGGCCAGTTCACCCGTCCGTGCGGATCCCGTCTGATGAGTCCTGGTCCCTGGGATGCTGTTTCTTTTTTCCTTTGGAGAAGGACCGGTGCCAACCCCTACCTTCGGAATGACCGTGATGCAGGTGCCAAGACAGCATAATAACAGAAAATGTTTTATTACGTATCTCTTTAAAGAACATTCTATGGCATATATCCTAGTGGCGTTTCCCAAGACATTCGATGAACCAATATTGTCCTTGCCAGATGCTTATCTTGTGTTCGGATTTAATACCTACCTTACATTGGATTTTCAAGTTGTTCTAAGAATATATTCACACAATGCGTTTTGCATTGCACAAATATTGCACTGAGATTGCACAAGATGGTGCCTGAAAAAAGGATCATCTGGATTCAATTACCACCAATGGACTGTTTCGTCCCTTACTATGATGGACACAATTCTACACCAATCACCGAGTGATGTGAAATGTTATTGACAACTGTATAGACCAATTATTTTGCACTATTCACATATATAATGATGTCATGAAGTTCACTGTTTGCACTTGAAAATGGCGGGTGTACCGCCGAAACGTCGTGTCTTGCTGTGTTGCACCATGTAATTTTTTCTTTTGAATAAATTGGAAGTTTTTCACTTTATTGGAGTGCCGTGGATCATCACTACTATCTACACAGAAGGTTCCTGGTCTGAACTACTGCCACCCAAGCGTGTTTTCTGTTGTACCACTCAACATCCCTGGATAGATAGATAGAAAGATAGATAGATAGATAGATAGATAGATAGAGGAGATAGATAGATAGAGGAGATAGATAGATAGATAGATAGATAGATAGATAGATAGATATCCTTGTATGGTAGCCTTGTCTACCAAACCAGAACCAGTCAGACCCCCAGACTGTCCTATACATCAAGCTTATTACAAGGTATACAGACCCCCTATGACATCCTTTATAATCAGCAGTTGGAACATCCAAGGTCTGAACGCCTCAGCCTTTGGATGTAAAGTAAACGATCCGGACTTCACCCAGAGTCTGGAAAACCGTGACATCCAAATCCTCCTAGAAACCTGGACTAAAGCAGAGAGTGAGTCCCTGGTGCCCACTGGATACAGGGAAATCTCCGTCCCGGCCCTGAAAAACAAAACCACTAAACTAGGCCGCTGTTCAGGAGGAATACTAGTGTGGTACAAAGCAGAGTTCCATGAGCAGATCAGACCGGTGAAGCGAGGAGACAGCCACATCAGGATGAGAATAGACCGCTCCATCCTCACCTCCCTCTCTGACATCTACCTATGTGCTGCCTACATACCACCCCCAGAATCCCCTTACTACAACCCTGAAACCTTCGAAATCCTGCAAAAGGAAGCCGCCGACTATTAAACCCGCAGCAAAGTCCTTATAATTGGAGATCTCAATGCCAGAACAGGTAGGGAAAGAGACTACCTGACTGCAGACGGAAACATCTATGTATATGGGGCAGAGACTGGATATGATAGCTCAGTACACATGGAGAGGAACAGCTATGACAGCACAGTGAACAAGAGTGGCAAAAAATTGTTGAATCTCTGCCGAAGTTTGGGGCTCCACATCCTCAATGGTCGCACCAAGGGAGACTCCCTAGGAAGGACTACCTTAAACTCCCATGTGGGCAGCAGTGTAGTGGACTACGCCATCACAGACATGGACCATTCAGACATTGGGGCCTTCATAGTCAATCCACAATCACACCTGTCGGACCATAACCAGATAGTCCTTTATATGAAGTCCACAAACAAACCACCGGGACAAAAACCCCATCAGGTCGGACTTTTCCCACTACATCCATCCTACAAGTGGTCCAAGATGTCGGCTCCCAAGTATAAAGAGATACACACTGAACCACAAATCCAAGGGATGCTCAACAACTTTAACAAGGTGTACCAGAGTAACCCACAAGGAGTGGACCAAGCGGTAAGGGACCTTAATAATATATTCTACACCATGGCAGAAATGGCTGACCTGCAAAAGAGTAGCCACAAGAAGGCAAAAGAAAAAAATCCTAGCGCTTGGTTTGATAAGGAGTGCAGAGATGTACGGAAGACCCAAATAAAAAGCACAGAGACCCCAACAACACCAAACTGCGGGAGGCCTATGACACAACACAAAGGCAATACAAAACCCTTCTCAGAAGGAAAAAACAGGAGTATACCTTAACTAAGCTCACCCAGCTCCAAGACGCCCTCCAAGAAAACTCCTTCTGGGAACTATGGAACCACCTGGGCACAAAGGGGAAGGAAAGTACCCTCCACATTCAGAGCGGCAACATCTGGCTCCAATATTTCAGAGACCTCTATGGAGACATCCCGAAAGAGGAACGGAACCCGGACCAAGAACAAATTATATCAAAACTGAAGAGCATGGAGGAGATACTGAAGGACTTCCAAAACCCTCTGGACTCACCTATAACACTGCAGGAGATTTCAGAGAGACTATCCACTATAAAGTGTAAGAAAGCCAGCGGTACTGACGGCATCCCACCCGAAATGATCAAGTACAGCCCACCAACAATACAGGCGGCCATAGCAAAACTGTACAACATTGTGCTGAGCTCTGGCTACTTCCCTCGTGCCTGGAACCAAGGTGTCATAACCCCAATACACAAGAGCGGGGACAGGTACGACCCGGCCAACTATCGGGGGGTATGTGTCATCAGCAACCTGGGGAAACTCTTCAACAACATCCTGAACCAGAGAATCCTCAGCTTCCTCACCCAGCACAATGTCCTCAGCAAAAGCCAAGCAGGGTTCATGCCAAACCACCGCACCACGGACCATGTCTATACCCTGCACCGCCTCATCCAGAGCCACGTCCACAACACAAAGAAAGGAAAAATATACGCCTGTTTTGTGGACTTCAAAAAGGCTTTCGATTCGGTGTGGCACCCAGGATTGCTTCTAAAATTGCTGGAGAGTGGAATAGGGGGAAAGACCTATGATGTCATCAAAAGTTCCTACACTGGGAACCAATGCTGCATGAAGGTAAATGGGAAGAGAACGGCTTATTTCCAGCAGAGCCGAGGAGTCAGGCAGGGCTGCTGCCTCAGCCCAACACTCTTCAACATTTATATCAATGAGCTGGCAATAGCCCTGGAGTCCTCCTCAACACCAGGTCTCACCCTCCATGACACCGAGGTGAAATTCCTTCTGTATGCGCATGACCTTCTCCTCCTCTCACCATTTGAGAAAGGTCTCCAAGACCAGCTAGCCATCCTGGAGAAGTTCAGCACCACATGGGCTCTACCCATCAACCTAAAAAAGACCAACACTATGGTGTTCCAGAGAAGGAAAACAAAGTCAGCCGGGTCCCCCACCTTCACGCTACACAACCAGCCCCTTACAGCCACCAGCAGCTACACCTACCTGGGCCTAATAATAGAACAGACGGGGAGCTTCAAATCTGCCATCGAGATGCTGAGAGACAAAGCCTGCAAAACCTTCTACACCATCAGAGGACAATTCTACCACTTTAAGCCACCTGTCAGGGTTTGGCTTAAAATCTTTGACTCCATTATTGCACCAATCCTCCTGTATGGCAGTGAGGTCTGGGGTCCTCACACTTCCCCCGACTGGTCAAAATGGGATTCCAGCCCAACGGAAATCTTCCATCTGGAGTTCTGTAAGCATCTCCTCCAGGTCCATCGGAGCACCTCCAACTGTGCCTGTAGAGCAGAGCTGGGCAGATTCCCCCTACACCTAACTATCCAGAAGAGGGCGCTGTCATTCTGGGGCCACCTACATGGTAGTAGTGAAGGTTCCTACCACCAAAAAGCCTTGCTAAACCAAGGGGCCCCAGGCAAAACAGAGCCCCAAAACACACCCTCTGGATCCCAGCCCAACCAGACAATCCCCCCATACCAGCTCACAAAAGCCGGGATCAGGAAAACAATAACCAGGAGACAAGAAGAATACATCCAAGAATGGAGGGAGGAGGTCAGAGCATCCCAGAAGCTGGCCGTGTACCAGAGCCTGCAGAGGGAGTATAGACTGGCCCCATATCTGGAGGAGCTTCCCAACCCCAGAGACCGGAAAACCCTGAGCCGCTACAGGCTGAGCGCCCACAACCTGGCCATCGAAACCGGGCGGCACCGACAGACGTACATCCCCAGGGAGAGCAGACTGTGCCAGCAGTGCGACCAGGAGGCCGTGAAGGATGAGGCCCACTTCCTGCTACACTGCTCCAAATACTCAGCAGTGAGGGACACTCACTTTAGGAGACTCTCCAATGTCCTCCCAGGCTTCTCCACTATGGAGGAGGAAGAGAAACTACCCATCCTGCTGGGGGAAGAAGAGACCACAGCGACCATAGCGGCACAATACGTCACTGCCTGCCATAGACTGAGAGGAGTGTGATACGTCATGGACTCCAATACCCCAGCCCCGATAGGTCATGTACTCTGATACCCCGACCCTGAATGTATCCCCCCCCCCCACCATGATGCATCATGAACCCCTGTACACCGACCCCAAGTGAATCCCATTTCCTCAACCCCCTATTCTCCACATGCTTTGGCAATGCTAATGTATAACTTGGACCTGCCAATAAAGCTTTTTTGATTTGATAGATAGATAGATAGATAGATAGATAGATAGATAGATAGAGGAGATAGGAGATAGATAGATAGATAGATAGATAGGAGATAGATAGATAGATAGATAGATAGGAGATAGATAGATAGATAGATAGATAGGAGATAGATAGATAGATAGATAGATAGATAGATAGATAGATAGATAGATAGATAGGAGATAGATAGATAGATAGATAGATAGATAGGAGATAGATAGATAGATAGATAGATAGATAGATAGATAGATAGATAGGAGATAGATAGATAGATAGATAGATAGATAGATAGATAGGAGATAGATAGATAGATAGATAGATAGATAGGAGATAGATAGATAGATAGATAGATATAGGAGGAGATAGGTAGTGGTGCCGTTTCAGCTATGTTTTTCTAACCTTAGATAACCCTTTTCATTTTTACATGGTTCTATATGGGAAATGTAGAAGCCTCTATAACTTCCCTCACTCCTTATTCACTACTGCAGTGGTATATAGCCTTTGTTATTCAGAAAACATTGTCATCTGCCAAGGATCCCTATGGGTAACATAATCAGTTGGGGGCCCGATGAGCCTCACTCACCCTCCTCAGGCTGAACCCCTAGCTACACCCCTGACTCCAGCTCATCCAGCACAGCAGAGTCCTGCATACACTGAGCAGCAGCCCCTGATCATGTGACTCCTCCTCCTCCATGTGACTGATCACATGACTGTGACATCATGGCAGGTCCTGGAAGCACACCGCTCCTGTGGCTTCCTGACTTGTTTATCAACTGCTGCTGGACTGCCCGCCCCTTGCCCCCTGAGCACCAATCACTGGAGAGGAGGAGAGGCCAGACACAAGGTACATATTGAAATCCTTCCTGCCCCTCCCCCTCCTCCTGCTAGTGTGCTCTGCTGCTGCTGCCGCCTCCTGGGATCTGCCCACTGGCTGCCAGACAGGTAGGAGATTTACAGTGTTCAGGGGAGAGGGGGCATCCAGCTGTGCTAAGGGGGAGGGGGGCAGTATGGAGGGATCACATTGGATAATCCCTTTAAGCGCTCCCAGAGTTATATTTGTTAATTTTTTTTCTATGACATCACAGGAGCTCAAACATCTTACACATTCATAACTTGTCTCTTCCTATCGATGTGCCGGACAAGTTGTACTTTTTCTTCCCATTCTTTATTATACATTGTATCCTCTACTTTCTATTCATCTCTCCAGGATCCTCTGCTGATATCTTCTATATAAGAGACCGACCCATCAACCATGGAGAGAGACAGAGACAAGATGGCCGAGAGGATAATAACCCTCACCCTACACATACTCTTCCTGCTTACTGGGGAGGTGAGGGATTCTGGGAGTGATGTCATCATGACATCATTCTTATCTATGGAATAACAGATGGATAGGACTGGGGAGGTGAGGGATTCTGGGAGTGATGTCATCATGACATCATTCTTATCTGTGGAATAACAGATGGATAGGACTGGGGAGGTGAGGGATTCTGGGAGTGATGTCATCATGACATCATTCTTATCTATGGAATAACAGATGGATAGGACTGGAGAGGTGAGGGATTCTGGGAATGGATGGAGTGATAGTAATGTGTCTCTCCATACACAGGATTACACAGTAGTGAAGAAGTCCTCTAGTGGGCGCTGTGGGGCCCCTGGGTGTGAAGGATGGGGAAGAACCCTGAGCCCAATCCCGGGGCCCCTGATACATGAGGAAATGGAGGAAGAGAAGATCCTAGAAGTCACCAACAAGATGGTGGAGCTGCTGAGTGGAGAGGTGAGACTGTGGCTGCTGGGAATGCTGGGACATTATACAGTAACACCACTGGAGGGGTGGGGGGGATGACTGTGTGATCATTGTGTGTGTCAGGTTCCTATAAGGTGTCAGGACGTGGCGGTCTATTTCTCCATGGAGGAGTGGGAGTATGTAGAAGGACACAAGGATCAGTACAAGGATGTGATGCCGGAGGATCAGCAGCCCCTCCCATCAGCAGGTAATAGACAGGACTATATACACACCTCCTCTCTGTATTATCTGGATGGAAAGAATGAATTCAGTCTCTGTATGTGTTCCCTCCAGTCAGATCCAGTAAGAGAACAGCACCAGAGAGATGTCCCCATCCTCTTCTCCCACAGGATCAGGATCAGGTAGATGGAGATGTTCCCTATGATCTGTACATCCCACCTGACTTCTCCTACTGTCTGACGACTTTTACAATATTTCTCTCACATCTTATGAATCAGGGGGAAGATGGGAACAATATTAATGCTCCAGAGACAGATATGAGCGGTGATGAGCAGTATAAGGAGGACATCACTACATGGAAGGATCTGAACTATATCAATGCCACTGTCAAGGTGGTAAAAGAAGAAGAAGAGGAGACATACATGAGCGGTGATGAGCAGTATAAGGAGGAAGTTACTGTAGGGAAGAAACTGAACTGTTTTAATACTACAGACATTAGGGTAAAGGAGGAGACGGATGAAGAAGAAGAGACAGATGACAGCAGTGATGAGCAGTATAAGGAGGACATCACTACAGGTAACCGCCCAGGTGAGTAGTGACCACTAAATGCAGAGAACAGTCACACATTCTCCTCAGTCACCGGCTGTAACTATTCTGTGTGGAATATTATAAGCTCTGTGTCCTGTCAGTTTTCCAGCTATATAATCATTCAGCCTAAGGTCTAATATAATATAGATGAGGATGTGACGCGGCTGCAGGTAATAACACATGATGTGTGTATAATATATGGAATACTGCCATATAATATGTGTGCGCTGTGCCGCCCTGTAGCTGGGTTGTGCTTCACTATCTGGAGAAAAGTGCGGCACTGCCAGCAGAACATTTCCCGCCTGATGAACATGTCTCCAGTTCTGTTAGAATTTCCCACACTTGAATAGTCGTGTCCCACCGGCCCCCGGACTGATGGCGTCTGTAGCTTTTATACATTTCCCTCTATTTCAACCTTTAAACTCTATAAGACCTGAACTCAAGGTCATAGAGGACTTTTCAATGGGTTTGGCCAATATTCATAACCAAACTCCGCCTGAGAACAACATAGAGTTCCTGCAGATGATGTTTTATTACCCTTAATGCATAGTGACGCTGGAGGCCTGTGTTACTCTATGAGCCAGATCACACGGAGCAAAATCTTCAGAATTAGTTGAATCTACCGGCCTCAGTGTGTCAGTGGGAGAGCTCGCCCGTCTCCGCTTCTGCCGTTCTATAATTCTTATTATGTTACGTAAAAAAGAGTAACTTTCCATGTCTGCAATATGTTTAAGCTTCTATTACTGGGAAATCAGAGAAATGGTGTTTTCTCCTTTGCAGATGATTCTACCAGGAGCTCAGGGGGACATCAGATCTCCTCAGAGGATCATATCACACAAGATACATATGAGGAGCCGTCCACTATCCCAGATACACCCTCAGCCCCTCACAGCAAAGATCTCTCATCTCATCCTGTTATACAAGTCCCATCTTCTGCTCCATCACAGCAAGCTGACATTTACAGAGAAGACGATAAACATCAAAGAGAAAAGACAGGAAAGCCGCAGTTTTCATGTTCACAATGTAAAAAGATCTTTGCTTTTAAAAAAAACTTAAAGAGACATCAGAAAATTCACACAGAAGAGAAGCCATTTTCATGTTCAGATTGTGGGAAATGTTTTACTCGGAGATCATCTCTTGTTATACATCAGAGAACTCACACAGGGGAGAAGCCATTTTCATGTTCAGAATGTGGGAAATGTTTTACTGGGAAATCACATCTTGTTAAACATCAACAAATTCACACAGGGGAGAAGCCATTTTCATGTTCAGAATGTGGAAAATGTTTTAATCGGAAATCATATGTTCTTGAACATCAAAAAATTCATACGGCGAAGAAGTTATTTTCATGTTCAGAATGTGGGAAATGTTTTAATCGGAAAGCACAGCTCCTTGAACATCAAAAAAATCACACAGAGGAGAAGCTATTTTCATGTTCAGAATGTGGGAAATATTTTAGTGGGAAATACCATCTTGTTAAACATCAACAAATTCACACAGGGGAGAAGCCATTTTCATGTTCAGAATGTGGAAAATGTTTTTCTTACAAATCACATCTCGTTACGCATCAGAGAACTCACACAGGGGAGAAGCCTTTTTCATGTTCAGAATGTGGGAAATGTTTTACTTGGAAATCAATTCTTCTTGAACATCAAAAAATTCACACAGGGGAGAAGCCATTTTCATGTTTAGAATGTGGGAAGCGTTTTACTTGCAAGTCAAATCAACTTAAACATCAAAAAATTCACACAGGGGAGAAGCCATTTTCTTGTTCAGAATGTGGGAAATGTTTTACTTGGAAAAAATGTCTTCTTGGTCATCAAAAAATTCACACAGGGGAGAAGCCATTTTCATGTTCAGAATGTGGGAAATGTTTTATTGATAAATCAGAGCTTGTTAAACATCAAAGATTTCACACTGGAGAGAAGCCATTTTCATGTTCAGAATGTAAGAAATGTTTTACTCAGAGATCATCTCTTGTTACACATCAAAGAATTCATGCAGGAGAGAAGCTATTTTCATGTTCAGAATGAGAGAAATGTTTTGATCACAAATCAAGTCTTCTTGAACATCAAAAAATTCACACAGGGGAGAAGCCATTTTCATATTCAGAATGTGGTAAATTATTTAGTCAAATCAAATATTCTTGAACATCAAAACATTCCCACGAGTAGAAGCCACTTTCATGTTCACAATATGTGAAATCTTTTAGTCAAAAATTAAGTCATCTTCAACATTAAAACATTCACACGGGAGTACTTACTTTCATGTTCAGAATGTGGAAAATATTTTGTTCTGAAATTACCTCGTTAGCCATCAAAAAATTCAAACAAGGAAGAAGCCGTTTTCATGTTTAAAATGTACGAAATGTTTTACTCAAAAAATAATTCTTGTTGAGCATCAGAGAATGCACACAGGGGAGAAGCCGTTTTCATGCTCAGAATGTGGTAAATGAATATAAAGGATTGTAAATAATTATAAAGAAAATTCACACGGGTGATGACTGTATGTTGTGGGAGTAATGCCAGGAGATGTTGTAGGAGTAATGCCAGGAGGTGTTGCAGGAGTAATGCCAGAAGGTAGTTGAAGGTATATATTACCATATTTTATAATATTTTATATTTCATCTGCAACTTTGTCGCTTCCTTTTAATACTGGGGGGAATAAACTAAGGTCATGTTACTGATGAACTCGCTGTGATTATCCTTCCAGACATTACAAAGTTGCAGATAGGGACTTGTTTACATCATCCGTGTCAGAAGGGAGGGGGAGAAAAGCGCAAAGATTTTTTTTAGGTGTATACATAGATAGATACTGTGTGTGTGTGTGTGTGTGTGTGTAAATAAATATGTATATATAATATAGGGTGGGCTATAAGTTTGGATACACCCTGATGAAAATGGCAGTGGTGTCTGATATCACTTTACCATTTGTGGCATGGGAGGGGGAAAACATTTGATGCCAGGTGACGCCCATCAGCAAAGCTGCCATTTTGGATTCAACTTTACTTTTTTCAATAGGAAGGGGGTCATGTGACACCTCAAACACATAGGGGGACATGTATCATCTGGCGTAATGTGATTTTCGGCGGAAAGTGCCGATTTGCGAATGATTCTATTCGCAAATGGCTGATTTGCGAATAAATATTCGCAAATCGGCACTTTTCGCCGGGTACGCCAGGGGGCGGGAAGGGTGTGTGGAGGGGGCGGAATGGGGGGGGGGGCGGACTTAGAGTCCGCGTGATTCACTATTCGTTATGGCAAAAGATACACCGAAAACCTACTCCAGCTCTCAGCAGGCGTAAGTTTTCTGCTGTGCGCACCGGCGTGCACGGCATTTATGTAGAGGCAGTCCGCCTCTACATAAATCTCCATAGCGCCGGAGCTGCGGGGACATTTTTAAGTCCGGTGCAGAAAACACCAGACTTAATAAATGTCCCCCCATAGAGAATTGCACATGTAATACAATGACTGGCTCATTTTTAACGTAGATCACATTGCTGCCCATTGTGTTGAACTGTCATCGTGATTCTATTCGAGAGCAATACCACAGGAGAAATGCTGCCACAGGCCTCCTGTATCCGTTGTTTCAGGTGCCCCACATCCTGGATCTTCACGGATCACACCACAGCCCACGGCATGTCAATAACTCAATAATGAATAAAGCTATGTTAAAAATGAGCCCGTCATTGTTTTTCTTGTGTGATTCTCTATGTGTTTGATGTGTCACATGACCCCCTTCTCATTGAAAAAGTTGAATCCAAAATGGCAGCTTTGCAGATGGGCATCAACCAGCTTAAAATGTTTCCCCCCTCCCATGCCACCAATAGTAAAGTGATATCAGCAACCACTGCCATTGTTATCAGGGTCTATTCATACTTATGGCCCACCCTGTGAGTGTGTGTGTGTGTGTGTGTGTGTATATATACACACATACATATACACACAGTGGTACCTTGGTTTAACAGTAACTTGGATTAAGAGCATTTTGCAAGAAGAGCTTACAGTTTTTCAAAATTCTAACTTGGTGTAAGAGCATTGCTTTGGTTTAAGAGCTCCCTGTACTGGGTGGGAGGGGGAGTGGGGGAGGGGCATGGCCTGCATAGCGGGGTCTACAGCCCTGTACTCTGACCCAGGAAGTCTCCCTCAGCTTCCAAATCATAGCAGATCAGGCTGGGGCTTGCATCGGGGGACAGGACTGGGGAGGTAATCTTGCAATAGCTGTAACCCCTCTCTCCCCGGACAGAGATTTCTGAATTTATGTGACCACAAATGTCTTGCTCATATATAATATATAATATGCCTGCACTCACACTCAGTTATACACACTGCTGATATATTCCTTCACTCACACTCAGCTATAGACACTGCTGCTATAATATGCCTGCACTCACACTCAGCTATACACACTGCTGCTATAATGTACCTGCACTCACACTCCGCTATACACACTGCTGCTATAATGTGTCTGCACTTACAATAAGATATACACACTGCTGCTATAATGTGCCTGCACTTACACTCAGCTATACACACTGCTGCTATAATGTGCCTGCACTTACACTCAGCTATACCTACGCTGCTATAATCTGCCTGCACTTACACTGAGCTATACACACTTCTGTATAGAGAAGTTTCTGTCACTGTCCTTCTGCAACTCTTTGTGATTCTCACATCCTGATTGCTGAACACACCCCTTCCCCATTGCTGTCATGTGACCACACAGACCTCTGACAGCAGCCCTGCTTCTCTATTCTATCCTGTTGTACTACGCTACTGCATTATGGGGATCTGCAGCTCCATCCTGTATCTACAAACTGCTGCTGTGTTATCAGGGTTATACAGTTACTATACATTATACTCCACATGCTGCTATACTGTACAGTAACTTATATATGACATATCCAGCTGCTGTGTTATCAGGGTTATACAGTTACTATACATTATACTCCACATGCTGCTATACTGTACAGTAACTTATATATCACATATCCAGCTGCTGTGTTATCAGGGTTATACAGTTACTATATATTATATACCACATGCTGCTATACTGTTCAGTAACTTATATATCACATATCCAGCTGCTGTGTTATCAGGGTTATACAGTTACTATATATTATACACCACATGCTGATTGTTATACTGTACAGTAACTTATATATCACATATCCAGCTGCTGTGTTATCAGGGTTATACAGTTACTATACATTATACACCACATGCTGATTGCTATACTGTACAGTAACTTATATATCACATATCCAGCTGCTGTGTTATCAGGGTTATACAGTTACTATACATTATACACCACATGCTGCTATACTATACAGTAACTTATATATCACATATCCAGATGCTGTGTTATCAGGGTTATACAGTTACTATACATTATACACCACATGCTGCTATACTGTACAGTAACTTATAATATCACATATCCAGCTGTTTCTCATTGTTTATTTCATCTGTTCTACATGTTATTCCGAAAAAAAAACAACATTATTTTGGGGTGTGGAACCAATTGTCTGCATATCAGTTATTTCTTATGGGAAAACGTAAATTACTCACCGGTAATTGTTTTTCTGTGAGCCCATGACAGCACCCCTGGAGAGCGTCCTTCCCCTTCCCAAAAGACAGGAAACAGCCGCCAAGGATGAAAGCTTTAAAAGGGGCAGGACCGACCCCAAACTCCAGTTCACAACAAGTTTTCAGGAATCTAGAATAAAACAGAGCTCTGCTCTCCAGCAGAGAAAACACTTTCCCCTCCACGGAGAAAAATCTTTTTCCATCTGCCCTTGTTTGGGCTGAAAAAAATGAAAAAAATGAAAAAAGAAGCTAAGGTTTAATTTTATCTTCATTTCTCCTTACTTCTTATAACTCTTATTCCCTCTTTCCAATTTGTACGATTTCAATTTATAATACATTATATATCTCTCTTTCTGGGTGGGTATTATGAGGGGTGCTGTCATGGGCTCACAGAAAAACAATTACCGGTGAGTAATTTACGTTTTCCCTATTCGCCCTATGACAGCACCCCTGGAGACTAGAATAGGCTTTCTTATTAGGGAGGGACTACAGCCTGAAGCACCTTTCTCCCAAAGGAAAGGTCTTCTGACCCTGGAAGCTGCAGTCTATAATGCTTAAAAAAGGTGTGTGGTGAGCTCCAGGTGGCTGCTCTACAGATCTGAGATATTGATGCTGCTGCTCTTTCTGCCCAAGATGTCGAGATTGCCCTGGTTGAATGAGCCCCAAAAGCCCTTGGAGGGGCTAATCCTGACGAGGAGTATGCTAAGCTAATGGCCTCCTTAATCCATCTAGCTACCGATCTAGAGGAGGCAGCCTGACCTCTATTCTTTCCCTGAAATAGAAGGAGTAACCTCTGAGATTTCCTCCAATCCTTAGTTTTTTCCAGGTAGAATAAGAGACAACGTCTTACATCCAGATTGTGGAATCTACGTTCTCCCTCATTCTTTGGATCGGGACAGAAGGAGGGTAGAATTACCTGCTGCGATCGGTGGAAATCTGTAACCACCTTGGGTAAAAAAGCTGGATCAGGAGATAAAATGATTCTATCCTCTAGTACCGTCATATAAGGATGGATAATAGACAGGGCTGAAATCTCTCCTACCCTCCTAGCCGTAGTTATAGCTAATAAAAAGGCAAGTTTTAGGGATAGATTTTTCTCTGAAAGCTCCTCTAAAGGTTCAAAAGGAGGGAGGGCCAGGGCCGACAACACTATATTTAGATCCCATGGAGGGATGTTTGATCTTACTGTGGGTCTGAGTCTGTCTGATGCTTTTATAAATCTTTTTATCCATTGGTGGTCTGCAATACGAAAGTCAAACAGAGCGCTTAAAGCTGAAATTTGTACCTTTAGGGTACTGGTGCTTAGCCCTAATTCTAGACCCTTTTGTAGAAATTCTAGAATCTTGGTTATGTCAGGTGGATTGAGGACATTAATCGGAGATCCCATAAACCTACAAAAAACTTTCCACGTCCTTAGGTAGATCTGTGAAGTAACTTTCTTTCTGCTAGCTAAGAGTGTATCAATAACTGATGGGGACAGACCTCTATCCATCATTAGTTGCCTCTCAACAGCCAGGCCGTCAGATGAAGATGCTGCGATGTGGGATGCAGAACTGGGCCCTGGAATAGGAGATCCTGGGTCTCTGGAAGAACCCATGGCCTGGCTATTGAGAGTTTCCTCAGCCAGGAAAACCATACCCTTCTTGGCCAAAAGGGAGCAATGACTATTATAAGGGCCCTGTCTGTCCTCACCTTTCTTAGCATTCTGGGAAGCATACGTATGGG
The DNA here is from genome assembly GCF_027789765.1 of Dendropsophus ebraccatus. Taxonomy (NCBI): domain Eukaryota; kingdom Metazoa; phylum Chordata; class Amphibia; order Anura; family Hylidae; genus Dendropsophus; species Dendropsophus ebraccatus. The sequence continues at coordinate 191,317,137 of NC_091456.1, read as the reverse complement.
GGGAAAGGCATATAGTAGATCTCTGCTCCAATCCTGAGCAAATGCGTCCACTCCTGACGGCATCTCTACTGGATTCAGAGAGTAGAATCTCTGAACTTGACGATTGGCTCTGTTGGCAAACAGGTCTATCACTGGATTCCCCCATAATTCCGTGATCTGTCTGAACACTGTCCGACTGAGGCACCATTCTGACTGATTCAGAGAGACTCTGCTCAGATAGTCTGCGGTCACGTTCTCTGAACCCTTCAGGTGGAGGGCCGATAGGGAAAGAATCTTCTGTTCTACCAACCTGAAAATGAAGTGAGACACTTTCATGAGCTTGTCTGATCTCGTCCCCCCCTGATGGTTGAGGTAAGCCACTACTGTGGAGTTGTCCGTCAGTATTCTTACATGTTTCCCTTCTATCTTTCCTAAACTGCCTAACAGGGCAAAAAACACTGCTCTTAGTTCCCTGACATTTTGTGGATCTTCTGCCTCCCTGGGATTCCATTTTCCCTGCAACAGAAGGGCCTCCGCATGGGCTCCCCACCCTCCTGGGCTGGCATCTGTCGTGATCTGGAAGATCTCCTCCTTTTCCCAGAGGACACCTCTGGATAGATTCTGGGGATCCAACCACCACTCCAGCGACCTCAAAACCTGTGGAGATAGGGAGAACTGCATCTCCAGGGAAGACCTGTGTTTGTCCCAAACCTCCAGAATTTGAGCCTGGAGCCTCCTGGAGTGGTATTGGGCCCAACAAACCCCTGGAATGGCTGAGGTCATTAACCCCAGAACCGACATTGCTTGTCTGATGGTGCAGGAGCCCCTTCTCTTTAATTCCATCACCCGTGATACTAGGTTTGAGACTTTCTGCGGGGGGAGAAAAGACGTCTGGACTATTGAATTGAGGCTGATCCCTAGGAAGGAACATATCTGACTTGGTACTAGACAAGATTTCTCTAGATTTACTTCTAGACCTAGTTTGGCTAAAATTTCCTGTACCAGTAGTCCCTGTTGAGTCAGTATCTCTACTGAAGGGCCTATGATCAAAAAATCGTCCAGATACGGGACTATCAGCACATCCCTCTCCCTTATGTGGGCCATTACCTCTGAAATAATCTTTGTAAAGGCTCTGGGAGCCTGACAAAGCCCGAAAGGGAGGGCCTGGAACTGATAGTGACGTATCTCCTTTTGGATTCGGACTGCCACTCTTAAGTATTTCTGATGACTCTGAAAAATTGGAACATGATAATATGCATCTCTCAGGTCCAGTGTCATCATAAAACAGTCCTTCGAGAGATTCAGGATGGTTGATTGAATCGTTTCCATCCTGAACCTCTCGTAGCATAAATGCTGATTTAGGTCTTTCAGATTTATAATAGTTCGGAACGTTCCATTGGGTTTCTTTACTAAAAATAGGGTTGAGTAGAAACCCTTCCCTATCTCTGACTGAGGGACTGGGACTAGTACCTTTTTTAGGAGAAGAGACTGGATCTCTAATTCCAGAGCTGACTGCTTTTGAGGATCCCTGTTGAGATCTGTAATGACAAAACGACCACCTGGGAGAGACGACATCTTTAGTTTTAGACCAACATTTATTGAATCTAACACCCATCTGCTGCTGCTTATCTTTTCCCATTCTGGGTGAAATAGGGTCAAGCGTCCCCCCACAGGTGGCCTGGCGTCATTGCTTGTCATCTTTTTTACTTGTCGCATTTTTGGGAAACAAAAAATTTTTGCTTTTCCCCTGTGCTTTCCAGTTTTTCCCCCTAGATGAGGAAGATTGGGCTCCCCCCCTACCCTTGCCACGAAAGGGCCGTTTAGCCGGAGGAGGCCCAACTGAAGGGAACCCCTTCTTCCTGTCAGATGCCTTCTCCAAGACAGTGTCCAGGGCTGGGCCAAAGAGAAATTGACCTTGACATGGCATAGCACAGAGGCGTGATTTGGAGGCCATGTCCCCTTTCCAGTCCTTAATCCATAAAGCCCTACGGGCTGAATTAGAGAAAGCCGTGGATTTTGCTATAAGTCTGAGTGCGTCATCAGATGCATCTGACATAAAGTCTAAGGCATTAGCAAGAGATGGGAGAGACTTAATTAATTCATCTCTAGGAGTACCATCTTTAATACTAGACTCAAGGTCAGTTAACCACATCTTTACTGACCTAGCAACCGAAGTAGTAGCTGCAACAGGCTTAAATAAAGCCGCTGTCGCCTCCCAACTCTTTCTAAGAAACCCATCAGCCTTTTTATCCATTGGGTCTCTCAACACTCCAGTATCCTCAAATGGAAGGAAGGCCCCTTTACAAATTTTTGCTACTGCTGGATCCACCATAGGGGGCCTGTCCCAATATTCCGTTTCTATCTCATCAAACGGATACTTTCGTTTGAGGGTTCTGGGAACAAAGAACTTCCGGTCTGGCTTATTCCACTCCCTCTGGATTAAGTCCTTAATATTCTTATGTAATGGAAATACTTTCTTTTTCCTAGGAGCCAGACCCTCAAACATTTTGTCCTGTACAGACAGTTGTTCCTTGAATTCCTCCACTTTCATAGTATTTCTAACAGCCTTGACTAAAGCGTCCACACTGTCAATAGGGAACAACGCTTTTCCAGCAGAATCCTCCTCAGAATCAGAAGACTCCCTGTATTCCCCCTCCTCCTCATCCTCAATCTGGATAGGCTCCTGAGGAGACATAGGACCAGAGGGAGACAGCGCAGAAACCTCTAGCTGAGAGGTAGAGGTAGAAGGCTTGTCAGATGAAATGGAGGATCTGATCTCATTCTTAATGAGGGTTCTGCAAGGAATTAAGAATTTGTCAGAAAAAAACCATTCGGGGTAATAATAAAAAACTCCGAACAAAGAACCCCCTAAAAAATACATTCTTACTTAACAGTAGCCATGAAAGATGGAGCTTCTTCCTGCATGACTTTAGTAATGCATGTATTACAGAGGTTCTTGGAATATGATGATTGTAATTTCTTCCTACACATGGCACATTCTTTTTTAGCTTTAGGTCTTTTGGAACCTTCCTCAAATACATATGAAAACCATTATAGGGGGAATAAACCATGTTGGGGTACAACCCCTCTCACCCGACCATCACAGTCACCTCCGACCCGGTCTCTTGGGATTCAGTGTGCTCTGGTTCTTCCATGCTGCAGAATCAGCAGAAGGGGCAGTATACACGGGAAAAACTTCCACTCTGCCTGGTCCTGGAACTGGCTGGCGTCCCGTCCGAGGAGCACACACCTCTGTCTAGGCCTCCTGTTCCTTTTAAAGGGAGCTTTTTTGCCCCCTCCCTCTCCACTTCCGGTGGAGGTTCGGAGCACGGCCCCTCGCCTACCCCTCCCACTAACGGAGCCCGCCCGGAGGTTTCGGTATCGTACCTGGCTGATCCGCCGCCTCCCTGTCCCCTCCAGGAAAGGCCGCCGTTTGCGTCTAGGCCGCACCGGAAGTCGTCAGACGTCCCGCGGAAGTGACGTCACACGCCAGCCGGGATGCACGACAGACCCCGGAAGCGCTCCTATAGGAGCGCTCGTACCTGACACCAGGCTGCCGCCCTGGGAGGCCCAGGAAAGGACGCCCGGACAGACCGGCACTCACCGCATCTCCCTGCTGACATCCGCGCGAGAGGTGAGGGTGAACAGGAGGCCCGACGGACCGGGACAATCCAGACTGGCCGGCGGCTTCCCCCAGAAGAGTTACGCCAGGCACAGGTAACCCGTTGTCCTGAGGACTAATCATAGGGACCGGGCGCCTCAGTTCTCATTCCTCGGCGATCCTTCCTGGGAGAGTGAGACTGTAGTCTCACTCTCCCTCTTCCTAGAAGACAGGAAACAGAACTGGAGTTTGGGGTCGGTCCTGCCCCTTTTAAAGCTTTCATCCTTGGCGGCTGTTTCCTGTCTTTTGGGAAGGGGAAGGACGCTCTCCAGGGGTGCTGTCATAGGGCGAATAGGGAAAATTTGCTTTGGCTTAAGAGTGGATTTGGATTACAAGCACAAATTATGTTCGCAATCCAAGGCACCACTGTATATAATAATACCTCGGTGTTCAAAAGTTTCTGAATTTGAATTATTCAGTATTCAAATGAAAATTTACCCAGAAGTAACGTTTGGAATTCGAACTTTACTCGGTATCTGAACATTGCAAGTGTGGATGGTGGGTTGTACCTGGTGAGTTTAGCAGTGGTGAGGCTTGTATAAGACTGCTGGAATGCATATACAGTACAGTAGTAGTACAGGCAGTGCACCACCATCTCCCATCCTGTACTGTATAAGATTGCTGGAATGCATATACAGTACAGTAGTAGTACAGGCAGTGCACCACCATCTCCCATCCAGTACTGTATAAGATTGCTGGAGTGCATATACAGCACAGTAGTAGTACAGGCAGTGCACCACCATCTCCCATCCTGTACTGTATAAGATTGCTGGAGGCATATACAGTACAGTAGTAGTACAGGCAGTGCACCGCCATCTCCCATCCTGTACTGTATAAGATTGCTGGAGGCATATACAGTACAGTAGTAGTACAGGCAGTGCACCACCATCTCCCATCCAGTACTGTATAAGATTGCTGGAGTGCATATACAGCACAGTAGTAGTACAGGCAGTGCACCACCATCTCCCATCCTGTACTGTATAAGATTGCTGGAGGCATATACAGTACAGTAGTAGTACAGGCAGTGCACCGCCATCTCCCATCCTGTACTGTGTAAGATTGCTGGAGTGCATATACAGTACAGTAGTAGTACAGGCAGTGCACCACCATCTCCCATCCTGTACTGTATAAGATTGCTGGAGGCATATACAGCACAGTAGTAGTACAGTAGCAGTGTCCCAGAGTAGGTGTGGCTGCTGTGTTTTCTTGCCCACCTATAGTCAGGTATTTCTGTGTAGGACTCTGGGTGAATTGTATCTGCATTCTGCCTGTATCTTCTATTAATACCAATGATTTCTATTTCTGCTGCACTGCTTATTTTATGCCACTAACCAATCAGTGAGCTGGGTGCCTCAAGTGATTTGGCCAATCACTGTCCAGTATCAAAGCTTTTCTATTGTGTTCTGCCCAATCAGGGATGAGTTTATTCCCCTGAGGAGATGGAGTCCTGAGAGGATTTCTGTGAGGGAGCTGCTGTCATGGCTCCCCAGCTAAAGACCCCAAACCAAGGAGTGTGTTATTTCTCTAAAAACAACCTCATCTTATGTTTCGCTACAGGCCTACTGAGGAGACTTAGGTGAAAAAGGACTGAAGGGACCACCTCTACTTACACTGGGCGGCTGCTATGTTCTCTCTCCTGACAACCAATGCAGGACTACTAGTCAGTGACTAGGTAAGCAGATAAAGCAAAGACTCCACTGCAATTCGCTAGGTTTCCCTAAGGGGCCCCCCAGCGGCTAGCTTCACCCATAACCTGGGACCTACATTTCCTGCTCTATGTCACTATGTGCTCATAGACAGCAAACAGATGGAAGATTTATACCCATGGGTGCAGGTACTCTCTCCCAGAGCCCACAGCTCAGTACCTCAGGGCCTAAGTAGAGGCCCCCAATAATCCTATAGTAACCCTCAGTGCACCCCTCTCTCCTCTCTAAGCTACAGGATTCAAAGACTTTCCTATTTAATAAATTATTCAAGCATTATTCCTCCAGGGAGAAACTGTGTCCAAATCTACAGATACCCAGCTCAGGGATTGGGAAAAAAAAAAAAAAAAAAAAAAAAAAATTTTATATATATATATATATATATATATATATATATATATATATATATATATAGTGTATGTGTGTGTATATATATATATATATATATATATAACATTTTCAAGATGAACGCACTGCTATACAGGTGTAGGTAATGAAAGCAAGCAGGGACTTGACAAAACAGACCCTCCAACTTCAATATGTATCAGGGATCTTGCAGCACTCCAAGAAACGTGTTATTATTCCGTACATGGCAAATTCTCATGCAACCTTTCCGCTCCTCAGTGGAGCCTTTCTCAAGCACACATACACAGCTCTGCTCCACACACATCACACACAGCTCTGCTGCATATACATCACTTCATCCAGAAGCGAAATTAGGGGGGGGGAGGCTCCTGGGCCCACACTGGCAGGGGCCCACTGAAGTCCCAGATGGTTAATGCTGTCTGTGGAAGATATTTCAGACACCCTTAATACGTCCTGCTCCTGGGGGCCCCACTCAGTCACCTGATGCTGCCCCTGGCCGGGGATGTTCTGCTCACTCCTCTCATGTTGCACGGCAGATGTAGCTCCTCCCCCTCAGCTACACACTGCTCTGCATAAGGCTGTGTATGAGGAGGGGAGGAGGGGCAGCCATGTGAGGAGAGGAGCCCAGGGATCCTGCAACTGGATGGCTGCCAGGTGTATGGCTGACTGAAGAGGAGCAGCAGCAGCTGACAGAGTTATCATCATTATTGTGTCTTTCAGGCTGCTGTGTGCTGTAAGTTGTATTGGGCAGACTGAGGGGAAGTACAGAGCTCCCCCCTCCTGATGCTGGAGCCTGGACATCTCTGTACAGGCAGCAGCTTCACTGAACTTGTTTTAAGTTTATTCATTTTCTGGCAATACGTTTGCCCCCCTCCCCTGTGCAGAGCTTGGTGCAGCATGGTTGTTGTTTTTATTATCTACCCCCTAAACAGCAACATACAATATGTCCCATCTGTGCCCCAACAGTGTCATCTCCAGTGTGTTATCTCCCCTCCCCCACCCAGAATGCCTGCAGTCTTTTACCTTCCCTTAGGCTATGCTCACACTACGTAAGTTCCATGGAAATCACGGCCGTTGTTTTACAGGGGGAGCCATCTATAAGGAAGGAATACGGGGGAGCCATCTATACGGGGGGGGGGGGGGGATACAGGGTGGAACCATCTATAAGGGGGGAATACGGGGGAGCCATCTATACGGGGGGGATACAGGGGGGAGCCATCTATAAGGGGGTAATACGGAGGAGCCATCTATAAGGGAGGTATACAGGGGGAGCCATCTATAAGGGGGGAATACAGGGGGGAGCCATCTATAAGGGGGGAATACGGGGGAGCCAACTATAGGGGGGATACAGGGAGGAGCCATCTATAAGGGGGTAATACGGAGGAGCCATCTATACGGGAGGGATACAGGGGGAGCCATCTATAAGGGGGGAATACAGGGGAGCCAACTATAGGGGGGGATACAGGGGGGAGCCATCTATAAGGGGGTAATACAGGGGAGCCATCTATAAGGGGGGAATACGGGGGAGCCGTCTATAGGGGGGGATACAGGAGGGAGCCATCTATAAGGGGGGATACAAGGGAAGCCATCTATAGGGGGGGATACAGGGGGGAGCCATCTATAAGGGGGGAATACAGCGGAGCCATCTATAGGGGGGGATACGGGGGGAAGCAATCTATAAGGGGGGGATATAGGAGGGAGCCATCTATAGGGGGGGATACAGGAGGGAGCCATCTATAAGGGGGGATACAAGGGAAGCCATCTATAGGGGGGGATACAGGGGGGAGCCATCTATAAGGGGGGAATACAGAGAAGCCATCTATAGAGGGGATACGGGGGGAAGCAATCTATAAGGGGGGAATATGGGGGAGCCATCTATAGGGGGGGATACAGGGGGGAGCCATCTATAAGGGGGGAATACGGGGGAGCCATCTATAAGGGGGGGTACAGGGGGGAGCCATCTATAAGGGGGGAATAGAGGGGGAGCCATCTGTATGGGGGGAATAGATGGGGAGCCATCTATAAGGGGGGAATACAGGGGGAGCCATCTGTACGGGGGGAATACAGGGGGAGCCATCTATAAGGGGGGAATACAGGGGGAGCCATCTGTACGGGGGGAATACAGGGGGAGCCATCTGTACGGGGGGAATACAGGGGGAGCAATCTATACGGGTGGATACAGGGGGAGCCATCTATACGGGGAGATACAGGGGGAGCCATCTATACGGGGGGATACAGGGGGAGCCATCTATAACGGGTGGATACAGGGGGAGCCATCTATAAGGGGGGGATACAGGGGGAGCCATCTATACGGGGGGATACAGGGGGAGCCATCTATAAGGGGGTAATACAGATGTGCAGTTTGTAGAGAGATGAGGATGCTGACAGAGTGAGGAGCCTAATATGTCTGTCTGGCAGATTCTGTGGATCCGTGGCTCGTGGAGCTATCTATACGGGGGGATACAGGGGGAGCCATCTATACGGGGGGATACAGGGGGAGCCATCTATAACGGGTGGATACAGGGGGAGCTATCTATAAGGGGGGGATACAGGGGGAGCCATCTATACGGGGGAATACAGGGGGAGCCATCTATAAGGGGGGGATACAGGGGGAGCCATCTATACGGGGGGATACAGGGGGAGCGTTCTATAAGGGGGAAATACAGATGTGCAGTTTGTAGAGAGATGAGGATGGTGACAGAATGAGGAGCCTAATATGTCTGTCTGGCAGATTCTGTGGATTCGTGGCTCGTGGAGCAATCTATAAGGGGGGATACAGGGGGAGCCATCTATAAGGGGGGGATACAGGGGGAGCCATCTATACGGGGGGATACAGGGGGAGCCATCTATACGGGGGGATACAGGGGGAGCCATCTATAAGGGGGGATACAGGGGGAGCCATCTATAAGGGGGGGATACAGGGGGAGACATCTATAAGGGGGTAATATAGGGGGGATACAGGGGGAGACATCTATAAGGGGGTAATACAGGGGGGAGCCATCTATAAGGGGGTAATACAGGGGGAGCTATCTATAAGGGGCCAATACAGGTGTGCAGTTTGTAGAGAGATGAGGATGGTGACAGAGTGAGGAGTCTAATATGTCTGTCTGGCAGAGTCTGTGGATTCGTGGCTCGGAGAAGCTCTCATAACAGCCCAGGGCAGATGGAGAAGAAGATGAAAAGGGAAGAACTCCGATCAGAGAAGACGTTTCCTGTGAGTCACTTGATGTAACTGCACTGTAATGGATTTGGTGTATAGAACCTGTGTAGAGCTGGGTACCTCTATATGACTGGATGAGGTGATAGTGATATGTGTACAGTGGATTAGTCAGTATGCGGTGGTAATATTTGTTGCTTGTTATCTGGCATATATATAGAGAAGGGCAAAACAACATGTCTCATATAGACAGAGGGGTAACAACATGACTATTATATTATATACACTCACCGGACACTTTATTAGGCACACCATGCTAGTAACGGGTGGTCTTCTGCTGCCCATCTGCCTCAAAGTTCGACGTACTGTGCATTCAGAGATGCTCTTCTGCCTACCTTGGTTGTAACACTTGGCTATTTGAGTCACTGTTGCCTTTCTATTAGCTGGAACCAGTCTGCCCATTCTCTGCCCACAGATCTGCCGCTCATTGGATGTTTTTTCTTTTTCGGACCATTCTCTGTAAACCCTAGAGATGGTTGTGCGTGAAAATCCCAGTAGATCAGCAGTTTCTGAGATACTCAGACCAGCCCTTCTGGCACCAACAACCATGCCACGTTCAAAGGCCTCACATCACCTTTCTCCCCCATACTGATGCTCGGTTTGAACTGCAGGAGATTGTCTTGACCATGTCTACATGCCTAAATGCACCATGTGATTGGCTGATTAGAAATTAAAGCGTAACCGTCATTTCAGGGTCATTTTTTTGAAAACATTAAATATCAACAGTTCAAGCGATTTTAAGAAACTCTGTAATAGGTTTTATGTACTGAAAGAGTTAACTTCTGGACTAAAAAGCAATCTCCCAGCCCCACCCTCACTGCAAAAGAAGCAGGATTTCTGTGTCCATTATGTGACTATGGAGAGGGGAGGGGCTGTTAGGAGTGACTGAGCACGGAGGATTTCTGCAAAGCACAACACTCTCTAATCTTCTCTCAGTAAGTTCAAAGATAAGCACTGACCTTTCTGAAACCTGAATCCAGCGTTTTAGATGCCCAGAGAGTCTACAAACAGCTGACCTTCATGTCACCTCTTCCTGCTCCCTCATCTCCCTCAGCCCCTCCCCCCTTCATAGGCTTACAATGGAGAGAGCAGAGCCCGTCTTCACTGGCTTCTCTGTAATGAAGACGATTTGCCTGATAATGCACAGATAAGAAGTCGGGGGGAGGCAGGGAGATTGCTTCTTGAGTACAGAAGGAGGCTTTTTTGGCTGATGAAACCTATTACAGAGTTTCTTAAAAACGCTTAGACTACTGATTTCTGCAATAAAAAAAAAACATGACAGTTAGGGTGGTATTACACGGAAAGATAATCGGCCGAATTGGCCCGATTCGGCCGATTATCGCTCCGTGTAATAAATGCAACGATCAGCCGATGACAACGATCAGCCGATGACAACGATCATCGGCTGATCGTTGATATAGGTTAGAACCTATTTTTGTCAGGCGCCGACCGCTCACCACTGCGTGTAATAGCGGTGCGTGGCCGGCGACTAACTGTATACATTACCTATCCATTCCAGGGCTGCTCCTGCCGTCCGCTTCTCCCAGGGTCCCGCGCGCACTCTAGCTTCACAGCGGCCTGTCAGCTGGTAGGCCGCTCAGCCAATCACAGGCCGCTGCGGTCACGGCCTGTGATTGGCTGAGCGGCCTACCAGCTGACAGGCCGCTGTGACGCTAGAGCGCGCGCGGGACCCCGGGAGAAGCGGACGGCAGGAGCAGCCCTGGAACGTGGATGGGTAATGTATGCCAGTTTAGCAATGGCTGCAAAGACATCGGTAACGATGTCCTTGCAGCTCTTGTCAAACGATTATCGGGCCGTGTAATAGGCCCAGTAAACGAGCAACGATCTAGCAGATCGCTGCTCGTTTACAGGTATTATCGTGCCCTGCTCGGCCCGTGTAATACCACCCTCACACTTTAAGTGGTAACGTGCAGTTGGGCAGGTGTACCTAATAAAGTGGCCGGTGAGTGTATAAGCCATGTTGTTTACCTGTGTATTGTATTATACAGTATACATACAGGGAAACAACATGGTTCTCATATATAATAGTCATGTTGTTGCCCCTCTGTATATATGAGACATGTTGCACTGGTGTGACAATAAATCCTGCAGATTGCTGTTGTAAGTGCCGTCTGCATTGCGTTTTTTGGATACTTTGAAGCCAACCTGGTCTGGTTTGGTGAGGCATGCACGCACGGTTATTTTTTGTTTTTGTGCTGCTGTTGTGAATTAAAGTTTATGTTAACAATAATTAGTATTTTTTATCGTAAGTAATTGTACTGGCTAGGGGCGGGGTTGCAAAGACGGGGTTTTTGATGGCGGCGGCCGCGGGGTGGGGGTGGGGGGCAATTCGCACCTCTGCCCAGGGGCTCATAATGCTGTTAAGACGGCCCTACTCTGCGGCGCTGAAGATGATCCGGCCGGGACTGCAGTACCAGAGCCTGGATGATCTTTTCAGAGACCGGCCGCTCCGTGGTCTCTTACATAGTATGAACATAGCATTAGAACATCTCCCATGCAGAATATGGGAGATGCTCTGTCAGTGAATGCATCTAGGAAATAAAGGTCTTGTCTTACCGATGAAGTGACGTATCCATGCCACATATGAATTTGTATACTTATCAAGAATGGACTTTAATATCTGAACAAGCTTATTATTAACGTTTCATTATACACTAACACTTTGGGTGTTTTTGAGTTGGACTTGCTATATTGCTACCACTGAAATTGGGAATGTATGGGGTTAACTGATGTAATTATCCCAGTAACCTACAACACATGATGGACACTTTTGAGAACCAATGACCACTATGTAAGATTTTTTGTACACCTGTATATAAACCCACTGTTATGGTCACACACCGCGCTTGGAGATGGCGAAGATTGTTCGCTGAAATGTTGCTCCTTGGTATTTTGTGTGCTGCACTGATTTGTTAAAGATTTGATGGAATAAAACACCGCTTTTTTCACGTTATACCTGAGTGCTGTGGACTATCTACTAGGAGATAGATAGATAGATAAATATAGGAGATAGATAGATAGATAGATATAGGAGATAGATAGATAGATATAGGAGATAGATAGATAGATAGATAGATAGATAGATAGATAGATAGATAGATAGATAGATAGGAGATTAGGAGATAGATAGATAGATAGATAGATAGATAGATAGATAGATAGATAGATAGATAGATGATTAGGAGATAGATAGATAGATAGATAGAAGAAATATAGAAAGATAGGAGATAGATAGATAGATAGGAGATAGATAGATAGGAGATAGATAGGAGATATGGTGCGTTTACACGTAACGATAATTGGCCCGATCGTACGATTAACGATGTCGGAGTAACAATTTTTTTTTCATAGCGAGCAGCGTTTAGACGGTACGATATATCGTACGGAAAATTCGTTGTGCAATTGTTTTGCGAACGCTTAAGCCTATCTCACACATTGGTTAAATCGGCGAACGACTGTTCACACGGAACGATTCGCGAATTTTTTGCGAACGGCGATTTGATAACATGTTGAAAGATCAAAATGCGCGATGTATCGTTCGTCGTATCATCGTTCGCTGCGTTTACACGTACGATTATCGTTCGAATTCGATCGTTATCGCGCAAATTCGTACGTTAATCGTTACGTGTAAACGCACCGATAGATAGATAGGAGATAGATAGATATAGATAGAAGATAGATAGATAGATAGATAGATAGGGGTTACAGACTGGCCCCAAATCTGGAGAAACTACCCATTCCGAAGGTAGGGGTTGACACCGGTCCTTCTCCAAAGGAAAAAAAAAACACCAGCCCAGGGACCAGGACTCATCAGACCGCACGGGATCCGCACGGACGTGTGAACTGGGCCCAGCTTCCCCTCCGTGGTTCCGGGTTGGATCCGATCTTCTGCAGGATTAGTCACACTATAGTCCTGCAGAAGATCGGATCATACCAGGAACCACGGAGGGGAAGCGGGGCCAGTTCACCCGTCCTTACGGATCCCGTCTGATGAGTCCTGGTCCCTGGGATGCTGTTCCTTTTTTCCTTTGGAGAAGGACCGGTGCCAACCCCTACCTTCGGAATGACCGTGATGCAGGTGCCAAGACAGCATAATAACAGAAAATGTTTTATTACGTATCTCTTTAAAGAACATTCTATGGCATATATCCTAGTGGCGTTTCCCAAGACATTCGATGAACCAATCTTCTCCTTGCCAGATGCTTATCTTGTGTTCGGATTTAATACCTACCTTACATTGGATTTTCAAGTTGTTCTAAGAATATATTCACACAATGCGTTTTGCATTGCACAAATATTGCACTGAGATTGCACAAGATGGTGCCTGAAAAAAGGATCGTCTGGATTCAATTACCACCAATGGACTGTTTCGTCCCTTACTATGATGGACACAATTCTATACCAATCACCGAGTGATGTGAAATGTGATTGACAACTGTATAGACCAATTATTTAGCACTATTCACATATATAATGATGTCATGAAGTTCACTGTTTGCACTTGAAAATGGCGGGTGTACCGCCGAAACGTGTCTTGCTGTGTTGCACCATGTCATTTTTTCTTTTGAATAAATTGGAAGTTTTTCACTTTATTGGAGTGCCATGGATCATCACTACTATCTACACAGAAGGTTCCTGGTCTGAACTACTGGCACCCAAGCGTGTTTTCTGTTGTGCCACTCAACATCCCTTGATAGATAGATAGGAGATAGATAGATAGATAGATAGATAGCCTTGTATGGTAGCCTTGTCTACCATACCAGAACCAGTCAGACCCCCAGACCGTCCTATACATCAAGCTTATTACAAGGTATACAGACCCCCTATGACATCCTTTATAATCAGCAGTTGGAACATCCAAAGTCTGAACGCCTCAGCCTTTGGATGTAAAGTAAACAATCCGGACTTCACCCAGAGTCTGGAAAACCGTGACATCCAAATCCTCCTAGAAACCTGGACTAAAGCAGAGAGTGAGTCCCTGGTGCCCACTGGATACAGGGAAATCTTCCCGGCCCTGAAAAACAAAACCACTAAACTAGGCCGCTGTTCAGGAGGAATACTAGTGTGGTACAAAGCAGAGTTCCATGAGCAGATCAGACCGGTGAAGCGAGGAGACAGCCACATCTGGATCAGAATAGACCGCTCCATCCTCACCTCCCTCTCTGACATCTACCTATGTGCTGCCTACATACCACCCCCAGAATCCCCTTACTACAACCCTGAAACCTTCGAAATCCTGCAAAAGGAAGCCGCCGACTATCAAACCCGCCGCAAAGTCCTCATAATTGGAGATCTCAATGCCAGAACAGGTAGGGAAAGAGACTACCTGACTGCAGACGGAAACATCTATGTATATGGGGCAGAGACTGGATATGATAGCTCAGTACACATGGAGAGGAACAGCTATGACAGCACAGTGAACAAGAGTGGCAAAAAATTGTTGAATCTCTGCCGAAGTTTGGGGCTCCACATCCTCAATGGTCGCACCAAGGGAGACTCCCTAGGAAGGACTACCTTAAACTCCCATGTGGGCAGCAGTGTAGTGGACTACGCCATCACAGACATGGACTATTCAGACATTGGGGCCTTCATAGTCAATCCACAATCACACCTGTCGGACCATAACCAGATAGTCCTTTATATGAAGTCCACAAACAAACCACCGGGACAAAAACCCCATCAGGTCGGACTTTTCCCACTACATCCATCCTACAAGTGGTCCAAGATGTCGGCTCCCAAGTATAAAGAGATACACACTGAACCACAAACCCAAGGGATGCTCAACAACTTTAACAACAAGGTGTACCAGAGTAACCCACAAGGAGTAGACCAAGCGGTAAGGGACCTTAATAATATATTCTACACCATGGCAGAAATGGCTGACCTGCAAAAGAGTAGCCACAAGAAGGCAATAGAAAAAAAGGGTTAGTCTTACTGGTAAGACGTTTTCTCCGAAGTCTTCACGACGGCACCACAGGAGTTAACTCGTACCCTAGGGACAGGAAAAACACACACGAGAGGTTAAAAGCCCCTCCCCTTCCACTTCCACCAGTGTAATTTTAACCATTTCTGGCACCACGTGAGTGTAATATCACACAGTATAGGGAGGGATGCTGGTGCCGTCGTGAAGACTTCGGAGAAAACGTCTTACCAGTAAGACTAACCCTTTTTTCTCTCCTTATCTTCACGACGGCACCACAGGAAAATACCAACCATTCCTTAGGGCGGGACCACAGCTTGAAGAACCTTCCTACCGAAGGCGAGATCCTCATTACGCTGTAGCTGCAGTCTGTAATGCCTTGTAAACGTATGTGGAGACGACCATGTGGCAGCTCGACAGATTTGGTCTATTGATGCGCATGCTCTCTCAGCCCATGTGGTGGATACTGCCCTGGTGGAGTGAGCTCTTATTTGTAGAGGACATGGTATCTTCTGTATGTTATATGTCTCTTCTATTGTCTTTTTTATCCAACGGGATAATACACATTTTGAAACCTTCTTCCCCTTATTAGGACCGTGAAATTGTATGAATAGTGCCTGATCCTTCCTCCAGGAACTACAGGCTTGTAGATAATTCATAATTGATCTTTTTACGTCCAGAGAGTGAAATTTCTTCTCAAGATCATTTTTGGGGTTTGTGCAAAAGGACGGAAGAATTATTTCTTGTGAGCAATGGAAGGATGATACAACTTTTGGTAAGAATTTCGGATCTGTTTTTAGCACAATCCGATCCTCCTGTATAACAAAATACGGCTCTTGTATTGTAAGCGCCTGCATCTCCCCCACTCTTCTGGCAGAAACAATCGCCACCAAAAATGCAGTCTTGAAGGAGATCAATCTTATGTTGGCCTCCTCCATAGGTTCGAATGGGGGCCTAGATAATCCTTCCAGGACGACGTTTAAGTCCAGTGGGGGGTGTAAGTCCTTAATAGTGGGATTCTGTCTAGTAGCACTTCTTAAGAATCTTTTTATCCATCTATGTTCCGCAATATTATAATCATATATGGAAGACAAAGCTGCTACCTGTACCTTCAATGTAGCTGGTTTTAGTCCTTTTTCTAAACCAGCCTGTAGAAAATATTTACTACTTCTGGGCACCATGATGAGAAAACCTTCCAAACTTTAAGATATATTTTTGAGGTGACCTGTTTTCTGCTTTTTTGTAAGGTATTTATTACCTCTTCTGAGAGGCCTTTACTCCTGAGCATTGTCCTCTCAGGATCCATGCTGACATTTTTAAGGATAGTAGATCTGGATGGTAAAATGGACCTTGGTAAAGTAGATCCGGTATTTTGGGGAGAAGAATTGGAGGTTCCAAGGCCAGGGTCTGAAGTAGCCCGAACCATGCTCTCCTGGGCCAGTAAGGAACTAGAAGGATCGTTATTGTTCCCTCTGCTTGAATCTTTTGTAAGGTCTTCGGAATTAAGGGTATTGGAGGAAACCCGTAGGCCAGGGAGAAGTCCCAAGTTTGGGAGAGAGCATCTATCGTCTCCGGTCCATCCTTCGGATCTAGAGAGAAGAAAGCCCTTACCTTCCTTTTCTGTCTTGTGGCAAAAAGGTCGATCTGAGGTTGCCCCCATTTGTGGACTAACATGTCGAAGACCTCTTGTTTTAGACACCATTCGCCTGGATGTATGGTGTGTCGGCTCAGGTAATCTGCATGTACATTTTCTGTCCCCTTGAGATGTGTTGCTGAGATGGACAGGACATTTTTCTCCGGCCAGCAAAATATTTTGTCCGATATTTGTCTCAGTGAATTTTGCTTGGCGCTTCCCTGATGTCTTAAATGTGCCACTGCTGTTACATTGTCTGACAGAACATGAACGTGAGATTGATTTAGAATACTCACGGCCTGTTGTAATGATATCCAAACCGCCATGAGCTCCCTGAAATTGGAGGACCTTCCTGCAATGTCCTTTGTCCATTTCCCCTGGAAGAGCTGAGAGTCTACTCGTGCTCCCCATCCTGTCTGACTGGCGTCTGTTGATAGGATCTTCCTGGGTGCTGGATTCCAATGGACTCCTTTCTCTAGATTTTCCGGTACCAACCACCAGCTGAGGGAGCGTTGAACCTGGGGAGACAGAGAAAACTTTTTTCCCAAACCAGACTTACGTTTGTTCCAAGTGGATAAAATCTGGTTCTGTAGTAATCTTGAATGAGCCTGACTCCATGGGATTGCTGGGATACAGGCCGTCATAGAACCAAGAACAGACATCGCTTCTCTGATACTGCAGGTTGGTTTTGCTCTGAAGAATCTAATCTTCTGGATTAGAGCTTGTCTTTTTCCTGTAGGGAGAAAAGACATCTGTCTATTGGAGTTTAGGAGTATTCCTAAAAATACCTTTTGAGCCCCCGGTGTGAGGTCTGATTTTTGAAGATTGATCAGCCAGCCCAATGATCTGAGTAGATCGGCCGTGGTTTCCAGATCCTGGAGTAGTTTCTGTGAGGATTCTGAAATAAGGAGCAAATCATCAAGATAGGCAACAATGCTTACACCCTGTATATGGAGAAAGGACTCCCCCATAACTGGCCCTCCCCCATAACAGCAGAAAAGATGCGAGGAGCAGAGGAGATCCCAAAGGGAAGAGCTCTGAATTGGAAGTGTTGTACTTTACCCTGTATTCGTACTGCAAATCTCAGGAACCTCTGAGATTCCGGATGTATAGGTATATGGTAGTATGCGTCGGTTAAGTCGATGGAAGCCATCACTGCATCTTTTTTTATCAGAGGAGTGGTGGACTTGATTGATTCCATCTTGAAGCGTTTGTATTTTACAAACTTGTTGACTGGTTTCAGGTTGATTATCAATCTGTAAGTGCCATTTGGTTTGGGTACCAAAAAAAGACTTGAATAATGTCCTGTCCCTAGTTCCGTCACTGGGACGGGCATAACTACATTTGATGAGATCAGTTTCTTCACTGATTTTATTAGCTCTTTTTGTAGTATTGAGGAAGATTGTCGAGAAATTAGAAACCGTCTGGGGGGAGGGGCTATAAATTCTATTTTGTGGCCCTGACTGATTATGTCCAATATCCAGGGATTTTGTGTTACGTTTGACCAGGCTTCTCGATACCTGGTCAATCTCCCCCCTACCGGACCGGTGTCATTGTTTGTCCTGGGATTTGGGGGTGTAAAAAATATTCTTTTTATTTCCCCCTTTTGGATAGCTCCAGCGGCCTCCTTTCCCTTTCCCTCTATAACTCTCCTGAGTTTTAGGGCGTTTATACTGCTGTTCTTTCTTCTTTTGTGCTTTCACCTCCGGAAGAGCTTTGTTTTTATCTACTGATTTTTCGACAATCTTTTCTAGTACTGACCCGAATACATATTTCCCCCCGAAGGGAATACCACATAATTTTGATCTAGAGATACTATCTCCAGACCAATTCTTCATCCACAATGCCCTTCTTGTTGCATTGGTTAGGGCCCCGTCTTTCGCGGCTACCCGTACCGCATCTGCTGTGGAGTCTGACAGAAAGGCTGCAGCGTCTCTAAGAACAGGGAGGGAATCAATTATTTGTTCTCTAGAAGTCTCCTTATTCCTGAGGTGTTCCTCCAACTGGTCTACCCATACGTACATAGCTCTAGCAACGCAAGTTGCTGCAATATTGTTTTTTAGGGAATATGAGACTGTCTCCCATGATTTCCTGAGAAGACTTTCCGCCTTTCGATCCATTGGATCTTTTAATTGAGAGGAATCTTCAAATTGTAGGCGAGATTTCTTGGCAGCTTTTGCTACCTGAGCGTCTATTTTGGGTATCTCACCCCAATTCTCTAAATCTTCCTTTTTAAAGGGAAGGCGTCTCCTCATCTCTCCTGATATTGTTAGTCTTCTCTCTGGCTCTTGCCATTCATCAGTGATGAGTGTTTGTAATGTCTCATGAACCGGGAAGGTTAGCTTTTCCTTCACTTTTAGTCCTGCAAAGAATTTATCTTTTGCGGCTAATTCCTCCTGTACTTCCTCTACTGCTAAAGTCTGTCGAACAGCACGTATCAGATTATCCGTGCGTTCTGAAGAGAAGTAATATTTCTTTGTTTCAGAGTGAGAAGGTTCTCCCTCTGAAATTATTTCTACTGAATCTGAAATCTGACCAGATTCGTATTCAGATTCTGAAGATGCCTGCCTGCGTCTTTTGGATCTGTCCGAGAATATGGATACACTTCCCTCTCCCAATCCTGATCCTGTCACAGATGGTACGATTAAGGGATTGGGTGGAGTTAGGAAGGTTGGTAGGTTAGCTGGAGGGTTAACTGTTTGAGGGGTTGTCACAGAAGCTGCTGAATGCCCAGGAGGTTCTATGGGAGTAGGGAGAGGTGGAGGCTGATCTATGGACTCCCCTGACCCAGGGACAATGGGAGCAGGTGGTAAAGCTGTTTCTGCTGTCCGAGCTGCCTTTATTTCATCCCTCATCATTTCTCTAATATCAGCAAGAAATGAAGTTCTGTCCTTTTTAATGATATCATTCACACAGGCAGAACATATATTTTTCCGCCATGAAGAAGAGAGCTTAGCATTGCAATTTATACATCTCCTCACAGGAGTGGATCTTGGTTTGTCCTTTTTCCCTCCAGTCTCTTTTTCCTAAACAGAGCATATAATAATCATCATTATAAAGATCTGTTTAGGTATCAATACAACCAGGTGTATGACTATTTTGAGGGAGACCTGGGTGGATTATGGATGGAAGTGCATGCATCTACCACCGCAGTCTCGGTCTCCCCCCTTGTGTGGCTGCCGCAGAGGCACACTTACCGCCTGAGGCGGCTGAGAGGGCTTGTCAGGTGTGGTGGACGAGGATCCTTCCATGCTGCTGTACAGACCTCAGACCAGCTTGTGCAGACCTCAGACCAGCCTGTATAAACTTCGCCCAGTTTGTACAGACCTCAGACCAGCTTGCACAGACCTCAGACCAGCTTGCACAGTCTCACCTGCTATTTGAGGATGCCGCTATCGCAGCGAGACCGGAAGTGACGACCCTTCCGGTGTGACGTCGGAGCTCACGTCTCACGCGAGATTTCGCTCCAGGCCCGGTATCCAGCTGCCGCACGCGCGACTCCCACCGGAAGTAGGCCGCACACGAGGGAGAGAAGCGTACCGTCAAGCTCTGTAGGACGCTGAAATCTCTCTCCCTCCCCATGGGTGTGCAGGGTCACTATTATACGGGAGCCTCCGCGGATGGACCCGAGTGCCCTTCGTCACGGGATAAGAAGACGTGGACCCCAGGTCTTCTCCCATACCTCAGGATATCGTATCCCACCAGCCGCCCTCAGGAAGGAAGGAGGCGGACCTCGATCGATCCGCTGGCAAGGTACTCTTTCTTTTCTTTTTTAGAGGGGATCTCCTCATCTCTACGACGGATCCCCACCTCTCGTGCCTGCCCTGTTGGGACAGGAAAAACACTGGTGGAAGTGGAAGGGGAGGGGCTTTTAACCTCTCGTGTGTGTTTTTCCTGTCCCTAGGGTACGAGTTAACTCCTGTGGTGCCGTCATGAAGATGAGGAGAGAAAAAAACCTAGCGCTTGGTTTGATAAGGAGTGCAGAGATGTACGGAAGACCCTAAGATCGGCCTCAAATAAAAAGCACAGAGACCCCAACAACACCAAACTGCGGGAGGCCTATGACACAACACAAAGGCAATACAAAACCCTTCTCAGAAGGAAAAAACAGGAGTATACCTTAACTAAGCTCACCCAGCTCCAAGACGCCCTCCAAGAAAACTCCTTCTGGGAACTATGGAACCACCTGGGCACAAAGGGGAAGGAAAGCACCCTCCACATTCAGAGCGGCAACATCTGGCTCCAATATTTCAGAGACCTCTATGGAGACATCCCGAAAGAGGAACGGAACCCGGACCAAGAACAAATTATATCAAAACTGAAGAGCATGGAGGAGATACTGAAGGACTTCCAAAACCCTCTGGACTCACCTATAACACTGCAGGAGATTTCAGAGAGACTATCCACTATAAAGTGTAAGAAAGCCAGCGGTACTGGCGGCATCCCACCCGAAATGATCAAGTACAGCCCACCAACAATACAGGCGGCCATAGCAAAACTGTACAACATTGTGCTGAGCTCTGGCTACTTCCCTCG
Organism: Dendropsophus ebraccatus; assembly: GCF_027789765.1. Classification (NCBI taxonomy): domain Eukaryota; kingdom Metazoa; phylum Chordata; class Amphibia; order Anura; family Hylidae; genus Dendropsophus; species Dendropsophus ebraccatus. The sequence goes on along the minus strand of NC_091456.1, from coordinate 191,296,101 downwards.
TGCCTGGAACCAAGGTGTCATAACCCCAATATACAAGAGCGGGGACAGGTACGACCCGGCCAACTATCGGGGGTATGTGTCAGCAGCAACCTGGGGAAACTCTTCAACAACATCCTGGACCAGAGAATCCTCAACTTCCTCACCCAGCACAATGTCCTCAGCAAAAGCCAAGCAGGATTCATGCCAAACCACCGCACCACGGACCATGTCTATACTCTGCACCGCCTCATCCAGAGCCACGTCCACAACACAAAGAAAGGAAAAATATACGCCTGTTTTGTGGACTTCAAAAAGGCTTTCGATTCGGTGTGGCACCCAGGATTGCTTCTAAAATTGCTGGAGAGTGGAATAGGGGGAAAGACCTATGATGTCATCAAAAGTTCCTACACTGGGAACCAATGCTGCGTGAAGGTAAATGGGAAGAGAACGGCTTATTTCCAGCAGAGCCGAGGAGTCAGGCAGGGCTGCTGCCTCAGCCCAACACTCTTCAACATTTATATCAATGAGCTGGCAATAGCCCTGGAGTCCTCCTCAACACCAGGTCTCACCCTCCATGACACCGAGGTGAAATTCCTTCTGTATGCGCATGACCTTCTCCTTCTCTCACCATCTGAGAAAGGTCTCCAAGACCAGCTAGCCATCCTGGAGAAGTTCAGCACCACATGGGCTCTACCCATCAACCTAAAAAAGACCAACACTATGGTGTTCCAGAGAAGGAAAACAAAGTCAGCCGGGTCCCCCACCTTCACGCTACACAACCAGCCCCTTACAGCCACCAGCAGCTACACCTACCTCGGCCTAATAATAGAACAGACGGGGAGCTTCAAATCTGCCATCGAGATGCTGAGAGACAAAGCCTGCAAAACCTTCTACACCATCAGAAGACAATTCTACCACCTTAAGCCACCTGTCAGGGTTTGGCTTAAAATCTTTGACTCCATTATTGCACCAATCCTCCTGTATGGCAGTGAGGTCTGGGGTCCTCACACTTACCCCGACTGGTCAAAATGGGATTCCAGCCCAACGGAAATCTTCCATCTGGAGTTCTGTAAGAATCTCCTCCAGGTCCATCGGAGCACCTCCAACTGTGCCTGTAGAGCAGAGCTGGGCAGATTGCCCCTACACCTAACTATCCAGAAGAGGGCGCTGTCATTCTGGGGCCACCTACATGGTAGTAGTGAAGGTTCCTACCACCATAAAGCCTTGCTAAACTAAGGGGCCCCAGGCAAAACAGTGCCACAAAACACACCCTCTGGAACCCAGCCCAACCAGACAATCCCCCCATACCAGCTCACAAAAGCCGGGATCAGGAAAACAATAACCAGGAGACAAGAAGAATACATCCAAGAATGGAGGGAGGAGGTCAGAGCATCCCAGAAGCTGGCCGTGTACCAGAGCCTGCAGAGGGAGTATAGACTGGCCCCATATCTGGAGGAACTTCCCAACCCCAGAGACCGGAAAACCCTGAGCCGCTACAGGCTGAGCGCCCACAACCTGGCCGTCGAAACCAGGCGGCACCGACAGATGTACATCCCCAGGGAGAGCAGACTGTGCCAGCAATGCGACCAGGAGGCCGTGGAGGATGAGGCCCACTTCCTGCTACACTGCTCCAAATACTCAGCAGTGAGGGACACTCACTGTAGGAGACTCTCCAATGTCCTCCCAGGCTTCTCCACTATGGAGGAGGAAGAGAAACTACCCATCCTGCTGGGGGAAAAAGAGACCACAGCGACTATAGCGGCACAATACGTCACTGTCTGCCATAGACTGAGAGGAGCGTGGTACGTCATGGACTCCAATACCCCAACCCCGATAGGTCATGGACTCTGATACCCCGACCCTGAATGTATCCCCCCCCCCAACCATGATGCATCATGAACCCCTGTACACCGACCCCGGGTGAATCCCATTTCCTCAACCCCCTATTCTCCACATGCTTTGGTTATGCTAATGTATAACTTGGACCTGCCAATAAAGCTTTTTTGATTTGATTAGATAGATAGATAGGAGATAGATAGATAGCAGATAGATAGGAGATAGATAGATAGATAGGAGATAGATAGATAGGAGATAGATAGATAGATAGATAGATAGATAGATAGATAGATAGATATAGGAGGAGATAGGAGATAGATAGATAGATAGGAGATAGATAGATAGATAGATAGATAGATAGATAGATAGGAGATAGATAGATAGATAGATAGATAGATAGATAGATAGATAGATAGATAGGAGATAGATAGAGAGATAGGAGATAGATAGGAGATAGATAGATAGATAGATAGATAGATAGATAGATAGATAGATAGCAGATAGATAGGAGATAGATAGATAGATAGATAGATAGATAGATAGATAGATAGATAGATATAGGAGGAGATAGGTAGTGGTGCCGTTTCAGCTATGTTTTTCTAACCTTAGATAACCCTTTTCATTTTTACATGGTTCTATATGGGAAATGTAGAAGCCTCTATAACTTCCCTCACTCCTTATTCACTACTGCAGTGGTATATAGCCTTTGTTATTCAGAAAACATTGTCATCTGCCAAGGATCCCTATGGGTAACATAATCAGTTGGGGGCCCGATGAGCCTCACTCACCCCCCAAGGCTGAACCCCTAGCTACACCCCTGACTCCAGCTCATCCAGCACAGCAGAGTCCTGCATACACTGAGCAGCAGCCCCTGATCATGTGACTCCTCCTCCTCCATGTGACTGATCACATGACTGTGACATCATGGCAGGTCCTGGAAGCACACGGCTCCTGTGGCTTCCTGACTTGTTTATCAACTGCTGCTGGACTGCCCGCCCCTTGCCTCCTGAGCACCAATCACTGGAGAGGAGGAGGGGCCAGACACAAGGTACATGTTGAAATCCTTCCTGCCCCTCCCACTCCTCCTGCTAGTGTGCTCTGCTGCTGCTGCCGCCTCCTGGGATCTGCCCACTGGCTGCCAGACAGGTAGGAGATTTACAGTGATCAGGGGAGAGGGGGCATCCAGCTGTGCTAAGGGGGAGGGGGGCAGTATGGGGGGATCACATTGGATAATCCCTTTAAGCGCTCCCAGAGTTATTTTTGTTAATTTTCTGTCTCTGACATCACAGGAGCTCAAACATCTTACACATTCATAACTTGTCTCTTTCTATCGCTATGCCGGGTTTGTTGTACTTTTTCTTCCCATTCTTTATTATACATTGTATCCTCTATTTTCTATTCATCTCTCCAGGATCCTCTGCTGATATCTTCTATATAAGAGACCGACCCATCAACCATGGAGAGAGACAGAGACAAGATGGCCGAGAGGATAATAACCCTCACCCTACACATACTCTTCCTGCTTACTGGGGAGGTGAGGGATTCTGGGAGTGATGTCATCATGACATCATTCTTATCTATGGAATAACAGATGGATAGGACTGGAGAGGTGAGGGATTCTGGGAGTGATGTCATCATGACATTCTTATCTATGGAATAACAGATGGATAGGACTGGAGAGGTGAGGGATTCTGGGAGTGATGTCATCATGACATCATTCTTATCTATGGAATAACAGATGGATAGGACTGGAGAGGTGAGGGATTCTGGGAGTGATGTCATCATGACATCATTCTTATCTATGGAATAACAGATGGATAGGACTGGGGAGGTGAGGGATTCTGGGAGTGATGTCATCATGACATCATTCTTATCCATGGAAAAACAGATGGATAGGACTGGGGAGGTGAGGGATTCTGGGAGTGATGTCATCATGACATCATTCTTATCTATGGAATAACAGATGGATAGGACTGGGGAGGTGAGGGATTCTGGGAGTGATGTCATCATGACATCATTCTTATCTATGGAATAACAGATGGATAGGACTGGAGAGGTGAGGGATTCTGGGAGTGATGTCATCATGACATCATTCTTATCTATGGAATAACAGATGGATAGGACTGGGGAGGTGAGGGATTCTGGGAGTGATGTCATCATGACATCATTCTTATCTATGGAATAACAGATGGATAGGACTGGAGAGGTGAGGGATTCTGGGAATGGATGGAGTGATAGTAATGTGTCTCTCCATACACAGGATTACACAGTAGTGAAGAAGTCCTCTAGTGGGCGCTGTGGGGCTCCTGGGTGTGAAGGATGGGGAAGAACCCTGAGCCCAATCCCGGGGCCCCTGATACATGAGGAAATGGAGGAAGAGAAGATCCTAGAAGTCACCAACAAGATGGTGGAGCTGCTGAGTGGAGAGGTGAGACTGTGGCTGCTGGGACATTATACAGTAACACCACTGGAGGGGTGGGGGGGATGACTGTGTGATCATTGTGTGTGTCAGGTTCCTATAAGGTGTCAGGACGTGGCGGTCTATTTCTCCATGGAGGAGTGGGAGTATGTAGAAGGACACAAGGATCAGTACAAGGATGTGATGCTGAAGGATCAGCAGCCCCTCCCATCAGCAGGTAATAGACAGGACTATATACACACCTCCTCTCTGTATTATCTGGATGGAAAGAATGAATTCATTCTCTGTATGTGTTCCCTCCAGTCAGATCCAGTAAGAGAACAGCACCAGAGAGATGTCCCCGTCCTCTTCTCCCACAGGATCAGGATCAGGTAGATGAAGATGTTCCCTATGATCTGTACATCCCACCTGACTTCTCCTCCTGTCTGATGACTTTTACAATATTTCTCTCACATCTTATGAATCAGGGGGAAGATGGGAACAATATAAATGCTCCAAAGACAGATGACAGTGGTGATGAGCAGTATAAGGAGGAAGTTACTGGAGGGAAGAAACTGAACTGTTTTAATGCTACAGACATTAGGGTAAAGGAAGAGGCGGATGAAGAAGAGACAGATGACAGCAGTGATGAGCAGTATAAGGAGGAAGTTACTGGAGGGAAGAAACTGAACTGTTTTAATGCTACAGACATGAGGGTAAAGGAAGAGGCGGATGAAGAAGAGACAGATGACAGCAGTGATGAGCAGTATAAGGAGGACATCACTGCAGGTAACCGCCCAGGTGAGTAGTGACCAGTAAATGCAGAGAACAGTCACACATTCTCCTCAGTCACCGGCTGTAACTATTCTGTGTGGAATATTATAAGCTCTGTGTCCTGTCAGTTTTCCAGCTATATAATCATTCAGCCTAAGTTCTAATATAATATAGATGAGGATGTGACGCGGCTGCAGGTAATAACACATGATGTGTGTATAATATATGGAATACAGCCATATAATATGTGTGCGCTGTGCCGCCCTGTAGCTGGGTTGTGCTTCACTATCTGGAGAAAAGTGCGGCACTGCCAGCAGAACATTCCCCGTCTGATGAACATGTCTGCAGTTCTGTTAGAATTTCCCACACTTGAATAGTCGTGTCTCACCGGCCCCCGGACTGATGGCGCCTGTAGCTTTTATACATTTCCCTCTATTTCAACCATTAAACTCTATAAGACCTGAACTCAAGGTCATAGAGGACTTTTCAACGGGTTTGGCCGATATTCATAACCACAAATTTTCAAAAATAATTAATAAAGTTTATTTGGACATTTATTTGAAAACAAGATTATCACACAACAATTCATAAAATATTCTTCATTCAGAGGAGAGAACACGACATAAGGAAAGGGAGACAACGCGGTTCCTACATGTGTCATATGGAAAATAAAGCGCATGCTGTGACCAGCGGATCTTATATATTACACAGTGCCATGTGCATCATGCAATAGACGAAAAATGGCGGAGACAAAGCGTGCAAAAAATAAGAATAGTATTGCATAGGTTGGTCTTCAGAGGTGACAGATAAAGAGGTAAAGTGCAATGTGCTGAGTACCAACTACTGATCACATGACAGAAGTATAGACACCATGCATGCCAGCCGTGCAGCTCCCTTACCCACAGGAACACCCCAACGCACGTTTTGGTACGCCCTTCGTCAGCCTGATAACAACACAGAGTTCCTGCAGATTGTTATATTACCCATAATGCATAGTGACGCTGAACTCCTGTTTTAGGGCCCCATTCCACAGTAACGATAATCGGCCGGATCGGGCCCATTTGGTCCGATTCGGACGATTATCGTTCGGTGAAATAGAGAGAACGATTAGCCGATGATCGTGTCATCGGCTGATCGTTCATTTAGGGCCAGACCTAAAATCATCGTTCCCCCACCGCGCATCGCTACGGTTGACTAGCGGTGCGCGGCGGGCGACCGACGATTTGAGAAGCATCATCATACATTACCTGGCTGCAGGGCTTGTCCTCCGCTTAGTCTCCTCCCCGGGTTCCCCGCGCTCTATCTTCTGAATGGCCGGTCAGCTGACGGAGCGCTCAGCCAATTACAGGCCGGAAGCGGTGCGGCCTGTGATTGGCTGAGTGTGGCCTGTCAGCTGACCGGCCATTCAGAAGATAGAGCGCGGGAAACCCGGGGAGGAGACGGAGTGGAGGACAAGCCCTGCAGCCAGGTAATGTATGATGCTGCAAGGGCTGCAAAGCCATTGGTAACTATGTCCCTGCAGCCCTCGCTCAACGATCATCGGGCCGTGGAATAGGCCCAGTAAACGAGCAGCGATCTGCTAGATCAACATCGTTGATTGGGCCCTCCTCGGCCCATGGAATAGGACCCTTACTCTATGAGCCAGATCACACAGAGCAAAAGCCTCGGAATTAGTGGAATCTCCACCTGCCTCAGTGTGTCAGGGGGAGAGCTCGCCCGTCTCCGCTTCTCCCATTCTATAATTCTTATTATGTTACATAAAAAAGAGTAACTTTCCATGTCTGCAATATGTTTAAGCTTCTATTACTGGGAAATAAGAGAAATGGTGTTTTCTCCTTTGCAGATGATTCTACCAGGAGCTCAGGGGGACATCAGATCTCCTCAGAGGATCATATCACACAAGATACATATGAGGAGCCGTCCACTATCCCAGATACACCCTCAGCCCCTCACAGCAAAGATCTCTCATCTCATCCTGTTATACAAGTCTCATCTTCTGCTCCATCACAGCAAGCTGACATTTACAGAGAAGACCATGAACATCAAAGAGGAAATACAGGAAAGACTCAGGTTTCAGATTTACAACATAAAAAATATCTTACAGGGGAGAAGCGATTTTCATGTTCAGAATGTGGCCAATGTTTTACTCGGAAATCGGTTCTTGTTTACCATCAAAGAATTCACACAGGGGAGAAGCCATTTCCATGTTCAGAATGTGGCCAATGTTTTACTCGGAAATCACTTCTTGTTTACCATCAAAGAATTCACACAGGGGAGAAGCCATTTTCATGTTCAGAATGTGGCCAATGTTTTACTCGGAAATCACTTCTTGTTTACCATCAAAGAATTCACACAGGGGAGAAGCCATTTTTATGTTCAGAATGTGGGAAATGTTTTATTGTGAAATCACATCTTGTTAAACATCAACAAATTCACACAGGGGAGAAGCCATTTTCATGTTCAGAATGTGGAAAATGTTTTAATCGGAAGTCATATGTTCTTGAACATCAAAAAATTCACACGGCAAAGATGTCATTTTCATGTTCAGAATGTGGAAAATGTTTTACTCAGAAAGCAAAGCTCCTTGCACATCAACAAATTCACACAGGGGAGAAGCCATTTTCATGTTCAGAATGTGGAAAATGTTTTTCTTACAAATCACATCTCGTTACGCATCAGAGAACTCACACAGGGGAGAAGCCTTTTTCATGTTCAGAATGTGGGAAATGTTTTACTTGGAAATCAATTCTTCTTGGACATCAAAAAATTCACACAGGGGAAAAGCTATTTTCATGTCCAGAATGTGGGAAGCGTTTTACTTGCAAGTCAAATCAACGTAAACATCAAAAAATTCACACAGGGGAGAAGCCATTTTCTTGTTCAGAATGTGGAAAATGTTTTACTTGGAAAAAAAGTCTTCTCGATCATCAAAAAATTCACACAGGGGAGAAGCCATTTTCATGTTCAGAATGCGGGAAATGTTTTATTCATAAATCAGAGCTTGTTAAACATCAAAGATTTCACACTGGAGAGAAGCCATTTTCATGTTCAGAATGTGGGAAATGTTTTATTGTGAAATCACATCTTGTTAAACACCAACAAATTCACACAGGGGAGAAGCCATTTTTATGTTCAGATTGTGGGAAATGTTTTACTCTGAGATCATCTCTTGTTAGACATCAGAAAACTCACACAGGGGAGAAGCCATTTTCATGTTCAGAATGCGGGAAATGTTTTATTCATAAATCAGAGCTTGTTAAACATCAAAGATTTCACACTGGAGAGAAGCCATTTTCATGTTCAGAATGTGGGAAATGTTTTATTGTGAAATCACATCTTGTTAAACATCAACAAATTCACACAGGGGAGAAGCCATTTTTATGTTCCGATTGTGGGAAATGTTTTACTCAGAGATCATCTCTTGTTAGACATCAGATAACTCACACAGGGGAGAAGCCATTTTCATGTTCAGAATGTGGGAAATGTTTTACTGGGAAATCACTTCTTGTTAAACATCAACAAATTCACACAGGGGAGAAGCCATTTTCATGTTCAGAATGTGGAAAATGTTTTAATCGGAAGTCATATGTTCTTGAACATCAAAAAATTCACACGGTTAAGATGTCATTTTCATGTTCAGAATGTGGGAAATGTTTTACTCGGAAAGCAAAGCTCCTTGAACATCAAAAAAATCACACAGGGGAGAAGCCATTTTCATGTTCAGAATGTGGAAAATGTTTTAATAGGAAATACCATCTTGTTAAACATCAACAAATTCACACAGGGGAGAAGCCATTTTCATGTACAAAATGTGGAAAATGTTTTTCTGACAAATCATATCTCGTTATGCATCAGAGAACGCACACAGGGGAGAAGCCTTTTTCATGTTCAGAATGTGGGAAATGTTTTACTTGGAAATCAATTCTTCTTGTACATCAAAAAATTCACACAGGGGAGAAGCCATTTTCTTGTTCAGAATGTGGAACATGTTTTATTCAGAAATCAGAGCTTGTTAAACATCAAAGAATTCACACTGGAGAAAAGCCATTTTCTTGTTCAGAATGTGGGAAATGTTTTACTTGGAAAAAAAGTCTAAATTATCATCAAAAAATTCACACAGGGGAGAAGCCATTTTCATGTTCAGAATGTAAGAAATGTTTTACTCAGAAATCAGATCTTGTTAAACATCAAAGAATTCATGCAGGAGATACGTCGAAAACCTACTCCAGCTCTTAGCAGGCGTAGGTTTTCTGCTGTGCGCACCGGCGCGCATGGCATTTATGTAGAGGCAGTCCGAGTCTACATAAATCTCCGTAGCGGCGGAGCTGCGGGGACATTTTTAAGTCCGGTGCAGAAAACGCCGTACTTAATAAATGTCCTCCATAGAGAATTGCACATGTAATACAATGACTGGCTCATTTTTAACGTAGCTCATTGTGTTGAACTGTCATCGTGATTCTGTTCGAGAGCAATACCACAGGAGAAATGCTGCCACAGGCCTCCTGTATCCGTTGTTTCAGGTGCCCCACATCCTGGATCTTCACGGATCACACCACAGCCCTCGGCGGCCATTCCACTGGGTCACGGCGGCCAATCCACTTCCCAGGAAACTGCTCATCGAGGAACGTTCGGACCTGACATCCGTAATGTAGTGGTGCACCATCTTGCTGGAAAAACTAAGGGAATGTGCCGGCTTCAGTGTACAGAGAGGGAAACACATCATCATGGAGCAATTGCAGATACCCAGTGGGATTTAGGTTTCCATTGATGGAGAATGGCCCCACTATCTTCATAGCCCATATACCACACCAGCAGTTTTTGTGTTCCAACACATTTGGAGGGATCTGTCCAGTGTGGGTTACTGTCGGACTGTCAGTTTTGTATAACTTCACTGTTCACATAAAAGTTTGCCTCATCACTGAACAGAACCTATTGTGTAAACCAGGAATTGGGAACCCTCCGCCCTCCAGCTGCTGCAAAACTACAATTCCCATTATGCCTGAACAGCCCAAGCAAAGGGTTGTGTACTGCCTCTACAAAAATCCCGTGCGTGCCGGTGCGCACCGCCGAAAACCTACCCCAGCTGAGGACTGGAGTAGGTTTTCGGCGTACATTTGGGCGGAACGGATGGTAAATCTTGCGGACTCTGAGTCCGCGCCCTACGTTCCGCCCACTACACGCCCCCTTTCCACCCCCCTGGCGTACTCGGCGGAAAGTGCCGATTTGCGAATATTTTATTTCTGAATTTATGTGCCCACAAATGTCCTGCTCATATATAATATATAATATGCCTACGCTCAGCTATACACACTGCTGCTATAATGTGCCTGCACTTACACTCAGCTATACACACTGCTGCTATAATATGCCTGCACTTACACTCAGCTATACACACCGCTGCTATAATGTGCCTGCACTTACACTCAGCTATACACACTGCTGCTATAATGTGAATGCACTTACACTTAGCTATACCTACGCTGCTATAATCTGCCTGCACTTACGCTCAGCTATACACACTGCTGTATAGAGAAGTTTCTGTCACTGTCCTTCTGCAACTCTCTGTGATTCTTACATCCTGATTGCTGAACACTCCCCTTTCCCATTGCTGTCATGTGACAACATAGACCTCTGACAGCAGCCCTGCTTCTCTATTCTAGCCTGTTGTACTACGCTACTGCATTATGGGGATCTGCAGCTCCATCCTCTATCTACAAACTGCTGCTGTGTTATCAGGGTTATACAGTTACTATACATTATACACCACATGCTGATTGCTATACTGTACAGTAAATGATATATCACATATCCAGCTGCTGCTGTGTTATCAGGGTTATACAGTTACTATACATTATATACCACATGCTGCTATACTGTACAGTAACTTATAGATCACATATCCAGCTGCAGCTGTGTTATCAGGGTTATACAGTTACTATACATTATACACCACATGCTGATTGCTATACTGTACAGTAACTTATATAACATATCCAGCTGCTGTGTTATACAGTTACTATACATTATATACCACATGCTGCTATACTGTACAGTAACTTATATAACACATATCCAGCTGCTGTGTTATCAGGGTTATACAGTTACTTTACATTATACACCACATGCTGCTATACTGTACAGTAACTTCTATATCACATATCCAGCTGCTGCTGTGTTATCAGGGTTATACAGTTACTATACATTATATACCACATGCTGCTATGCTGTACAGTAACTTATATATCACATATCCAGCTGCTGTGTTATCAGGGTTATACAGTTACTATACCTTATACACCACATGCTGATTGCTATACTGTACAGTAACTTATATATCACATATCCAGCTGCTGCTGTGTTATCAGGGTTATACAGTTACTATACATTATACACCACATGCTGATTGCTATACTGTACAGTAACTTATATATCACATATCCAGCTGCTGTGTTATCAGGGTTATACAGTTACTATACATTATACACCACATGCTGCTATACTGTACAGTAACTTATATATCACATATGCAGCTGCTGTGTTATCAGGGTTATACAGTTACTATACATTATATACCACATGCTGCTATACTGTACAGTAACTTATATGTCACATATCCAGCTGCTGCAGTGTTATCAGGGTTATACAGTTACTATACATTATATACCACATGCTGATTGCTATACTGTACAGCAACTTATAATATCACATATCCAGCTGTTTCTCATTGTTTTTTTCATCTGTTCTACATGTTATTAAAAAAAAAAAAATCATTATTTTGGGGTGTGGAACCAATTGTCTGCATATCAGTGATTTCTTATGGGAAAATTTGCTTTGGTTTAAGAGTGGATTTGGATTACAAGCGTGGTCCTGGAACGAATTATGCTCCTAATCCAAGGTACTACTGTATATAATAATACCTCGGTGATCAAAAGTTTCTGAATTTGAACTATTCAGTATTCAAATGAAAATTTACCCAGAAGTAACATTTGGAATTCGAACTTTATTCGGTATCCGAACATTTTTTTGCAAGTGTGGATGGTGGGTTGTACCTGGTGAGTTTAACACTGGTGAGGCTTCACATACAGTACAGCACTGTATAAGATTGCTGGAATGCATATACAGTACAGTAGTAGTACAGGCAGTGCACCACCATCTCCCATCCTGTACAGTACTGTATAAGATTGCTGGAGTGCATATACAGCATAGTAGTAGTACAGGCAGTGCACCACCATCTCCCATCCTGTACTATATAAGATTGCTGGAGTGCATATACAGCACAGTAGTAGTACAGGCAGTGCACCACCATCTCCAATCCTGTACTGTATAAGATTGCTGGAGTGCATATACAGTACAGTAGTAGTACAGGCAGTGCACCACCATCTCCCATCCTGTACTGTATAAGATTGCTGGAGTGCATATACAGTACAGTAGTAGTACAGGCAGTGCACCACCATCTCCCATCCTGTACTGTATAAGATTGCTGGAGTGCATATACAGTACAGTAGTAGTACAGGCAGTGCACCACCATCTCCCATCCTGTACAGTACTGTATAAGATTGCTGGAGTGCATATACAGTACAGTAGTAGTACAGGCAGTGCACCACCATCTCCCATCCTGTACTGTATAAGATTGCTGGAGTGCATATACAGTACAGTAGTAGTACAGGCAGTGCACCACCATCTCCCATCCTGTACTGTATAAGATTGCTGGAGTGCATATACAGTACAGTAGTAGTACAGTCAGTGCACCACCATCTCCCATCCTGTACAGTACTCTATAAGATTGCTGGAGGCATACACAGTGGTGGCCAAAAGTATTGGCACCCCTGCAATTCTGTCAGATAATACTCAATTTCTTCCAGAAAATGATTGCAATCACAAATACTTTGGTATTAATCTCTTCATTTTGTCTTCAATGGAAAACCACAAAAAGAATTGTCAAAAAGCCAAATTGGATATAATTCCACACCAAACATAAAAAAGGGGTGGACAAAAGTATTGGCACCCTTAGAAAAATCATGTGATGCTTCTCTAATTTGTGTAACTAACAGCAGTTGTTACTTACCTGTGGCACATAACTAAATCACACTTGCAGTCAGTTGAAATGGATAATGCTGCGTTTACACGGAACGATTATTGCTCAAATTTTTGCAATAACGATCGCATTTGAGCGATAATCGTTCCGTGTAAACAAAGCAAACAATCAAGCGATGAGCGAAAAATCGTTCATTTTGATCTTTCAACATGTTCTCAAATCGTCGTCCGCTAAATATTCGCAGTTCGCTTTGTGTAAACAGTCTTTCAAAGATTCACCCTATGTGAAAGATGGGCTTAAACGATCGCAATAACGATTTTTCTTACGAATCTTCTAACGATTTTTCTCCGTCTAAATGATGATCGTTATGAAAATAAAATTGTTGCTTCAAAATCTTTAATCGTTCGATTGGGCGAATTATCGTTCCGTGTAAACCCAGCATTAGGGTCCATTTACACAGAAAGATTATCTGACAGATTATCTGCCAAAGCCAGGAATGTATTTAGAAAGAGGAGAAATCTCAGACTTTCATTTATGACCTGTCCTCTGTTTATAGTCTGCTTCTGGCTTTGGCTTCAAATCTTTGGTGGATAACCTGCCAGATAATCTTTCTGTGTAAACGGACCCTTAAAGTTGACGCAACCTTTGTCCTGTGTCCTTGTGTGACCACATTGAGCATGGAGAAAAGAAAGAAGACCAAAGAACTGTCTGAGGACTTGAGAAGCCAAATTGTGAGGAAGCATGAGCAATGTCAAGGCTACAAGTCCATCTCCAAAGACCTGAATGTTCCTGTGTCTACCGTGCGCAGTGTCATCAAGGAGTGTAAAGCCCATGGCACTGTGGCTAACCTCCCGAAATGTGGGCACTGTGGCTAACCTCCCGAGATGTGGGCACTGTGGCTAACCTCCCGAGATGTGGGCACTGTGGCTAACCTCCCTAGATGTGGGCACATTGGCTAACCTCCCTAGATGTGGGCACATTGGCTAACCTCCCGAGATGTGGGCACATTGGCTAACCTCCCTAGATGTGGGCACTCTGGCTAACCTCCCGAGATGTGGGCACTGTGGCTAACCTCCCGAGATGTGGGCACTATGACTAACCTCCCGAGATGTGGGCACTGCGGCTAACCTCCCGAGATGTGGGCACTATGACTAACCTCCCTAGATGTGGGCACTGTGGCTGACCTCCCTAGATGTGGGCACTATGACTAACCTCCCGAGATGTGGGCACTGCGGCTAACCTCCCGAGATGTGGGCACTATGACTAACCTCCCTAGATGTGGGCACTGTGGCTGACCTCTCGAGATGTGGACGGAAAACAAAAACTGACGAGATTTTAACAAAAGATTGTGCGGATGGTGGCTAAAGAATCTCGACTAACATCCAAACAAGTTCTAGCTGCCCTGCAGTCCGAGGGTGCTACAGTGTCACCCCGTACTATCCGTCAGTGTCTGAATGGAAAGGGACTCTATGGTAGGATACCCAGGAAGACCCCACAGTTGCAGTGTCCCAGAGTAGGTGTGGCTGCTGTGTTTTCTTGCCCCCCTATAGTCAGGTATTTCCGTGTAGGACTCTCTGGGTGAATTGTATCTGCATTCTGCCTGTATCTTCTATTAACCCCTTAAGGACAGAGCCTGAAATGGCCTTAAAGGGGTTGTCCGGCGAAAAAAAATTATTCACAGAATAACACACATTACAAAGTTATACAACTTTGTAATGTATGTTATGTCTGTGAATGGCCCCCTTCCCCGTGTTTCCCCCCACCCACGCTAGACCCGGAAGTGTGGTGCATTATACTCACCGCATGTCGTGTCGTCCACGGTCTCCGATCGTCAGCAGTGACGTCTTCTTCGGGAGCTTGGCGGATCTTCCCGAGTGCCGGCCACCCTCTGCAGCGTCATCCGAAGCTCAGCCGCGATTGGCTGAGCATAACTGTGCTCAGCCAATCGCGGCTGAGCGGCTGATGACGCGGCCACGTCATCAGCTGCTCAGCCGCGATTGGCTGAGCACAGTTATGCTCAGCCAATCGCGGCTGAGCTTCGGATGACGCTGCAGAGGGCGGCCGGCACTCGGGAAGATCCGCCAAGCTCCCGAAGAAGACGTCACTGCTGACGATCGGAGACCGTGGTCGGCACGCGACAGGTAATGTATAGCGCACCACACTTCCGGGTACACGGGTGGGGGTGGTGGGACACGGGGAAGGGGGCCATTCACAGACATAACATACATTACAAAGTTGTATAACTTTGTAATGTGTGTTATTCTGTGAATAATTTTTTTTCGCCGGACAACCCCTTTAATGACAGAGACAAATTTTATGAATATGACCAGTGTCACTTTATTCATTAATAACTTCGGGATGCTTTTACCTATCCGGCTGATTCTGAGATTGTTTTCTCGTGACATATTGTACTTTACATTTCTGGTAAATTGGAGTCGATAATCATAACAAATCTTTATGAAAAAAACCCAAATAATGTGAAAAAAATTTGAAAAACTGCATTTTTCCAACTTTGAAACTTTTTTGCGTATACAGAAAGTGGTTATACCACATAAATTATATATTAAATAGCATTAGCAACATGTCTACTTTATGTTGGCGGCATTTATTAAATGATCTTTAATTTTTTTTAGACAATAGGAAGCTTAAAACATTAGCAGCAAATTTCCAAATTTTCAGTAAAATTTCAAAATCAGATATTTTTAGGGACCTGTTCAGGTTTAAAGTGTATTTGAGGGGCCTGTATGTTAGAAAGCCCCACAAAGCACCCCATTTCAGAAACTGCACCCCCCACACTCTGCAAAAGCATATCCATAAAGTGTTTTAACCCTTTAGGGGAGTCACAGAAATAAAAGCTAAGTGTGTAAGAAATTTGAAAATTTTAATTTTCTGTGCAGAGATTTTATTGTAATCCAATATTTTTCATAATTATAAACCTATTACCAGAGAAATGCACCCCAATAATTATTGCCCCGTTTCTGCAGTTTATAGAAATACCCCATATGTGGCCCTATTGCGCTATTTGACGCAACCACAAGCCTCAGATACAAAGGAGCGCCTAATGAATTTCAACGCCTCCGTTATATTTGGTCATTTCTGACTGTACCACTTCAGGTTGGCAGAGGCTCTGGGGTGCCAAAACCTAAAAAACACCCCTAAAGGGACACCATTTAGAAAACTACACCCCTCAAGGAATGTAACAAGGGGTGCGGTGAGCATCTGGACCCCACAGGTGCTTCACAGATTTTCCGAACAATATGGCGTGAAAAAAGAAAAATTTATTTTTTACACTAAAACGTTGTTCTAGCCTTCAATTTTTCATTTTCTTAAAGGGATAAGAGGAAAAAAAAGACACAAAATGTGTAGCGCAGTTTCTCCCGAGTACGGAAATACCCCACATGTGGCGATAAAGTGCCAAGGGGGCGCAGGACGAGCCTCCAAAGGGAAGGAGCGCCAATTGGCTTTTGGAAGCTGAATTTCACTGGAAAGGATTTCAAGGGCCATGTCGCATTTACAGAGCCCTCGTGCTTCCAAGACACTGGAAACCCCCCACAAGTGACCCCATTCTGGAAACTACACCCCTCAAGGAATCTAACAAGGGGCACAGTGAGCATATGGACCCCACTGGTGACGGGCACAAATGTGGAACAATGTGACGTAAAAGTAAAAAATTTCATTTTTTCACTTTCATGGCACAAATGTGCCCGTCATCAAGGGGTCCATATCCTCACTGCACCCCTTGTTAGATTCCTTGAGGGGTGCAGTTTCCAGAATGGGGTCACTTGTGGGGGGTTTCCAGTGTTTTGGCAGCACGAGGTCCCTGTAAATGCGACATGGCGTTCATCATCCATTCTAGCCAAATCCAACCTCCAAAATCCAAATGGCGCTCCTTCCCTTTGGAGGCTTGCCCTGCGCCCACATGGCGCTTTATGTCCACATGTGGGGTATTTACGGACTCGGGGGAAATTGCTCTACACATATTGTGTGTTTTTTTCTCTTTTAACCCCTTGTGAAAATGATAAATTCAAGGCTAAACCAACATTATAGTGTAAAAAATGTAATATTTCATTTTCACGCCACATTGTTCCACATTTGTGCCCGTCACCAGTGGGGTCCATATGCTCACTACACCCCTTGTTACATTCCTTGAGGGGTGTAGTTTCCATAATGGGGTCACTTGTGGGGGGGTTCAACTGTCTTGGCAACACAGAGGCCTTTTGAATGCAACATGGCCCCTTAAAATCCATTCCATCCAAATCCAGCCTTCAAAAACGAAATGGCGCTCCTTCCCTTCGGAGGCTTACCCTGCACCCGCATGGCGCTTTATGTACACATGTGGGGTATTTCCGTACTCAGGGGAAATTGCTCTACACATTTAGTGGTTTTTTTTATCTTTTAGCCCCTTGTGAAAATGAAAAAATCATGACAAGATTAATGATTTAGAGTAAAAATTTTACAAAAATTACACTAAATGTTGGTCTAGCCTTGATTTTTTCCATTTCCACAAGGGGTTAAAAAAGAAAATTAACACAAAACGTGTAGGGTAGTTTCCCCTGATTACGAAAATACCCCATATGTGGGCATAATGTGCCATATGGGCACAGGGCAAGCCACCAAAGGGACAGAGCGCCATTTAGAGGCTGGAATGGAGGATGGAGGCCATGTCGCAATTACAAAGCTCCTGTGCTGCCAGGTCAGTAGATACCCCCGACATTCTGGAAACTACACCCATAAGGAATCTAACAAGGGGTGCAGTGAGCATATGGACCCCACTGGTGACAGGCACTTACGTAGAACATGTGCCGAGAAAATAAAAAATACCATTTTTTTCATTTTCACGTCCCAAATGTGGCCGTCACCAGGGGGCCATATCCCCGCTGCCCCCCTTGTTAGATTCCTTATGGGGTGTAGTTTCCAGAATGGGGTCACTTGTGGGGGGTTTCTACTGTCCTGGCCGCACAGAGGCTTTGTAATTGCATCATGGCATCCTCTAATGGGAATGGCGGCCATACCTACTTAGCTGGGGAAAAGGGACAATTCTAATTTATTTGGGGGTATTGGGCCAATTATTGGTTTATAAGGTTGGAAATGACAGGTGTCCATCAAATTCAACCTGTGTTGATCCAGAGGAAGGCAAAAACCCCTCGTGAGGCAGACGACAGTAGCCTCATCATAGGGAAAAATTCCTTCCCGACTCCATAATGGCGATCAGAATAATCCCCGGATCAATGTGACCCCTGAAATAGGAATAAGGGACAGAATTTAGATAATGTAGAACCCCAGTGACGTGTGGTGCGCCTTGGAGCGATCCAGTATGCAGAGGCCGGGGGGATCAGGACAGGTGTCACTCTGGTAAATGGTGTCCTTCCTGATCCCCCTGTTACCCCACACTCTGCACTTCTTCTGGGGTCTCCCGTTCTCCTGTGTGGGGGACGTCACCTGGAGAATGTTGTCCTGGTGCGATACGGGGTCCTTCATATCCAGAAGCGCTGGGTCCGCTCCATGGCTGCTAAATATTAGGGCTTTATTACGGCTTCTGATATGTTCGGATCGTGCCGCAAGCTACAGGGCAGCGAGGGACCGGAAGAGGGGGCGCTGGTATAAAGGTTATCCCCGTACAGGTGGTAACCTTTATCCAGCAGTGGGAAGATCAGTTCCCGGACGATCTTCCCACTTGTTCCGAGGATGGGGGGGGGGGGAGTGGGCATCTGGGGCTGGATTCGGGTGTCCCTTCCTACATACACTCTAAGGGTACGTGCACACTGCGGAATCGCGACAGATAACCCTTCGTGCATTCCGTAGTTGGCACCCGCCGGCAGACTGATGCAGGCGCACGTCTCCGTCCGTGTCATAGACTCCATTCTATGCACAGGCGGATTCCGCTCTCCGTCCAACGTGTTCATTCTTTGGATGGACGACGGAATCCGCCCGTGCATAACATGGAGTCTATGACACGGGTGGAGACGCGCGCCTGCATCAGTCCGCCGGCGGGTGCCAGCTGCGGAATGCACAAAGGGTTATCCTTCGCCATTCTGCAGTGTGCACGTACCCTAAATCTGTAAGTGTACCCTGAGGTACGCTCACACAGTTTGTAGAATTTCACACCATACCGCCATCTCTTATTGGGACGGTACTGGCGGAAAAGACGTGTCTGGGGGGCAGCGTACGCTACGCTACCCCCAGATACGTCATTGGAGGATGAGGATGAATGGAGGAAAGAACGATCCCCCCATTCATCCTCACTGGCTGTTTCGGTGTCGGAGGCAATAATAACGTATCCCTCTGACACCGAAAACACCCTGGGGGCCATCTTTATATGGGGACTAGTATATGGGGTATGTAGTGGTGTAGTGTCAAACTTTATTCAATGTAGTGTGGTGTAATGTAGTGTTTTTTACGTGTTTTTTTTACAGTAAGTATAAAAAAAACCTACGCCAACAAAGGAGTTGCTGATAAATGCCGCACTTATGTGCGGCACTTATAAGCAGACCGTGGCAGTAGGATAGAGAAAAAAAAACACCCTACGCCAAAAAAGGAGGAGTTGCTGATTAGCAGCGCACTTTCGTGCGATGCTGATCAACACTCAGCGGCGATAGGGTGCGGAAAATAGAAAAAAAAAAATTTGGGAAAAAAAATTTTTTTTTTTCTATATTCTGAATATCCCTGTAGCTGCTGATAAGTGTATTACACATATCAGCCGCTAGGGGGCAGCAGAGCGCAAAATCCGGAAAATGACGAGGCTGGAGCCGAAAATAGCCGAAAGAAGACGACGAGGACCGCCGGAAAGACCCGAAGACCGAACGGAATGACGGAGGACGCCGCGAACCCGGAAGCCGCCGATCAGGAGCCCGGGACAGGTGAGTAATGTACAAATACCTGCTCTGGACCCCTCCGCTACCTAGCTGAGGGGTCCAGGGCAGGTATTTACTATTTTGTGGGACTCTGATCGCCGTGCCACCGGCCCGATCGCCGTGAACGGCCGGCCGGCCGTTCACGGCGATCGGGCCGGTGGCACGGCGATCAACATTACTTTTTACAGTAATGGCGGTCGGTGCCGTCCTCGGACAGCACCGACCGCCATTTTTTTCCGGGTCATTGGGTCACCGATGACCCGGAAAGGTTCCGATCGCCGCTATTGGCTGATCTGAATTGATCAGCCTATAGCAGCGATCGTAAGCACGGGGGGTGTTAACCACCCCCCGTGCCGAGAAGCTATGATGGCCTGCTATGATTTATAGCAGGCCATCTTCCCCGACCGCTGTGTGTGAACACGCAGCGATCGGGGAAACATCGGGCGTAAATTTACGCCCTGATGCGCTAAGTACCAGGGCGCCAGGGCGTAAGTTTACGCCCGATGTCGTTAAGGGGTTAATATCAAAGATTTCTATTTCTGCTGCACTGCTTATTTTATGCCACTAACCAATCAGTGAGCTGGGTGCCTCAAGTGATCTGACCAATCACTGTCCAGTATCAAAGCTTTTCTGTTGTGTTCTGCCCAATCAGGGAAGAGTTTATTCCCCTGAGGAGATGGAGTTCTGAGAGGATTTCTGTGAGGGAGCTGCTGTCATGGCTCCCCAGCTAAAGACCCCAAACCAAGGAGTGTGTTATTTCTCTAAAAACAACCTCATCTTAGCCATCAGGGCCGGACTGGGACTGAAAAGCAGCCCTGGCACACACACCCTACCAGCCCACATACATATCACCCCTATCCATTGCGTCGCACAGAACGTTTTCCGATATGATCAGTAGTATACGGTCATATATAGTGTCAGCCCACCATTACCAGATATTACCACCACATAATAACTACATGTTACCATTATAGTCTTACTAAACAAAACCAAGGGGAATTATACCAATAAGACTATACAGGGGACAAATAATACCGCCATACCATGACCACATAACAACTAACACCATCATACTGTATACAACACCCTGTATGCAGACCCTTTATACCTCCATACATGGAGTATATTACAGCACAGTTACTGGACATCCTGTCACTCACAAGTGACGTTTTACCTGATTGGTGGCTTCTTCTTTCGTTTTCTTCCCAATTTGGCCCAGGCGGTCATGATGATTTCTAATGATCACAACTAGAGATGAGCGAACCGGATTCGGGTTCGAGTCCAGCCGAACCCGAATGATCGGCATTTGATTAGCGGTGGCTGCTGAACTTGGATAAAGCTCTAAGGTCCTCTGGAAAACATGGATACAGCCAATGACTATATCCATGTTTTCCACATAGCCTTAGGGCTTTATCCAAGTTCAGCAGCCCCCGCTAATCACATGCCGAACGTTTGGGTTCGGCTGGACTCGAGCATGCTCCAGGTTCGCTCATCTCTAATCACAACCCATCTTCACAGAATCTCTCAGACACACATCTTAAGCTCTGCAGTTTTATAGCACCACCTACCCATCTATAGTACCCCCAATGGTAGTAATGCCACCTGTAGCCCATGCATTATTATTTCCCTTATACTGCCCCATAAGAGTGCCCCCCACACAGTAGCTATCCCATTATTTCCCCCATGTGTATCCTATAACAATCCCCCCCCACACACACACAGCATCCCCTGCAGCCCCCCCACACATTATCCCCTGCAGCCCCCCCATCCCCCCCCACAGCAGCCCCCCATGGCCCCCCATCCCCACACACAGCATCCCCTGCAATCCCCCCCACACATTATCCCCTGCAGCCCCCCCATCCCCCCCCACAGCAGCCCCCCATGGCCCCCCATCCTCACACACACAGCATCCCCTGCAGCCCCCCATCCCCCCCCCCACAGCATCCCCTGCAGCCCCCCCATCCCCCCACAGCATCCCCTGCAGCCCTCCATCCCCCCCACACAGCATCCCCTGCAGCCCCCCCCATCACACACACAGAATCCCCCCACCCAGCATCGCCTGCAGCCCCCCCACACACACACAGCATCCCCTGCAGCCCCCCCCCATCCCAAGACACACAGCATCCCCTGCAGCCCCCCCCCCCCCCCCCCCCATCCCCACACACACAATATCCCCTGCGGCCCCCCATTCCCCCCCACACACAGCATCCCCTGCAGCCTCCCCATCCCCACACACACAGCATCACCTGCGGCCCCCCCCATTCCCCCCCCCCCCACGCACACACAGCATCCCCTGCAGCCCCCCATCCCCCCCACACAGCATCCCCCGCACCCCCCCCACATGCACACACAGCATCCCCTGCAGCCCCCCTATCCCCCCCACACATCATCCCCTACAGCCCCTCAGCCCACACACAGCATCCCCTGTAGCCCCCCCATCCCTCCCACACAGCATCCCCTGCAGCCCCCCATCCCTCCCACACAGCATCCCCTGCAGCCCCCCATCCCCCCCACAGCATCCTCTGCAGCCCCCCATCCCCACACACAGCATCCTCTGCAGAACCCCCCCCCAACACAGCATCCCCTGTAGCTACCCATCCCCACACACACACACAGCATCCCCTGCAGCCCCCATTCCCACACATACAGCATCCCCTGCAGCCCCCGTCCCTTCCCCCTCCCCACACACAGCATCCCCCCCCCTCCCCACACACACAGCATCCACTGTTTATTATTTTTACTAATAGGGGGTGCGCACATGAGTCACCCAGCTTTCCCAGCATCTTGTAGTCAGTATGATGGTGGTCATCCAGCTTTCCCACTATATTATACTTAGTATAATGGAGGTCACCCAGCTTTCCCAGCAACTTATACTAAGTAGAATATGGTCACCCAGCTTTCCCAGCATCTTGTAGTCAGTATGATGGAGGTCACCCAGCATCTTATAGTCAGTATGATGTGATCACCCAGCTTTTCCAGCATCTTATACTCACTGGCTGGTAGCCTCAGGGAGCTGTTTAGTAAATCTATACTGTGCAGCTGAAACCCATATCAGCACAATTGTGCTAACTGGTTCCCTTTAAAGGAGCACTCCAGCCCTTACCTAATATTACGCTCCACACATCAGTGCAGGGATGGTAGATGGCACCCCGGACCTGTACTTCTGCCAGCAGCACAGTTTGGATAAAGTCTCCAGCTCCTCCGGTCATTTGTGACCAGGGAATTCCTACTGCTCTGTGTGAAGGGGCCAAAAGTTACTTTGTCAATGTAAGTCTATGGGACTATGGTTCTGTGTCAGCGCTGAGCCGTCCCATAGACTTATACAGGAAAGTGTCTTCCTTCCACTTCACAGGGAGCAGTAGGAATTCCCTGTTTACAAATGACTGGAAGGGCTGAATGTGGAGAGCGTAATAATAGGTATGGGACAGAGTGGTCCTTGAAGGATGGGCCACTAGCCTGCTACTCATGGGACAGTGCTGTGTGCTTGCCCCCCAGGCTAAAATTTGCCCCAAGACTGACAATCTGAGCAGCCCATTTGGCATTTGCCCGGTTTGCCAGATTGTCAGTCCAGGCCTGTTAGCCATGTTTAAAAAAAGGAAAAAATTGGTCAGCTCTCCTAGAACACCGTTCACACTAGGCAGGAGCACGTTGCTATGGCTGAAATTGCAAACACACAAAATCACAGAAAAATGCAACAGCTCATACAGACCCACCATAGACATGAAAATAATTAGAAGCATAATTAAATTCCCACAAAAATAATGAGTCTGTTGGTTACTATTTACAAACAGCGTAAACTGCCTCACCACGATAAGGTGGACTCATATCGAGGCAGACCCTACACTGTAGGTACACTATGGCCTCTCCATGGCGTATAATACGCCTATGCTCTGGGCATGCAAGATCCGTCTAATACCTGCAAAAATAATTGCACCACCTGGGTGAGACAGGTGGAGAGCACGACCAAATAGAGGCAGCCACTCCCCCAACTGGAACACAGGAAAAAAAAAAGGAAAAAATTGGTCAGCTCTCCTATAACACCGTTCACACTAGGCAGGAGCACGTTGCTATGGCTGAAATTGCAAACACACAAAAACATAGAAAAATGCAACAGCAAGATACAGACCCACCATAGACATGAAAATAATTAAAAGCAGCTAGAGGCCTACAGAGGAGACTGAGGTGAAAAAGGACTGAAGGGTCCGCCTCTACTTACACTGGGCGGCTGCTATGTTCTCTCTCCTGACAACCAATGCAGGACTACTAGTCAGTGACTAGGTAAGCAGATAAAGCAAAGACTCCACTGCAATTCGCTAGGTTTCCCTAAGGGGCCCCCCAGCGGCTAGCTTCACCCATAACTGGGGACCTACGTTCCTGCTCTATGTCACTATGTGCTCATAGACAGCAAACAGATGGAAGATTTATACCCATGGGTGCAGGTACTCTCTCCCAGAGCCCACAGCTCAGTACCTCAGGGTCTAAGTAGAGGCCCCCAACAATCCTATAGTAACCCTCAGTGCACTCCTTTCTCCTCTCTAAGCTACAGGATTCAAAGACTTTCCATTTAAATTAAGTATTCAAGCATTATTCCTCCAGCGAGAAGCTGTGTCCAAATCTAAAGGTTGCTGCAAGGTTCAGTACTTAGCACAGTAGCCTTGCAGCGCTGGAGTCCTGGGTTAAAATCCCACCAAGGGCAACATCTGCAAAGAGTTTGTATGTTCTCTCCGTGTTTGCATGAGTTTCCTCCGGATACTCTGGTTTCCTCCCACAGCCAAAAACTTTCAGATAGGTGAAATACTGCGGAATCTGTGTGCACTATACAAATAAAAGCAATATACAGCTCAGCTACATGTACATTACACACATACAGCTCAGCTACATATACATTACACACATACAGCTCAGCTACATGTACATTACACATATACAGCTCAGCTACATGTACATTACACACATACAGCTCAGCTACATGTACATTACACATATACAGCTCAGCTACATGTACATTACACACATACAGCTCAGCTACATGTACATTACACATATACAGCTCAGCTACATGTACATTACACATATATACAGCTCAGCTACATGTACATTACACATATACAGCTCAGCTACTTGTACATTACACACATACAGCTCAGCTACATGTACATTACACACATACAGCTCAGCTACATGTACATTACACACATATACAGCTCAGCTACATGTACATTACACACATACAGCTCAGCTACATGTACATTACACATATATACAGCTCAGCTACATGTACATTACACACATACAGCTCAGCTACATGTACATTACACACATATACAGCTCAGCTACATGTACATTACACACATACAGCACAGCTACATGTACACTACACATATACATATACAGCTCAGCTACATGTACATTACACATATACAGCTCAGCTACATGTACATTACACATATACGCTCAGCTACATGTACATTACACACATACAGCTCAGCTACATGTACATTACACACATACAGCTCAGGTACATGTACATTACACATATACAGCTCAGCTACATGTACATTACACACATATACAGCTCAGCTACATGTACATTACACATATACAGCTCAACTACATGTACATTACACACATACAGCTCAGCTACATGTACATTACACACATACAGCTCAGCTACATGTACATTACACACATACGGCTCAGCTACATGTACATTACACACATACGGCTCAGCTACATGTACATTACACACATACAGCTCAGCTACATGTACATTACACACATACAGCTCAGCTACATGTACATTACACATATATACAGCTCAGCTACATGTACATTACACACATACAGCTCAGCTACATGTACATTACACATATATACAGCTCAGCTACATGTACATTACACATATACAGCTCAGCTACATGTACATTACACATATACAGCTCAGCTACATGTACATTACACACATACAGCTCAGCTACATGTACATTACACACATATACAGCTCAGCTACATGTACATTACACACATACAGCTCAGCTACATGTACATTACACACATACAGCTCAGCTACATGTACATTACACACAGGGCTCTGCTGCAGGCATATATAACACACACATACACAGCTCTGCTCCACACACATCACTTCAGCTCATCCAGCACAGCAGAGTCCTGCATACACTGAGCAGCAGCCCCTGATCATGTGACTCCTCCTCCATGTGACTGATCACATGACTGTGACATCATGGCAGGTCCTGGAAGCACACGGCTCTTGTACAGCTCTGCAGGTGGAGGGAAGTAGCTGGGGGACAGCGGGAGGATTAACCCCTTCAGGACTGGGCGGTTTTGAGTTGTGAGATGACGTTTTTTCTCGCTTTCTTTGACGCATCATAAGAGACTGAACGTCTTTACGTATTTATAACTTGTTTCTTTTTATTCCTGTGCCGGGTTTGGTGTCTGCCGGACAAGTTGTAATTTTTACTTGCAGCCTTTATTATCCATTGTCTCATCTTCTCTCCATTCATCTCCCAACACTCCAGGATCCTCTGCTGATATCTTCTATATAAGAGACCGACCCATCAACCATGGAGAGAGACAGAGACAAGATGGCCGAGAGGATAATAACCCTCACCCTACACATACTCTTCCTGCTTACTGGGGAGGTGAGGGATTCTGGGAGTGATGTCATCATGACATCATTCTTATCTATGGAATAACAGATGGATAGGACTGGAGAGGTGAGGGATTCTGGGAGTGATGTCATCATGACATCATTCTTATCTATGGAATAACAGATGGATAGGACTGGAGAGGTGAGGGATTCTGGGAGTGATGTCATCATGACATCATTCTTATCTATGGAATAACAGATGGATAGGACTGGAGAGGTGAGGGATTCTGGGAGTGATGTCATCATGACATCATTCTTATCTATGGAATAACAGATGGATAGGACTGGAGAGGTGAGGGATTCTGGGAGTGATGTCATCATGACATCATTCTTATCTATGGAATAACAGATGGATAGGACTGGAGAGGTGAGGGATTCTGGGAGTGATGTCATCATGACATCATTCTTATCTATGGAATAACAGATGGATAGGACTGGGGAGGTGAGGGATTCTGGGAGTGATGTCATCATGACATCATTCTTATCTATGGAATAACAGATGGATAGGACTGGAGAGGTGAGGGATTCTGGGAATGGATGGAGTGATAGTAATGTGTCTCTCCATACACAGGATTACACAGTAGTGAAGAAGTCCTCTAGTGGGCGCTGTGGGGCCCCTGGGTGTGAAGGATGGGGAAGAACCCTGAGCCCAATCCCGGGGCCCCTGATACATGAGGAAATGGAGGAAGAGAAGATCCTAGAAGTCACCAACAAGATGGTGGAGCTGCTGAGTGGAGAGGTGAGACTGTGGCTGCTGGGAATGCTGGGACATTATACAGTAACACCACTGGAGGGGTGGGGGGGATGACTGTGTGATCATTGTGTGTGTCAGGTTCCTATAAGGTGTCAGGACGTGGCGGTCTATTTCTCCATGGAGGAGTGGGAGTATGTAGAAGGACACAAGGATCAGTACAAGGATGTGATGCCGGAGGACCCTGTGCAGTCGCTCTCAGGTTGGTCGGAGCAGTTGCTTCTTCTGATGTATTGCTCTGTTCTGGTTGCTGAGATTTCGGTCTTGTTATAGTCAGACGTCTCTTTCAGTCTCTGTTGTCTTGTTCTGTCTTTGCTGTTTGTACTATATCTGAGCCATCAGACAGGACTACAACTCCCAGCAGGATTACTTCCTTGTAGTTGCTATTTGTTCCTGACATTGGGGGGCGCTTGTATTACAGTGGTACCTCGGTTCTCGGACGTCATTGGTTCTGGAGGGCAGTCTGAGAACCAGGCAGTGTTTTCCCCATAGGAAATAATGTAAATGTGTTTAATTGGTTCCAGCACCTAAATAATTAGCAAACACCACTCATTTTTGCATAGAAAAGTGTCCAGATTAATCAATACAATAAAATACAATATACAGCACAGTACTATGCAGAACAGGATATAATAAACAACAAATGTTCAACAAACCATCAGTGACTGGTGATGAGGGAGAAGAGGAGGGATCTTCTGTACTAATCACTGTATACAATCTAGAAGAAAGAACAAGTAATACAGGGCCGGCCTTAGGGTAGATGGCGCCCTGTGCAGAATATTTTGCACTTTTGTACCCCCCCCCCCCCTCTGGCAGATTGTAGCCCATCCCAAGCCTATCTCTTGGAGACACACACTGTATATACTGCTGACACAGACAGATACAGTCACATATACACATACAGACACACAGGAGGAGATTTATCAAACATGGTGTGATGTGAAACTGGCTCAGTTGCCCCTAGCAACCAATCAGATTCCACTTTTCATTCCTCACAGACTCTTTGGGAAATGAAAGGTGGAATCTGATTGGTTGCCGGGGGCAACTGGCGCAGTTCTACTTTACACCATGTTTAATCAATCTCCACCATAGTGTATATACTGCTTACACAGACACATACAGACACACAGTATATATATCCTGCAAACACAGACACACATACAGTCACATATACACCACACAGGAGCATGCTGGGAGTTGTTGTCCTACCACAGAGCAAAGTTGCTACAGTAGCCTATGAACTCTGTCTCACAGCGCAAGTGTCAGTCAGGGAACCCTCAGCATTCCGCTCAACCCAGGTAACAAGGCTTTTCGCTTTTCGCTCAAGTATTTATTGGAACTTTTGTCAAGTGTATATTAGAGCCTGTTTGTATTACTTGCTGCACATTTGCAAATAGTAAACCAAATCAACGTTACTCAGGAGTCAGTGATTATTCATCACCACCTGCACAGCATATATACTGCAACCTTGGGACACTTCCCCTTTCTGTGGGTGGCGGGTCCTACTATCCGGGAGGGTCATTACACCGCTCTGGCCACCTGTGACTGTGACTATATCATCCGTGACATTATCCCAAGGGATCTGGTAGCAACCTGACAGGACACTGACCACAGGGGAGAAGGGTACAACTGGCCTTACACACTAAAAGCAGACGTGCCATCTCACCTGTGTGCCCACCTGGCACTGGCGTCACACAGAGGCGTAGCTAGCTTTTCCTGCACACATGCACATATACAGACACATATACACATATACAGACACATGACAGATACACACATGCACATATACACACACATGCACATATACAGACACATGACAGATACACACATGCACTTATACAGACACATGACAGATACACACATGCACATATACAGACACATGACTGATACACACATGCACATATACAGACACATGACTGATACACACATGCACATATACAGACACATGACAGATACACACATGCACATATACAGACACATGACTGATGCACACATGCACATATACAGACACATACTCACACATGCACATATACAGACAAATGACAGATACACACATGCACTTATACAGACACATAAACACATATGCACAGACACATGACAGATACACTCATGCACATATACATATACAGACACATACACATGACTGATACACACATGCACATATTCAGACACATGACTGATACACACATGACAGATACACACATGCACATATTCAGAAACATGACTGATACACACATGCACATATACAGACACATGACTGGTACACTTATACAGACACCTACACATATGCACATATACACATCCATACACACGTGAACATACACATAACAGATACACATATACAGACACATACACACATATGCACATATACAGAAACATGACATAAATACCGACAAATGAACATACAGACACAAGAACGTTCAGTTTTAATGTACGGAAGATGCATACCTCCTCCTCCTTCATGGTAGCTAGCACCAGCAGCTTCTCCCGCCCTTTCCCCTGCTCCGACATCAGAAGGTCCCAGGAAGAAACCTGAACTCCGTGGCGGATTAAATGTACCCTGGGCCCCGAGCTGTCCACCCAACCTGGGCCCCTACCCCACCCCCCCTCCCATAAACATATTGCCACCTGGTCCCTATCTGTTTCCCTAACACACTACCCCACCTGAACCCCTCCACCCACACACACTACCCCACCTGACCCCCTCTCTCCCCAATGCTTCTCCCCCGTGCTTCCTCCCCCCCCCCATACTTCTCTCCCCCAATGCTTCTCCTCCCCTGCTTCTCTCCCCCCATACTTCTTCCCCATACTTCTTTCTCCAATGCTTCTCCCCCCCGGGATTCTCTCCTCCATGCTTCTCTCCCCATACTTCTCCCCCCCCCATGCTTCTCCCCCCTGCTTCTCTTTCACCATGGTTCTCTCTCCTGTTTCTCTGCCCCATTGCTTCTCCTCCCCCATACTTCTCCTGACATGCTTCTCTCCCCCATACTTCTCCTCCCATGCTTCTCCCCCTGCTTCTCTCCCCAATACTTCTCTCCCCATACTTCTCCCCCCTGTGCTTCTCTCTCCCATGCTTCTCTGCTGTGCTTCTCTCCACCATACTTTTCTCCCCGTGCTTCTCTCCCCCATGCTTCTCCACCCTGCTTCTCTCCTCCATATTTCTCTTCCCATACTTCTCCCCCCCATAATTCTCTTCCCATACTTCTCCACCCTGCTTCTCTCCTCCATACTTCTCCTCCCCTGCTTCTCTCCCCTATACATCTCCCCCATACTTCTCCTCCCCTGCTTCTCTCCTCCCCTGCTTCTCTCTCCCCCATGCTTCTTTCCCCCCCCATGCTTCTCTCCCCCCCCACGCTTCTCTCCCCCCCCCCCCCACGCTTCTCTCCCCCCCCCACGCTTCTCTCCCCCCCACGCTTCTCTCCCCCCCATGCTTCTCTCCACCCCCTGCTTCTTTCCCCCCCCATGCTTCTCCTCCCCATATTCTCTCCCCCATGCTTCTCCTCCCCATATTCTCTCCCCCGGTGCTTCTCTCTTCCATGCCTCCTCACCTCCACCGAGCTTCACCTACAGCTCGCCTGTAGCGCCCGCTGGACGTGCTGCTCCGATCCAATCAGCGAAGACTGGGAGTGTGGGGCCGCTGTGGCGGGCCGTTGTGTACGCATCCAATCAGCGTGTGCGCCATGGGCCGGTCTCCGCTGATTGGAGCAGCACGTCGGGTGGGCAGTAGGTGAGGTAGGCGGGTGGGCATGGGCCCCCCCGGAGCCTCGGGGGGCCACCCAAACCGCCCACATTATAATCTGCCACTGCCTGAACTCCTCTCTCTCCGGCCTGTATGAGCGGCATGACAGGTAGAAATACAGTGAGTGGCAGAGAATATTCTATACAGGAAGGCTGGGGCTGCAGGCTCACAGGACACAGGAAGTCATAAGATTCGGTAGGTGTCCCCACGGTAGTGACTAAATCCCATAACGCAAAGGGACCTTGCTGTGGGCGCACACAGCTCCCAGGCAAGCCCGCCCAGGTTGGATTTCATTGGCTGCTCCACTCCAGGCTTCCTATCAGTCAAAATCAGACCCTGCCAGACCCCCGACCTGTGACGTCCCACACTCCACCAGGAGTACGGGAGGTCAGCTGGGTATTGATTTACACCGCCACCCTGTCCACGTGGGCACAGGAAGACTGGCAAAGCTGCCGACAGCTTCTCGTTAAGATATAATAATACTATATCGGGCCAGAAGCCCGCCCCGAGTGATAGCGTTAGCTTGCGAATAAGGGCGTGTGGGTACGTTGATCGAGACAAAAGAACGGCCACAGATTAAATAGGATATTTAATTGCCCTAAGGGCGCACTAAACAACACACAATATACACAGAATAATATATACAGTGGTCAGAGACAAAGTACAGGTGGTAGCACAGACAGTTTTAGCAATTGGTCGTTACCGTAATTTGGGTGGTAAAGCGAAGCATGGGAGGCGTGTGCTTGCTGCGTTGGTTTTCAATGGGTCCTGTCTAGCCCCTGGGATATATACACCTGGCCGACACGGCCCCCTCCCAAGTGTGGGCTGGTCTCAGCTACTCCCCCTTGGGCTTACAGCCCAAAACCCCTGTATCCCCAAAGTGGGTCATATCTTCCTAACACCGGGTCGTAGGGAGATGGTTCTGGTACCATTGGGTCCGGCGATATTTGGGATCTCGGGGTCCCAAAGAGGAGTGAGACACAGAGGGACGTTCGTGTGGGTCAGACGATTCAGAAGATATACTTTTCATATGGCTAGGCCGCACGGAAATTCCATATCTCATTATCTGGAGATATTTGCTCTGATCTAGGTAGGGGGTCTGTTATCAGGGCTTTGGATGCCTGTTGGCCTCTCAGAGGGATACTTTTCACACTTAGGGACCTGGAGGCTCTGGACACTAGGCCCCCCTGCGGAGTATGGCTTCCTGGCAGATGGTGAGACATGGGCTATATTGATATATAGATATATCAATATATTGATGAACCATACTCCCTTTTCCTCATTTCCTCACAACCCTAATCCGAGCGTTTAGTATTAGGGTTGGGGGTCGGATTAGGGTTACTACAAACATCTAACTATCCCCTTCCCACACAACAACCCTAACCCTCGGGGATGATGCTAATCAGGAGGGTTAGGGTTGGGGGTGTGAGAAATCTGTGGGAGGTAACTCTAAGACGACCCCCAACCCTAATACTAAACGCTCGGATTAGGGTCGGGGGTCCGGCAGGTTCTGATTTTGACTGCTAGGAAGCCCGGAGTGGAGCAGCCAATGAAATCCGGCCGGGGCGGGGCTTGTCTGGGAGCTGTGTGCGCACACCCAGTGAGGTCCCTTTGCGGTATGGGATTTAGTCACTACCGTGTCCCCACTGCCTCCTCACACTGAAGCGCAGAGCTGATGTCCAGGGAGCTGGAGGTTCCTTACACCACCACTTCCTGCACTCACAGCACCTCTCTGTCAGCATCTTTTAAGGTGACAGGGATGCCGTGTGTGTGCAGACTCCATTCACACAGGCCTCTGTCACTTAAAGCTGCAGACAGAAAGGCACTGGGTATGAAGGAGGCTGGCGCCCCCCCACCAGCCTTGCGCCCGGGGCAGCTGACCCCCCTGCCCCCCTCGCTACGCCCCTGGCGTCACGTGACACGAACCTAATGTCCGGTTGTATCTCGGCCATCCACCACAGGAGTGGCATCACACTTCCATCTAGCAAGTGACCGGCCATCCCTCCAATATAACACCTACGGGGGTACACCACACTGTACCATACACATACCGTACAGTATTCCTGTATTCCCCACCACCACAAATACATACTATCACCAAGCCTAAACATTAACTTTAAAAAAACTTTAGAGAACTAAGCAGCTCAACATCCAAAGCGATCGAAAACCGAGATACCACTGTACTTTTCTGTGAGTCTCATGATTGGTTCCACTGTTCTGCCCTAAAATAAGTCCTGGGGGTATCAGAGTAGCATTTGCCATTGTTAGGACCCAGGAAAGACAACTGGTAAAGGTGAAGCCTGATTCTGCAATCTAGTGATCTGTCATTGTCATCAAACACATAACATCAATCTTATTCCTCTAATAACAGATGGAAATGGCCGGAGGGGAGAAAGATTCAATGAGCGGAAGATCCTACAACTCGCCAACAAGATGATTGAGCTGCTGACTGGAAAGGTGAGGGATTCTGGGAGTGATGTCATCATGACATCATTCTTATCTATGGAATAACGGATAGGACTGGAGAGGTGAGGGATTCTGGGAATGGATGGAGTAATAGTAATGTGTCTCTCCATACACAGGATTACACAGTAGTGAAGAAGTCCTCTAGTGGGCGCTGTGGGGCCCCTGGGTGTGAAGGATGGGGAAGAACCCTGAGCCCAATCCCGGGGCCCCTGATACATGAGGAAATGGAGGAAGAGAAGATCCTAGAAGTCACCAACAAGATGGTGGAGCTGCTGAGTGGAGAGGTGAGACTGTGGCTGCTGGGAATGCTGGGACATTATACAGTAACACCACTGGAGGGGTGGGGGGGATGACTGTGTGACCATTGTGTGTGTCAGGTTCCTATAAGGTGTCAGGACGTGGCGGTCTATTTCTCCATGGAGGAGTGGGAGTATGTAGAAGGACACAAGGATCAGTACAAGGATGTGATGCTGGAGGATCAGCAGCCCCTCCCATCAGCAGGTAATAGACAGGACTATATACACACCTCCTCTCTGTATTATCTGGATGGAAAGAATGAATTCAGTCTCTGTATGTGTTCCCTCCAGTCAGATCCAGTAAGAGAACAGCACCAGAGAGATGTCCCCGTCCTCTTCTCCCACAGGATCAGGATCAGGTAGATGGAGATGTTCCCTATGATCTGTACATCCCACCTGACTTCTCCTACTGTCTGATGACTTTTACAATATTTCTCTCACATATTATGAATCAGGGGGAAGATGGGAAAAATATTAATGCTCCAGAGACAGATGTGAGCAGTGATGAGCAGTATAAGGAGGACATCACTACAGGGAAGGATCTGAACTATATTAATGCCACAGTCAAGGTGATAAAAGAAGAAGAGGAGACATACGTGAGCGGTGATGAGCAGTATAAGAAGGAAGTTACTGGAGGGAAGAAACTGAAGTGTTTTAATGCTAAAGACATTAGGGTAAAGGAAGAGTCGGATGAAGAAGAGACAGATGACAGCAGTGATGAGCAGTATAAGGAGGACATCACTACAGGTAACCGCCCAGGTGAGTAGTGACCAGTAAATGCAGAGAACAGTCACACCTTCTCCTCAGTCACCGGCTGTAACTATTCTGTGTGGAATATTATAAGCTCCGTGTCCTGTCAGTTTTCCAGCTATATAATCATTCAGCCTAAGTTCTAATATAATATAGATGAGGATGTGACGCGGCTGCAGGTAATAACACATGATGTGTGTATAATATATGGAATACAGTCATATAATATGTGTGTGCTGTGCCGCCCTGTAGCTGGGTTGTGCTTCACTATCTGGAGAAAAGTGCGGCACTGCCAGCAGAACATTTCCCGCCTGATGAACATGTCTCCAGGTCTGTTAGAATTTCCCACACTTGAATAGTCGTGTCCCACCGGCCCCCGGACTGATGGCGTCTGTAGCTTTTATACATTTCCCTCTATTTCAACCATTAAACTCTATAAGACCTGAACTCAAGGTCATAGAGGACTTTTCAACGGGTTTGGCCAATATTCATAACCAAACTCAGCCTGAGAACAACATAGAGTTCCTGCAGATGATGTTATTACCCATAATGCATAGTGACGCTGGACTCCTGTTTTAGGGCCCTATTCCACAGTAACCATAATCGCCTGGATCGGGCCCGATTCGGCCGATTATCGTTTGGTGAAATAGAACGATCAGCCGATGATCGTGTCATCGGCTGATCGTTCATTTAGGGCCAGATCTAAAATCATCGTTCCCCCACCGCGCATCGCTACGGTTGAATAGCGGTGCGCGGCGGGCGACCGACGACTTGAAAAGAAGCATCATCATACATTACCTGGCTGCAGGGCTTCTTCCCTGGGTCCCGCGCGCTATATCTTCTGAATGGCCGGACAGCTGACGGAGTGCTCAGCCAATCACAGGCCGGGACCGCCGCGGCCTGTGATTGGCTGAGTGTGGCCTGTCAGCTGACCGGCCATTCAGAAGATATAGTGCTGGGAACGCGGGGAGGAGACGGAGCGGAGGACAAGCCCTGCAGCCAGGTAATGTATTGCTGCAAGGACATCGGTAACTATGTCCCTGCAGCCCTCGCTCAACGATCATCGGGCCGTGAAATAGGCCCAGTAATCGAGCGGCGATCTGCTAGATCAACATCGTTGATTGGGCCCTCCTTGGCCCGTGGAATAGGACCCTTACTCTATGAGCCAGATCACACGGAGCAAAAGCATCAAAATTAGTGGAATCTCCACCGGCCTCAGTGTGTCAGTGGGAGAGCTCGCCCGTCTCCGCTTCTGCCGTTCTATAATTCTTATTATGTTACATAAAAAAGAGTAACTTTCCATGTCCGCAATATGTTTAAGCTTCTATTACTGGGAAATAAGAGAAATGGTGTTTTCTCCTTTGCAGATGATTCTACCAGGAGCTCAGGGGGACATCAGATCTCCTCAGAGGATCATATCACACAAGATACATATGAGGAGCCGTCCACTATCCCAGATACACCCTCAGCCCCTCACAGCAAAGATCTCTCATCTCATCCTGTTATACAAGTCCCATCTTCTGATCCATCACAGCAAGCTGACATTTACAGAGAAGACGATGAACATCAAAGAGGAAATACAGGAAAGACTCAGGTTTCACATTTACAACATGAAAAATATCTTACGGGGGAGAAGCCATTTTCATGTTCAGAATGTGGGAAATGTTATATTTGGAAATCAACTCTTGTTAAGCATCAGAAAACTCACACAGGGGAGAAGCCATTTTCATGTTCAGAATGTGGGAAATGCTTTACTCGGAAATGGGTTCTTGTTTACCATCAAAGAATTCACACAGGGGAGAAGCCATTTTTATGTTCAGAATGTGGCCAATGTTTTACTCGGAAATCAGTTCTTGTTTACCATCAAAAAATTCACACAGGGGAGAAGCCATTTTCATGTTCAGAATGTGGGAAATGTTTTATTATGAAATCACATCTTGTTAAACATCAACAAATTCACACAGGGGAGAAGCCATTTTCATGTTCAGAATGTGGAAAATCTTTTAATCGGAGATCATCTCTTGTTAGACATCAGACAACTCACACAGGGGAGAAGCCATTTTCATGTTTAGAATGTGGGAAATGTTTTACTGGGAAATCACATCTTGTTGAACATCAACAAATTCACACAGGGGAGAAGCCATTTTCATGTTCAGAATGTGGAAAATGTTTTAATCGGAGATCATCTCTTGTTACACATCAGAGAACTCACACAGGGGAGAAGCCATTTTCATGTTCAGAATGTGGGAAATGTTTTACTGGGAAATCACATCTTGTTAAACATCAACAAATTCACACAGGGGAGAAGCCATTTTCATGTTCAGAATGTGGAAAATGTTTTAATCGGAAGTCACATGTTCTTGAACATCAAAAAATTCACACGGCAAAGATGTCATTTTCATGTTCAGACTGTGGGAAATGTTTTACTCGGAAAGCAAAGCTCCTTGAACATCAAAAAAATCACACAGGGGAGAAGCCATTTTCATGTTCAGAATGTGGGAAATGTTTTACTGGGAAATACCATCTTGTTAAACATCAACAAATTCACACAGGGGAGAAGCCATTTCCATGTTCAGAATGTGGAAAATGTTTTTCTGACAAATCACATCTCGTTACGCATCAGAGAACTCACACAGGGGAGAAGCCTTTTTCATGTTCAGAATGTGGGAAATGTTTTACTTGGAAATCAATTCTTCTTGGACATCAAAAAATTCACACAGGGGAAAAGCCATTTTCATGTTCAGAATGTGGAACATGTTTTATTCAGAAATCAGAGCTTGTTAAACATCAAAGAATTCACACTGGAGAGAAGCCATTTTCTTGTTCAGAATGCGGAAAATGTTTTACTTGGAAAAAAAGTCTTCTCGATCATCAAAAAATTCACACAGGGGAGAAGCCATTTTCTTGTTCAGAATGTGGAACATGTTTTATTCAGAAATCAGAGCTTGTTAAACATCAAAGAATTCACACTGGAGAGAAGCCATTTTCTTGTTCAGAATGCGGAAAATGTTTTACTTGGAAAAAAAGTCTTCTCGATCATCAAAAAATTCACACAGGGGAGAAGCCATTTCCATGTTCAGAATGCGGGAAATGTTTTATTCATAAATCAGAGCTTGTTAAACATCAACAAATTCACACAGGGGAGAAGCCATTTTCATGTTCAGAATGTGGAAAATGTTTTAATCGGAGATCATCTCTTGTTACACATCAGAGAACTCACACAGGGGAGAAGCCATTTTCATGTTCAGAATGTGGGAAATGTTTTACTGTGAAATCACATCTTGTTAAACATCAACAAATTCACACAGGGGAGAAGCCATTTTCATGTTCAGAATGTGGGAAGCGTTTTACTTGCAAGTCAAATCAACGTGAACATCAAAAAGTTCACACAGGGGAGAAGCCATTTTCTTGTTCAGAATGTGGAACATGTTTTATTCAGAAATCAGAGCTTGTTAAACATCAAAGAATTCACACTGGAGAGAAGCCATTTTCTTGTTCAGAATGTGGGAAATGTTTTACTTGGAAAAAAAGTCTTCTTTATCATCAAAAAATTCACACAGGGGAGAAGCCATTTTCATGTTCAGAATGTAAGAAATGTTTTACTCAGAAATCAGATCTTGTTAAACATCAAAGAATTCATGCAGGAGATACGCCGAAAACATACTCCAGCTGTCAGCAGGCGTAGGTTTTCTGCTGTGCGCACCGGCGTGCAGGGCATTTATGTAGGGGCAGTCCGAGTCTACATAAATCTCCGTAGCGCCGGAGCTGCGGGGACATTTTTAAGTCCGGTGCAGAAATGCCGGACTTAATAAATGTCCTCCATAGAGAATTGCACATGTAATACAATGACTGGCTCATTTTTAACGTAGATCACATTGCTGCCCATTGTGTTGAACTGTCAATGCGATTCTATTCGAGAGCAATACCACAGGAGAAATGCTGCCACAGGCCTCCTGTATCCGTTGTTTCAGGTGCCCCACATCCTGGATCTTCACGGATCACACCACAGCCCTCGGCGGCCATTCCACTGGGCCACGGCGGCTAATCCACTTCCCAGGAAACTGCTCATCGAGGAACGTTCGGACCTGACATCCGTAATGTAGTGGTGCACCATCTTGCTGGAAGAACTAAGGGAATGTGCCGGCTTCAGTGCACAGAGAGGGAAACACATCATCACGGAGCAATTGCAGATACCCGGTGGGACTTAGGTTTCCATTGATGGAGAATGGCCCCACTATCTTCATAGCCCATATACCACACCAGCAGTTTTTGTGTTCCAGCACATTTGGAGGGGTCTGTCCAGTGTGGGTTACTGTCGGACTGTTAGTTTTGTATAACGTCACTAATCACATAAAAGTTTGCCTCATCACTGAACAGAACCTATTGTGTAAACCTGGAATTGGGAACCCTCCGCCCTCCAGCTGCTGCAAAACTACAATTCCCATTATGCCTGAACAGCCCAAGCAAAGGGTTGTGTACTGCGTTCACCAGACATCAACACAATGTCTGTCCGCTCCTTGTTGGTAACCACTGCGACGTGTCAATGGC
The DNA here is from genome assembly GCF_027789765.1 of Dendropsophus ebraccatus. Lineage (NCBI taxonomy): Eukaryota > Metazoa > Chordata > Amphibia > Anura > Hylidae > Dendropsophus > Dendropsophus ebraccatus. The sequence goes on along the minus strand of NC_091456.1, from coordinate 191,257,008 downwards.
TGTAACAATAAAAAATCATGTCAACTCAATAATGAATAAAGATATATTAAAAATGAGCCCACCATTGTTTTTCTTGTGTGATTTTCTATGTGTTTGATGTGTCACATGACCCCCTTCTCATTGAAAAATTTGAATCCAATATGGCAGCTTTGCAGATGGGCATCAACCAGCTTAAAATGTTTCCCCCCTCCCATGCCACAAATGGTAAGGTGATATCAGCAGCCACTGCCATTGTTATCAGGGTCTATTCATACTCATGGCCCACCCTGTGAGTGTGTGTGTGTGTGTGTGTGTATATATATACACATACATATACACACAGTGGTACCTTGGTTTAAGAGTAACTTGGATTAAGAGCGTTTTGCAAGAAGAACTCACAGTGTTTCAAAATTCTAACTTGGTGTAAGAGCATTGCTTTGGTTTAAGAGCTCCCTGTACTGGGTGGGAGGGTGAGTGGGGAAGGGGCATGGCCTGCACAGGGTGGTCTACAGCACTGTACTCTGACCCAGGAAGTCTCCCTCAGCTTCCAAATCATAGCAGATCCACTTCAGGCTGGGGCTTGCATCGGGGGACAAGACTGGGGAGGTAATCTCGCAATAGCTGTAACCCCTCTCTCCCCGTACAGAGATTTCTGAATTTATGTGCCCACAAATGTCCTACTCATATATAATATATAATATGCCTACACTCAGTTATACACACTGCTGTTATAATATTCCTTTACTCACACTCAACTATACACAGCACTGCTATAATGTGCCTTCACTCACATTCGGCTATGCACATTGCTGTATATAATGTGCCTGCACTTAGACTCAGCTATACACACTGCTTCTATAATGTGCCTGCACTTAGACTCAGCTATACACACTGCTGCTATACTGTGCCTGCACTCACACTCAGCTATACACACTGCTGCTATAATGTGCCTGCACTCACACTCCGATATACACGCTGCTGCTATAATGTGCCTGCAATTACACTCAGCTATACACACTGCTGCTATAATGTGCCTGCACTCACGTTCAGCTATAGACACTGCTGCTATAATATGCCTGCACTCACACTCAGCTATACACACTGCTGCTATAATGTGCCTGCACTCACACTCAGCTGTACACACTACTGCTATAATGTGCCTGCACTTACACTTAGGTATACACACTGCTGCTATAATGTGCCTGCAGTTACACTCAGCTATACACACTGCTGCTATAATATGCCTGCACATACACACTTACCTATACACACTGCTGCTATAATGTGCATGCACTTACACTCAGCTATACCTACGCTGCTATAATATGCCTGCACTTACACTCAGCTATACACACTGCTGTATAGAGAAGTTTCTGTCACTGTCCTTCTGCAACTCTCTGTGATTCTTACATCCTGATTGCTGAACACACCCCTTTCCCATTGCTGTCATGTGACCACATAGACCTCTGACACTAGCCCTGCTTCTCTATTCTAGCCTGTTGTACTACGCTACTGCATTATGGGGATCTGCAGCTCCATCCTCTATCTACAAACTGCTGCTGTGTTAACAGGGTTATACAGTTACTATACATTATACACCACATGCTGCTATGCTGTACAGTAACTTATATATCACATATCCAGCTGCTGTGTTATCAGGGTTATACAGTTACTATACATTATATACCACATGCTGCTATACTGTACAGTAACTTATATATCACATATCCAGCTGCTGTGTTATCAGGGTTATGCAGTTACTATACATTATATACCACATGCTGCTATACTGTACAGTAACTTATATATCACATATCCAGCTGCTGCTGTGTTATCAGGGTTATACAGTTACTATACATTATACACCACATGCTGCTATACTGTACAGTAACTTATAATATCACATATCCAGCTGCTGCTGTGTTATCAGGGTTATACAGTTACTATACATTATACACCACATGCTCATTGCTATACTGTGCAGTAACTTATATATCACATATCCAGCTGCTGTGTTATCAGGGTTATACAGTTACTATACATTATACACCACATGCTGATTGCTATACTGTGCAGTAACTTATATATCACATATCCAGCTGCTGTGTTATCAGGGTTATACAGTTACTATACATTATACACCACATGCTGCTATACTGTACAGTAACTTATATATCACATATCCAGCTGCTGCTGTGTTATCAGGGTTATACAGTTACTATACATTATACACCACATGCTGATTGCTATACTGTACAGTAACTTATATATCACATATCCAGCTGCTGTGTTATCAGGGTTATACAGTTACTATACATTATACACCCCATGCTGCTATACTGTACAGTAACTTATATATCACATATCCAGCTGCTGTGTTATCAGGGTTATACAGTTACTATACATTATACACCACATGCTGCTATACTGTACAGTAACTTATATATCACATATCCAGCTGCTGTGTTATCAGGGTTATACAGTTACTATACATTATACACCACATGCTGCTATACTGTACAGTAACTTATATATCACATATCCAGCTGCTGTGTTATCAGGGTTATACAGTTACTATACATTATATACCACATACTGCTATACTGTACAGTAACATATATCACATATCCAGCTGCTGTGTTATCAGGGTTATATAGTTACTATACATTATACACCACATGCTGATTGCTATACTGTGCAGTAACTTATATATCACATATCCAGCTGCTGTGTTATCAGGGTTATACAGTTACTATACATTATACACCACATGCTGCTATACTGTACAGTAACTTATATATCACATATCCAGCTGCTGCTGTGTTATCAGGGTTATACAGTTACTATACATTATACACCACATGCTGATTGCTATACTGTACAGTAACTTATATATCACATATCCAGCTGCTGTGTTATCAGGGTTATACAGTTACTATACATTATACACCACATGCTGCTATACTGTACAGTAACTTATATATCACATATCCAGCTGCTGTGTTATCAGGGTTATACAGTTACTATACATTATACACCACATGCTGCTATACTGTACAGTAACTTATATATCACATATCCAGCTGCTGTGTTATCAGGGTTATACAGTTACTATACATTATACACCACATGCTGCTATACTGTACAGTAACTTATAATATCACATTCTGCTGTTTCTCATTGTTTATTTAATCTGTTTTACATGTTATTCAGAAAAAAAATCATTATTTTGGGGTGTGGAACCAATTGTCTGCATATCAGTGATTTATTATGGGAAAATTTGCTTTGGTTTAAGAGTGGATTTGGATTACAAATACGAATTATGCTCGTAATCCAAGGCACCACTGTATATAATAATAATATAATAAATGTCCTCCATAGAGAATTGCACATGTAAAACAATGACTGGCTCATTTTTAACGTAGCTCACATTGCTGCCCATTGTGTTGAACTGTCATCGTGATTCTATTCGAGAGCAAAATCACAGGAGAAATGCTGCCACAGGCCTCCTGTATCCGTTGTTTCAGTTGCTTTGGTTTAAGAGTGGATTTGGATTACAAGCACGAATTATGCTCGTAATCCAAGGCACCACTGTATATAATAATACCTCGGTGTTCAAAAGTTTCTGAATTTGAACTATTCAAACGAACATTTACCCAGAAGTAACGTTTGGAATTCGAACTTTACTCAATATCCGAACATTGCAAGTGTGGATGGTGGGTTGTACCTGGTGAGTTTAGCACTGGTGAGGCTTCACATACAGTACAGTACTGTATAAGACTGCTGAAGGCACATACAGTACAGTAGTAGTACAGGCAGTGTACCACCATCTCCCATCCTGTACAGCAGTGCTTCCCAACCTTTTCCACCTCGGGGCACCCCTACTAAATAATGTTCTACAAAATAATAAAACCGTCATACAGTAACTCACAGGTGACGTCTTCTTTGATCTGAGGCGTCACTTTCCCTTTTCCTCTCCATCCTGCCCGGGCCTCCATGATGATTCCTTCCAGATACGTTTCATCTTTTCAGAACCTGCGAGACAAACAATGTAGGCTCCGCACATTTCTAGCAACTTCCTTCCCCTTCTCCCTCCTGTAGGCTCCATAGTAACTGCGCTGTGTGAGATGCCCCCTGTATGTAGGATCCCCTGCTGTGCCCCCTGTATGTAGGATTCCCTGCTGTGCCCCCATGAGCTAATAATGCCCCCAGAGGTGCCCCCATGAACTAATAATGCCCCCAGAGATGCCCCCATATACTAATAATGCCCCCAGAGGTGCCCCCATGAACTAATAATGCCCCCAGAAGTGGCCCCCATGAACTAATAATGCCCCCAGAGGTGCCCCCATATACTAATAATGCCCCCAGAGGTGCCCCCATGAACTAAATGCCCCCAGAGGTGGCCCCATGAACTAAATGCCCCCAGAGGTGGCCCCCATGAACTAATAATGCCCCCAGAGGTGCCCCCATATACTAATAATGCCCCCAGAGGTGCCCCCATATACTAATAATGCCCCCAGAGGTGCCCCCATATACTAATAATGCCCCCAGAGGTGCCCCCATGAACTAAATGCCCCCAGAGGTGGCCCCATGAACTAAATGCCCCCAGAAGTGGCCCCCATGAACTAATAATGCCCCCAGAGGTGCCCCCATATACTAATAATGCCCCCAGAGGTGCCCCCATATACTAATAATGCCCCCAGAGGTGCCCCCATATACTAATAATGCCCCCAGAGGTGCCCCCATGAACTAATAATGCCCTCAGAGGTGGCCCCCATGAAATAATAATGCCCCCAGAGGTGCCCCCCATGAACTAATAATGCCCCCAGAGGTGCCCCATGAACTAATAATGCCCCCAGAGGTGCCCCCATATACTAATAATGCCCCCAGAGGTGCCCCCATATACTAATAATGCCCCCAGAGGTGCCCCATGAACTAATAATGCCCTCAGAGGTGGCCCCCATGAAATAATAATGCCCCCAGAGGTGCCCCCCATGAACTAATAATGCCCCCAGAGGTGCCCCCATGAACTAATAATGCCCCCAGAGGTGCCCCCATACACTAATAATGCCCCCTGCTCTGCCCCTAAAAAAAAACACCTACTCACCTAATCCGTGCTGTGGCTGCAGGCAGAAGCTCTCCTCCTCCTCTTTGGGCTCCATCTTGCGAGCCGCGGGGACGGGACGTCCGGCAGACGTGATGACGCCTGCCGGAGAGGTCACGTCCCGGCCTCCCATAGGCTGCCAGCATGAAGTGCCGGCGGCCTATGGGAGTGAATATAGGAGCAGGACGCTGACACTTCCTGCTCCTATATTCTGCTTACTTTAATGTTCCGCCCGCTGACAGTGTGGGCGGAACATCAAAGTGATCCGTGCATCCCGAGAAGCTGCGCGGTCGCAGCTTCTCGGGTTCTTAAAGAGACAGCGCACATTTCCCACCGGGATCCCGCGGCACCCCTGGCCGGTTCTCGGGATCCCGCGGCACCCCTGGCCGCGGCACCCCGGTTGGGTAACGCTGCTGTACAGTACTGTATAAGATTGCTGGAGTGCATATACAGTACAGTAGTAGTACAGGCAGTGCACCACCATCTCCCATCCTGTACTGTATAAGATTGCTGGAGTGCATACACAGTACAGTAGTAGTACAGGCAGTGCACCACCATCTTCCATCCTGTACAGTACTGTATAAGATTGCTGGAGTGCATACACAGTCGTGGCCAAAAGTATTGGCACCCCTGCAATTCTGTCAGATAATATTAAATTTCTTCTAGAAAATGATTGCAATCACAAATACTTTGGTATTAATCTCTTCATTTAATTTGTCTTCAATGGAAAACCACAAAAAGAATTGTCAATAAGCCAAATTGGATATAATTCCACACCAAACATAAAAAAGGGGTGGACAAAAGTATTGGCACCCTTAGAAAAATCATGTGATGCTTCTCTAATTTGTGTAACTAACAGCAGTTGTTACTTACCTGTGGCACATAACTAAATCACACTTGCAGTCAGTTGAAATGGATAATGCTGCGTTTACACGGAACGATTATTGCTCAAATTTTTGCAATAACGATCGCATTTGAGCGATAATCGTTCCGTGTAAACACAGCAAGCGATGAGCGAAAAATCGTTCATTTTGATCTTTCAACATCTTCTCAAATCATCGTTCGTCGTTCGCTAAATATTCGCAGTTCGCTTTGTGTAAACAGTCTTTCAAAGATTCACCCTGTCACCATGTGAAAGATCGTTAAAAACAATCGCAATAACGATTTTTCTTACGAATCTTTTAACGATTTTTCTCCGTCTAAATGATGATCGTTATGAAAATAAACTTCTTGCTTCAAAATCTTTAATCGTTCGATTGGGCGAATTATCGTTCGGTGTAAACCCAGCATTAGGGTCCATTTACACAGAAAGATTATCTGACAGATTATCTGCCAAAGCCAGGAATGTATTTGAAAAGAGGAGAAATCTCAGACTTTCATTTATGACCTGTCCTCTGTTTATAGTCTGCTTCTGGCTTTGGCTTCAAATCTTTGGTGGATAACCTGTCAGATAATCTTTCTGTGTAAACGGACCGTTAAAGTTGACGCAACCTTTGTCCTGTGTCCTTGTGTGACCATATTGAGCATGGAGAAAAGAAAGAAGACCAAAGAACTGTCTGAGGACTTGAGAAGCCAAATTGCGAGGAAGCATGAGCAATGTCAAGGCTACAAGTCCATCTCCAAAGACCTGGATGTTCCTGTGTCTACCGTGCGCAGTGTCATCGAGGAGTGTAAAGCCCATGGCACTGTGGCTAACCTCCTGAGATGTGGGCACTGTGGCTAACCTCCCAAAATGTGGGCACTGTGGCTAACCTCCCGAAATGTGGGCACTGTGGCTAACCTCCCGAGATGTGGGCACATTGGCTAACCTCCCTAGATGTGGGCACATTGGCTAACCTCCCTAGATGTGGGCACATTGGCTAATCTCCCTAGATGTGGGCACTGTGGCTAACCTCCCTAGATGTGGGCACTGTGGCTAACCTCCCTAGATGTGGGCACTATGGCTAACCTCCCTAGATGTGGGCACATTGGCTAACCTCCCGAGATGTGGGCACTGTGGCTAACCTCCCTAGATGTGGGCACTGTGGCTAACCTCCCTAGATGTGGGCACTGCGGCTAACCTCCCTAGATGTGGGCACTGCGGCTAACCTCCCGAGATGTGGGCACTGTGGCTAACCTCCCTAGATGTGGGCACTGCGGCTAACCTCCCGAGATATGGACGGAAAACAAAAACTGACGAGAGATTTTAACAAAAGATTGTGCGGATGGTGGCTAAAGAACCTCGACTAACATCCAAACAAGTTCTAGCTGCCCTGCAGTCCGAGGGTGCAACAGTGTCACCCCATACTATCCGTCAGTGTCTGAATGGAAAGGGACTCTATGGTAGGATACCCAGGAAGACCCCACAGTTGCAGTGTCCCAGAGTAGGTGTGGCTGCTGTGTTTTCTTGCCCACCTATAGTCAGGTATTTCCGTGTAGGACTCTGGGTGAATTGTATCTGCATTCTGCCTGTATCTTCTATTAATACCAATGATTTCTATTTCTGCTGCACTGCTTATTTTATGCCACTAACCAATCAGTGAGCTGGGTGCCTCAAGTGATCTGACCAATCACTGTCCAGTATCAAAGCTTTTTTGTTGTGTTCTGCCCAATCAGGGATGAGTTTATTCCCCTGAGGAGATGGAGTCCTGAGAGGATTTCTGTGAGGGAGCTGCTGTCATGGCTTCCCAGCTAAAGACCCCAAACCAAGGAGTGTGTTATTTCTCTAAAAACAACCTCATCTTAGCCATCAGGGCCGGACTGGGACTGAAAAGCAGCCCTGGCACACACACCCTACCAGCCCACATACATATCACCCCTATCCATTGCGTCGCACAGAGGGTTTTCCGATATGATCAGTAGTATACGGTCATATATAGTGTCAGCACACCATTACCAGATATTACCACCACATAATAACTACATGTTACCATTATAGTCTTACTAAACAAAACCAAGGGGAATTATACCAATAAGACTATACAGGGGACAAATAATACCGCCATACCATGACCACATAACAACTAACACCATCATACTGTATACAACACCCTGTATGCAGACCCTCTATACCTCCATACATGGAGTATATTACAGCACAGTTACTTGACTTAAGGTATTGCTGAGTCCCTTCGTCTATCCCCTACCGACCACTACCCCCCACTAAAACTCCTTATTCCACACACCCCCTCCCCCCTTTGACCCATTAATTGAGGACACCTCCTTTAACGTTGGAAAAAATTGGCCATAACAGCCTCTTTATTAAAAGTGCTTCCAATAATTAACAAACATAAAAATAAATAACAATAATAACAATAACATTAGTTAACCCATTATGACTAGGGAGGTCTGGCAGAGCACCCTGCAGCAGCACCAGTATTCCTGGCTATCCCCCCAGCCGCACCGCGCCGACTCAGGGGCTGACAAATCTGTCATCTGGCACTGCACCATTTTCCATCCACAAGCCACCAAACAAGCGGGAAGTATCATCCCTCTTATGGGTCCCCATCAGAATTACCACCTTAACGTGCCCTGCAAGACCTCCCTACCGCAGGCTGTCATGACAAAGAAAGCACCCAAAGCCCACACCCGAACACCAAAAGCCTGTAATAGGGCGGGCGGGCGGGCTGAATCAGGCCCGGCAAGAACTGTAGCTCCACCTCTTCCTCCTCTTCTTATAACACCGCGTCCGTTGGTAAGTGACTCACCTAGCAACTCCCGCATTTTCTCCTCAAACCCCTCACCCCCTCCCAACTGGCTCACACTTAACCCCTTACTGCCCCACTTAACCCCTTAAACTACATTCCCCGCTAACCTAGTCATGCTGGGCCTCCGCTAGGTCTGCGCCTCCCGCTCCGTGCCCTTCCTGGAAATCCTGTCACTCACCAGTGACGTTTTACCTGATTGGTGGCTTCTTCCTAATTTGGCCTAGGCGGTCATGGTGATTTCTAATGATCACAACTAGAGATGAGCGAACCGGGTTCGGGTTCGAGTCCAGCCGAACCCGAATGTTCGACATTTGATTAGCGGTGGCTGCTGAACTTGGATAAAGCTCTAAGGTTGTCTGGAAAACATGGATACAGCCAATGACTATATCCATGTTTTCCACATAGCCTTAGGGCTTTAGCAGCCCCCGCTAATCAAATACCAAACGTTCGGGTTCGGCTGGACTCGAACCCGAACCCGGTTCACTCATCTCTAATCACAACCCATCTTCACAGAATCTCTCAGACACACATCTTAAGCTCTGCAGTTTTATAGCACCACCTACCCATCTATAGTACCCCCAATGGTAATAATGCCACCTTCTGTAGCCCATGCATTATTATTTCCCTTATACTGCCCCATAAGAGTGCCCCCCACACAGTAGCTATCCCATTATTTACCCCATGTGTGTGCTATAACAATCCCCCCCCACACACACACACAGCATCCCCTGCAGTCCCCCCCACCCCACACACACAGCATCCCCTGCAATCCCCCCCACACATTATCCCCTGCAGCCCACCCATCCCCCCACACACAGCATCCCCTGTAGCTCCCCCCATCCCCCCCCCCCACGGCCCCCCCCATCCTCACACACACAGCATCCCCTGCAGCCCCCCATCCCCCCCCACAGCATCCCCTGCAGCCCCCCCATCCCCACACACACAGCATCCCCTGCGGCCCCCCCATTTCCCTCTCCCCACATACACACACATCATCCCCTGCAGCCCCCCCATCCCCCCCACAGCATCCCCTGCAGCCCTCCATCCCCCCCCCCACACAGCATCCCCTGCAGCCCCCCCATCCTCACACACACAGCATCCCCTGCAGCCCTCCACCCCACCCAGCATCACCTGCAGCCCCCACACGCACACACAGCATCCCCTGCAGCCCTCCCATCCTCACACACACAGCATCCCCTGCAGCCCTCCACCCCACCCAGCATCGCCTGCAGCCCCCACACGCACACACAGCATCCCCTGCAGCCCCCCCATCCCAAGACACACAGCATTCCCTGCAGCCCCCCCCCCCCGATCCCCACACACACACAATATCCCCTGCGGCCCCCCCATTCCCCCCCCCCACACACACAGCATCCCCTGCAGCCTCCCCATCCTCACACACACAGCATCACCTGCGGCCCCCCATTTCCCCCCCCCACGCACACACAGCAGCCCCCCAATCCCCCACACACAGCATCCCCCGCACCCCCCCCCACATGCACACACAGCATCCCCTGCAGCCCCCCTATCCCCCCCCACACAGCATCCCCTGCAGCCCCCCATCCCCCCACACACAGCATCCCCTATAGCCACCTATCCCCCCCACACACACAGCATCCCCTGCAGCCCCCCATCCACAGCTCACACACAGCATTCCCTGCAGTCCTCCATCCCCACACACAGTATCCCCTGCAGCCCCCCACAGCATCTCCTGCAGCCCCCATCACACACAGCATCCCCTGCAGCCCCCCCCCCACACACAGCATCCCCTGCAGCCCCCACACACACAGCATCCCCTGCAACCCCCCCATCCCCCCCCACACAGCATCCCCTGCAGCCCCCCATCCCCCCACACAGAGCATTCCCTGCAGCCCCCCCCCACACACAGCATTCCCTGCAGCCCACACACAGCATCCCCTGCATCCCGCCCCATAGCATCCCCCAACAGCCCCCCATCCCCAGCCCACATACAGCATCTCCTGCAGCCCCCCATCCCCCCCCCACACAGCATCCCCTGCAGCCCCTCATCCCCCCCCCCCACAGCGTCCCCCACAGCTCCCCATCCCCCCACAGCTTCCCCTGCAGGCCCCCATCACGACACACACACAGCATCCCCTGCAGCCCCCCCATCCCCACACACAGCATCCCCTGCAGCCCCCCCCTTCCCCACACACACACAGCATCCCCTGCAGCCCCCCCCCCACACAGCAGCCCCCCCCCACAGCATCCCTTGCAGCCCCCCCACACACAGCATCCCCTGCAGCCCCCATCCTCCCACACAGAGCATTCCCTGCAGCCCCCCCACACACAGCATCCCCTGTAGCCCCCCCATCCCCCCACACAGCATCCCCTGCAGCCCCCCCACACAGCATCCCCTGCAGCCCCCCATCCCCCACACAGCATCCCCTGCAGCCCCCCATCCCCCCCACAGCATCCTCTGCAGCCCCCCATCCCCACACACACACAGCATCCCCTGCAGCCCCCCCATCCCCACACACACAGCATCCCCTGCAGCCCCATTCCCCCTCCCACACACAGCATCCCCTGCAGCCCCCCATCCCCACACACAGCATCCTCTGCAGACCCCCCCCAACACAGCATCCCCTGCAGCTACCCATTCCCATACACACACATCTTCCCCTGCAGCCCCCCATCCCCCCACACACACACAGCATCCCCTGCAGCCCTCCCCGTCCCGACAAACACAGCATCCCCTGCAGCCCCCATTCCCACACATACAGCATCCCCTGCAGCCCCCATCCCTCCCCCATCCCCCCCCCCCCCCACACACACACACACAGCATCCACTGTTTATTATTTTTACTAATAGGGGGTGCGCACATGAGGGGGGCAGGGGGATTTTGACAGCTAAAGTGATCATGGGAAGGGAAAAGTGAACCCTAGTTTCCCAGCATCTTGTATTGTAGTCAGTATGATGGAGGTCACCCAGCTTTCCCAGCATCTTGTAGTCAGTATGATGGAGGTCATCCAGCTTTCCCACTATCTTATACTCAGTATAATGGAGGTCACCCAGCTTTCCCACCAACTTATACTAAGTATAATATGGTCACCCAGCTTTCCCAGCATCTTGTAGTCAGTATGATGGAGGTCACCCAGCTTTCCCACCATCCTATACTCAGTAAAATATGGTCACCCAGCTTTCCCAGCATCTTATACTCAGTATGATGGAGGTCACCCAGCTTTCCGAGCATCTTATACTCACTGGCTGGTAGCCTCAGGGAGCTGTTTAGTAAATCTATACTGTGCAACTGAAAACCATATCAGCACAATTGTGCTAACTGGTTCCCTTTAAAGGAGCACTCCAGCCCTTACCTAATATTACGCTCCACACATCAGTGCAGGGATGGTAGATGGCACCCCGGACCTGTACTTCTGCCAGCAGCACAGTTTGGATAAAGTCTCCAGCTCCTTTGGTCATTTGTGACCAGGGAATTCCTACTGCTCTGTGTGAAGGGGCCAAAAGTTACTTTGTCAATGTAAGTCTATGGGACTATGGTTCTGTGTCAGCGCTGAGCCGTCCCATAGACTTATAGAGGAAAGTGACTTCCTTCCACTTCACAGGGAGCAGTAGGAATTCCCTGTTTACAAATGACTGGAAGGGCTGAATGTGGAGAGTGTAATAATAGGTATGGGACAGAGTGGTCCTTGAAGGATGGGCCACTAGCCTGCTACTCATGGGACAGTGCTGTGTGCTTGCCCCCCAGGCTAAAATTTGCCAGCCAGCACCTGGAAGAGCGGCCATTAACACATCCTCCTTTAGGGTACAAACCCACTTGACGTATTTGCTGCGTGAATCAGTCTTAAAAATAAGCTGGCAAAACGCAGGTTGGCTTTATACAATTGTTCTGCGTTAAAATACGCAATTGCGTATTTTTGAAGCGTGAAGCTACATGCGTTTTTCACACAGGTTGTTAACAACTGATGCTTTGCTAACAACAAGCTTCACGCTTAAAAATACGCAATTGCGTATTTTAACGCAGAACAATCGTATAAAGCCAACCTGCGTTTTGCCTGCTTATTTTTAAGACTGATTCACGCAGCAAATACGTCAAGTGCGTTTGTACCCTTAAGTGTATTTGGAGTGGGGGAGTTAGAAAGGGGGACGACCCATTGATTGACTACGGGGCCAATAACACAACCTCCTGTGGCCACGGCCTTTAAGTGTACGGGGCAGGGCGGCCCTAAGACTGACAATCTGAGCAGCCCATTGGGCATTTGGCCGGTTTGCCAGATTGTAAGTCCAGGCCTGTTAGCCATGTTTAAAAAAAGGAAAAAATTGGTCAGCTCTCCTAAAACACCGTTCACACTAGGCAGGAGCACGTTGCTATGGCTGAAATTGCAAACACACAAAATCACAGAAAAATGCAACAGCAAGATACAGACCCACCATAGTCATGAAAATAAAAGCAGCTAGAGGCATACAGAGGAGACTGAGGTGAAAAAGGACTGAAGGGACCGCCTCTGCTTACACTGGGCGGCTGCTATGTTCTCTCTCCTGACAACCAATTCAGGACTACTAGTCAGTGACTAGGTAAAGCAGATAAAGCAAAGACTCCACTGTAATTTGCTAGTTTCCCTAGGGATCCCCCCGACGGACAGCTTCACCCATAACCTGGGACCTATGTTCCCGCTCTATGTCACTAGGTGCCCATAGACAGCAAACAGATGGAAAATTTATACCCATGGGTGCAGGTACTCTCTCCCAGAGCCCACAGCTCAGTACCTCAGGGTCTAAGTAGAGGCCCCCAATAATCCTATAGTAGCCCTCAGTGCACTCCTTTCTCCTCTCCTAAAGCCAAGCTACAGGATTCACAGACTTTCCATTTAAAGGAGAAGTCCGGCGAAAATTATTTTTTTATATGTTATTACTGATGGAAAGTTATACAATTTTCTAATGTACATTAATTATGGGAAATGCTCATATACTGCTATTTCCCTTAATTTAGTGTACCAGGAAGTGTTAGAATTCTCTCAGAAGCAGTGACGTCACGACGAAAGGTGTAATTCCTATGGAGTGTCCAGCAGGGGGCGCACTATATATAAAAGTCAATGAGTACCATTGACTTCTATATATAGTGCGCCCCTGCTGGACACTCCATTGGAATTACAATGGATGTGTATGTAATGTAATATACAGTGTTTTTGATTGAATACATTTATGAAATACTTTGGGGAGCAAGTGTCCTTGCTCCCCAAAGTATTCCATAAATGTAAGCAATCAGTACATCACAGTAAGCCCGCCGCTACCGAACGCCCGCCGCTACCGAACGCCCGCCGCTGTGGACTACTCTCAACTACTACTCTCCCCACCTGCTCATAGCATGTGCAGGTGATGGGAGAGTAGTAGCCGGGTTATATGGCTGAGATCGCCGCGAGCCGCTCATCACTGCAGCTATCATCCCCCTCCTGCCGCTTCCTTACTCTATGTGATAGCTGACTTCCTGCCGAGCCGCCGCTCTCCGTTCACACGTGCCGGCGGCCCGGCAGGAAGTTAGCTATCACATAGAGTAAGGAAGCAGCAGGAGGGGGAGCGGAGGGGGATGATAGCTGCAGTGATGAGCGGCTCCCCCTGCGCGGCATCGCTGCGGCGATCTCAGCCATATAACCCGGCTACTACTCTCCCATCACCTGCACATGCTATGAGCAGGTGGGGAGAGTAGTAGTTGAGAGTAGTCCACAGCGGCGGGCGTTCGGTAGCGGCGGCAGCGGCGGGCGTTCGGTAGCGGCGGGCTTACTGTGATGTACTGATTGCTTACATTTATGGAATACTTTGGGGAGCAAGGACACTTGCTCCCCAAAGTATTTCATAAATGTATTCAATCAAAAACACTGTATATTACATTACATACAAATCCATTGTAATTCCAATGGAGTGTCCAGCAGGGGCGCACTATATATAGAAGTCAATGGTACTCATTGACTTCTATATATAGTGCGCCCCCTGCTGGACACTCCATAGGAATTACACCTTTCGTCGTGACGTCACTGCTTCTGAGAGAATTCTAACACTTCCTGGTACACTAAATTAAGGGAAATAGCAGTATATGAGCATTTCCCATAATTAATGTACATTAGAAAATTGTATAACTTTCCATCAGTAATAACATATAAAAAAATAATTTTCGCCGGACTTCTCCTTTAAATTAAGTATTCAAACATTATTCCTCCAGCGAGAAGCTGTGTCCAAATCTAAAGGTTGCTGCAAGGTTCAGTACTTAGCACAGTAGCCTTGCAGCGCTGGAGTTCTGGGTTCAAATCCCACCAAGGGCAACATCTGGAAAGAGTTTGCATGTTCTCTCCGTGTTTGCGTGAGTTTCCTCCGGATACTCTGGTTTCCTCCCACACCCAGAGACATACAGATAGGTGAAGTGCTGCGGAATCTGTGTGCACTATACAAATAAAAGCATTGTACAGCTCAGCTACATGTACATTACACATATACAGCTCAGCTACATGTACATTACACACATACAGCTCAGCTACATGTACATTACACACATATACAGCTCAGCTACATGTACATTACACACATATACAGCTCAGCTACATGTACATTACACATATACAGCTCAGCTACATGTACATTACACACATACAGCTCAGCTACATGTACATTACACACATACAGCTCAGCTACATGTACATTACACACATACAGCTCAGCTACATGTACATTACACATATACAGCTCAGCTACATGTACATTACACATATACAGCACAGATACATGTACATTACACACATATACAGCTCAGCTACATGTACATTACACACATATACAGCTCAGCTACATGTACATTACACACATGTATGTACATTACACATATACAGCTCAGCTACATGTACATTACACATATACAGCTCAGCTACATGTACATTACACACATACAGCTCAGCTACATGTACATTACACACATACAGCTCAGCTACATGTACATTACACATATACAGCTCAGCTACATGTACATTACACACAGGGCTTTGCTGCAGGCATATATAACACACACATACACAGCTCTGCTCCACACACATCACACACACACAGCTCTGCTGCATACACATCACTTCAGCTCATCCAGCACAGCAGAGTCCTGCATACACTGAGCAGCAGCCCCTGATCATGTGACTCCTCCTCCTCCATGTGACTGATCACATGACTGTGACATCATGGCAGGTCCTAGAAGCACACGGCTCCTGTACGGTTGAGACTAGAATGTAGTTGCCAGAAGTAGGTCCTACCCCGGTTGTGACTAAATCCCATACCGCAAGAGGACCTGGTCCTTCCCAGTTATGGGAAATAGCCAGCTCTATAGCAGCTGTCTATTTCCCATAACCGGTAAGGACCTTTTTGCCCCCTAGTGGTGAGGTCCTGTATAGGTATAGGATTTAGCCATCTCATAATGAATTGGCTATTTCCCATACTGCAGAAGGACCTTTTCCACCTATCCTATACCATGAAGGTGACATGAAGGAAAGGTCCTTGTGAGTGATGGGGTTTAGCCCCCTCACATAGTAATGTCTATTTCCCATACTGCAGAAGGACCTTTACCACCTAGCCTATACCGTGAAGGTGACATGTAGGAAAGGTCCTTTTCAGTGATGGGATTTCGCCTCCTCACTCAGGAATGGCTATTTCCCATACTGCAGAAGGACCCTGTTGTAGAGTTATATCAGCCGCACTTTCAGATATTGTCATCACACTATTAAACAGCGGTTCCTCAAGTTACAATATTAAATGGTTCTGGGAAGATGATTGTATGTCATGGTATTACAACTCCAGATGCTGCCAAATGTTTGTCTGAGCTATTAGATGCTCAGACATTGTGCGGATGGCAGAGGAAGTGGCTGCCCGAACAATCATTTGGATTATTTGTGCGTCCGTTCACTTTCATCACCCATCGCTCCCCTATTACACAATACATGTATGAGCAATGGCCGAGGATTTTATGCCTGGTGAAAACCAAGCAACCAAACGATGATATTACACAGGCCGATTATCGGTGTTTGGCTTAACAAACCGCTCATAGTCGCCCTGTGTAATGGACCCACTAACTCTATTGATTACTGGTAATTGTCTCTGAAGCCACCAAAAGAGAAAACAATGGATCCTAAAGAGGAATTAGCAGATAAGTAACACAGATAAAGCAAATCCATATAAGAAAGAGCTGCTGGAAGCTGGAAATCAATGTGATGAAGGGTCCTGCGCAATGTGATTAAGATGCAGGAGGGTCCTGCACAATCTGTTGTAGCTGCAGGAGGGTTCAGTACAGAGTGAGACAGAAAAGTAAGACGCAGCCACCCCTCCGCCCATAGAATTGACATGTCAATTCTTCGGGTGGATGGCGTTATCTGCCTCACCATAGAATGGAGATGCGCGCAAGTGGGGGCGAGCAACCGAATCCACAGCGGGTTATCCCATAGTGTGAATGCATCCTAAAGTGACACCCTCTAATGTGTCACCGTGTTCCAATGAACTGTCACTGTCCTCATGTAATGTGCTACTACCTCCACCTCTTGCATTGTGTCACTGTGTCCCCCTCATGTACTGTGCCATTGTCCCCTATTATTAATGGACTGACTCTCTTATCAATTTTTCCCAATCTTTGACTCTCAAGCTGAAAAACGACAACTCCTCTCATGAACTGCCAGCAGGACATGATGGGTGTTGTAGTTCTGCAACCGGGAGAGCTACAGGCTGCAAAACTACAACTCAAACCATGAACTGTTAAGCAGGGCATGATGGGGGTTGTATTTCTTGGGATAAGCTCACCTGTCCAGGTTCCTGCTCTTCTTCTTGGGCTCTGGTCTCCTCTTGTCAGGTCGGGCAGAAGTACCAGAGGCAGAAGAGGGAGCTCCTGCCAGCAGTATATTCAGTTGTATCAGCAATTGCAGATACAACTGAATGGGGTGGGAGAGCAGCCAGTGAGGTAAGTGAGTGTTATTCTTTTCACCGCCCCATCCCCCCAAGGCATTCTGAAAAAAGGGGCAATGGCCGAACTACCCTTTTAACCCCCCGAGGGGTCTTTAGACACCGGTATTTCCAGGACTATGTTGGATTCCATGGACGATGTTAATGACTAGTTTTTTTTTATAAAATGGTCAACGAGGGTTTTAGGGTTTTTACAAATAAAAAATAATTATCAATTGTGTCTTGTTTTTTTTTCTTACATTACAGGCTTAGTAGTGGATGGCATCCATTACAAAGTCAGGGCTTAATGTTAGTCAGTATAAAATGGCTAACGCTACCCCCACAATATTACATCAGTACCCAATGCCACCAGATTACTAGGAAGAGCCGGGTGCCATTAGTCCCGGAGCATAAAATTTGGCTCTCCTGGACTGGGCGGTGTTTAGTGTTAGCCATTTTATCACTAACACTAACCCACAACTTAGGGTACTATTACACGGAACGATAATCGGCCCTATCCAGCCGATTATCGTTCCATGTCATAAAGACAATGATCATCGGCTGATCGTTGATGCAGGTTCTGACCTATAATTGTCGGGCGCCGACCGCGCACCGATATGTGTAATAGCGGTGCGTGGCCGACGATATGCAAAGAGGAATACATACCTATGCAGGCTGCAGGGCTAATCTTCCTCTGTGCTTCTCCCTGGGTCCCGTGCATCAGGGCAGCCTGTGTCAGCTGACAGGCCGCTCAGCCAATCACAGGCCGGGACCACAGTGGCCAGTGATTGGCTGAGCGGCCTGTCAGCTGAGACAGGCCGCTCTGAAGCTGGAGTGCGCGGGACTCGGTGAGAAGCACAGAGGAAGAGGAGCCCTGTAGCCTGGATAGGTAATGTATACAGTTAAAACAAGGGCTACAAGGACATCAGTAACAATGTCCCCGCTGCCCTTGTTAAACAATTATGGGGCTGTGTAATGGTTATTATCGGGCTCCCATCGGCCCATGTAATACCACCCTTAGTAATGGATGATGTCTATCAGACAGCTTCCACTACTAAGCCTGTGATGTAAATAAAAAAAACACAAGACACAATTGATATTTTTTTTATTTAAAAAAACACCCCTAAACCCCTCATTGACCTTTTTAAAAAGAAAAAAAAAAAAGGATCATCGACGTAGTCCACAAAATCCAATGTAATCCTCTGGGTACCGTTATCTGAAAACAAAAAGAAAGAGACGCACAAAAAAGGCAGGAGTAGAACACCCATCATTGTGACAGGTGTTCTACTGCTTACAGTAGCGGCATCTTTACAGATAGCTGCTTACTGTCCGGCACCTAAGGGGTTAAGTATGGATGCATGGTATCCACACTCAACCCTCTGGGGGCCAGGCACTTCAAACTGCACCCATACCAGCAAGGAAGGGGGTTAAGTGCCCCCCTGGGCTGGGTGCAGTGTAAGATACAGGCACAGGGGAGAGAAAGCAGCATCTTCAGGACACAGCCTGGTTAATAGCCTTAACCCCTGCCTCACTGGTCCAGGCTGCAAGTAAATCTATAAGTGCTGCATACTCACGTAATCGGGCCGCCGCGCTGATTCCATTTTCAGATCTGCTGCTCCATTCCCGAGTACTGGTGTCAGGTCTGACCCATCAACATACAGAGAAGGCCGTAACTTGGGAACGGAGCGGCGGATCTGAGAATGGTAATGTCCAAATCCCATACTGTAAAGAGACCTGCTGACGTCACAAGGTCACATGACTTTCTCAATTCACGTGACTGTACAGCAGGCGAGGCTTATTCAGTTTAGCCTGGCTGGTCTACGCGGCTGCCACGAGTTTGCGTCTCCAATTGTGCCACTGCACGTCCGTTCTACTGGAAATTGTTATAGGGGGGGGGCACAACAGTAAATATGATGGTTTCACTGACAGGTGGAAGGAGGAACAATGGTGGGATGCAGTAGTACATGGGGGAGGGGGTGCAGTACAGTATAATGGTGGGTGCAGTAGTACATGGGGGAGGGGGTGCAGTACAGTATAATGGTGGGTGCAGTAGTACATGGGGGAGGGGGTGCAAGGAGGCACAATGGTGGGTGCAGTAGTATGTGGGGGAGGGGGTGCACCCATCATTATGCCTCCATGCACCACATCCACCATGTACTACTTTACCCACCATTATACTGTACTGCACCCCCTCCCCCATGTACTACTGCACCCACCATTATACTGTACTGCACCCCTCCCCCATGTACTACTGCACCCACCATTATACTGTACTGCACCCCCTCCCCCATGTACTACTGCACCCACCATTATACTGTACTGCACCCCTCCCCCATGTACTACTGCACCCACCATTATACTGTACTGCACCCCCTCCCCCATGTACTACTGCACCCACCATTATGCTGTACTGCACCCCTCCCCCATGTACTACTGCACCCACCATTATACTGTACTGCACCCCCTCCCCCATGTACTACTGCACCCACCATTATGCTGTACTGCACCCCCTCCCCCATGTACTACTGCACCCACCATTATACTGTACTGCACCCCTCCCCCATGTACTACTGCACCCACCATTATACTGTACTGCACCCCCTCCCCCATGTACTACTGCACCCACCATTATACTGTACTGCACCCCTCCCCCATGTACTACTGCACCCACCATTATACTGTACTGCACCCCCTCCCCCATGTACTACTGCACCCACCATTATGCTGTACTGCACCCCTCCCCCATGTACTACTGCACCCACCATTATGCTGTACTGCACCCCCTCCCCCATGTACTACTGCACCCACCATTATATACTTACTGTTGTTTCCCCCCCTAACAATTACCTGTAGAAAGGACCTGCAGAGAGAAGCAAACTTGTGGCAGTCGTGTAGACCAGCCAGGCTCAGCTGAATAAGCCACACCTGCTGTACAGTCACATGGCTTGAGGAAGTCATGTGACCTTGTGATGTCAGCAGGTCCTTTTACAGTATGGGATTTAGACATTACCACAGTGAATGGTGCAGCAGCTCACTACTTCCTACTTCCGGTCGAGGCCCCGCCCCTCCTGGTGACATCACACCTCAAAGGAGAGGATACATTCTAGCCTCCACCCTCCTGTACAGCTCTGCAGGTGGAGGGAAGGCGCTGGGGGACAGCGGGAGGATTAACCCCTTCAGGACGGAGCGGTTTTGAGTTGTGAGATGACGTTTTTTCTCGCTTTCTTTGATGCATCATAAGAGCCTGAACGTCTTTACGTATTTATAACTTGTTTCTTTTTATTCCTGTGCCGGGTTTGTTGTTTGCCGGACAAGTTGTAATTTTTACTTGCAGCCTTTATTATCCATTGTCTCATCTTCTCTCCATTCATCTCCCAACACTCCAGGATCCTCTGCTGATATCTTCTATATAAGAGACCGACCCATCAACCATGGAGAGAGACAGAGACAAGATGGCCGAGAGGATAATAACCCTCACCCTACACATACTCTTCCTGCTTACTGGGGAGGTGAGGGATTCTGGGAGTGATGTCATCATGACATCATTCTTATCTGTGGAATAACAGATGGATAGGACTGGAGAGGTGAGGGATTCTGGGAGTGATGTCATCATGACATCATTCTTATCTATGGAATAACAGATGGATAGGACTGGGGAGGTGAGGGATTCTGGGAGTGATGTCATCATGTCATCATTCTTATCTATGGAATAACAGATGGATAGGACTGGAGAGGTGAGGGATTCTGGGAATGGATGGAGTGATAGTAATGTGTCTCTCCATACACAGGATTACACAGTAGTGAAGAAGTCCTCTAGTGGGCGCTGTGGGGCCCCTGGGTGTGAAGGATGGGGAAGAACCCTGAGCCCAATCCCGGGGCCCCTGATACATGAGGAAATGGAGGAAGAGAAGATCCTAGAAGTCACCAACAAGATGGTGGAGCTGCTGAGTGGAGAGGTGAGACTGTGGCTGCTGGGAATGCTGGGACATTATACAGTAACACCACTGGAGGGGTGGGGGGGATGACTGTGTGATCATTGTGTGTGTCAGGTTCCTATAAGGTGTCAGGACGTGGCGGTCTATTTCTCCATGGAGGAGTGGGAGTATGTAGAAGCACACAAGGATCAGTACAAGGATGTGATGCCGGAGGACCCTGTGCAGTCGCTCTCAGGTTGGTCGGAGCAGTTGCTTCTTCTGATGTATTGCTTTGTTCTGGTTGCTGAGGTTTCGGTCTTGTTATAGTCAGACGTCTCTTTCAGTCTCTGTTGTCTTGTTCTGTCTTTGCTGTTTGTACTATATCTGAGCCATCAGACAGGACTACAACTCCCAGCAGGATTACTTCCTTGTCGTTGCTATTTGTTCCTGACATTGGGGGGCGCTTGTATTACAGTGGTACCTCGGTTCTCGGACGTCATTGGTTCTGGAGGGCAGTCTGAGAACCAGGCAGTGTTTTCCCATAGGAAATAATGTAAATGTGTTTAATTGGTTCCAGCAGCTAAATAATTAGCAAACACCACTCATATTTGCATAGAAAAGTGTCCATTTTAATCAATGCAATAAAATACAATATACAGCACAGTACTATGCAGAACAGGATATAATAAACAAGAAATGTTCAACAAACCATCAGTGACTGGTGATGAGGGAGAAGAGGAGGGATCTTCTGTACTAATCACTGTATACAATCTAGAAGAAAGAACAAGTAATACAGGGCCGGCCTTAGGGTAGATGGCGCCCTGTGCAGAATATTTTCCCCTTTGGTCCCCCCCCTCCCCCTCTGGCAGTTTGTAGGCCATCCCAAGCCTATCTCTTGGAGACACACATTGTATATACTGCTGACACAGACAGATACAGTCACATATACACATACAGACACACAGGAGAAGATTTATCAAACATGGTGTGATGTGAAACTGGCTCAGTTGCCCCTAGCAACCAATCAGATTCCACTTTTCATTCCTGACAGACTCTTTGGGAAATGAAAGGTGGAATCTGGTTGCTAGGGGCAACTGGCGCAATTCTACTTTACACCATGTTTAATCAATCTCCACCATAGTGTATATACTGCTTACACAGACACATACAGACACACATACACCACACAGGAGCATGCTGGGAGTTGTTGTCCACATACAGCCACACAGGAGCATGCTGGGAGTTGTATGCCAAACACTGCCACACAGGAGCATGCTGGGAGTTGTTGTATGCCACACACAGCCACACAGGAGCATGCTGGGACTTGTTGTATGCCACACATGCTGGGAGCTGTTGTTGTCCACACACAGGCACACAGGAGCATGCTGGGAGTTGTTGTTCACACACAGCCACACAGGAGCATGCTGGGAGTTGTTGTATTGCACACACAGCCACACAGGAGCATCCTGGGAGTTTTTGTATTGCACACACAGCCACACAGGAGCATGCTGGGAGTTGTTGTCCTACCACAGCCACACAGAGCACTAACACACAGACATACACATACATATACTTACCCACACAGAAGTAGCAGTGGAGGATGTCTCTGCCCATGAGGAGGAGGTAGAAGGGAGGATCACACTGCTGATGTCTCTGGAAGGAGGGGGGCGGGGGATGGGGCCAGGCTGCAGTCACATGTCGGGGGAGAAGAGCTTTCTCCTTGCTGTCTCTTAGCAAGGCTGCTATGCCGAGGCGGGGGACGGATATATGGGCTGAGGGGGCCCCAGGTGGTGCCCACTTCCTGCTGGGAGTGCACAGCGCCCTGTGCGGCCGCACTGCTCGCACACCCCTAAGGCCGGCCCTGAAGCAATATGTAACCCATACTGTACCGTACTGGACCCTCCTCACCAACCACAGGTACAGTGCTGTTATGGTGTCCCACTAGGGGTGTTACTATTACATACACCCTTCACAAAAGTCTGTACTTTTTGTAGTTTATTATGGAGAAAGTAGTACTGAAAGGTAGCCACTAGATGTTGCTGTGTTGTGTATGTATACATGGACGCTGCACAGCTGAAAGATCGCAAAGGGTTATTGTGTTTATGTGTTACCAGATTCTGTAGACCAGTAGGATTTCTGATTTCTTCTTGCCTCTCACCTCTCTTCTCTGTTCTTTTTTTGCACTCTTTTCACCCAATCGCAGTGCACCTTACACGCTGTAGAGGAAGTTAGTCCCATGGGTGGGGGAGGAGCAGGAGTCTTCTGATCAGGATAGTGTCGAGGAAGGATGCAAGCTAGATAGCTCTCCGCAGTGGTCATACCTGGGCCCTGGCCCTCTTCCAGGTCCCCAAGTGGTCAGTCTTAGCCAGTACCCCGCATGGGTAGGACGCAAGACAGCGCACTGTTGCCAACCTTCTTACAGTACCTACACCAAGCACTATGCAGTTGTAAACCTCTTAGGAGAGGACTAGCCAACAGATAACCTCAACCCACACTGTGGACAAAGAGAAGTCACAGAGCGGGACAGTATCCATTTCAGAGCCACAGGGCAAGGAACTGATCCAGACAGAGCAAAGTTGCTACAGTAGCCTATGAACTCTGTCTCACAGTGCAAGTGTCAGCCAGGGAACCCTCAGCATTCCGCTCAACCCAGGTAACAAGGTCTGGGGCCCGTGTCACCCATTAGTACGGTTCAGCCAATGCTAGTAGGCATAAGGTGATGTGAAGACTTACAGTAAAGGTCAATACACAGGCACAGGTCTTCTTCTCTACAAGTATTCTACTTCATCCTCCAACATCCCGGCAGTGCACAGTACTACATGGGTTGAGACTCTCGCGGCATCCTCCTCACTGCTACTCTACCTCAGCACAACTCTACCGACACTATATCCTACTCAGCACTTGTTCTACAGATCTGGTCGCTTTTCGCTCAAGTATCAAGTATTTATTGGAACTTTTGTCAAGTGTATATTAGAGCCTGTTTGTATTACCTGCTGCACATTTGCAAATAGTAAACCAAATCAACGTTACTCAGGAGTCAGTGATTATTCATCACCACCTGCACAGCATATATACTGCAACCTTGGGACACTTCCCCTTTCTGTGGGTGGCGGGTCCTACTATCCGGGAGGGTCATTACACCGCTCTGGCCACCTGTGACTGTGACTATATCATCTGTGACATTATCCCAAGGGATCTGGTAGCAACCTGACAGGACACTGACCACAGGGGAGAAGGGTACAACTGGCCTTACACACTAAGGCTGGGTTCACACTATGTATATTTGAGGCTGTATTTGGTCCTCTTGTCAGGTCCTCATAGCAACCAAAACCAGGAGTGGATTGAAAACACAGAAAGGATCTGTTCACATAATGTCGAAATTGAGTGGATGGCCGTCATATAATGGTAAATAACTGCCATTATTTCAATATAACAGCAGCTGTTTTAAAATAACAGCAAATATTTGCCATTAAATGGCGGCCTTCTACTCAATTACAACATTATGTAAACAGATCCTTTCTGTGTTTTCAATCCACTCCTGGTTTTGGTTGCTATACAGCCTCAAATATACAGCCTCAAATATATGTAGTGTGAACCCAGCCTTAAAGCAGACGTGCCATCTCACCTGTGTGCCCACCTGGCACTGGCGTCACACAGAGGCGTAGCTAGCTTTTCCTGCATACATGCACATATACAGACACATATACACATATGCACAGATACACACATGCACATATACAGACACATGACAAATACACACATGAACATATACAGACACATGACAAAAACACTTATACAGACACCTACACATATGCACATATACATACACATAACAGATACACATATACAGTCACATACACACACATGCACATATACAGACACATGACAGATACACACATGCACATATTCAGACACATAACTGATACACACATGCACATATACAGACACATGACAGATACACACATGCACATATTCAGACACATGACAGATACACACATGCACATATACAGACACATGACAGATACACACATGCACATATACAGACACATGACTGGTACACTTATACAGACACCTACACATATGCACATATACACATCCATATACACGTGAACATACACATAACAGATACACATATACAGACACATACACACATATGCACATATACAGAAACATGACATAAATACAGACAGATGAACATACAGACACAAGAACGTTCAGTTTCAATGTAGGGAAGATGCATACCTCCTCCTTCTCCTCCTCCTTCATGGTAGCTAGCACCAGCAGCTTCTCCCGCCCTTTCCCCTGCTCCGACATCAGAAGGTCCAAGAAAGAAACCTGAACTCCGTGGCGGATTAAATGTTCCCTGGGCCCCGAGCTGTCCACCCAACCTGGGCCCCTACCCCCCCTCCCATAAACATATTGCCACCTGGTCCCTATCTGTTGCCCTAACACACTACCCCACCTGACCCCCTCCACCCACACACACTACCCCACCTGACCCCCTCTCTCCCCAATACTTCTCTCCCCTGCTTCTTTTCCCTGTGCTTCTCTCCCCTGTACTTCTCCCCTGTGCTTCTCTCCCCGATGCTTCTCCTCCCCTGCTTCTCTTCCCAATACTTCTCTCCCCCTTACTTTTCCTCCCATGCTTCTCTCCCCCATACTTTCTCCCCCATACTTCTTTCTCCAATGCTTCTCCTCCCCTGTTTCTCCCCCCGGGATTCTCTCCCCCATGCTTCTCTCCTCCATGCTTCTCTCCCCCATGCTTCTCTCCCCTGCTTCTCTTTCACCATGCTTCTCTCTCCTGTTTCTCTGCCCCATTGCTTCTCCTCCCCCATACTTCTCCTCACATGCGTCTCTCCCCCATACTTATCCTCCCATACTTCTCCCTCCTGCTTTTCCCCCTGCTTCTCTCCCCAATACTTCTCTCCCCATACTTCTCCCCCCTGTGCTTCTCTCTCCCATGCTTCTCTGCTGTGCTTCTCCACCATACTTTTCTCCCCCATGCTTCTCCACCCTGCTTCTCTCCTCCATACTTCTCCTCTTCTGCTTCTCCCCCCCCCACACTTCTCTCTCCCATGCTTCTCTACCCTGCTTCTCTCCCCCATACTTCTCCTCTCCTGCTTCTCTCCCCCATACTTCTCCTCCCATATTTCTCCTCCCCTGCTTCTCTCCCCCATACTTCTCTCCCCTGCTTCTCTCCCCTGCTTCTCCCCCCCATACTTCTCCTCCCCTGCTTTCCCCCCATACTTCTCTCCTCCCATACTTCTCCTCCCCTGCTTCCCCCCCCCATACTTCTCTCCCCCCATACTTCTTCACCCTGCTTCTCTCCCCCATACTTCTCCACCCTGCTTCTCTCCACCATACGTCTCCTCCCATACTTCTCCTCCCCTGCTTCTCCTCCCCATACTTCTCCACCCTGCTTCTCTCCTCCCCTGCTTCTCCCCCCCCCCCATACTACTCCTCCCCTGCTTCTCTCCCCCATGCCTCCTCACCTCCACCGAGCTTCACCTACAGCTCGCCTGTAGCGCCCACTGGACGTGCTGCTCCGATCCAATCAGCGAAGACCGGGAGTGTGGGGCCGCTGTGGCGGGCCGTGGTGTACGCATCCAATCAGCGTGTGCGCCATGGGCCGGTCTTTGCTGATTGGAGCAGCACGTCGGGCGGGCAGTAGGTGAGGTAGGCGGATGGGCATGGGCCCCCCTGAGCCTCGGGCGGCCACCCAAACCGCCCACATTATAATCCGCCACTGCCTGAACTCCTCTCTCTCCGGCCTGTATGAGCGGCATGACAGGTAGGAATACAGTGAGTGGCAGAGAATATTCTATACAGGAAGGCTGGGGCTGCAGGCTCACAGGACACAGGAAGTCATAAGACTCGGTAGGTGTCCCCACGGTAGTGACTAAATCCCATACCGCAAAGGGACCTTGCTGTGGGCGCACACAGCTCCCAGGCAAGCCCCGCCCCGGCTGGATTTTATTGGCTGCTCCACTCCGGGCTTCCTATCAGTCAAAATCAGACCCTGCCAGACCCCCGACCTGTGACGTTCCACACTCCACCAGGAGTACGGGAGGTCAGCTGGGTATTGATTTACACCGCCACCCTGTCCACGTGGGCACAGGAAGACTGGTAAAGCTGCCACCAGCTTCTCGTTAAGATATAATAATACTATATCGGGCCAGAAGCCCGCCCCGAGTGATAGCGTTAGCTAGCGAACAAGGGCGTGTGGGTATGTTGATCGAGACAAAAGAACAGCCACAGATTAAATAGGATATTTAATTGCCCTAAGGGCGCACTAAACAACACACAATATACACAGAATAATATATACAGTGGTCAGAGACAAAGTACAGGTGGTAGCACAGACAGTTTTAGCAATTGGTCGTTACCGTAATTTGGGTGGTAAAGGGAAGCATGGGAGGCGTGTGCTTGCTGCGTTGGTTTTCAGGAACTTCTCCGACCTATCGTCATGGCCTCCCCGGACAAAGAACAATGGGTCCTGCCTAGCCCCTGGGATATATACACCTGGCCGACCAGGGGTGGGCTGGTTTCAGCTACTCCTCCTTGGGCTTATAGCCCAAAGTGGGTCATATCTTCCTAACACCAGGTCGTAGGGAGATGGTTCTGGTACCATTGGGTCCGGCTGGGCCCCTAGAACGTTTGGAGACCAAACACGACTCCTTTACCTAGCTCGGTCTACCAGTTCTCCGTATCTCCCTATCCCGGGCTCCCAGAGAGGAGTGAGACGCAGAGGGACGTTCGGGTGGGTCAGACGATTCAGAAGATATACTTTTCATATGGCTAGGCCGCACGGAAATTCCATAACTCATTATCTGGAGATATTTGCTCTGATCTAGGTAGGGGGTCTGTTATCAGGACTTTGGATGCCTGTTGGCCTCTCAGAGGGATACTTTTCACACTTAGGGACCTGGGGGGCTCTGGACACTAGGCCCCCCTGCGGAGTATGGCTTCCTGGCAGATGGTGAGACATGGGCTATATTGATATATAGTTATATCAATATATTGATGAACCATACTCCCTTTTCCACACAACCCTAATCCGAGCGTTTAGTATTAGGGTTGGGGGTCGGATTAGGGTTACTACAAACATCTAACTATCCCCTTCCCACACAACAACCCTAACCCTCGGGGATGATGCTAATTAGGAGGGTTAGGGTTGGGGCTGTGGGGAGGGTTAGACATGAGAAATCTGTGGGAGGTAACTCTAAGACGACCCCCAACCCTAATACTAAACGCTCGGATTAGGGTCGGGGGTCCGGCAGGTTCTGATTTTGACTACTCGGAAGCCCGGAGTGGAGCAGCCAATGAAATCCGGCCGGGGCGGGGCTTGTCTGGGAGCTGTGTGCACGCACCCAGCGAGGTCCCTTTGCGGTATGGGATTTAGTCACTACCGTGTCCCCACTGCCTCCTCACACTGAAGCGCAGAGCTGATGTCCAGGGAGCTGGAGGCTCCTCACACCACCACTTCCTGCACTTACAGCGCCTCCCTGTCAGCATCTTTTAAGGTGACAGGGATGCCGTGTGTGTGCAGACTCCATTCACACAGGCCTCTGTCACTTAAAAGCTGCAGACAGAAAGGCACTGGGTATGAAGGAGGCTGGCGCCCCCCACCAGCCTTGCGCCCGGGGCAGCTGACCCCCCTGCCCCCCCCTCGCTACGCCCCTGGCGTCACGTGACATGAACCTAATGTCCGGTTGTATCTCGGCCATCCACCACAGGAGTGGCATCACACTTCCATCTAGCAAGTGACCGGCCATCCCTCCAATATAACACCTACGGGGGTACACCACACTGTACCATACACATACCGTACAGTATTCCTGTATTCCCCACCACCACAAATAGATACTATCACCAAGCCTAAACATTAACGACCTGCCACCTCCCCCCCCACCCCCTGCCCCCGGGAACTGCCACAAACTCCCCCTGCCCCAGACAAAGATTTAGAGGACCAGTTGCTTACTGTTAGCAGTGCTGATCATTGTGTGGTGTCCCACCTCAGGTGTTGCTTACTGTTACACCCCTTGCAAAAGTCTGTACTTCAAGTAAACTGTGGTAATGAAGTAGTACCTAAGTTTTACCACAAGATATCACTATTGTATGTAACGAAGAAAATAACAATTGAAGACAGGGTCTCTTAGAATATCAAAAAAGTTTCTTCTTTTATTTAGCCATATGCGTACAAAAAATCAAACAACGTTTCGGCCCTTTAAAAAAAGCATACTGAGCCTTTCTCAAGTATATTACAACAGTGTGCAAACAGGAGTTTTATATACAAAGTGACCAATCACCATCGACATACAATTGAAAAACGTGCCAATCATGAGATCCTAGGGGCGGGGACATTCATCAGTTAAACAAACCTTCATAGTTATATCCATAACAATAAACATTAGATATACATTGTCCCCTCCGGGAACTAACCCGTTACACCCTCCGTACTCCGGCTCACACGATCACGAATCCTCTCCGGGAGAGCGGTCATCCGGTAAGCGACTCCACTCATCCTGGCCTGGCTTGTAAACAAAGAAAGAGCGGCTGCGCACACTCAGAGCGGATATAGGTGTAGATGTTACCATAGTTACGATGCTTGTGTTCCCATTGGTTCAGGGTTAGCAACTTCGCGTATTCACCGCCCACAGTCTCAGGCCGCATCTTCATAGAGTCTTTAAGCTTTTACATAGTTTAGTATGACCAGCTGGGATTACCACACATATTGGCTTAACCTCCTCTCTGCCTAATGTCCAACGCGGACTCAACCGCTATCGCAGAGATGATCCAAGATTAGTCCATCCAGCTGACATAAGTATACACAGTCACATCATTCCAGCAGCTTCAACTCCACAGAGTATTATTTTCATGCCAAGCGGCACACAGCTCACCAATACGCCACCTAGGGATGACATTCATAATTGTCATGGATATCACTCCGGAAAGTCCCATCCAGGCCGATCATATACATATCTCGCCTCGCAGAGTCCCACGTAACAAGCTGCAAATTTTAACGCTCCTCCTAGCAAGATACTGTATCACGGTCTGCATAAGATAGCTTACACATCCCAGTCTTCTCCTGAGAGGGAACCGCATCCCCCAATCTGAACAGTACGCAGCTCACATCCCCCAATGTCACAAGACCATGCACAGGATTCTACGGAGTCTCGTCCAAACGGCCGGTCTTCCCTTCAGTAGGACTCCAACCCTGTCGCCCAAGTTACCGGTAGGACCCTAAGACATAAATAAACAAATATAAAAATGGTGACAATTATTTAAAAACAAACATGAGCACTAGAATAAGATAGTGAGTAGAATCCATATTTCACTATGTAAACACACCCAAATTGTATTCCAAGTTCATACCCCTCGGCCAAACACAGTCAAGGGTGTGTATCCATCGCATCTCCTTCTGTTTTAGCATTTTTTCCCTATCCCCTCCTCTCCGTAGAGGTGGCACACCGTCAATCATTACTATTACTATTGTATGTAACTGTACTTATGTTTTGCACAGCTGCAAGTAACCAAAGGGTTATTGTTTATTGTGATCTGTACACCAATGAGTACCTTCTCTTCTTCTCTACCTATCTCTGACCTCTTTTCTTTCTATGCTTTTCTTCTTCACCACTCACAGGGGATATTACACCACCTGTAGGAGAGGAAGCATACACCCAAACTTAGTAGTCTTAGTCTGGTCATTGAGAAGAGAAGACACAAAACTTTAGAGAACTAAGCAGCTCAACATCCAAAGCGATCGAAAACCGAGATACCACTGTACTTTTCTGTGAGTCTCATGATTGGTTCCACTGTTCTGCCCTAAAATAAGTCCTGGGGGTATCAGAGTAGCATTTGCCATTGTTAGGACCCAGGAAAGACAACTGGTAAAGGTGAAGCCTGATTCTGCTATCTAGTGATCTGTCATTGTCATCAAACACATAACATCAATCTTATTCATCTAATAACAGATGGAAATGGCCGGAGGGGAGAAAGATTCAATGAGCGGAAGATCCTACAACTCACCAACAAGATGATTGAGCTGCTGACTGGAAAGGTGAGGGATTCTGGGAGTGATGTCATCATGACATCATTCTTATCTATGGAATAACAGATGGATAGGACTGGAGAGGTGAGGGATTCTGGGAGTGATGTCATCACGACATCATTCTTATCTATGGAATAACAGATGGATAGGACTGGAGAGGTGAGGGATTCTGGGAATGGATGGAGTGATAGTAATGTGTCTCTCCATACACAGGATTACACAGTAGTGAAGAAGTCCTCTAGTGGGCGCTGTGGGGCCCCTGGGTGTGAAGGATGGGGAAGAACCCTGAGCCCAATCCCGGGGCCCCTGATACATGAGGAAATGGAGGAAGAGAAGATCCTAGAAGTCACCAACAAGATGGTGGAGCTGCTGAGTGGAGAGGTGAGACTGTGGCTGCTGGGACATTATACAGTAACACCACTGGAGGGGTGGGGGGGATGACTGTGTGATCATTGTGTGTGTCAGGTTCCTATAAGGTGTCAGGACGTGGCGGTCTATTTCTCCATGGAGGAGTGGGAGTATGTAGAAGGACACAAGGATCAGTACAAGGATGTGATGCTGGAGGATCAGCAGCCCCTCCCATCAGCAGGTAATAGACAGGACTATATACACACCTCCTCTCTGTATTATCTGGATGGAAAGAATGAATTCAGTCTCTGTATGTGTTCCCTCCAGTCAGATCCAGTAAGAGAACAGCACCAGAGAGATGTCCCCGTCCTCTTCTCCCACAGGATCAGGATCAGGTAGATGGAGATGTTCCCTATGATCTGTACATCCCACCTGACTTCTACTGTCTGACGACTTTTACAATATTTCTCTCACATCTTATGAATCAGGGAGAAGATGGGAACAATATAAATGCTCCAGAGACAGATGTGAGCAGTGATGAGCAGTATAAGGAGGACATCACTACAGGGAAGGATCTGAACTATATTAATGCCACGGTCAAGGTGGTAAAAGAAGAAGAGGAGACATACGTGAGCAGTGATGAGCAGTATAAGAAGGAAGTTACTGGAGGGAAGAAACTGAAGTGTTTTAATGCTACAGACATTAGTGTAAAGGAAGAGTCGGATGAAGAAGAGACAGATGACAGCAGTGATGAGCAGTATAAGGAGGATATCACTACAGGTAACCGCCCAGGTGAGTAGTGACCAGTAAATGCAGAGAACAGTCACACATTCTCCTCAGTCACCGGCTGTAACTATTCTGTGTGGAATATTATAAGCTCTGTGTCCTGTCAGTTTTCCAGCTATATAATCATTCAGCCTAAGTTCTAATATAATATAGATGAGGATGTGACGCGGCTGCAGGTAATAACACATGATGTGTGTATAATATATGGAATACAGTCATATAATATGTGTGCGCTGTGCCGCCCTGTAGCTGGGTTGTGCTTCACTATCTGGAGAAAAGTGCGGCACTGCCAGCAGAACATTCCCCGTCTGATGAACATGTCTCCAGTTCTGTTAGAATTTCCCACACTTGAATAGTCGTGTCCCACCGACCCCCGGACTGATGGCGTCTGTAGCTTTTATACATTTTCCTCTATTTCAACCATTAAACTCTATAAGACCTGAACTCAAGGTCATAGAGGACTTTTCAATTAGTTTGGCCAATATTCATAACCACAAATTTTCAAAAGTAATTTATTTGAACAGTTATTTGAAAACAAGATTATCACACAACAATTCATAAAATATTCTTCATACAGAGGAGGAGAACACGACATAAGGAAAGGGAGACAACGCGGTTCCTACATGTGTCATATGGAAAATAAAGCGCATGCTGTGACCAGCGGATCTTATATATTACACAGTGCCATGTGCATCATGCAATAGACGAAAAATGGCGGAGACAAAGCGTGCAAAAAATAAGAATAGTATTGCATAGGTTGGTCTTCAGAGGTGACAGATAAAGAGGTAAAGTGCAATGTGCTGAGTACCAACTACTGATCACATGACAGAAGTATAGACACCATGCATGCCAGCCGTGCAGCTCCCTTACCCACAGGAACACCCCAAGCACGTTTCGGTACGCCCTTCATCAGCCTGATAACAACACAGAGTTCCTGCAGATGATGTTATTACCCATAATGCATAGTGACGCTGGACTCCTGTTTTAGGGCCCCATTCCACAGCAACGATAATCGGGCCCATTTGGCCCGATTCGGCCAATTATCGTTCAGTGAAATAGAGAGAACGATCAGCCGATGATCGTGTCATCGGCTGATCGTTCATTTAGGGCCAGACCTAAAATCATCGTTCCCCCACCGCGCATCGCTACGGTTGACTAGCGGTGCGCTGCGGGTGACCGACGATTTGAGAAGAATCATCATACATTACCTGGCTGCAGGGCTTCTCCTCCGCGCTGTCTTCCTCCCTGGGTCCCGCGCGCTCTATCTTCTGAATGGCCGGTCAGCTGACGGAGCGCTCAGCCTGTCAGCTGACCGGCCATTCAGAAGATAGAGCGCGGGGAACCAGGGGAGGAGGCGGAGCGGAGGACAAGCCCTGCAGCCAGGTAATGTATTGCTGCAAGGGCTGCAAGGACATCGGTAACTATGTCCCTGCAGCCCTCGCTCAACGATTATCGGGCCGTGGAATAGGCCCAGTAAACGAGCGGCGATCTGCTAGATCAACATCGTTGATCAGGCCCTCCTCGGCCCATGGAATAGGACCCTTACTCTATGATCCAGATCACACGGAGCAAAAGCCTCGGAATTAGCGGAATCTCCACCTGCCTCAGTGTGTCAGTGGGAGAGCTCGCCCGTCTCCGCTTCTCCCATTCTATAATTCTTATTATGTTACATAAAAAAGAGTAACTTTCCATGTCTGCAATATGTTTAAGCTTCTATTACTGGGAAATCAGAGAAATGGTGTTTTCTCCTTTGCAGATGATTCTACCAGGAGCTCAGGGGGACATCAGATCTCCTCAGAGGATCATATCACACAAGATACATATGAGGAGCCGTCCACTATCCCAGATACACCCTCAGCCCCTCACAGCAAAGATCTCTCATCTCATCCTGTTATACAAGTCCCATCTTCTGCTCCATCACAGCAAGCTGACATTTACAGAGAAGACGATGAACATCAAAGAGGAAATACAGGAAAGACTCAGGTTTCATATTTACAACATAAAAAATATCTTACAGGGGAGAAGCCATTTTCATGTTCAGAATGTGGGAAATGTTTTACTCGGAAATGGGTTCTTGTTTACCATCAAAGAATTCACACAGGGGAGAAGCCATTTTCATGTTCAGAATGTGGCCAATGTTTTACTCGGAAATCAGTTCTTGTTTACCATCAAAGAATTCACACAGGGGAGAAGCCATTTTCATGTTCAGAATGTGGGAAATGTTTTATTATGAAATCACATCTTGTTAAACATCAACAAATTCACACAGGGGAGAAGCCATTTTCATGTTCAGATTGTGGGAAATGTTTTACTCGGAGATCATCTCTTGTTAGACATCAGAGAACTCACACAGGGGAGAAGCCATTTTTATGTTCAGAATGTGGAAAATGTTTTTATCAGAAGTCACATGTTCTTGAACATCAAAAAATCCACACGGCGAAGATGTCATTTTCATGTTCAGAATGTGGGAAATGTTTTATTATAAAATCAAATCTTGTTAAACATCAACAAATTCACACAGGGGAGAAGCCATTTTCATGTTCAGATTGTGGGAAATGTTTTACTCGGAGATCATCTCTTGTTAGACATCAGACAACTCACGCAGGGGAAAAGCCATTTTCATGTTCAGAATGTGGAAAATGTTTTAATCAGAAGTCACATGTTCTTGAACATCAAAAAATTCACACGGCGAAGATGTCATTTTCATGTTCAGAATGTGGGAAATGTTTTACTCAGAAAGCAAAGCTCCTTGCACATCAAAAAATTCACACAGGGGAGGAGCTATTTTCATGTTCAGAATGTGGAAAATGTTTTTCTTACAAATCACATCTCGTTACGCATCAGAGAACTCACACAGGGGAGAAGCCTTTTTCATGTTTAGAATGTGGGAAATGTTTTACTTGGAAATCAATTCTTCTTGGACATCAAAAAATTCACACAGGGGAGAAGCTATTTTCATGTTCAGAATGTGGGAAGCGTTTTACTTGCAAGTCAAATCAACGTAAACATCAAAAAATTCACACAGGGGAGAAGCCATTTTCTTGTTCAGAATGTGGAAAATGTTTTACTTGGAAAAAAATTCTTCTCGATCATCAAAAGATTCACACAGGGGAGAAGCCATTTCCATGTTCAGAATGCGGGAAATGTTTTATTAATAAATCAGAGCTTGTTAAACATCAAAGAATTCACACTGGAGAGAAGCCATTTTCATGTTCAGATTGTGGGAAATGTTTTACTCGGAAATCAAATGTTCTTAAACATCAAAAAATTCACATAGGGGAGAAGCCATTTTCATGTTCAGAATGTGGGAAATGTTTTACTGGGAAATCGCATTTTGTTAAACATCAAAAAATTCACACGGCGAAGATGTCATTTTCATGTTCAGACTGTGGGAAATGTTTTAATCGGAAAGCAAAGCTCCTTGAACATCAAAAAAATCACACAGGGGAGAAGCCATTTTCATGTTCAGAATGTGGGAAATGTTTTACTGGGAAATACCATCTTGTTAAACATCAACGAATTCACACAGGGGAGAAGCCATTTTCATGTTCAGAATGTGGAAAATGTTTTTCTGACAAAACACATCTCGTTACGCATCAGAGAACTCACACAGGGGAGAAGCCTTTTTCATGTTCAGAATGTGGAAAATGTTTTTCTGACAAAACACATCTCGTTACGCATCAGAGAACTCACACAGGGGAGAAGCCTTTTTCATGTTCAGAATGTGGAAAATGTTTTTCTGACAAATCACTTCTCGTTACGCATCAGAGAATTCACACAGGAGAGAAGCCATTTTCATGTTCAGAATGTGGGAAGTGTTTTACTTGCAAGTCAAATCAACGTAAACATCAAAAAATTCACACAGGGGAGAAGCCATTTTCTTGTTCAGAATGTGGAAAATGTTTTACTTGGAAAAAAAGTCTTCTTGATCATCAAAAAATTCACACAGGGGAGAAGCCATTTTCATGTTCAGAATGTAAGAAATGTTTTACTCAGAAATCAGATCTTGTTAAACATCAAAGAATTCATGCAGGAGAGAAGCCATTTTCATGTTCAGAATGAGAGAAATGTTTTGGTCACAAATCAAGTCTTCTTGAACATCAAAAAATTCACACGGGGGAGAAGCTATTTTCATATTCAGAATGTGGTAAATAATTTAGTCAAATCAAATATTCTTGAACATCAAAACATTCCCACGAGTAGAAGCCACTTTCATGTTTACAATATGTTAAATGTTTTAGTCAAAAATTAAGTCATCTTCGACATTAGAACATTCACACGGGAGTACTTACTTATATGTTCAGAATGTGGAAAATATTTTGCTCTGAAATGAACTCGTTAGCCATCAAAAAATTCAAACAAGTAAGAAGCCGTTTTCATGTTTAGAATGTACGAAATGTTTCACTCAAAAAATAATACTTGTTGAGCATCAGAGAATGCACACAGGGGAGAAGCCATTTTCATGCTCAGAATGTGGTAAATGAATATAAAGGATTGTAAATAATTATAAAGAGAATTCACACGGGTGATGACTGTATGTTGTGGGAGTAATGCCAGGTGGTGTTGTAGGAATAATGCCAGGAGGTGTTGTAGGAGTAATGCCAGGAGGTGGTTGAAGGTATATATTACAATATTTTATAATGATTTTTACTATTGTCAGGGATTAGGGTGGTATTACACGGGCCGAGCAGGGCCAGATAATACCTGTAAACGAGCGCCGATCTGCTAGATCGTTGCTCGTTTACTGGCTTTATTACACCGCCCGATAATTGTTTGACAAGAGCTGCAAAGACATCGTTACCGATGTCCTTGCAGCCCTTGCTAAACTGGCATACATTACCCATCCACGTTCCAGGGCTGCTCCTGCCGTCCGCTTCTCCCGGGGTCCCGTGCGCGGTCTAGCTTCACAGTGGCCTGTCAGCTGGTAGGCCGCTCAGCCAATCACAGGCCGGGACCGCCGCGGACGGCAGGAGCAGCCCTGGAACGTGGATAGGTAATGTATATTGTTAGTCGCCGACCACGCACCGCTATTACACGCAGCGGTGCGCGGTCGGCACCCGACAAAAATAGGTTCTAACCTATATCAACGATCAGCCGATGATCGTTGTCATCGGCTGATCGTTGCATTTATTACACGGAGGGATAATCGGCCGAATCGGGCCAATTCGGCCGATTATCGTTCCGTGTAATAGTACCCTTAGTGTGCTCGCTCAGCTCTTTCGTTTGCAGCTTCAGTTGCACAGTCCTGCAGGCTTCATCTGCAACTTTGTCGCTTCCTTTTAATACTGGGGGGAATAAACTAAGGTCATGTTACTGATGAATTCGCTGTGATTATCCTTCCAGACATTACAAAGTTGCAGATAGGGACTTGTTTACATCATCCGTGTCAGAAGGGAGGGGGAGAAAAGCGCAAAGATTTTTTTTAGGTGTATACATAGATAGATACAGTGTGTGTGTGTGTGTGTGTGTATATATATATGTATAAATAATATAGGGTGGGCTATAAGTTTGGATACACCCTGATGAAAATGGCAGTGGTTGCTGATATCACCTTACCATTTGTGGCATGGGAGGGGGAAAACATTTGATGCCAGGTGACGCCCATCAGCAAAGCTGCCATTTTGGATTCAACTTTACTTTTTTCAATGGGAAGGGGGTCATGTGACACCTCAAACACATAGGGGGACATGTATCATTTGGCGTAATGTTGATTTTCGTCGGAAAGTGCCAATTTGCGAATGATTCTATTCGCAAATGGCTGATTTGCGAATAAAATATTTGAAAATCGG
The DNA here is from genome assembly GCF_027789765.1 of Dendropsophus ebraccatus. Classification (NCBI taxonomy): domain Eukaryota; kingdom Metazoa; phylum Chordata; class Amphibia; order Anura; family Hylidae; genus Dendropsophus; species Dendropsophus ebraccatus. Next base: position 191,218,422 of record NC_091456.1, on the reverse strand, counting down.
CACTTTCCACAGGGTACGCCAGGGGGCGGGGAGAGGGTTTGGAGGGGGCGGAACGGGTGGAATGTGCCGGCTTCAGTGCACAGAGATGGAAACACATCATCACGGAGCAATTGCAGATACCCAGTGGGATTTAGGTTTCCATTGATGGAGAATGGCCCCACTATCTTCATAGCCCATATACCACACCAGCAGTTTTTGTGTTCCAACAATTTGGAGGGATCTGTCCAGTGTGGGTTACTGTCGGACTGTCAATTTTGTATAACGTCACTAATCACATAAAAGTTTGCCTCATCACTGAACAGAACCTATTGTGTAAACCAGGAATGGGGAACCCTCCGCCCTCCAGCTGTTGCAAAACTACAATTCCCATTTTGCCTGAACAGCCCAAGCAAAGGGTTGTGTACTGCGCTCACCAGACATCAACACAATGTCTGTCCGCTCCTTGTTGGTAACCACTGCGATGTGGCAATGGCTGTAACAATAAAAAATCGTCAATAACTCAATAATGAATAAAGCTATATTAAAAATGAGCTCACCATTGTTTTTCTTGTGTGATTTTTCTATGTGTTTGATGTGTCACATGACCCCCTTCTCATTTAAAAAGTTGAATCCAAAATGGCAGCTTTGCAGATGGGCATCAACCAGCTCAAAATGTTTCCCCCCTCCCATGCCACAAATGGTAAAGTGATATCAGCAACCAGGGTGGATTTGATTTAAATCTAACTGATTTAAATCACGATTTAAATCACTAGTCAGTAAGGCTTGATTTAAATCAGTGATTTAAATCAAAGTTTCTAAGTTCCTAAGATCGTACACACAAACAGATCCAGACTGGTCTGTCTGTGGCTATGCTGCAGTATTGTGCTGAAAGTTTCACTTTCATTTTCTTGTCTGCTTGCCCTTCCTCCTCCTCACACTATGGGTCCATTTACACAGAAAGATTATCTGACATATTATTTGCCAAAGATTTAAAGCCAAAGCCAGAAACAGACTATAAACTGAGAACGGGTCATAAAGGAAAGACTGAGACTTCTCCTCTTTTCAAATCCATTCCTGGCTTTAGCTTCAAATCTTTGGCAGATAATCTGTCAGATAATCTTTCTGTGTAAAGGCACCCTTATGCTAAATTTACACGGAGCTACAATTCGCCTGATCTTACGATTAACGATTTCAAAGTAATGATTTTTTTATAACGATCAGCGTTTAGATGGTACGATATATCGAACAGAAAATTCGTTTTGCGATTGTTTTGGGATCGCTTAAGCCTATCTCACACATAGGTAAAATCAGTGAACGACTGTTTACACGGAACGATCGGCGAATTTTTTGCGAACGACGATTTAAGAACATGTTAAAAGATCAAAACGATTTTTCGATCGTTCGCTGCGTTTACACGTACGATTATCGTTCGAATTCGATCGTTATTGCGAAAATTCGCCCGATAATCGCTCCATGTAAACGTAGCATTATGGTGTGTTTACACTGAAAGATTTATCTGACAGATTTTGGAAGCCAAAGCCAGGCATGGATTTAACCCCTTAGTGACCGCCGATACGGCTTTCTACGGCGGTCACTAATGGTCCTTATTCTGCTGCCATCAGCTTTTTACGGCGATGGCAGAGAATAAGGCTGCGGGGCCGGGACGGCCCCCACCCCATCCCCCCGGCTACCGGAGGTAGCTGAGGGGTTGGGGCAGTGTGTGGGGTCCGTCCCGCCCCCCCCCCCTTACCGACGATCGCCGCTATTAACGTTATAGCGGCGGCCGTCGGTAAAGGGGATTACCGGTGCTGCCGCCGCCTTTCATCTCCCCCCGCCGTGAATCTACGGCGGGGGGAGATGAAATAAGTGTATATCAGACCCCAGATCAGACCCCCCTAGTGCCCCGATAACTAACCCCCCTCCCCCGGCGGCCATCATTTCCAAGATGGCCGCCGCCATCGCTGTGAACCGACTAACGTCGGTTCACAGCGATGAAACAGTTAAAATGAATGAAAGCCCCATGCTCTCCGCCACCGGAGGTAGCGGAGAGCATGGGGCAGTCATCGGGGACCCCCCTGTGGGGTCCCGGTACAAGCGATCAGCGGTATATACTATATACCGCTGATCGCTTGTACCATGTGCTCCCGGCACTTTTTATCCCCTGTCACCATAAATGATTGGTGACAGGGGATAAAAAGGGATATCCCCCCACCCCCCAAGTCGCCCCCCACCCCCCCTGTCACCCCCGTCCCCCAGTCACCCCCCCCCTTCCCCATATACGTTACCTGATCCTGGAGCTCCTTCCTCCTCGACGTCCTGGCTGGTTATGAAGTGCGCATGCGCTTCACAACCAGCCAACTCTGAAAATTTAAAGTGACAGAGACCAATTTGGTCTCTGTCACTGAACTATGATTACTGTGATAGAAAATATCACAGTAATCATAGTAATACAGTGAAAATGAATATGTAAAGTACAAAAAGTGACAAACATACAAAAAAATAAAACACACACTTTTTATTATAGTAATAATTGCAGTTTACTCCCAAATTACCCCTAACCCCTCCCCAGATTATCCGTAACCACCGCACGTTGCCCGTAACCACCGCAAATTGCCAGTGACCCCCTCCAGATTGCCCGTAACCACCCCAAATTACATGTACCCACCCCAGATTACCTATAAGCACTTCAGTTTATCAGTAACAATCCCAGATTGTCTGTAACCCTTCCAGGTTGCACATAACCCCCCCAGGTTCCCCGTAATCATGCCAGATTACATGTAACCCCCCCAGATTGCACGTAACCACCGCGCGTTGCCTCTGACCACGCCACGATGCCTCTGCCCACGCCACGATGCCTCTGACCACGCCACGATGCCTCTGACCACCGCACGTCGCCTCTGACCACCACACGTCGCCTCTGACCACCACACGTCGCCTCTGACCACCACACGTCGCCTCTGACCACCCCAAATTGCCAATGACCCCCTCCAGATTGCGGTGCCCATGTCAGATTACAGGTACCCACCCCAGATTGCCTATAAGAACTTCAGTTTATCCGTAACCACCCCACATTGCCCGTAACCACCCCACGTTGCCCGTAACCACCCCAGATTGTCAGTAAGCACTGCAGGTTGCGTGTAACCACCCCACGTTGCCCGTATCCACCTCAGATTGTCTGTAAGCACTGCAGGTTGCCCGTAACCAGCCCACGTTGCCTGTAACCACCCCAGATTGTCTGTAAGCATTGCAGGTTGCCCGTAACCAGCCCACGTTGCCCGTAACCATCCCACGTTGCCTGTAACCAGCCCACGTTGCCTGTAACCAGCCCACGTTGCCTGTAACCACCCCACGTTGCCATAACCACAGCAGGTTGCCCGTGACCACCACACGTTGCCTATAACCACCACACGTTGCCCGTAACCACCCTGCGTTGCCTGTAACCACCCCACGTTGCCTGTAACCACAGCAGGTTGCCCGTGACCACCCTATGTTGTCCGTAACCACCCCACATTACCTGTAATCTCATTTTTTTTATTTTATTTTTGTAACTGCGCTATTCTAATAACTATTACTAGCTGCGGTTTTGCTCCTGTAAATTGGCGCTCCTTCCCTTCTGAGCCCTGCTGTGTGCCCATACAGTGGTTTATGCCCACATATGGGGTACCGTTGTACTCAGGAGAACCTGCGTTACAGATTTTGGGGTACGTTTTCTCTCCTGTTCCTCGTCAAATTGAGAAATTTCAAACTAAACCAACATATTATTGGAAAAATTCGAGTTTTTTATTTTTACTGGCCAATTTTGAATACTTTCCTCTAATACCTGTGGGGTAAAAATGGTCACCACACCCCAAGATGAATTCTTTGAGGTTTGCTCTTTCCAAAATGTGGTGACTTTTGGGGGGAATCTATTCTGCTGACACTACAGGGGCTCTGCAAACGCACCTGGCGCTCAGAAACTTCTTCAGAAAAATCTGCACTGAAAATGCTAATTGGCGCTCCTTCCCTTCTGAGCCCGGCTGTGTGCCCATGCAGTGGTTTATGCCCACATATGGGGTACCGTTCTACTCAGGAGAACCTGCGTTACATATATTGGGGTGACATTTCTCTCCTGTTCCTCGTGAAATTGAGAAATTTCAAACTAAAGGAACATATTATTGGAAAAATTCGAGTTTTTCATTTTTACTGTCTACTTTTGAATACTTTCCTCAAATACCTCTAGGGTCAAAATGCTCACCACACCCCAAAATAAATTCTATGAGGGGTGCACTTTCCAAAATGGAGTGACTTATTGGGAGATTTTACTCTGCGGACACTACAGGGGCACTGCAAACGCACCTGGCACTCGGAAACTTCTTCAGCAAAATCTGCATTGAAAAAGCTAATTGGCGCTCCTTCCCTTTTGAGCCCTCCTGTGTGCCCATACAGTGGTTTACGCCCACATATGGGGTACCATTGTACTCAGGAGAACCTGCGTTACAAATTTTGTGGTACTTTTTTCCTCTTGTTCCTCGTGAAATTGAGAAATTTCAAACTAAAAGAACATAATATTGGAAAAATTTGAGTTTTTCATTTTTACTGTCTACTTTTGAATACTTTCCTCTAATACCTGTGGGGTCAAAATGGTCACCACACACCAAGATGAATACTTTGAGGGGTGCACTTTCCAAAATGGAGTGACTTATGGCGAGATTTTACTCCGCTGGCACTACAGGGGCACTGCAAACGCACCTGGCGATCGGAAACTTCTGCAGCAAAATCTGCATTGAAAAAGCTAATTGGCGCTCCTTCCCTTCTGAGCCCTCCTGTGTGCCCATGCAGTGGTTTATGCCCACATATGGGGTACCATTGTACTCAGGAGAACCTGCGTTACAAATTTTGGGGTACTTTTTTCCTCTTGTTCCTCGTGAAATTGAGAAATTTCAAACTAAACGAACATATTATTGGAAGAATTCGAGTTTTTCATTTTTACTGTCTTCTTTTGAATACTTTCCTGTAATACCTGTGGGGTCAAAATGGTCACCACACACCAAGATGAATTCTTTGAGGGGTGTACTTTCCAAAATGGGGTGACTTATGGGGGGTTTTCTCTCTGCTGACACTACAGGGGCTCTGCAAACGCACCTGGCGCTCAGAAACTTCTTCAGCAAAATTTGCATTGGAAAAGCTAATTGGCGCTCCCTTCCTTCTGAGCCCTGCTGTGTGCCCATACAGTGGTTTACGCCCACATATGGGGTACCGTTGTACTCAAGAGAACCTGCATTACAAATTTTGGGGTGCTTTTTGTCTCATATTCCTTTTGAAAATGAGAAACTTTAATCTAAACGTATATATTATTGGAAAATTTAAATTTTCAATTTTTTTACTGCCTAATTGTGAATACTTTCCTCCAGCCCCTGTAGGGTTAAAATGCTCATTATACCCCTAGATTAATTCTTTAAGGTGTGTAGTTTCCAAAATGGGGTCACTTATGGGGGTTTTCAGGATACCAGACTTCTAAATCCATTTAAAAAAAGAACTGGTCCCTAAAAAAATCAGTTTCACGAAAATGTGATAATTTGCTGATAAATTTCTAAGCCCCATAACACCCTAAAAAAGTAAAATATGTTTACCAAATTATGCCAGAATAAAGAAGACATATTGGTAATGTGACTTAGTAACTAATTTATGTGCTACGACTTTCTTTTTTTAGAAGCAGAAAATTTCAAAGTTCATAAAATGCAAATTTTTTTAATTTTTCATGATATTTTGATGTTTTTCACAAAAAACACACAAAGTAGTGACCAAATTTTGCCACTAACATAAAGTGCCATATGTCACGAAAAAAACAATCTCAGAATCGCTAGCATACGTTAAAGCATCACTGAGCTATAAGAGCATAAAGTGAGACAGGTCAGATTTTGAAAAATTAGCCTGGTCATTAAGGCCCAAACTGGCTGCAGCACGAAGGGGTTAAAAAAGGAGAAATCCCAGTCTTTCCTTAATGACCTGTTCTCTGTTTATAGTCCGTTCCTGGCTTTGGCTTTCAAGATCTGTCAGATAAATCTTTCAGTGTAAACGCACCATAAGATTCACATTCTTGTGTTGGGCAGATCTAATCCACTCCAAACAATCAGAAACATATTGTCTAACTTCTTGGACTTGGCACTGAAGGGGTTGATTCTGTATTTATAGGTTTGTAGAACAATAGGATTAAGGTCTTTTTCTCAGCTCTGTTCAGCTGGGACCTCTGAGAAGTGCGTAAGTAAAGCGAGCGTCTGTGGTAATATAGGAGAGAAACTGCCCACTAATCCTACAGAAACTTCTGGAAGAGCATGGCATTGGGAATGTTACACATATACAGCCTTTATTCTACTGAGTTACGCAGCTTTATCTCATGATGGAAGAACCTTTGGATGGTAAAATATTTTCCTCAAAAAGCAGTTTATTGTAAAAAATCCGATTTAAATAAAAAAAATCCGATTTAAATTAAATTAAAAAAAAATCAGATTTTTTTTATTTTTAAAAAAAATATTTGATTTTTATCCACCCTGTCAGCAACCACTGCCATTTCTATCAGGGTCTATTCATACTTATGGCCCACCCTGTAAGTATGTGTGTGTGTGTGTGTATATATATATATATATATATATATATATATATATATAGTGGTACCTTGGTTTTAGGGCAACTTGGATTAAGAGCGTTTTGCAAGAAGAGCTCACAGTTTTTCAAAATTCTAACTTGGTGTAAGAGCATTGCTTTGGTTTAAAAGCTCCCTGTACTGGGTGGGAGGGGGAGTGGGGGAGGGGGAGGGGCATGGCCTGCATAGTGGGGTCTACAGCCCTGTACTCTGACCCAGGAAGTCTCCCTCAGCTTCCAAATCATAGCAGATCAGGCTGGGGCTTGCATCGGGGGACAGGACTGGGGAGGAAATCGTGCAATAGCTGTAACCCCTCTCTCCCCGGACAGAGATTTCTGAATTTATGTGCCCACAAATGTCCTGCTCATAAATAATATATAATATGCCTGCACTCACACTCAGTTATACACACTGCTGCTATAATATTCCTTCACTCACAATCAGCTATAGACACTGCTGCTATAATGTGCCTGCACTCACACTCCACTATACACACTGCTGCTACAATGTGCCTGCACTTACACTCAGCTATACACACTGCTGCTATAATGTGCCTGCACTCACACTCTGCTATACACACTGCTGCTATAATGTGCCTGCACTTACACTCAGCTATACACACTGCTGCTATAATGTGCCTGCACTTACACTCAGCTATACACACTGCTGCTATAATGTGCCTGCACTAACACTCAGCTGTACACACTGCTGCTATAATGTGCCTGCACTTACACTAAGCTATACACACTGCTGCTATAACGTGCATGCACTTACACTCAGCTATAGCTACGCTGCTATAATCTGCCTGCACTTACTCAGCTATACACACTGCTGTATAGAGAAGTTTCTGTCACTGTCCTTCTGCAACTCTCTGTGATTCTTACATCCTGATTGCTGAACACACCCCTTCCCCATTGCTGTCATGTGACCACATAGCCCTCTGACAGCAGCCCTGCTTCTCTATTCTAGCCTGTTGTACTACACTACTACATTATGGGGATCTGCAGCTCCATCCTCTATCTACAAACTGCTGCTGTGTTATCAGGGTTATACAGTTACTATACATTATACACCACATGCTGATTGCTATACTGTACAGTAACTTATATATCACATATCCAGCTGCTGCTGTGTTATCAGGGTTATACAGTTACTATACATTATACACCACATGCTGCTATACTGTACAGTAACTTATATATCACATATCCAGCTGCTGTGTTATCAGGGTTATGCAGTTACTATACATTATATACCACATGCTGCTATACTGTACAGTAACTTATAATGTCACATATCCAGCTGCTGTGTTATCAGGGTTATACAGTTACTATACATTATACACCACATGCTGATTGCTATACTGTACAGTAACTTATATATCACATATCCAGCTGCTGTGTTATCAGGGTTATACAGTTACTATACATTATACACCACATGCTGCTATACTGTACAGTAACTTATATATCACATATCCAGCTGCTGCTGTGTTATCAGGGTTATACAGTTACTATACATTATACACCACATGCTGCTATACTGTACAGTAACTTATATATCACATATCCAGCTGCTGCTGTGTTATCAGGGTTATACAGTTACTATACATTATACACCACATGCTGCTATACTGTACAGTAACTTATAATATCACATATTCAGCTGCTGCTGTGTTATCAGGGTTATACAGTTACTATACATTATACACCACATGCTGCTATACTGTACAGTAACTTATATATCACATATCCAGCTGCTGTGTTATCAGGGTTATACAGTTACTATACATTATACACCACATCCTGCTATACTGTACAGTAACTTATATATCACATATTCAGACGTTTATTTCATCTGTTCTACATGTTATTCAGAAAAAAAATCATTATTTTGGGGTGTGCAACCAATTGTCTGCATATCAGTGATTTCTTATGGGAAAATTTGCTTTGGTTTAAGAGTGGATTTGGATTACAAGCGTGGTCCTGGTACCAATTATGCTCGTAATCCAAGGCACCACTGTATATAATAATACCTCGGTGATCAAAAGTTTCTGAATTTGAACTATTCAGTATTCAAATGAAAATTTACCCAGAAGTAATGTTTGGAATTCGAACTTTACTCAATATCCGAACATTGCAAGTGTGGATGGTGGGTTGTACCTGGTGAGTTTAGCACTGGTGAGGCTTCACATACAGTACAGTTCTGTATAAGATTGCTGGAGGCATATACAGTACAGTAGTAGTACAGGCAGTGCACCACCATCTTCCATCCTGTACTGTATAAGATTGCTGGAGGCATATACAGTACAGTAGTAGTACAGGCAGTGCACCACCATCTTCCATCCTGTACTGTATAAGATTGCTGGAGTGCATATACAGTACAGTAGTAGTACAGGCAGTGCACCACCATCTCCCATCCTGTACTGTATAAGATTGCTGCAGTGCATATACAGCACAGTAGTAGTACAGGCAGTGCACCACCATCTCCCATCCTGTACAGTACTGTATAAGATTGCTGGAGTGCATATACAGTACAGTAGTAGTACAGGCAGTGCACCACCATCTCCCATCCTGTACTGTATAAGATTGCTGGAGTGCATATACAGTACAGTAGTAGTACAGGCAGTGCACCACCATCTCCCATCCTGTACTGTATAAGATTGCTGCAGTGCATATACAGCACAGTAGTAGTACAGGCAGTGCACCACCATCTCCCATCCTGTACTGTATAAGATTGCTGGAGGCATATACAGCACAGTAGTAGTACAGGCAGTGCACCACCATCTCCCATCCTGTACTGTATAAGATTTCTGGAGTGCATATACAGTACAGTAGTAGTACAGTTGCAGTGTCCCAGAGTAGGTGTGGCTGCTGTGTTTTCTTGCCCACCTATAGTCAGGTATTTCCGTGTAGAACTCTCTGGGTGAATTGTATCTGCATTCTGCCTGTATCTTCTATTAATACCAATGATTTCTATTTCTGCTGCACTACTTATTTTATGCCACTAACCAATCAGTGAGCTGGGTGCCTCAAGTGATCTGGCCAATCACTGTCCAGTATCAAAGCTTTTCTGTTGTGTTCTGCCCAATCAGGGATGAGTTTATTCCCCTGAGGAGATGGAGTCCTGAGAGGATTTCTGTGAGGGAGCTGCTGTCATGGCTCCCCAGCTAAAGACCCCAAACCAAGGAGTGTATTATTTCTCTAAAAACAACCTCATCTTAGCCATCAGGGCCGGACTGGGACTGAAAAGCAGCCCTGGCGCACACACCCTACCAGCCCACATACATATCACCCCTATCCATTGCGTCGTACAGATCCGATATGATCAGTAGTATACGGTCATATATAGTGTCAGCCCACCATTACCAGATATTACCACCACATAATAACTACATGTTACCATTATAGTCTTACTAAACAAAACCAAGGGGAATTATACCAATAAGACTATACAGGGGACAAATAATACCGCCATACCATGACCACATAATAACACCATCATACTGTATACAACACCCTGTATGCAGACCCTCTATACCTCCATACATGGAGTATATTACAGCACAGTTACTGGACATCCTGTCACTCCCAAGTGATGTTTTCCCTGATTGGTGGCTTCTTTTGTTTTCTTCCCCACTTGGGCCAGGCGGTCATGATGATTTCTAATGATCACAACTAGAGATGAGCGAACCGGGTTCGGGTTCGAGTCCAGCCGAACCCGAATGATCGGCATTTGATTAGCTGGGGCTGCTGAACTTGGATAAAGCTCTAAGGTTGTCTGGAAAACATGGATACAGCCAATGACTATATCCATCATTTCCACATAGCCTTAGGGCTTTATCCAAGTTCAGCAGCCCCCGCTAATCAAATGCCGAACTTTCGGGTTCGGCTGGACTCGAGCATGCTCCAGGTTCGCTCATCTCTAATCACAACCCATCTTCACAGAATCTCTCAGACACACATCCTAAGCTCTGCAGTTTTATAGCACCACCTACCCATCTATAGTACCCCCAATGGTAGTAATGCCACCTGTAGCCCATGCATTATTATTTCCCTTATACTGCCCCATAAGAGTGCCCCCCACACAGTAGCTATCCCATTATTTACCCCATGTGTATCCTATAACAGTGTAATTCGAACTCGAACCCCATTAAAGTCAATGTGAGAAGTTTGCTTTTATTTTTATACCTATACATTCAAGGGGACGTTGTATTTACCATCCAGAAGAGTAAACTGGATACATGGGACAAGTCAGTACAGAAAATTTTACTTTATGAATGACCAGAAAAAAAAATTAAGAGGGTAAAATACTTCATTCCTTTCAATGGATAACTAAGGTAGCAGAGTTGAGGTGGTGGTGACTCTTCTACCTCACTGCCAACTCAACTCTGCTACTTTACAGCCACCTCAACTCTGCTACTTCACAGCCACCTCAACCCTACCTCAAAACCAGCTCCCCTCTTCTCCAAGCTGCGTACATACCTCCCCTGGCTCCCATACTTAGGCTGTCCTTCAGCTGTATAACACGCCTGGTCCAGGAAGTGGGTGATGACGTCACCTTCCTGTGCCGGACCAGGACACAACAGCCTCACTAACCAACTCTCCAGTGCCTGAAGTTCCCTGGGGACCCTGTCATTCAGGAGCAGGGACTGCAGTCACAGCGGTGCCGTGCGGCACCTGCACTCTCCTACCCTCTCCTGCTTGGGCTACGTACATAAGACATCAGCAGCATATTAACCAAACAGGAGAGAAGAGTGCAGGCTGTGCGTTGCTGGAGCAGTGAGCTTCTGATGCAGTTGGCCATGTATCAGGCTGCCTGCATTGAACGTTCACTGAACCTGACAAAAGCAACCAGGGCAGAGAGCAGGGACGGGCAGGGTGGCATCTGCCCCCCGGGCCGGTATTCCCCAGGACAGTATGGGTCCGCACAGCTGTCACTCACTGACAGCTTCCTGCCTCCCCAGCGCTCTTTTCTATGTCACCTAAAAGCGCTGAGAGGCGGGATTGTCCTGCAAGCTGCAGCTGAAGCCCCGCCCCCTTAGCAGACACCTATACTTTTAACTAAAGCCTATGAGGCTTATAGTTAAAAGTTAACTGCTGCGCCTTCTCCCACTGACCACTAAAGGCCGCTCTCTCCCCCCAGCAGTCGCTCCTTCAGTCTGGATAGAGGAGACTGAAGATGGTGGTCTGCAGGGAGCCAGGTAACAACTGGATAGGGGAGATCACAGCATCCCCAGCAGCCGCCCCCCCCCCCCCACACACACACAGCATCCCCCTGCAGCCCCCCATCCTCACACACACACAGCATCCCCCTGCAGCCCCCCCATCCCCACACACACAGCAGCCCCTCCATCCCCACACACACACAGCATCCCCTGCAGCCCCCCATCTCCACACACACAGCATCCCCTGCAGCCCCCCATCCCCCCCACACAGCATCCCCTGCAGCCCCGCCCCCATTCCCCCCCACACACACACACACAGCATCCCCTGCAGCCCCCATCCCCCCCACACAGCATCCCCTACAGCCTCCCCATCCCCCACACACAGCAGCCCCCCTATCCCCCACACACATCATCCCCTACAGCCCCCCATTCCCCCCACACACAGCATCCCCTACAGTCCCCCAGCCCACACCCAGCATCCCCTGCAGCCCCCCATCCCCACACACACAGCATCACCCCATCCTCACACACACACAGAATCCCCATGCGCTCCCCCATCCCTACACACACAGCATCCCCTGCAGCCCCCCCCCCACACACACAGCATCCCCTGCAGCCCCCCATCCCCCCACACACAGCATCCCCTACAGCCCCCTATCCCCCCCCACACACAGCATCCCCCCCACCCCCCCACACAGCATCCCCTGCAGCCCCCCATCCCCCCCACACACAGCATCCCTGCAGCCCCCCCATCCACCCACACACAGCATCCCCTACAGCCCCCCATCCCCAGCCCACACACAGCATCCCCTGCAGCCCCCCATCCCCTTACACAACATCCCCTGCAGCCCCCCATCCCCCCACAGCATCCCCTGCAGCCCCCCATCCTCCCCACAGCATCCCCTGCAGCCCCCCCCCACACACACACACAGCATCCCCTGCTGCCCCCCATCCCCCCCACAAACAGCATCCCCTGCAGCCCCCCCATCCCCACAAACAGCATCCCCTGCAGCCCCCCCATCCCCACACACAGCAGCCCCCGTATCTCCCCCATCCCCCCCACACACACACAACATCCACTGTTTATTATTTTACTAATAGGGGGTGCGCACATGAGAGGGGCGGGGGGATTTTGACATCATGACATCATTCTTATCTATGGAATAACAGATGGATAGGACTGGAGAGGTGAGGGATTCTGGGAGTGATGTCATCATGACATCATTCTTATCTATGGAATAACAGATGGATAGGACTGGAGAGGTGAGGGATTCTGGGAGTGATGTCATCATGACATCATTCTTATCTATGGAATAACAGATGGATAGGACTGGGGAGGTGAGGGATTCTGGGAGTGATGTCATCATGACATCATTCTTATCTATGGAATAACAGATGGATAGGACTGGAGAGGTGAGGGATTCTGGGAGTGATGTCATCATGACATCATTCTTATCTATGGAATAACAGATGGATAGGACTGGAGAGGTGAGGGATTCTGGGAATGGATGGAGTGATAGTAATGTGTCTCTCCATACACAGGATTACACAGTAGTGTAGAAGTCCTCTAGTGGGCGCTGTGGGGCCCCTGGGTGTGAAGGATGGGGAAGAACCCTGAGCCCAATCCCGGGGCCCCTGATACATGAGGAAATGGAGGAAGAGAAGATCCTAGAAGTCACCAACAAGATGGTGGAGCTGCTGAGTGGAGAGGTGAGACTGTGGCTGCTGGGAATGCTGGGACATTATACAGTAACACCACTGGAGGGGTGGGGGGGATGACTGTGTGATCATTGTGTGTGTCAGGTTCCTATAAGGTGTCAGGACGTGGCGGTCTATTTCTCCATGGAGGAGTGGGAGTATGTAGAAGGACACAAGGATCAGTACAAGGATGTGATGCTGGAGGATCAGCAGCCCCTCCCATCAGCAGGTAATAGACAGGACTATATACACACCTCCTCTCTGTATTATCTGGATGGAAAGAATGAATTCAGTCTCTGTATGTGTTCCCTCCAGTCAGATCCAGTAAGAGAACAGCACCAGAGAGATGTCCCCGTCCTCTTCTCCCACAGGATCAGGATCAGGTAGATGGAGATGTTCCCTATGATCTGTACATCCCACCTGACTTCTCCTCCTGTCTGATGACTTTTACAATATTTCTCTCACATCTTATGAATCAGGGGGAAGATGGGAACAATATTAATGCTCCAGAGACAGATGACAGCAGTGATGAGCAGTATAAAGAGGACATCACTACAGGGAAGGATATGAACTATATTAATGCCACAGTCAAGGTGGTAAAAGAAGAAGAGGAGACATACATGAGCGGTGATGAGCAGTATAAGGAGGAAGTTACTGGAGGGAAGAAACTGAAGTGTTTTAATGCTACAGACATTAAGGTAAAGGAAGAGGCTGATGAAGAAGAGACAGATGACAGCAGTGATGAGCAGTATAAGGAGGACATCACTGCAGGTAATCGCCCAGGTGAGTAGTGACCACTAAATGCAGAGAACAGTCACACCTTCTCCTCAGTCACCGGCTGTCACTATTCTGTGTGGAATATTATAAGCTCTGTGTCCTGTCAGTTTTCCAGCTATATAATCATTCAGCCTAAGTTCTAATATAATATAGATGAGGATGTGACGCGGCTGCAGGTAATAACACATGATGTGTGTATAATATATGGAATACAGCCATATAATATGTGTGCGCTGTGCCGCCCTGTAGCTGGGTTGTGCTTCACTATCTGGAGAAAAGTGCGGCACTGCCAGCAGAACATTCCCCGTCTGATGAACATGTCTCCAGGTCTGTTAGAATTTCCCACGCTTGAATAGTCGTGTCCCACCGGCCCCCGGACTGATGGCGCCTGTAGCTTTTATACATTTCCCTCTATTTCAACCTTTAAACTCTGTAACCTGAACTCAAGGTCATAGAGGACTTTTCAACGGGTTTGGCCGATATTCATAACCAAAATCAGCCTGAGAACAACATAGAGTTCCTGCAGATGATGTTATTACCCTTAATGCATAGTGACGCTGGAGTCCTGTTTTACTCTATGAGCCAGATCACACGGAGCAAAAGCATCAGAATTAGCGGAATCTCCACCGGCCTCAGTGTGTCAGTGGGAGAGCTCGCCCGTCTCCGCTTCTCCCATTCTATAATTCTTATTATGTTACATAAAAAAGAGTAACTTTCCATGTCTGCAATATGTTTAAGCTTCTATTACTGGGAAATCAGAGAAATGGTGTTTTCTCCTTTGCAGATGATTCTACCAGGAGCTCAGGGGGACATCAGATCTCCTCAGAGGATCATATCACACAAGATACATATGAGGAGCCGTCCACTATCCCAGATACACCCTCAGCCCCTCACAGCAAAGATCTCTCATCTCATCCTGTTATACAAGTCCCATCTTCTGCTCCATCACAGCAAGCTGACATTTACAGAGAAGACGATGGACATCAAAGAGAAAATACAGGAAAGCCGCAGTTTTTATATTTACAACGTGGAAAATATCTTACAGGAGAGAGGCCATTTTCATGTTCAGAATGTGGCCAATGTTTTACTCGGAAATCAGTTCTTTTTAACCATCAAAGAATTCACACAGGGGAGAAGCACTTTTTATGTTCTGAATGTGGGAAATGTAATCGGAAATCAGATGTTGTTAAGCATCAAAGATCTCACACAGGGGAGAAGCCTCAATTTTCATGTTCACAATGTAAAAAGATTTTTGCTCTTAAAAAATATCTAAAGAGACACCAGAAAATTCACACAGAAGAGAAGCCATTTACATGTTCAGAATGTGGGAAATGTTTTGCTTATGAATCAAATTTTCTTGTACATCAACAAATTCACACAGGGGAGAAACCATTTTCATGTTCAGAATGTGGAAAAAATTTTACTTGTAGATCAAGTCTTCTTAAACATAAACAAATTCACACAGGGGAGAAGCCATTTTAATGCTCAGAATGTGGGAAATGTTTTACTTGGAAAGCAAAGCTTCTTGAACATCAAAGAACTCACACAGGGGAAAAGCCATTTTCATGTTCAGAATGTGGGAAATGTTTTACTCGGAAATCAAATGTTCTTAAACATCCAAAAATTCACAGAGGGGAGAAGCCATTTTCATGTTCAAAATGTGGGAAAAGTTTTACTCGGAAATCAAATGTTCTTAAACATCAAAAAATTCACAGAGGGGAGAAGCCATATTCATGTTCAGAATGTGGGAAAAGTTTTACTCGGAAATCAAATGTTCTTAAACATCAAAAAATTCACAGAGGGGAGAAGCCAGAGGGGAGAAGTTCAGAATGTGGGAAAAGTTTTACTCGGAAATTAAATGTTCTTAAACATCAAAAAATTCACAGAGGGGAGAAGCCATATTCATGTTCAGAATGTGGGAAAAGTTTTATTCGGAAATCAGATCTTGGTAATCATCAAAGAATTCACACTGGGGAGAAGCAATTTTCATGTTCAGAATGTGAGAAACGTTTTACTTGGAAATCAGATCTTACTACTCATCAAAGAATTCACACAAGAGAGAAGACATTTTCTTGTTCAGAATGTGAGAAATGTTTTAGTCACAAATCAAGTCTTCTTGGACATCAAAAAATTCACACAGGGGAGAAGCCATTTTCATATTCAGAATGTGAGAAATATTTTAGTCAAATTAAATATTCTTGAACATGAAAAATTCCCACGAGTAAAAGCCACATTCATGTTCACAATGTGGGAAATGTTTTAGTCATAAATTAAGTCATCTTCAACATCAAAACAATCACACAAGGGAGAACTTATTTTCATGTCCAAAATGTGGAAAATATTTTGCTCTGAAATTAACTCTTTAGCCATCAAAAAATTCAAACAAGGAAGAAGCCTTTTTTTTCAGGTTTAGAACGTAGGAAATATTTTACTCAAAAAATAATCATTGTTGTGCATCAGAGAATGCACACAGGGGAGAAGCCGTTTTCATGCTTAGAATGTGGTAAATGAATATAAAGGATTATAAATAATTATTAAGGAAAATTCCAGTTAAACATAAGAGAACTCACACGGTTGATGACAATATGACTTTATGTTGTAGGAGTAATGCCAGGAGGTGCTGCAGGGGTAATGCCAGGAGGTGTTGTAGGAGTAATGCCAGGAGATGTTGTAGGAGTAATGCCAGGAGGTGTTGTAGGAGTAATGCCAGGAGGTGTTGTAGGAGTAATGCCAGGAGGTGTTGTAGGAGTAATGCCAGGAGGTGTTGTAGGAGTAATGCCAGGAGGTGTTGTAGGAGTAATGCCAGGAGATGTTGTAGGAGTAATGCCAGGTGGTGTTGTAGGAGTAATGCCAGGTGGTGTTCTAGGAGTAATGCCAGGGGGTGTTGTAGGAGTAATGCCAGGAGGTGTTGTAGGAGTAATGCCAGGTGGTGTTGTAGGAGTAATGCCAGGTGGTGTTGTAGGAGTAATGCCAGGTGGTGTTGTAGGAGTAATGCCAGGAGGTGTTGTAGGAGTAATGCCAGGAGATGTTGTAGGAGTAATGCCAGGTGGTGTTGTAGGAGTAATGCCAGGTGGTGTTCTAGGAGTAATGCCAGGGGGTGTTGTAGGAGTAATGCCAGGAGGTGTTGTAGGAGTAATGCCAGGAGGTGTTGTAGGAGTAATGCCAGGTGGTGTTGTAGGAGTAATGCCAGGTGGTGTTGTAGGAGTAATGCCAGGTGGTGTTGTAGGAGTAATGCCAGGGGGTGTTGTACGAGTAATGCCAGGCGGTGTTGTTGGAGTAATGCCAGGAGTTGTGTGAAGGTATATATTACAATATTTTATAATGATTTTACTATTGTCAGGGATTAGTGTGCTTGCTCAGCTCTTTCATTAGCAGCTTTATTTGCACAGTCCTGGCAGGCTTCATCTGCAACTTTGTCGCTTCTTTTTAACCTATGAAGGATCGGGCCTGAAATGGTCTTAATGAGGGAGATAAATTTTATGAATATGACCTATGTCACTTTATTCATTAATAACTTCGGGATGCTTTTACCTATCCGGCTGATTCTGAGATTTTTTTCTCGTGACATATTGTACTTTACATTTCTGGCAAATTGGAGTCGATACTTGTAACGAATTTTTATGAAAAAGAACAAAATAATGTGAAAAATTGCATTTTTCCAACTTTTGAAACTTTTCTGCTTGTATAGAAAATGGTTATGCCACATAAATTATATATTGAATAGCATTAGCAACATGTCTACTTTATGTTGGCGGCATTTATTAAACTTTCAGCTTTTTTTAGACAATAGGAAGTTTTAAACATTAGCAGCAAATTTCCAAATTTTCACTAAAATTTCTAAATCAGATTTTTTTGTTCTGTTTTAAAGTTTATTTGAGGGGACTATATGTTAGCCCCACAAAGCACCCCATTTCAGAAACTGCACCCCCCAAACTGTACAAAAGCACATCCGGAATTTTTTTTAACCCTTTAGGGGAGTCACAGAAATAAAAGTCAAGTGTGTAAGAAAATTAAAAATTTTAGTTTTCTGTGTAGAAATTTTATAGTAATCCAATATATTTCATAATTATAAACCTATTACCAGAGAAATGCACCCCAAAATGTATTGCCCCGTTTCTGCAGTTTATAGAAATACCCCATATGTGGCCGTATTGCGCTATTTCACGCAACCGCAAGCCTCAGATACAAAGGAACGCCTAGTGAATTTCAACGCCTCCGTTATATTTGGTCATTTTTGACTGTACCACTTCAGGTTGGCAGAGGCTCTGGGGTGCCAAAACCTAACAAACACCCCTAAAGGGACACCATTTAGAAAACTGCACCCCTCAAGGAATGTAACAAGGGGTGCGGTGAGCATTTGGACCGCACAGGTGTATCACAGATTTTCAGAACAATGTAGCGTGAAAATGGAAAAATATATTTTTTTTTAACTAAAATTTTTAATTTTTACAAGGGGATAAATAGAAAAAAAACACCAAACGTGTAGCGCAGTTTCTCCCGAGTACAGAAATACCCCACATGTGGACATAAAGTGCCAAGTGGGCGCAGGGAAAGCCTCCAAAGGGAAGGAGCGCCAATTGGCTTTTGAAGGCTGGATTGGCTGGAATGGATTTTGAGGGCCATGTCACATTTACTAAGCCCTCGTGTTGCCAAGACAGTGGAAATCCATTACAAGTGACCCCATTCTGGAAACTACACCCCTCAGGGAATCTACCAAGTAGGGCAGTGAGCATATGGACCCCACTGGTGATGGGCACAAATGTGGAACAATGTGACGTGAAAGTGAAAAATCTAATTTTTTCACTTTCATGGCACAAATGTGCCCGTCATTAAAGAGGACCTGTCACCCCCCGTGCTGGGGTGACAGGCTCCCGACCCCCTGCTAGAGCCCCCTATACTTACCTCATTGCACCGGGTCCTGCTTCTTGAGCTGGTCCGCGCGCGCGCTCCTGAGATGAGTCTGATGCCCATAGAGAATGAATGGTGAGTCCGACGCTTCATTCATTCTCTATGAGCGTCGGACTCATCTCAGGACCCGGTGCGATCAGGTAAGTATAGGCGGCTCTAGAGGGGGGTCGGGAGCCTGTCACCCCGACACGGGGGGGACAGGTTCCCTTTAAGGGGTCCATATATTCACAGCACCCCTTGTTAGATTCCTTGAGGGGTGTAGTTTCCAGAATGGGGTCACTTGTGGGGGGTTTCCACTGTCTTGGCAGCACAAGTGCTCTGTAAATGCGACATTGCATTCATCATCCATTCTAGCCAAATCCAGCCTCCAAAATCCAAATGACGCTCCTTCCCTTCGGAGGCTTGCCCTGCGCCCACATGGCACTTTATGTCCACATGTGGGGTATTTACGGACTCAGGGAAAATTTTTCTACACATTTTGTGTTTTTTTTTTTTTACTTGAGCGAACGGGGTTCGAGTTGATCCTACCCCAAACAATCGGCATTTGATTAGCTGGGGCTGCTGAACTTGGATAAAGCTCTAAGGTTGTCTGGAAAACATGGATACAGCCAATGACTATATCCATGTTTTCCACATAGTCTTAGCGCTTTATCCAACTTCAGCAGCCCCCGCTAATCAAATGCCGAAAGTTCGGGTTCGGATGGACTCGAGCATACTCGAAGTTTGCTCATCTCTACTTTTAACCCATTGTGAAAATGAAAAAAATCAAGACTAGATCAATAATTTAGTGTAAAACATTTAATTTTTTAAACTAAATGTTGGTCTAGCCTTGATTTTTTTTTTAAATTTCCTCAAGGGGTTAAAAGATAAAAAAAAAAACACAAAACGTGTAGGGCACTTGATCACGGTTTTTTTCCATTTTACTGGGTCGCCGGAGCCCGGAACCTCCCTGATCAGCTGTCAGTGGCTTGGTCACGATTGACCAGCCGATGGCAGCGATCGTCTTCGACATGTAACATGCCGGGACTGTATGCTATCTAATCACTATGTCAGTTCATACATCATCCGTGTCAGAGGGCAGGGGGAGAAAAGCTCACAGATTTCTGTGATATTTAGGTGTATTTGAAAAAAAAAAAAAAATTATAAAAAAAAAAAATATATATATATATATATATATGTATATATATAGTGGGCCATAAGTATGGATACATCCTGCTAAAATGGAAGTTGCTGATATTACCTTACCAATTGCGGCATATTAGTACATGGGAGGGCAAAAACACTTGAGGGCAGCTGCAAAGCTGGCATTTTGAATTCAACTTTACTTTTTACAATGGGAAGGGGGTCATTTTTAACGTAGCTATATTCATTATCGAGTTATTGACACGATTGGGATATGGAACAACAACAGTAATTCACTAAAGGATGTGCTCACATTGCTGCCCATTGTGTTGAACTGTCAACGTGATTCTATTCGAGAGCAATACCACAGGAGAAATGCTACCACAGACCTCCTGTATCCGTTATTTCAGGTGCCCCACATCCTGGATCTTCACGGATCACACCACAGCCCTTGGGGGCCATTGCACTGGGCCACGGCGGCCAATCCAATTCCCAGGAAACTACTCATCAAGGAACGTTTGGACCTGACATGCGTGATGTAGTGGTGCACCCAAGGCCGGTTTTAGACTAAATGTGGCCCTGGGCAAAGTTGAAGGTGGTGCCCCAAATACTGAAATATTGTAGCAGCAATTTAAGGTCCCCATACAATCTACTCTTTTGTTGGTGGTATCTGCTGCTCGTGGTGGGTTCGGCCATCAGTGTAAGGTGCATGGGGCTCTCTGGACAGTCCTCTGACAGATGATATCAGTGGACATAGGGGGTTAGACTTGATGGAAAATCAACGCCCAAACTCTTTGTTCTCAGAGAGATAAGCCGCCATCAGATCTCCCATAGAGAACACAAGAACACTCAGCTGTGCCAAACATTCCTGTGTATGGGGAGGACAGGGCCGGATGGGAGAGATAATTGTCAGCTGAAGGATTGTGGCCAGTTTAAGGGACGTATTACACAGCCAGATATTCCGGAGAAGTGAGCGCCAATCTGGTAGAATGGAGCTCGCTTAGAGAGCCTACTACATGGCTCGATTATCGTGCAGCAAAGGCTGATATATATCATTAGTGATGTCTGTGCAATCCTTGCTGTATATAGTAAACAAAAAAGATATATACTACTTGATCACGTTCCCTGGTGTCCTCAGGCCTTGTCTGTGGGATCCGCCAGTCACCGCAGCTGCAGCTCTCATTTCTGGTCCCCTCTCAGCCAATCACTGGCCGTAACAAACAGACAAAGCCTGAGGACACCGGGGAGCGTGATCAGGTAAGTAACAGCTTTATTATGTTATACGCACAATCAGCCAATGATTCTTACACTTGCCAAAAGACAATGATCAGTTGATGACTGTTGTCTTTATATACACAGAGCGATATCGGCCTGACAATTATCGGTCTGTATATTAGGGCCCTTAGTCACATTGAGTCAGTTCTGGACTGCCGCTACTGTTTATATATATATATATATATATATATATATATATATATATATATATATATATATAGCTAGTGGGCACCACTAATAATCACGGAGTGCTAAACAAATGCATATAAGTAGTACATCAACCTCTCAAAAGAAAAAAAAAGCATATGCACAAAAAGTGGTAGCACATCACAAAAATCTTTATTGTAACACTGACATAGATACAAAAATACCACATAACTAAATGAATGTACAGGAGTAGTAAAATGAGGGAGACAACACCCCAAATACGGCTCTACATTAAAAACACTAAAATGTCACCATAAGTCCTGCTGGGGTTCCAGCCGGGACTAATCTACCACTCTGACTCTGGACCGTATGTACAATAACAGAAATCCAACATCTCTACCTAGAACGAGACCCAGTAAAACAAAATATAACCACAAATAATGGAGCATAGGAAAAAAATAGAAATTTTTTTTTTGGAAAAGATCACCATATACAGTCCAGTAGAATGAGAGTCAGACGGGATAAGGAATCACCCCACATGTTCCGCCGTCTGGCGGCTTCCTCAGGAATGTGGGCAGTAAAGTGAGGGGCATAGTATATATACCTATACAACATGTGAAAGCAATTACAGATTAGATGAAAAAATCACAAAAACATCTCAAACATGTCCGGCGCCATCTTGGAAGAGCTGCACATGTGCAGTAGCATCAAGAAGCTGCCACTAGAGGCAGAGGTGTATGGGCTTAAAGAATATGGTAGCCACATATATGAATATAAAAGCGACTGAGAAGTCGGCGCCATTTTGGAGTAGTCACGCATGTGTAGTAGCATTGGAAGACATTGTCACTAGAGGTAAAAGTAACCAGACATGAATATGGCAGTCACTATACATATATAGAGAGAGGTCGGCGCCATCTTGGAGTAGTCACATGTGCAGTAGCATTGAAAGACATTGTCACTAGAGGTAAAAGTAACCAGACTACAAGAATATGGCAACCCCTACATATGTATAGAGAAGCAGACGCCATTTTGGTGTAGTCACGCATGTGTCACTAGAGATAAAAGTAACCAGACACGAATATGGCAGTCACTATACATATATAGAGAAGTTGGCGCCATCTTGGAGTAGTCACACATGTTTAGTAGCATTGAAAGACATTGTCACTAGAGGTAAAAGTAACCAGACTACAAGAATATGGCAACCCCTACATGTGTATAGAGAAGCTGACACCATTTTGGAGTAGTCACCCATGTGCAGTAGCATTGGAAGACATTGTCACTAGAGGTAGAAGTAACCAGACATGTATATGGCAGTCACCATACATATATAGAGAAGTCGGCGCCATCTTGGAGTAGTCACCCATGTTTGGTAGCACTAAAGGACATTGTCCCTAGAGGTAAAAGTAACCAGACTACAAGAATATGGCAACCCCTACATATGTATAGAGAAGCAGACGCCATTTTGGTGTAGTCACGCATGTGTCACTAGAGATAAAAGTAACCAGACACGAATATGGCAGTCACTATACATATATAGAGAAGTTGGCGCCATTTTGGAGTAGTCACGCATGTGCAGTAGCATTGGAAGACATTGTCACTAGAGGTAGAAGTAACCAGACATGTATATGGCAGTCACCATACATATATAGAGAAGTCGGCGCCATCTTGGAGTAGTCACCCATGTTTGGTAGCACTAAAGGACATTGTCCCTAGAGGTAAAAGTAACCAGACTACAAGAATATGGCAATCACTACACATGTATGGAGAAGCCAGTGCCATTTTGGAGCAGTCACGCATATGCATTAACTTTGGAAGACATTGTCACTGAAGGTAAAAGTAACCAGACTACAAAAGTATGGCAATTATCATATATGTATATAGAGAGGAATCTCACCCAGACAGCAGTACAATGACTGCCGAACTCAGTCAGTGTGACACTATATAGGGACCCTGAATCGTAATCGAGCTATAAACTGATGACTGTCCATATGTGTGTGAAGCAAACTTCTCCATACAGACCAAGATATGTTATGGCCATTAATGCCGCTAGAAGGGATATACTTATACAGGCCAACATGAAATGGCCATCAGTATCATTCAAATAGTGCGGATAGTACAAATAGTATATTCAAAGAGTGAATAGGTAGACAGTTGCTAACTGGCGTCGGCAGTATATATAAATGATCTAACGCATGCGCAACAGTAATGATGAATATCTGTATATAAAGTATCATCGGCGATATTAATAAACAATCTGGCGCATGCGCAGCGGCGTAATAGTAAAGTATATCTAAATAAAAAACAAGTAAGATCGTGACGCCGTTCATATTCAATAGAAACATATATAGGGCGGGGACAAGATTACGGATCATGCCCCGTCCAGAATGATTAGCTACGTCATATTGTTATGTTGCTATAGTACTGATCATAATTCAATGTATAGTCCCTTGGCATAATGAGATACGGAGGATTACTGATTTGCTATATCACACACACACACAACATAATTAGATGCGACAAATTACTGAGTAACTATATCGACACACAGCATGATTAGATGCGGCGAACTACTGGGTCACTATGTCACGCATAATGTAATCAGATGTGGCGGATTACTGGGTCACATATAGCGTAGCCGAAATACTGCAATATCACATGTAGTGCCAATCGATGCCGCATAATGTAATGATGTCACATCTGATGTAGTCAAGTGCAATATATTGCTAGAACATCCCATGTGGCATGTCACTATAATGCCACATATGATGTGATAGAGTGCGTAGTGTAGCTGTAATATCGCATTAACATTATAGGATGTGCCGCAGGGGCGGATTAACTTTACCATAGGCCCCGGGCTGTTCACCAAGCCTGGGCTCCCCACCTCACTGTAACTATGGTAGCACTTGACTGGCGTTCATAGTACAGGATAGATAATGTCATGATTTCCTGATTTGTGCAAAATTGCCATAAAAAAAATGTGAATCATGCAAATCATGGCGGAAGTGTAGCCAGGAGACAGTACACCACTGAAAGTATAAGTCTTTTTAGGTGGTCATGGGCCCCCCAGGAGCTCAGGGCCCCGGGCTACCGCCCAAAACGCCCCTATTATAATCCACTACTGGGATGTGGTCCATTACTATGATATGGAACCTCCATACGTATAACACGGTGAAAAATGGCAAGAATCATCATGGACAAATGACCTGGACAATGGGGACCTATTGCTATTCCAACATATAAGGTGAAGTAGTTGCAAATGTAGTAAAAATGAACCAAGACATGGAAGACTGAATATGCAAAAACAGAGCAGAGGCGCTGTGAGTATGCATATGTCTGAGGACAACCACTACTCCATGCCATGTAAAGAAAGTGTTCAGAGGGCTAAACCTAAATGCCCATAAAGATAGGACCTAGTGAAAACAAAATAAGTGTGAGCTTGGCTCCTATCTTGGAAACCATACATGACAATTGTGATCAGCGCATAAATATCAGGAGAAAGTAAAGCAAGTATAATATGTGACCCAAGTATTTAAGTGCAACACAAGGTTAAAAGATATGAAAATAATATATTCTCCTGCATGTGTATGAGCATAAGTGGAAAAAAAAAAAAATACACACATACATATACATATGCACATACATATACACATATAAATAAACAATGAAAAAATTAAGAACCAATATGTCAGTCAATAAGGTGCGAATGTACCGTGACCAGGATGGGAAGATCCCATACAGTCCAACCACGATCCAAATACTGTCCAAACATTTGTTAAAATCTAGTCTGTATCTTCTCCAACCAAGGGGACATCTGATTAGATGTTATTTTATCTGTTAAGGTTGTCCAGAAAATTTCTCTTTCTCCGTTCCCTTCTGGCTTGACTTTGATTTTCACGCATCTTCACAGAGGTATCCTCCCGTGATTCGTATACAAGGGTAGTAGGAATCAGACGCATAAGGCGACACGTATGGATGTATATAACCTTCAAGGAAAGATAAAAAAAAAAGGGGGGGAGTAGGGGTTATTAACATGATGAAAACGAAGAGACAGTATACGTGGGTGTATCCAACCTCAAAAGATAAGGCGATACATATGACCCTAAAGAGTAACCTGGAGGCGGCTAAGGTTAGTCCAGGATTGGAAAAGCCTGGCACTATATTTATGTATATCTTGCAGGATATGTAATTGTGAACAGGAGGCCAACATGGGGGCCCAGTGTGTGACCCCAACCTATATGCCCTATGAAGTCCTCACAGAGGATGACCCAATGATTGTCCATGTGCCTCGTAAGGTCCCCCAAGAGGACAACCCACTACTACATGTCTCCCCCCCCCCGGCACACACATACACACACACCCCACCCCTAGACCCTCCCCCTGACCCTAACACACATGTGTACCCCATCCCAGTGCCTCCCCACAACACTCATGCCATGAAGAGGACCCACACATAGTTGGTACACTATAATATAAAAAGAGAATACTACCTACCAGGTTAAACTACAAAGGTTGGAATATAGCATCAAATCATCTTTTGTAGAACCCTGAGAATAAAAACTCCTCATTCAAGCCGTTTGGTGTTAGAGTGTCCAGTTCGTAAATGTATCGAGACTCCATTCTGAGCAGAGGAGGGACAATGTCACCTCCCCTAACATTGCCATGGATCCTACCCAAAACAGCGACTCTTAGATCTCTTGTACTGCAGTTGTGTTTCATGGGAAAATGTTCAGCCACTGAAGTAAGGGTCTTACCATTTGTCTTGTCACGCCTGGCCAACGAGATTGTAGATAGATGTTTTTGTAGCCGTTTCTTCAGGGGTTGAGTAGTCTGTCCTACATAAGCCATCGGGCAGGAGCACAACAATAGATATACTACATTGTGGGATTTGCAGTTAGCATACTCCCGCAGATTCTTTCTCTGTCCATCCAATGGGTTGACAAACTCATTCCTAGAAATCATAAAGGGGCATACATTACATTCACCGCAGGGAAAGGTGCCCACAATTTTCTGGGGCCTTCTACCCCTGTTTTTTTCAAAATGGCTTCTTACCAACTGGTTCCTCAAGTTCTGGGCCCTGCGTGCGGTAATAGTAGGTTTATGCGAAATAAATTGTGCAATCCTGTTATCGCTCATTAAAATGCCCCAATTTTTTGTTAGCAATTGTCTTACCTCATTCCAATTCTCATTGTAGGTAGTAACCAGTCTGATGATTGGTGGGTCCACTTTGGTTTTAGTTTGTAACAGTTCCGTCCTATCGCTCCTCAAGGCCCGTTGGTAGGCTTTGGACAGCACTCTCTTCGGATAACCCAGAGTCCTTAGTCTCTTTGTAAGGTCCGCTGAAGCCACCTTGAAGTCTGAAAAATCAGTGCAGATCCGTCGTAGTCTAAGAAATTGGCCCGTAGGGACCGCTGTCCGTGTAGAGGCAGGATGGAAGCTTGAGTAGTGGAGGAGGCTGTTTGTAGCTGTAGCCTTTCGATGTAGGCTAGTGTTGATTGTGGATCCCTCCTTTTTTAGGGTAAGGTCCAAGAGCTCGCCAGTTGTCCGCGATTTGTTTGATGTAAGGAAGATGTTCAGATTGTTCCTATTTAGCTCCTCCAAAAACTTATCGCAATCCGCCTCAGAGCCCTGCCAGAAAAAGACGATGTTGTCAATATAACGCTACTGTACATGCCGGGACTGCCGCTACATGCCGGGACTGCCGCTACTGTACACGCCGGAACTGCCGCTACTGCACACGCCAGGACTGCCGCTACTGCACACTCCGGGACTGCCGCTACTGTACACGCCGGGACTGCCGCTACTGTGCATGCCGGGACTGTCGCTACTGTGCATGCCGGGACTGCCGCTACTGTACATGCCGGGACTGTCGCTACTGTGCATGCCGGGACTGTCGCTACTGTACATGCCGGGACTGCCGCTAGTGGTGTAAACACAAAAACTATTTATATGCATTGTTTTAAAAAATAAAATAAAAAAAACACTATATCAGGACCAAATATTACCTCCATACCGTTATTGAAGAAAACACACTATGTATAGGCCAATATTACCGCCATAGAGTGACCACTGCATAATGACACTATATACAGGCCAATATTAGCACCACACAAGGACCACCACATAATGACTCTATATATACACCATATACAGACCAATATTACTGCCATACAGTGACCGCCACATAATGACTCTATATACACTATATAAAGACCAATATTACTACCATAGACTGACCACTGTATAATAACTCTATATACACACTATACAGACCAATATTATGTGGTGGTCACTCTATGGCAGTAATATTGGTCTGTATATAGTGTGTATATAGAGTAATTATGTGGTGGCCACTCTATGGTGGTAATATTGGTCTGTATATAGTGTGTGTGTGTGTGTGTGTATATATTTATATATATAGTCATTATGTGGCAGTCAATCTGGTAATATTGGTCTGTATATAGTGCATAAGTCATTATGTGGCGGTAACTCTATGGCGGTAATGACTATATATATATATATATATATATATATATATATATATACACACACACACACAAGCTATATACAATATTACTGCCATACAGTGACCACCACCTAAAGGACTGAATATCACCTTATTTTTTCTCAATAAAATACACCGTATTACCTTAGTGACATCATCATAAGCTATACATAGGAGTTGCAGCCAATATATATACACACACTCACACACATACTAACACACCCATAAAAAACACATTATACAGATCCAAACCATCCAGTCCATACACTATACACATGACATGTAACACACACTACATTCATCCATCCTACACACTACACACCACATACACAGTAAACTTACTCCATCTAGCAGCATGTAGGAAGTAGTTGTGCATCCCCCTCATGTTCCTTGCAGCAGCAGGCAGCATAGGTAGATGCTAGAATGGTAATGTCTAAATCTCATACCGCAAGAGGACATCCTGACGTCACAAGGTTTACGTGACTTGCTCAGTACACGTGACTGTACAGCAGGCGTGGCTTCGAGCGGCGCGCGCTGCTTATTCAGTTCAGTCTGCTGTGCTATACGGATGCCACGAGGTTTCTTCTTTCTGCGCAATTGTGCCACTTCCAGGTAATTTTTTCTGGTGCATAATGGTGGGTGTAGTAGTGGTCTGGGGGCATCATGGTGGGTGTAGTAGTGGTCTGGGGGCATAATGGTGAGTGTATTAGTAGTCTGGGGGCATAATGGTGGGTGTAGTAGTACATGGGGAGGGGGTGCAAGCAGGCATAATGGTGGGTGTAGTAGTACATGGGGAGGGGGTGCAAACAAGCATAATGGTGGGTGTAGTAGTACATGGGGAGGGGGTGCAAACAGGCATAAGGGTGGGTGTAGTAGTACATGGGGAGGGGGTGCAAACAGGCATAATGGTGGGTGTAGTAGTACATGAGGAGGGGGTGCAAGCAGGTATAATGGTGGGTGTAGTAGTACATGAGGAGGGGGTGCAAGGAGGCATAATGGTGGGTGCAGTAGTACATGGGGAGGGGGTGCAAGGAGGCATAATGGTGGGTGCAGTAGTACATGGGGAGGGGGTGCAGTACAGTATAATGGTGGGTGCAGTAGTACATGGGGAGGGGGTGCAGTACAGCATAATGGTGGGTGCAGTAGTACATGGGGAGGGGGTGCAGTACAGCATAATGGTGGGTGCAGTAGTACATGGGGAGGGGGTGCAAGAAGGCATAATGGTGGGTGCAGTACAGTATAATGGTGGGTGCAGTAGTGATAAGGCCAGGTGATGTGATTTTGCCTACTTGCACCATACCTATATGACTACACCTATATATATATATTGCCCTCTGAAGAGACAGGAGATGATCAGAGCATGATCAGAGGGTGACAGAGAGATGTTCTGGATGAAGAAAAGGCATGCTGGCAGCACGTCAATGAGCACAGCTCCTGGAAAATTATCATTTGTAGTCACAATACACAAGGAGAAGAGAGCCAGTAATCTATAAACAATTTATGGAAAATAACACATTGTGCTAGCTTGACGGCGCAGTACAGGAAACTGCTACCATTTATGGACTGGCCTACCAGAGTGTGACATGTATGTGTCTTGTGACTTGGAACCCCGCCTGTATTAAAATGTTTACATTTCATATGAATACACTACGCATGAGTAGTACCGCCCCATATTCTGTCTATAAAATGTGATTACCATAATAAAACTTGGGCCATTATCCACATTTATAATCCTGATACATTGTCTTATCTGTGTCTGTGATTTATAAGTGACGAGTTGGTAATACTGCAGGTTACAGCTCTAGTCATCAATAGGGAACCATCCATCCTGGGAGGATCTGGCTCCATAGAGTCAGATCAACATCAAAGTGTAACCTTATCAATTTGGCGCCCGAACAGGGACTCAGCCTCTTGCAAACCAGAATGCAGACAGACGGGATGCGGTGATTTATCCGTCATCGGACGCACAGATATGTCTGGCCAGGTAAGAAAAGTTTTTTTTTCCTTACGTACTTTTAGAACGGATCTAATGAGATTCCCGTCACACCTGCGTTCTCTATATGTCTGCAATGCCGGGTCTAATTTGTTAGACAAAGAACTCTGTAACCCAGGATAGGACAAGTTTAAAATAAGATAAGAGATAAGCTGTTGCTGTATTTATGCTGAATTAAGGAAAGGGATTGCCGAACATGATCACTTCTGCATCCTTACGGGGAGGCTGTGATTATTGCTTAACCCTTGTAATACAGCATAACATCGAGAGCAGCTGCAAGATCACAAACAGCAGGCACATAGACTCTTTGTATGAATGGGTTCCTGAACCTGAGAATTATCTGTCCAGAGGATGGTGGAAACAGTACTTGTATTAGTTCCACTCCTTGGGTTTACCGACATACACGGCATGGATCAGTAGATCCGCGGACCATTCTCGCCTCCTAGAAGGAGAGAGCAAAGAGGGAAGGTATCCAAGCGCAAGCAGGAGCCTACTAGACAAGACCTAGACAGGTCTGGAGAGTCCCCGATAAGCTATCTAGGATCAGGGTGAGAATGGGACAGATGTTCACTAAAGAGGAACTCATCATCTTTATGGGAGGGCTATGAGAAGCTGATGTGAAGCTAAGATATAGTTAGCGATGGGCATGAGAGATGCAGTGCAAGACCTAGAGCAGATCTTGAGGAGGTTTGATATGAAGGCAGATACATGTTTTAGCCCCACCAACCTCTGGCTCTCTGACCAATACCTGGGGGTATGCCTTGTGGGTAGGTAACCAGACTTACATGTAACATGCAGGGCAAATCAAGGATTAGAGTTCTAAGAGGGGAGGGTGTAGAGTAGATAGATGAGAGCCAGAGGGTCAGACAGAAGGAAAACATTTAGGATAATGGGTGGGAAGCACAGGTCCAGCTGGGTGGACAAGTACCGGTGACCAACAAAATCTACAGAATATTGTAGTGTGTGTGGCAGACCCAAGCCACATCATTATGTTACACCATTGTACCCAGTTTATATCTATATACAAACTCCAGACCCTGCAAAAAGCCAACCTACCTCCAATGGTGGCGTATAGACCCTATGTTCTGCAGGAATCTTCCCCTTGGTCGGCTGTTGAAGTAGCCCCTGACCTGATAGTAATAATGCCTTTGTGGAGGTGGGCAGCCTAACCTCAAATAGTGTAAATTGCCATATAAGTGAAGATGGACAAGGAGAACAGTCCAGCTCATTGCTAGATATAGTACTGAGAGAGCTGAACGGGTTAATGAATATGCTGGAGGAGTTTAAGTAGCATACAATGATTTTGTGTGTGTGTTATTTGTTTTGATTTTTGAACAAGGTCATCAACCAGCTCTGTGAAGTTAGAGGAAAAAAAAAATCAGAGCTGTTGTCCTCTGTCCTCCTCTACATTATATACTGTTGTATTGCAGCCAGTTTTACTAAATTGGTGTCCCCCTTTAGTAGTATGTTATGTGTTACAAAATGTTGATCATTTTCTGTTGTCCCGATCATAAAACATGTACTTATTTATGTACGCCACTTTTCTGTAATCAGCCCGCAAAGATGGCGTCTGAAAGCCAACCACTCCCCCATATCATCCACGTCTGTATTATAATTGTGACGTCTCAAAACCACGCCCTAAGCCAACACCCCTACATCCGGTTATCTAGTCCGGTGGCCATTTTAACTCCTGGCATTTCTGTCCCCCGCCCATACTGCTTAGTGTCACTGAAGGGGGCGGGCACAGGACTAGCTACTGTTTTGCACATTTATTAATGAATGTTATTACCTGATGGTTAGGAAAGTTAGACAAAGTTTGTTCAAAGAAAAAGCAATGAGACTGTTTGAAAGAGCAGGATCTATTAGACCTGTTAGTGTATAAGATTGTTGTACGTAAGTGTCAGGAGGAGTCAGAGAGAAAAAGCACGTTTATTAGGAATGTCAAGAGAAAAGTGATAATTGGTAAAGATCAAACGCAGAATTTTGTGCATTCCTATGGTATATAAGAGCCCGTAGTAACTTATTACTGTAACTTTTTTTTTAGATATATTTATCCCAATATATATATAATTTTTTGCTAGGTGCATTGAATCCAGCATCTCTGTTGCCTATTGATGTAGATTCAAATGGGGGAGGGGATAGAGGTAAATGGGAGTAGCCCATTTTGATGGTTTTAATTTTTTAAAAACACCGTACAAACTTTTTAACTTATTGTGAAGGATAAAAATGTAATTGAAAGACCAAATATTAATGAATGTTTAAAAGTTTTCATTGTAGATTATCCCAGACCTTTCAAAGATGGATGACACAAGACGCAAGGATATATGGTGACCGCCATGCAGAGTGACGTTCCACTGCAGAAACCGCTCCTGCCATAAGCTGGAGGTGAGGACAATCACTGAGACATGTAAGATGGTTGAAGGTAACTGTGCAGATGTCTATATGAAAACCCACAACTATGGGTTAATTGGCAAATGAGAGATTTGTTTGGTGCCTGGGCATGGCCAATAACTAAAAAAAAAACCCTGTCAAAGAAGAAAAGCTGCCATAGAGCGGCTGACGCAACATTCAGGTTCACACAGTCAACTCCAGAGACGGATGATGGATGAAGCTGCCGATGCTGTGGTTTCTGTGCTCTTCCCAAGGTAACCGTACAAAGTGTACAAGGGAATGAGGAGATGTTTCCGGTCTCTTCCTGAGGTAACCGTACATAGTGTACAAGGGAATGGGGAGATGTTTCCGGTCTCTTCCTGAGGTAACTGTACATAGTGTACAAGGGAATGGGGAGATGTTTCCGATCTCTTCCTGAGGTAACCGTACATAGTGTACAAGGGAATGGGGAGATGTTTCCGGTCTCTTCCTGAGGTAACCGTACATAGTGTACAGGTGGATGGAGAGATGTTTCCGGTCTCTTCCTGAGGTAACCGTATATAGTGTACAGGTGGATGGAGAGATGTTTCCGGTCTCTTCCTGAGGTAACCGTACATAGTGTACAGGTGGATGGAGAGATGTTTCCGGTCTCTTCCTGAGGTAACCGTACATAGTGTACAGGGGGAGGGGGAGATGTGGATCTGTTTGTTTTTAAGTCTTTTCCAGAGACGAGCAGCGACAAGCTGTGAGACCAGCGGATGTAGAGGAGGTACAGGGTAAAGATGGCATCCAATAACTATTTGCCGCCCGCCTTGTATCTCACTGTAAGTTATCTGACAAAACCAGCAGAAGGAAGTCATGTGTAATGTGATGTAGTATCCTCACATTGGGTAGCCCAGGGGACAACAAATATAGCAGAGAGGGTTGTGTAGGGCTGTATTATCTACACCTGTCATAACCCACTGTAAGTAACACCGAAAAGTGCCTGTCTGCATAGTCTGTTCCTGCCTGTTTCAGGGAATGTAAGTGGACGTCATCCACCTGCCACAGGTGGCCTATATAGGTATGTCCTTGTCTGTATTGGTGTCTTCTTTACAGGTCAGCCAAAGCTATGGGAGAGAACAAAGCCAATGTCTGAGGTGATACTAGTGGCCTTAAAAGAAGCGATATAACTAAGGCCAAGAGTCCAAGTGTCTGTAAAGAGGCCTGTCAGTCAAAAGATAGGTTTAAGGTTTAAGGATTTATACCAATGTTACTAACCATTACAAAAAGATCAAATGGTATATTTAAAGAAAAAAAAGAAAAGAGTTTGACACCTTTAATGATGTATGGTATATACTTTGCTTTTATTTCTATGGTGGTTATTTTATGTGTAATATGTGATGATCTCAGTGAGACAAGAGACAATTCAGTAGGATCCAAATATTATATCGGTAATAAGCGCCCAGTTACTTCATATTATTGGTCTTTTATTATATTATTATACTATATGATTATGTACAGGAAGAGATGTGACCATGTGACCAGTCATTAAACCTGTGTGATCTAATCATAAAGATGTTTTCTAGGTACAAAATGAAGTAAAAAGACTAAAAAGAAGTGGAAATTCTGAGAATCCTGTACTGACAAGTGTGAATTCACTATCTGGTTATTATAAGTGAATCTAGTGGTTACATACTAGGTCACATTGTGGAGATTTTATTGCATTTATCTGTTATGCTGTTTTTGGTTTATGTGTCAATCAACTTTTTATTTTTGCTTTTGCTATGAGATAAGATTTGCTCACATCTAAACTTTTCCTTTACAGAAACATTTTTTAAAGTTAGTTGTTGTGACTTTCCAATCCCCACATGTGATAGAGTCACGTCTGTTATATACGGTGATAAGACAATAAAGTTTAGTTATTTTGATAAAATCCGGAGAGGTATTTGTCATATATATATATATGTTGGTTTGGGTATTGATAATAAGCTTTTATTTGTTTTGTTGTAACTAAGCTGTATATTGGCGTATACTGTACAGACTCACCCATTGTTTAGTATTTTCTTTCGGTTATTGCAGATCTACCTACCACATCTGCTGTAAGTTTGTTCCGCCATCTATAACTTTCAATAAAACGTATAGTACTATTTTTGTCTATCCTACGGTGATGCCCATAAACTAATGGGAGTCCTTCAGGGTCTCTTCCAAGTGGTCTTATGCATAATACTGGTCTGTTTGCCACTAAAACTGTTTATGTGTATTCTCTCGTATAAAACCTCGACGAACAAAAAGAAGGTCTACCATCATATAGGTAACTAACGTGATTATTTTTCTTTCTGTGTCACCTGGACATTTCTGGAGGTTGGATGCTAGACTACTACTTGGAGGATGGGTCCACCCCTGGAGAAGATGTGGCCCCTCAAGCAACACTCGCCGGCTTGGGAGAGCATCTGAGGAACCATCTGGCTATTCATCAACTCCAGTGATCCCAGTCCAGGCTTCACGGATGTCAAATGGGGGACTGATAAGGCCAGGTCATGCGATTTTACCTACTTGCTCCATACCTATATGACTACACCTATATATATATACTGCCCTCTGAGTAAGAAGATGATCAGAGCGTGATCAGAGGGTGATAGAGAAATGGTTTGGAAGAAGAAAAGGAATGCTGCCAGCACGTCAGTGAGAACAGCTCCTTGAACTTATCATCTTAGTCATAATACACAAGGAAAAGAGACACTTATCTATAAACAATTTATGGAGAATAACACATTGTGCTAGTTTGACTGCGCAGTACAGGAAACTGTTACCATTTATGGACTGGCCTACCAGAGTGTGACATGTATGTGTCTTGTGACTTGGAACCCCGCCTGTATTGGATGTTTACATTTCATATGAATACACTACGCATGAGTAGTACCACCCCATATTCTGGCTATAAAATAAGATTACCATAATACAACTTGGCCATTTATCCAGGCTTATAATCATGATTCAATGTCTTATCTGTGTCTGTGATTTATAAGTGACCAGTTGGTAATACTGCAGGTTACAGCTCTAGATATATTTAAAAACCATCCTATACCTGGGTATTTGACTTTTCTCCATAGAGACGGGTCAACATCTAAATTTAGACTTATCAAGATATTGTGCCAGCGGCTCTATGGCCAGGTCGAAAAGAAGTGGGGAAAGGGGACAGCCTTGGCGGATGCCCCTTTCCATTTGGAAAGGTGTGGACAACACACCCGGGGTGTGTATGCAGGCAGTAAAGTCTTGGTAAAGCCCCAGCAAAAATACCCTAAAATTACCCTTTATACCAAATTTGTCGAGTACCGACTCCAGCCAGTCACAGCGTACCTTATCGAAAGGACTTTCGGCATCTTGAGTAAGCAGAATAGGCTGATCTCCTGGCTGCTGAGCATGATCTAGAACCCCGAGCACTTTCCTGACATTCACCAATGAAGAGCTGCCCTTAACGAACCCTACTTGGTGTTGCCTTACCAGGCCCGGCAACAAAGATGCCATGAGCTTAGTGAATATCTTTATTAGAGATGAGCGAACCTCGAGCATGCTCGAGTCCATCTGAACCCGAACTTTCGGCATTTGATTAGCGGTGGCTGCTGAAGTTGGATAAAGCCCTAAGGCTATGTGGAAAACATGGATATAGTCATTGGCTGTATCCATGTTTTCCAGGCAACCTTAGAGCTTTATCCAAGTTCAGCAGCCCCAGCTAATCAAATGGCGAACGATCGGGTTCGGATGGACTCGAACCCGAACCTGGTTCGCTCATTTCTAATCTTTATGTCTTGGTTAATTAATGAAATTGTTCTATATGACCCAGGCTCCATGGGGCACTTGCCTGGTTTGGGCAACACTTTGATATATGTTTGTTTTGCCATAGGGGAAATATGACCTGTGTGCAGAATTTGGTTAAAATAGTCAGTCAACACCAGGGCTAGGTCATCAGTTAAAGCTTTAAAGAATTTGCTAGAATAGCCATCCGACCCTGATGCCTTTCTATTGTGCAAGGACTTAATAGTGGCCACCACCTCCTCCCCAGTGACATCCGCGCTTAAAAAATCATTTTCCTCCTCTTGTAGGGAAGGTAATTGCAATCGTTATAGGAAAGTTATGCTGTCTGATTGTTGTGGAGGGGGAGGGGAGTATAGGTCAGTATAATAAGTAGTTAAGATATCATTAATCTCATGAGGGTGTTTAGTGATATGTCCCCTATTGTCCCTAAGGGCCATTATGTGAGACGGTGTGTCTGCCTTTTGCCAAACGGGCTAAAAGACACCCAGCTTTATTCCCTTGCCTAAAGAGGTTAGATTCCATATCAGATCTATACATCCGTTCTTGTCGATCTCATAGGCCTCTCTCGCTTCCTGCCATTTGGATGTGGAAAGGGGAGAGAGGTATCGTAAAAATTGGGCATATGCCTCCTGCTGAGCCGTGCTGGCCAAAGGATATTGAGCGGCAATTTTTTTCTTCATGGTGCCATGGTATGCCATGCTGTTTCCCAGTATAAAGTGTCATCTTGCCTATGTTCTCTATTGTCTAACTTCAGCAACCAACCTCATAGGAGTTCTATAAAGGATTCACCCCTCGTCAGATATGAGGGAAATCTACACACAAAGTCACGAGCGAGGGGGAGTGAGGTGTGAAGTTCTATGGAGATAGAGGAATAATCTGAAATAACCATCTCTTTAATGTCTACCCCCAAGAGCCTCAATGTGACAAATGGACTCGTTAAAACATAATCCGTTTGTCGTTCGCCCGTGCGCTCGCCCCTCCATCAGCCTTGCCCTTTCAGTCTAATGTCACATTCGCCACTGAATTTAGGTCACCCCCTACTAACTTCCACAGTTCCCCATCTGCCTGCGACTTATTCGTCAGGGTATCATAAAATAGTCGGTTGTCACCATTGGGCCCATAGACATTGTATATGCTCAATTTCTGATCCCTATGATCCAGGACTATGTGCAAATAGCAGCCACTATCATCT
The DNA here is from genome assembly GCF_027789765.1 of Dendropsophus ebraccatus. NCBI lineage: Eukaryota > Metazoa > Chordata > Amphibia > Anura > Hylidae > Dendropsophus > Dendropsophus ebraccatus. The sequence continues at coordinate 191,180,878 of NC_091456.1, read as the reverse complement.
ATTGTCTGTGAGAGGAGTTGAAAAGGGAAACACTTGTAAATCAAAGTGAGAACCCCCGCCTTTCCCTCAACCGCTGGAGAGCCATATACATTTCCCACCCATAATTTGTTCATCCTCTCAAAATCCCCGGATTCTAAATGAGTTTCCTGTAAGAGGACAATATTGGGGCGATATCGTTTTAAATGGCGCAATACCTTCATGTGTTTATGGGGGGATTTAAGACCCTTGACATTCCACGTAAAAAAAGTGATAGAGTCAGCCATTAAAGAATTGGTAAGTGAGAAACTAAGGACAGGAAAGGTGAGTATCCATATGTGTAGATGGTAAAGAGAACATAAATGATCCTCATTCTCCTTTTTCAGGTATGTGATTCTTTGCTCCACTTATTATTGCTGGGTAATATTCTGTACAGGTATGCTAGGGGTAGTAGTTCTACACACAGTCTCTCCACTAATTATTGCTGGGTAATGCTCCGTTATAGGTATGCTGGGGGTAGTAGTTCTGCACACAGTTTCTCCACTTATTATTGCTGGGTAATATTCTGTACAGGTATGCTAGGGGTAGTAGTTCTGCAAACAGTCCCTCCACTTATTATTGATAGGGGTGGTAGTTCTGAACACAGGAAATACAGGACAAGTGTCTGTAAGCATTCAAGAGGAGCACAGGAGGAAACTGTGGATGATTAACCCCTTAACGACATCGGGCGTAAATTTACGCCCCCGCGCCCTGGTACTTCGTGCAAATGGACGTAAATTTACGCCCGATGTTTCCCCGATCGCTGTGTGTTCGCACACAGCGATCGGGGAATATGGCCTGCTATAAAACATAGCAGGCCATCTTAGCTTCTCGGCACGGGGTGTGGTTAACACCCCCCGTGCTTACAATCGTCGCTATTGGCTGATCAATTCAGATCAGCCAATAGCGGCGATCGGAACCTTTTCAGGTCATCGGTGACCCGATGACCCGGAAAAAATGACGGTCGGTGCTGTCCGAGGACGGCACTGACCGCCATTACTGTGAAAAGTAATTTTGGTCATGGTGCCACCGGCCCGATCGGCGTGAACGGCCGACCGATACCGGGCGGCCGTTCACGGCGATCGGGCCGGTGCCACGGTGATCAAAGCCCCCCAAAGTAATAAATACCTGCTCTGGACCCCTCAGCTAGGTAGCTGATTTTTTCCAATTTTTTTTTTTTCGATTTTCCGCACCCTATTGCCGCTGAGTGTTGATCAGCATCGCACGAAAGTGCGCTGCTAATCAGCAACTCCTCCTTTTTGGCGTAGGCTGTTTTTTTTCTATATCCTACTGCCACGGTCTGCTAATAAGTACCGCACATAAGTGCGACATTTATCAGCAACTCCTTTGTTGGCGTAGGTTTTTTTTTTTAATACTTACTGTAAAAAAACACGTAAAAAACACTACATTACACCACACTACATTGAATAAAGTTTGACACTACACTACTACATACCCCATATACTAATCCCCGTATAAAGATGACCCCAAGGGTGTTTTTGGCGTCAGAGGGATACGTTATTATTGCCTCCGACACCGAAACCACCAGTGAGGATGAATGGGGGGATCCTTTTTTCCTCCATTCATCATCCAGTGACGTGTCTGGGGGTAGCGTACAGTACGCTGCCCCCAGACACGTCTTTTCCACCAGTACCGTCCCAATAAGAGATGACGGTATGGCGTGAAATTCTACAAACTCTGTGAGCGTACCTCAGGGTACACTTACAGATTTCGGGTGCGTGCACACTGCGGAATGGAGAAGGAAAACCCTTCGTGCATTCCACAGCCGGTACCCGCCGGCGGACTGATGCAGGCGCGCGTCTCCACCCGTGTCATAGACTCCATTCTATGCACGGGCGGATTCCATCGTCCATCCAAAGAATGAATACGTTCGATGGAGAGCGGAATTCGCCTGTGCATAGAATAGAGTCTATGACACGTGTAGAGACGTGCGTGCCCGCATCAATCCACCGGCAGGTGCCAGCTGCGGAATGCGTGAAGGGTTATCTGTCGCGATTCCGCAGTGTGCACGTAACCTTAGAGTGTATGTAGGAAGAGACACCCGAATCCAGCCCCCAGATGCCCCCTCCCCCCCATCCTCTGAGTTAGTGGGAAGATCGTCCGGGAACTGATCTTCCCACTGCTGGATAAAGGTTACCACCCGTACGGGGATAACTTTTATACCAGCACCCCCTCTTCCGGTCCCTCGCTGCCCTGTAGCTTGCAGCACGATCTGAACATATCAGAAGTAGTAATAGAGCCCTAATATTTAGCAGCCATGGAGCGGACCCAGCACTTCTGAACATGAAGGACCCCGTATCGCACCAGGGCAACATTTTCCAGGTGACGTCCCCCACACTGGAAAACAGGAGACCCCAGAAGAAGTGCAGAGTGTGGGGTAATAGGGGGATCAGGAAGGACACCATTTTCCAGTGTGACACCTGTCCTGATCCCCCCGGCCTCTGCATATTGGATCGCTTCAAGGCGCACCACACGTCATTGGGGTTCTACATTTTCTAAATTCTGTCCCTCATTCCTATTTCAGGGGTCACGTTGATCCGGGGATTATTCTGATTGCCAATATGGAGTCAGGAAGGAATTTTTTCCCTGTGATGAGGCTACTGTCGTCTGCCTCACAAGGGTTTTTTACCTTCCTCTGGATCAACACAGGTTGAATTTGATGGACACCTGTCATTTCCAACCTTATAAACTAATAATTGGCCTAATACCCCCAAATAAATTAGAATTGTCCCTTTCCCCCAGCTAAATAGATATGGCCGCCATTCCCATTAGAGGATGCCATGATGCAATTACAAAGCCTCTGTGCGGCCAGGACAGTAGAAACCCCCCACATGTGACCCCATTCAGGAAACCACACCCCATAAGGAATCTAACAAGGGGTGCAGCGGGGATATGGCCCCCTGGTGACGGCCACATTTGGGACGTGAAAATGAAAAAATCTGTATTTTTTATTTTCACACCACATGTTCTACATATGTGCCCGTCACTAGTGGGGTCCATATGCTCACTGCACCCCTTGTTAAATTCCTTATGGGGTGTAGTTTCCAGAATGGGGTCACTTGTGGAGGGTTTCTACTGTCCTGGCAGCACATGTGGGGTATTTTCGTACTCGGGAAATTACCTTACACGTTTTGTGTTCATTTTCTTTTTTAACCCCTTGTGGAAATGGAAAAAATCAAGGCTAGACCAACATTTAGTGTAATTTTTTTTAAATTTTTTTACTCTAAATCATTGATCTTATCATGATTTTTTCATTTTCACAAGGGGTTAAAAGATAAAAAAAACACTAAATGTGTAGAGCAATTTCCCCTGAGAACGGAAATACCCCACATGTGGACATAAAGCGCCATGCGGGTGCAGGGTAATCCTCCGAAGGGAAGGAGCGCCATTTGGTTTTTGGAGGCTGGATTTGGATGGAATGGATTTCGAGGGGCCATGTTGCATTCAAAAGGCCCCTGTGTTGCCAAGACAGTTGAAACCCCCCACAAGTGACCCCATTATAGAAACTACACCCCTCAGGGAATGTCAAAAGGGGTGTAGTGAGCATATGGACCCCACTGGTGACAGGCACAAATGTGGAACAATGTGGCATGAAAATGAAATATTACATTTTTTACACTATAATGTTGGTTTAGCCTTGAATTTATCATTTTCACAAGGGGTTAAAAGAGAAAAAAAAAAACACAAAATGTGTAGAGCAATTTCCCCCGAGTCCGTAAATACCCCACATCTGGACATAAAGCGCCATGTGGGTGCAGGGCAAGCCTCCGAAAGGAAGGAGCGCCATTTGGATTTTGGAGGTTGGATTTGGCTGGATGATGAACGCCATGTCGCATTTACAGAGCCCTCGTGCTGCCAAAACACTGGAAACCCCCCACAAGTGACCCCATTCTGGAAACTACACCCCTCAAGGAATCTAACAAGGGGTGCAGTAAGTATATGGACCCCTTGATGACGGGCACATTTGTGCCATGAAAGTGAAAAAATGAAAATTTTCCCTTTCATGTCACATTGTTCCACATTTGTGTCCGTCACCAGTGGGGTCCATATGCTCACTGCACCCCTTGTTAGATTCCTTGAGGGGTGTTCCAGAATGGGGTCACTTGTGGGGGGTTTCCAGTGTCTTGGCAGTGTCTTTATGTCCACATGTGGGGTATTTCCGTACTCGGGAGAAACTGCGCTACATGTTTTGTGTCTTATTTTTCCTTTTGTCCCTTTAAGAAAATGAAAAATTGAAGGCTAGAACAACGTTTTAGTGTAAAAAATAAATTTTAATTTTTTCACGCCATATTGTTGGGAAAATCTGTGAAGCACCTGTGGGGTCCAGATGCTCACCACACCCCTTGTTACATTCCTTGAGGGGTGCAGTTTTCTAAATGGTGTCCCTTTAGGGGTGTTTTTTAGGTTTTGGCACCCCAGAGCCTCTGCCAACCTGAAGTGGTACAGTCAAAAATGACCAAATATAACGGAGGCGTTGAAATTCACTAGGCGCTCCTTTGTATCTGAGGCTTGTGGTTGCGTCAAATAGCGCAATAGGGCCACATATGGGGTATTTCTATAACCTGCAGAAACTGGGCAATCAATATTGGGGTGCATTTCTCTGATAATAGGTTTATAATTATGAAAAATATTGGATTACAATAAAATCTCTGCACAGAAAATTTAAATTTTCAAATTTCTTACACACTGAGGGCCACATGTATCATCCGGCAGACGGATGATTTTTGGCGGAAAGTGCCGATTTGCGTATTATTTTATACGCAAATGGCCGATTTGCGAATAAAATAATCGCAAATCGGCACTTTCCGCCGAGTACGCCAGGGGGCGGAAAGTAGGCGGGAAGTGGGCGGAACGGAGGGCGCGGACTCGGAGTCCACGCGATTTATCATCCGTTCCGCCCAAATGTACGCCGAAAACCTACTCCAGTCCTCAGCTGGCGTAGGTTTTCGGCGGTGCGCACCAGCGCGCACAGGATTTATGTACAGGCAGTCCGCCTCTACATAAATCCCCGTACTGCCGGAGCTGCGGGGGCATTTTTAAGTCCGCCGTAAAAAACGCCGGACTTAATAAATGCCTCCCTTAGCTTTTATTTCTGTGACTCCCCTAAAGGGTTAAAACACTTTCTGGATATGCTTTTGCAGAGTGGGGGGGTGCAGTTTCTGAAATGGGGTGCTTTGTGGGGCTTTCTAACATACAGTCCCCTCAAATACACTTTAAGGCTGGATTCACACTACGTATATTTCAGTCAGTATTGTGGTCCTCATATTGCAACCAAAACCAGGAGTGGATTAAAAACTCAGAAAGGATCTGTTCACACAATGTTGAAATTGAGTGGATGGCCGCCATATAATGGTAAATAACGGCCATTATTTCAATATAACAGCCGTTGTTTTAAAATAACAGCAAATATTTGCCATTATATGACGGCCATCCACTCAATTTCATCATTGTGTGAACAGATCCTTTCTGTGTTTTTAATCCACTCCTGGTTTTGGTTGCAATATGAGGACCACAATACTGACTGAAATATACGTAGTGTGAACCCAGCCTGAACCTGAACAGGTCCCTAAAAATACCTGATTTTGAAATTTTACAGAAAATTTGGAAATTTGCTGCTAATGTTTTAAGCTTCCTATTGTCTAAAAAAAATGAAATATAGTTTAATAAAAGCCGCCAACATAAAGTAGACATGTTGTTAATGCTATTTAATATATAATTTATGTGGCATAACCATTTTCTGTATAAGCAAAAAAGTTTCAAAGTTGGAAAAATGCATTTTTTAAAAAATTTTCACGTTATTTTGTGTTTTTTTTTCATAAAGATTTGTTATAAGTATCGACTCCAATTTACCAGAAATGTAAAGTACAATATGTCACGACAAAACAATCTCAGAATCAGCCAGATAGGTAAAAGCATCCCGAAGTTATTAATGAATAAAGTGACACTGGTCATATTCATAAAATTTGTCTCTGTCATTAAGGCCATTTCAGGCTTTGTCCTTAAGGGGTTAATGCTGTGTGTGTGTGTGTGTGTGTGTGGGGGGGGGGGGGGGGTAACACTGCCCCTGTAGAGTGGCTGATTTCCGAGTCAATGTTGGGAGCAGTAGTCTCTTGAATAGGTCTGTTATGAGGGCTGGAGGCTGCTGTGAACATGGATGGTGCAAGTATGGTGGGGGTGGGGCACAGCACTGTTATTAATCCGCGCCGGCAAGATGGCGCCTGGCACCCGCGGCACCTCGTGGAGTCCCCTGTGTAGCGGTGGTCTGGTCAGACCTCTGGCAGACTGAGCCTGCTCTCCTTCCCTACCTGTGAGTACTGCTGCCAGGGCGTTCTGTTGTGTGGCGGTCAGCGGTGCCGTGTGACAGGCACGTTCCCGGCAGGTAATGGAGGCTGGTGATCCGGTTCTGTAAGGGCGCTTCTCTGCTATGTGCTCCCCCTCTGTCAGGGCAACCAGGGTGGTCGTGGGAGATGGTCTGTCACCAGTTTGGGCAGTTTACAGCGAAAAACTGACAGGGCAGGCGTGAGCTCCAGCACCTCTGTCCTCACATGCCTGCCCCAGAACCGGAAGTCCTTCAGTCCTTTCTCACCTCAGTCTCCTCAGTAGGCCTCTAGCAAAACATGGCTAAGATGAGATTGCTTTGAAAGAAATAATACACTCCTTGGTTTGGGGTCTTTAGCTGGGGAGCCATGACAGCAGCTCCCTCACAGAAATCCTCTCAGGACTCCATCTCCTCAGGGGAATAAACTCTTCCCTGATTGGGCAGAACACAACAGAAAAGCTTTGATACTGGACAGTGATTGGCCAGATCACTTGAGGCACCCAGCTCACTGATTGGTTAGGGGAATATCTTCCCACACATAAATGAGAGTTGGTCAGTTAACCCTTTCCTTCAGCTGTGCAAACAATGCATGCAATACAGTGACATCACAAATCTTATACAATACTGTACAGGATGGGAGATGGCGGTGCACTGCCTGTACTACTACTGTACTGTATATGCACTCCAGCAATCTTATACAGTACAGGAAGGGAGATGGTGGTGCACTGCCTGTACTACTACTGTACTGTATATGCACTCCAGCAATCTTATACAGTACAGGATGGAAGATGGTGGTGCACTGACTGTACTACTACTGTACTGTATATGCACTCCAGCAATCTTATACAGTACAGGATGGGAGATGGTGGTGCACTGACTGTACTACTACTGTACTGTATATGCACTCCAGCAATCTTATACAGTACTGTACAGGATGGGAGATGGTGGTGCACTGCCTGTACTACTACTGTACTGTATATGCACTCCAGCAATCTTATACAGTACAGGATGGAAGATGGTGGTGCACTGCCTGTACTACTACTGTACTGTATATGCACTCCAGAAATCTTATACAGTACAGGATGGGAGATGGTGGTGCAGGGCCGGCTCCAGGTTTTGGTGGGCCCTTGGGCGACAGAGCCTCAGCGGGCCCCTTTGTATAGTAAATCATGTGGCATCACTTTTAGAGGGTCTCTATCTCTGCATTCTGTGTAGGTATACAGCAGTGTATTATATACTTATTATCTTCCTGTATGAGTGTGTATATATCTCCCCATTCTGTGTAGGTATACAGCTGTGTATTATATACTTATTATCCCCCTGTATGAGTGTGTATATATCTCTCCATTCTGAGTAGGTATACAGCAGTGTATTATATACACACTCATACAGGAGGAGGATAATAAGTATATAATACACTGCTGTATACCTACACAGAATGGAGGGGTATATACATACTCATACAGGAGGGGGATAATAAGTATATAATACACTGCTGTATACCTACCCAGAATGGGGAGATATATACACTCATACAGGGGGATAATAAGTATATAATTCACTGCTGTATACCTACACAGAATGGGGATATATATACACACTCATACAGGAGAAGGATAGTAAGTATATAATACACTGCTGTATACCTACACAGAATGGGGATATATATACACACTCATACAGGAGGGGGATAATAAGTATATAATACACTGCTGTATACCTACACAGAATGGGGATATATATACACACTCATACAGGAGAAGGATAGTAAGTATATAATACACTGCTGTATACCTACACAGAATGGGGAGATATATACACACTCATACAGGAGAGGGATAATAAGTATATAATACACTGCTGTATACCTACACAGAATGGAGATATATATACACACACTCAAACAGGAGGGGGATAATAAGTATATGTCTCTCCATTCTGTGTAGGTATACAGCAGTGTAATATATATATCATACATTCTGTGTAGGTGATCAGCAGTGTATTATATACTTATTATAATACACTGCTGATCACCTACACTAAATGGAGAGAAAAAATTAGCAATACAACAGTGGATTTATTGCATATTGTGACTCCCCCATGGAAAGTAAAGGGGAAAATCTGCAATAAATCCACTGCAGCAGATATGCCACAGGTCACCCTACCTTCCTACTCCCAGCACACACAGACAGATATTCATACACAACACCTGCATAGACTTACACACACAACACTAGCATACAGACTTACACACACAACACCTGCATACAGACTTGCACACATATGCATGTATACTCAGTCACACATACACTCACCTCTGTATCTGTCAGTCCTGTTACATCTTCTCCCTGGGCCGCTGTGAAGGGGTGAGGAGACCCAGGAATACAGGAGGGGGCCGGGAAGCATAGCACAGGCAGCACTGTGGGGAGGCTTCTGGGCCCTGACCTGCTGTTTGGCCTCTACAGGCTGCCGTGCATTGAGCCCCGCCCCCCTCTCCTCTGGTCCGACGTTGAGAGACTGAGGCCTGGAGGAGCCACAAAATGACTTAAGTGGCTCACCAGCGCCCCCCTCATCCCTGCGCCCGGCTCACAGCCTCAGGTAATGATTGTGTGCGCTCACCACCTGCACACAGTGCGATGTGTGTCAGTGTGTGAGCGCAGTGAGAGGGGAAGAAATGGTGTGGGCAAGTGCAGGGGGGCCCCTTGAGGCACTGTGGGCCCCGGCACTTGCCCGAGTATGCCTGGTGCTGATGCCGGCCCTGTGGTGGTGCATTGCCTGTACTACTACTGTACTGTATATGCACTCCAGCAATCTTATACAGTACTGTACAGGATGGGAGATGGTGGTGCACTGCCTGTACTGTATGTGCCTCCAGCAATCTTATACAGCACTGTACAGGATGGGAGATGGAGGTGCACTGCCTGTACTACTACTGTACTGTATATGCACTCCAGCAATCTTATACAGTACTGTACAGGATGGAAGATGGTGTTGCACTGCCTGTACTACTACTGTACTGTATATGCACTCCAGCAATCTTATACAGTACTGTACTGTATGTGAAGCCTCACTAGTGCTAAACTCACCAGGTACAACCCACCATCCACGCTTGCAAAAAACGTTTGGATACCGAGTAAAGTTCGAATTCCAAACGTTACTTCTGGGTAAATTTTAGTTTGAATACTGAACAGTTCAAATTCAGAAACTTTTGATCACCGAGGTATTATTATATACAGTAGTACCTTGGATTAGGAGCATAATCCGTTCCGGGACCGCGCTTGTAATCCAAATCCACTCTTAAACCAAAGCAAATTTTCCCATAAGAAATCACTGATATGCAGACAATTGGTTCCACACCCCAAAAATAATGATTTTTTTTTATTCTGAATAACATGTAGAACAGATGAAACAAACAATGAGAAACAGCAGAATATGTGATATTATAAGTTACTGTACAGTATAGCAGCATCTGGTGTATAATGTATAGTAACTGTATAACCCTGATAACACAGCAGATGGATATGTGATATATTAGTTACTGTACAGTATAGCAATCAGCATGTGGTGTATAATGTATAGTAACTGTATAACCCTGATAACACAGCAGCTGGATATGTGATATATTAGTTACTGTACAGTATAGCAATCAGCATGTGGTGTATAATGTATAGTAACTGTATAACCCTGATAACACAGCAGCTGGATATGTGATATATAAGTTACTGTACAGTATAGCAGCATGTGGTGTATAATGTATAGTAACTGTATAACCCTGATAACATAGCAGCTGGATATGTGATAGATAAGTTACTGTACAGTATAGCAGCATGTGGTGTATAATGTATAGTAACTGTATAACCCTGATAACACAGCAGCTGGATATGTGATATATTAGTTACTGTAAAGTATAGCAATCAGCATGTGGAGTATAATGTATAGTAACTGTATAACCCTGATAACACAGCAGCTGGATATGTGATATGTTACTGTACAGTATAGCAGCATGTGGTGTATAATGTATAGTAACTGTATAACCCTGATAACACAGCAGCAGCTGGATATGTGATATATAAGTTACTGTACAGTATAGCATCATGTGGTGTATAATGTATAGTAACTGTATAACCCTGATAACACTGATATCACTGATATGCAGACAATTGGTTCCACACCCCAAAAATAATGATTTTTTTTTATTCTGAATAACATGTAGAACAGATGAAACAAACAATGAGAAACAGCAGAATATGTGATATTATAAGTTACTGTACAGTATAGCAGCATCTGGTGTATAATGTATAGTAACTGTATAACCCTGATAACACAGCAGATGGATATGTGATATATTAGTTACTGTACAGTATAGCAATCAGCATGTGGTGTATAATGTATAGTAACTGTATAACCCTGATAACACAGCAGCTGGATATGTGATATATTAGTTACTGTACAGTATAGCAATCAGCATGTGGTGTATAATGTATAGTAACTGTATAACCCTGATAACACAGCAGCTGGATATGTGATATATAAGTTACTGTACAGTATAGCAGCATGTGGTGTATAATGTATAGTAACTGTATAACCCTGATAACATAGCAGCTGGATATGTGATAGATAAGTTACTGTACAGTATAGCAGCATGTGGTGTATAATGTATAGTAACTGTATAACCCTGATAACACAGCAGCTGGATATGTGATATATTAGTTACTGTAAAGTATAGCAATCAACATGTGGAGTATAATGTATAGTAACTGTATAACCCTGATAACACAGCAGCTGGATATGTGATATGTTACTGTACAGTATAGCAGCATGTGGTGTATAATGTATAGTAACTGTATAACCCTGATAACACAGCAGCAGCTGGATATGTGATATATAAGTTACTGTACAGTATAGCATCATGTGGTGTATAATGTATAGTAACTGTATAACCCTGATAACACAGCAGCTGGATATGTGATATATAAGTTACTGTACAGTATAGCAGCATGTGGTGTATAATGTATAGTAACTGTATAACCCTGATAACACAACAGCTGGATATGTGATATATAAGTTACTGCACAGTATAGCAATCAGCATGTGGTGTATAATGTATAGTAACTGTATAACCCTGATAACACAGCAGCTGGATATGTGATATATAAGTTACTGTACAGTATAGCAGCATGTGGTATATAATGTATAGTAACTGTATAACCCTGATAACACAGCAGCTGGATATGTGATATATTAGTTACTGTACAGTATAGCAATCAGCATGTGGTGTATAATGTATAGTAACTGTATAACCCTGATAACACAGCAGCTGGATATGTGATATGTTACTGTACAGTATAGCAGCATGTGGTGTATAATGTATAGTAACTGTATAACCCTGATAACACAGCAGCAGCTGGATATGTGATATATAAGTTACTGTACAGTATAGCATCATGTGGTGTATAATGTATAGTAACTGTATAACCCTGATAACACAGCAGCTGGATATGTGATATATAAGTTACTGTACAGTATAGCAGCATGTGGTGTATAATGTATAGTAACTGTATAACCCTGATAACACAACAGCTGGATATGTGATATATAAGTTACTGTACAGTATAGCAATCAGCATATGGTGTATAATGTATAGTAACTCTATAACCCTGATAACACAGCAGCTGGATATGTGATATATAAGTTACTGTACAGTATAGCAGCATGTGGTATATAATGTATAGTAACTGTATAACCCTGATAACACAGAAGCAGCTGGATATGTGATATTATAAGTTACTGTATAGTATAGCAATCAGCATGTGGTGTATAATGTATAGTAACTGTATAACCCTGATAACACAGCAGCAGCTGGATATGTGATATTATAAGTTACTGTACAGTGTAGCAATCAGCATGTGAAGTATAATGTATAGTAACTGTATAACCCTGATAACACAGCAGCTGGATATGTGATATATTGTATAAGTTACTGTACAGTATAGCAGCATGTGGTGTATAATAACTGTATAACCCTGATAACACAGCAGCAGCTGGATATGTCATATATAACGTACTGTACAGTATAGTAGCATGTGGTGTATAATGTATAGTAACTGCATAACCCTGATAACACAGCAGCTGGATATGTGATATATTGTATAAGTTACTGTACAGTATAGCAGCATGTGATGTATAATGTATAGTAACTGTATAACCCTGATAACACAGCAGCTGGATATGTGATATATTGTATAAGTTACTGTACAGTATAGCAGCATGTGGTGTATAATAACTGTATAACCCTGATAACACAGCAGCAGCTGGATATGTGATATATAACGTACTGTACAGTATAGTAGCATGTGGTGTATAATGTATAGTAACTGCATAACCCTGATAACACAGCAGCTGGATATGTGATATACTGTATAAGTTACTGTACAGTATAGCAGCATGTGGTGTATAATGTATAGTAACTGTATAACCCTGATAACACAGCAGCAGGTTGTAGATACAGGGAGGAACTGCAGATCCCCATAATGCAGGAGTGTAGTACAACAGGCTAGAATAGAGAAGCAGGGCTGCTGTCAGAGGTCTGTGTGGTCACATGACAGCAGTGGGGAAGGGGTGTGTGTTCAGTATGGACCAATCAGGAAGTGAGAATCACAGAGCTGTGCAGGAGGACAGTGACAGAAACTTCTCTATACAGCAATGTGTATAGCTGAGTGTTAGGCCTAATTCACACGTCAGTATTTTTCATCCGTTTTCCTGGACCAGGAAAAACGGAATCCATTACAACCCATTATTTTCAATGGTGCTATTCATACATACAGTTTTTTTGCGGATCCGCAATCCGTGACAAAAAAAAGGACATGTTGTAATATGGTTTGTAATTACGGAACAGACACCCCAATAGCAGTCTATGGAGAGTACAAAATTTGCGGAGAGTACAGTGCAATCCGCAAAACCATCGGTATCACGGATCCGTTTTTTGTGACATCACCATGCTCTTCCTGCCAGAAATATCCTGCCTGATAGAAATGACTCTTTGCGGATCCGCAAAAAAATGATAAAAATACAGAACACAATACGGATTGCGGATGAAAAATAGAGGATCCAGATTTTCAACCAGGAAAACATATGGACTTGTGAATAAAGCCTAAGTGCAAGCACATTATAGCAGCAGTGTGTATAGCTGAGTGTAAGTGCAGGCACATTATAACAGCAGTGTGTATAGCTGAGTGTAAGTGCAGGCACATTATAACAGCAGTGTGTATAGCTGGGTGTAAGTGCAGGCACATTGTAGCAAGAATGGAGAGGATGACAGAGACTGTAGGGGAAATGAAGGAATGAGCAGGGTATATGTGGGCATATAAATGCAGAACTCTCTGTCCGGGGAGAGAGGGGTTACAGATATTGCAAGATTACCTCCACAATCCTGTCCCCTGATGCAAACCCCAGCCTGAAATGGGTCTGCTATGATTTGGAAGGTGAGAGAGACTTCCAACAGGGAAACTGTGAGCTCTTCTTGCAAAACGCTCTTAACCCTTTCCCGCACGAGGATGTAACTGTACGTCCTTGCGCGGGTGCGGGCATTCAGAGCAGGGCCGCGCGGCGACCCCGCTCTGACCCAGGGACCGCCGGTATTAGCAGGCACGGTCCGAACGCCGTGCCCGCTAATACAGTAATCAGATGCAGCTGTCAAACATGACAGCTGCATCCGATTGCCGGATACAGCATTTCCCTGGTGTCTAGTGGCGAAGATCGCTCCTTCGGGACGTTGTCCTAGAGGAGCGATCTCCGTTACTGAAGCCGGCCGGGGACCGCTCCAAGATGGCGCTGTCGCCGGCTCGGCACTCGTTTGTTTTCGGCTGCAGAAGCCGAAAGCAAACGAGTGCCGATCTCATTGATCTTTGCGGTATATCTATACAGCAAAGATCTCAATGAGAGATCAAAGTGTATATACTAGAAGTCCCCCAGGGGGAATAACCCTAACCCCAGAGGGAATAACCCTAACCCCAGGGGGGAATAACCCTAACCCCAGGGGGGGAATAACCCTAACCTCAGGGGGGAATAACCCTAACCCCAGGGGGGCTTCTAGTATATGTGTATAAAAAAAAAAATAGTAAAAAGCCCCCTCCCCTAATAAAAGTCTGAATCACCCCCCTTTTCCCAGGTTTTAAATAAAAGTAAATAAACAAACATGTTTGCTATCGCCGCGTGCGTAATCGCCTGAACTATTACTTAATCACATTCCTGATCTCGCACGGTAAACGGTGTAAGCGCAAAAAAATCCCAAAGTGCAAAATTGCGCATTTTTGGTCGCATCAAATCCAGAAAAAATGTAATAAAAAGCGATCAAAAAGTCGTATATGCGCAATCAAGGTACCGATAGAAAGAACATATCATGGCGCAAAAAAATGACACCTGACACCCCATAGACCAAAGGATAAAAGCGTTATAAGCCTGGGAATAGAGCGATTTTAAGGAACGTATATTTGTTAACAATGGTTTGAATTTTTAACAGGCCATCAGATACAATATAAGTTATACATGTTACATATCGTTATATATATTTTAATCGTAACGACTTGAGGAACATATATAACAAGTCAGTTTTACCTCAGGGCGAACGGTGTAAAAATACATACCCCCCAAATAAAAGAAATGCGTTTTTTTTTTTCAATTTCACCACACATTGAATTTTTTGCTGGTTTCGCAGTGTACTTTATGGAAAAATTCAGCCTGTCATTGCAAAGTACAATTAGTGACGCAAAAAATAAGGGCTCATGTGGGTCTGTAGGTGGAAAAATGCAAGTGCTATGGGCTTATATACACAAGGAGGAAAAACCGAAAACCCAAAAACGAAAATTAGCCTGGTCCTGAAGGGGTTAATCCAAGTAACTCTTAAACCAAGGTACCATAATATATATATATATATATATATATATATATATATATATATATATATATATATATATATATATAGTGGGATGAAGTTTGGATACACCCTGATAACAATGGCAGTGGTTGCTGATATCACTTTACCATTTGTGGCATAGGAGGGGGAAAACATTTGAGGCCAGGTGACGCCCATCTGCCAAGCCGCCATTTTGGATTCAACTTTTTCAATGAGAAGGGGGTCATGTGACACATCAAACACATAGAGAATTGCACAAGAAAACAATGGTGGGCTCATTTTTAACATAGCTTTATTTATTATTGACATGATTTTTTAGTGTTACAGCCATTAACACCTCGCAGGGGTTGTCCAGACATAGTTTGTCCAGTTGTAGTTTTGCAGCAGCTGGAGGGCGGAGGGTTCCCCATTCCTGGTTTACACAATAGGTTCTGTTCAGTGATGAGGCAAACTTTTATGTGATTAGTGACGTTATACAAAACTAACAGTCCGACAGTAACCCACACTGGACAGACCCCTCCAAATGTGCTGGAACACAAAAACTGCTGGTGTGGTATATGGGCTATGAAGATAGTGGGGCCATTCTCCATCAATGGAAACCTAAGTCCCACCGGGTATCTGCAATTGCTCCGTGATGATGTGTTTCCCTCTCTGTGCACTGAAGCCGGCACATTCCCTTAGTTCTTCCAGCAAGATGGTGCACCACTACATTACGGATGTCAGTTCCGAACATACCTCGATGAGCAGTTTCCTGGGAAGTGGATTGGCCGCCGTGGCCCAGTGGAATGGACGCCGAGGGCTGTGGTGTGATCCGTGAAGATCCAGGATGTGGGGCACCTGAAACAACGGATACAGGAGGCCTGTGGTAGCATTTCTCCTGTGGTATTGCTCTCGAACAGAATCACGTTGACAGTTCAACACAATGGGCAGCACTGTGAGCACATCCTTTAGTGAACTACTGTTTTTGCTCGATAATGAATGGAGCAACGTTTTTCTTGTGCAATTCTCTGTGTATGAGGTGTCATACACATAGAGAAGTAAAGTTGAAAAAAGTAAAGTTGAATCCAAAATGGCGTCTTTGCAGATGGCTGCCATGGGCCTCAGCTGTCCTCAAATGTTTTTCCCCTCCAATGTACTAATATGCCAGGGTATATACCAGGGGTCCTCAACTGGCGGACCGCGGTCCGAACCCGGATCGCGGAGGCCAGCTGTCCGGACCCCTGGCCAGACTCGACAACCGCCCGGATCCGGCGGCCCCCATGTGTCCCGCTCCTCCACCGCAATGCCTCCCGTCCCATAGGCGTACTGTCCTTAGATTTCAGTACGCCTGTGGGGCTGGGGGCAGTGTCGACCTGGCCGCCTGCTGAAACGCGCTCTCTGAGGACGTCCCAGGGATTTCCCAGCAGGGCACACATCAGTGACCTCAGTGTGCGCCGCCGTCCTGTACTTCCGGTAGAGCAGGCCGGCGGCATACACTGAGGTCACTGGTGCTCGCTCTACTGGGGAAACCCTGGGACATCCCCAGAGAGCGCGTATCAGCCGGGGGTCGGGCCGGAGACAGGAGAAAAGAAGACAGGCTGGGCGGGGAAGCGAGGTGCTAGGTGAGTTGTGGTTTTTTTTGTACAGGGGGGCTATATGGGAGGGGGAGAGCGCACAGGGGTGCTATATGGGAGGGGGAGAGCGCACAGGGGGGCTATATGGGAGGGGGAGAGTGCACAGGGGGGCTATATACTACAGGGGGAGCGCACAGAGGAGCTATATGGGAGGGGGAGAGTGCACAGGGGGGCTATATACTACAGGGGGAGAGCACACAGGGGGGCTATATACTACAGGGGAGAGCGTACAGAGGGGCTATATGGGAGGGGGAGAGCGCAGAGTGGGGCTATATACTACAGGGTGAGAGTGCACAGGGGGCTATATAGGAGGGGGAGAGTGCACAGGGGGGCTATATGGGAGGGGGAGAGTGCACAGGGAGGCTATATACTACAGGGGGGAGCGCACAGAGGGGCTATATGGGAGGGGGAGAGAGCACAGGGGGGGCTATATACTACAGGGAGGGTGCACAGGGGGGCTATATACTACAGGGGGAGAGCACACAGGGGGGCTATATACTACAGGGGAGAGTGCAAAGAGGGGCTATATGGGAGGGGGAGAGCGCACAGTGGGGCTATATACTACAGGGTGAGAGTGCACAGGGGGCTATATACTACAGGGGAGAGTGCACAGGGGGCTATATACTACTGGGGGAGAGCGCACTGGGGGGGTGCACAGGAAGCTATATACTACTGGGGGAGAGCTCACAGGGGGGGCTATATACTACTAGGGCAGTCACCCCCTTTGTACCTAATTTCAAAGGGCTGGTGATGGAGAAAAAATTTCAGTTTTCCCGCTAATAAGCAGCAATTCTGTATGTAAATAGTTGAACAACATTTGTGAAAAGTAACAAAACACGTTTCCTACTGATGTTCAGCTCGGACCTTCACCTGACAATAGACCCCGGTAAGTGGACCTTCACTAAAAGTTGTTGAGTACCCCTGTTATATACTAACATCAAGCACCCTGTATATGTAAGCATATATATACACACACACACATACTTAATATATTTATCTATAACTATGTATACACCTAAAATACCACAAAAATCTGTGATCTTTTCTCCCCCTCCCTTCCGACACGGATGATGTAAACAAGTCCCTATCTGCAACTTTGTAATATCTGGAAGGATAATCACAGTGAGTTCATCAGTAACATGATCTTAGTTTAATCCTCCCAGCATTAAAAAGAAGCGACAAAGTTGCAGATAAAGCCTGCCAGGACTGTGCAAGTGAAGCTGCAAATGAAAGAGCTGAGCAAGCACACTAATCTCTGACAATAGTAAAAATCATTATAAAATATTGTAATATATACCTTTCAAACACCACCTGGCATTACCCCTACAGCACCTACTGGCATTACTCCTACAACAAACAGTCATCACTCATGTGAATTCTCTTTATAATTATTTACAATCCTTTATATTCATTTACCACCAGCATGAAAACGGCTTCTCCCCTTTATGCATTCTCTGATGCTTAAGAATTATTTTTTGAGCAAAACATTTCGTACATTTTAAACATGAAAACGGCTTCTTCCTTGTTTGAATTTTTTGATGGCTAACGAGTTAATTTCAGAACAAAATATTTTCCACATTCTGAACATGAAAGTAAGTACTCCCGTGTGAATGTTTTAATGTCGAAGACGACTTAATTTTTGACTAAAACATTTCACATATTGTGAACATGAAAGTGGCTTCTACTTGTGGGAATGTTTTGATGTTCAAGAATATTTGATTTGACTAAATTATTTACCACATTCTGAATATGAAAATGGCTTCTCCCCGTGTGATTTTTTTTGATGTTCAAGAAGACGTGATTTGCGACCAAAACATTTCTCACATTCTGAACATGAAAATGGCTTCTCTCCTGTGTGAATTCTTTGATGTTTAACAAGACTTGGTTTCTGAGTAAAACATTTCTTACATTCTAAACATGAAAATGGCTTCTCTCCAGTGTGAATTCTTTGATGTTTAACAAGATCTGATTTATCAATAAAACATTTCCCACATTCTGAACATGAAAATGGCTTCTCCCCTGTGTGTATTTTTTGATGTTTAAGAAAACTTGATTTGTGGCTAAAACATTTCTCACATTCTGAACAAGAAAATGGCTTCTCCCCAGTGTGAATTTTTTGATGACTAAAAAGTTGTGATTTCAAAATAAAACATTTCCCACATTCTGAACATGAAAATGGCTTCGCTCCTGTGTGAATTTTTTGATGTCTAACAAGATTTGCTTTGTGAGTAAAACATTTCTTACATTCTAAACATGAAAATGCCTTCTCTCCAGTGTGAATTTTTTGATGTCTAACAAGATCTGATTTCTGAATAAAACATTTCCCACATTCTGAACAAGAAAATAGCTTCTCCCCGTGTGAATTTTTTTTATGTTCAAGAAGATGTGATTTGCGACCAAAACATTTCTCACATTCTGAACATGAAAATGGCTTCTCCCCTGTGTGTATTTTTTGATGTTTAAGAAAACCTGATTTGTGGCTAAAACATTTCTCACATTCTGAACATGAAAATGGCTTCTCTCCAGTGTGAATTTTTTGATGTCTAACAAGATCTGATTTCTGAATAAAACATTTCCCACATTCTGAACATGAAAATGGCTTCTCCCAGTGTGAATTTTTTTGATGTTCAAGAAGATGTGATTTGCGACCAAAACATTTCTCACATTCTGAACATGAAAATGGCTTCTCTCCTGTGTGAATTCTTTGATGGTTAACAAGATCTGATTTCTGAGTAAAACATTTCTTACATTCTGAACATGAAAATGGCTTCTCTCCAGTGTGAATTCTTTGATGTTTAACAAGATCTGCTTTATGAATAAAACATTTCCCACATTCTGAACATGAAAATGGCTTCTCTCCAGTGTGAATTTTTTCATGTTTAACAAGAACTGATTTATGAATAAAACATTTCCCACATTCTGAACATGAAAATAGATTCTCCCCTGTGTGTATTTTTTGATGAGTAAAAAAATCTGATTTCTGAATAAAACATTTCCCACATTCTGAACATGAAAGTGGCTTCTCCCCTGTGTGAAATTTTTGATGACGAAAAAGATGTGATTTCTGAATAAAACATTTCCCACATTCTGAACATGAAAATGGCTTCTCTCCAGTGTGAATTCTTTGATGTTTAACAAGATCTGATTTCTGAATAAAACATTTCCCACATTCTGAACATGAAAATGGCTTCTCCCCTGTGTGATGTTTTTGATGTTTAAGTTGACTTGACTTGCAAGAAAAACACTTCCCACATTCTGAACATGAAAATTGCTTTTTCCCTGTGTGAATTTTATGATGTTTGAGAACATTTGATTTCAGAGTAAAACATTTTTCACATTCTGAGCATGAAAATGGTTTCTCCCCTGTGTGAATTTTCTGATGTCCCTTTAGATATTTTTTAAGAGCAAAGATCTTTTTACATTGTGAACATGAAACCTGAGTCTTTCCTGTATTTTCTCTTTGATGTTCATCGTCTTCTCTGTAAATGTCAGCTTGCTGTGATGGAGCAGAAGATGGGACTTGTATAACAGGATGAGATGAGAGATCTTTGCTGTGAGGGGCTGAGGGTGTATCTGGGATAGTAGATGGCTCCTCATATGTATCTTGTGTGATATGATCCTCTGAGGAGATCTGATGTCCCCCTGAGCTCCTGGTAGAATCATCTGCAAAGGAGAAAACACCATCTCTCTTATTTCACAGTTATAGAACCTTAAAGAGTCACTGTCGTATTTACTTTTTTTTTTTGCAGAAATCAATAGTCCAGGCGATTTTAAGAAACTTTGTAATTGGGTTTATTAGCCAAATCTGCCATTATCTGCATTTGAAAAGCCTTTTACCAGCCCCCCCCCCCCCCCGCCCTCCCCTTTTCCATCCACTGCAAAAAATCAGGAAATTGTGACTTGTTGCATCAGACGTACCCTGTCTGTTCTATAGAGAGGGGAGAGGGGAGGGGAGAGGAAGGAGTTAGCCGGCAGCAGAAAGCAGATAACAGATTATTACAGGCACAGAGCTGGGTGACAGCTGTAATCAGAGCTCAGAGAGGTCAGTGGTGACTGTCAGAGGAGATAAAGGGTGAGGGATTTGTAGATTAACTCTTTGTTGTCCTGTTTTGGTCTTTTATTTTGCTCTCTCCATAGGAGAACAATGAAGACAGGAGGGAGAGCTTCAAACTGCTTTTTCATGATAAAAATGCATTTTTCGGCTAATAAACCTAATTACAAAGTTTCTTAAAATCACCTGGACTATTGATTTCTGCAAAAAAAATTTCATGACATGACACTTTAACCTCTTAAGGATGCATGACGTACCCGTATGTCAGGCGCCCGCAAGAGGTGTTCAGAGTGCGGCGACCCCACTCTGAACCGCCGCTTGTCGCGGGTATTAGCGGGCACGGTTCGATCGCCGTGCCCGCTAATACAGTAATCAGATGCAGCTGTCAAAGATGACAGCTGCATCCGATTACTGTACGCAGCACTTCCCTGGTGTCTAGTGGCGGAGATTATTTACTTTTATTTATAACCTGGGAAAAGGGGGGTGATTCAGACTTTTATTGGGGGAGGGGGCTTTTTACTAATAACACTTTTTTTTTTTTTTACACATATACTAGAAGCCCCCCTGGGGTTAGGATCATTCCCCGGGGGAACTTCTAGTATATACACTTTGATCTCTCATTGAGATCTTTGCTATATACTTATACAGCAAAGATGAATGAGATCGGCACTCGGATGCTTTCGGCTGCTGCAGCCAAAAGCATCCGAGTGCCGAGTCGGGATCAGCGCCATTTTGGCAGAGACCCCGGCCAGAGCAGGATGTGTGGATTGCTCCTCCAGGACAACATCCCGGAGGAGCAATCCACCCCACTAGACACCAGGGATGACGCTGCATACAGTAATCGGATGCAGCTGTCAACTTTGACAGCTGCATCTGATTATTGTATTAGCGGGCATGGCGATCGGACCGTTCCCGCTAATACCCGCAGTCTTGGGCTACACGCGGCACCTGGGACCGCGGCGGTTAAGAGCGGGGTCGCCTCGCGTCCCTGCTCTGAACACCTCTTGCGAGCACATGACGTACGGGTACGTCATACATCCATAAGAGGTTAAAGTGACTGTATCGCCAGGCCCAGGCTGAAGCACTGGAGGCGGCCGACCCACCATTAGTGGGAAGAAACCCCAGCCCCTCCATGACCCTTAGTGGGTTTCCTCCCAATAAGGGTGGGTCGGCCGCCTCCAGTGCTTCAGCCTGGGCCTGATGGTACAGTCACTTTAAACATATTGCAGACATGGAAAGTTACTCTTTTTTATGTAACATAATAAAAATTATAGAATGGCAGAAGCGGAGACGGGCGAGCTCTCCCACTGACACACTGAGGCCGGTGGACATTCCGCTAATTCCGAGGCTTTTGCTCCGTGTGATCTGGCTCATAGAGTAAAACAGGACTCCAGCGTCACTGTGCATTATGGGTAATAATATCATCTGCAGGAACTCTATGTTGTTCTCAGGCTGATTTTGGTTATGAATATCGGCCAAACCCGTTGAAAACTCGTTGACCTTGAGTTCAGGTCTTATAGAGTTTAATGGTTGAAATAGAGGGAAATGTATAAAAGCTACAGACGCCATCAGTCCGGGGGCCGGTGGGACACGACTATTCAAGTGTGGGAAATTCTAACAGAACTGGAGACATGTTCATCAGACGGGGAATATTCTGCTGGCAGTGCCGCACTTTTCTCCAGATAGTGAAGCACAACCCAGCTACAGGGCGGCACAGCGCACACATATTATATGGCAGTATTCCATATATTATACACACATCATGTGTTATTACCTGCAGCCGCGTCACATCCTCATCTATATTATATTAGAACTTAGGCTGAATCAGGCCCGCATCTGCCATGAGGCGAAGTGAAGTCTTCGCCTCAGGCGGCAGCTCCCACGACCCTGCAGGGGGCGGCACTGGCCGCCCCTGCACAGTGAGCTTTCATGCATATATTATATGCCTGACCTCTCACTGACTACAGGAGCAGAGAGATCAGCCATAGACTGATGTCTCTGCTCCTGTAGTATTCCGGGGCGTGCTACGCTAATAGCGTACCGCACACGGAATATACGTGCAGAAGAAGGGACTCCAGTGTGATGCCGGACTCCCTGCTCCTGCACTATAGGAGCGCCCCCTGCTGTCAGCTGTGTCTGTGTCCTTATTAGGAGGCACACACAGCTGACAGGAGGCTCAGAGCAGGGAACTATCAGCTTTCTGCTCTGTGCCAGTCACTTCTAGATCACAGGCTGTGTTAGTGCTGCGATCTAGAAGTGATCTGGAGCAGCCAGTGATGTCTTCCTGGTCAGGCTGCTCTATGAGATCTGTGATCAGCCTAACAGGAAGTGACCAGGAAGCCACAGGGACAGCGGGGGAACGAGTGGTGAGGTGAGTAGCTGCTGGCCTGTTTTTTTGTTTTACTTTACTGAGATGGGGGGGGACAGGAGATGGATGATACAGGGGGAGATTGTGGGGACACAGGAGATGGATGATACAGGGGGTGATTGTGGGGAGATGGGGGGGGGGCACAGGAGATGGATGATACAGGGGGTGATTGTGGGGAGATGGGGGGGGCACAGGAGATGGATGATACAGGGGGTGATTGTGGGGAGATGGGGGGGGCACAGGAGATGGATGATACAGGGGGAGATGGGGGGGACACAGGAGATGGATGATACAGGGGGTGATTGTAGGGAGATGGGGGGGACACAGGAGATGGATGATACAGGGGGTGATTGTGGGGAGATGGGGGGGGGCACAGGAGATGGATGATACAGGGGGTGATTATGGGGAGATGGGGGGGGCACAGGAGATGGATGATACAGGGGGAGATGGGGGGGACACAGGAGATGGATGATACAGGGGGTGATTGTAGGGAGATGGGGGACACAGGAGATGGATGATACAGGGGGTGATTGTGGGGAGATGGGGGGGCACAGGAGATGGATGATACAGGGGGAGATGGGGGGGACACAGGAGATGGATGATACAGGGGGTGATTGTAGGGAGATGGGGGGACACAGGAGATGGATGATACAGGGGGTGATTGTGGGGAGACACAGGAGATGTATGATACAGGGGGTGATTGTGGGGAGATGGGGGGACACAGGAGATGTATGATACAGGGGGTGATTGTGGGGAGATGGGGGGACACAGGAGATGTATGATACAGGGGGTGATTGTGGGGAGATGGGGGGACACAGGAGATGGATAATACAGGGGGTGATTGTGGGGAGACACAGGAGATGGAGGGACACAGGAGATGGAGGGACACAGGAGATGGATGATACAGGGGGAGATGGGGGGGACACAGGAGATGTATGATACAGGGGGTGATTGTGGGGAGATGGGGGGGACACAGGAGATGGATGATACAGGGGGTGATTGTGGGGAGATGGGGGGGACACAGGAGATGGATGATACAGGGGGAGATGGGGGAACACAGGAGATGGATGATACAGGGGGTGATTGTGGGGAGATGGGGGGACACAGGAGATGGATGATACAGGGGGTGATTGTGGGGAGATGGGGGGACACAGGAGATGGATGATACAGGGGGTGATTGTGGGGAGATGGGGGGACACAGGAGATGGATGATACAGGGGGTGATTGTGGGGAGATGGGGGGGACACAGGAGATGGATGATACAGGGGGTGATTGTGGGGAGATGGGGGGGACACAGGAGATGGGGGGACACAGGGGGTGATTGTGGGGAGATGGGGGGGACACAGGAGATGGATGATACAGGGGGTGATTGTGGGGAGATGGGGGGGACACAGGAGATGGATGATACAGGCAGGGCTGGGACAAGGAGTTTCGGTGCCCTAGGCAGAGAGGGCAAATGGCGCCCCCCCCCCCCCCCACACACACACACACAAAAGTGATATAACTGTATAAAAAGACATATATACACATTTTTAAATACAATAAGTTCAGGTTCACACAAACCTAAAAGCTTGCTATTTGAATGCTGATGGTTGAAGAAGATGGATGCATAGGCTGCATCCATCTTCTCCAGCCACTAGGATTGTACTGTAGTATTAATTCTGCAACTCTGTGCCCCATATAGTAGTTAGGCCAACTCCTGTGCTCCCCTATATAGTCCCCACATAGTGTATAATGTCCACACAATATAGCCCCCACATACTGTATAGTGCTCACATAGTATAGTACCCACAGAGTATAGCCCACACATAGTTTATAATCCCCACAAAGTATAGCCACATAGTGTATAGTCCCAATATAGTATAGCCCCCCATATTGTATAATCTCCACACAGTATAGCCCCCACATAGTGTATAGTGACCACAGAGTATAGCCCCCACAGTGTATAGTGACCACAGAGTATAGCCCCCACATAGTGTATAGTGACCAGAGTATAGCCCCCACATAGTGTATAGTGACCACAGAGTATAGCCCCCACATAGTGTATAGTGACCACACAATATAGCCCCCACATAGTGTATAGTGACCACAGATTGTGGGGAGATGGGGGACACAGGAGATGGATGATACAGGGGGTGATTGTGGGGAGATGGGGGACACAGGAGATGGATGATACAGGGGGTGATTGTAGGGAGATGGGGGGACACAGGAGATGGATGATACAGGGGGTGATTGTGGGGAGATGGGGGGACACAGGAGATGGATGATACAGGGGGTGATTGTGGGGAGATGGATGACACAGGAGATGGATGATACAGGGGGAGATTGTGGGGAGATGGGGGGACACAGGAGATGGCTGATACAGGGGGTGATTGTGGGGAGATGGGGGACACAGAAGATGGATGATACAGGGGGTGATTGTGGGGAGATGGGGGACACAGGAGATGGATGATACAGGGGGTAATTGTGGGGAGATTGGGGGGGACACAGGAGATGGCTGATACAGGGGGTGATTGTGGGGAGATGGGGGACACAGGAGATGGATGATACAGGGGGTGATTGTGGGGAGATGGGGGGGACAGGAGATGGATGATACAGGGGGTAATTGTGGGGAGATGGGGGGGGGACACAGGAGATGGCTGATACAGGGGGTGATTGTGGGGAGATGGGGGACACAGGAGATGGATGATACAGGGGGTGATTGTGGGGAGATGGGGGGGGACACAGGAGATGGCTGATACAGGGGGTGATTGTGGGGAGATGGGGGGACACAGGAGGAATATGAGGAGATGGGAGGATTATGGAGGGCACAGGAGGAATATGAGGAGATGGTGAGACACAGGTGGGGGGGATTATGATGAGATTGGAGGATTATGAGGAGATGGGGGACACAGGGATTATGACTACAGGAGGAGATGGGGGGATTATAACTGCCTGGGGGGATTATGACTACATGAGGAGAATGGGGATTATAATAGTGTGGAGCCTAAAATGTCTGTCCAATAGATGCTGCGGGGATCATGGCTAACAGAAGTCTTCATGATGGAGTCTGATCCGAATGGAGAAGAAAAGAGAAAGTGAACAACTCTGATGAGAGAAGACGTCGGCTGTGAGTCACTGGATGTAACTGCACCCTGATCACTATACTGTCACTGTGTGGGGGTAATGCTGGACTCTATACAGTGTTTTTTATTCAGTAGCAGTACTGGTGGTATTGATCAGTCATTAAGCAGAGGTAGCGAGTTCAGGATGTGGCGGAATTTTTCCCTTGTAGTGGTAATAATGGTGATAGTATTTAGTCACTATGGAGTGGTGATATGCAGTCATTATGTGGTGGGATTATTTGGTGTTTATATAATGTTGATCTCAGTTGGGGGGGGGGGCGCTATTTCTGTTCTCGCCTCAGGCAGCAGAACAGCTAGAATCGGCCCTGGGCTGACTGATTATATAGCTAGAAAACTTAAAGGACACAGAACTTATAATATTCCACACAGAATAGTTACAGCCGATGACTGAGGAGAATGTGAGTGACATCACTACTCACCTGGGCGGTTACCTGTAGTGATGTCCTCCTTATACTGCTCATCACTGCTGTCATCTGTCCCTTCTTCATCCGCCTCTTCCTTTACCCTAATGTCTGTAGCATTAAAACAGTTCAGTTTCTTCCCTCCAGTAACTTCCTCCTTATACTGCTCATCACTGCTGTCATCTGTCTCTTCTTCTTCTTTTGCTCTTATGTCTGTAGCATTCATATAGTTCAGATTCTTCCCAAAAGAAATGTCCTCCTTATACTGCTCATCACTGCTGTCATCTGTCTCTTCTTCATCCGCCTCTTGGTTTACCCTAATGTCTGTAGCATTAAAACAGTTCAGTTTCTTCCCTCCAGTAATTTTCTCCTTATACTGCTCATCACTGCTGTCATCTGTCTCTTCTGTCTCTTCTTCATCCGCCTCTTGGTTTACCCTAATGTCTGTAGCATTAAAACAGTTCAGTTTCTTCCCTCCAGTAATTTTCTCCTTATACTGCTCATCACTGCTGTCATCTGTCTCTGGAGCATTAATATTGTTCCCATCTTCCCCCTGATTCGTAAGATGTGAGAGAAATATTGTAAAGTCATCAGACAGTAGGAGAAGTCAGGTGGGATGTACAGATCATAGGGAACATCTCCATCTACCTGATCCTGATCCTGTGGGAGAAGAGGACGGGGACATCTCTCTGGTGCTGTTCTCTTACTGGATCTGACTGGAGGGAACACATACAGAGACTGAATTCATTCTTTCCATCCAGATAATACAGAGAGGAGGTGTGTATATAGTCCTGTCTATTACCTGCTGATGGGAGGGGCTGCTGATCCTCCAGCATCACATCCTTGTACTGATCCTTGTGTCCTTCTACATACTCCCACTCCTCCATGGAGAAATAGACAGCCACGTCCTGACACCTTATAGGAACCTGACACACACAATGATCACACAGTCATCCCCCCCACCCCTCCAGTGGTGTTACTGTATAATGTCCCAGCATTCCCAGCAGCCACAGTCTCACCTCTCCACTCAGCAGCTCCACCATCTTGTTGGTAACTTCTAGAATCTTCTCTTCCTCCATTTCCTCATGTATCAGGGGCCCCGGGATTGGGCTCAGGGTTCTTCCCCATCCTTCACACCCAGGGGCCCCACAGCGCCCACTAGAGGACTTCTTCACTACTGTGTAATCCTGTGTATGGAGAGACACATTACTATCACTCCATCCATTCCCAGAATCCCTCACCTCTCCAGTCCTATCCATCTGTTATTCCATAGATAAGAATGATGTCATGATGACATCACTCCCAGAATCCCTCACCTCCCCAGTCCTATCCATCTGTTATTCCATAGATAAGAATGATGTCATGATGACATCACTCCCAGAATCCCTCACCTCCCCAGTCCTATCCATCTGTTATTCCATAGATAAGAATGATGTCATGATGACATCACTCCCAGAATCCCTCACCTCTCCAGTCCTATCCATCTGTTATTCCATAGATAAGAATGATGTCATGATGACATCACTCCCAGAATCCCTCACCTCCCCAGTCCTATCCATCTGTTATTCCATAGATAAGAATGATGTCATGATGACATCACTCCCAGAATCCCTCACCTCTCCAGTCCTATCCATCTGTTATTCCATAGATAAGAATGATGTCATGATGACATCACTCCCAGAATCCCTCACCTCTCCAGTCCTATCCATCTGTTATTCCATAGATAAGAATGATGTCATGATGACATCACTCCCAGAATCCCTCACCTCCCCAGTCCTATCCATCTGTTATTCCATAGATAAGAATGATGTCATGATGACATCACTCCCAGAATCTCTCACCCCTCCAGTCCTATCCATCTGTTATTCCATAGATAAGAATGATGTCATGATGACATCACTCCCAGAATCCCTCACCTCCCCAGTAAGCAGGAAGAGTATGTGTAGGGTGAGGGTTATTATCCTCTCGGCCATCTTGTCTCTGTCTCTCTCCATGGTTGATGGGTCGGTCTCTTATATAGAAGATATCAGCAGAGGATCCTGGAGAGATGGATAGAAAGTAGAGGATACAATGTATAATAAAGAATGGGAAGAAAAAGTACAACAAAGTAGCCAACCAGTGGGCAGATCCCAGGAGGCAGCAGCAGCAGAGCACACTAGCAGGAGGAGGGGGAGGGGCAGGAAGGATTTCCACCTGTACCTTGTGTCTGGCCCCTCCTCCTCTCCAGTGATTAATGCTCAGGAGGCAAGGGGCGGGGCAATCCAGCAGCAGCTGATAAACAAGTCAGGAAGACACAGGAGCCCTGCGCTTCCAGGACCTGCCATGATGTCACAGTCATGTGATCAGTCACATTGAGGAGGAGGAGGAGTCACTTGATCAGGGGCTGCTGCTCAGTGTATGCAGGACTCCGCTGTGCTGGATGAGCTGATGGTACTGTATGTTGTATATAGTACTGTATGTAGTATATGGTATATGGTACTATATATGGTATATGGTACTGTATGTGGTATATGGTATATGGTACTGTATGTGGTATATGGTACTGTATGTGGTATATGGTATATGGTACTGTATATGGTACTATATGTGGTATATGGTACTGTATATTGTACTGTATGTGGTATATGGTACTGTATGTGGTATATGGTACTGTATGTGGTATATGGTACGGTATGTGGCACTGTATGTGGTATATGGTACTGTATATGGTATATGGTACTGTATGTGGTATGACTGGGAGAATCTCCTCACTGCACACAGGTGACATCATTAGTGCTGAAGCCTTAGCAACCAATAGGATTATTACTTTCATTTTCAAAGGGAGCTGGAATCTGACCGGTTGCTAGGGCAGCTGCCTCACAACAGATCCACAGAAATATATGGTAGATCCTCTACCCCAACTACATAGTTGTCACCAGTCCCGGTTAATTTACGTCCTGGCAAGCCCCGCCCCATAATGGCCCCCAATGCTAATCATAATCTAAAAAACAGATGCTGTCCGGGAGCGGGGGGACTCCGGTACATGCATTCCACGTCCGTGATCCGTTAGGATCACGGAACGTGGGAATGCAGCCTAATACTAAACGCTCGGATTAGGATCGGGGGTCCGGCAGGGTCTGATTTTGACTGCTAGGAAGCCCGGAGTGGAGCAGCCAATGAAATCCGGCTGGGGCGGGACCTCCAGTCTGCTACCCCAAGTCTGCCCATCACGCCTAGTCTGTCCCAGTCAACCCCAGTCTGCCCCAGTTTGCCCCAGCTACCCCAAGTCTCCTCCAGTCACCCCCCCCCCCCCCGGTCTGCCCCAGTCACCCCCGGTCTGCCCCAGTCACCCCCAGTCTGCTCCAGTCACCCCCCCAGTCTGCCTCAGCTACCCCCAGTCTGCCCGTCACCCCCAGTCTGCCCAAGTTTGCTCCAGCTACCCCCAGTCTGCCCTAGTCACCCCCAGTCTCCTCCAGTCACCCCCAGTCTCCTCCAGTCACCCCCAGTCTCCTCCAGTCACCCCCAGTCTCCTCCAGTCACACCCAGTCTCCACCAGTCACTCCCAGTCTTCCCCAGTCACCCTGAGTCTGCCCCAGCTACCCCCAGTCTCCCCAAGTCACACGCAGTCTGCC
The DNA here is from genome assembly GCF_027789765.1 of Dendropsophus ebraccatus. Taxonomy (NCBI): domain Eukaryota; kingdom Metazoa; phylum Chordata; class Amphibia; order Anura; family Hylidae; genus Dendropsophus; species Dendropsophus ebraccatus. Next base: position 191,150,443 of record NC_091456.1, on the reverse strand, counting down.
CCAGTTTTCAAGGTTTCATGGGGCCCCATGCAGTTGTTTGCTAAGGGGCTCCATGACTCCTGGCTACACCCCTGCCCCATAGCTGTTCCTACTATTACTACTACTACACCCCTCATCCTTTGTGTTGTTCTGACTGCAAAGTTCTAACTGGATAATTCTGAAGAAAACACATAAAAAAACAATGGTGACATGGCACACCCCGTAAACCACACCCACAATAGGCCACACCTACAATAAGCCACAGCCCTTGTTGTCAATGCTAAATTGTCCCTTGAAAATTTTTATTAAATTTTGGCAACCATGCAACTACTGTATAAAGTACAGGACCCCACACCAACTATACCCTACAGGTATAAAGAACCCCCAAACTATTCACTAAAGGTATACAGGACCTCCACCAACTATATACTACAGGTATACAGGACCCCCCAACGGTATACTACAGGTATACAGAACCCCCCCAACTATATACTACAGCTATACAGGACCCCCAAACTATACAAAGCAGGTATTCAGAACCCCCAAACCATACACTACAGGCATACGGGACCTCCACCTACTATAAAGTACAGGTATACAGGACCCCATAACTATAGAGTACATGTATACAGGACTTCCACCAACTATACACTACAGGTATACAGGACACCCCCCCCAACTATACAGTACAGGTATACAGGACCCCATAACTATATACTACAGGTATACAGGACCTCCACCAACTATACAGTACAGGTATACAGGACCCCACACCAACTATACCCCACAGGTATACAGAACCCCCAAGCTATACACTACAGGTATACAGGACCTCCACCAACTATATACTACAGGTATACAGGACCCCCAAACTATACACTACAGGTATACGGGACCTCCACCTACAATACAGTGTGGGTATACAGGACCCCATAACTATACAGTACATGTATACAGGACTTCCACCAATTCTACACTACAGGTATACAGGACACCCCCCAACTATACAGTAGAGGTATACAGGAACCCATAACTATACAGTACAGGTTTTCAGGACCTCCACCCACTCTACACTATAGGTATACAGGACACCCAAACTGAACAATACAAGTATACAAGTAATGCAGACGGATGCAGCAGTCTTGAAATTGCCAAACTTTTGAAGCATTATCACCGCTCAATCAATTGTTTCATTGTAAATAACCAACAGGGTCACAAGAAGCGTGTTGGGGAAAAAAGGCGCAAATTAACTGCCCATAAATTGAAGCCAAAGGAAGGAAGGCTGAAAAACGAGAAACAGACCGCTGGGTAGGATATATAAAGCTATTACTCACAGAGCACAGTGTCAGATCAGGACCGTGTTCCCTTCTTCCTCTGTATTTCTCACCACTCAGCTGGGCGCTCAGGACTCTTTAGCAATCTGCTCTCTTCTTGTACAATGTCCCTACGTGTTTCCCGCTTTACCAGCAATCATCAGGGGATAATTCACACAGCAAAGAAAGCAGGTCTGTGCCGCACTGATGTCGCCCGAACACTGAGCTACACACAGTAACTTGTATCAGGAAGTCTCAGCAACAACATCCCCATCCCCCACACATTCCTATTCTGTGCCGCCCCCTCCCCTTCCCCCTTTCCCCCCTTCAACACAACTTTCTAGAGAAACTTATTATCTACCCTGTGGCTGGGTTCACACTACGTATATTTCAGTCAGTATTGTGGTCCTCATATTGCAACCAAAACCAGGAGTGGATTAAAAACACAGAAAGGCTCTGTTCACACAATGTTGAAATTGAGTGGATGGCCGCCATTTAATGGCAAATATTTGCTGTTATTTTAGAACAAAGGCTGTTATATTGAAATAATGGCCGTTATTTACTGTTATATGGCGGCCATCCACTCAGTTTCACCATTGTGTGAACAGATCCTTTCTGTGTTTTTATTCCACTCCTGGTTTTGGTTGCTATGAGGACCTGACATGAGGACCAAATACAGCCTGAAATATACGTAGTGTGAACGCAGCCCCCATGTGTGTAATGTACATGAAGCTGAGCTGTATATGTGTAATGTACATGTAGCTGAGCTGTATGTGTGTAATGTACATGTAGCTGAGCTGTATGTGTGTAATGTACATGAAGCTGAGCTGTATATGTGTAATGTACATGTAGCTGAGCTGTATGTGTGTAATGTACATGTAGCTGAGCTGTATGTGTGTAATGTACATGTAGCTGAGCTGTATGTGTGTAATGTACATGTAGCTGAGCTGTATATGTGTAATGTACATGTAGCTGAACTGTATGTGTGTAATGTACATGTAGCTGAGCTGTATGTGTGTAAAGTACATGTAGCTGAGCTGTATGCGTGTAATGTACATGTAGCTGAGCTGTATGTGTGTAATGTACATGTAGCTGGGCTGTATATGTGTGTAATGTACATGTAGCTGAGCTGTATATGTGTGTAATGTACATGTACTGTAGCTGAGCTGTATGCGTGTAATGTACATGTAGCTGAGCTGTATGTGTGTAATGTACATGTAGCTGAGCTGTATGTGTAATGTACATGTAGCTGAGCTGTATATATGTGTAATGTACATGTAGCTGAGCTGTATGTGTGTAATGTACATGTAGCTGAGCTGTATGTGTGTAATGTACATGTAGCTGAGCTGTATGTGTGTAATGTACATGTAGCTGAGATGTATATATGTAATGTACATGTAGTTGAGCTGTATGTGCAGAGATGTAGCATAGAGAATACAGCGTGCTGTGTGGTGTTACAGGTAGAGAATACAATGTGCTGTGTGGTGTTACAGGTAGAGAATACAGGGTGCTGTGTGGTGTTACAGGTAGAGAATACAGCGTGCTGTGTGGTGTTACAGGTAGAGAATACAGCGTGCTGTGTGGTGTTACAGGTAGAGAATACAGCGTGCTGTGTGGTGTTACAGGTAGAGAATACAGGGTGCTGTGTGGTGTTACATGTAGAGAATACAGCGTGCCGTGTGGTGTTACAAGTAGAGAATACAGTGTGGTGTTTCAGGTAGAGAATAGAGTGTGCTGTGTGGTTTTACAGGTAGAGAATACAGCGAGCTGTGTGGTGTTACAAGTAGAGAATACAGTGTACTGTGTGGTGTTACAGGTAGAGAATACAGCGTGCTGTGTGGTGTTACAGGTAGAGAATACAGCGTGCTGTGTGGTGTTACAGGTAGAGAATACAGTGTGCTGTGTGGTGTTACAGGTAGAGAATACAGCGTGCTGTGTGGTGTTACAGGTAGAGAATACAGCGTGCTGTGTGGTGTTACAGGTAGAGAATACAGTGTGCTGTGTGGTGTTACAGGTAGAGAATACAGTGTGCTGTGTGGTGTTACAGGTAGAGAATACAGTGTATTGTGTGGTGTTACAGGTAGAGAATACAGCATGCTGTGTGGTGTTACAGGTAGAGAATACAGCGTGCTGTGTGTGGGTGGGACCACAATGAAATGATAAAGCACTGCATATAATTCAGTAACACAATGAAACTGCAATGTGTGAACACAGCCTAGATGTTCTGCAACAGATTTGGGCGGGGAATGGGCAGGGTGGGGGACTGTGATGAACAGCTGAGGGAAAGCATTGCATTCTGGAACCTGTAGTACTGTGTAAGGGTGTGTTCACACCTACAGGATCTGCAGCTGATTTTCTGCAGCAGATTTCAGTTAAATAACTGAGCACAGCATCAGATTTGATGCTGTGTTCAGTTATTTAACTGAAATCTGCTGCAGAAAATCAGCTGCAGATCCTGTAGGTGTGAACGCACCATAAAACTGCTCAACCAGAAAGTACAACCACACAATACAGGACAAAGACCCCCAAAACAAATGGATTTTTGGTGGGTTAGATAGGTAAACAATGCTATATGCTTCTGCAGCAGTTTTTTTTTATTAACCTCTACCTGGAGTTCCTCTTTAAATTGAGCAACCATGACCAAATCTGATGACCAAATCTGGTTACACCCAGTACAACTTATATCCCACATAAGGTATTCTGGCAAAGCTCCAAACGGATTGGTCAGGCTGGACACGTAATGATATCTGGTTATGATCCATACATTGCCCATGTGACCCTCAGGACATGACCATATTAGGACTTCCAGTCGTCCACCATTTTGGAGGTCAGAAAACTACCAGGGGAAAGTTCAGCCCTATATTCAGTTTAAGATGAGGGAAGAGAATGAGGCTGGAAACACCATATATTTAATTTTGGATAATAATATTCGGATTTCACTAATGCCAAAGATAATATGATCCGTTCAGTCATCAATAAGGTTAGATGTTATAGATGGGGTTATAGGTTATTCGTTTTTACACTGCACTAGGCACAAGAGCGGCTGTGAGGAGGAGGGACTACCAGGATAACACTTAACCCCTTAATCCCCTTAGTCTGTGATATAACTCATAATATAACATGGACAGAATAACTTTTTTTTGGGCGGTAGAAGGCCACAGCTTTATTTCTATTGTCATAACCTTTTCTTTAAAACCATTTAGAATTGCCAGAAAAGGGAGGTCTCCACGCAGGGTATGCCAGCCGCCGCTCCCAGCGGGCACTACCACCTTCACACCTCGCAACTTCTCATAACCGCCAACAGCTGTGACTTAACTTCAGAATCTAGTGACTGGAAACATGTGTTAGAATTCTAACCATAAAGGCGTACTCCAGGGTGGGGGCACGTTTTCGCTGGGACCGGGAAGGAGGTGGCCGAGGGAAAGACGTCCACTTACCTCCCCGGTTCAATCGGCGGGTCCCGCATCGCGGTGCCCGGTTCCCGGACGCTTTCAGGTGTCTGACGCCGCTCGAGACGATACGTCTCAGGTCCGCTCAGGCACTCAGTGAAGGAGGCGGGATCCGAGCGGACTTGAAGACGTCTCGGGCCTGCGTCAGACACCTGGAAGCGGCCGGGAACTGGGCACCGGAGCGCCGCGATATGGGACCCGCCGCTGGAACCGGGGAGGTGAGTGGACGTCTTTTCCCTCGGCCACCTCCTCCCCGCCCCCACGCTGGCGTACCCCTTAACTAGGGAGGGAGGGATGTCCTGGCTTGTCTGAGGAGAAGGAAGAAGCTCACTGACAGGAAGGGGCTAACACATTGGACCGGGCTTACTTACACCCCCTAACAACCAACCCTCCAATAGAACTGAGAGGGGAGGGAACACTGGCATCGGACTGTTAACTCCTTACTACCCGAACCAATTAACCCCTGGCAGTCCCTGTACACCTCACTTAGGCAGATCAAGACCAAGAAGAGCTGAAGCTGAGATCTGAACCACATGGACCCCCTGTAGTTTATCTGCCTTCAAAGTAAGGGTCCATGAGATTATTTGACAGATTATCTGCCAAAAATTTGAAGCCAAAGCCAGGAATGGACTTTAAACAGAGAATAGATCATAAAGGAAAGACTGAGATTTCTCCTTTTTTCACATCCACTCCTGGCTTTGTCTTTAAAAAAATCAGATAATCTGTTGGTGTAATAGAAACTAAGTTTGTGTTGTGTGCGTATATATGGTATGTATAGTATATACGTGTATGTATATGATGGATGGATGTATAGTATACATGCATGTGTGTGTGTGTGTGTGTAGGATGGATGTATAGTATACTGGTGTACATGTGTGTATGTATAGTATACGTGTGTGTGTGTGTGTATGTGTGTGTGTGTATATGCTGTATGTATAGTGTATGTGTGTGTGTATATGCTGTATGTATAATATATAAGTGTATGTGTGTGTGTGTGTGTATAAGCTGTATGTATAGTATATACAGTAAGTGGATGTGTGTGTATAAGCTGTATGTATAGTATATAAGTGTATGTGTGTGTGTATAAGCTGTATGTATAGTATATAAGTGTATGTGTGTGTATACGCTGTATGTATAGTATATGGCTATGTTCACACTACGTACGTTTCCGGCCGGACATGTGCGGCTGAAACTACGTCCATGGGAAAAATCGACATGCGGCCGGATGCGTACGAACCGCAGACATACGCCCGTAGTACAGTTATGCTTCCCTAGCTTTTTTCGAAGCGACCTGAAGCAGGTCATTTACTTGGAAATCTTCGCCCAGCCCAATAAAACACAGAACCTTTTGGATCGAAAAATAAATTTCAATTTTGCTGAAATAAGTACTTCGTACGGGACCGCATGGGAAACCACGGCTGTGAGTTGGAACATTTCCGACCTCAAACAATGGTCTTGTTCATTTTTCACGGCGCTGTATACGATCCGGTCGTAAGTTCATACGTAGTGTGCATTGTGCGGCCATATATCTTATATTTTCAAGCGAACGCATCAACCTCAAAACTACGGGCGTATATTCGCGGTCCGCACTACGGCCGGAATCATACGTTGTGTGAACATAGCCTATAAGTGTGTGTGTGTGTGGGTGTATGATTGATGTACAGTCATGGCCAATGGTGATTGCTCCATTAACACAGGTGTGGGTGTTGATGAGGACAGGGCTGGAGATCAATCTGTCATGATTAAGTAAGAATGACACCACTTGACACTTTAAAAGGAGGCTGGTGCTTGGCATCATTGTTTCTCTTCTGTTAACCATGATTATCTCTAAAGAAACACGTTCTGTCATCATTGCACTGCACAAAAATGGCCTAACAGGGAAGAGTATTGCAGCTATAAAGATTGCACCTCAGTCAACAATCTATCGCATCATCAAGAACTTCAAGGAGAGAGGTTCCATTGTTGCCAAAAAGGCTCCAGGGCGCCCAAGAAAGACCAGCAAGCGCCAGGACCGTCTCTTAAAAGTGTTTCAGCTGCGGGATCGGGCTACCAGCAGTGCAGAGCTTTCTCAGGAATGGCAGCAGGCAGGTGTGAGTGCATCTGCACTGTGCACTGTGAGGCAGAGTCTCTTGGAGCAAGGCCTGGTCTCAAGGACGGCAACAAAGAAGCCACTTCTCTCCAGAAAAAACATCAGGGACAGACTGATCCTCTGCAAAAGGTACAGGAGTGGACTGCTGAGGACTGGGGTCATTTTCTCTGATGAATCCCCTTTCCGATTGTTTGGGATATCTGGAAAACAGCTTATTGGGAGAAGACGAGGTGAGCGCTACCACCAGTCTTGTCTCATGCCAACTGTAACCGGCATCCTGAAACCATTCATGTGTGGGGTGGCTTCTCAGCCAAGGGAATCGGCTCTCTCACAGTCTTGCCTAAAAACACAGCCATGAATAAAGAATGGTACCAGAATGTCCTCCAAGAGCAACTTCTCCCAACCGTCCAAGAGCAGTTTGGCCATCAACAATGCCTTTTCCAGCATGATGGAGCACCTTGCCATAAAGCAAAGGTGATAACTAAATGGCTCAGGGAACAAAACGTAAAGATTTTGGGTCCATGGCCTGGAAACTCCCCAGATCTTAATCCCATTGAGAACTTGTGGTCAATCATCAAGAGACGGGTGGACAAACAAAAACCAACAAATTCTGACAAAATGCAAGCATTGATTGTACAAGAATGGACGGCTATCAGTCAGGATTTGGTCCAGAAGTTAAATGAGAGCAGCCAGGGAGAATTGCAGAGGTCCTGAAGAAGAAGGCGAAACACTGCAAATACTTACTTGCTGCAGTAACTCATTGTAACTGTCAGTATAAGCTTTTGTTACTCATAAAACGATTGCAATTATATTTCTGTATGTGATAAAAACATCTGACAAACACACATAAAAACCAGAGGCCAGCAGATCATGGGAAAATATAATATTTGTGTCATTCTCAAAACTTTTGGCCATAACTGTAGGATGGATGTATCATATACAGTAAGTGCATACACAAAAAGGAGCAAAGTGGTGTGTTATACAAGGAGTGCACATCCAAGCAAAATAAGTGTATAAATGTAAAGCTTTATTGTACATACACAAAGACCCCACGGAAAACACGATGTATGATCCCAGCATGAAATAATGAAACTTACCGTGTGTTACTAAAATCATTCAAAATCAACTGAAATGAACCCAATGGCCAAATCCTGCATGCAGAAAACCAGCCTGACTCACTGGGCAACATGACCCTTCGCCCCGCACTGACCCAATATCAGAGACTGCCAGTCCCCATGTGAATGCAGGACAGAGTAAGGGGCCTATTACATGGGGCGACGGAGAGGAGCTATCAGCTCCTGATGAACGTTTTTAACGGACACGAAAATGAGGTTGACTACGATTTTGGGTACGTTAAAAAAAACAGATCCGTTTTCATCAATTTTTTTTTTTTAATAATGGAAGTCAATAGAACAGGTCAAAACGGATGCACACAAATGCATTGTTTTTTTAAAAACGGATTGCAAAAACATAGTGTGAACCCAGCCTTGCAGAATGCAATTAAGATTGAAAAATATAAATAAAATAAGGTTACAAAAAGTAAAAAAAAGATTAAAACAAAGTACCAGTGTTAGGGTCCATTTACACAGACAGATTATCTGCCAAAAATTTGAAGCCAAAGCCAGAAACAGACTATAATCAGAGATCAGGTCATAAAGGAAAGCCTGAGATTTCTCCTCTTTTTAAATCCATTCCTGGCTTTGGCTTCAAATCTTTGGCAGATTATCTGTGTTGTAAAATCAGGTTTTAAAGGAAATTATGCTTGGAGGGAAATTTGAACTGTCCAGAAAGGCAGAGAAATACTTGTAGGTAAAAATATGGTGTATTTAATTCTTCACAGAGGAGTTACAAAAAGGCACATGAGCAGGATATCAATCATAAGAGAAATAAGGCAATAGTCTTACAAATGGCTTAAGAGTGTCTCTATGGTTTTAAGTCTCCGAGTCCCAAAAACGATGGGGGTGTAGTCCATTTCCAATGGTGACTGAAGATTTGGCTCGAGAACAAAGAACTTCCTTGGGTGAATTCCTGAGGTGGGGGCTAACAAACCCCAGATGTGCGTGGAGGCTTCTCCTGAAAGATGGTATACAAAAAGCCCCCCAACCAACTAACCTTCTAAGTCTATATACTCTCTTGACCGAGAAAATATATACACTTATGCCCAAATATGGTTACACCCAGTACAACTTATATCCCCAAAATGGTATACTGGCAAAGCTCCAAGTGGATTGGTCAAGCTGGACACGTAGCTATATCTCACTATGATCCATACATTACCCATGTGACCATTTAGACACGACCATATTAGGACTTCCAGTCATCCACCATTTTGGAGGTCAAGAAATTACTAGGTGAGGGTTCAGCCCTATACTCAATATGAGAGTGGAGAAGAGAATGAGACTGGAATACAGTGTTTGTATATCTGGGATGATAATAATTTGTTCCACTAATGCCAAAGATAATATGATCCATTCAGCCATTAATAAGGTTAGATGTTATAGATGGGGTTACAGGTTATTAGTTTTTTTACAATCTGTCAGATAATCTTTCTGTGTAACTTGACCCACCAACTCCCCTGGGAGTTGGTGGGGGTCCGCTGATGGGGGATGTGTCTCTCCCAGTGAGTCCAGGTGTTTTTTCGTTTTGATAAGTCTAAATTTAGATGTTGACCCGTCACTATGGAGAAAAAGTCAAATACCCAGGATGGATGGTTTTTTAAATATATCTAGAGTTGTAACCTGCAGTATTACTAACTCGTCACTTATAAATCACGGACACAGATAAGACATTGTATCATGATTATAAGCCTGGATAATGGCCCAAGTTTTATTATGGTAATCACATTTTATAGACAGAATATGGGGCGGTACTACTCATTCATATGAAATATGTAACATCCAATACAGGCGGGGTTCCAAGTCACAAGACACATACATGTCACACTCTGATAGGCCAGTCCATAAATGGTCAGTAGCATCCTGTACTGCGCAGTCAGGGTAATACAATGTTTTATTATTCAAAAATAGTTTATAGATAAGTGTCTCTCCTTCGTTCCTTTGGTATTGTGACTATAAATGATAACTTTCCAGGAGCTGTTCTCATTGACGTGCTTCCAGCATTCCTCTTCTTCATCCAGAACATCTCTCTGTCACGCTCTGATCATCTCCAGTCTCTTCAGAGGGCAATATATATAGGTGTAGTCATATAGGTACAGTGCAAGTAGGTAAAATCCCAATACCTGGCCTTATCAGTCCCCCATTTGACATCCGTGAAGCCTTGGACTGGAATCACTGTGGTTGGTACATAGTCAGAGGTTCCAAAGATACTGTCTGAGCCGCGGGTTGCTCAGGGGTCACATCTTCTCCATAGGGTGAACCCATCCTCCAAGTACTTGTCCAGCATCCAACCTCCAGAAATGTCCAGGTGACACAGATTCAAGAGAACCGATAAGAGAAAGAAACATAATCACGTTAGTTACCTATATGATGGTAGACCTTCTTTTTGTTCGTCGAGGTTTTATACGAGAGAATACACATAAACACTTTTACTGGAAAACAGATCAGTATTATGCATAAGACCACCTGGAAGAGACCCTGAAGGACTCCCATTAGTTTATGGGCATCACCATAGGATAGACAAGAATAGTACTATACATTTTATTGAAAGTTATAGATGGCGGAACAAACTTACAGCAGATGTGGTAGGTAGATCTGCAATAACCGAAAGAAAATACTAAACAATGGGTGAGTCTGTACAGTATACATCAATATACAGCTTAGTTACAACAAAACAAATAAAAGCTTATTATCAATACCCAAACTAATATATATATATATGACAAATACCTCTCCGGATTTTATCAAAATAACCAAACCTTATTGTCTTATCACTGTATATAACAGACGTGACTCTATCACAAGGACTCTACCACTTTGGCATCATGTGGGGATTGGTAAGTCACAACAACTAACTTTAAAAAGTTTCTGAAAAGGAAAAGTTTAGATGTGAGCAAATCTTATGTCATGGCAAAAGCAAAAATAAAAAGTTGATTGACACATAAACCAAAAACAGCATAACAGATAAATGCAATAAAATCTCCACAATGTGACCTACTATGTAACCACTAGATTCACTTATAATAACCAGATAGTGAATTCACAATCTTCAGTACAGGATTCTCAAAATTTCCACATCTTTTTAGTCTTTTTACTTCATTTTGTACCTAGAAAACATCTTTATGATTAGATCACACAGGTCTAATGACTGGTCACATCTGTTCCTGTACATAATCATATAGTATAATACATAGACCAATAATATGAAGTAACTGGGCGTTTATTACCGATATAATATTTGGATCCTACTGAATTGTCTCTTGTCTCACTGAGATCATCACATATTACACATAAAATAACCACCATAGAAATAAAAGCAAAGTATATACCATACATCATTGAAGGTTTCAAACTTTTTTATGAGAATAATATATATCATATGATCCTTTTTGTTATAGTAGCATTGGTATGGATCCTTTATCCTTAAACCCATCTTTAGATTGACAGGCCTCTTTACAAACACTTGGACTCTTGGCCTCAGTTATATATAGGCCACTAGTATCACCTCAGACATTGGCTTTGTTCTCTCCCATAGCTTTGGCTGACCTGTAAAGAAGACACCAGTACAGACAAGGACATACCTATATAGGCCACCTGTGGCAGGTGGATGACGTCCACTTACATTCCCTGAAACAGGGAATGACAGACTATGCAGACAGGCACTTTACGGTGTTACTTACAGTAGGTTATGGCAGGTGTAGATAATACAGCCCTACACAACCCTCTCTGCTATATTTGTTGTCCCCTGGGCCGCCCAATGTGAGGATACTACACCACATTACACATGGCTTCCTTCTGCTGGTTTTGTCAGATAACTTACAGTGAGATACAAGGCGGGCGGCACAGTTACTTACTTACTGTCCGCTTTCCATTTTTACCCTGTATCTCCTCTCCATCCGCTGGTCTCACAGCTTGTTGCTGATTGTCTCTGGAAAAGACTTAAAAACAAACATATCCACATCTCCCCATCCACCTGTACACTATGTACGGTTACCTCAGGAAGAGACCGGAAACATCTCCCCATTCCCTTGTACACTATGTACGGTTACCTCAGGAAGAGACCGGAAGCATCTCCCCATCCCCCTGTACACTATGTACGGTTACCTCAGGAAGAGACCGGAAACATCTCCCCATCCACCTGTACACTATGTACGGTTACCTCAGGAAGAGACCGGAAACATCTCCCCATCCACCTGTACACTATGTACGGTTACCTCAGGAAGAGACCGGAAACATCTCCCCATCCACCTATACACTATGTACGGTTACCTCAGGAAGAGACCGGAAACATCTCCCCATCCACCTGTACACTATGTACGGTTACCTCAGGAAGAGACCGGAAACATCTCCTCCTCCACCTGTACACTATGTACGGTTACCTCAGGAAGAGAACGGAAACATCTCCCCATTCCCTTGTACGCTTTGTACAGTTACCTTGGGAAGAGACCGGAAACCGCAGCATCGGCAGCTTCATCCATCATCCATCACCCTTTTGGCATCAGGGTTTGTCTGCGTGAACGTTGCATCAGCCGCTCTATGGCAGCTTTTCTTCTTCTTTGAACGTTTTTTTTTTCTTTTTTTCTACAAGTGTTTTTGGTAAGCCCAGGGACCAAACAAATCTCTCACTTGCCAATTAACCTATAATTGTGGGCTTCATATAGACCTCTGCACTGTTACCTCCAACCATCTTACATGTCTCAGTGATTGTCAGGGGCGGGCTGGGCCGGGGGGCATATGCCCCCCGGGCCGGTCTTCCCCCAGTTGTCAGGGCCACAAGGCTGCTGACAGCGGGCTGGAGTCCTCAGTGCCTCCCCTGCTTACAGCCCTCTTCAGTCATATTTACCTGTGGCTGTGCTGTGGATCCGCTCTGTGCTGGAAGCGGCCGCTGAAGCCCCACCCCCATGCCGGTAAGCCCCGCCCCATGTATGGCCACTATGCTTTCTATAAGCCTAAGAGGCTCATGGTAAAAAGCAAACTGCTGTAGGCAGTATCTTCCTCCGGCCACCAGAGTCCGCTCTCTCCTCCCAGCTGGTTCTCCTGTGTCTGGGCTAGAAGAGCCTGAAGACAGAGAAGATGGTGTCTGCAGCAAGCAAGGTACCTACACAGGGGGAGATCTACACAGCAGGACATAGGGCAGGGGGAGGGAACCAAGGCCCTCCAGCTGCTGCAAAACTACAACTCCCATCATACCTGGACAGCCATAGGCTGTCCATTGATGATGGGAATTGTAGTTTTGCAACAGCTGAAGAGCCAAGGTTCCCCATCCCTGACATAGAGGATACATATATACAGGAGACCTACACAGGAGGATACATATATACAGGAGGATACATATATACAGGAGGAGACATACAGAGGGGTACATAGAGCTTACATATATACAGGAGGAGGCATATATACAGGGGTACATAGAGGATACATATATACAGGAGGAGGCATATATACAGGGGTACATAGAGGATACATATATACAGGAGGAGGCATATATACAGGGGTACATAGAGGATACATATATACAAGAGGAGACATACTGAGGAGTATATAGAGGATACATATATACAGGAGGAGACATACAGAGGGGTACATAGAGGATACATATATACAGGAGGAGACATATATACAGGGGTACATAGAGGATACATATATACAGGGGTACATAGAGGATACATATATACAGGGGGATACATATATACAGGGGTACATATAGGATACATATATACAGGAGGAGACATACAGAGGGGTACATAGAGGATACATATATACAGGAGGAGACATACAGAGGATACATATATACAGGAGGAGACATACAGAGGGGTACATAGAGGATACATATATACAGGAGGAGACATACAGAGGATACATATATACAGGAGGAGACATATATACAGGGGTACATAGAGGATACATATGCGATGCCCTGGCCCCTAGGGGCCACTCCGCAGTGTAGATGTTGTGAGGGTGCAGGAGTCGGGGCAGCTGTAGGATATAGTGTGGTCACGGTGTAGGCACGAGGGTGCTACAGCTGGAAACCGGGCTCCTGACCATGCGGGAATACTGGGCATGTGATTCTTCGTTGTCCTTAGTCAGGGCACCAATGATCACACCAATGCCAAGGTTCAGAAACAACGGTAGTTGTATATTTATTGTAACGGTGGTAACTAGTAGTAACAGTCTCTCCGGATGCAACCGGGAATAAGGCAATCTTGAATAAAGCAGAGTAATGGGTGATGCTGCAATAGGCTGTGAGATTAGCATGCTGAATGATGGGAGTAGTAGTGAAACTGAAGCTGAGATGCTGGGTGGAGTGAGACTTGAATGAAATACTTGCTGTTGATGATTTGAGGAGATGATGATGAGAGGAGCTGAAGAATGACTGAAGAATCAACACCCAGATTAGAATCTTGAGACTTGAGACAGGAACACAGCCAGTGGACTGGAGCAGCAGAGCACACGCAGGTCTCTCTCTTTTAGCAGGGAGAGAGGACAGATAGAACTTGTCTCCTGAAGGTGGAGGACAAGACTGGACTCACAACCTACCCCCTCTGTGGCAGGGAATAGACTGAGGTAGCACAGGAAGTCACATGGTAACCCCAGCCAAAAGCTCGATGACCATTGGTGTTACCATGGAAGCAGGGCACAGTCACGTGACATCCAGCCATTGCATCATCACACCATTAGGCATACACAGAGGAATATACATAAGAAGTACCATCCTTGAACACTAGGAGGCGACATAATACCTTTAGACACTGATACCTGAATATCCATGCAATAAATGAATGAAATAGCAGACCTGAATACTGAGAAGGGTGACACAATACACACAGTTTGCAGTGGACCATAGCTTTCTAGAACAGAACAGGTTATAATAAAAGTGTGAACATAAGGGCTGTTCTGGGACACTGCACATACAGGGCCGGCCTTAGGGTAGATGGCACCCTGTGCAAAACTTTCTTTCGGCGCCCCCCCCCCCCCCCTTGATACCCCATAATAGTAACATAGACTAAATCCCACAGCCTCCCACCCCTCCAGACAACCCCCACAAACCACAAATGTAGTGGGAGGCTGAAGGATTTAGATATGATAGACTAATGGCCCTATTACACCAACAGATTATCTGACAGATTTTTTTAAGCCAAAGCCAGGAATGGATTTGAAAATAGGAGGAATCTCAGTCTTTCCTTTATGACCTGTTCTCTGTTTATAGTCCATTCCTGGCTTTGGCTCAAAAAAATCTTTCAGATAATCTGTTTGTGTAATAGGGCCCTTAATCCTACTACAATGAGCGCCACCTCTAAAGCCAAGCCCTCTAAACCACTCGACCCCCGATAAAGGTACTAACCCGCGCACAGGAGGACAGGTGCCTCCGCGGCTTTCCTGATTGGCGCTCCTGCAGACAATTGTACACAGGGGCGTAGCTAGGGGTTCAGCCTAGGGGAGGGGCGAGCGAGTCTGAGTGGGCCCCCAACCAATTATGTTGGGTTGGGTGACCTCCATCATACTGACTACAAGATGCTGTGAAATCTGGGTGACCCCCATTATACTGAGTACAAGATGCCGGGAAAGCTGGGTGACCAACATCATACTGAGTACAAGATGCCGGGAAAGCTGGGTGACCTCCATCATACTGACTACAAGATGCTGGGAAAGCTGGGTGACCACCATCATACTGAGTACAAGATGCCGGGAAAGCTGGGTGACCACCATCATACTGAGTACAAGATGCCGGGAAAACGGACATACAGGATGCTGGGAAAGCTGGGTGACCCCTATAATACTGAGTACAATAAATCATTGCAAATCACAAATGCCATATAATTTTACTAGCCCAGGAAAGACTCCTTCCAGCGAGCAGCATATGGCAGTAGTATCAGTGCTGAGCACAGGCTGCTGCTGCTGGCTCTGGTTTATAGCATGGACAATGATCTGTCCCAGCACACAGGGATGTGGCTGCTGCTATGTCCCTATGTTATTCTCCCTTTAGGCCCACTCCCTCCTCTATCTATCCTGCTAACCTGCTGCTTCTTAGCAGGATGATGAAGACTCGGCACTCAGCGGTCGGCACCGGGGGGGGGGGCTTGTATACAGGGGGCGGAGCTTACCGGGACATACTCGGAACAGTAATTTACCGGGTCCCCAGTAAGCTCGGTGGGCGCACATCTAGCTGACACCAGTGGCGTAGCTACCATAGAGGCAGGGTAGGCAGTTGCTATGGGGCCCCTGCAGGAGGGGGGCCTGGGGGAGAAAGTAAGAGTGGGTGTCCTTCTTCTTAACCCCTTATGTTTACTTACATGCTGCAACACAAAAAAAAGGTTAACAAAGATAGATAGAGATCTCTGCTTCACTGCTCTGATAACCCTTGACCTCTGCTCTCCAGCTGCAGCAATCAAGTAGGAAAGGAAAATGTGCAAAAAGGAAAGGAAACTTTGGGTCAATTACACACTGAAGTACATAAGGGATTAAGCAGAAGGTAGTCTGCAGGGCTTTGTGTTGTGCGTAGGGGAGGGGGGCCCCTTAAAATTTCTTGCTATGGGGCCCCGTGAATCCTAGCTACGCCCCTGAACTCAAGTGATGTGTATGCAGCAGAGCTGTCTGTGTGTGATGTGTGTGGAGCAGAGCTGTGTATGTGTGTGTAATGTACATGTAGCTGAGCTGTATATGCGTGTAATGTACATGTAGCTGAGCTGTATATGTGTGTAATGTACATGTAGCTGAGCTGTATATATGTGTAATGTACATGTAGCTGAGCTGTATATGTGTGTAATGTACATGTAGCTGAGCTGTATATGTGTGTAATGTACATGTAGCAGAGCTGTATGTGTGTAATGTACATGTAGCAGAGCTGTATATATGTGTAATGTACATGTAGCAGAGCTGTATATATGTGTAATGTACATGTAGCTGAGCTGTATGTCTGTAATGTACATGTAGCTGAACTGTATGTGTGTAATGTACATGTAGCTGAGCTGTATGTGTGTAATGTACATGTAGCTGAACTGTATATGTGTAATGTACATGTAGCTGAGCTGTATATATGTGTGTAATGTACATGTAGCAGAGCTGTATATATGTGTATTGTACATGTAGCTGAGCTGTATATGTGTGTAATGTACATGTAGCTGAGCTGTATATGTGTAATGTACATGTAGCTGAGCTGTATATGTGTAATGTACATGTAGCTGAGCTGTATATGTGTGTAATGTACATGTAGCTGAGCTGTATATGTGTGTAATGTACATGTAGCTGAGCTGTATATGTGTGTAATGTACATGTAGCTGAGCTGTATGTGTGTAATGTACATGTAGCTGAGCTGTATATGTGTGTAATGTACATGTAGCTGAGCTGTATATGTGTAATGTACATGTAGCTGAGCTGTATATGTGTGTAATGTACATGTAGCTGAGCTGTATGTGTGTAATGTACATGTAGCTGAGCGGTATATGTGTAATGTACATGTAGCTGAGCTGTATATGTGTAATGTACATGTAGCTGAGCTGTATGTGTGTAATGTACATGTAGCTGAGCTGTATATGTGTAATGTACATGTAGCTGAGCTGTATGTGTGTAATGTACATGTAGCTGAGCTGTATATGTGTGTAATGTACATGTAGCTGAGCTGTATATATGTGTAATGTACATGTAGCTGAGCTGTATGTGTGTAATGTACATGTAGCTGAGCTGTATGTGTGTAATGTACATGTAGCTGAGCTGTATGTGTGTAATGTACATGTAGCTGAGCTGTATGTGTGTAATGTACATGTAGCTGAGCTGTATATGTGTGTAATGTACATGTAGCTGAGCTGTATATGTGTGTAATGTACATGTAGCTGAGCTGTATGTGTGCACTGTAGAGCTGTATGTGTGTAATGTACATGTAGCTGAGCTGCATGTGTGGTGACCAGGGGATGCTAGGTGGTGTGTAGCTGGGCTAGATGATGGCGGTGTACCTGAGGTACTTGTCCCGGTGGCCAGGAGTTGTATGCGGCCACCCCTGGATTCACCAACAAGACACTTTTGTATAATGGATGTAGATGTGCAGTAAATCACCAGAGTCAGTTTGAATTTGAGCAAGAAAACAATCTTTCCTGTAATCCCTTGCACACAATACAGGGTATCAGTCTCTTTCTTTGAAGTGGTAGTGCAATGTTTAAAAATGATTCACTAAATAACACAAATTATAAAGTTATACAACTTTGTAATGTGTGCTATGTAAGTGAATGGCCCCCTTCCCCTTCCCCATGCCCCCCCCCTCCCCAAAGTGTGGTGCATTATACTCACTAGATTACTGTCGAATCCGGGCGCCATCTTGGGTCGAACGACGTCATCTTCGTAAGGCCGGCCGAAGCGCTCCAGCCGCCCCTCAGGCCGGCCCCCCTCCAGCGCATCATCAGCTGCTCAGCTGCAATTGGCTGAGCATAACTGTGCTTCCAGGGGTGGGGGTGGGGCACAGGGAAGGGGGCCATTCACTTACATAACACACATTACAAAGTTGTATAACTCTGTAATTTGTGTTATTTAGTGAATCATTTTTAAACGCCGCACTACCCCTTTAAGTATAGGTGCAATATATATTATCCAAAAAAAGGAAAAGTTCCTACAGCAGCACAACCCCATGTAGGTGAGAAGGGTGCCCGTCTCTCCACCCTGGCCCCGGGTGGTGAAATATCCAGCAATGAAGGAGAAGACAGCATGTCCAAAATAGAAGATGGAGTGTTTAATGACACACCAGTGCGCGACGTTCTCAAGCAGTGATACAATACAATGCAAGCTGGGTGGTAAATATACTCAAGTGAAATACTAATCAATCAAATAATTAGTGTCACATAGTTATAACAAAAAATCAAAATCCAATACAAATGTGAGAAAATAATACAAAAATGAAGACTCAACTGAGTAAAGTGAACAAAGTTGCATATAATACATAAGATCGATCATGACACAAAAAGGGATCAACAAACATTTACTGTACAAACAGTGTTAATAAGGCACTACTCAAACACCTGTTCCAAATGACCAAACTTAGTAACCATAAAGAGGAATGTACATACATCATCATGCCAGATGGGGGGATCCAGGGTCAGAACGCGGAAGTCGCCCTGGCACAGCATCACAGCAGCGCGACTCCAGCAGTTACGTGACCAAACCTGCATCACATAACCCGGAGGACGGGCCGGCGGCCGTATCACGTGATCACGACCTGCATCACATGATCGGAACAGCCGAACCCGGAAGCGCGCATGCACATGAGCCGGCCGGAGCCAGATCCACACCTGGCCCTACACCCAGTCGGTCTTTTAAGTTTCTAGGTTGTCGATAGGCCATGATGGGAGGGGACCTGAACTCCTGGATGTGAGGGAAAGCCCTGGATAATGTAGTCCATTCCCTACGTATGGTCCTAGCTATATATTGACTTTCAGTGCCGTAGGTGGAGACAAACGCTATTCCGGGGAGTTTGTTATTCGATGTCTTGGGCGATAAAAGGTCTTGTCTGTTCAAATTCGTCACCTTAGCTCGTTTGTCGTCAACAATACGTCCAGGAAAACCCTTCTGTATAAAGTTGTTACACATAATGTCTAACTGTTTGTTACATCTAGAGGGATCTTGCACTATGCGTTTTACTTGTAACAACTGGCTGTATGGTAGAGATTCCACCATAGGTTGAGGATGGAAACTCTCGAATCTCAACAAAGTAGTTGATCAATCGATCAGTCATCAATCGATCCTCTTGTATATACACCAGAGTGTCTAAAATGTGTATGGATTCCGTGGAGACCTCACGGGTGAACTTTATGTCTTCATCCTTCTGGTTGAGAAAATAAAAAAAATCATCCAAACCTTGGCTGGTACCCGTCCAAATGGCAAAAACATTGTCTATATATCTCCACCACCTCAGCACTTGGCTGAAGTGGGAGGAGGTATATATTCAAGACTCCTCGAGCGTTGACATAAAGATGTTAGCATATGTCGCGCCACGTTGGAGCCCATAGCAGTACCCCTTCTCTGAGCATAGTAGCTGTCTTGAAACAAAAAATAGTTCTCAGTGAGGACGATCTCAAGTAACCTCATCAGAAAAGTAATAGCATGTGTAGAGTAATCAGTGTTGTTTAGTATTTCCTGTATAACCCTTAGCAAAAAATCCTTAGGAGCTGGTTAGGGCAGACTTGGGAGTCCTTAGATCACCAAGACCCACTTTCCTTGGCAATACACGTACCGGCAGTTTCCCCTGCCTGAGTTGCGGTAATTGCAACCAGATGATTAAAGGTGAGGAGTTTGTTCATCCAGGGACAGGACGGAGCTACAAGAAGCTTGAAAAAGCTCTGAGTGACAGAGCGAAATGTCGCATTTGTGGGATCAATTGTCACGGCCGCGGCGGGGTCCCGTGCGCCGGGCCGCTGCCGCGACCTCCCTCTGCCCCAAGCAGCCGCGCGGGATCCTTGTGCAGGGACCCGGCGCTGCTATCTGTTTGGCCCCGGGAAGTGCCTTACCTCGCCCCGCTCCAGTCTCCGTCTCCTAGGGGGCGCGTGCGCCGGCTGTCTCAGATTTAAAGGGCCAGTCCACCCCTAATTGGGTAGTTTCACCAATCACTCCCTATAAATTCCAACCCTGCCCCACTACAGGTGTTGGAGCCTCTGCATGCTTCCCATAGCGTTTGGCCCAGCTCCCTGTTGTTCCTGACCTTAGTCCTTGTCCCTTGTTCCTGTCCGCAGTCCTTGTCACTAGTCCTTGCCCACTGCCTTCCCGTTGTTCCTGAGTCCTGTCCGCCACCTGCGATCACGCCTACAGACCTCTGCCTGCACTATCTCCTGCCTACTGCTCCTGCCACGCCTCGCCTGCCGTCACTAGCAACCAAGCCAGGGGTAGCGACCTGGGGGTCGCCTGCCGCAGCAAGTCCATCCCGCCTTGCGGCGGGCTTTGGTGAAAACCAGCGGCCCCTTAGACTCCGCTCCCTGGTGAGGTTAGTGCCATCGCTAGTGACGGTCCAGTGGATCCACTACTCCAGGCGTTACAGTAGGCTCCAACCATGGATCCCGGTGAGGTGCCTGATCTCCATGAACGTAGCCAGAGTGGTTGCTCAACAGGCTCAACAAATCCAGCAACAGTCGCAGCAGATCCAGCAACTGACTGCCGCCTTACAGCAGCATACTACAGCTCAGCGCTCACCACCCCCTGCAGCCACTTCGAGACTGTGACTGGCCCTCCCGAGTAAATATGGAGGCGACCCCAAGCTGTGCAGGGGATTCCTGACTCAATGCACCATGCATACTGAACTTTTAAGTAGTCAGTTTCCCACCGAGTGCTCTAAAGTGGCTTTCATCATCAGCCTATTGGAGAGTAGAGCTCTGGCCTGGGCCACGCCGCTGTGGGACCGAGATGATCCTGTTGCTGCCAATCTCCGAACCTTCCTGGCCGAGTTTCGCTCCGTCTTTGAGGAACCTGCCCGTGCTACTTCAGCTGAGACTGCTCTCCTCAACCTCTCTCAAGGGAGCTCCTCTGTTGGTGACTACGCCATCCAGTTCCGCACCCTGGCAGCTGAATTGGACTGGAATGAGGTCGCGCTAATAGCCACCTTCAAGAAGGGCCTATCCAGTCGGGTGAAAGACGTGCTCTCCGCCCGCGACCTCCCTACATCTCTGAACGAGCTAATCCTAATGGCTACCAGAGTTGACAACCGATTTTCCGAGAGAGAGGAGGAGGTCCGGCAAGAACGATGACTAAGTCTGTCCCGTCGCCATCACCGCCTAGCACCGGTTTTCCAGAATCCTGTTGCTCCTATACCACAGTCGACTCCTGAGATTCCCATGCAAGTAGAACGAGTTTGCCTGACTCCTCATGAGAGGGCTCGCCGACTAGAGCTGAATCTCTGTCTCTATTGCGGTGGCGCTGATCACTTCAGGCAGAGATGTCTCCAACGTCCTCAGTGTCCGGGAAACGCTCGCACCTAGGTCCGGTAGGAGAGGCCTCCCTAGGTGTGAATGCCACCTCTCCAAGATTGTCTATGCCTGTTTCCATCCAGACACGCTCAGGACAAATTCACCTGACAACTGCCTTCATCGACTCCGGGTCTGCGGGCAGTTTCATTGCAGCTACCTTGGTTCAAAGATGGTGGCTACCCGTGATCCAGCTAGCCCGACCTCTGTCTATCTCCTCGGTCACAGGCGAGACTCTTGCTGAAGCTGTGCTCTACCAGACTGCACCTCTAGTCCTCCAGGTGGGTGCTTTGCATCAGGAGAAGATCTCCGTCTACGTCTTGCGCCATTCCTCTTCCGACATCCTGCTGGGTCTACCTTGGCTGCAATTACATACCCCTAAGCTAGACTGGAGAACCGGGGAGATTCTCAGTTGGGGTCTGGACTGCTCTAACCGGTGTCTGAAACTTCGTCAGCCCAAGTGCTCTGTGACGTCACCTGACTCCGTCAAGCCTCTACCCGGCCTACCAGCAGAATACCAAGACTTGGCTGACGTCTTTTCTGCCAAAGAGGCGGACTCTCTACCCCCTCACCGGACATATGATTGTCCCATAGACCTCCTTCCTGGAACCTCTCCTCCACAAGGTCGGGTGTACCCTCTCTCCGTGCCCGAGACTGAGGCCATGTCTTCCCACATCCGGGAGAACCTACAAAAGGGTTTCATTCGCAAATCCACATCCCCTGCTGGCGCTGGATTCTTCTTTGTACAGAAGAAGGACTGTTGTCTCCGCCCATGCATAGACTATAGGGGCCTAAATAAGGTGACAGTCAAGAACAGTTATCCTCTTCCACTTATCCCTGAACTATTCGACCGTCTCCGTGGAGCCAAGATCTTCTCTAAGCTGGACCTCAGGGGAGCGTACAATTTAATCCGTATTCGTGAAGGAGACGAATGGAAGACCACTTTTAACACCAGAGATGGGCACTACGAATACTTGGTCATGCCATTCGGCCTATGCAATGCCCCAGCGGTTTTCCAGGAATTTGTTAACGACATCTTCCGAGACCTCCTCTATGTCTGCGTCATTGTCTATCTTGACGACATTTTGGTCTTCTCCCCTGACCAGCAGACTCATGTGGCACAAGTACGTCAGGTCCTACGAAGACTACGGGGCAATCATCTGTATGCCAAGCTAGAGAAGTGCGTTTTCCATCAGCGCAGGCTTCCGTTTCTCGGGTATATCATCTCCGACCAGGGTCTACAAATGGATCCGGCCAAGCTCTCAGCTGTTCTCCAGTGGCCACGTCCCGTGGGACTCAGAGCTATCCAACGCCTCCTAGGATTTGCCAACTACTATCGGCAGTTCATCTCACACTTCTCTACCCTGGTCGCACCCATTGTGGCCCTCACTAAGAAGAAGGCGGATCCCAGGCATTGGCCACCTGAAGCCGAGCAAGCCTTCACTAGTCTAAAGTCAGCCTTTGCTTCTGCTCCTGCGCTAGTTCGCCCGGATGCCACCAAGCCGTTTTCACTTGAGGTCGACGCATCCTCAGTAGGCGCTGGAGCCGTCCTCTCGCAAAGGGACGCATCAGGCAAAACCCGAACCTGTGGGTTCTTCTCTAAGACTTTCTCCCCTGCCGAGAAGAACTATGCTATTGGCGACCGAGAACTCTTGGCAATTAAGTTGGCACTGGAGGAGTGGCGTCATCTCCTAGAGGGGGCTAGGCATCCGGTAAATATCTACACGGAACACAAGAACCTTCTCTAACTCCAGTCGGCCCAACGACTCAATCCCCGGCAGGCCAGGTGGTCGCTTTTCTTTTCACGTTTCAATTTCGTTATCCATTTCCGTCCGGCTGAGAAGAACGTGAAAGCCGATGCTCTCTCCTGAGCATCTGACGTCATGGGACAAGAGGACTCTCCTCGCCACATTATACCTTCCGATCGCCTAGTGCCAGTCGCCACATCCGCTCTTCAAAGACTGCCTCCCGGTAAGACCTATGTGCGCCCTGCTCTTCGAAGACGCATCTTGAATTGGGGTCATTCTTCTATGGTGGCCGGGCATCCGGGAATTCTAAAGACCGGGCAACTGATCTCCCGCCACTACTGGTGGCCTAACCTACTCCAAGGCGCTGCTATCTGTTCGGCCCCGGGGGGCGCCTTACCTCGCCCCACTCCAGTCTCCGTCTGTGCCGGCCGGTGCGCGCGTCCCCGCCTCCTAGGGCGCGCGCGCCGGCTGTCTCAGATTTAAAGGGCCAGTCCGCCCCTAATTGGGTAGTTTCACCAATCACTCCCTATAAATTCCAGCCCTGCCCCACTACAGGTGTTGGAGCCTCTGCATGCTTCCCATAGCGTTTGGCCCAGCTCCCTGTTGTTCCTGACCTTAGTCCTTGTCCCTTGTTCCTGTCCGCAGTCCTTGTCCCTAGTCCTTGCCCGCTGCCTTCCCGTTGTTCCTGAGTCCTGTCCGCCACCTGCGATCACGCCTACAGACCTCTGCCTGCAAGTCCATCCCGCCACTTAGACTCCGCTCCCTGGTGAGGTTAGTGCCATCGCTAGTGACGGTCCAGTGGATCCACTACTCCATTTTGACTGAATCCAGAGTGCCGCGGTGATTTACCTCCAGTATACAACCGTACATAGGTAGTTCTCCTGTGTGTGCTGCTGGCACATACCTGACTTAAAGGACAACTCCCGTGGCCCCCCCCCCCCCCAAAAAAAAACACAGACACACACAGACACCATACTCACCATCCCTCCGGTGACGATCGCCACTCGATTTGCCCACCGTCCGCCGCCGCCATCCAGCGATGTCTCTGACTTCCGGGTCATGGGGATGGAAAAGGCTGCCAGTGCGCTTGCGCACCAGCAGCCTTTTTCATTGGCTGGAGCGCATCACATGGCTTCCAGCAACCTCAGCTAATCAGGGCTGAGCAAGCTGCAAGCCATGTGATGCGCTCCAGCCAATGAAAAGGCTGCTCTGATGTCGTCGTCACCAGATGCCGCCCGGGAGAAGAGGACCGTGACGATCGTAATAGGTAATGTATACATTCTTTAACTTTCGGGGGGGGGGGGGGTCCGAAAGTGGGGGAAGGGGGCCAGATAACTTTGTAATGTGTGTTAAATAAGCTAAAAAAAAAATTTCGTGCCAGTTGTCCTTTAAATTAAAACGTTGTGAGCTTGAATGGATATATAAATTAAACACGTTGGTCCCTCATGGTCTGAATATTGACTTTTGGTCCATCCAGGGGCACCTGACCCTTTTCTTCTTTTTTCTTAGCTTTTAGTCTTTTTTCTCCTTACCTTTCTCTAGTTTCCTTCTTTTTGCTCTATCTGGGCAGTCCTCCATCTCCGACATTCTGTGAGAGAAAGATACAATACACAGCTTGTACAAACTACATAGTCTATGTCTTCTATAACACTTATCAATTATACTATGATTGACGTTAACCTGATGTTTAACAATATCTGTTAACTGTATATAAAACATTTTTAAATTGTTATTCTTATACATGTCTGTTTTGCCTTTTTCAGATTGGACAGTTCTTCTTCTGAGGATGAAAGTCATACATCATTTCCCAGGACTTTATGACGGCCATTTACTTTGACATTTTTCCTCTTTCTGCCATTTAAATAACTAGTGTGGATTATTTAATTTTTTTGAACACTAGATTGGGGACGATTTTCATATGAACTGATCAATAATTTTTTCCAATTATTAAAAACCTATTTTCTTTATGCATTGACTATGTTGTTTCTTGGTAATGAGGGGTTCAGGCTGATCTATAGGGGGAGCGGGTTAGTGTTGACAAACCACGTGGACTGAGGGCTGGATCCGTGAGACCATTTTACCCTCCTAGACAACAATAATTGTGCCCCTGGGATGGGTACCCCAGTTAGGTGGAACCATATTGTCTGATGACAGATTGGATTTGTTCCAGGACTGGTTGTTGGACCCGGATCCATAGACCCCCTAGATATAGCCCACGGTCATCACATCTATTTGACCCATGCATAGTCTCCTCCAGCCTATCCCTTGCCTTGATTTGCTATATATAATTTATGCAATACTCCCCTATGTAGTATTTGGTATATAATATAACATTATTGCATTTACTATAGGTGAAGTCACAGCCCACAAGTCTAGCCCAGTAGCCCACTTATATGCCCCCTTGATCAGATTATATGTATTCACCCTTTTGGGCCTTTTTCCCCTTTTCAATATGGCTATTTAGGGCTCAGTAGGGCCGGGTGTGGATCTGGCTCCGGCCGGCTCATGTGCATGCGCACTTCCGGGGTCGGCTGTTCTGATCATGTGATGCAGGTCGTGGTCACGTGATACGGTTATGTAAGTGAATGGCCCCCTTCCCAGTGCCCACCCCCACCCCCACCCCTGGAAGCACAGTTATGCTCAGCCAATTGCGGCTGAGCAGCTGATGACACCCTGGAGGGGGGGGGCGGCTTAAGGGACGGCTGGAGCGGTTCAGCCGGCCTCCCGAAGATGACGTCGTTCAACCCAAGATGGCGCTCGGATTCGACGGTAATCTAGTGAGTATACTGAACCACACTTTGTGTGTGTGTGTGGGGGGGGGGGGGGGGGGGAGTGCATGGGGAAGGGGGCCATTCACTTACATAGCACACATTACAAAGTTGTATAACTCTGTAATTTGTGTTATTTAGTGAATCATTTTTAAACATTGCACTACCACTTCAAAGAAAGAGACTGATACCCTGTATTGTGTGCAAGGGATTATGGGAAAGATTGTTTTCTTGCTCAAATTCAGACTGACTCTGGTGATTTACTGCACATCTACATCCATTATACAAAAGTGTCTTGTTGGTGTATCCAGGGGTGGCCGCATACAACTCCTGGCCACTGGGACAAGTACCTCAGGTACACCGCCATCATCTAGCCCAGCTACACACCACCTAGCATCCCCTGGTCACCACACATACAGCTCAGCTACATGTACATTACACATATACAGCTCAGCTACATGTACATTACACATATACAGCTCAGCTACATGTACATTACACATATACAGCTCAGCTACATGTACATTACACATATACAGCTCAGCTACATGTACATTACACATATACAGCTCAGCTACATGTACATTACACATATACAGCTCAGCTACATGTACATTACACACACAGCTCAGCTACATGTACATTACACACATATACAGCTCAGCTACATGTACATTACACATATACAGCTCAGCTACATGTACATTACACACATATACAGCTCAGCTACATGTACATTACACACATACAGCTCAGCTACATGTACATTACACACATACAGCTCAGCTACATGTACATTACACACATACAGCTCAGCTACATGTACATTACACACATACAGCTCAGCTACATATTCATTACACACATATACAGCTCAGCTACATGTACATTACACATATACAGCTCAGCTACATGTACATTACACATATATACAGCTCAGCTACATGTAAATTACACATATATACAGCTCAGCTACATGTACATTACACAGATATACAGCTCAGCTACATGTACATTACACATACACAGCTCAGCTACATGTACATTACACATATATACAGCTCAGCTACATGTACATTACACACATATACTGCTCAGCTACATGTACATTACACACATATACAGCTCAGCTACATGTACATTACACACATATACAGCTCAGCTACATGTACATTACACATACACAGCTCAGCTACATGTACATTACACACATACAGCTCAGCTACATGTACATTACACACATACAGCTCAGCTACATGTACATTACACACATACAGCTCAGCTACATGTACATTACACATATATACAGCTCAGCTACATGTACATTACACACATACAGCTCAGCTACATGTACATTACACACATATACAGCTCAGCTACATGTACATTACACATACAGCTCAGCTACATGTACATTACACACATATACAGCTCAGCTACATGTACATTACACACATACAGCTCAGCTACATGTACATTACACACATACAGCTCAGCTACATATACATTACACATATACAGCTCTGCTGCACACACATCACTTCAGCTCATCCAGCACAGCAGAGTCCTGCATACACTGAGCAGCAGCCCCTGATCATGTGACTCCTCCTCCTCCTCCTCCATGTGACTGATCACATGACTGTGACATCATGGCAGGTCCTGGAAGCACACGGCTCCTTTGGCTTCTTGACTTGTTTATCAGCAGCTGCTGGACTGCCCCGCCCCCTACCTCCTGAGCACCAATCACTGGAGAGGAGGAGGGGCCAGACACAAGGTACATGTGGAAATCCTTCCTGCCCCTCCCCCTCCTCCTGCTAGTGTGCTCTGCTGCTGCTGCTGTCTCCTGGGATCTGCCCACTGGCTGCCAGACAGGTAGGAGATTTACAGTGTTCAGGGGAGAGGGGGCATCCAGCTGTGCTAAGGGGGAGGGGGGCAGTATGGGGGGATTACATTGGATAATCCCTTTAAGCGCTCCCAGAGTTATATATAGTTGTTAATTTTGTTTCTCTGACATCACAGGAGCTCAAACATCTTACACATTCATAACTTGTCTCTTCCTATCGCTGTGCCGGGATTGTTGTACTTTTTCTTCCCATTCTTTATTATACATTGTATCCTCTACTTTCTATTCATCTCTCCAGGATCCTCTGCTGATATCTTCTATATAAGAGACCGACCCATCAACCATGGAGAGAGACAGAGACAAGATGGCCGAGAGGATAATAACCCTCACCCTACACATACTCTTCCTGCTTACTGGGGAGGTGAGGGATTCTGGGAGTGATGTCATCATGACATCATTCTTATCTATGGAATAACAGATGGATAGGACTGGAGAGGTGAGGGATTCTGGGAGTGATGTCATCATGACATCATTCTTATCTATGGAATAACAGATGGATAGGACTGGGGAGGTGAGGGATTCTGGGAGTGATGTCATCATGACATCATTCTTATCTATGGAATAACAGATGGATAGGACTGGGGAGGTGAGGGATTCTGGGAGTGATGTCATCATGACATCATTCTTATCTATGGAATAACAGATGGATAGGACTGGGGAGGTGAGGGATTCTGGGAGTGATGTCATCATGACATCATTCTTATCTATGGAATAACAGATGGATAGGACTGGGGAGGTGAGGGATTCTGGGAGTGATGTCATCATGACATCATTCTTATCTATGGAATAACAGATGGATAGGACTGGAGAGGTGAGGGATTCTGGGAGTGATGTCATCATGACATCATTCTTATCTATGGAATAACAGATGGATAGGACTGGAGAGGTGAGGGATTCTG
This sequence comes from Dendropsophus ebraccatus, assembly GCF_027789765.1. Taxonomy (NCBI): domain Eukaryota; kingdom Metazoa; phylum Chordata; class Amphibia; order Anura; family Hylidae; genus Dendropsophus; species Dendropsophus ebraccatus. The sequence goes on along the minus strand of NC_091456.1, from coordinate 191,121,252 downwards.
GGAATGGATGGAGTGATAGTAATGTGTCTCTCCATACACAGGATTACACAGTAGTGAAGAAGTCCTCTAGTGGGCGCTGTGGGGCCCCTGGGTGTGAAGGATGGGGAAGAACCCTGAGCCCAATCCCGGGGCCCCTGATACATGAGGAAATGGAGGAAGAGAAGATCCTAGAAGTCACCAACAAGATGGTGGAGCTACTGAGTGGAGAGGTGAGACTGTGGCTGCTGGGAATGCTGGGACATTATACAGTAACACCACTGGAGGGGTGGGGGGGATGACTGTGTGATCATTGTGTGTGTCAGGTTCCTATAAGGTGTCAGGACGTGGCGGTCTATTTCTCCATGGAGGAGTGGGAGTATGTAGAAGGACACAAGGATCAGTACAAGGATGTGATGCTGGAGGATCAGCAGCCCCTCCCATCAGCAGGTAATAGACAGGACTATATACACACCTCCTCTCTGTATTATCTGGATGGAAAGAATGAATTCAGTCTCTGTATGTGTTCCCTCCAGTCAGATCCAGTAAAAGAACAGCACCAGAGAGATGTCCCCGTCCTCTTCTCCCACAGGATCAGGATCAGGTAGATGGAGATGTTCCCTATGATCTGTACATCCCACCTGACTTCTCCTACTGTCTGATGACTTCTACAATATTTCTCTCATATCTTATGAATCAGGGGGAAGATGGGAACAATATTAATGCTCCAAAGACAGATGTGAGCAGTGATGAGCAGTGTAAGGAGGACATCACTACAGGGAAGGATCTGAACTCTATTAATGCCACAGTCAAAGTGGTAAAAGTAGAAGCTGAGACGTATGTGAGCGGTGATGAGCAGTGTAAGGAGGAAGTTACTGGAGAGAAGAAACTGAACTGTTTTACTGCTACAGACATTAGGGTAAAGGAAGAGGCTGAAGAAGAGACAGATGACAGCAGTGATGAGCAGTATAAGGAGGACATCACTACAGGTAACCGCCCAGGTGAGTAGTGACCACTAAATGCAGAGAACAGTCACACATTCTCCTCAGTCACCGGCTGTAACTATTCTGTGTGGAATATTATAAGCTCTGTGTCCTGTCAGTTTTCCAGCTATATAATCATTCAGCCTAAGTTCTAATATAATATAGATGAGGATGTGACGCGGCTGCAGGTAATAACACATGATGTGTGTATAATATATGGAATACAGTCATATAATATGTGTGCGCTGTGCCGCCCTGTAGCCCGGAATTCGCAGAATCTCCACCGGCCTCAGTGTGTCAGTGGGAGAGCTCGCCCATCTCCGCTTCTGCCATTCTATAATTCTTCTTATGTTACATAAAAAAGAGTAACTTTCCATGTCTGCAATATGTTTAAGCTTCTATTACTGGGAAATAAGAGAAATGGTGTTTTCTCCTTTGCAGATGATTCTACCAGGAGCTCAGGGGGACATCAGATCTCCTCAGAGGATCATATCACACAAGATACATATGAGGAGCCGTCCACTATCCCAGATACACCCTCAGCCCCTCACAGCAAAGATCTCTCCTCTCATCCTGTTATACAAGTCCCATCTTCTGCTCCATCACAGCAAGCTGACATTTACAGAGAAGACGATGAACATCAAAGAGCAAATACAGGAAAGCCTCAGGTTTCATATTTAGAACATAAAAAATATCTTACAGGGCAGAAGGCCGTTTCATGTTCAGAATGTGGGAAATGTTTCATTCAGAAATCAAATCTTGTTAAGCATCAAAGAACTCACACAGGGGAGAAGCCATTTTCATGTTCAGAATGTGGGAAATGTTTTACTGAAAAATCAGATCTAGTTAAGCATCAGAGAACTCACACTGGGGAGAAGCCATTTTCATGTTCAGAATGTGGGAAATGTTTTACTGTGAAATCAGGTCTAGTTGAGCATCAGAGAACTCACACAGGGGAGAAGCCATTTTCATGTTCAGAATGTGGGAAATGTTTTACTGTGAAATCAGGTCTAGTTGAGCATCAGAGAACTCACACAGGGGAGAAGCCATTTCCATGTTCAGAATGTGGGACATGTTTTATGCGGAAAGCTAATCTTGTTACGCATCAGAAAATTCACACAGGAGAGAAGCCATTTTTATGTTCAGAATGTGGGAAATGTTTTAAAAGCAAATCAAAACTTGTTGAACATCAAAGAATTCACACAGGAGAGAAGCCATTTTCATGTTTAGAATGTGGGAAATCTTTCATTCAGAGGTCAAAGCTTGTTAATCATGAAAGAATTCACACAGGGGAGAAGCCATTTTCATGTTCAGAATGTGGGAAATGTTTTACTGAGAAATCAGGTCTAGTTAGGCATCAGAGAACTCACACTGGGGAGAAGCCATTTTCATGTTTGGAATGTGGGAAATGTTTTCTTCGGAAATCAGATCTTGTTACGCATCAGAGAATTCACACTGGGGAGAAGCCATTTTCATGTTTGGAATGTGGGAAATGTTTTCTTCGGAAATCAGATCTTGTTACGCATCAGGGAACTCACACAGGGGGGAGAAGCCATTTTTATCTTCAGATTGTGGGAAATGTTTTAATTTGAAATCATATCTTGTGGTCCATGAAAAAAATCACAAAAGGGAGCAGCCATTTTCCTCTTCACAATGAGGTAAATGAATATAAAGAATTCTAAAGGATGATGAAGGGAAATCTGCATTTTATTGTGAAAAATAGAGATGAGCGAATTTACAGTAGGAAGGAAGGGAATGGCTTCTTTCCTATCTGCATTCTGCTCATCAGACTGTCGGCTTTGACGTCTGCTTGAAAAGATGGATCCAGTCCTGGGGAACTTCTCCCACTTTCATAGGACTGGATCCATCTTTTCCCAGGACCCGGGGAGGAGCGGCACGGAGCGGAGCAGACATAAAAGATTGCAGCCTGATGAGCAGATGTCAGAAAGAAACAAAGTGATTCCCTTCATTTCTACTGTAAATTCTCTCATGTCTAGTAGAATAGTAATGTGTACAGTCATGGCCAAAAGTTTTGAGAATTTCACAAATATTATATTTTCACATGATCTGCTGCCCTCTCTTTTTTTTTTTATTGTTGTTTTTTGTGTATTTGTCCGATGTTTTTATCACATACAGAAATATAATTGCAATCATATTATGAGTAACAAAAGCTTATACTGACAGGTAGAATGAGTTACTGCAGCAAGTCAATATTTGCAGTGTTGACCCTTCTTCTTCAGGACCTCTGCAATTCTCCCCGGCTGCTCTCAATCACCTTCTGGACCAAATCCTGACTGATAGCCGTCCATTCTTGTACAATCAATGCTTACATTTTGTCAGAATTTGTTGTTTTTTGTTTGTCCACCCGTCTCTTGATGATTGACCACAAGTTCTCAATGGGATTAAGATCTGGGGAGTTTCCAGGCCATGGACCCAAAATTTCTGTTTTGTTCCCTGAGCCATTTACTTATCACCTTTGCTTTATGGCAAGGTGCTCCATCATGCTGGAAAAGGCATTGTTGATCGCCAAATTGCACTTGGACAGTTGGGAGAAGTTGCTCTTGGAGGACATTCTGGTACCATTCTTTATTCATGGCCGTGTTTTTAGGCAAGACTGTGAGAGAGCCGATTGCCTTGGCTGAGAAGCCACCCCACACATGAATGGTTTCAGGATGCTTTACAGTTGGCATGAGACAAGACTGGTGGTAGCGCTCACCTCGTCTTCTCCCAATAAGCTGTTTTCCAGATGTCCCGAACAATCGGAAAGGGGATTCATCAGAGAAAATGACTTTCCCCCAGTCCTCAGCAGTCCACTCCCTGGACCTTTTGCAGAATATCAGTCTGTCCCTGATGTTTTTTCTGGAGAGAAGTGGCTTCTTTGCTGCCCTCCTTGAGACCAGGCCTTGCTCCAAGAGTCTCCACCTCACAGTGCACAGTGCAGATGCACTCACACCTGCCTGCTGCCATTCCTGAGCAAGCTCTGCACTGCTGGTAGCCCGATCCCGCAGCTGAAACACCTTTAAGAGACGGTTCTGGCACTTGCTGGTCTTTCTTGGGCGCCCTGGGGCCTTTTTGGCAACAATGGAACCTCTCTCCTTGAAGTTCTTGATGATGCGATAGATTGTTGACTGAGGTGCAATCTTTCTAGCTGCAATACTCTTCCCTGTTAGGCCATTTTTGTGCAGTGCAATGATGACTGCACGTGTTTCTTTAGAGATAACCATGGTTAACAGAAGAGAAACAATGATGCCAAGCACCAGCCTCCTTTTAAAGTGTCCAGTGGTGTCATTCTTACTTAATCATGACAGATTGATCTCCAGCCCCGTCCTCATCAACACGCACACCTGTGTTACTGGAGCAATCACTGAAACGATGTTAGCTGATCCTTTTAAGGCAGGGGTGCAATGATGTTGAAATGTGTTTTGGAGGATAAAGTTCATTTTCTAGGCAAATATTGACTTTGCAAGTAGTTGCTGTTAAGCTGATCACTCTTTATAACATTTTGGAGCATATGCAAATTGTCATTTTAAAAACTGAAGCGGTAGACTGTAAAAATGTATATTTGTATCATTCTCAAAACTTTTGGCCATGACTGTATATTATTAGTAACTGTAGTCACTGCACTTACTGACAGCAGCTCCCTTTGTACCCCATAGAGCTACAATCAGCCTCCCCTCTGCCCATGGTGAGACTAACAATTCCTTCCATACTTGTTATTATCTATTCAGTCTCCTTCCCCCAGTTCTGAGCTGCTGCTTACTGCTGAAGACACAAAAATCTGTGTGTCAGCTTTCCTCTCCGTCTCCCCCTCCTCCCCACTCTCTTCTGAGACGGCTGATGTAAACAAGTCCCTATCTGCAACTTCTGCTTTTTCAACCCCTTAAGGACCGCGGGCGTACATTTACGCCCCCGCTGCCTGGGCTTTAAGGCAGGAGGGCGTAAATGTACGCCCTGGCGCCGTCCTGTGCTACGGTGCAGCTCACGAGCTGAGCCCGCCCCATAGCGGGTCAGGACCGGCTGCCATATCCAGGCCCTCATCCTCAATGGCGGGCGACCATGATCTCGCGGCCACCCGCCATTAACCCCTTAAACGCCGCAATCGCTGCGCCGTTTAAGTATAAGTGACCGGAGCATCTCCGGTCACTTAGCGATTGGGACCCCCGCAGCGTGCATTTTCTGACTGCTGGAGGTCCTCTCCTTACCTCCGTGCGGTCAGGTCTTCCATCTTCGGATTCAGTCTGCCACAGGCAATGGTATGGCATAACAGGGATTAGTGTTATTGATCTATTGTATGTAAATGATAGTTCCCTAAGGGAACTATAGAAGTGTAAGAAAATAAATAAATAAAAGTTTTACAAAGTGCTCCAAAGCCCCTCCCCCAATAAAATCGTCATCGTCCGATCTATTAAAATAAAACAATATTATTCCCGAACAAAAAGCGGTAAAAAAACAGAGATTGCTTTTTTTTTTTTTTTAAAGACATTTTATGTGAAAATTTTTATAAAAAGCGATCAATACGTTTGATGTAGAAAAAAATTTACTAATAAAAACTAGCGATCATGACGCAAAAAATGACACCCCATACGACCCCGTAAGTGAAAAAATAAGTGCGCTATAGGAGTCACAATAGGACCATTTTAAATACGCTAATTACTGCTAATAAAAATAGTAAAACGTAAGAAAACCTGGTAAACCTGCATATGGCCGTGTTCAGACCGACCTATAGAATAAAGGAAAAATGCCAGTTTTACCGTAAAGTGCATGACGTAAATATGGAAGCCCCCCAAAAATTAGCGGAATCGCATTCTTTGACCCAAGTTCACCCCACTACAAAGTACACCTGCTCCTGAAAAAAACAAGCCCATCATGTGGCCCTGTAGGTGGAAAAATGAAAGCGTAATGGGTCTTAGAAGGCGAGGAGGAAAAAACGAAAACGCAAAAGTGACAATCGGCCCCGTCCTTAAGGTCATTTCAGGCCCGGTCCTTAGAGGTTAAGGACAGAGCCTGAAATGGCCTTAACCCTTTGAGGACCAGGCCCAAAATAACCCAGTGGATCGCGCAAATTTTGATCTTTAGTGTTTTCGTTTTTTCCTCCTCCCCTTCTAAGAGCTCCAGCCCTTTCAGTGTTTTCTATCTACAGGGCCATGTAAGTGCTTGTTTTTTACAGGAATAGTTGTACTGTGTAATGGCGTCATTCTTTTTACCATAACATGTATGACGGAATCCCAAATATATTATTTATGAAGATATAAATTGGTGAAATCGTAAAAAAGAATGCAATATGGTAACGTTTGGGGGGTTCCTGTGTCTACGTAATGCACTATATGGTAACAGCGACATGACACTATTATTCTATAGGTCAGTCCGAACACAACCACATGCAGGTTACACAGATTCTCTAATGTTGTTATACAGTGGTACCTTGGTTTAAGAGTAACTTGGTTTAAGAGCGTTTTGGTTTAAGAGCTCACAGTTTTTCAAAATTATGACTTGGTTTAAGAGCATTGCTTTGGTTTAAGAGCTCCCTGTGATGGGTGGGAGCGCGAGTGGGGGAGGGGCATGGTCTGCATAACGTGGTCTACAGCTCTGTATTTTGACCCAGGAAGTCTCCCTCACCTTCCAAATCATAGCAAATCGACTTCAGGCTTGGGCTTACATCAGAGGACAGGACGGTGGAGGTTATCTCTCCATAGTTGTAACCCCTCTCTCCCCGGACAGAGTGCTGCATGTATGTGCCCACATCTGTCCTGCTCATTCCTTCCTGCTCCCTGCAGTCTCTGTCCGCCCTTGTGTTTCCCATCCTCTCCATTACTGTACAGTAACTTATAATATCACATATTCTGCTGTTTCTGAATGTTTGTTTCATTAGTTTTACATGTTATTCACAATAATAAATAATTATTTGGGGGGTTTGGAACCAATTGTCTGCATTTCTATGATTTCTTATGGGAAAATTTGCTTTGGTTTAAGAGTGGATTTGGATTACAAGCACGGTCCTGGAACCAATTATGCTCGTAATCCAAGGCACCACTGTATATATTTTGTTATGAAATCCTTTTTTTTTTGCAATTAATTATCAATAAAATGGGCCTATTGTGACGCTTATAACGGTTTTATTTTTTCCACCTACGGGGCTGTATGTGGTGTCATTTTTCCGCCATGATCTCTAGTTATTATTAATACCATATTTGTGAAGATCGGACGTTTTGATCACTTTTTTTTATAAATTATTATTTTTTTTTATATATATAATGTAACATCAAATTGGTAATCCGCGGTATTTTTTCCCTCTTATCGTGTACGCCGTTTGCCATGACGCTTGTTATATTTTAATAGATCGGACAATTACGCACGCTACGGTATATTATATGTTTATTTGTTTATTTTTATATGTTTTATTTATATAATGGGAAAGGGGGATGATTTAAGCTTTTATTGGGGGAGGAGCTAGTGGGGTAGTGTATTGGTGTTTTTAACCTTTTTTTTTACACATTTGAAGTCCCTTTAGGGGACTTTTACATCCAGTACTTTGATTGCAGACACTGATCACTGCTATGCCATAGGCATAGCATTGATCAGTGTTATCGGCGCTCTGCTCATTGAGCCTGCCTGTGCAGGCTCTGAGGTCAGAGCGCCGATCGGACCGCACAGAGGCATGTGAGAGACCTCCGGCGGTCCGTTTTAACGATCGGGACTCTCCCTCTCACTTACACTTAAACACCGCGATCGCTGCAGCCTGTCATGAACGGTGAGGTGGCGGCTGCTGATTGCAGCCGGCCCCCACCTGCTATGAAGCGCGCTGCATTCCGGATTGCGCTTCATAGCGGGAGAAACACCCAGGACGTAGAGTTACGTCCAGGGTCGTCTGGTGACAGACTTCCATGACGTAACTCTACGTCCAGGGTCGTCTAGGGGTTAAAGACAGACAAATTTTATGAATATGACCAGTGTCACTTTATTCATTAATAACTTCGGGATGCTTTTACCTATCCGGCTGATTCTGAGATTGTTTTCTCGTGACATAGGGTACTTCACATTTCTGGTAAATGGGAGTCAATACTTTTCCAACTTTGAAACTTTCCTGCTTATACAGAAAATGGATATGCCACATAAATTATATATTAAAGGACAAGTGCCATGAAGAACTTTTTCCCAGTAATTGAAGCACATTACAAAGTTATATAACTGTGTTATGTGCTTCAATCACCTATCTGCCTCCCTTCCCTGTCTTTTCCCCCCTCCACCCCCCACCAGGAAGTGTCCTAACTCACACAGACCTCATTACTGTCCTCACAGTCACCAGGCGTCTTGTGAGGATGAGTCATCAGCAGGAGGGCTGCTCTAGGTCCTGTTACAGCAGCCCCCCTCCCCAGTCCAAGTGATGGCTTGCAGTTGTTCAGCCAATGGGAGCTGAGCAAGCTGAGTCACCTGACAAGGCAGGGGAGGGGGGAGGCTAGTGTAACAGGAGAAGGAGCTGAGAGAAGAGCTTGGTGACGGTGATGACAATAATTAGGTCTGTGTGAGTTAGGACACTTCCTGGTGGGGGGTGGAGGGGGGAAAAGACAGGGAAGGGAGGCAGATAGGTGATTGAAGCACATTACATTACAGAGTTATATAACTTTGTAATGTGCTTCAATTACTGGGAAAAAGTTTTTCATGGCACTTGTCCTTTAAATAGCATTAGCAACATGTCTACTTTATGTTGGCGGCTTTTATTAAACTAGCTTTAATTTTTTTAGACAATAGAAAGCTTAAAACATTAGCAGCAAATTTCCAAATTTTCAGTAAAATTTCAAAATCAGATATTTTTAGGGACCTGTTAAAATTTAGGCTATGTTCACACTACGTATATTTGAGGCTGTATAGCAACCAAAACCAGGAGTGGATTGAAAACACAGAAAGGCTCTGTTCACACAATGTTGTAATTGAGTAGATGGCCGCCATTTAATGGCAAATATTTGCTGTTATTTTAAAACAACGGCTGTTATATTGAAATAATGGCCGTTATTTACCGATATATGGCGGCCATCCACTCAATTTCAACATTGTGTGATCAGAGCCTTTCTGTGTTTTCAATCCACTCCTGGTTTTGGTTGCTATGAGGAACAAATACAGCCTCAAATATACTTAGTGTGAACCCAGCCTAAAAGTGTATTTGAGGGGCCTGTATGTTAGAAAGCCCCACAAAGCACCCCATTTCAGAAACTGCACCCCCCAAACTCTGCAAAAACACATCCAGAAAGTTTTTTAACCCTTTAGGGGAGTCACAGAAATAAAAGCTATGTGGGTTAGAAATTACAAAATGTAAATTTTCTGTGCAGAGATTTTACTGTAGTCCAATAGCTTTCATCATTGTAAACCTATTACCAGAGAAATGCACCCCAATACTGATTGCCCCGTTTCTGCAGTTTATAGAAATACCCCATATGTGGCCCTATTGCGCTATTTGACACAACCACAAGCCTCAGATATAAAGGAGCGCCTAGTGAATTTCAATGGCTCCGTTATATTTGGTAATTTTGACTGTACCACTTCAGGTTGGCAGAGGCTCTGGGGTGCCAAAACCTAAAAAACACCCCTAAAGGGACACCATTTAGAAAACTGCACCCCTCAAGGAATGTAACAAGGGGTGCGGTGAGCATCTGGACCCCACAGGTGCTTCACAGATTTTCAGAACAATGTGGTGTAAAAAAGGAAAAATTCTATTTTTTACACTAAAACGTTGTCCTAGCCTTTAATTTTCATTTTTACAAGGGGATAAAAGAAAAAAAACATCAAATGTGTAGCGCAGTTTTTCCCGACTACGGAAATACCCCACATGTGGACATAAAGTGCCAAGTGGGCGCAGGACGAGCCTCCAAAGGGAAGGAGCGCCAATTAGAGGCTGGAATGGAGGATGGAGGCCATGTAGCAATTACAAAGCTCCTGTGCTGCCAACCTGTCTCGTATTCTGCAGCTGGCACCCGCTGGCAAACTGATGCAGGCGCGCGTCTCCGCTCGTGTCACACTCCATTCTATGCACGGACGGATTCTGCCCTCTGTCCAAAGAATGAACGTGTTCATTCTTTGGACGGACGATGGAATCCGCCCGTGCATAGGATGGAGTCTATGACACGGGTAGAGACATGCGCCTGCATCAGTCCGCCAGCGGGTGCCAGCTGCGGAATGCACAAAGGGTTATCCTTCTCTATTCCACAGTGTGCACGTACCCTAAATCTGTAATTGTACCCTGAGGTACTCTCACAGAGTTTGTAGAATTTCACACCATACCGTTATCTCCTATTGAGACGGTACTGGCGGAAAAGACGTGTCTGGGGGGGAGTGTACGCTACGCAACCCCCCATACACGTCACTGGATGATGAGGATGAATGGAGGAAAAAAGGATCCCCCCATTCATCCTCACTGGCGGTTTCGGTGTCGGAGGGAATAATAGCGTATGCGTCCGACGCTGAAAACACCCTGGGGGCCATCTTTATACGGGGATTGGGATATGTAAATGTGTAATGTAGTGTAGTGTAAAACTTTATTTCATGTAGTGTAATGTAGTGTTTTTTACATTTTTTTTTTTAACATTAAGAAAAAAAAAAACCTTATCAACAGACAGTGGCGGTAGGATAAAGAAAAAAAAAAGCCCCTACGCCAAAAAGGAGGAGTTGATTAGCAGCGCACCTACCTGCGATTCTGATCAGCACTCAGCGGCGGTAGGGTGGGTAAAAAAAAAAAAAAAGAAGATAGAAAAAACATATACAACCCTACAGTTACTGTATTATATACTTTTAAGCCGCTAGGGGGCAGTAGGACGCAAAAGCCGATAAGAGTCGAAGATTTCCGAAGATTGCCGACGGGACCGACGGAAAAAAGACGAAGACGACGCCCGAAAAAAGAGGAAGCCGCGGGACCCGAAAGACACCGATCCGGACGCTGGGATCAGGTGAGTATGTGCCAATACCTGCTCTGAAAACTTTAGCTACCTAGCTGAGGTGCCCAGGGTAGGTATTTTACTTTTTTGGGGACTTATATCGCCGTGATCGGCTGGTCGATCACGGCGATCGGGACTTGGCACCGTGACCACCATTACTTTTAACAGTAATGGCGGTCGGTGCCGTTCTCGGAAAGCATTGACCACCATTGCTTTTCGGGTCACCGATGATCCGGAAAGCTGAAGATTGCCTGTTATTGGCTGATCTGAATTGTTAACCACCCCCTGTGTCTACAAGCTATGATGGCCTGCTATGATTTATAGCAGCCATCATTACCCGATCGCTGTGTGTTTACACACAGAGATCGGGTAAACATTGGGCGTAAATATATACACACGTGTGCGTTAAGTATTAGCCTGCGGGGGCGTACATTTACGCACAATGTTGTTAAGGGGTTCAAGAATCTTCAAAGTTGCAGATAAAGGCTATGTTCACACCGAGTAAAAATAAGAGAAAAGGTGTCTGCTTTTTTTTTTTTTTTTTCAATTGTCTTTTGCAAGCAACAGAGGGTATTTTTTAGTTGTTCACACATCTTTTTTTTTTAACAATTGTAATTTTTATTGTTTTTCCAAAAAAAAGAAAGACATAAAATTGTACAAACTGGGTGAGGTACATGTGAAGGCAGCAGAACATTGTTATAATGCGTAACATAAATGTCAAAGAGGCAACTTAACCCCTAAACAGGAGCAGATAGGAGATCCAGAATAACAAACCGTAATAAAACAACAGCTACCAGGTCCCGGTCAGGGTTTGGAAAAGACAATGTCTGTTTGGGTAGGGTCCATAGACCATACTGGGCTAGTAACGAAACAACACAGAACAAAACACAGACTTAGGACGAGAAGGGGGCAGGAAATGATGGGGGGGGGGAGGGAGAGGGGGGGAGACAAGGACAGGGAAAGACGAAGACGGGAACAGACGACAGAGGATGGGAATCTAGGATGTACCGGAGGCAGGTGCCGACGGGGAGGAATACAAGTCCCAAGGAGCCCAAATAGAGTCAAAGGCCTCTAACCGGTTATTCAGGGATGCCGTAAGGCGCTCGAGAGAGCGTAACTCCCTGACTCTAGCTTTAAAATGCGGAATGGAAGGTGGGGTCGATTGCTTCCAACATTTGGCGATTAGGGACTTGGCTGCAGTTAGGAGGACCAATAGCAATTTGGCTTGTTTTTTCCGGATAGTTTTAGGGAAAAGGTTGAGGAGGCAAAGGCCTGGGTCCCTAGGGATTTTAACACTGAGGATAGCTGAGGATATTTCACACACCTCCCGCCAAAAGGGTCGAACAAGCTCGCATTCCCAGAAGATATGGAACTGGGAGCCTAGTACTCTAGCACATCTCCAACATAGTGGGGATATCGAGGCATTGAACTTATGAAGTACCTCCGGTGTGCGGTACCAGAACATCAAGACTTTATAATGAGATTCTTTGTAGGTAGTGAATATGGAGGAGGTGGCAGCCCTGTCCCATATAGCAGTCCAGCATTCTGGAGGCAATGTCCTCCCTAATAGCGTTTCCCATTTAGTCATATATGTGTGCTGTACCTGGGTTCCCTCAACTGGGGAGCCAAGGATGCGATAGATGTCAGAGATAAGGCCCGAGGTCGAAGTCCCCATTCTAACTAGTTGCTCAAAAGCCGAAGGTTTAGAAACTGTGAGGGCTCCCAGACGCGACACCATGAAATGTCGGAGCTGGAGGTACATAAAGTGCGCTGAGGGAGGGAGAGCATATTTATCAGCCAATTTATCATAAGGAAGGAGTGAACGAGCTATGGGATCAACTATGTCGGCAAACTGGAAGAGTGTCTTCGAACCCCAGAGTTTGACAGTATGGGATTGAAGACCAGGAGGGAAATTTGGGAAGAGCAAGAAAGAGTTTAGGGGGGAGGCAGAGGAGGCGAGCCCAAACCTGGCAGAACATGAGGACCATATATGGAGGGTAAAACGGATAGGTCCCAAGAGCGAGAGATGTGAGAAGCTAGGCGGTGAGGAGTGCCACAGGAAAGAGTTAGGATGGAAGGGAGCTAACCATATTTTTTCAATTTCCGCCCATTTCTTGTACGCCAAATATTTGGACCATGCCGTGATTTGGCGTAGGTGAGCCGCCCAATAATAGTGAAGAAAGTTAGGGACTGCCAGTCCTCCTCGAGATCTGCTACTCATCATAACCGAGTTGGGGATGCGGTGCCCCTTGGACGCCCAGATAAACTTGAATACTGCTCTTTGGACACTACGCAGCTCTGAGAGGGGAATAAGGACCGGGAGCGTCTCAAAGTAGTACAAAAGTTTAGGTAAAATGGTCATTTTTACTGCCGCCACTCGGCCTAGGAGCGAAATATAGTGGGGGGACCATTTAGTCAAGAGGTTCCGTATATCTCGGAAGAGGGCTGGGTAGTTAGCTGAGTATAGGGACGGGTAGGAGGGAGTAAGGCGGATACCTAAATATTTAATGGAGGTAGAGGTCCATTTAAATTTGAAATTGGAACTAAGCTGGGCAATCAAGGGGTCCGGCAGATTTAGGGGCATAGCTTCAGATTTAGAGGTATTGACTTTGTACTAGGGATGCACGATGCACCGAAATATCGATACTACTATCGATATTTCGGGCCAAAAAACGATTCGGTACCAGGATTTCCTGGTATCGATACTTTATATTAAGCTGCCTAATAACGCGGCTTAATATAAAGTATAGAGCAGTGAACATGGCCGGCGGCTAGCTAAGCGCCGGCCATGTTCTCTGTGTGCTGCCCTCTGCCCCCTGGCGTCACTTCCTCCTCCTCCGCCCGCCCCTTCCTCCGCTCACTGCAGTGAGAAGTTATAGCCGGCACACAGCGATCGCATGTGCCGGCTATATAACTGTGCAGATGCGGCTGTCACAACTGACAGCGGCCTCTGACCCATCCTGAGCCTCTCCAGAAGCAGTGGGGTCGGCTACTGTGTGTAACAGACCCCCCGCTGCTAATGACCTGCAGCCCGTCACATCTCAGCCTCCTGTCCCCCTGTCATGCAGCCGTCCATCTGCAGAGCTGTTCCTATGCATATTCATGTGTGCACACTCTCGGTGGCTGCTCTTCCTGACCGGCCTGAGTGTGCACACATGAATATGCACGGAGGAACGGAGGTCCGACAGCTGGGAGCTTCCCGGAGCTGAGGGGAGGGGGGATTTGTAAAGGGAGCTAATTTAAGGTGGAACAGACCGCCTGAATCTTGGCCAGCAGCAAAGGTTAATCTTCCTGCTGGCCGAGGTTCAGGCTGTCTGTTCCACCTTAAACTCCCTTTGCAAATCCCCCCTCCCCTCTGCTTTGACAAGCCTCATGCTTTGAGTGGTACCGCAGTGAGAGCAGGGGATGTGTGCAGACATTGCAAACATCCCTGCCCTCCGGTGTGCCCCCCCCCCACATCCCTGCCCTCTAGTGTGCCCCCCCCCACATCCCTGCCCTCTAGTGTGCCCCCCCCCCACATCCCTGCCCTCTAGTGTGCCCCCCCCCCACATCCCTGCCCTCTAGTGTGCCCCTAAGATTCCTGCCCTTAAACCCCTGCCCTCTGACAGGAACTGACCTGCCAGGCAGAGTAACCCTCTCTTGTCTGTCCAGACCTGGCAGCCTTCACCAGCTCCCTGCAGTGTGGGGGTTGTAGTCTGTACTCAGTGGCGGATTAAATGTACCCTGGGCCCTGGACTGTTCACCCAACCTGGATCCCCCCCCCCCGTCAATCCGCCCACTACTGCCCCCCCCCCCATGCTGTCCCCAATAAACACAATGTTTGGTCCCTTGCTGCACAGAGGATGTCAGGAGAGGAGGGGGCTGATCTTATAGGGGAGGTCACAGCAGCACAGAGGATGTCAGGAGAGGAGGGGGCTGATCTTATAGGGGAGGTCACAGCGTCACAGCAGCACAGAGAATGTCAGGAGAGGAGGGGGCTGATCTTATAGGGGAGGTCACAGCAGCACAGAGGATGTCAGGAGAGGAGTGTGCTGATCGATAGGGGAGGTCACAGCAGCACAGAGGATGTCAGGAGAGGAGTGTGCTGATCGATAGGGGAGGTCACAGCAGCACAGAGAATGTCAGGAGAGGAGGGGGCTGATCTTATAGGGGAGGTCACAGCAGCACAGAGGATGTCAGGAGAGGAGTGTGCTGATCGATAGGGGAGGTCACAGCAGCACAGAGGATGTCAGGAGAGGAGGGGTCTGATCTTATAGGGGAGGTCCCAGCGTCCAAGCAGCACAGAGGATGTCAGGAGAGGAGGGTGGTGATCTATAGGGGAGGTCACAGCAGCACAGAGGATGTCAGGAGAGGAAGGAGTGTGCTGATCTTATGAGAGGTCACAGCAGCACAGAGGATGTCAGGAAAGGAGTGTGCTGATCTATAGAGGAGGTCACAGCAGCACAGAGGATGTCAGGAGAGGAGTGTGCTGATCTATGGGGAGGTCACAGCAGCACAGAGGATGTCAGGAGAGGAGTGTGCTGATCTATGGGGAGGTCACAGCAGCACAGAGGATGTCAGGAGAGGAGGGTGCTGATCTATGGGGAGGTCACAGCAGCACAGAGGATGTCAGGAGAGGAGTGTGCTGATCTATGGGGAGGTCACAGCAGCACAGAGGATGTCAAGAGAGGAGTGTGCTGATCTATAGGGGACGTCACAACAGCACAGAGGATGTCAGGAAAGGAGTGTGCTGATCTATAGAGGAGGTCACAGCAGCACAGAGGATGTCAGGAGAGGAGGGGGCTGATCTTATAGGGGAGGACACAGCAGCACAGAGGATGTCAGGAGAGGAGGGTGCTGATCTATAGGGGACGTCACAACAGCACAGAGGATGTCAGGAAAGGAGTGTGCTGATCGATAGAGGAGGACACAGCAGCACAGAGAATGTCAGGAGAGGAGGGGGCTGATCTTATAGGGGAGGTCACAGCAGCACAGAGGATGTCAGGAGATGAGGGTGCTGATCTTATAGGGGAGGTCACAGCAGCACAGAGGATGTCAGGAGAGGAGGGTGCTGATCTTATAGGGGAGGTCACAGCAGCACAGAGGATGTCAGGAGAGGAGTGTGCTGATCGATAGAGGAGGTCACAGCAGCACAGAGGATGTCAGGAGAGGAGGGGTCTGATCTTATAGGGGAGGTTCCAGCGTCCCAGCAGCACAGAGGATGTCAGGAGAGG
The DNA here is from genome assembly GCF_027789765.1 of Dendropsophus ebraccatus. Taxonomy (NCBI): domain Eukaryota; kingdom Metazoa; phylum Chordata; class Amphibia; order Anura; family Hylidae; genus Dendropsophus; species Dendropsophus ebraccatus. The sequence continues at coordinate 191,105,160 of NC_091456.1, read as the reverse complement.
AGGGTGGTGATCTATAGGGGAGGTCACAGCAGCACAGAGGATGTCAGGAGAGGAAGGAGTGTGCTGATCTTATGAGAGGTCACAGCAGCACAGAGGATGTCAGGAAAGGAGTGTGCTGATCTATAGAGGAGGTCACAGCAGCACAGAGGATGTCAGGAGAGGAGTGTGCTGATCTATGGGGAGGTCACAGCAGCACAGAGGATGTCAGGAGAGGAGTGTGCTGATCTATAGGGGACGTCACAACAGCACAGAGGATGTCAGGAGAGGAGGGTGCTGATCTTATAAGGGGGGGGTTGTATTTTTTTTCGAGGTATCGAACTGGTATTGAGTATCGAACTAAAAAATCAAGTATTGGTATCGAACTCAAAATTCTGGTATCGTGACATCACTACTTTGTACCCCGACAGGCGACCATATGTACCAAGAAGAGAGTGTAAGTTCGGGAGGGAAATGAGCGGGTCTGACAGGGTGAGGAGGACATCATCGGCAAATAACATGATTTTAAACTCCTTGCCTCTGACCGACACACCTCTGATGTCCGGACAATTTCGAATCGCCGCCGCCAGGGGTTCAATGCAAAGAACAAAAAGTAGGGGTGACAGAGGGCAACCCTGGCGAGTGCCATTCGAAAGAGAAAAAGTCTCAGACAACATATGCGGGAATTTGAGTGCCGCTGTGGGATTGGAGTATAAGGCCCTGACCGCCGTTAGGAAAGGCCCAGAGAAGCCATAGCATTGCAATGCCTCAAACATAAAAGGCCACCCAAGACGGTCAAAGGCCTTTTCAGCGTCCAGGCTCAGCACAAGGGCACTCTCTTCTTGTTGATTAACAACATCAATGAGGTCAATAGCCCTCCTCGTGTTGTCCCCACCCTGTCTTCCCGGCACAAACCCCATTAACTAGGGAAGGGAGCCAATACCCCAACCGAGAAGCCAGCAATTTAGTAAATATCTTAAAGTCTGAGTTTAGGAGGGCAATTGGCCGGTAATTGGAGCAATCCAGGGGGTCCTTGCCAGGTTTGGGGATAAGAGTGATGAAGGAGTGAGACATGGAGGTAGGGATAGGAGATCCCTGAAGAAAGGAGTTATAGAGAGAAAGTAGTTTAGGGGACAGTTCAGAGGAAAAGGTTTTGTAGTAGAGGTAGGAAAAGCCATCCGGCCCAGGCGCCCGCCCCGATGGAAGGGTTTTAATAACCTCTGCAAGTTCCTCCGCGGTAATCGGTGCATTCAATTCCTCGAGCGCACTAGCGGTCAGAGAAGGCAGATTACACTCGTTGAGGAAGTCAGAAAGGCATCGGGTACGGGCCTCCGGGTCCGATGGTAAGGTTGAGGGGAGGGAGTAAAGTTTAGAATAGAATTGGTGAAAAATAGAGGAGATGTCCTTAGGGTGATAGTGTAGAGTCCCTGTTGCGTCCCTGAGAGCCTGCGGCGACTGTGCGGCAGCCCGGTCATTGAGCATCCTCGCCAGGAGGGTATGAGCCTTATTGCCCTTTTCATAGAAGCGTTGCTTGGAGTAGAGGAGAAGCTTCTCCACCTTTTGCAACGAAAGGTCCTTGAGTTTTTCGCGAGCTGCCACAAGCCTCCGCAGGACACCCAGGGAGGGACGGCGGGCCAGACGCTGTTCCAGGGAAGCTATGGCAGATTTAGCATTCTGAATGGCTAGCATGGAGTCTTTTTTCTGGCGGGATCCTATTGCTATGCAATGGCCCCGGACAACTGCTTTGTGGGCCTCCCATAGAACCCCTTCAGAGGCAATAGAGCCCTCGTTTTCCGAGAAATAGTTAGAGATACCAGTCTTGATAGAGTCTCTGGTAATCTGATTTTTTAAAAGGGTATCATTCATACGCCAGTGACAATGTCGCGTAGGGGAGAGAACGGCCTTGAGGTGAACTATCACGGGGCCGTGATCAGACCAGGAAATGGGGTCAATGGTCGCACTCTGCAACAGTCGTACAGTAGGTATGTTGCCAAAGAGGTAATCAATGCGAGAGTGGAGTTTGTGGGGATGGGAGAAGAAAGTATACCCCCGCTCCGTAGGGTGGTCAAGCCGCCAAAGGTCATACAGAAGCTTATGAGCACGTATGAGCTTGCGGAATTCTGCTGATAATTTAGCCTGTTCCGTGGGGGTAGGCCGGCCGTCTACTGAGTGCCTATCCATCATCTCAGAGAACGGCAAATTGAAATCCCCTCCAAGGATCCGTGGAGCCGGAGGGTATTTCGCCAATCGATTGAGAACCCTACGGAGGAAGGGTATCTGGGAGCGGTTAGGGGCATAAACGTTGCAGAAAATAAATTGGCGGCCTTGTAAGGTGCCGTCCACAATAACAAATCTCCCTCCTGGGTCAGAGGAGGAAATCTGTATGGGGCACATGCGAGAGAATAGGATAGCTACTCCCGCCGTCTTATTGCCTCTAGAGGCCGAAACAACAGTGGGATAAGAATGACGGGCGAACCTAAAAGATGCCTCCTGATCGAAGTGCGTCTCCTGAAGGAAGGCAACATCCGCATGCAAGTTGCGAAGTTCCCTCAGGAGAAGACGTCTTTTGGTGTTAGAATTTAGGCCCTTGACATTGAGAGATATGCACTTAGCCATTAGGGAGGGATAAGAGGACACTAACGATGATGGGGGTACTCACTCTGCCCCAATGAGTGGAAGGGATCAGTTTCCAGAGCAGCATCGGCCAACGTGGAATCCTAGGAGGTAAAGGGAAAAGAGGGGGGGGGGGGGGGGGGGGGGGAACTAGAGGGAAAACACATAGAAACATAAAAACAACAAAAACAGAAAAAATTCCAGGAAAAGGAAGGGCACATGGCCCAAAGAACAAGCCTAAGCGGCCTGCTACGAGGCAAAAAAAATGCCAAAACAGCACTATGGCTGTCAACTGGCAGCCCCACGGGGGAGGAGGGCGCCACCTGAGGGGAACAAAAAACATAGGAACACTCCGAAGAGGAGGGCCAAATAAAACCACACAGCTACATATAGCAAATAAGTAACAAAAAGAAGGGACCCAGAATATCAGCAACAATGTAAATCACTATAACAGAACCTGGAGGGGGGGGGGGCCCTCCCTCAACCAGTAGGACCAGGGGGAGAGCGGGAACTCTCGGATCTAGGACGGCGCCTCTTCTGGCTAGCCGAGTGCCAGATGGATGGTGGGGGAGGAGGTGGGGGAGCCACCGTCCAGTTCACACATCTTTACTATTAAAGAGTCACTGTCGTATTTTTTATTTTTTTTCAGAAATCAATAGTCCAGGCAAATTTAAGAAACTTTGTAATTGGGTTTATTAGCCAAATCTGCCATTATCTGCATGTAAAAAGCCTTTTCCCAGGTCCCCCCCTCCTTCCTCTTTTTCATCCACTCCAAAAATCTGAAAATTGTGACTTATTGCAGGAGTCACACTCTGTCTGCTCTAGGGAGAGGGGAGGAGGAAGGAGGGAGTTAGACAGCAGCAGAAAGCAGATAACAGAGGATTACAGGCACAGAGCTGGGTGACAGCTGTAATCAGAGCTCAGAGAGGTCAGTGGTGACTGTCAGAGGAGATACAGGGTGAGGGATTTGCAGATTAACTCTTTGTTGTCCTGTTTTGGTCTTTTCTTTAGCTCTCCATAGGGGAACAATGAAGACAGGGGGAAGAGCTTCAAACTGCTTTCTCATGATAAAAATGCATTTTTTGGCTACTAAACCCAATTACAAAGTTTCTTAAAATCACCTGGACTATTGATTAATGCAAAAAAAAAAAAATTCACGACAGTGACACTTTAAATTAAATGGACTTTTCAATTAAAGACACATCCAATGAGCAATCAGTCCACCTGATCTGGAATAATGTACTAATAGCCAAAGCCTGCCAGGGACTTGTGTACATCAGCCGTCTCAGAAGGGAGGGGGGAGGAGAGGGAGACAGAGAGAAAAGCTCACACTCAGATTTTTGTGTCTTCAGTAGAAAGCAGCAGCTGAGAACTGGGGGAAGGAGACGGAATAGATAATAACAAGTATGGAAGGAATTGTTAGTCTCACCATGGGCAGCAACATATGAAAAGGTTATGTATGAGCGGAATACCCCTTTATGTATAAATTACTATAAATATTTCTTTCCTCTTGTGTTTTATCCCCTACAGTCATGTGATTCTTTATCTTGTGCCAGAATTTCTGTTGAAGAATTGGGGAAAAACACTCCAAAAACCACCAATATGTATATAGAAATTATGTTTATCCCCTCAGTATTAGTCTATGAGGAAAAAGAAAAATGTGGAAATACCAAAAAATAAATAAAAAAGACTTTGGGAGCGGTAACGTCTTCTGTGTGAACTAGTCTTTAGAAATGGTAAATTACACTTGGTGAGTGGTGAGGATTTCGTCACTCCTCAATGTAACACGTCCAAAGAGACCTCTGCCCGGCTCGCTGCCATCCTCCCGGGGTGATCTCCCACTTCCCCGAGCTCCGAAATACACAAACAATGGAGAGCGAAGGTGACATCAGATGAGACCGTAAGTAAGTATCATTATAGAAGGAAGCGCGGAGGTTACACTCAGGAGGGGAGTTCTGGAACGCTCCCCCCCCCCCACCTCCAGGTTCTCGTTCTGATCCCAGCGGACGTCCATATCAGTCTCTGCTCCCTGTAACATCTTTCAGCATCTGGAGAGAAACACTGGGACATCCGAATCAGTAACTGGTTCAGTATATTCTTCACTAGGTTCTATTCATATCCCAACACGTATCAAGATATCACATCACTTTCTCAAGGACAAACAACGGCCGAAGGCGACACAGAGGGACCCCGATCTCCACCATCTCTGGAGCCGGGAGACCCCCGCAGCCTCTCACACATTACATAACGGGGAATTATTGAGGATAAGAAGTGTGAAAGTTTTATGGTCCTGATAGACGTCTGGTCCATGTACATATACGGCTCAGCTACATGTACATTACACATATACAGCTCAGCTACACGTACATTACACACATATACAGCTCAGCTACATGTACATTACACACATACAGCTCAGCTACATGTACATTACACATATACAGCTCAGCTACATGTACATTACACACATACAGCTCAGCTACATGTACATTACACATATATACAGCTCAGCTACATGTACATTACACACATACAGCTCAGCTACATGTACATTACACATATAGACAGCTCAGCTACATGTACATTACACACATACAGCTCAGCTACATGTACATTACACACATACAGCTCAGCTACATGTACATTACACATATATACAGCTCAGCTACATGTACATTACACATATATACAGCTCAGCTACATGTACATTACACACATACAGCTCAGCTACATGTACATTACACACATACAGCTCAGCTACATGTACATTACACATATACAGCTCAGCTACATGTACATTACACACATACAGCTCACATACATGTACATTACACACATACAGCTCAGCTACTTGTACATTACACACATACAGCTCAGCTACATGTACATTACACATATACAGCTCAGCTACATGTACATTACACACATACAGCTCAGCTACATGTACATTACACATATACAGCTCAGCTACATGTACATTACACATATACAGCTCAGCTACATGTACATTACACATATACAGCTCAGCTACATGTACATTACACACATATACAGCTCAGCTACATGTACATTACACATATATACAGCTCAGCTACATGTACATTACACACATACAGCTCAGCTACATGTACATTACACACATACAGCTCAGCTACATGTACATTACACATATACAGCTCAGCTACATGTACGTTACACACAGGGCTCTGCTGCAGGCATATATAACATACACAGCTCTGCTCCACACACATCACACACAGACAGCTCTGCTGCATACACATCACTTCAGCTCATCCAGCAGAGTCCTGCATACACTGAGCAGAAGCCCCTGATCATGTGACTCCTCCATGTGACTGATCACATGACTGTGACATCATGGCAGGTCCTGGAAGCACACGGCTCCTGTACAGCTCTGCAGGTGGAGGGAAGGAGCTGGGGGACAGCAGGAGGATTAACCCCTTCAGGACTGGGTAGTTTTCTGTCCTGTTTTAATACATTACTGGGGCCAAAACTTTTCTATCAACCCTGTGATGATTTGTGTTACATTGTTTCCTCTTTCATCTATTCAGATTCTTACACTCCAGGATCCTCTGCTGATATCTTCTATATAAGAGACCGACCCATCAACCATGGAGAGAGACAGAGACAAGATGGCCGAGAGGATAATAACCCTCACCCTACACATACTCTTCCTGCTTACTGGGGAGGTGAGGGATTCTGGGAGTGATGTCATCATGACATCATTCTTATCTATGGAATAACAGATGGATAGGACTGGGGAGGTGAGGGATTCTGGGAGTGATGTCATCATGACATCATTCTTATCTATGGAATAACAGATGGATAGGACTGGAGAGGTGAGGGATTCTGGGAGTGATGTCATCATGACATCATTCTTATCTATGGAATAACAGATGGATAGGACTGGAGGGGTGAGGGATTCTGGGAGTGATGTCATCATGACATCATTCTTATCTATGGAATAAGAGATGGATAGGACTGGAGAGGTGAGGGATTCTGGGAGTGATGTCATCATGACATCATTCTTATCTATGGAATAACAGATGGATAGGACTGGGGAGGTGAGGGATTCTGGGAGTGATGTCATCATGACCTCATTCTTATCTATGGAATAACAGATGGATAGGACTGGAGAGGTGAGGGATTCTGGGAATGGATGGAGCGATAGTTATGTGTCTCTCCATACACAGGATTACACAGTAGTGAAGAAGTCCTCTAGTGGGCGCTGTGGGGCCCCTGGGTGTGAAGGATGGGGAAGAACCCTGAGCCCAATCCCGGGGCCCCTGATACATGAGAAAATGGAGGAAGAGAAGATCCTAGAAGTCACCAACAAGATGGTGGAGCTGCTGAGTGGAGAGGTGAGACTGTGGCTGCTGGGAATGCTGGGACATTATACAGTAAGACCACTGGAGGGGTGGGGGGGATGACTGTGTGATCATTGTGTGTGTCAGGTTCCTATAAGGTGTCAGGACGTGGCGGTCTATTTCTCCATGGAGGAGTGGGAGTATGTAGAAGGACACAAGGATCAGTACAAGGATGTGATGCTGGAGGATCAGCAGCCCCTCCCATCAGCAGGTAATAGACAGGACTATATACACACCTCCTCTCTGTATTATCTGGATGGAAAGAATGAATTCAGTCTCTGTATGTGTTCCCTCCAGTCAGATCCAGTAAGAGAACAGCACCAGAGAGATGTCCCCGTCCTCTTCTCCCACAGGATCAGGATCAGGTAGATGGAGATGTTCCCTATGATCTGTACATCCCACCTGACTTCTCCTCCTGTCTGATGACTTTTACAATATTTCTCTCACATCTTATGAATCAGGGAGAAGATGGAAACAATATTAATGCTCCAAAGACAGATGTGAGCAGTGATGAGCAGTGTAAGGAGGACATCACTACAGGGAAGGATCTGAACTCTATTAATGCCACAGTCAAAGTGATAAAAGTAGAAGCTGAGACGTATGTGAGCGGTGATGAGCAGTGTAAGGAGGAAGTTACTGGAGAGAAGAAACTGAACTGTTTTACTGCTACAGACATTAGGGTAAAGGAAGAGGCTGAAGAAGAGACAGATGACAGCAGTGATGAGCAGTATAAGGAGGACATCACTACAGGTAACCGCCCAGGTGAGTAGTGACCACTAAATGCAGAGAACAGTCACACATTCTCCTCAGTCACCGGCTGTAACTATTCTGTGTGGAATATTATAAGCTCTGTGTCCTGTCAGTTTTCCAGCTATATAATCATTCAGCCTAAGGTCTAATATAATATAGATGAGGATGTGACGCGGCTGCAGGTAATAACACATGATGTGTGTATAATATATGGAATACAGCCATATAATATGTGCGCGCTGTGCCGCCCTGTAGCCCGGAATTCGCAGAATCTCCACCGGCCTCAGTGTGTCAGTGGGAGAGCTCGCCCGTCTCCGCTTCTCCCATTCTATAATTCTTATTATGTTACATAAAAAAGAGTAACTTTCCATGTCTGCAATATGTTTAAGCTTCTATTACTGGGAAATAAGAGAAATGGTGTTTTCTCCTTTGCAGATGATTCTACCAGGAGCTCAGGGGGACATCAGATCTCCTCAGAGGATCATATCACACAAGATACATATGAGGAGCCGTCCACTATCCCAGATACATCCTCAGCCCCTCACAGCAAAGATCTCTCATCTCATCCTGTTATACAAGTCCCATCTTCTGCTCCATCACAGCAAGCTGACATTTACAGAGAAGACGATGAACATCAAAGAGCAAATACAGGAAAGCCTCAGGTTTCATATTTAGAACATAAAAAATATCTTACAGGGCAGAAAGCAGTTTCATGTACAGAATGTGGGAAATGTTTTATTCAGAAATCAAATCTTGTTAAGCATCAAAGAACTCACACAGGGGAGAAGCCATTTTCATGTTCAGAATGTGGGAAATGTTTTACTGAAAAATCAGATCTAGTTAAGCATCAGAGAACTCACACTGGGGAGAAGCCATTTTCATGTTCAGAATGTGGGAAATGTTTTACTGTGAAATCAGGTCTAGTTGAGCATCAGAGAACTCACACAGGGGAGAAGCCATTTTCATGTTCAGAATGTGGGAAATGTTTTACTGTGAAATCAGGTCTAGTTAAGCATCAGAGAACTCACACAGGGGAGAAGCCATTTCCATGTTCAGAATGTGGGACATGTTTTATGCGGAAAGCTAATCTTGTTACGCATCAGAGAATTCACACAGGAGAGAAGCCATTTTTATGTTCAGAATGTGGGAAATGTTTTAAAAGCAAATCAAAACTTGTTGAACATCAAAGAATTCACACAGGAGAAAAGCCATTTTCATGTTTAGAATGTGGGAAATCTTTCATTCAGAGGTCAAAGCTTGTTAATCATGAAAGAATTCACACAGGGGAGAAGCCATTTTCATGTTCAGAATGTGGGAAATGTTTTACTGAGAAATCACGTCTAGTTAGGCATCAGAGAACTCACACTGGGGAGAAGCCATTTTCATGTTTGGAATGTGGGAAATGTTTTCTTCGGAAATCAGATCTTGTTACGCATCAGAGAATTCACACTGGGGAGAAGCCATTTTCATGTTTGGAATGTGGGAAATGTTTTCTTCGGAAATCAGATCTTGTTACGCATCAGGGAACTCACACAGGGGGGAGAAGCCATTTTTATCTTCAGATTGTGGGAAATGTTTTAATTTGAAATCATATCTTGTGGTTCATGAAAAAAATCACAAAAGGGAGCAGCCATTTTCCTCTTCACAATGAGGTTAATGAATATAAAGAATTCTAAAGGATGATGAAGGGAAATCCGTATTTTATTGTGAAAAATAGAGATGAGTGAATTTACAGTAGGAACAAAGGGAATGGCTTCTTTCCTATCTGCATTCTGCTCATCAGGCTGCCGGCTTTGAAGTCTGCTTGAAAAGATGGATCCAGTCCTGGGAAAGTTTCATAGGACTGGATCCATCTTTTCCCAGCACCCGGTGAGGAGCGGCATGGAGCGGAGCAGACATAAAAGATTGCAGCCTGATGAGCAGATGTCAGATAGAAACAAAGTGATTACCTTCATTTCTACTGTAAATTCGCTCATATCTAGTAGAATAGTAATGTGTACAGTCATGGCCAAAAGTTTTGAGAATGACACAAATATTATATTTTCACATGATCTGCTGCCCTCTGCTTTTTTTTTTTTTGTTGTTTTTTGTTTATTTGTCAGATGTTTTTATCACATACAGAAATATAATTGCAATCATATTATGAGTAACACAAGCTTATACTGACAGTTAGAATGAGTTACTGCAGCAAGTCAATATTTGCAGTGTTTCGCCTTCTTCTTCAGGACCTCTGCAATTCTCCCCGGCTGCTGTCAATCACCTTCTGGACCAAATCCTGACTGATAGCCGTCTATTCTTGCACAATCAATGCTTACATTTTGTCAGAATTTGTTGTTTTTTGTTTGTCCACCCGTCTCTTGATGATTGACCACAAGTTCTCAATGGGATTAAGATCTGGGGAGTTTCCAGGCCATGGACCCAAAATCTCTGTTTTGTTCCCTGAGCCATTTAGTTATCACCTTTGCTTTATGGCAAGGTGCTCCATCATGCTGGAAAAGGCATTGTTGATCGCCAAATTGCACTTGGACAGTTGGGAGAAGTTGCTCTTGGAGGACATTCTGGTCACATTCTTTATTCATGGCTGTGTTTTTAGGCAAGACTGTGAGAGAGCCAATTCCCTTGGCTGAGAAGCAACCCCACACATGAATGGTTTCAGGATGCTTTACAGTTGGCATGAGACAAGACTGGTGGTAGCACTCACCTCGTCTTCTCCCAATAAACTGTTTTCCAGATGTCCCAAACAATCGGAAAGGGGATTCATCAGAGAAAATGACTTTCCCCCAGTCCTCAGCAGTCCACTCCCTGTACCTTTCCCCCAGTCCTCAGCAGTCCACTCCCTGTACCTTTCCCCCAGTCCTCAGCAGTCCACTACCTGAACCTCTTGCAGAATATCAGTCTGTCCCTGATGTTTTTTCTGGAGAGAAGTGGCTTCTTTGCTACCCTCCTTGAGACCAGGCCTTGCTCCAAGAGTCTCCGCCTCACAGTGCACAGTGCAGATGCACTCACACCAGCCTGCTGCCATTCCTGAGCAAGCTCTGCCCTGCTGGTAGCCCGATCCCACAGCTGAAACACCTTTAAGAGACAGTCCTGGTGCTTGTTGGTCTTTCTTGGGCGCCCTGGGGCCTTTTTGGCAACAATGGAACCTCTCTCCTTGAAGTTCTTGATGATGCGATAGATTGTTGACTGAGGTGCAATCTTTCTAGCTGTGATACTCTTCCCTGTTGGGCCATTTTTGTGCAGTGCAATGATGACTGAACATGTTTCTTTAGAGATAACCATGGTTAACAGAAGAGAAACAATGATGCCAAGCACCAGCCTCCTTTTAAAGTGTCCAGTGGTGTCATTGTTACTTAATCATGACAGATTGATCTCCAGCCCTGTCCTCATCAACACGCACACCTGTGTTAATGGAGCAATCACTGAAACAATGTTAGCTGGTCCTTTTAAGGCAGGGCTGCAATGATGTTGAAATGTGTTTTGGGGGATAAAGTTCATTTTCTAGGCAAATATTGACTTTGCAAGTAGTTGCTGTTAAGCTGATCACTCTTTATAACATTTTGGAGTATATGCAAATTGTCATTTTAAAAACTGAAGCGGTAGACTGTAAAAATGTATATTTGTATCATTCTCAAAACTTTTGGCCATGACTGTATATTATTAGTAAGTGTACTCACTGCACTTACTGACCGCAGCTCCCTGTGTACCCCATAGAGCTACAATCAGCCTCCCCTCTGTCCATGGTGAGACTAACAATTCCTTCCATACTTGTTATTATCTATTCAGTCTCCTTCCCCCAGTTCTGAGCTGCTGCTTACTGCTGAAGACACAAAAATCTGTGTGTCAGCTTTCCTCTCCGTCTCCCCCTCCTCCCCCCCTCTCTTCTGAGATGGCTGATGTAAACAAGTCCCTATCTGCAACTTCTGCTTTTTCAACCCCTTAAGGACCGCGGGCGTACATTTACGCCCCCGCTGCCTGGGCTTTAAGGCAGGAGGGCGTAAATGTACGCCCTGGCGCCGTCCTGTGCTACGGTGCAGCTCACGAGCTGAGCCCGCCCCATAGCGGGTCAGGACCGGCTGCCATATCCAGGCCCTCATCCTCAATGGCGGGCGATCATGATCTCGCGGCCACCCGCCATTAACCCCTTAAACGCCGCGATCGCTGCGCCGTTTAAGTATAAGTGACCGGAGCATCTCCGGTCACTTAGCGATTGGGACCCCCGCAGCGTGCATTTTCTGACTGCTGGAGGTCCTCTCCTTACCTCCGTGCGGTCAGGTCTTCCATCTTCGGATTCAGTCTGCCACAGGCAGGCTGAATCAGAAGATTGCAGATAAAACTGATCCCTGCAATGGTATGGCATAACAGGGATTAGTGTTATTGATCTATTGTATGTAAATGATAGTTCCCTAAGGGAACTATAGAAGTGTAAGAAAATAAATAAATAAAAGTTTCACAAAGTGCTCCAAAGCCCCTCCCCCAATAAAATCGTCATCGTCCGATCTATTAAAATAAAACAATATTATTCCCGAACAAAAAGCGGTAAAAAAACATTTTATGTAAAAAAAATTTAAAAAGCGATCAATACGTTTGATGTAGAAAAAAAATTTACTAATAAAAACTAGAGATCATGACGCAAAAAATGACACCCCATACAACCCCGTAAGTGAAAAAATAAGTGCGCTATAGGAGTCACAATAGGACCATTTTAAATACGCTAATTACTGCTAATAAAAATAGTAAAACGTAAGAAAACCTGGTAAACCTGCATATGGCCGTGTTCAGACCGACCTATAGAATAAAGGAAAACCGTAAAGTGCATGACGTAAATATGGAAGCCCCCCAAAAATTAGCGGAATCGCATTCTTTGACCCAAGTTCACCCAACTACAAAGTACACCTGCTCCTGAAAAAAACAAGCCCATCATGTGGCCCTGTAGGTGGAAAAATGAAAGCGTAATGGGTCTTAGAAGGCGAGGAGGAAAAAACGAAAACGCAAAAGTGACAATCGGCCCCGTCCTTAAGGTCATTTCAGGCCCGGTCCTTAGAGGTTAAGGACAGAGCCTGAAATGGCCTTAACCCTTTGAAGACCCGGCCCAAAATAACCCAGTGGACCGCGCAAATTTTGACCTTAGTGTTTCCGTTTTCCCCTTCTCCCCTTCTAAGAGCTCCAGCCCTTTCAGTTTTTTATCTACAGGCCATGTAAGTGCTTGTTTGTTACAGGAATAGTTGTACTGTGTAATGGCGTCTTTCTTTTTACTATAACATGTATGATGGAATCCCAAATATATTATTTATGAAGATATAAATAGGCAAAATCGTAAAAAAGAATGCAATATGGTAACGTTTGGGGGGTTCCTGTGTCTACGTAATGCACTATATGGTAACAGCGACATGATACAATTATGCTATAGGTCAGTCCGAACACAACCATATGCAGGTTACACAGATTCTCTAATGTTATACAGTGGTACCTTGGTTTAAGAGTAACTTGGTTTAAGAGCTCACAGTTTTTCAAAATTATGACTTGGTTTAAGAGCTCCCTGTGCTGGGTGGGAGCGCGAGTGGGGGAGGGGCATGGTCTGCATAATGTGGTCTACAGCATTGTATTTTGACCCAGGAAGTCTCCCTCACCTTCCAAATCATAGAAAATCGACTTCAGGCTTGGGCTTACATCAGAGGACAGGACGGTGGAGGTAATCTCTCCATAGCTGTAACCCCTCTCTCCCCGGACAGAGAATGCTGCATGTATGTGCCCACATCTGTCCTGCTCCTTCCTTCCTGCTCCCTGCAGTCTCTGTCCGCCCTTGTGTTTCCCATCCTCTCCATTACTGTACAGTAACTTATAATATCACAGATTCAGCTGTTTCTGAATGTTTGTTTCATTAGTTTTACATGTTATTCAGAATAAAAAATCATTATTTGGGGGGTTTGGAACCAATTGTCTGCATTTCTATGATTTCTTATGGGAAAATTTGCTTTGGTTTAAGAGTGGATTTGGATTACAAGCGCGGTCCTGGAACCAATTATGCTCGTAATCCAAGGCACCACTGTATATATTTTGTTATGAAATCCTTTTTTTTGCAATTAATTATCAATAAAATGGGCCTATTGTGACGCTTATAACGGTTTTATTTTTTCCACCTACGGGGCTGTATGTGGTGTCATTTTTCCGCCATGAGCTCTAGTTTTTATTAATACCATATTTGTGAAGATCGGACGTTTTGATCACTTTTTTTATAAATGTTTTTTTTTATATATATATATATATATATATATATATATATATATATATATATATATATAGTAACATCAAATTGGTAATCCGTGGTCTTTTTTCCCTCTTATCGTGTACGCCGTTTGCCATGACGCTTGTTATATTTTAATAGATCGGACAATTACGCACGCTACGGTATATTATATGTTTATTTATTAATTTTTTATGTTTTATTTATATAATGGGAAAGGGGGGTGATTTAAGCTTTTATTGGGGGAGGGGCTAGTGGGGTAGTGTATTGGTGTTTTTAACTTTTTTTTTTTACACATTTGAAGTCTCTTTAGGGGACTTTTACATACACTACTTTGATTGCAGACACTGATCACTGCTATGCCATAGACATAGCATTGATCAGTGTTATCGGCGCTCTGCTCATTGAGCCTGCCTGTGCAGGCTCTGAGGTCAGAGCGCCGATCGGAACGCGTGGAGGCAGGTGAGAGACCTCCGGCGGTCCGTTTTAACGATCGGGACTCCCCCTGTCACTTACACTTAAACACCGCGATCGCTGCAGCCTGTCATGAACGGTGAGGTGGCGGCTGCTGACTGCAGCCGGCCCCCACCTGCTATGAAGCGTGCTGCATTCCGGATCGCGCTTCATAGCGGGAGAAACACCCAGGACATAGAGTTACGTCCAGGGTCGTCTGGTGACAGACTTCCATGACGTAACTCTACGTCCAGGGTCGTCTAGGGGTTAAAGACAGACAAATTTTATGAATATGACCAGTGTCACTTTATTCATTAATAACTTCGGGATGCTTCTACCTATCCGGCTGATTCTGAGATTGTTTTCTCGTGACATAGGGTACTTCACATTTCTGGTAAATTGGAGTCAATACTTATAACAAATCTTTATGGAAAAAAACGTGAAAAATTATATAACTGTGTAATGTGCTTCACTCACCTATCTGCCTCCCTTCCCTGTCTTTTCCCCCCTCCAAACCCCACCAGGAAGTGTCCTAACTCACACAGACCTCATTACTGTCCTCACAGTCACCAGGCGTCTTGTGAGGATGAGTCATCAGCAGGAGGGCTGCTCTAGGTCCTGTTACAGCAGCCCCCCTCCCCAGTCCAAGTGATGGCTTGCAGTTGTTCAGCCAATGGGAGCTGAGCAAGCTGAGTCACCTGACAAGGCAGGGGAGGGGGGAGGCTAGTGTAACAGGAGAAGGAGCTGAGAGAAGAGCTTGGTGACGGTGATGACAGTAATTAGGTCTGTGTGAGTTAGGACACTTCCTGGTGGGGGGTGGAGGGGGGAAAAGACAGGGAAGGGAGGCAGATAGGTGATAGAAGCATATTACACAGTTATATAACTTTGTAATGTGCTTCAATTACTGGGAAAAAGTTTTTCATGGCACTTGTCCTTTAAATAGCATTAGCAACATGCCTACTTTATGTTGGCGGCTTTTATTAAACTAGCTTTAATTTTTTTAGACAATAGAAAGCTTAGAACATTAGCAGCAAAATCAGATATTTTTAGGGACCTGTTAAAATTTAGGCTATGTTCACACTACGTATATTTGAGGCTGTATAGCAACCAAAACCAGGAGTGGATTGAAAACACAGAAAGGCTCTGTTCACATAATGTTGTAATTGAGTGGATGGCCGCCATATAATGGCAAATATTTTCTGTTATTTTAAAACAACGGCTGTTATATTGAAATAATGGCCGTTATTTACCGTTATATGGCGGCCATCCACTCAATTTCACCATTGTGTGATCATAGCCTTTCTGTGTTTTCAATCCACTCCTGGTTTTGGTTGCTATGAGGACCTGACATGAGGAACAAATACAGCCTCAAATATACGTAGTGTGAACCCAGCCTAAAAGTGTATTTGAGGGAACTGTATGTTAGAAAACCCCACAAAGCACCCCATTTCAGAAACTGCACCCCCCAAACTCTGCAAAAACACATCCAGAAAGTTTTTTAACCCTTTAGGGGAGTCACAGAAATAAAAGCTATGTGGGTTAGAAATTACAAAATGTAAATTTTCTGTGCAGAGATTTTACTGTAATCCAATAGCTTTCATCATTGTAAACCTATTACCAGAGAAATGCACCCCAATACTGATTGCCCCGTTTCTGCAGTTTATAGAAATACCCCATATGTGGCCCTATTGCGCTATTTGACGCAACCACAAGCCTCAGATACAAAGGAGCGCCTAGTGAATTTCAATGGCTCCGTTATATTTGGTCATTTCTGACTGTACCACTTCAGCTTGGCAGAGGCTCTGGGGTGCCAAAACCTAAAAAACACCCCTAATGGGACACCATTTAGAAAACTACACCCCTCAAGGAATGTAACAAGGGGTGCGGTGAGCATTTGGACCCCACAGTTGCTTCACAGATTTTCAGAACAATGTGGCGTAAAAAAGGAAAAATTCTATTTTTTTTTACACTAAAACGTTGTCCTAGCCTTCAATTTTTCATTTTTACAAGGGGATAAAAGAAAAAAAACATCAAATGTGTAGCGCAGTTTTTCCCGACTACGGAAATACCCCACTTGTGGACATAAGGTGCCATATGGGCACAGGGCAAGCCACCAAAGGGAAGGAACGCCAATTAGAGGCTGGAATGGAGGATGGAGGCCATGTCGCAATTACAAAGCTCCTGTGCTGCCAACCAGTCTCGTATTCTGCAGCTGGCACCCGCCGGCGGACTGATGCAGGCGCGCGTCTCTGCTCGTGTCACACTCCATTCTATGCACGGATGGACTCAGCCCTCCGTCCAAAGAATGAACGTGTTTATTCTTTGGACGGACGATGGAATCCGCCCGTGCATAGGATGGAGTCTATGACACGGATAGAGACATGCGCCCGCATCAGTCCGCCAGCGGGTGCCAGCTGCGGAATGCACAAAGGGTTATCCTTCTCTATTCCACAGTGTGCACGTACCCTAAATCTGTAAAAGTACCCTGAGGTACGCTCACAGAGTTTGTAGAATTTCACGCCATACCGTTATCTCCTATTGAGACGGTACTGGCGGAAAAGACGTGTCTGGGGGGCAGCGTACGCTACGTTACCCCCCATACACGTCACTGGATGATGAGGATAAATGAAGGAAAAAAGGATCCCCCCATTCATCCTCACTGGCGGTTTCGGTGTCGGAGGGAATAATAGCGTATGCGTCCGACGCTGAAAACACCCTGGGGGCCATCTTTATACGGGGATTGGGATATGTAAATGTGTAATGTAGTGTAGTGTAAAACTTTATTTCATGTAGTGTAATGTAGTGTTTTTTACATTTTTTTTTTAACATTAAAAAAAAAAAAACCTTATCAACTTATCAACAGACAGTGGCGGTAGGATAAAGAAAAAAAAAAGCCCCTACGCCAAAAAGGAGTTGATTAGCAGCGCACCTACCTGCGATTCTGATCAGCACTCAGCGGCGGTAGGGTGGGTAAAAAAAAAAAAAAGAAGATAGAAAAAATATATATATTTACAACCCTACAGCTACTGTATTATATACTTCTAAGCCGCTAGGGGGCAGTAGGACGCAAAAGCCGATAAGAGCTGAAGATTTCCGAAGATTGCCGACGGGACCGACGAAAAAAAGAAGACGACGCCCGAAAAAAGAGGAAGCCGCGGGACCCGGAAGACACCGATCCGGACGCTGGGATCAGGTGAGTATGTGCCAATACCTGCTCTGAAAACTTTAGCTACCTAGCTGAGGTGCCCAGGGCAGGTATTTTACTTTTTTGGGGACTTATATCGCCGTGATCGGCCGGTCGATCACGGCGATCGGGACTTGGCACCGTGACCACCATTACTTTTAACAGTAATAGCGGGCGGTGCCGTTCTCGGAAAGCATTGACCACCATTGCTTTTCGGGTCACCGATGATCCGGAAAGCTGAAGATTGCTGTTATTGGCTGATCTGAACTGTTAACCACCCCCTGTGTCTACAAGCTATGATTGCCTGCTATGATTTATAGCAGCCATCATTACCCGATCGCTGTGTGTTTACACACAGAGATTGGGTAAACATTGGGCGTAAATATATACACACGTGTGCGTTAAGTATTAGCCTGCGGGGGCGTACATTTACGCATGATGTTGTTAAGGGGTTCAAGAATCTTCAAAGTTGCAGATAAAGGCTATGTTCACACCGAGTAAAAATAAGAGAAAAGGTGTCTGCTTTTTTTTTTTTTTTCAATTTGTGGACGTCTTTTGCAAGCAACAGAGGGTATTTTTTAGTTGTTCACACATCTTTACTATTAAAGAGTCACTGTCGTATTTTTTTTTTTTTCAGAAATCAATAGTCCAGGCGAATTTAAGAAACTTTGTAATTGGGTTTATTAGCCAAATCTGCCATTATCTGCATGTAAAAAGCCTTTTCCCCCCTCCCTCCTTCCTCTTTTTCATCCACTCCAAAAATCTAAAAATTGTGACTTGTTGCAGGAGACGTCCCCTGTCTGCTCTAGGGAGAGGGGAGGGGGGAGGAGGAAGGAGGGAGTTAGCCGGCAGCAGAAAGCAGATAACAGAGGATTACAGGCACAGAGCTGGGTGACAGCTGTAATCAGAGCTCAGAGAGGTCAGTGGTGACTGTCAGAAGAGATACAGGGTGAGGGATTTGTAGACTAACTCTTTGTTGTCCTGTTTTGGTCTTTTCTTTAGCTCTCTCCATAGGAGAACAATGAAGACAGGGGGGAGAGCTTCAAACTGCTTTCTCGTGATAAAAAAGCATTTTTTGGCTACTAAACCCAATTACAAAGTTTCTTAAAATCACCTGGACTATTGATTAATGCAAAAAAAAAAAATTCACGACAGTGACACTTTAAATTAAATGGACTTTTCAATTAAAGACACATCCAATGAGCAATCAGTCCACCTGATCTGGAATAATGTACTAATAGCCAAAGCCTGCCAGGGACTTGTGTACATCAGCCGTCTCAGAAGGGAGGGGGGAGGAGAGGGAGACAGAGAGAAAAGCTCACACTCAGATTTTTGTGTCTTCAGTAGAAAGCAGCAGCTGAGAACTGGGGGAAGGAGACGGAATAGATAATAACAAGTATGGAAGGAATTGTTAGTCTCACCATGGGCAGCAACATATGAAAAGGTTATGTATGAGCGGAATACCCCTTTATGTATAAATTACTCTAAATATTTCTTTCCTCTTGCGTTTTATCCTGTACAGTCATGTGATTCTTTATCTTGTGCCAGAATTTCTGTTGAAGAATTGGCGAAAAACACTCCAAAAACCACCAATATGTATATAGAAATTATGTTTATCCCCTCAGTATTAGTCTATGAGGAAAAAGAAAAATGTGGAAATACCAAAAAATAAATAAAAAAGACTTTGGGAGCGGTAACGTCTTCTGTGTCAACTAGTCTTTAGAAATGGTAAATTACACTTGGTGAGTGGTGAGGATTTCGTCACTCCTCAATGTAACACGTCCAAAGAGACCTCTGCCCGGCTCGCTGCCATCCTCCCGGGGTGATCTTCCATTTCCCCGAGCTCTGAAATACCAAACAATGGAGAGCGAAGGTGACATCAGATGAGACCCTAAGTAATTATTATAGAAGAAAGTGCAGAGGTTACACTCAGGAGGGGAGTTCTGGAACGCTCCCCCCCACCTCCAGGTTTTCGTTCTGATCTCAGCGGATGTCCATATCAGTCTCTGCTCCCTGTAACATCTTTCAGCATCTGGAGAGAAACACTGGGACATCCGAATCAGTAACTGGTTCAGTATATTCTTCACTAGGTTCTATTCATATCCCAACACGTATCAAGATATCACATCACTTTCTCAAGGACAAACAACGGCCGAAGGCGACACAGAGGGACCCCGATCTCCACCATCTCTGGAGCCGGGAGACCCCCGCAGCCTCTCACATATTACATAACGGGGAATTATTGAGGATAGGAAGTGTGAAAGTTTTATGGTCCTGATAGACGTCTGGTCCATGTACATATACGGCTCAGCTACATGTACATTACACATATACAGCTCAGCTACATGTACATTACACACATACAGCTCAGCTACATGTACATTACACATATACAGCTCAGCTACATGTACATTACACATATACAGCTCAGCTACATGTACATTACACACATACAGCTCAGCTACATGTACATTACACACATACAGCTCAGCTACATGTACATTACACATATACAGCTCAGCTACATGTACATTACACACATACAGCTCAGCTACATGTACATTACACACATACAGCTCAGCTACATGTACATTACACATATACAGCTCAGCTACATGTACATTACACACATATACAGCTCAGCTACATGTACATTACACACATACAGCTCAGCTACATGTACATTACACACATACAGCTCAGCTACATGTACATTACACACATACAGCTCAGCTACATGTACATTACACACATACAGCTCAGCTACATGTACATTATACACATACAGCTCTGCTACATGTACATTACACACATATACAGCTCAGCTACATGTACATTACACACACATACAGCTCAACTACATGTACATTACACACACATACAGCTCAGCTACATGTACATTACACACACATACAGCTCAGCTACATGTACATTACACATATACAGCTCAGCTACATGTACATTACACATATATACAGTATAGCTACATGTACATTACACATATACAGCTCAGCTACATGTACATTACACACATACAGCTCAGCTACATGTACATTACACACATACAGCTCAGCTACATGTACATTACACATATACAGCTCTGCTACATGTACATTACACATATACAGCTCAGCTACATGTACATTACACATATACAGCTCAGCTACATGTACATTACACACAGGGCTCTGCTGCAGCCATATATTACACGCACATACACAGCTCTGCTGCAAACACATCACTTCAGCACATCCAGCACAGCAGAGTCCTGCATACACTGAGCAGAAGCCCCTGATCATGTGACTCCTCCATGTGACTGATCACATGACTGTGACATTATGGCAGGTCCTGGAAGCACACGGCTCCTGTACAGCTCTGCACTGCACTCACTATACTGCTGCCTCATGAAAAGCCCGGGAAACCAGCCGCCTCATAGAAAACCGAGCAGAGGAGGATAGCTCCTCCCACACATGAGGCTGGTCACATGGGCATGACATCATCAAAGGTCCTCAAGACCTACCTCTGGCAACTACATTCTAGCCTCCACCGTGGAGGGAAGGAGCTGGGGGACAGCAGGAGGATTAACCCCTTCAGCACTGGGTAGTTTTCTGTCCTGTTTTAATACATTACTGGAGCCAGAACTTTTCTATCAACCCTGTGCTGAGTTGTGTTACATTGTTTCCTCTTTCATCCATTCAGATTCTTACACTCCAGGATCCTCTGCTGATATCTTCTATATAAGAGACTGACCCATCAACCATGGAGAGAGACCGAGACAAGATGGCCGAGAGGATAATAACCCTCACCCTACACATACTCTTCCTGCTTACTGGGGAGGTGAGGGATTCTGGGAGTGATGTCATCATGACATCATTCTTATCTATGGAATAACAGATGGATAGGACTGGGGAGGTGAGGGATTCTGGGAGTGATGTCATCATGACATCATTCTTATCTATGGAATAACAGATGGATAGGACTGGGGAGGTGAGGGATTCTGGGAGTGATGTCATCATGACAACATTCTTATCTATGGAATAACAGATGGATAGGACTGGAGAGGTGACGGATTCTGGGAGTGATGTCATCATGACATCATTCTTATCTATGGAATAACAGATGGGTAGGACTGGAGAGGTGAGGGATTCTGGGAGTGATGTCATCATGACATCATACTTATCTATGGAATAACAGATGGATAGGACTGGAGAGGTGAGGGATTCTGGGAGTGATGTTATCATGACATCATTCTTATCTATGGAATAACAGATGGATAGGACTGGGGAGGTGAGGGATTCTGGGAATGGATGGAGTGATAGTAATGTGTCTCTCCATACACAGGATTACACAGTAGTGAAGAAGTCCTCTAGTGGGCGCTGTGGGGCCCCTGGGTGTGAAGGATGGGGAAGAACCCTGAGCCCAATCCCGGGGCCCCTGATACATGAGGAAATGGAGGAAGAGAAGATCCTAGAAGTCACCAACAAGATGGTGGAGCTGCTGAGTGGAGAGGTGAGACTGTGGCTGCTGGGAATGCTGGGACATTATACAGTAACACCACTGGAGGGGTGGGGGGGATGACTGTGTGATCATTGTGTGTGTCAGGTTCCTATAAGGTGTCAGGACGTGGCGGTCTATTTCTCCATGGAGGAGTGGGAGTATGTAGAAGGACACAAGGATCAGTACAAGGATGTGATGCTGGAGGATCAGCAGCCCCTCCCATCAGCAGGTAATAGACAGGACTATATACACACCTCCTCTCTGTATTATCTGGATGGAAAGAATGAATTCAGTCTCTGTATGTGTTCCCTCCAGTCAGATCCAGTAAGAGAACAGCACCAGAGAGATGTCCCCGTCCTCTTCTCCCACAGGATCAGGATCAGGTAGATGGAGATGTTCCCTATGATCTGTACATCCCACCTGACTTCTCCTACTGTCTGATGACTTTTACAATATTTCTCTCACATCTTATGTATCAGGGGGAAGATCTAATTGAGATCAATGCTCCAGATATGACAGTAAAAGAAGAAGAGACAAATGTGAGCAGTGATAAGCAGTATAAGGAGAACATCACTACAGGGAAGGATTTGAATTCTATTAATGTTACATATATGATGATGAAAGAAGAAGAAGAGACAGATGTGAGCGCCGATGAGCAGTATAAGGAAGACATTTCTATGGGGAAGAATCTGAACATTATGAATGCTACAGACATAAGGGCAAAAGAAGAAGAGACAAATGACAGCAGTGATGAGCATTATAAAGAAGACACCACTACAGGGAAGGATCTGAAGTATATTGATACTATAAAGATAGAAGTTAAAGAAGAGCCAGATGTGACCAGTGATGAGCAGTATATGGAGGATATTACTACAGGGAAGGATCTTTACTCTATTAATCCTACAGACAAGATAATAAAAGAAGAAGAGACAGATGACAGCAGTGATGAGCAGTATAAAGAGGACATCACTGCAGGGAAGGAACTGAACCATAATATTGCTATGCACAAGATAATAAAAGAAGAAGAGACAGATGACAGCAGTGATGAGCAGTATAAGGAGGACATTACTACAGGTAACCGCCCAGGTGAGTAGTGACCACTAAATGCAGAGAACAGTCACACCTTCTCCTCAGTCACCGGCTGTAACTATTCTGTGTGGAATATTATAAGCTCTGTGTCCTGTCAGTTTTCCAGCTATATAATCATTCAGCCTAAATTCTAATATACAGCACAGTCCCAGCGGACAATATATCACTATCAGTCTCACGTTGCTGCATCTATAGTGACTATCCTCCTCTTACAGCGTACCTGTTCTGAATTTAAAAAAAAATCAATAGAACGGACAGATGGTAATGCGGACGGTGAATGATTTTAAACTGTATGAGTTGGTGATTTTTGTTAACACTACTTTTCCTAATGTTTCCCAAAATGTTATCCCATTCTACCTCCGGAATCTCCCCCACTTCTTCTTCTTCCCACTCTGTGCTTTTCTTATAATTCCTAAACCAGTCAGTGTATAAATTTTCTGTGAAAATTGTGAATAATTTTTTAAATTCCCCTTTTTTATTCCCTTGGCAATCATCCACCACATCCATGAAAATAACATTTTGGACTATTGCCAAACTCCCTCCTAAAGTAGCATTAAGTGCGTGCTGCAGCTGTCTATATTTCAGCCTGTGAGTCTCTTGAAGTGAAAATTCTATCCTTATTTCCTCAAATGTTTTTATGGCCCCATCCCGAAATAGATGAGACACTAAGGTGATTTTGCGTTTATACCAAAAAGACTGACCATCAATACTATTTAAGTGTGTCAGTTGTGTATTTCCCCACGAGGGGGTGTACTTTGTGCTAGCTGTTATGCCCAACAGTTTCTTCATTTTCACCCAAACCTTGCCCCACATTCTCACCATCTTCCATTCTCTATAATATACAAGGGACCATCTATTGGATTCCAGGAATTGATACAGTGATTCATATCTCAGATTCTCAAGGCCGAAAACTACATTCCTCCTAAGATTATTATTATTATTATTATTTATTACGTTTTATCTATAGCAATTTATACATAAAAAAGTAAATTTTGAAGTCTGGTAAAGACCAGCCCCCCAAATCAGATGGTAAAGTAAAGGAATGGTATCTGAGACTGTTCCTTCTGCCACCCCAAATCAGTTTCCCCCACAGAACCTCTAGACACCAAAAGTATCCATCCAGGATCCAGACAGGAGCCGCTCTAAGATAATACAGTACCTGTGGTTGAACCACCATTGTTACACGGGCTATTCTGTCAGACATTGATAGTGGTAATTTAAGCCATACCTTAATTTTACCCTCCAGTTTATTTATATAGGATTAATGATTGAGGCAGTGTACCTTTCTAAGTTTGCCGACACCTTTACACCTAAATAATCTACATTCCTCTGGAGGGTCAGATTTGCCAGAGCCTCCATTCAGGGATGATCCAACTCAAGCAGTATGGATTTGGACCAGTTGATTTGGAAACCTGAGTATGTACCAAATAACTCCAGTTGTTCCATTGCTGCTGAAAGGCCGTGACCTGGGTCCCGGATGAACATCAGTACGCCGTCTGCATACATAATAACTTTGCTCCTTATACCTTTTAGTCCGAAACCTTCTATACGTTGATCTTTTTTTATTAATTGAGAAAGGGGCTCTATGTATAGTGCAAACAAGATGGGTGAGAGGGGGCAGCCCTGTCTGGTGCCCCTCTAAACTAAACGCCTTTGACACCGCTCCATTCTCCAGCAAACATGCCATGGGCTTAACATACAACATCTTCACATATTGACAAGCCAAAAAGACAGAAATGGCTGCACATCGTACCCATGGCTGACACGAAAGCTTATTCAGCTACATTTAAAACCAACATCAGAAGTTAGTATATAATTTGGCCAAACCATATTGCCTCATGTACCACGTGCAGGTCTTCTGATACACACGAGTCCCTAACCAAAAAACATCACTGTGCCGGTCAGCGACCACAATCCCCGCAAAACGTGCGCAAGCAGAGAAGGGGGGCCACGGAATGGCCCTGAAACCCCATTGTCACAGGACCAGACCCTAAAGGGCCCCCCCGGACCCCGCAGGCGCCACTGGCGGAAAAAGTGGACGCCAAGCAACACAAGTGTGAACAAGCTCTTACCTCTCTCCATTCCTCTGCAGGTAGAATGGGAGAATACTAGGAGATCCTCCCCTTATGTACACAGGTGCTTCCTGCTAATTTGGATCACATGGGTCTTACAAAGCACGAGTGCTAGCCATTTCTGTCTTTTTGGCTTGTGCATCTTCACATATTGAATTATTCCCTCCCCCAGTCCAAAGGTCCTAAGGTTTTCCCAAAGGAATCCCCACTCCACCCTGTCAAAAGCCTTTACGGCATCTATAGGCAGGATGGAGCGGGGCAACCCCCTCGATATATGTATGTTGGCAAAAGTCTCTTCTATGTTAGAGAAGACTAAACGGCCCGATACAAATCCTCTCTGATCCTCACTTACCAATATTTGCATCAGGTCCTTCAGCCTCTGGACTATAATTTCCGCAAAAATGTTAGTATCAGTGTTTAGTAAGGATATCGGCCTATAAGAACCAACATCCAGTGGGTCCTTTCCTTTTTTTAAAATGAGTATAATCGTTGCTTTATACATCGAAGGGGTTAGTTCTCCAAGAGCACAGGTGTCAGGACTGGTGGTCATGGCGTCCGGGCCATCGGTCCTGCCTCTGACTCTGCAGGTGAGGTGGCTGCTCGCTCGTGTTCTCGATCATTAGGTGCACTCCGGAGAACGCGAGCATTATAATCAATTGCCATTTTGTACTGACCTGGTCACCCAAGGGTTAATTGCTCTCTGGAGTTTCTCCTGCTCTCACCTGTGGGGGTGGGGATTCCAGGCTGCATTTAAGGTCTGCAAACAGGCTGCTGGTTGCCAGTGTTTGAATATCTCTGCACTAGCTAGTTTGGTGATTTGATCTCTGCAGTTCTGACCTTGCTCTGTGTTCTGACCATCTCTTTTGCCTGATCCCTTTCTACTTCGCTACCGGTTGGTTTTGACTTCGGTTTGTTTTTGACTATTCTTAGCTTTGTGATTTTGTCCTGACGCACTTTTCTGGTTTTGACTTGGCCTTATTGACAATTCTTCTGTGTTTGTCTGTCTCTTGTCTTCCATCCCCTGCACCCTAGTCAGTGTATATCGCAGTCATCGTGGTTGTCGCCCCACGGTCTAGCGTGGTTGGGGCCATAGGCAGGGACAGAGGTTGGTGTAAGCTCAGGGCTCACGTTCCTCTGTTGTCTGTTTATCCCAGCCCTGACAACAGGATTCTTTAATCAACTCATACATAATAGGTAACAGAGCTTTTTTATATTTTTTATATACCGCAAACTGTAAGCCGTCGGGCCCGGAGGCCGAGCTTCTAGTAAATTATCTGAGGGCGCTATCTAGCTCTAGCTGTGAAAGGGGAATCCAGATCTATTTTTTGTTCGTCTGAAATTTTAGGGAGACCCAGGGAGTCCAAGAACTACAAAGTCTGCTCAGAGTCAGGATGGCCTTGACTAGAATATAATTTTTCATAGTATTGTTCCAGCACTTGAGACACCAAAGGTGTACCCAGTACCGTGTCGCCATTATCATTCCTTATAGCAGAGGTCACAGGTCTAAACTCCTGGGCCCTGATAACGTCTGCAAAAGTTTTGTTGGGTTTCGCTGATTCAGTGAAGTGTTTGTCCCTTAAAAAACAACTTATGTTGAGCTTTCTCTAAGAGAAAATCTGCCAAAGTATCTTGGGCCAATTTCATCTGGTCGTAATTCGCCCCTTAAACCCACAGCTCTATATTAGGCTTCTGCTAGCCTAACCCCCTCTCTAAACTTTAGTTCCTTCTGTCTGAAGGACTTTTTAAGCCGGACCACCTCACGGTAAAGAAGGCCTCTAATGAAAGCCCTCAGTGTGTCCCAAACAATTAGTACGGAGGTGGAACCCTTAATAGACCAAAATTCTTCTATTTCCTTGTTTATTAGTTCTGTGTTGTTCATCAAGTCAAGCCAGTATGAGTTGATCTTAAAACAATTATTATTGATATTCCCAGGACCACTAACCCCTTCGGATCGTATTTCAAATGTGAGCGGGACATTGTCAGACAACGACTTACACTCATATTTCAAATTTTGGGAAGGCCACTTCTGTCTGCGAACTCCATGTCTATTCTAGAGGCCGTCTTGTATAATGAGCTATAATAAGAAAAAGCCATCCTATGGGAGTATAAGGAGCACCACACATCCTCCTACCCCACCTCCTGCGCAAACCTCGCAAGGGGGGAGGAGAGGGGACCCCCCTCCGAACGCCTATCCAGCCCTGGACACATCACCGAGTTGAAGTCACCCGCGATTATCAATGGGATGTTAGGTTTATCCTTCATGTAATCAACCAGTATTCTTAACACATCTGTCTTAAATGGGGGAGGTATATACAAAAAAGCAAGAACCATTATCTCACCATTAATTATAGCGTGCAGAAAAATATATCGTCCCTCCCATCTACCTTCCTGTGCACTAAAGAAAAATATATCTGTCTGTGAATATAAATGGAGAGACTGGCAGAGTAGCCTGTAAATGATGCATGATATTCCTGCATGGACCATCTCTGGCGTACTTTGGAAATCGTATCCTCTGTGGTAGGAGTTTCTATTAAACACACTATGGCCGGGAGATGACGCTGGACCAAGTCGAAGACTGCTCTTCTCTTCACCTTTTTCCCCAAGCCCTCTCACATTCCAAACCAGTACTTTCACTAAGCTAGACATTCAGAGACAAAAAAAAAGACCTTACCCGTCAGCCCCCCCCTCAGCCCACAAAATGACACACCGGAGGCCAACTCCTCTCTGTGTGTCTCTAACTTCCACTAACGCCTCCTCCCTCCCTCCTCCTGTCAGCGGTCCCCGACAACTTCTTTTTGGAACAGAATACCGAGCTGAACACACCTCCCCCACACAACATTATTACCGTCCTTTGCTCTCAATCCATTCAAGTACATCAGAGGGCGTTACAAATATATGGACTCTATCCATATAGGTCACTCGAAGCTTTGACGGAAACAGAAGGGAAAAAGGAATATTTAATTATCTAAGCTTACGCTTAACATCTTTAAAAGATTCCCTCTGTTTCTGTGTTGCCTTTGAGTAATCTGGAGAGAGTGAAATCTTAGGACCATTAAATAGAACTTCTCCGTTCTGCCTCAAATGCCTGAGGATGATGTCCCTATCCGTGAAAGACATAATTTTAACCAACAAAGTTCTAGGCGAGGCGCCCGGAGGGGGCGACTTAAATGGCACCCGATGTACCCTTTCTACATCAGAATACGGTGAAAGGAGAGAGGCATCCATGTTATCCTTTATCCACTGGACGCAGAAATCAATGCACTTCTCCCCTTCCTCCCCCTCTGGGAGACCCACCATTCTAATATTGACCCGTCGATACCTGTCCTCCATGTCTGTGAGGCGACTAGTCACTGAGACATAGTTAGATTTAAGGGATTTCATCTCAACCTCCAGGTTTTTTAACTCTGCCTGTATGGGAGCTACAGTTTTTTCCACATTATGAACCCGGTCTCTAATTTTATTGAGATGGTCCCGGATTAATGACACATCCGTGACCAGTCCGCCAATTTGCATCCTCATCTCAGACATTCCAGAGTTACACCTCAGTACTTCTGTGAGGATTTTAGACAACATCAGACACCAGTGCCCCAGGGATAGAAGCTCCGTCCTCTAAGGGTCCTATTCCACAGGCCAAGCAGGGCCCAATCAACGATGTAAACGAGCGCCCATCTGCTAGATCGCTTTACTGGGCCTATTCCACAGCCCGATGATCGTTGAGCAAGGGCTGCAGGGACATCGTTACCGATGTCCTTGCAGCCCTTGCAGCATACATTACCTGTCAGGTCTTCCTCCCTGGGTCCCACGCACTCTAGCTTCAGAATGGCCTGTCAGCTGGCAGGTCACTCAGCCAATCACAGGCCGTGGCGATCCCGGCCTGTGAGTGGCTGACGCTCCGTCAGCTGACCGGCCATTCTGAAGCTAGAGCGTGCGGGACCCGGGGAGGAAGACAGAGCGGAGCAGAAGACCTGACAGGTAATGTATGCTGCTGCTGCTTCTCAAATCGTCCGCTGCGTACCGCTATCCAACCGTAGCGATGCGCGGTGGGGGAACAATGATTTTAGGTCTGGCCCTAAATGAACGATCAGCTGATGACCCAATCATCGGCTGATCGTTCTCTCTATTCCACCGAGCAATAATCGGCCGATTCGTTACTGTGGAATAGGGCCCTAACTCTAGACCAGCATAACAAGCTCCTTTGCTCACAGCCCCTGCATTGGGGGAAACATTTTTCTGGCCGCGAGTCTTAGTATTAGTTAAAGGAGATTTTAAAAATTTTTCTATCTTCTGGGGCTGTTTCAGATCTTGAACACCCCCGGCCTCCTACGTTGTGCTTTTGTTGGCATCCTGATCTCTTATCCTGGAGGAGGAAGGTAACGGGACTGCTCCACAAAAGTCTACAAAATAAACATTAGTTGTCATTAATGACCCCAGCCAGCGACCATGAGCTCTATAATACAGGACGGACCTCATACCTTGGAGATACTCCAATTGACAATATTGCAATATGACAATTCGAAGTCTTCCGGCTATGAGCAGGATCTGGCAATACTAGCCTGCAGATATTACTTGTCACTCTTGGAGTACTTATTGCACCTCAGGAATTCCCCCGGTATCAGTGAGGGTATGCAGTAGTTAGTTCATTCCTGGCTTACAGCTCAGGGTTATAGAAAGATCTTACCGCCTCCACAGGTACTAAGAGCTTTCCCAAGGTGTCCGGTGGCAAATCTCTCAGCCCCGCGCTCATCCAGCAGCGAACCGCAGCCTCCGACTCGACTCCGAGACTGTGAGGCTGCCTCGTGTTAAACCAGCGCGCCATCCCTGGATGTTGCTGCCGGATCTTCTTATGCTGCCCCGTCCGCAGCGTAGTCTCATGACTGTGCCGAGGACCCCGAGCTTCGCCTGGGGTTGTCCTCTCCTTTGCTGTTTCGAAACCGTCCCTACCTCGCCGACCAACGGGGTTAGCTTCGCCCAATAGTTCAAGCCTGGGACTCGTGCTACCAAACCTGACAGTCACTGGACTTGTTTGACAAAAGGTGGTCTTATTCTCTACTTATTCTAACCGTGAGTATGAGGTTCTCTTCTTATACAACACTAGGCTATCTTACACAACCATCCTGGCAGAGTATTGCACCAATTAGCCAAGGTCCCCTAGACAGTCCCTTAAACTATCCAAAGTCAAGCGACACTTCTTCTGCTGCTTCTACCTTCTACTATCAGTCACTACCTCAAGCACTATCACCTGTACCTGCACCTACAAAAGATATTTCACCTGGATTGCACTGAAGTTCTCAAGTAAAGTAATTTTCTAGTTAAGTACTGGACTCAGCACACTCGCACCTGCACGGACCTGGTCCTACCCTTGTCAAAGCCTAGTGGTTGTGTACCTGGGGGTGGGCATCACCACTCCTGGTCACTGTGACAAGTGCCTAAAAAATACCACCACACTAGCCGGCTGCTAACCACACCGAGCGACCCCAGGTCACGGCACTAAGCTTTCAGGTTATACCATATACATAGACAAGTCAGAAGCCCTATTGCTTCCAGGTCCTCCATTTCCACGCTTATATCTACCCGTTCCACTGGTGTTCCTCCACAATCACATATCTGGGAGTTGTTGCTTCATCTGGAAGAATGGCAGAACAAGAATCCTCTTCCATCTTCTATAACAACCCAAATCTAATTGGGGCCGGAACTTTCCAGGTGTTCGGGCATATAACATAGCAATAACCTCGTGTGTTCTGTGTTGGGCAGAAACCGCCTCCACCCTGAAAGTACAGGCCCTGGACCGGGGAGTCGCTGTGACATGTCTTATTCGGGGAGGGTCATCCAGAGAGCTGTGTGGAAGGCTCTGAACACTTACCAAGGACGTATGTAGCCAGAGAACGGCCGGGTCGGGGACGTCACTGCACCACGTGACTTATGCAGAAAATTAGAAAAAAGGCTGTGATCTCCCCCAGTAACGCCATGCAGGTTGGCGTCCAGCAGGTTATTGGTATGTAGGGGGTCAATAGTCCTGTTTTTTATTTGAGAAGAGTTTCCGTTACTTTTCCTACTAAGGACGTCATCTCCCCGGCCTCCAGCTTCTAGATTCTTCTCCCTGACACTTCCTGTGGATGGGAACAGATATGATCCTTCTTATTATGTTACATAAAAAAGAGTAACTTTCCATGTCTGCAATATGTTTAAGCTTCTATTACTAGGAAATAAGAGAAATGGTGTTTTCTCCTTTGCAGATGATTCTACCAGGAGCTCAGGGGGACATCAGATCTCCTCAGAGGATCATATCACACAAGATACATATGAGGAGCTGTCCACTATCCCAGATACACCCTCAGCCCCTCACAGCAAAGATCTCTCATCTCATCCTGTTATACAAGTCCCATCTTCTGCTCCATCACAGCAAGCTGACATTTACAGAGAAGACGATGAACATAAAAGAGAAAATACAGGAAAGCCTCAGTTTTCATATTTACAATGTAAAAAATATCTTACAGGGCAGAAGGCAGTTTCATGTTCAGAATGTGGCAAATGTTTTAATCAAAAATCAGATTTTGTTAGGCATAGGAGAAATCAAACAGGGGAGAAGCCACTTTTATGTTCGGAATGTGAGAAATGTTTTAATCAAAAATCAGATCTTGTTACGCATCAGAGAACTCACACAGGGGAGAAGCCATTTTCATGTTTACAATGTGGGAAATGTTTCATTCAGAGATCAAAGCTTGTTAACCATGAAAGAATTCACACAGGGGAGAAGCCATTTTCATGTTCAGAATGTGGGAAATGTTTTAGTGATAAATCATGTCTAGTTAGGCATCAGAGAACTCACACTGGGGTGAAGCCATTTTCATGTTTGGAATGTGGGAAATGTTTTCTTCGGAAATCAGATCTTGTTACGCATCAGAGAATTCACACTGGGGAGAAGCCATTTTCATGTTCAGAATGTGGGAAATGTTTTAAAAGCAAATCAGAACTTGTTGAACATCAAAGAATTCACACAGGGGAAAAGCCATTTTCATGTTCAGAATGTGGGAAATGTTTTACTGACAAATCAGGTCTAGTTAAACATCAGAGAATTCACACAGGAGAGAATCCATTTTCATGTTCAGAATGTGTGAAATGTTTTAAAAGCAAATCAAAACTTGTTAAACATCAAAGAATTCACACAGGAGAGAAGCCATTTTCATGTTTAGAATGTGGGAAATGTTTCATTCATAGATCAAAGCTTGTTAACCATGAAAGAATTCACACAGGGGAGAAGCCATTTTCATGTTCAGAATGTGGGAAATGTTTTAGTGATAAATCATGTCTAGTTAGGCATCAGAGAACTCACACTGGGGAGAGGCCATTTTCATGTTTGGAATGTGGGAAATGTTTTCTTCGGAAATCATGTCTTGTTAAGCATCAGAGAACTCACACTGGGGAGAAGCCATTTTCATGTTTAGAATGTGGGAAATGTTTTGTTCGGAAATCAAATCTTGTTACGCATCAAAGAACTCACACAGGGGAGAAGCCATTTTCATCGTCTGCTTGAAAAGATGGATCGAGTCCTGGGAAACTTCTCCCAGTTTCATAGGAATGGATCCATCTTTTCCCAGCACTCAGGGAGGAGCAGCACGGAGCAGAGAAGACATAAAAGATTGCAGCCTGATGAGCAGATGTCAGATAGGAACAAAGTGATTCCCTTTATTTCTACTGTAAATTCTCTCATGTCTAGTAGAATAGTAATGTGTACAGTCATGGCCAAAAGTTTTGAGAATGACACAAATCTTATATTTCCCCATGATCTGCCGCCCTCTGGTCTTTATGTGTGTTTGTCAGATGTTTTTATCACATACAGAAATATAATTGCAATCATATTATGAGTAACAAAAGCTTATACTGACAGTTAGAATGAGTTAATGCAGCAAGTCAGTATTTGCAGTGTTTCGCCTTCTTCTTCAGGACCTCTGCAATTCTCCAACATCTCTATGTTTTTGTTCCCTGAGCCATTTAGTTATCACCTTTGCTTTATGGCAAGGTGCTCCATCATGCTGGAAAAGGCATTGTTGATGGCCAAACTGCTCTTGGACGGTTGGGAGAAGTTGCTCTTGGAGGACATTCTGGTACCATTCTTTATTCGTGACTGTGTTTTTAGGCAAGACTGTGAGAGAGCCGATTGCCTTGGCTGAGAAGCAACCCCACACATGAATGGTTTTAGGATGCTTTACAGTTGGCATGAGACAAGACTGGTGGTAGCGCTCACCTCGTCTTCTCCTAATAAGCTGTTTTCCAGATGTCCCAAACAATCAGAAAGGGGATTCATCAGAGAAAATGACTTTCCCCCAGTCCTCAGCAGTCCACTCCCTGGACCTTTTGCAGAATATCAGTCTGTCCCTAATGTTTTTTCTGGAGAGAAGTGGCTTCTTTGCTGCCCTCCTTGAGACCAGGCCTTGCTCCAAGAGTCTCTGCCTCACTGTGCACAGTGCAGGTGCACTCACACCTGCCTGCTGCCATTCCTGAGCAAGCTCTGCACTGCTGGTAGCCCCATCCCACAGCTGAAACACTTTTAAGAGACGGTCCTGGCGCTTGCTGGTCTTTCTTGGGCGCCCTGGAGCCTTTTTGGCAACAATGGAACCAATGGAACCTCTCTCCTTGAAGTTCTTGATGATGCGATAGATTGTTGACTGAGGTGCAATCTTTCTAGCTGTGATACTCTTCCCTGTTGGGCCATTTTTCTGCAGTGCAATGATGACTGCACGTGTTTCTTTAGAGATAACCATGGTTAACAGAAGAGAAACAATGATGCCAAGCACCAGCCTCCTTTTAAAGTGTCCAGTGGTGTCATTCTTACTTAATCATGACAGATTGATCTCCAGCCCCGTCCTCATCAACACCCACACCTGTGTTACTGGAGCAATCACTGAAACGATGTTAGCTGGTCCTTTTAAGGCAGGGCTGCAATGATGTTGAAATGTGTTTTGGGGGATAAAGTTAATTTTCTCTGCAAATATTGACTTTGCAAGTACTTGCTGTTAAGCTGATCACTCTTTATAACATTTTGGAGTATATGCAAATTGTCATTTTAAAAACTGAAGCAGTAGACTTTGTAAAAATTTATATTTTGGTGAGACTAACAATTCCTTCCATACTTGTTATTATCTATTCAGTCTCCTTCCCCCAGTTCTGAGCTGCTGCTTTCTGCTGAAGACACAAAAATCTGTGTGTCAGCTTTCCTCTCAGTCTCCCCCTCTTCCCCCCTCTCTTCTAAGACGGCTGATGTAAACAAGTCCCTATCTGCAACTTTTGCTTTTTCAACCCCTTAAGGACAGAGCCTGAAATGGCCTTAACCCTTTGAGGACCCGGCCCAAAATGACCCAGTGGACTGCGCAAATTTAGATCTTTTTTTTTTTTTTTTTTTCGAAAGTTTTATTAGATTTTCAGAACACAAGTATACACAAAGAGAGAAAGGAAGGGTTAAATAAACACTATAAAGAATTTCCATCATTTCCATCAGCAGGTATAGGACAGTAAACAATAGGCACCAAAGCCTGGAGAGGACACAAATGCATTATACAGTGTAAAAAAAAAACAAAAAAACACAGGACCAAAAATAACATGAAGTACATGTTCCAGACTGTGGATTCAAGGCAAGCAGACGGGAGACATCCCTCACAGAGCAGGATTGCAACCCCCCCATTTAAACTACCTTCAGGCGACCAAGAGATCCTGCCAGGTCTGCCCTGCAATACCAATCTGTGAGGCGGAAGGGTCTTACGATGTCTGCTATTTCAGATTGGCTGTAATGAGTTATAATAAAGGTACGCCATTTCTGGAAAAAGCGTTTGGTTGACTTATTTTTGTGCCGTTCCGTGTCTATCCCTAGATATATTTTCAGCTGCTCTATAACCATAGGTATGCCCGGGGGAAAGGAGGATAGCCAGTTATAGAATATGCATCGTAGAGCAACCACAAGTATTAAGTGTACTAACTGGGGGGTAGAAAGCATGTGGTCAGGGTTGGTAGAAAAGGAGCACCTAGGGGGTTAGAGGAAGTCGGACTCTCCAATGGGCATAAATATAGTCAGTCACCTGCTGCCAAAACAGCACCGTAGCGGGGCATGTCCAAACTCCGTGCCACAGATTTGTCAATGGCGTTTGACATTTGGGACAAGCGATTATTCTGTCTGGGAAGGCTGGGGAAGGTAAGATATTGAAACCATAGAGAGCGCAGTGCGTTAACTTAAAATAAGTCTCACGCCACCTCTCATTTATAATACATTTCCTCACCTCCCCGCCTGCCAAGATCGTACCAGCTATGTCGGGATCTTGAGTCCACCTCGCCCATGTTTTAAAGAGGGAAGCTTTGTCAGGCCGGTTTGGTTGCACTTCATTTCGGATAGCATTATAGAGAAGAGAGAGAGAAGTTTTATGCAGCTCTGATCCAATAATGCCATCTAGAGCATGAAGATCAGCTTCCTTGGAGAGATCAGTCAATCTAGCCTTACAGAAAGCAAGTATCTGATTTACTTGCAGAAACCAGGAAGAGGGGATATGATACTTATCCATCACTTACAGAGGCGTGAGCCATTTGCGATGACCTTGGTAAAACAAGTCCCCCGCCCTTAAAGGCCCCCCAAGTGCTCCATGCCGAGACCAGGGCAACGATTGACCTTGTGGGATCTCCGGATGGCCCGTCAAAGGCATGAGCTTAGATAAAAGGAAAGGGAGGCCAAAGGCCTTACGGATTTCCTTCCAGGCGACAATCGTGTCCCTAAGCAGGGCAGAACACCTAATTTCAGAAGGCATCTTGGAATAGGAAGTATGCAGGAGACTTCGTACATCCCACGGGTATGCCAATGCCTGTTCCAGAAGTACGGTAGAGAAAAAAGAGGAGCTATGCAGCCAATCTAGCACATTCCGGAAGAGGCAGGCCAAGTTATATCCCCGTACGTTTGGGAAGTTTAAACCCCTGTCAGCCTTGCAGAGCATCAGTTTTGTGAGCGCTATTCTCGGTCGCTTCCCCCTCCAAATGAACGTAGAGAAGGCCTTGTTAAGTACAGTAATATCCTTATGGGTCATTAATAGAGGGAGAGTTTGAAGCGGATATAACAAACGGGCAAAACTGATCATTTTGATCAGATAACACCTACCGGTTAAATTTAGGGGGAGATTTGCCCAATTTTTAAGTTCAGCAACTATCTTCTTTATTAGAGGTGAATAGTTTAGATTATATAGGGAGCCCGCCGTACGCCCTATTTTTAAGCCCAAATATGTTACGTGAGAAGAGGCCATCTTTACTTGCAATGGACCAATGTCCGTCAGCCAGGTCGGTCTGGCTTGGCCTAAGGGAAGGAGTTCGCTCTTAGAGACATTTATTTTATATCCTGAGAACCCCCCAAAATAGGTCAGAAATTCTAAAATGGCTGACAAATGTTGGGCGGGTCGATTTAGGAATAATAGCAGGTCGTCAGCGGACATTGCTAATTTGACCACTTGCGTTCCCACGGGGATCCCCTCAAAGAGGGCTGTTTGATCCAGATATCTGGCCAATGGCTCAATAGCCAGATCAAACAGAAGGGGTGACAAAGGACACCTTTGTCGTGTCCCTTTTTCTAGTTGCAACGGAGCAAACAAGACACCATGGGTGTGGATACACGCAGTGAGGTCCGAGTATAGGCCATTTAAAAAGGTCCGAAAGGCGCCAGTAATAGCAAATTTGTCCAGCACCCTCCCCAGCCAGTCCCATCGTACATTATCAAAGGCCTTCTCCGTGTCTAGCGTGAGAAGAGCTGGTTGTTCACCTTGCTTGGGACGGTGCTGGACTCGGTCAAGTACCGTAATGACTTTACGAATGTTCGTCACTGCAGAGTGCGTGCGCACAAACCCCACCTGATGGTCTCCGATCCGCCCCGGCAAAAAGGTGGCCAGCCGGTCAGCTAATATTTTAGAAATTAGTTTGATGTCCTGGTTGATTAGGGAAATGGGCCTATATGACCCCGGGTCTAGGGGATCTTTCCCAGGTTTTGGAAGAACTTTGATATGGGCTAGTTAAGCCGCATGAGGAGTATCCCCAGAGAGGAGAATCCCATTGTAGTATTCTGCCAACACCGGGGAAACCTGTTCAACCTGAATTTTATAAAATTCACCTGGATACCCATCCGGGCCCGGCGACTTTCCGTTATGCAGTGCCTTTATAGTGGCTGATACCTCCTCCGTAGTGATGTCCGCATTCAAGCAATCTGTCTGTTCCTGTGACAGTGTGGGAAGAGATCGGTTGCTTAAGAAACGGTCAGCTTCTAAGCCATCTGAGGGAGTAAATTTATAGAGGTCAGCATAGAATTCCCTGAGCACATTGTTAATGGCCAAGGGTTGTTTATGGATGGCATCACCAGCATCTTTAAGTGCTACAACATGAGCAGGGGGGGACCTGCCCTTTGCCAGCCGGGCCTGCATCCTCCCAGCCTTATTCCCTTGTCTAAATAAATCTGTTTCATAGTGAGAGCGGTACATACTTTCCCGTTTGTCTATCCATGACTCAAAGGCCGCCCGTGCGGTTTGCCACTGGTTTTTAGTATCTTGGGAGGGGGTGGTGACGAACCAAGAATAAGCATCTCTAAGTCTGAGGCTGGATTTAAGATATTCCTGATGCGTCTTTTTCTTAATGGTGGAATAATATGATATCAGCTTGCCCCTGAGGACTGCTTTCGCCGTCTCCCAGTAGAGTGGCGGGTCACCCCTATGTTCCCTATTATATGTGTCAATCTCCAACCACCACCCTTTGAGTAAGTCGTGGAAAGAGTACTCTTTAGTTAAGTAGGTCGGAAATCTCCAAACAAATTGGGTAGAGGTAGGGAGCAGTGTAGTAAGTCTAAGAACTACTGGGGAGTGATCTGAAATTATCAAGTCCTGGGGGATAGAGTGGCAGAAAGCACTCTATCCCCCACCTGTGGGCTCACCAATAAATAATCAATACGAGACCACGATGAGTGGGCGTGCGAGAAGTGGGTGAAGTTTCGTTCATCTGGATTTAGCAGACGCCAGCTATCAGCCAAGCCAGTCGCGGCTAGAACATGGGGCAGAATTTTATCTCTGGGACGAGCAGCCCCTAGGACGGAGGAGTGCTTCCTATCTACTGCGGGGTCCAGAACTGTATTCAAATCACCACCCAAAAGCTTTCTGGGGACCGTGTCGGATTGAAGATGAACAATTAGCTCGTCAAAAAATTATTTTCCCCGTTAGGAGCATATGCATTTTAGAGACTATAGGATTCCCCTTTATGCTCGATCAGAAGACGCGAAAGCCGTCCTTCCTGATCGCAAGTGTGTGAGAGTAGGGTAAATGGAAAGGATCTATGAATAAGGGTAACAACGCCTGCCTTGCCGTCCACAGCCGGAGATCCAAAGATGTGCCCGACCCAAAACTTTCGTAATCTGAAATAATCATCTTCGGTAAGATGCGTTTCCTGTAGGAAGACTACATCTGGTTGGAAACGTTTGAGGTGACGCAATATCTTGACCCGTTTCTGGGGAGATCGTAGCCCCTTAACATTCCAGGTCACCACTGTGATAGGATCAGTCATAAGTTTTTCCCTCCTCCCCTTCTAAGAGCTCCAGCACTTTCAGTTTTCTATCTACAGGGCCATGTCAGTGCTTATTTGTTACAGGAATAGTTGTACTGTGTAATGGCGTCATTCATTTTACCATAACATGTATGATGGAATCCCAAATATATTATTTATGAAGATATAAATAGGTGAAATCGTAAAAAAGAATGCAATATGGTAACGTTTGGGGGGTTCCTGTGTCTATGTAATGCACTATATGGTAAAAGCGACATGATACTATTATTTTATAGGTCAGTCTGAACACAACCATATGCAGGTTACACAGATTCTCTAATGTTATATATTTTTTATGAAATCCTTTTTTTTGCAATTAATTATTAATAAAATGGGCCTATTGTGACGCTTATAACGGTTTTATTTTTTCACCTACGGGGCTGTATGTGGTGTCATTTTTACCGCCATGATCTCTACTTTTTATTAATACCATATTTGTGAAGATCAGACGTTTTGATCACTTTTTATTGATTTTTTTTAATATATAATGTAACATCAAACCGGTAATCCGCTGTCTTTTTTCCCTCTTTTCGTGTACGCCGTTCGCCATGACACTTGTTATATTTTAATAGATCGGACAATTACGCACGCTAAGGTATATTATATGTTTATTTGTTTATTTATTTTTATATGTTTTATTTATATAATGGGAAAGGGGGGTGATTTTAACTTTTATTGGGGGAGGGGCTTTGGGGTAGTGTATTGGTGTTTGTAACTTTTTTTTTACACATTTGAAGTCCCTTTAGGGGACTTTTACATACAGTACTTTGATTGCAGACACTGATCACTGCTATGCCATAGACATAGCATTGATCAGTGTTATCGGCCCTCTGCACATTGAGCCTGCCTGTGCAGGCTCTGAGAGCAGAGCGCCGATCGGACCGTGCGGAGGCAGGTGAGAGACCTCCGGCGGTCCGTTTTAACGATCGGGACTCCCCCTGTCACTTACACTTAAACACCACGGCCGCGTTTAAGGAGTTAATGACACGCTACAGCACGATCGCTGCAGCCTGTCAAACGGTGAGGTGGCGGCTGCTGATTACAGCCGGCCCCCACCTGCTATGAAGCGCACTGCATTCCGGAGCGCACTTCATAGCGGGAGAAACACCCAGGACGTAGAGTTACGTCCAGGGTCGTCTAGTGACAGACTTCCATGACGTAACTCTACGTCCAGGGTCGTCTAGGGGTTAAAGACAGAGACAAATTTTATGAAAATGACTTGTGTCACTTTATTCATTAATAACTTCGGGATGCTTCTACCTATCCGGCTGATTCTGAGATTGTTTTCTCGTGACATATTGTACTTCACATTTCTGGTAAATTGGAGTCGATACTTATAACAAATCTATATGAAAAAAAATGTGAAAAATTTAGAAAAAATGCATTTTTCCAACTTTGAAACTTTCCTGCTTATACAGAAAATGGTTATACCACATAAATTATATATTAAATAGCATTAGCAACATGTCTACTTTATGGTGGCGGCATTTTTTAAACTATTTTTCATTTTTTTTAGACAATAGAAAGTGTAAAACATTAGCAGCAATTTTCCAAATTTTCAGTAAAATTTCAAAATCAGATATTTTTAGGGACCTGTTCAAATTTAAAATGTATTTGAGGGGACTGTATGTTAGAAAGCCCCACAAAGCACTCCATTTCAGAAACTGCACCCCCCAAACTCTGCAAAAGCACATCCAGAAAGTTTTTTAACCCTTTAGGGGAGTCACAAAAATAAAAGCTATGTGGGTAAGAAATTACAAAATGTAAATTTTCTGTGCAGAGGTTTTACTGTAATCCAATATCTTTCATCATTGTAAACCTATTACCAGAGAAATGCACCCCAATATCGATTGCCCCGTTTCTGCAGTTTATAGAAATACCCCATATGTGGCCCTATTGCGCTATTTGGTGTAACCACAAGCCTTAGATATAAAGGAGCGCCTAGTGAATTTCAACGCCTCCGTTATATGTGGTCATTTCTGACTGTACCACTTCAGGTTGGCAGAGGCTCTGGGGTGCCAAAACACAAAAAACACCCCTAAAGGGACACAATTTAGAAAACTACACCCCTCAAGGAATGTAACAAGGGGTACGGTGAGCATCTGGACCCCACAGGTGCTTCACAGATTTTCAGAACAATGTGGCGTAAAAAAAGATAAATTCTATTTTTTACACTAAAATGTTGTTCTAGCCTTCAATTTTTCATTTTTACAAGGGGATAAAAGAAAAAAAAACATCAAATGTGTAGCGCAGTTTCTCCCGAGTACGGAAATACCCCACATGTGGACATAAAGTGCCCAGCGGGCGCAGGACGAGCCTCCAAAGGGAAGGAGCGCCAATTGGCTTTTGGAAGCTGGATTTCACTGGAATGGATTTCAAGGGCCATGTCGCATTTACAGATCCCTCGTGCTGCCAAAACACTGGAAACCCCCCACAAGTGACCCCATTCTGGAAACTACACCCCTCAAGGAATCTAACAAGGGGGGCAGTGAGGATATGGTCCCCACTGGTGACGGGCACAAATGTGGAACAATGTGACGTAAAAGGGAAAATTCTCAATTTTTCACTTTCACGGCACAAATGTGCCCGTCATCAAGGGGTCCATATCCTCACTACACCCCTTGTTACATTCCCTGAGGGGTGTAGTTTCCAGAATGGGGTCATTTGTGGGGGGTTTCAACTGTTTTGGCAACACAGGAGGCCTTTAAATGCAACATGGCCCTCGAAATCTATTCCAGCCAAATCCAGCCTCCATAAACCAAATGGCGCTCCTTCCCTTTGGAGGCTTACCCTGCACCCGCATGGCGCTTTATGTCCACATGTGGGGTATTTCTGTACTCAGGGGAAATTGCTCTACACATTTTGTGTTTTTTTTTTTTTTTTTATCTTTTAACCCCTTGTGAAAATGAAAAAATCAAGGCAAGTTTAATGATTTAGTGTAAAAATTAAAAAAATTTTTTACACTAAATGTTGGTCTAGCCTTAATTTTTTCTATTTCCACAAGGGGTTTAAAAGAAAATGAACACAAAACGTGTAGGGTAATTTCCCCTGAGTACGAAAATACCCCACCTGTGGACATAATGTGCCATATGGGCACAGGGCAAGTCACCAAAGGGACAGAGCGCTATTTGGAGGCTGGAATGGAGGATGGAGGCCATGTCGCAATTACAAAGCTCCTGTGCTGCCAACCCGTCTCGTATTCTGCAGCTGGCACCCGCCGGCGGACTGATGCAGGCGCTCGTCTCCGCTCGTGTCACACTCCATTCTATGCACGGATGGACTCCGCCCTCTGTCCAAAGAATGAACGTGTTCATTCTTTGAACGGATGACGGAATCCGCCCGTGCAGAGGATGGAGTCTATGACACGGGTGGAGACGAGCGCCTGCATCAGTCCGCCGGCGGGTGCCAGCTGCGGTATGCACAAAGGGTTATCCTTCTCTATTCCACAGTGTGCACGTACCCTAAATCTGTAAGTGTAACCTGAGGTACTCTCACAGAGTTTGTAAAATTTCACGCTATACCGTGATCTCTTATTGAGAAGGTACTGGCGGAAAAGACGTGTCTGGGGGGGAGCGTACGCTACGTTACCCCCAGACACGTCACTGGATGATGAGGATGAATGGAGGAAAAAAGGATCCCCCAATCATCTTCACTGGCTGTTTCGGTGTCTGAGGCAATAATAACGTATGCGTCCTCCACCGAAAGCACCCTGGAGGCCATCTTTATATGGGGATTGGTATATGGGGTATGTAAATGTGTAATGTAGTGTAGTGTAAAACTTTATTTCATGTAGTGTGGTGTAATGTAGTGTTTTTTACATTTTTTTTAACATTAAGAAAAAAAAAACTACTCCAAGAAGTTGCTGATAAATGCCGCACTTTTGTGCGGTACTTATCAACAGACAGTGGCGGTAGGATAAAGAAAAAAAAGGCCTACGCCAAAAAGGAGGAGTTGATTAGCAGCGCACCTATCTGCGATTCTGATCAGCACTCAGCGGCGGTAGGGTGGGTAAAAAAAAAAAAAAGAAGATAGAAAAAAATATATATTTACAACCCTATAGCTACTGTATTATATACACTTATAAGCCGCTAGGGGGCAGTAGGACGCAAAAGCCGATAAGAGCCGAAGATTTCCGAATATTGCTGACGGAAAGAGGAGGACGCCACGGGACCCGTAAGACACCGATCCGGACGCCGGGATCAGGTGAGTATGTGCCAATACCTGCTCTGAACACTTCATCTACCTAGCTGAGGTGCCCAGGGCAGGTATTTTACTTTTTTGGGGACTTATATCGCCGTGGTCGGCCAGTCGGTCCCGGATGATCACGGCGATCGGGACTTGGCACCGTGACCACCATTACTTTTAACAGTAATGTCGATCGGTGCCGTTCTCGGACAACATTGACCGCCATTGCTTTTCGGGTCACTGATGACCTGGAAGGCTGAAGATTGCTGTTATTGGCTGATCTGAACTGAACTGTTAACCACCCCCTGTGCCGACAAACTATGATGGCCTACTATGATTTATAGCAGCCATCATTACCCGATCGCTGTGTGTTTACACACAGAGATCGGGTAAACATTGGGCGTAAATGTACGCCCATTTGCGTTAAGTTCCAGCCTTCGGGGGCGTACATTTACGTCCGATGTCGTTAAGGGGTTCAAGAATCTTCAAAGTTGCAGATAAAGGCTATGTTCACACCAAGTAAAAATAAGAGAAACGGTGACTGCTTTTTTTTTTTTTTAATTTGTGGACGTCTTTTGCAAGCAACAGAGGGTATTTTTTAGTTGTCCACACATAGTTTTCGTCTTTACTATTAACCCCTTCAGGACCAGGCTAATTTTCGTTTTTGCGTTTTCGTTTTTTCCTCCTTGTGCTTAAAAGGCCATAGTACTTGCATTTTTACACCTAGAGACCCACATGAGCCCTTATTTTTTGCGTCACTAATTGTACTTTGCAATGACACGCTGAATTTTTGCATAAAGTACACTGCGAAACCAGAAAATAATTCAAGGTGTGGTGAAATTGAAAAAAAAAACGCATTTCTTTTATTTGGGGGGAACCCTAGGGTAAAACCGACTTGTTATATATGTTCCTCAAGTCATTACGATTACTATGATATATAACATGTATAACTTTTATTGTATCTGATGGCCGGTAAAAAATTCAAACCATTGTTAACAAATATACGTTCCTTATTCCCAGGCTTATAGCGCTTTTATCCTTTGGTCTATGGGGCTGTGTCAGGTGTCATTTTTTGCGCCATGATGTTTACTTTCTATCGGTACCTTGATTGCGCATATACGACTTTTTGATCGCTTTTTATTAATCTTTTTCTGGATTTGATGCGACCAAAAATGTGCAATTTTGCACATTGGGATATTTTGGCGCTGACGCCGTTTACCGTGCGAGATCAGGAATATGATTAACTAATAGTTCGGGCGATCACGCACGCGGCGATAGCAAACATGTTTATTTATTTATTTACTTTTATTGATAACCTGGGAAAAGGGGGGTGATTCAGACTTTTATTAGGGGAGGGGGCTTTTTACTAATAACAACACTTTTTTTTTTTTTATACATATACAAGCAGAGCATGCCCCTCTTCCACTCGTGCTCCCACCCAGTACAGGGAGCTCTTAAACCAAAGCAATGCTCTTAAACCAAGTCACAATTTTGAAAAACTGTGAGCTCTTAAACCAAAACGCTCTTAAACCAAGTTACTCTTAAACCAAGGTACCACTGTATTAGTAGCCCCCCTGGGG
This sequence comes from Dendropsophus ebraccatus, assembly GCF_027789765.1. Lineage (NCBI taxonomy): Eukaryota > Metazoa > Chordata > Amphibia > Anura > Hylidae > Dendropsophus > Dendropsophus ebraccatus. Next base: position 191,060,539 of record NC_091456.1, on the reverse strand, counting down.
TTAGGGTTATTCACCCCCTGGGGTTAGGGTTATTCCCCCCCCTGGGGTTAGGGTTATTCCCCCCTGGGGTTAGGGTTATTCCCCCCCCCTGGGGTTAGGGTTATTCCCCCCTGGGGTTAGGGTTATTCCCTCCTGGGGGACTTCTAGTATATACACTTTGATCTCTCATTGAGATCTTTGCTGTATAGATATACAGCAAAGATCAATGAGATCGGCACTCTTTTGCTTTCCGCTGCTGCAGCCGAAAACAAACGAGTGCCGAGCCGGGGACGGCGCCATCTTGGAGTGGTCCCCGGCCGGCTTCAGTAACGGAGATCACTCCTCCGGGACAACGTCCCGAAGGGGTGATCTCCCCCACTAGACAACAGGGAAGTGCTGCAGCCGGTAATCGGATGCAGCTGTCATGTTTGACAGCTGAATCTGATTACTGTATTAGCGGGCATGGCGATCGGACCGTGCCCACTAATACCTGTGGTCCCGGGCTACGAGCGGCACCCGGGACCGCCGCGGTGACCCTGCTCTGAACGTCCACACCCACGCGAGGACGTACAGTTACGTCCTCGTGCGGGAAAGGGTTAAAGAGTCACTGTCGTATTTTTTTTTCCGCAGAAATCAATAGTCCAGGCGAATTTAAGAAACTTTGTATTTGGGTTTATTAGCCAAATCTGCCATTATCTGCATTTTAAAAGCCTTTTCCCAGGTCCCCCCCTCCCTCCGCTTTTCCATTCACTAAAAAAAAAAATCAGGAAATTGTGACTTGTTGCATGAGACGTCCCCTGTCTGCTCTAGGGAGAGGGGAGGGGGGAGGAGGAAGGAGGGAGTTACAGCAGAAAGCAGATAACAGAGGATTACAGGCACAGAGCTGGGTGACAGCTGTAAGCAGAGGTCAGAGAGGTCAGTGGTGACTGTCAGAGGAGATAACTGTGAGGTCAGGGGCATAGCTAGGGGTTCAGCCTAGGGGGGGGCGAGTGAGTCTGAGTGGGCCCCCAACCGATTATGTTACCCATAGGGAACCTCAACAGACGACACTGCTTTCCAAATAATAAATACATTACTAGAATAGGAATTGAGAGCAGTGTAAAAGGCTTCTACATTTCACATATATGGCCATGTAAAATTTAAAGGTGTTATGTAAGATTAGAGAACCATTGCTGCTTTGTTCCAGAAACAGCACCACCCCTGTCCTCAGTTTGTGTGTGGTATTGCAGCTCACTTCCACTGACGAGAATGGGGCCAAACTGTAATTCCACACATGTCAATTCTTTGGTCGGACAGCGGAATTTGCCGGAGCATATAATAGAGCCTATGGAGCAGGTGGGGAGTGAAGCGGGAGCGCACAGGGATGAGTGGCGGATTCCGCCCATAATTTTCTGACAGAATTACTCTGTGCGCATTTACCCTAACAGGGGTGTCAAACTCACTGCCCTCCAGCTGTTGCAGAACCACAATTCCCATCATGCCTGGACAGCCAAAGATAATTGTTTATTTACACAGAGAGATTTATCTGACAGATTTTTGAAGCCAAAGACAGGAACAGACTATAAACAGGGAATAGGTCATAAAGGAAAAAATGAGATTTCTCTTCTTCCCAAATCCATTCCTGGCTTTGGCTTCAAAAATATGTCAGATAAATCTCTTCCAAGTTAATTGTAGTTTTGAAACAGCTGTAGGGCCACAGTTTGGAGCCTGTGCTCTTTATGTTCAATGAATAATCTCTACTATATAAACAAGATATTACTAATAATACCAGCATATACGGGACAAATAATACTGTCACACCATGACCACTACCCTCACCATACACTGACTGGATAATAGCGCTATATTGTCACTGAATAACATCCACAATATAATGCCCAATATTCTCCCTAAGAAGTGACCGTATTGAGGTAGATCAAGGTGTATACAGGTTCTGCATCACGCCTTGAGAAAGCGACATACAGGCGTGAAACGTTGGTTCTCATTGTCCTGTGAAGCATGTTTTGTATCGAATAAAAGTGAAGTTTTATGGTGAAGGGCAGCTGAAATGGTCTCTTCCTTAGCATCTATCATACAAGATGGTGGGAAGCTGTGTAACCTCTATCATACAAGATGGTGGGAAGCTGTGTAACCTCTATCATACAAGATGGTGGGAAGCTGTGTAACCTCTATCATACAAGATGGTGGGAAGCTGTGTAACCTCTATCATACAAGATGGTGGGAAGCTGTGTAACCTCTATCATACAAGATGGTGGGAAGCTGTGTAACCTCTATCATACAAGATGGTGGGAAGCTGTGTAAGGGTATGTTCATATGACGTTTTTGTCCACACGTCGGGAATCAGTGAGAAAAGGATGCTGCCGTGCAGCCCGACAGCCACATTGACTTAAAAGAGCAGGACGGAGTCATTATGTAACAACATTCTGCTCATTTACCGGACGTACACGGCTTTTGTGCAGGACTCAAAAGCGTAATCGACTACGCTTTTCAGTCCTGTTTAAAAGCTGTGTACGTCCGGTAAATGAGCAGAACGTTGTTACATAATGACTCCGTCCTGCTCATTTAAGTCAATGTGGCCGTCGGGCTGCACGGCAGCATCCTTTCCTCACTGATTCCCAACGTGCAGCCCGACGTGTGGACAAAAACGTCATACAAACATACCCTAACCTCTATCATACAAGATGGTGGGAAGCTGGGTAACCTCCATCATACAGGAAGCTGTGTCACCTCAAAATGGCAGCACTATCAGATCTCACCTGCTGCTGTACAGCTCCTCTCTCCTCCTCAGGCTCTGTTTATTAAGGCACTATCTGGTTACTCTGATTATTCTCCCCTGTTTATTCTGGCACTCTATTCTGGTTACTATCCGATCCGCGGGTAGCACCGGGGGCGGGGCTTCTTTTCACGGGGGCGGAGCCTGTCGGACCAACCCGGGACATTTGTTTTCGGCAAAACTTACTGGTGCCAACTCCCCAGGCGCTGTGGATAAGACCCGCTCTGTACAGTGCAAGATTCCCCCCACTCACTCACTAACTCAGACACACACCTACTCACCTCACCCGTTCCCCAGCTCTTCTCAAGCTGAGCCGTCCTTTTCCAGCTTCCGGTGCAGGCAGCCAGCCTAACTTGCAGAGGCTGCCTGCACAGGAAGCGATCTCTGCTCCAGCGGGACATTCCCTTTAGCTGTGCGTGCGTCTTAAAGGCATACGCACAGCTAAAGATCACTCAGGCCCTGTGATCTGAAGGCTTCTGTCAGTGGGCCCCCCAGCCTTGGTGGGCCCGGGGGCGGCCCCCCCCCCCCCCCCTAATTTCGCTACTGGGTGAGGTATTTGTAGATTAACTCTTTGTTGTCCTGTTTTGGTCTTTTCTTTAGCTCTCTCCATAGGAGAACAATAAAGACAGGGGGGAGAGCTTCAAACTGCTTTTTCATGATAAAAATGCATTTTTTTTGGCTAAAAAAATCTAATTACAAAGTTTCTTAAAATCACCTGGACTATTGAGTTCTGCAAAAAAAAGTTCACGACAGTGACACTTTAAATTAAATGGACTTTTCAATGAAAGACACATCCAATGAGCAGTCAATCCACCTGATCTGGAATAATGTACTAATAGCCAAAGCCTGCCAGGAACTTGTTTACATCAGCCGTCTCAGAAGGGAGGGGGGAGGGGAGGGAGACAGAGAGAAAAGCTCCCACTCAGATTTTTGTGTCTTCAGTAGAAAGCAGCAGCTGAGAACTGGGGGAAGGAGACTGAATAGATAATAACAAGTGTTATCTATTTACAATAATTATCTAATAACAATAATAATAAGTATGGAAGGAATTGTTAGTCTCACCATGGGCAGCAACATATGAAAAGTTATGTATCAGTGGAATACCCCTTTATGTATAAATTACTCTAAATATTTATTTCATCTTGCGTTTTATCCCCTACAGGTTTTTTGTGTAAGTCATGTGATTCTTTATCTTGTGCCAGAATTTCTGTTGAAGAATTGGAGAAAAACACTCCAAAAAACACCAATATGTATATAGAAATGGTGTATTATCCCCTCTGTATTAGTCGATGGGGAAAAAGAAAAATGTGGAAATACTAAAAAAAATAAAGACTTTGGGAGCGGTAACGTCTTCTGTGTGAACTAGTCTTTAGAAATGGTGAATTACACTTGGTGAGTGGTGAGAATTTCGTCACTCCTCAATGTAACACGTCCAAAGAGACCTCTGCCTGGCTCGCTGCCATCCTCCCGGGGTGATCTCCCACTTCCCCGAGCTCCGAAATACCAAACAATGGAGAGCGAAGATGACATCAGATGAGACCGTAAATAAGTATCATTATAGAAGGAAGCGCGGAGGTTACACTCAGGAGGGGAGTTCTGGAACGCTCCCCCCCCCCCACCTCCAGGTTCTCGTTCTGATCCCAGCGGACGTCCATATCAGTCTCTGCTCCCTGTAACATCTTTCAGCATCTGGAGAGAAACAATGGGACATCCGAATCAGTAACTGGTTCAGTATATTCTTCACTAGGTTCTATTCATATCCCAACACGTATCAAGATATCACATCACTTTCTCAAGGACAAATAACATCCGAAGGCGACACAGAGTGACCCCGATCTCCACCATTTCTGGAGCCGGGAGACCCCCGCAGCCTCTCACACATTACATAACGGGGAATTGTTGAGGATAAGACATTCTAGTGTAACTTTACTAATACTGAGCTGGTGATATGTATTAAACATTACTAGGAGACCTCCGATTATAATATATAAAGTATATATACACACATACACAACACATACAGCTCAGCTACATGTACATTACACACATACAGCTCAGCTACATGTACATTACACATATATACAGCTCAGCTACATGTATATTACACACATACAGCTCAGCTACATGTACATTACACATATACAGCTCAGCTACATGTACATTACACATACACAGCTCAGCTACATGTACATTACACATACACAGCTCAGCTACATGTACATTACACATATACAGCTCAGCTACATGTACATTACACACATACAGCTCAGCTACATGTACATTACACATATACAGCTCAGCTACATGTACATTACACATATACAGCTCAGCTACATGTACATTACACATATACAGCTCAGCTACATGTACATTACACACATACAACTCAGCTACATGTACATTACACATATACAGCTCAGCTGCATGTACATTACACACATATACAGCTCAGCTACCTGTACATTACACATATACAGCTCAGCTGCATGTACATTACACACATATACAGCTCAGCTACATGTACATTACACACATATACAGCTCAGCTACATGTACATTACACACATACAGCTCAGCTACATGTATACTACACACAGGGCTCTGCTGCATGTACATTACACACATACAGCTCAGCTACATGTACATTACACATATACAGCTCAGCTACATGTAAATTACACACATACAGCTCAACTACATGTACATTACACATATACAGCTCAGCTACATGTACATTACACATATACAGCTCAGCTACATGTACATTACACACATATACAGCTCAGCTACATGTACATTACACATATACAGCTCAGCTACATGTACATCACACACATACAGCTCAGCTACATGTACATTACACACATACAGCTCAGCTACATGTACATTACACACATATACAGCTCAGCTACATGTACATTACACATATATACAGCTCAGCTACATGTACATTACACACATACAGCTCAGCTACATGTACATTACACACATACAGCTCAGCTACATGTACATTACACATATACAGCTCAGCTACATGTACATTACACATATACAGCTCAGCTACATGTACATTACACACATACAGCTCAGCTACATGTACATTACACATATACAGCTCAGCTGCATGTACATTACACACATATACAGCTCAGCTACATGTACATTACACATATACAGCTCAGCTGCATGTACATTACACACATATACAGCTCAGCTACATGTACATTACACACATATACAGCTTAGCTACATGTACATTACACATACAGCTCAGCTACATGTACATTACACACACACATACAGCTCAGCTACATGTACATTACACATATACAGCTCAGCTACATGTACATTACACACATACAGCTCAGCTACATGTACATTACACACATACAGCTCAGCTACATGTACACTACACACAGGGCTCTGCTGCATGTACATTACACACATACAGCTCAGCTACATGTACATTACACATATACAGCTCAGCTACATGTAAATTACACACATACAGCTCAGCTACATGTACATTACACATATACAGCTCAGCTACATGTACATTAGACATATACAGCTCAGCTACATGTACATTACACACATATACAGCTCAGCTACATGTACATTACACACATACAGCTCAGCTACATGTACATTACACACATACAGCTCAGCTACATGTACATTACACACATACAGCTCAGCTACATGTACATTACACATATACAGCTCAGCTACATGTACATTACACACATACAGCTCAGCTACATGTACATTACACATATACAGCTCAGCTACATGTACATTACACATATACAGCTCAGCTACATGTACATTACACACATACAGCTCAGCTACATGTACATTACACATATACAGCTCAGCTACATGTACATTACACATATACAGCTCAGCTTCATGTACATTACACACATATACAGCTCAGCTACATGTACATTACACATATACAGCTCAGCTACATGTACATTACACATATATACAGCTCAGCTACATGTACATTACACACATATACAGCTCAACTACATGTACATTACACATATACAGCTCAGCTACATGTACATTACACATATACAGCTCAGCTACATGTACATTACACATATACAGCTCAGCTACATGTACATTACACATATACAGCTCAGCTACATGTACATTACACATATACAGCTCAGCTACATGTACATTACACATATACAGCTCAGCTACATGTACATTACACACATATACAGCTCAGCTACATGTACATTACACATATACAGCTCAGCTACATGTACACTGCACATATATACAGCTCAGCTACATGTACATTACACACATACAGCTCAGCTACATGTACATTACACACATACAGCTCAGCTACATGTACATTACACACATACAGCTCAGCTACATGTACATTACACACATACAGCTCAGCTACATGTACATTACACATATACAGCTCAGCTACATGTACATTACACATATACAGCTCAGCTACATGTACATTACACATATACAGCTCAGCTTCATGTACATTACACACATATACAGCTCAGCTACATGTACATTACACATATACAGCTCAGCTACATGTACATTACACATATACAGCTCAGCTACATGTACATTACACACATATACAGCTGAGCTACATGTACATTACACACATACAGCTCAGCTACATGTACATTACACACATATACAGCTCAGCTACATGTACATTACACACATATACAGCTCAGCTACATGTACATTACCCACATACAGCTCAGCTACATGTACATTACACACATACAGCTCAGCTACATGTACATTACACATATACAGCTCAGCTACATGTACATTACATATATACAGCTCAGCTACATGTACATTACACATATACAGCTCAGCTACATGTACATTACACACATATACAGCCCAGCTACATGTACATTACACACATACAGCTCAGCTACATGTACATTACACACAGGGCTCTGCTGCAGGCATATATAACACATACACAGCTCTGCTCCACACACATCACACACACACACAGCTCTGCTGCATACACATCACTTCAGCTGATCCAGCACAGCAGAGTCCTGCATACACTGAGCAGCAGCCCCTGATCATGTGACTCCTCCTCCTCCATGTGACTGATCACATGACTGTGACATCATGGCAGGTCCTGGAAGCACACGGCTCCTGTACAGCTCTGCGGGTGGAGGGATGTGTGGAGGAGCTGGGGGACAGCAGGAGGATTAACCCCTTCAGGATTCCGTAGTTTTGGGTGTGAATTATGAATCTTTGTTGTATTGTTCTCCGCCGTTGCGGTCGCTGTATGGGGTATTGTTGTTTTTTGTATTTCTGTCATGTTTCAGCCTTTCGCATATTGTAGGATTCTCCTTTGTTGCCCATAGCAACCAATCACAGCTCACTGCTCTGGTAAAATGAAAGCTTAGCGGTGATTGGTCAACAAAGGAGAATCCTACTATAAGACAGAGCCCTAAGTCTTCCCCCTTTGTTTCTGTGTTATACTGTTAGATGACAGCGGCATCTAACAGGTCCCGGACAGTGCCGCGGGTATACTTACGCGATCGTGACGTCCCGCGGCGAAGTCCGGTCCCCCGATGTTGCCATGGTGATCCTGGGGTCCTAATGAAGGCCCCCGGGCTCACCATGCAGATGCCATCCTGCTGACAGGGGTGGCTGTGCTACTGCCTGTCAGCAGGAGGGTCACATGCAGGGGCGGATTAACTTTACCATAGGCCCCGGGCTGTTCACCAGGCCTGGCCCCCCACCCCCCACCCCACTGTAACTATGGCGGCACTAGCCTGGCGTTCATAGTACAGTATAGATAATGTCATGATGTCCTGATTTCTGCAAAATTGCAAAAAACTGTGATTTTTTTGAAAATCATGGTGGAAGTGTAGCCAGGAGACAGTACACCACTGAAAGTATAAGTCTTTTTGGGCGGTCATATGCCCCCAGGAGCTCAGGGCCCCGGGCTGCCGCCCGTAACACCCTTATTATTATCCACTACTGGTCACATGACACAATACACTGTACTGCAGAAGCAGTACAGTGTATTGTATCAGTGATCTAAGTGTTACACTAGTGTAAAAGTAAAATAAAAGTGCACCAAACACGAGCCCCCCCTCCCCCATAATAAAAATGCATTACATTCCCCATACACAATAAAACATTACATAAAAGTGATCAAAAACGCAAGTACTATACTTATTTGGTATCACTACGTCCGTAACGACCCAATCTATAAAACTAAATCAATAATTATACCGCACGACACACGCTGTAAAAAAAAAAGTACCAGAATAGCTGTATTTTATCAATCCACTTTAGAAAATACGTCATAAAAGAGATCAAAAAGTCATATACATATAAAACTTGGTATCAATAGAAAAATATAAGCCCCAAACCAGCTCTGTCGCGCAAAAGATAAGAACACTATGGATCTTGCAATACGGCGACAGTTTTTGTGGGTTTTTGCTAGGAAGATAGTTTCTATTGAGCCAAAGTGATAATAGTTAAAAAAAATCTACACAAATGTGGTATCGCCATAACCGTAGTGACCCAGAGAATACATGTATTATGTTATTAGTGACCGCTGATACGGATTTTTACGGCGATCACTAATGGGCTCTATACTGCTCCCATCAGCTCTTTATGGCGATGGCGCAGAATAGTGCAGCAGCGCCGGTAATTCCCGCAGCCCCCTCCTCTCAGCTATCAGAGGTAGCTGAGGGGTTGAGGCAGAGTGTGGGGTCAGTCCTGGCCAGTCCCCGCACCGATGATCGCCGTTATTACCAGTATAACGGCGGCCACCGGTAACGGACATTGCCAGCGCAGCTGAACGCTTTCATCTCTTCTCACCGTGAATCCACAGTGAGAGGAGGTGAGAACATGTCCCCCCCTGTCCCCAGAATTAACCCTTGTGACCTGGTCACTGACCCTCCCCTCCCTGGGCGGCCATCTTATCCTAGATGGCCGCCGCCATCACTGTGAACAGACTCTGTTCACAGTGATGGATTCCTAAAAATGATCAAAGCTCCATTCTCTCCACCACCGGAGGTGGCAGAGAGCATGGGGCAATGGTCGGGGACCACCCGGTGTGGTCCCAGTACAAGTGATCAGCGGTATATACTATATACCGCTGATCGCTTGTTCCAAATGCTGTCGGCGCTTTTTTACCCCTGTCACCAAAGTCAAGTGCCCCGGATTACCCGAAACCACCCCGGATTTCCCATAACCACCCCGGATTGCCCGTCCCCACCCCAGACTGCCCGTCGCCACCCCAGACTGCCCGTCGCCACCCCAGACTGCCCGTCGCCACCCCAGACAGCCCGTAGCCACCCCAGACAGCCCGTAGCCACCCCAGACAGGGGTCGTAACCTCAGATAGCCAGCAAACCCTCCGAAATTGTCCGTTACCACCCCAGATAGCCAGTAAACACCCACATATTGCCTATAGCTAAAATGACGCTCCTTCTCTTCTGAGCCCGGCTGTGTGCCCATACAGTGGTTTATGCCCACATATGGGGTACCATTGTACTCAGGAGAATCTCCGTTACAAATGTTGGGGTGCTTTTTCTCCCCTGTTCCTAGTGAAATTGAAAAATTTCAAACTAAACAAACATGTTATTGGAAAAATTCAATTTTTTTCATTTTTACGGTCTGGTTTTGAATACTTTCCTCCAATACCTGTGGGGTCAAAATGGTCACCACACCCCAAGATGTATTCTTTGAGGGGTGTACTTTCCTAAATGGGGTGACTTTTGGGGGGGTTCTATTCTGCTGGCACTACAGGGGCACTGAAAATGCTAATTGGCGCTCCCTTCCTTCTGAGCCCGGCTGTGTGCCCATACAGTGGTTTATGCCCACATATGGGGTACCGTTCTACTCAGGAGAACCTGCGTTACATATATTAGGGTGAGTTTTCTCCCCTGTTCCTCGTGAAATTGAGAAATTTCAAAGTAAACAAACATTGTATTGGAAAAATTCTATTTTTCATTTTTACTGTCTTCTTTTGAATACTTTCCTCTAATACCTGTGGGGTCAAAATGGTCACCACACACCAAGATGTATTCTTTGAGGGGTGTACTTTCCAAAATGGGGTGACTTTTGGGAGGGTTCTATTCTGCTGACTCTACAGGGGCTCTGCAAACGCACCTGGCGCTCAGAAACTTCTTCAGCAAAATCTGAACTGGAAATGCTAATAGGCGCCCCTTCCCTTCTGAGCCTCGCTGTGTCCCCATACAGTGGTTTATGCCCACATATGGGGTACCATTGTACTCAGGAGAACCTGCGTTACAAAATTTGGGGTGTGTTTTCTCTCATGTTTATTATGAAAATGAGATACTTTAATCTTAACAAATATATTATTGGAACATTTCTATTTTTCATTTTTTTACGGCCTAATGGTGAATACTTTCCTCCAGCCCATGTAGGGTTAAAATGCTCATTATACCCCTAGATTAATTCTTTAAGGTGTGTAGTTTCCAAAATGGGGTCACTTATGGGGGTTTCCAGTATACAAGCCTCCTAAATCAACTTAAAAAAAGAACTGGTCCCTAAAGAAATCAGTTTTGGAAATTTTATGAAAATTTCATAATTTGCTGATACATTTCTAAGCCCCGTAACACCCTAAAAAAGTGAAATATGTTTACGAAATGAAGCCAGAATAAAGAGGACATATTGGTAATGTGACTTACTAACTAATTGTCGTCATGTGAGTTTCTTTTTTTAGAAGCAAAGAATTTCAAGGTTTTTTCATGATATTTTGATGTTTTTCACAAAAAAACACACAAGACAGTGAGTAAATTTTGCCACTAACATAAAGTACCATATGTGACGAAAAAACAATCTCAGAATCGCTAGCATACGTTAAAGCATCACTGAGCTATAAGCGCATAAAGTGAGACAGGTCAGATTTTGAAAAAGGAGCCTGGTCATTAAGGGCCAAATAGGCTTGGTCCCTAAGGGGTTAAAACATGGAAAAAGGGGGGTGATTCAGACTTTTATTAGGGGAGGGGGCTTTTTACTAATAACACTTTTTTTTTTTTTTTACACTTATACTAGAAGACCCCCTGAGGTTAGGGTTATTCCCCCCTGGGGTTAGGGTTATTCCCCCCTGGGGTTAGGGTTATTCCCCCCTGGGGTTAGGGTTATTCCCCCCTGGGGTTAGGGTTATTCCCCCCTGGGGTTAGGGTTATTCCCCCTGGGGGACTTCTAGTATAAGTACACTGATCTCTCATTGAGATCTATGCTGCATAGCTGCTGCAGCCGAAAGCATCCGAGTGCAGAGCCGGGATCAGCGCCAATTTGGCGCAGACACCCGCGGGAGCAGGATGTGTGGATCGCTCCTCCAGGAAGCGATCCACCACACTAGACACCAGGGAAGTGCTGCATACAGTAATCGGATGCAGCTGCATTCGACTGTTTTAGTATCTGTTCACATACAGCAGCAGTTTTATGGGATTATGTGTATTAGCATCTGTTCAAACACTGCAGCAGTTTTATGGGATTATGTGTTTTAGTATTTGTTCACACTGACTTCAACTGTTTGCCTAGTTTAGTCCACTAGTTATATGGTTGATATGGACTTATGTATAGTTATCGTCGATTATGTCCGATATTATAATGATACAAATATGTGTATTTTTAAAGTAGATTTATATACATGAGAGTTTTTTTATGGTATAGCAAATTATTTTTTTATTTTTATTTTTATTTTTATGGTAAGGGTTAACCCTTGATGATGTAAGTAGTGGTGGTTCCACCCTTATATATTTTTTTCTCTATATATATATATGTGCCTTTGTATTATTATGGTATTAGACACTTGATAAAGAGACCGGACCGGTCTCGAAACGCGTTGTGTCGCTGGCATTATTCTTGTAATAAATTTTTAAGATATTTTATATCACTATTACCCCTTGGACCTGCGCCTGTTTTACCCGCCTTGGAGTGGAGGAGGATACTGACTGTCTGGAAGAAAGTGGTCATGTTTTTGTAGAGCTGGTTAACCCCTTTAAAGGGGTTATCCAGCGCTATACAAAAATGGCCACTTTCTTTCAGAGACAGCCTTGCTCTTGTCTTCAGTTTGGGTGGGGTTTTGTAACTCATTTCCATTGAAGTGAATGGAGCTTAATTGCAAACCACATCTGAGCTGGAGACAAGAGTCATGCTGTCTCTGGAAGAAAGTGGCCATGTTTTTGTAGCACTGGATAACCCCATTAATAGCAGCACAGTGAAGCACTTGTCTGCCAAAGGCTGGAGTATCAGACTTATTTAGGCTGTAGGGCTTTACAAAGGTGGATGCACTTACCCACATAGCCGATCTCTTCCAATGGAACTGTGACTACAACCAGCAAGTTGTAGGCCTAAGTACTATATATATAGCTAATGAAAGTCTCTTCTGCCTCATTCCGTGGGATATAAAATTAACCCACTGTTGTGCTGCCGTAGGACGTCCAGGAATGTGAATATTTTTCTCTTTTTATCTCCAGTATGTGTTTTTTTTTATTATTATACGATTTTATGTGGTTTTTACATTCCCCATCTCTGTTCCCTTCAGGTTCCTACAGTAACATCAGCCGCTGATATCTTCTACATGAGATCATTTTCCAAATTGACTCATCAAGGATGAAGAGAGACAGGAGCAAGATAGCGGAGAGGATAATAACCCTCACCCTACACATACTCTTCCTGCTTACTGGGGAGGTGAGGGATTCTGGGAGTGATGTCATCATGACATCATTCTTATCTATGGAATAACAGATGGATAGGACTGGAGAGGTGAGGGATTCTGGGAGTGATGTCATCATGACATCATTCTTATCTATGGAATAACAGATGGATAGGACTGGAGAGTTGAGGGATTCTGGGAGTGATGTCATCATGACATCATTCTTATCTATGGAATAACAGATGGATAGGACTGGAGAGTTGAGGGATTCTGGGAGTGATGTCATCATGACATCATTCTTATCTATGGAATAACAGATGGATAGGACTGGAGAGGTGAGGGATTCTGGGAGTGATGTCATCATGACATCATTCTTATCTATGGAATAACAGATGGATAGGACTGGAGAGGTGAGGGATTCTGGGAGTGATGTCATCATGACATCATTCTTATCTATGGAATAACAGATGGATAGGACTGGAGAGGTGAGGGATTCTGGGAATGAATGGAGTGATAGTAATGTGTCTCTCCATACACAGGATTACACAGTAGTGAAGAAGTCCTCTAGTGGGCGCTGTGGGGCCCCTGGGTGTGAAGGATGGGGAAGAACCCTGAGCCCAATCCCGGGGCCCCTGATACATGAGGAAATGGAGGAAGAGAAGATCCTAGAAGTCACCAACAAGATGGTGGAGCTGCTGAGTGGAGAGGTGAGACTGTGGCTGCTGGGAATGCTGGGACATTATACAGTAACACCACTGGAGGGGTGGGGGGGATGACTGTGTGATCATTGTGTGTGTCAGGTTCCTATAAGGTGTCAGGACGTGGCGGTCTATTTCTCCATGGAGGAGTGGGAGTATGTAGAAGGACACAAGGATCAGTACAAGGATGTGATGCTGGAGGATCAGCAGCCCCTCCCATCAGCAGGTAATAGACAGGACTATATACACACCTCCTCTCTGTATTATCTGGATGGAAAGAATGAATTCAGTCTCTGTATGTGTTCCCTCCAGTCAGATCCAGTAAGAGAACAGCACCAGAGAGATGTCCCCGTCCTCTTCTCCCACAGGATCAGGATCAGGTAGATGGAGATGTTCCCTATGATCTGTACATCCCACCTGACTTCTCCTACTGTCTGATGACTTTTACAATATTTCTCTCACATCTAATGAATCAGGGAGAAGATGGGAAAAATATTTATGCTCCAGAGACAGATGACAGCAGTGATGAGCAGTATAAGGAGGACATCACTACAGGGAAGGATCTGAACTATATTAATGCCACAGTCAAGGTGGTAAAAGTAGAAGCTGAGATGTATGTGAGCGGTGATGAGCAGTATAAGGAGGAAGTTACTAGAGGGAAGAAACTGAACTGTTTTAATGCTAAAGACAATAGGGTAAAGGAAGAGGCTGAAGAAGAAGAGACAGATGTGGGCAGTGATGAGCAGTATAAGGAGGATATCACTACAGGTAACCGCCCAGGTGAGTAGTGACCACTAAATGCAGAGAACAGTCACACATTCTCCTCAGTCACCGGCTGTAACTATTCTGTGTGGAATATTATAAGCTCTGTGTCCTGTCAGTTTTCCAGCTATATAATCATTCCGCCTAAGTTCTAATATAATATAGATGAGAATGTGACGCGGCTGCAGGTAATAACACATGATGTGTGTATAATATATGGAATACAGTCATATAATGTGTGCGCTGTGCCGCCCTGTTCCCCGGAATTCGCAGAATCCCACCTGCCTCAGTGTGTCAGTGGGAGAGCTCGCCCGTCTCCGCTTCTGCCATTCTATAATTCTTATTATGTTACATAAAAAAGAGTAACTTTCCATGTCTGCAATATGTTTAAGCTTCTATTACTAGGAAATAAGAAATGAAATGGTGTTTTCTCCTTTGCAGATGATTCTACCAGGAGCTCAGGGGGACATCAGATCTCCTCAGAGGATCATATCACACAAGATACATATGAGGAGCCGTCCACTATCCCAGATACACCCTCAGCCTCAAGTCTTCTTAAACATCAACAAATTCACAGAGGGGAGAAGCTGTTTCCATGTTCAGAATGTGGGAAATGTTTTTTTGGGAAAGGAAAGCTGCTTGAACATCAAAGAACCCACACAGGGGAGAAGCCATTTTCATGTTCAGAATGTGGGAAATGTTTTACTCGGAAATCAAATGTTCTTAAACATCAAAAAATTCACATAGGAGAGAAGCCATTTTCATGTTCAGAATGTGGGAAATGTTTTATTCAGAAATCAAATCTTGTTAAACATCAACAAATTCACACAGGGGAGAAGCTGTTTTCATGTTCAGAATGTGGGAAATGTTTTTTTGGGAAAGGAAAGCTGCTTGAACATCAAAGAACCCACACAGGGGAGAAGCCATTTTCATGTTCAGAATGTGGGAAATGTTTTACTCGGAAATCAAGTGTTCTTAAACATCAAAAAATACACTTAGGGGAGAAGCCATTTTCATGTTCAGAATGTGGGAAATGTTTTATTCAGAAATCAAATCTTGTTAAACATCAACAAATTCACACAGGGGAGAAGCCATTTTCATGTTCAGAATGTGGGAACTGTTTTATTCAGAAATCAGATCTTGTGAAACATCAAAGAATTCACACTGGGGAGAAGCCATTTTCATGTTCAGAATGTGGGAACTGTTTTATTCAGAAATCAGATCTTGTGAAACATCAAAGAATTCACACTGGGGAGAAGCCATTTTCATGTTCAGAATGTGGGAAATGTTTTATTCAGAAATCAGATCTGGTTAAACATCAAAGAATTCACACAGGGGAGAAGCCATTTTCATGTTCAGAATGTAAGAAACGTTTTACTCGGAAATCAGATCTCATTATTCATCAAAGAATTCACACAGGAGAGAAGCCATTTTCATGTTCAGAATGTGGGAAACGTTTTACTTGGAAATCAAATGTTCTTGAACATAAAAAAATTCATACAGGGCAGAAGCCTTTTTCATGCTCAGAATGTGGGAAATTTTTTGCTTGGAAAGCAAAGCTTCTTGAACATCAAAAAATTCACACAGGGGAGAAGTCATTTTCATGTTCAGAATGTGGGAAATGTTTTACTAGCAAGTCAAATCAACTTAAACATCAAAAAATTCACAGAGGGATAAAAACAACTGTGGACGTCATGGCGTCATGAGGTAGGATGCCGTGTAAGGTAAATTCTTTCTTACCAATCAGGACCACAAACACCGGAGTTAAGTTAAGATTGCTTTTCTTGCCGGCAAGGAGACGACACCCACAGAAGGTCTAAGGGCCGTCTGAGGAAGATACATTGTACATAGTTTTTAGAGTTAAGACAATAAAGAGCTATTTTTACAATATCTGGTAATAGTGATAAGAAATCTGTTTGTATAGGTGTCATTGAGCAGACTCCTAAATCTTACTTCGGACCCCTTCCCTGACATGACCTCTTCCTTTCTCACACATTCCTTAACTGTGACTTCCTCCAGGCACAATTACTTATTTTAAGCAGCAAATATCAATGAGTATATCAATAATCCATATTAGAAGAAATCAAGTTAACCCTTTATAATATATTTTAAAGCATTTTTCTAACATTCCCCCGTTTAAAATTTTTATCATAGGAGGGCGTGGCGAGCCGCTGATGGGAGCAGTCGCAGGGTGAGGGAGCTCCTGAGCTGCACAGCTTCTCTAAAGGACTCAGACCAGCTGAAATTTACCCTAACACCCCCAAATGTAAGGAGGACGACGAGGGGGACCCCAGACCACTCTCACCTTCTGCGGACCCGTCTCCTGGAGCTCTGTCGGTGTTCCCGGGCACCGCGTGGGGTGCCGACGCCTGAGTGCCACAGCCGCGGCCATCTTCCTCAGCGGCTCCTGTCCTCCCAGAGCCGGCGGCCTCTGCCACAGCTGACTCCCGGCTTCCCCCACCGGACGGACTGATCGCCGGCTCTCACCGGAGAGCTCTCCCCCCCCCCCCGGAAGGCGGGTTCCGTGCCCTGGCGGCGATCAACTCTGATTATGGGACATTTTCGGGTCTCCGGATAAATGTGGGTAAATGTGAGTTGCTCTTTCTGGACCCACATATCTCGACACCTATGGGTCATTACCAGGTCACTGTGGCAAGGGATCATATCACTTATCTGGGGACTAAACTAGGCAGGACACCTGCAGCAATTTATAATGTAAATTACCCGCCCCTGATCAAGAAAATAGTGCAGGAATTAGAAGGGTGGAAGTCCCTCACATTATCCCTGTTTGGTAGGGCCCAACTTATCAAAATGATCAGTTTTGCTTGCATTCTATATCCTCTTCAGACAATTCCACTGTTGCTTACTCATACTGATGTTCTTAAACTACAGTCATCTTTTACACACTTTTTGTGGAACGGGAAGAGACCGCGTATAGCGTATGCTAAATTATGTATGTCTAAATGGGATTGGGGCGTCAAGTTCCCACATATCCATCACTGTAATCTAGCGGCTCTACTGAGACATATTAGGGATTGGATATTTGACACCTCTTTCTTCTCCAATACTGCTCTGGAGAAAGAACTGGCGAGACCGCATGACCTGACCATGCTTCTGCATACGAAATACTCCTCCATGCCCCCTCAGGTAAAAAATAGTTGGCTATTAAGGGACACGATGGCGTGGAAAACTTTGCGCAAACTGTATAGGCTGCCCATATATGTGTCCGATTACTTACCGCTTTGGACTAATCCGCAATTTACCCAAGGCAGCTCTAACCGCCAATTTCAACAGTGGAAATTAAAAGGGATTTCGAAATTAGGTGATGTCCTTAACCCCCAAACAAGTAGGCTCCTTCCCTGGCTCGGGCTAATGAGCAAATACGACCTGCCCGAACAGCATTTCCTAGCCTACTCACAGCTTCGAGCCTTTTATACCTCCATACAAATCGAGGCAGTAGACACCGATAGATGTGACCGATTTACTACTCTTCTGGGTCCCCCCAAAGATATGCACTCCTTATCGGTGCTTTATATGAAATTAAATGATCAAATACTTAACCCGGTGGCCACAACTGCCTTTGGTAAATGGGAACAGATATTAAATGATACCTCAATGTCTAGAAAAATAAGGGAGGGATTTGAAAAGGTGAAATTGGCGATAGTTAACGAACAGTGGCGGGAGATGCAGTATAGAATCATACATAGAGCTACCTATGCCTTTAATCTTTCCTATACTGCAGCTCCCGCACACTACTTACGAAAATGTCCTAAATGTGATCTTGACAAGGCGGATTTATTGCATGGTCTCTGGGCTTGCCCCTCTCTTCGCCCGTTGTGGGAGGAGGCGAGATCCTATATAGATGACATATGGGGAATTCAGGTGCCTGATGATCCTAAAGCAACTGTATTCCACTATATAACACAGGATGCGGTTAGTGTGAGTTCAACTGCTAATGACTTGACGAGGTTAACCTATGTGATGTCTATACCCTAAAGACAATGGTATATTTAGTAGAGGAAAAAAGAGAATCTAGGTCCTCTAGACAAGTCTAAAAAGATGGTGAATAATTACAAATAGTGAGATATAAAGGTATAATTTACTGGTAGATAATCAGAATATAGTATATAGCATATAACCAATAGCATGATAAAAACATATGTTATATAGCAAGTGACATGATAAAACACAAATAAACACAGACAAAATATGTAGAATATATAATTTGTACCAGAAATGAAAAAATCATAAAAAATGGCAAAAGATGAAAAAATGAAAAAAGAAAAAATGAAAAAATAGTAGTAAAATAAAAGAGTTTATAAAAGGTTATAAAATTGTGCACATAATTGGTATACAAAATATCACTTCCCAGGTGATTAATCGTAGCTCAATTCATCAATTCATCAGCACAATATGGTAAAATTCATAATTGTAAATCATATGGTTATGACAGAATTCATAGTATGATGGCGCTCATTTAGCACTTGGTTACGCCAAAAGTTCATGAATGTGCGCTACTTAGACCCAGTTGTGGAGTGTTAAATGGTAGCATTCATGTGGCGAACTGTTCATACGGCAAGTGAGCCTGATATGTAGCTAGCAGGAACAGGCTGAGTGATAATTATCGCATTAGTGTAGCGATGTGCATTCAGTTGCTAGTACATTCATGTGGTGTATATTACACCTCTCACCGTTCCTGCGAGATGAAGGGTCCCCGGAGTGGCTGACTTGTGCGCTCGGACTTGCCGGTCTTTGTTTGGCTGTTCCTATTGCTGGAAGCATGTGCCGCGCTCAGCCCAGGTATTAATGTAGATCGGAGCTCCGTACATGCGCAATGTGTTGTGTTGCCCGCGGGACCTCGTGCTGATGTTGGCGCCAAATAGATGTTTGAAAAGGCTGTTAATGTAGTAAGCCTTTGAGCATTAGTTCATAAGTAGGATATTGTTAGTAGCTGGCTAACAATATCCTACTTATGAACTAATGCTCAAAGGCTTACTACATTAACAGCCTTTTCAAACATCTATTTGGCGCCAACATCAGCACGAGGTCCCGCGGGCAACACAACACATTGCGCATGTACGGAGCTCCGATCTACATTAATACCTGGGCTGAGCGCGGCACACGCTTCCAGCAATAGGAACAGCCAAACAAAGACCGGCAAGTCCGAGCGCACAAGTCAGCCGCTCCGGGGACCCTTCATCTCGCAGGAACGGTGAGAGGTGTAATATACACCACATGAATGTACTAGCAACTGAATGCGATAATTACACTAATGCGATAATCATTACTCAGCCTGTTCCTGCTAGCTACATATCAGGCTCACTTGCCGTATGAACAGTTCGCCACATGAATGCTACCATTTAACACTCCACAACTGGGTCTAAGTAGCGCACATTCATGAACTTTTGGCGTAACCAAGTGCTAAATGAGTGCCATCATACTATGAATTCTGTCATAACCATATGATTTACAATTATGAATTTTACCATATTGTGCTGATGAATTGATGAATTGAGCTACGATTAATCACCTAGGAAGTGATATTTTTTATACCAATTATGTGCACAATTTTATAACCTTTTATAAACTCTTTTATTTTACTACTATTTTTTCATTTTTTCTTTTTTAATTTTTTTAATTTTTTCATCTTTTGCCATTTTTTATGATTTTTTCATTTCTGGTACAAATTATATATTCTACATATTTTGTCTGTGTTTATTTGTGTTTTATCATGTCACTTGCTATATAACATATGTTTTTATCATGCTATTGGTTATATGCTATATACTATATTCTGATTATCTACCAGTAAATTATACCTTTATATCTCACTATTTGTAATTATTGACCATCTTTTTAGACTTGTCTAGAGGACCTAGATTCTCTTTTTTCCTCTACTAAGTATTCCACTATATGCCTCTAGATCCGGGAGATGACGCATCCAAATGTATAGCGGTCAAGGGGCATTATAAAACTCTATTAGTAGTAAAGAAATGCTTACTTAGACATTGGTTGGAACCGCAAATCCCAACTTTGCAGGAAATAATAGCAATCCTGAAACAGCTCATGATCCTCGCTAAGAGGGATACTGAACGCCATAAAGAGAAATCTACCTCAGGTTTTTTAAAGAAGTGGAGACGCTTCTTAGAAAAGGCACTCGCTGATTCTGAGAGGACCCAAATCATGGAAACATTCAAATACACAACTTGGTATTGCAAGGAAGATCTGAGGGGCACACTGCGGAACCTTAGAGTTCGGACATGATAGTTGTCGTACGTGCTATAAGGCAGTGCTTCCCAACCTTTTCCACCTCGGGGCACACCTTGGAAAAAAAAATTTCCTCGCGGCACCCCTACTAAATAATGTTCTACAAAATAAGAAAACCGTCATACAGTGACTCACAGGTGACGTCTTCTTTGATCTGAGGAGTCACTTTCCCTTTTCCTCTCCATCCGCCATGATGATTTCTTTCAGCTACTTTTCATCTCTTCAGAACCTGCGAGACAAACAATTTAGGCTCCGCACATTTCTAGCAACTTCCTTCCCTTTCTCCCTCCTGTTGGCTCCCAAAGTAACTGCGCTGTTTGGTGTTATGTGCAGTAAAGCGAGTAGGAATGTGGGATGCCCCCTGTATGTAGGATACCCTGCTGTGCCCCCATGAGCTAATAATACCCCCATGAGCTAATAATGCCCCCAGAGGTGCCCCCATGAACTAATAATGCCCCCAGAGTTGCCCCCATGAACTAATATGCCCCCAGAGTTGCCCCCATGAACTAATAATGCCCCTAGAGGTGCCCCCATATACTAATAATGTCCCAGGGGTGGGCTCCATATACTAATAATGCCCCCTGCTGTGCCCCCATGAACTAATAATGCCCCCAGAGGTGCCCCCATATACTAATAATGCCCCCAGAGGTGCCCCCATGAACTAATAATGCCCCCAGAGGTGCCCCCATATACTAATAATGCCCCCAGAGGTGCCCCCATGAGCTAATAATGCCCCCATATACTAAAAATGCCCCCAGAGGTGCCCCCATGAACTAATAATGCCCCCAGAGGTGCCCCCATATACTAATAATGCCCCCAGAGGTGCCCCCATATACTAATAATGTCCCCAGAGGTGCCCCCATATACTAATAATGCCCCCATATATTAATAATGCCCCCAAGGTGCCCCCCATGAACTAATAATGCCCCCAGAGGTTCCCCCTATATACTAATAATGCCCCCAGAGGTTCCCCCTATATACTAATAATGCCCCCTGCTGTGCCCCCATATACTAATAATGCCCCCAGAGGTGCCCCCATATACTAATAATGCCCCCAGAGGTGCCCCCATATACTAATAATGCCCCCAGAGGTGTCCCCATATACTAATAATGCCCCCAGAGGTTCCCCCCATTAACTAATAATGCCCCCTGCTCTGTCCCTTAAAAAAAAACATCCTACTCACCTAATCCGCGCTGTGGCTGCAGGCAGCAGCTCTCCTCCTCCTCTTCGGGCTCCATCTTGCGAGCCGCGGGGTTGGGACGTCCGGCAGGCGTGATGACGTCACATCATCACGCCTGCCGGAGAGGTCACGTCTCCCATAGGCTGCTGGCATGAAGTGTCGGCGGCCTATGGGAGTGAATATAGGAGCAGGATGCCGACACTTCCTGCTCCTATATTCTGCTTACTTTAATGTTCCGCCCACTCATAGTGCGGGCGGAACATGAAAGTGATCCTTGCATCCCGAGAAGCTGCGCGGCCGCAGCTTCTCGGGATGTTAAAGAGACAGCGCTTATTTCCCACCGGGTTCCCGCGGCACCCCTGGCGGGTTCTCCCGGCACACCAGTGTGCCGCGGCACCCCAGTGTGCCGCGGCACCCCGGTTGGGAAACGCTGCTATAAGGTTCCGACTAAGGGGGGGGGTGTTAGTTTCCGTAAGGAGGGGTTTCTGTAATCTTCTGGAATGAGGTGATCTTAATCTCTACTACGACTTCTGTGGGAGTACCTCCTCTACAGTCTTCAGGCCCGCATGGAGAGTGATGGTGAGACGAATCCTGTGAGAGTTTGGTTAGTTTCGCCAATTGGTGAGTTTAGTTTATACTTCTCTTCAAATCCACATGCTTGTTTGTTTTTAATTTTTCCCATGTATCTTCTGGACTCTCTGTCTGTGGTTAACGAGTATTTTGTTATTGTGAATTTTCCGAACGATGACAGGTGTGGAGATCCAGCCTTTTATAGTGATTTATGGGATACATCACGAGAAAAATGAGAAAATGGAGAGGGAGGCAAAGTTTTAACATTCTTTATTGTTACTTTGATATATGGATTGTACTGGATTGTTATTTCTGTAATACCTTACGTATTTATGTACAATAAAATGCTTTGGAAAAAAAAAAAAAAATCCAATGGGGTTAACATGGCCGATTCTCTCAGATCATCACAAGCAGCTACCAGGTCGGCTGTCCAGCGCTCTTCCGGTGGCAGACAATCAGACTCGGACTCTGAAGCGTCGCTTATGGGGCCACCCTCTCCACAGGGAATGCGCAACATGCTCTCACAACTTCCCACTAAAAGTGACCTGCAGTCTCATAACTGAGGTTAAAGATGCATTTAAAATGGAAATTGCTGTGGTGCGGAAACACATTCACTTAGGGTGGAAACCTTGGAGGAGGATCACGATTCAACACATTGCACTTAGGGTGGAAACCTTGGAGGAGGATCACGACTTTACACGTGCTTATATCTCTAACCTACAATCCAACATTTCAGCTCAAGCTTCTGCTTTAATCAAATTTGATAGGGCTCAATTTGATAGGCCTACATCTGGTGCCCCCAGGGACGTTATCTGCTGCCTCCATGACTACACACTAAAGGAAAATATGATGGTCAGAGCTCGTTCTCTTCGGCATCTGGATTTCGATGGGGCCCAAATACAACTCTTCACCGACCTCTCTTGGATCACCCTGCAGAAGCGCCGGCTCCTGAGACCATTGCTGTCTATTCTTCGGGATCATGACGCAACTTACAGATGGAACTTTCCTTTTGGTCTCACGGCCAGACGAGATGGACACTCTGCTACCCTCCGCAATCTAGCAGATTTGCCTCCATTCTGCGAAGCCCTGGATCTTCCACTCCCAAAGATTTTAGACTGGACTGTCGCCCCTCCGCCTCCGATCTGGCAGTCATCTAGCCAGAAGAGCTAGCTCTCGCTCCCCTCCAGGCTCCGTGGGCTCAAACAGACTTTTTAGTGGTTCTGGGGATATCTCCCCTCTTGTTCCCTACTTTCCAAAATGAATGTTTCATTTGTTGAAGTTCTGGGTCCCACCATACTGTTATTCTCTTCTGCATAACTGTGCAGTTTCGTAATCTCTTTCCCTTATGTCTGTTCTGATGTCCTCTGTTCTCTCTTGGTGGTTCCTTACAACCCCCCCCGCCCGTGGGGCCGCCAGTTGACAACCTGTGTTGGTTTAGTTTTTGCCTCATTGTGGGCCAATTTGGTCTACGCCCTGGGCCTTGCGCCCTTCTTTCTATTGGTTTACTGTTGTTTGGTGTTCTATGTTTGTCTTCCCCCCCCTTTTCTTCCCTCTCTTTTCCTAGGACCATACGTCGGCTGGTGATGCTCTGGAGACTAGCCCCCCTGAGCCGTCAGGAATGGGTGAGTTACTACATTATCACAGTTCCTATCTTCTCCCTCCCTGATGGTTAAATGTGTGTCCCTTAACGTAAAAGGCCTCAATTCCAATGTCAAGGGACGCCTTCTCTTGAGGGAACTCCGCAACCTCCATGCTGATGTTGCCTTCCTCCAAGAGACGCACTTCGACCAGAAGGCTTCCTTTAGATTGGCTCGCCATTCCTTCCCCACAGCTATTTCTGCCTCTAGAGGTAACAAGACTGCGGGAGTGGCTATCTTATTCTTCCATACATGCCCTATACAGATTTCCTCATCCTTTGCAGACCCTGGGGGGAGATTCATCATAGTGGATTGGACACTACAAGGCCGACAATTTATTTTCTGTAATGTATATGCCCCCAATCGATCCCAAATACCCTTTCTCCGCAGGGTTCTAAATAGGCTGTCAAAATACCCCTCGGATCCTTGGTGGGGACTTTACCCCGGTAGATCAAGTTAGACTCTCGACCGAATTTTGCAAGCTCATAAGTACTCATAAGTTGTATGACCTATGGCGTCTCGATCACCCTACGGAGAGGGGCTATACTTTTTTCTCCCATCCCCACAAATTACATTCCCGCATAGATTACTTCTTCGGCAATATACCTACAGTCCGTCTCCTTCAAAGTGCGGCCCTTGATCCTATTTCTTGGTCCAACCACGGCCCTGTTGTAGTAAATCTAAAAGCTATTCTATCTCCAACACGACAGTGCCATTGGCGCTGAAATGACACCCTACTGAAGAATCAGATCACGCGTGACTCCATAAAATCGAGTATTTCTAACTACTTTGTAGAAAATGGGGGATCAGTTAGCTCCGAAGGGGTTCTATGGGAGGCCCACAAAGCTGTGATACGGGGACAATGTATAGCGCTCAGCTCGCATCAGAAAAAAGATTCCTTGCTGGCCATTCAGAATGCCAAATCCTTCATTGCCTCGCTAGAACTCCTCTTGGGCTGGCGTCCCTCCCTGGGGGTTCTGCGTAGACACATAGCGGCTCGCAATCGGCTGAAGGAGCTCTCGCTTCATAAGGTTGAGAAGCTCCTTCTCTACTCTAAACAACGTTTCTATGAGAAGGGAAATAAAGCCCACATTCTCTTGGCACGGATGCTAAGCGATCGTGCAGCTGCTCAGTCTCCGCAGGTCCTCAGGGATTCCACGGGGACCCTACGATACCATCCTACTGACATTTCCTCCATCTTCCTCCAATACTATTCTAAACTCTACTCTCTTCCATCTCTCTTACCGTCGGATCCCGAGGCCCGCACCCGATGTATTTCAGAGTTCCTTAAGGAATGCGCCCTGCCGTCTCTGACTGCTAGTGCACTTGAGGAATTAAACGCGCCAATCACAGCGAAAGAACTTGCAGATGTTCTAAAATCACTTCCGTCGGGGCGGGCTCCTGGACCGGATGGTTTCTCCTATCTCTACTACAAAACTTTTTTCTCAGAACTTTCCCCTAAACTACTCTCACTGTTCAAGTCCTTCCTTCAGGGCTCCCCCATTCCCACTTCCATGTCTCATTCCTTTATTACTCTTATTCCCAAACCTGGCAAGGACTCCATGGACTGTGCAAATTATCGACCCATAGCCCTCCTAAATTAAAATTTTAAAATATTTACTAAATTGCTGGCCACTCGATTGGGCTATTGGCTGCCCTCCCTCATTAACGCAGACCAGGTGGCTTTTGTCCCGGGGAGACAAGGTGGCGACAACACTAGGAGAGCCATAGATCTTATTGACGTAGTTAACCAGGAGGAGGAGTGCGCCCTCGTGTTAAGCCTAGATGCTGAAAAGGCATTTGATCGCCTTGGGTGTTCTTTTATGTTCGAGACACTGAAAAGTTTTGGTCTCACTGGCCCCTTCCTGACAGCAATACAGGCCTTATACTCTGGCCCCACGGCAGCGCTTAAATTCCCCCATATGCTGTCTGAGACTTTCGCTCTTTCGAATGGCACTCGCCAGGGGTGCCCTCTATCACCCTTACTCTTTGTCCTTTGCATAGAGCCCCTGGCGGCTGCAATTCGGAACTGCCCTGATATTAGAGGTGTCTTGGTTAGAGGGAAGTTGTTTAAGATTATGTTCGCAGATGACGTTCTCCTCACCTTGTCCCATCCACTCACCTCATTACCGAACCTTTGTGCCTTACTTAATACTTATGGCCGCCTGTCAGGCTACAAGGTCAATACCTCCAAGTCTGAAGCTATGCCCATAAACTTACCTGACCCTCTAATTACCCAGCTCAGCTCCAAATTCAAATGGACTTCGTCCTCCATAAAGTACCTGGGTGTCCGTCTTACCCCAACGTACTCCTCTCTGTACTCGGCCAACTACCCGGCACTTTTTCGTGACGTACGGACTCTCATGTCCAATTGGCCTCTCATTATATTTCTTTGATAGGACGGGTAGCGGCTGTAAAAATCTTGCCAAAACTTCTTTACCATTTTGAAACCCTTCCAGTCCGTATCCCCCTCTGCGAACTCAGAAGTATCCAAAGAGCCATTTTTAAATTTATCTGAGCCTCTAAGAGACACCGTATACCCAACTCTGTCATGATGAGCAGCAAATCCCAAGGAGGGCTGGCAGTCCCAAATCTTCTCCACTATTATTGGGCCTTTCACGCTAAATTCAAGCATGGTCTAAGTATTTAGCCTACAAGGACTGGATGGAAATAGAGAAAATACGGCTAGCCCCCTTCCACCCTAACTCCTTCCTATGGCATTCCACACTGCCTAGTTTCTCCCATCTATCTCTATTGGGCCCTGTCCGTTTCACTCTTCATGTTTGGTCCTCTTGCCGTGCCAGGTTTGGCCTGGTCTCTACTGCCTCTCCCCTAAATTCCTTCCTACTTTTCCCTGACTTCCGACCTGGTCTTCAATCTCACACTGTGCGGCTCTAGGGATCGAAGAATCTCTTCCAATTCGCTGATATTGTTGACCCCCTGACCCGCACACTCTTTACCTTGGACAAACTAGTAGATAAATACGCTTTCCCGTCCTCAGAGAATTTCACCTATCTCCAGCTTCGTCACTTCATGATGTCTCGCCTGGGGACCCTCACAGTCTCTAAGCCATCTGCTTTCGAGCAGCTAATCAGAATGGGGACTTCGACCTCTGGTCTCATCTCCGATATATATCGTATCCTAGGCTCGCCTGTGGGGGGCACTCAGGTGAGACACTCCTATATGGCTAGATGGGAGTCGCTGTTGGGACGGTCGCTGTCCCCAGAATGCTGGGTTGTCATATGGGACAGGGCCGCCACCTCCTCAATATGCACTACTTATAAAGAGTCCCATTACAAAGTGATGATGTTTTGGTACCATACACCGGAGCTGCTCCACAAGCTCAATGCCTCGGTCTCCCCGCTATGCTGGAGGTGTACTAGAGAGTTGGGCTCCCAATTTCATATTTTTTGGGAATGCGAGCTTGTGCGGCCCTTTGGTCGGGGGTCTGTCCTGTAGCATCGGCAGTTCTGGGAGTGAGTATCCCCTGCGAACCTAGCCTCTGTTTGCTTAACCTATTCCCCAAGACCCTCCGGAAAAAGCAAGGCAAATTGTTGTTAGCCTTACTGACAGCTGCAAAGTCTTTGATCGCTAAAGGTTGGAAGCAAACTTCTCCTCCTTCTATCCAACATTTCCGGGCTAGAATCAGGGAGCTTCGCTCCCTTGAGCGCCTCACGGCATCTCTGAATATCAAACTTGAGGCCTTTGACTTAATTTGGGCTCCATGGGACTCCTACAACTCTCCCTCGGCATCCACCAGCGGTATGTCCTAGACTCCTCCCTTCTCTTCTACCTATAATATCCGTTCCTCCCCCTTCCTCCCTCTCTCCTCTTCTCCTCTTCTCCTCTTCTCCTTCCCTTTCATTGTCTTGTCCTAGTCCTGTCTTGTCCTTAATGTAACTAGATTGTCTTCTCGGCCATATTAAAATTCCTTAGGCAGCTGTTGTTGTCATATGTCCCGACTAGAGTCTGGGCGACTTGTTATGTCGTTAAGTGATATACCTCTTCTCTACTCAGGAATACTAGTTGGACCCTGCTACGTGCCTTCTACTTCTGACTCACCATAATGTGTTGATGATAATGCATACAAGTTGTCTAGTCTGTTAATTTGGTTGTTTATTTTTGTTGGAAAATCAATAAAAATACAATTAAGAAAAAACAAAAAAATTTATCATAAGTCCACAATTATTCATCTTGCTTGTTAATAGTTTTGCAAGTTCTACCATGGAGTGGTCATCTCTTCGTCATCATGAGGTTCTTCAGTTGTCATCACTTGTTGATACAGGGTTTTGGTTATTTAAGTGTCACTAAGTCTCTGAATCAATCCTCTGATACACGGTATGCAACAACATCCACATACAGTCAATATTCTGGCAATAATTGCAATAGAGATTAGGATGGATTTGACCACTTTGGACCATCTGCCAAACCATTCTTCAATCCATGATGTGAAGGGATCATAAATTCCAGAATTTTCAGCCAGTTCCTCTGAGAGGGCGGCGAGGCCCTCTAGTGCTCTTGTGATGCTGCCATCTGGAGAGGTGTTGTTGGGAATAAAAGTACAGCAAAAAGTAGCAAACATTTTGCAGACCCCTCCTTCCACTTATAGGGTGGTATTACACGGGCCGATGGGGGCCCGATAATACCTGTAAACGAGCACCGATCTGCTAGATCGGTGCTTGTTTACTGGGCCTATTACATGGCCCGATGATCATTTAACAAGGGCTGCTGGGACACCGTTACCGATGTCCTTGCAGCCTTTGTTTAAACTGTATACATACCTATCCATGGTCTAGGGCTCCTCTTCCTCTCTTTTCCCCGGGTCCGCACGCTCCAGCTTCACTCAGCTGACAGGCCGCTCGGCCAATCACTGGCCGCGGCAGTCCCGGCCTGTGATTGGCCGAGCGGCCTGTCAGCTGAAACAGGCCGCTGTGAAGCCGGAGCGCGCTGGACTCGGTGAGAAGCTCAGAGGAAGAGGAGCCCTGGACCATGGATAGGTATGTATTCGTCTTTGCTAATCATCAGCATCGACCGCGCACTGCTATTACATGTAGCGGTGCACGGTCGGCGCCCGACGATTATAGGTCTGAACTTATATCAACGATCAGCCGATGGCAACGATCATCGGCTGATCGTTGTCTTTATTACTTGGAACGATAATCGGCCGAATCGGGCCGATTATCGTTCCGTGTAATAGTACCCTTAGTCTCCTGCTGAGAACAGATGGAAGGGCATCAGTAGCTGGACCAGAGCACAGCTTCGCCGCCAGTAGGCCGGGAGCTTAGGCCTCAGCTACTTATCTCCACACAACCACCAAATATCGGCTCTCGTTGCAGTATGACGCTTGAACCAAGATGCTAGATGGTTTTCTGAGTCGTCTATTACGTTCCAAGTTTCTAATCAATAATCTTCTGTCAAGTCCCCTACATACCTACCTGATCCCAAACGAGCAAAGCATGTATAGTTACCAGGGCAGGCAGTGACCACGGGTGGTACATGTCTGTTCCTTTCACTGTGGGAAACAACAAAGGGAGTGTTTTACATTTTTCACTAGAAGGTACAAAACAATCCTGATACAGTTGATAGATGCATTGCAGACCCTCAGGATCTGTGGTATTATTCAATCTAGATGGAGAGGTAACCAGGTGCGGTCATGCTCTTGCACAAGAGGAAAGTTTGCCATATTGGTTTTCCTAGCTGCATACATCATCCATTCTAACCACACATTTTTCTGTATATCCACTTTATAAGGCTAATTTATCTTCATAGAACAAAAGAACTAACATATTAAATCTTTAGCTTTTCCTTCAACTTGATCTATGGTTTTTTTCCTTTATTTTGATAAAGAAATGGCCTATAGGGTCAGTGCCGGATACATAGGCAACAATGGCAAACAATGACTGGTCACTTTCTTGTGTGTTCTCTAAAGAGTTTATTACAATTTGTCAGTACACTCTGAGCTTTCCTTATTATCTTCAATCTTTCCTGCAAGTTAGACTCATCTTGATTTTGACTTAATGTAAATCCATAGTTCTTTTCTAGTATTTCAAACTGCTAAGTCCCATATTGTACACTGAGAATTTGTAGATATATAGCATATATACTTATCAGCCCATGTTAGTTTAGCTGCTTATGTCTATTCTTACCCTTATCCTGCATTAGGGAGCAAAAGTCTACATCTACGGTGGATGTTTCCCACCAGTGTCATACCAATCTGTAGGTTGTGTAATTAAACCTGACCTACCTATTACCTATTCCTGGTTATTTCATCATGAATTCTACTTTCCCTTGCGTCCCATTGGCATCACAACGATAGGGGTATTATCGCCCCTGCGAGCCCCTGGGACGAAGGAATATTTAATGAAAACATAACAAACTTTAATGAATTTTCATTAACCCCTCCCACAGGAAGTATAAGTAGTCCCTCCTCCCCACAATCATCAGTCTTTTTTTCTTCGTCCTATAGCCCCCGGGGACCTTGCTACCTCTCCCATTTTATTCTATTTCTTTTAACTATAGGTTTCTATTTCTTTATCTCTTAGGTAACTCTTGTAGGAGAGCGGGATACATCCCGCTCATGCCTCCTTATAGCGCTTTTTTATTGTTACCTCTTATTGAATATAAGTTGGGTACTTTGAAGATCTTCCTCTAATTCTCCGGATTCAGTGCGCGCTCTTGCGGGCGCCATCTTGGTGACGCGAATGCGCGTCATCATTGTGGGCGGCGGACTCTGGTGACGCGATTTGCGTCATCATGACGAGAACTGGCCGCGGATCGCTATTGGTCAGCGGCGTCTCGTGATCGTAACGTGATGACGTCACACCTGGAAGCACTTACGGAGCCGGCAGAATCTTCATTTAAAGGACCTCAGGATAGGTAAGACGAGGTCTGACTTCTTTGAGGTCCTGCCATCTATGTGATATATGTGTGAGGCTGCTGCCGGATTGCTGTGCAAACATTAAGGTTCCATTTAT
The DNA here is from genome assembly GCF_027789765.1 of Dendropsophus ebraccatus. Lineage (NCBI taxonomy): Eukaryota > Metazoa > Chordata > Amphibia > Anura > Hylidae > Dendropsophus > Dendropsophus ebraccatus. Next base: position 191,029,012 of record NC_091456.1, on the reverse strand, counting down.
GTATATGATGAATCTTATAATGTGATATATATTACAGTACGTTGTGCATCTTGCCGTCCTAAGAATACTAGGGAACCTGATACCCAGGACGTCGTGGTTTGGGTAAAGGATTTTGTTGAAAAATCACTTGCTGCCAGAGATTGTCATCACTCCTGTCATAAAAAGAAATCTAAGCGTAGTATTTCTCCTTCTGTTTCCCATCGTGTGAGTATCTGTAGCCTAGGGCTTACAGTTTGTGTTTTCACTATGCTAAAGTTTAGTTTTTTTCTACCCTAGGGGTCTGAATACAAAATAATTGATGAGGTCGGATCTTCCTCTGATTCTGACTCATCTTCTACTTCTGAAGATGACAGTGAAGTATTCAAAGGTTATTTTCCGGTGGATAGTATCAATAAATTGCGCAAGGCTGTACAGGCTGAAATTCATCCTGAAGAAGTAGAAGATGGTCCCTCTGCTAAAAAGCCTAGGGCTTTTTTGGTAGGGGAAACATCTTTGTCTATGCTACAAATAGAATGGAAAAAAACGCAAAAAGCTCCGGTATTAAGTAAAAGATTCAAAACTTTGTATGTCCTCGAGGAGTAACAATCCAAGGATTGGGCTGAGCCTCCTAAAGTAGACACGGCCATAGGCAAGATATCAAAGAACACTGTTCTTCCTGCTGACAATGGGTCTAATCTAAAAGACCCTATGGATAGGAGAATAGAAGTAGCATTTAAAAGATCCTATACGGCCACAGCAGCCCAAGGGGCAGTTGCCATATCTTCATTTGAAGTGGCAAGGAGTCTCAGAAGATGGCTGGCTAAAACCCAGGAGAATCTTGAATCAGGAGTGAACAGGGACAAGGTCCTACGTTCATTCAAGAAAATCAATATGGCAATTGATTTTCTTTGCAATGCGGCATCTCAAGAGACTAGACTTGCATCCAAGTCTATGGCTTTGTCAACCGCAGGTCGTCGTGCACTATGGCTAAAGCCATGGGCTGGGGATGCCAACTCAAAATTCCAACTGTGCAACATGGAATTTCAGCCAGGAAGATTATTCGGGTCTGAATTGGATAAACTAATGGAGGAAGTTTCAGACAAAAAAGGGAAGTCGTTGCCTCTAACATCTGCTAGTGGGTCTTATACAAGAAACCGTGGTTCCTTTCGTAGAGGCAGATCGCCTCAACGTGGTAAAGCTAGATATCAGCTTAAAGGAAGAGGAAAATACTACGATAAGAGAGGGTCTGGAAAGCAACAAAATAAAGATACAAATAAAAAGCCAGACTTCTGACGCCAGAGGTACTTCGGTAGGAGGGCGTCTTACTGTATTTCTCCCTGCCTGGATAAAATTAATAAAGGACCCTTGGGTCGTCAGCATTATCCAGTATGGTTACGTGCTTCCTTTATCTGCGTTCCCCCCCCCCCCCCCTCCCCAAGGTTTCTTCTCTCTCGTCTTCTAGGGTCAGCAAGACAACCAATCTTAGAAGAAGAAGGCCTTCACCTCCTCGACATCAAGGCACTGGAGGAGGTTCCTCCCTCAGAGATCGGTGTAGGAGTCTATTCTCCGATTTTTCTCGTACCCAAGCCATCAGGAAAGTGGAGGACTATTATCGATCTGCGATACGTAAACAAGTTTATGGTAAAGAAAAAGTTCCGGATGGAGACTATAAGATCCGTAAAGAACATCCTCCAGGAGGAAGACTTTATGGTTTCAATAGACCTGCAGGACGCCTATTTTCACATTCCCATTCTGCCTGCACACAGAAAATATCTGAGGATTGCTGTTCATCTACAAGGAAAGGTAAGACACCTTCAGTTCAAAGTCCTTCCATTCGGCATAACTTCAGCCCCCTTTGTGTTCACAAAGGTGGTCTCGTCTATGATGGTCCTATTCAGACTTCAGGGAATAAAGATCATTCCCTATCTAGACGACTGGTTGATTATGGCCCAGACTCAGACTCTTCTGAGTTCTCAACTGAACTATGTCTTGGACATTCTTCAGCAGTTGGGTTGGATAATCAATCTGGAGAAATCGGATCTGACGCCATCCAAAAGAAAGATTTTTTTGGGATTCATCATAGACTCATCACAGATGAAGCTGTTCCTCTCACCACCCAGGGTAATGCGCATACAGAGAGGCGCCCAATTTCTGATCCCTCCACGTCAAGTTTCGATTCGGACCTTGATGAAATACCTAGGTCTTCTTTCGTCAGCCGCAGATGCGGTTCCGTGGGCATTGTGGCACATGCGACATCTTCAGAAGGAAGTTCTGACAGTCTGGAACCGAGAGATAGAACATCTAGACACACTTCACGTATTGTCCACAAGAACCCGCCAATCTCTAACCTGGTGGAGACAGGTCAAGCATGGGGCCGACATGGTGGAGCCACAATGGATAACGATCACCACGGATGCGTCAGGATCAGGTTGGGGAGCACATCTGGAAGAGATGACTGTATCAGGCACTTGGAACAACCAAGAAGCGGCTCTCCCATCCAATGTACGGGAACTAAGTGCTATATATCTAGCCCTTCTTCATTTTTCTCAGAGATTACTACAGATGGCTGTCAGAATCCGTATGGACAACATTGCTTGTGTTGCGTATATAAACAAGCAGGGAGGTACCAAATCTCCCCTACTTCTCAGGGAAGTTGAACACATATTCAATTGGGCAGAACCCAGAATAACGAGACTGACTGCGCTTCATATAAGAGGCATCCACAACACATTGGCGGACCGTCTGAGCCGAGGAATGACGATTCCAGGGGAATGGTCGCTTTCAAGGAAAGTGTTAATCCAGTTAACCCAAAAATGGGGACATCCTCAGATAGATCTTATGGCAACGAGAAACAATGCCAAACTGAGGAATTTTGGTTCCTTCTACACGGCAGACAATTCGACGGTGGTGGACGCGATGTCTATCTAGTGGAAATTCCAGCTGGCTTACATCTTTCCGCCTATCTCAATGATTCCCAGAGTTCTGATGAAGATCAGGCAGGATCAAGCGTCAGTCATCATGATCACGCCCTTTTGGCCAAAAAGGTCGTGGTTTGCCCTGCTTATGATGATGAGCAGAGGCGAATTTTGGAAGCTACCAATACTACCAGATTTGATATCCCAGGGTCATCACCTTTGCCAGGACCTTCCCAGCCTCAACCTAACAGCTTGGAGGCTGAAGGGTCTTTATTAAGTCTCAAAACACGAGATAGCCAGATATCTCTAGCCTGTGCCATCATGGAGGCACCCCGTTGGCAACAGGCTAGAGATATCTGGCTATCTCGTGTTTTGAGACTCGTAACTGAGGCTCCACGGACTCTTGTTTTGCATATTTTAATTTTTGGGGGCATCAGTGGAGACTCTTGATTGAGTACTCCATTGGAATTTTTTTCGCTGTTCTCCTTGAGTTCAGTGATTACTGTGTTTTGTTGGTTGATTTTTCATTGCCCCAACTAGCCAGAATCCTACCCCACACTGACGAGGGGCAAAAACCCCGAAACGGCTGTCTGTGGGTGGAAGCCTGCCTTTGCAAGCCCTTGTCATGATCGCAATACTCGCACCTTGAGTGAGACATTGACAAAAGGGGCCACCCTGTTGTTTCCCTGTCTATGTTCCAATACTCGCAACCGAGTGGGACTTAAGGGGTTATTTATCAGGGTGGTGTGGTGCTCTCCCCATTATGGAGGCACCCCGTTGGCAACAGGCTAGAGATATCTGGCTATCTCGTGTTTTGAGACTCGTAACTGAGGCTCCACGGACTCTTGTTTTGCATATTTAAATTTTTGGGGGCATCAGTGGAGACTCTTGATTGAGTACTCCATTGGAATTTTTTTCGCTGTTCTCCTTGAGTTCAGTGATTACTGTGTTTTGTTGGGTCTTTATTAAGACCAGAAGAATTTTCGGATAGGGTCCTGCTAACTTTATCTCATGCTCGTAGTCATGCAACTAATCTATCCTATGCCCGTATATGGAGAATCTTTCAATCTTGGTGTCAGTCTAAGGGTTTGAATGCAGACAAACCGTCTACACCTCAACTCCTGGAATTTTTCCAGGAAGGATTTGATAAGGGCCTAACACCAAGTTCTATCAAAGTTCAAATCGCGGCCTTATCAGCTCACTTAAAGTGCAGACTGTTCCAGATATCTGAAGTGAAGAGCTTTGTTAAAGCTATTACGAGACTAAGACCAAGATTAAATAGGCATATTGACTCCTGGGATCTGTCATTTGTACTACAGCAGTTATGTCTTCCTCCCTTTGAACCACTTGAAATGGTGGACTTGAAGTTTCTCACTTTGAAGTGCACTCTCCTTCTAGCAGTAAATACGGCTAAACGTGTAGGAGAGCTTCAAGCTCTTGGATCTACATCTCCATACCTCATAATTGCGGAAGACAAAGTCACCCTTAGGTTTTTGCCGGGGTTTATACCCAAAGTGGCTTCATTTGTTAATATCAATGAACCAATCGTCCTTCCAGTATACTCACCATCAGATCCATCCCAAGAGATAGCTCTTTATTGGATGTACCTAGAGTTCTAAAGATCGATTTAGACAGACTGGGTCCTTTAAGAAAGGATGAAAACCTACTTATTCTGTTTACAGGGAAAAACAAAGGAAAGAAGGCTTCCAAACCGTCCATTTCCAGGTGGATTTGTGAAGCGATTGAGTTATGCTACTCTACAGTTAATAAATCTCCTCCATCTTTTACCAGAGCCCACTCCACCAGGGCTGTCGCCTCTACTTGGGCAGAAAGATCATTGGTTTCTTTACAAGACATCTGCCAAGCTGCCTCTTGGTCTTCTACTTCTACATTTGTTAAAGGGGTTGTCCGGCGATAAAAAATTATTCACAGAATAACACACATTACAAAGTTATACAACTTTGTAATGTATGTTATGTCTGTGAATGGCCCCCTTCCCCGTGTCCCACCACCCCCACCCGTGTACCCGGAAGTGTGGTGCGCTATACATTACCTGTCACGTGCCGACCACGGTCTCCGATCCTCAGCAGTGACGTCTTCTTCGGGAGGCCGGCGGATCTTCCCGAGTGCCGGACGCCCTCTGCAGCGTCATCCGAAGCTTAGCCGCGATTGGCTGAGCATAACTGTGCTCAGCCAATCGCGGCTGAGCGGCTGATGACGCGGCCACGTCATCAGCTGCTCAGCCGCGATTGGCTGAGCACAGTTATGCTCAGCCAATCGCGGCTGAGCTTCGGATGACGCTGCAGAGGGCCGCCGGCACTCGGGAAGATCCGCCGGCCTCCCGAAGAAGACGTCACTGCTGAGGATCGGAGACCGTGGACGACACGAGATGCGGTGAGTATAATGCACCACACTTCCGGGTCTAGCGTGGGTGGGGGGAAACACGGGGAAGGGGGCCATTCCCAGACATAACATACATTACAAAGTTGTTTGTAATGTGTGTTATTCTGTGAATAATTTTTTATCGCCGGACAACCCCTTTAAGCATTACAGGCTGGATGCTAAACTTTCTACCAGAACAGCGTTTGCCAGATCGGTGCTTAATGCTGCTGTTCCGGATGTCCCGCCCTTAGGGGATGGTACTTGCTAATTCCCCTATCATTGTGATGCCAATGGGACGCAAGGGAAGCAAAAATTATAATGTTTATTTGTTTTCCCTAAGACCCATTGGCATCACAAGACTCCCTACCCTTGATTTTTTTCTTGTTTATTGACTGATGATTGTGGGGAGGAGGGACTACTTATACTTCCTGTGGGAGGGGTTAATGAAAATTCATTAAAGTTTGTTATGTTTTCATTAAATATTCCTTCGTCCCAGGGACTCGCAGGGGCGATAATACCCCTATCGTTGTGATGCCAATGGGTCTTAGGGAAAACAAATTAACATTATAATTTTTGCTTATCTAAAGAAAGTAGAGGAGTAAAGAGTATCATTACTACATACTGTTTTTCCCTCCTAGCCACAATTACCCAGATGGTGTCCACATGCTACCATACTTTTCCCTATCAATTCTATCATCACCCTAAGGGTCCTTTTCCACGGGCCGACCAGGGCCCGATCAACGATGTAAACGAGTGGCGATCTACTAGATCGCCGCTCGTTTACTGGGCCTATTCCACGGCCCGATGATCGTTGAGCGAGGGCTGCAGGGACATCGTTACCGATGTCCTTGCAGCCCTTGCAGCATCATACATTACCTGTCCAGGTTTCTTCTCCGCGCTGTCTTCTTCCCCGGGTCTTGCGCGCTCTAGCTTCAGAATGGCCGGTCAGCTGACAGGCCACACTCAGCCAATCACAGGCCGCGGCAGTCCTGGCCTGTGATTGGCTGAGCGCTCCGTCAGCTGACTGGCCATTCTGAAGATAGAGCGCGCAGGACCCGGGGATGAAGACAGAGCGGAGGAGAAGCCCTGACAGGTAATGTATGATGCTGCTGCTTGTCAAATCGTCGGTCGCCCACCGCGCACCGCTATTCAACCGTAGCGATGTGCGGTGGGGGAATGATGATTTTAGGTCTGGCCCTAAATGAACGATCAGACGATGACATGATCTTCAGCTGATCGTTCTCTCTATTTCACCTAACGATAATCGGCCGAATCCTGCCAAATGGGGCCGATCCAGCCGATTATCGTTACTGTGGAATAGGGCCCTAAGTCTCCGTCAACCGTTGGTTTCTTCACTGAGGTTGAGACGGGCCTCCCCCTAATAGGAAGACCCCCCTTTGTAGTCAGACTTTGCCTCAGGAGATGGTGGTGATTCCCTATTCTCCCCCTATTGATCAGGTAGTGGTTTGACCAGCTGCAATGTGACAGGTATATGTATACAGGATATTCTCTTTGCTATCTTTACTGCAGTGGGAATTGTTAAAAATACCTGATATGGACCCTCCCACCTTGTATTCTACCAATACTTCTTCCTTATGTTTTTTTTTTTTTTTTAGCAGGATCCAGTCTCCTGGTTTTTCAGCCAAAGGTGGATTCACAGCATCACCTGAAACAGTTAGAAATGGAAATCTCTTTATTGGTTAACATTCTGACCATATAATCTGCCAATGTTTGATCTGCCTCTTCATCCGATCTCTTAAAAAGTCTTAATTGTGGTATTATGTAGGTTTTCTGGTTACTACCGTGTTTCCCCGATAGTAAGACACCCCCGAAAGTAAGACATAGTTGGACTTTCGGGGGCTGGGCTAAAGTAAGACATACCCCCGAATGTAAGACATAGTACAGTACAGTCATGTGCAGCCGCTGGTGGTCCCTCTGATTGGCCCAGCGGATTCCTGACGAGGAGAAGCCACACCCAGCGCCGCTGGTGGCACCTCTGATTGGCCCAGCGGGTCCCTGAACGTGGAAGAAGAAACAGCAAGTAAGGCGTGCTGCTGATGATGAGAGGGGAGAGAGGAGCGCAGCGGCCCCCCTCCCCTCTCCATAGGTATGGCTGTAACCCGGCCCTGCTCTCAGTACCGTAGCAGCAGCACGTGGGTGTGTTTATTGCTGTAACCCAGCCCGGCCCCTGCTCATTCTTATGGAGAGGAGAGGGGGGCCGCTGCGCTCTCTCCCCTCTCAGCAGCACGGAATCAGCAGGGCCCCCCTCCCCTCTCCATAGCAATCAGCAGGGCTGGGTTACAGCCATACCTCCCAACCGTTGCTGGGCAGTGTGGTCTTAACCCTTTCCTTAACAGTGTGGCATTAATCCTCTCCTGGGCACTGTGGCATTAACCCTTTCATGGACACTGTGGCATTAACCCTTTCATGGGCACTGTGGCATTAACCCTCTCCTGGGCACTGTGGCATTAACCCTCTCCTGGGCACTGTGGCATTAACCCTCTCCTGGGCACTGTGGCATTAACCCTCTCCTGGGCACTGTGGCATTAACCCTTTCATGGACACTGCGGCAAGTCCCCATACGGTACATTGCATGGAGACTTGCTGCGATTGCTGTGGGATAATGTACGGGGATGTAATCCTATGGGAGACTGTGATATGAAATATTAGGAATTCTTATATCGTACACTATATTTTTGCCCATAGACATGAGCGCTTCCGGTTCCAGTGGTAAAAGGAAGAGCTACACCGTGGAGTATAAAAAAGCGATTGTCGAAGAATCTTGGGGCAAAAATTTAGTGGAGTTCTGCAAGAATAAAATGTTGGATCACCGACTGGTCCAAAAATGGCGTGCAGAATACACTAACCTGAGTGAAAAAGTGGAGAGCGGAATGGCTAAAAAGCGCAAGATTGGATGTGGCCGTCAGCCAATGTATACAGAGCTGGAAAGCCTGGTCTGTGAGTGGGTTGCGGACAGGAGAGCAAAGACATTGGTGGTGACCAGGGCTCAGATTCAGGAATATGCTCTTGCAGTGGCACCACAGTTTGACATTTCCCCTGAACAATTCAAGGCATCACAGCACTGGGTGGATAACTTTCTTGAACGCAATGACCTGTCATTGAGAAGAGCAACAACCCTCTTTAGGCTGGAAGATGCTGAGGTCGTTAAACGTGCATTTGCCTACAAGAAGTTTGTAGATGACATTGACTTCTCTAAGTACAGTCTGTGTAACATGATCGCCATGGATGAAACTGCCGTGTTTATGGGCCAAGCAGCTCAAACCACCATTGATCAACGAGGTGCCTCCTCAGTGTACGTTCCCTCCACCGCTTATGAAAGTGCACGTGTCACCTGCATATTGGCGATTCGTCTGGATGGCACTAAAGTAACACCGCTACTCATTGCAAAGGGCAAGAAGGAGAAGATTGAGCGGTTTTCTGGCATTTATGTGCTGGAAACTGAAAAAGCCTGGGCCACACAAGCTGCTATAAGGAAGTGGCTTGATGTAATGCTGCCGCTTGTTATGAGAGGGAACAAAAGAGGGATGCTGATCTGGGATGCAGCCAGCACACACCGCGCCAAAACCATGAAAAGCTTCCTTCATGAGCGGAGAATCGACCAAATCATGATTCCTGCAGGGATGACTGCTTATCTTCAGACTCTGGATATCGCCATTAACAAGCCGTTCAAGGACCATCTTCGTGCGGAAATCAATGACTACATTGAAAACCGAATGGAGAGGAATGTACGTGGGAACTTTGTAAAGCCCAGACTGCCAGAAATTGTGAACTGGGTGAAGAATTCATGGGATAAGATCACTGACACGTGCATTGCAAATGCACTGCGAGCTGGCTACCTGGACAAGACCTGCTCATTTCAGGACAGTGCCATTGCTACTCATGAGAGATATGGGCCAATCATTCAGCAGAAAATAGAGTCCCAAGAAAATCCACAGGAACCTCAGAGTGTGGATATTTATGATGATGTTCCTGAAGATGATGACATGGTTGTCATGGAATAAATCTGTTTTATCTTCAGTATAACATATTCAGACTGTTCGTTCTTACCGTTTTTCATTGTTGTACATGTTTTACATGGAAATACCGTCATGATACGGTTGTAACAAGACATTCTTGGCACTTGCTTTTATAAACCTGTTTTGTGGTGAATACCATACTGTTCAGGTTGTTAATAAATGTTAATTTTATGGTTAAAACAAAAATCAAAATTTTTTTTTCCAATATAAGACATACCCCAAAAGTAAGACATAGTGGGACTTTTGGGAGTAAAAAGAACGTAAGACACTGTCTTACTTTCGGGGAAACACGGTAGTGGTAATTTTTCCTGTCTTTTCCATGATCTTTCTGAGTTTACTCCTAAGTATACCATTACATCACTCCACCAAGTCCATGCCTATATTGAAATGTGTACTGTGGTTGTGGAAATTAGTAAAATTCCCTGTACACTGTTATGCACAAACATGGCAGGACAATTTATTTTTTTATTTTTTTTATTTTTATTTTTTTTTTAGTAATAAGTGAATCCGTATGCTGTAAATACCTTAGATATCACCTCTACCATCCCTCCTGTTGAGACATGGTTTGTCCCATGGCTCGATATTGCTGCATATCTGAAAAGATTACTAGGTAGGATGTATTTACCTAGTGGACATGCACCTTTATTTACCCATTCTGTTATTTACATCATCATCCCTAATATCAGGTTACCTAAATAAATTTCAATTAGTATCCAACTCCACTATGTGTACAGCACCAGGTATATATCTGCAGAGAATTGCAGGCTTTTCATTTTAATTTGTTTTCTCTTTTTCTTTTTCCTGGTAGGACATAATATATTTGTTAGGAGGAACAAAGAACTGTTACATCTACCTTAACCCCTTCAGGACCAGGCTAATTTTTGTTTTTGCGTTTTCGTTTTTTCCTCCTTGTGCTTAAAAGGCCATAGCACTTGCATTTTTACACCTACAGACCCACATGAGCCCTTATTTTTTGCGTCACTAATTGTACTTTGCAATGACAGGCTGAATTTTTGCATAAAATATGCTGCGAAACCAGAAAAAAATTATATGCGCAGTGAAATTGAAAAAAAAAAACACAATTCTTTTTCTTTGGGGGAATGTGTTTTTACGCCATGTGTCCTATGGAAAAACTGACATATTATATGTTCCTCAAGTCGTTATGATTAAAATGATATATAACATGTATAACTTATATTGTATCTGATGGCCTGTAAAAAAATTAAAACCATTGTTAACAAATATATGTTCCTTAAAATCGCTCCATTCCCAGGCTTATAGCGCTTTTATCCTTTGGTCTATGGGGCTGTGTCAGATGTAATTTTTTGCGCCATGATGTGTTCTTTCTATCGGTACCTTGATTGCGCATATGCAACTTTTTGATCGCTTTTTATTACAATTTTTCTGGGTTTGATGCGACCAAAAATGCGCAATTTTGCACTTTGGGATTTTTTTGCGCCGACGCCGTTTACCGTGCGAGATCAGGAATGTGATTAATTAATAGTTCGGGCGATTACGCACGCGGTGATACAAAACATGTTTATTTATTTATTTACTTTTATTTATAAACTGGGAAAAGGGGGGTGATTCAGACTTTTATTAGGGGAGGGGGCTTTTTATTCACAACAACACTTTATTAATTTTTTTACACATCTACTAGAAGGGTTATTTCCCCCCCCCCCTGGGGTTAGGGTTATTTCCCTCCCCCCCCCCCCTGGGGTTAGGGTTATTTCTCCCCCCCCCCTGGGGTTAGGGTTATTTCTCCCCCCCCCCTGGGGTTAGGGTTATTCCCCCTAGGGGACTTCTAGTATATACACTTTGATCTCTCATTGAGATTTTTGCTGTATACTTATACAGCAAAGATCAATGAGATCGGCACTCGTTTGCTTTCGGCTGCTGCAGCCGAAAACAAACGAGTGCCGAACCGGGGGCGGCGCCATATTGGAGCGGACCCCGGCCGGCATCAGGTACGGAGATCGCTCCTCTAGGACAACGTCCCAGAGGAGCGATCTCCCCCACTAGACACTAGGGAATGGCTGAATCCGGTAATCGGAGGCAGCTGTCATCTTTGACAGCTGCCTCCGATTATCTAATTAGCGGGCACGGCGATCGGACCATGCCCGATAATAGCCGCGATCCCGGGCTACATGAGGCACCCGGGATCGCAGCGGTTCAGAGCGGGGTCGCCGCGTGGCCCCGCTCTGAACGCCCGCACCCGCACGAGGACGTACAGTTACGTCTTCGTGCGGGAAAGGGTTAAAGGACTGTCATTCTCCTCTGAGACCCCACCTCTCTCCTCCTATCCCTCTATGTCACCAGTCTCCACCCACGTGAATTTGCACTCCTCTTGTTTCCCCAGTTAGCTGCTGTCTGGGGATAAACTCTGGCCAACTGGCTGGTAGTCACACAGTAACACAAAACATACAAAACAGTACAGACATGTCACGCAGACATGTACATCACAGATCACACATGGGCCCATCACACCATACATTTCCTTCAAAAAAGTAACACTAACCAAAAATGCGAAAATAGCCAAAACTACTATGCATTATGTATTCTTGCAAAAATATGATCCATCAAATCAAAATTGCACTACTAAGTATAGCACATTATTTTTTTTCCCTTTTTGGCCAAATTCCTGAAATGTAAGCAGATGGTTAATGACATTTTCACATGCTGGGGGCTTTCTCGATGTCATCCTGCAATTGTAAAAAAAAAAATTATCATTGGGCAGATCAGTACAACTTCTCAGATCTATCACCACGTGGATTTACTTTTCAACACATCAATTTAAATGGATCCATCACATCATATATGTTCCATCAACCTAAGATTCAAACAGCTTCACGGCGGAATATAACGTTTCTTGCAATTCGTAACACATATCACACACATAATATAATATATATTATTTCTTTTCATATATATATCTACAAAATGTAGCTGTGTCATCATAGAACATCAGACCAGCATTTATCTTACTAGTCTCCCCAGTAAGAGAACTCGCTCTGCTGTGACACTACTTCCCACACAGCTTTCCTAGGTGTTGTATCTCCTCACACAGCTTTCCTAGGTGTTGTATCTCCTCCCACAGCTCTCCTAGGTGTTGTATCTCCTCCCACAGCTCTCCTAGGTGTTGTATCTCCTCCCACAGCTTTCCTAGGTGTTGTATAGCAACAAGCAACTATCAGTACATTCCTTTAATCTTTAAAGGACAACTCCCATGAAAAGCTTTTTCCCAGTAATTGAAGCACATTACAAAGTTATATAACTCTGTAATATGCTTCAATCACCTATCTGCTACCCTTCCCTGTCTTTTCCCCCCTCCAGGAAGTGTACTAAACTCACACAGACCTAATCACTGTCGTCACCGTCACCAAGCTCTTCTCTCAGCTACTTCTAGTGACGATCAGCAGGAGGGCTGGGCTAGCTCCTGTTACAGCAGCCTCCCCCTCCCCTGCCTTGTCAGGTGACTCAGCTTGCTCAGCTCCCATTGGAGCAATAAAGAGCTATTTTTACAATATCTGGTAATAGTGATAAGAAATCGGTTTGTATAGGTGTCAATGAGCAGACTCCTAAATCTTACTCCGGACCCCTTCCCTGACATGACCTCTTCCTTTCTCACAAATTCCTTAACTGTGACTTCCTCCAGGTACAATTACTTATTTTAAGCAGCAAATATCAATGAGTATATCAATAATCCATATTAGAAGAAATCAAGTTAACCCTTTATAATATATTTTAAAGCATTTTTCTAACACGTACCTCGTCCTCCGCTCCTCCCTCCGTGATGGATCCGTCTGCTGCCATGGCGCCGGCCGAACGCCCGAGTGACTTCTGGCGTCCTCGGAATGCTGTGCTTTGCTGCCTCCTCCCCTTGCCGATGACGAATGGAGCCGACCAGAGCCCAGGGCCCCCGGACTGGGGATGCAGAGCCTGCCTGTTGAGCCACTCATCGCTGAACTTCTGTTCCTGGGTGAAAACTCGGGTAGGAATAAACAGGTTTGGCCCCCGGGCATGCCTGTATATTGACGGTTCTTTTCCGTGGATAGCTGAGTTGCGGGAATCGGAGCCGGATTAGGACAGGCAATCCTTGGACACCTCTGGTGGTGAACAGGGATATAAGAAGGACCCTTGGTAACTGGGGTCAGTTGTGTTGTGGGTGTGAGAGTGGACGCCAGCTGACCATATCTGGGAGAGCCCTTAGCTTTTACTCTTTTTTTCTGATTTTCCCTGCCTTTGCTGCACAGTAAGCGAATTGAATTACTTGCGAAATGCCTTTATTTTACTAACTGTTGAATGAACTGAAATGAAAAACTATGTTGGTATTATGAGGGTCAAAAAGGCTGAGGAAATTCTGGCATGTATTATCATTGTTAAGGTGATGCTCTTAGTGGATTTAGTCTGCAAGGGTCGGCTTTTGAATGTGTTAAAATTGGATTCCATCAGGTACAGCTTTGTCCAGAATAAAGGAGGTGGCGTTGTGGTGGAAATCTGAAAAAGCTTGGATTAGCAGGCACTCAAGGTGGACTCTGTGTGTGATAAATCAAACCTGACTGAAGGGCTTATTGCAGATTCTGTTTAGGATCTAGGTGCGAGTTGTGACTAATATGGTAACGCCATAAAGTTTATAGTATACGGATTGTATTGGGTAGTGACCTTGGCTTTCAAAAAAGGAATAAGAACTGCTGAAATGGATGAAATATAACTTTATGCACCTTTAAATTTTCCTATTTGTAGTGTTCTCCGGTCGGCAAGTACTACAAGAGAACTTTTTCTGCATACCTTCTCCATGGGTCACAAGGCACAGTCAAGGAAGTCTGGAGGCTCCACACTGGTTAAAGTTACTGGGAAAGCAACAAAAATGAAAAAATACTTAAATACTTGAAAAATACTTCTCTCCAGAAAAAACATCAGGGACAGACTAATATTCTGCAAGAGGTTCAGGGAGTGGACTGCTGAGGACTGGGATAAAGTCATTTTCTCTGATGAATCCCCTTTCCGATTGTTTGGGACATCTGGAAAACAGCTTATTCGGAGAAGACGAGGTGAGCGCTACCACCAGTCTTGTCTCATGCCAATTGTAACCGGCATCCTGAAACCATTCATGTGTGGGGTTGCTTCTCAGCCAAGGGAATCGGCTCACAGTTTTGCCTAAAAACACAGCCATGAATAAAGAATGGTACTAGAATGTCCTCCAAGAGCAACTTCTCCCAACCGTCCAAGAGCAGTTTGGCGATCAACAATGCCTTTTCCAGCATGATGGAGCACCTTGCCATAAAGCAAAGGTGATAAGTAAATGGCTCAGGGAACAAAACATAGAGATTTTGGGTCCATGGCCTGGAAACTCCCCAGATCTTAATCCCTTAACTTGTGGTCAATCATCAAGAGACGGGTGGGCAAACAAAAACCAACAAATTCTGACAAAATGCAAGCATTGATTGTGCAAGAATGGACGGCTATCAGTCAGGATTTGGTCCAGAAGTTGATTGAGAGCAGCCAGGGAGAATTGCAGAGGTCCTGAAGAAGAAGGGACAACACTGCAAATATTGACTTGCTGCAGTAACTCATTCTAACTGACAATATAAGCTTTTGTTAATAATAATAATAAACAATAATAGTAATATTTATTTGTATAGCACCAACAGATTCCGCAGCGCTTATTTAAATATATAAATACATTACAGGTTATATATTAAATTATACAATGAATTAAAATACCAAATTAGAGACCTGCTCTCAAGAGCGTACAAACTAGGATGACTGGAAGTAACACGAGAGGCAACAAGTGCTTTATTTGTCAATGTTCCAGTCAGTATACGTAGAATCTCCAAGTGCCTATAGGTGACTGGGCGAGCCAGTCACAAGCCATTTTCTGAGCTCAGATAACAAGGACAGTGTAACAAGCACCAAAGAAGTTGTAGAGAGGATGGAGAAGGGATAGCAAAGGGAGACGAGATTACAAAATGTTATAAGCACGCCTGAAGAGATGGGTCTTCAGGGCACGCTTGAAACTGGGGATGTTGGAAATAAGTATGAGGTCTTTGGGTAGGGAGTTCTAGAGAACTGGTGCAGCACGAGAGAAGTCTTGGAGGCGGGAATGAGAAGTTCTGATTAAAGAAGAGGTTAGTGTGAGATCATTAGCAGAACGCAGAGCACGGGAAGGATGGTAGGTGGAGATGTATGGAAGGACAGAGTTGTGGAGATGAGGGAGGAGATGTATGGAGGGGCAGAGTTGTGAAGATGAGGGAGGAGATTATGGAGGGGCAGAGTTGTGGAGATGAGGGAGGAGATGTATTGAGGGGCAGAGTTGTGAAGCGCTTTATGGGTGAGGGTGAGGAGTTTGAACTGTGTTCTATATTTAATGGGTAACCAGTGCAGGGACTGGCACAGAGGGGAGACGTCGGTATAGCAGCTGGAGAGGAAGATTAGCCTGGCTGCTGCGTTCAGGATAAACTGGAGAGGGGAGAGCTTAGAGAAAGGAAGACCGATTAGTAGGGAGTTACAGTAGTCAAGACGGGAAGGGATCAGGGCGACAGTCAGAGTCTTATTTTGAGATGAAGATGACAGGAGCGTGTAAGAGTTTGGATATAGGGAGTGAATGATAGATCAGAGTCTAGCATAACGCCGAGACATTGAGCTTGATGCACAGGAGTGATGCTAGTACCACAGACTGAGAGGGAGATGTCAGGTTTAGGTTTGTTAGAGGGAGGAAATACAAGAAGTTCAGTTTTAGAGAGATTAAGTTTGAGGAACAGAGAGGTCATAGTGTTAGAGAGAGCAGATAGACAGTCACTAGTATTTTGCAGGAAGGCAGGGGAGATGTCGCGGGAGGAGGTGTATAACTGGGTGTCATCAGCATAAAGATGGTATTGCAGGCCAAACCTGCTGATGGTCTGTCCGATGGGGGCTGTAGGGAGAAGAGGAGAGGACCCAGGACCGACCCCTGGTGAACCCCAACAGAGAGAGGTAAGGGAGAAGAAGTAGAGCCCGAGAAGGATACACTGAAGGAGCAGTCAGAGAGGTAGGAAGAGAACCAAGAAAGAACAGAGTCCTTAAGACCAAGAGAGCTGAGCATGGAGAGGAGAAGCTGGTGGTCCACAGTGTCAAACGCTGCTGAGAGATCCAAGAGAATCAGCAAGGAGTAGTTTCCTTGTGACTTGGCCTTCAGGAGGTTGTTTGACACCTTGGTGAGAGCAGTTTCAGTGGAGTGAAGGGGTCGGAAGCCAGACTGTAGAGGGTCAAGAAGAGAGTTATCAGAGAGATAGCGAATAAGGCGAGAGTAGACAAGACGTTCCAGGAGCTTAGAGATGAAGGGGAGATTGGAGACAGGCCGATAGTTGGCTGCACAGGATGGGTCTAGAGAAGGTTTTTTCAGTAACGGGGTAATAACAGAGTGCTTGAATGAGGAGGGAAAGATACCAGAGGAGAGGGAGAGGTTCAATATTTTGGTGAGGTGAGTAGTGACAGCGGGAGAGAGAGACTGCAGGTTGTGTGAGGGAATAGGGTCACTAGGGCAGGTAGTAGGACGAGAGGAGGAGTGTAGCTTGGCGACCTCTTCCTCTGTGTCTGGATCAAAAGCAGAGAGTGAAGAGAAGGTGGGAGAGGGGATGGGATCTATGGGGCTTTGGGGCTGGGAGGTGATGTCAGAACGGATGGTGTCAATTTTGGATTTGAAGTAGGAGGCCAAATCTTCACCGCAGAGGTCAGTGATGGGTGACTGAGCTTTGGGCTTGAGAAGAGAATTAAAGGTGTCGAAAAGGCGTTTTGGATTTTTTGACAGTGAAGACATGAGGGAGGTGACATAATATTGTTTGGCGAGGTGAAGGGCAGAGTAATAAGATTTGAGGGTGAATTTGTAATGAATGAAATCTGCGGAGGTTCTCGATTTCCTCCACAGACGTTCGACTGTCCTAGAGCACCGCAGAAGAAAGCGAGTTTCCGGGGTGTGCTAGGGCTGCCGGCATCTGTGGCGGGGTGTGCGGAGAGTAGAGGGAGCTACAGAGTCTAGGGTCACTTTCAGGGTGTTGTGGTAGTGTTTGGCGGCCATGTTTGGGCAGTTGAGGGATGAGATTGGGGACAGTGAGGATTGTAGGGAGTCTATGAGTTGTTGAGTGTTGATGCCACGCAGATTTCTATATATGTGTGGGGTAGGAGTGTCAGGAGGGGGGCGATTGTTAGTAATTGTGAAATAGAGGAGGTTGTGGTCGGATAACTCTGAGGGATCATTTGTGAAGTTGGAGGGAGATGAAAAAGTGGCGGAAGAAGATCAGGTCCAGGGAATTCCCACCCTTGTGTGTAGGAGAGTTTGTTAGCTGAGAGAGGCCGAAAGACGTGGTTAGAGAGAGAAGCTGAGAGGCGGGAGAGGACATAGGAGTATCGACAGGAATGTTGAGGTCACCCAGGATTAGTGTGGGAACTTCAGCAGATAAGAAATGAGGGAGCCAGGTGGCAAAGTGGTCGAGGAATTGTCGTGGAGAGCCAGGGGGACGATAGATAACAGTAACTCTGAGGGGAAGTGGGCGGAAGAGTCTGAGGGTGTGAACCTCAAAAGAGGGGAATGAGAGTGAGGGCTCAGGGGGAATGACCTGGAAGGTGCACTGCTGGGAGAGAAGACCAACTCCTCCGCCATGCCTGCCCTCAGGTGCCCTGGGGGTGTATTAGAGAAGAAGACCACCATAGGATAGAGCAGCAGGGGAAGCAGTGTCAGATGGTTGTAGCCAGGTTTCAGTGAGAGCCAGAAGGGTGAAGGATTTAGCGATGAAGAGAGTTTTTTGCACACGAAGCGAGAATTTAGGAGAGTGCAGGTAAAAGATACTGGAGAGACAGAGGGAGCAGAAGATGGCAGACAGCGGTTCTTGGTGAAGCTTAAAGAGTTACTTGAGGGAAGTAAGAGAGGGTCAATAGCGAGGCAGCAGGTGGTTTAGCAGGAGGTTAAAAGACTTGTGAGAGCGACTTCTGTGCTGCACAGTGGAAGGAGTTGTAGGGAGGTGAGTGAGAGTGTACAGAGTATGGGAGCAATACATAGGGGAAGGGAGGAGATATGATTGCAATTATATTTCTGTATGTGATAAAAACATCTGACAAACACACAAAAAGCAGAGGGCAGCAGATCATGTGAAAATATAAGATTTGTGTCATTCTCAAAACTTTTGGCCATGACTGTACACATTACTATTCTACTAGACATGAGAGAATTTACAGTAGGAAGGAAGGGAATCACTTTATTCCTATCTGACATCTGCTCATCAGGCTGCAATCTTTTATGTCTGCTCTGCTTCATGCCGCTCCTCCCCGAGTGCTGGGAAAAGATGGATCCAGTCCTATGAAAGTGGGAGAAGTTCTCCAGGACTGGATCCATCTTTTCAAGCAGACTTCAAAGCCGGCAGCCTGATGAGCAGAATACAGATAGGAAAGAAGCCATTCCCTTCCTTCCTACTGTAAATTCACTCATCTTTATTTTTTACTATAATAAGCAGATTTCCCTTCATCATCCTTTAGAATTCTTTATATTCATTTACCTCATTGTGAAGAGGAAAATGGCTGCTCCCTTTTGTGAATTTTTTCATGAACCACAAGATATGATTTCTGATTACAACATTTCCCACATTCTGAACATGAAAATGGCTTCTCCCCTGTGTGAATTCTTTGATGGGTAACAAGCTTTGATCTATGATTAAAGCTTTTCCCACATTCCAAACATAAAAATGGCTTCTCCCCTGTGTGAGTTCTCTGATGCGTAACAAGATTTGATTTCCGAAGAAAACATTTCCCACATTCCAAACATAAAAATGGCTTCTCCCCTGTGTGAGTTCTCTGATGCGTAACTAGACATGATTTCTCAGTAAAACATTTTGTACATTCTGAACATGAAAATGGCTTTTCCCCTCTGTGAGTTCTTTGATGCTTAACAAGATCTGATTTTGCAATAAAACATTTCCCACATTCTGAACATGAAAATGGCTTCTCCCCTGTGTGAATTCTTTGATGGGTAACAACCTTTGATCTCTGAGTAAAACATTTCCCACATTCTGAACATGAAAATGGCTTCTCCCCTGTGTGAATTCTCTGATGCGTAACAAGATCTGATTTCCGAATAAAACATTTCCCACATTCCAAACATAAAAATGGCTTCTCCCCTGTGTGAGTTCTCTGATGCGTAACTAGACATGATTTCTCAGTAAAACATTTTGTACATTCTGAACATGAAAATGGCTTTTCCCCTGTGTGAGTTCTTTGATGCTTAACAAGATCTGATTTCGCAATAAAACATTTCCTACATTCTGAACATGAAAATGGCTTCTCCCCTGTGTGAATTCTTTGATGGGTAACAACCTTTGATCTCTGAGTAAAACATTTCCCACATTCTGAACATGAAAATGGCTTCTCCCCTGTGTGAATTCTTTGATGGGAAACAAGCTTTGATCTATGAGTAAAACATTTCCCACATTCTGAACATGAAAACCGAGACTTTCCTGTCTTTTCTCTTTGATGTTCATCGTCTTCTCTGTAAATGTCAGCTTGCTGTGATGGAGCAGAAGATGGGACTTGTATAACAGGATGAGAGGAGAGATCTTTGCTGTGAGTGGCTGAGGGTGTATCTGGGATAGTGGACGGCTCCTCATATGTATCTTGTGTGATATGATCCTCTGAGGAGATCTGATGTCCCCCTGAGCTCCTGGTAGAATCATCTGCAAAGGAGAAAACACCATTTCTCTTATTTCCCAGTAATAGAAGCTTAAACATATTGCAGACATATGTAACATAATAAGAATGATCAGATCTGTTCCCATTCACCCAATGTATCTGTGGGCCAAATTTGGGGTCAGACGGTTCAGGCGTTTGGAAGTCTATACGGGACAGACAGACAGACAGACTTTCATTTTTATGATATAGATATACACACACATACATATACACTTACATGGGGACAAACAGGGGGCATGCCTGGCTACTTAGGGGCTTAGGGGGGAGATGTTGCCTTCAACATGGATTCTAAAATTTGAAATCCAGCTATGACAGGTTGATCCATCTTCCCTCCATGTCTGGTCACTGCAGATGGTATCAGGAAGCTGGACTGGAGGTTATTGCTGTTATATGCCCGAACACCTGGAAAGTTCCGGCCCCAATTAGATCTGGATTGTTATAGAAGATGGAAGAGGATTCTTGTTCTTCCAGATGAAGGAGCGATTCCCAGATATGTGATTGAGGAGGAACACAAGTGGAACGGGTAGACATAGGTCCAGTGTGGAAATGGAGGACCTGGAAGCAATAGGGCTCTGACTTGTCTATGTATATGGTATAACCTGAACGCTTAGTGCCGTGACCTGGGGTCGCTAGGTGTGGTTAGCAGCCGGCTAGTGTGGTGGTATTATTTAGGCACTTGTCACAGTGACCAGGAGTGGTGATTCCCACCCCCAGGTACACAACCACTAGGCTTTGACAAGGGTAGGACCAGGTGCGTACAGGTGCTAGTGCGACAGAGTCCAGTACCAGAAGATGACTTTACTTGAGAACTTCAGTGCAATCCAGGTGAAATATCTTTTGTAGGTGCAGGTACAGGTGATAGTGACTGATAGTAGAAGGTAGAAGAAGAAGAAGTGTCGCTTGACTTTGGATAGATTCAGGGACTGTCTAGGGGACCTTGCCTAATTGGTGCAGTACTCGGCCAGGATGGCTGTGTAAGATAGCCCAGTGTTGTGTAAGAAGAGGACCTCATACGGTTAGAATAAGTAGAGAATAAGACCACCTTTTGCCAAACTAGTCCAGTGACTGTCAGGTTTGGTAGCACGAGTCTCAGGCTTGAACTATTGGGCGAAGCTAACCCTGTTGGTCGGCAAGGGAGGGACGGTTTCGACACAGCAAAGGAGAGGACAACCCCAGGCGAAGCTCGGGATCCTCGGCACCGTCATGTGACTACGCTGCGGACGGGGCAGCATAAGAAGATCCGGCAGCAACATCCAGGGATGGTGCGCTGGTTTAACACGAGGCAGCTTCGCAGTCGAATGGCCCTGCAAACTGCGGTTCGCTGCTGGATGAGTGTGGGGCTGAGAGATTTGCCACCAGCCACCTTGGGAAAGCTCTTAGTACCTGTGGAGGCGGTAAGAGCTTTCTATAACCCTGAGCTGTAAGCCAGGAATGAACTAACTACTGCATACCCTCATACCCTCACTGATACCCCTGCATTCCTGTGTATATGACTGGGGGATCGGGGGAATTCCTGAGGTGCAATAAGTACTCCAAGAGTGACAAGTAATATCTGCAGGCTAGTATTGCCAGATCCAGCTCATAGCCGGAAGACTTCTAATTGTAATATTGCAGTATCTCCAAGGTATGAGGTCCGTCCTGTATTATAGAGCTCATGGCCGCTGGCTGGGGTCATTAATGACAACTAATGTTTATTTTGTAGACTTTTGTGGAGCAGTCCCCTGTTACCTTCCTCCTCCTGGATAAGAGATCAGGATGCCGACAAAAGCACAACCTAGGAGGCCGGGGGTGTTCAAGATCTGCAACAGCCCCAGAAGATAGAAAAATATTTAAAATCTCCTTTAACTAATACTAAGACTCGCGGCCAGAAAAATGTTTCCCCCAAAGCAGGGGCTGTGAGCAAAGGAGCTGGTTATGCTGGTCTAGAGTTAGAGGATGGAGCTTCTATCCCTGGGGGACTGGTGTCTGATGTTTAAAATCCTCTCAGAAGTACTGAGGTGTAACTCTGGAATGTCTGAGATGAGGATGCAAATTGGCGGACTGGTCACGGATGTGTCATTAATCCGGGACCATCTAAATAAAATTAGAGACCGGGTTCATAATGTGGAAAAAAAACTGTAGATCCCATACAGGCACAGTTAAAAAACCTGGAGGTTGAGATGAAATCCCTTAAATCTAACTATGGCTCAGTGACTAGTCGCCTCACAGACAAGGAGGACAGGTCTCGACGTGCCAATATTAGAATGGTGGGTCTCCCAGAGGGGGAGGAAGGGGAGAAGTGCATTGATTTCTGCGTCCAGTGGATAAAGGATAACATGGATGCCTCTCTCCTTTCACCGTATTTTGATGTAGAGAAGGTACATCAGTTGCCATTTAAGTCGCCGCCTCCGGGCGCCTCGCCTAGAAATTTGTTGGTTCACATTAAGTTTTTTAGGGATAGGGACATCATCCTTCGGCATTTGAGGCAGAACGGAGAAGTTCTATTTAATGGTAATAAGATTTCACTCTCTCCAGATTACTCAAAGGCAACACAGAAACAGATGGAATCTTTTAAAGATGTTAAAGGGAACCAATCAGCCCGTTTGGGCTGATATGGTTCCCTGGATCCTTGTATAATGATCCAGTAACGTACCTCTCTGCCTGTCAATCATCCCGCCGAGCGTGCTGACAGGCAGAGCGATGTGACTAGATATGAGCGGGGAGCCGCCCACCATGACTACTTCCCCGCTCGTATCTAGTCACGAGCCGGGGAATAAAAGTCATTTTCTCCATTATAAAGCACCTGCTGCAGCCGTGACCGGTACGTGCTGGGGCCGCTCCAGGTGCTTTATACAATGCTCAAGGGCTGATTGGTTCCCTTTAAGCGTAGCTTAGAGAATTAAATATTCCTTTTTCCCTTCTGTTTCCGTCAAAGCTTCAAGTGACCTATATGGATAGAGTCCATATATTTGTAACACCCTCTGATGTACTTGAATGGATTGAGAGCAAAGGGCGATTCCCCTTTCACAGCTAGAGCTAGATAGCGCCCTCAGATAATTTACTAGAAGCTCGGGCCCCGGGCCCGACGGCTTACCATTTGCGGTATATAAAAAATATAAAAAAGCTCTGTTACCTATTATGTATGAGTTGATTAAAGTGTAACTATAATTTCAGTAGCCAAAAAATGAAATTCCTCAAATAAAAAGCCCATGTGTTAACCTTTAAAAAGAGCCCTAAACTGCGTTGATAGCTTGTGCGCTCGCTGAGATATCACCAGTTGTTTGGCTCAGAAGAATAAATGAATTTTTCTTCTGGCTGACTGAAAGTGGGCGTGGCCTATCCCTCATCTCCCTGGCTGGGTCCCTCCATTCACTGACCAGCACCTTAGCAGATGTATCACACATAGCAGGATTAGATACAGCCCCAACATACAGTATCACAATGTAAGATTAGATACAGAGCCCTAGCAGATGGTATCACACACAGTGGGATTAGATACAGTCATCTGCTCTCATAACACTGTAGGATAATGTCAGCCATGGAGGTGGGGGCACCTGCTGCAGACATCTGATAGTGAGTGTTATATCTACCAATGAAGGACTACAGCTGTGTTGTGCTGGGACTTGTAGTCCTTCACTCAGTGACTCACCCACTCTCCCTCATGTAGTACATTGGAGTGATGGTGGCACTGGATACACTTGTCCCTCTATCCAACTCTTCCCCTGCGCTGCTCCTTACACACACAACACCCTCAGCTCTGCTTAGTCACCTCTGTGAGGGGAGGGGGAGGACGTGCTGCTAGGAGGTGGGGGAGGAGGATTTGTTTATGTTTCTCTCTGTGTCAGGGCTGTTATCTGATCCTCCTGTCAAGAGTCTGTACTCTAAGGATCTGCAGAGAGGGGGCGTGTCCAGCAGGAATGCAGAAATAAGTCAGAGGCAAAAACAGCTTAATGGGGACTTTATGCTTCATGTATTTAAAAAACTTTTCATTTTAGGTTATTAATGTATATTGCAAAAATTCTTATGACCTAAGCTAACTAAAACTGAAAGGTCAAAATATTTTATAGTTACGCTTTAACCCCTAGACGACCCTGGACGTAGGGTTACGTCATGGAAGTCTGTCCCCAGACGACCCATGACGTAACCTTACGTCCTGGGTGTTATTCCCGCTATGAAGCGCGCTCCGGAGCGGAGCGCGCTTCATAGCAGGTGGGGGCCGGCTGCAATCAGCAGCCGGGACCTCACCGGTAATGACACGCTGCAGCGATCGCGCTGCCGCGTGTCATTAACCCCTTAAACGCCACGATCGCGGCGTTTAAGTGTAAGTGACAGGGGGAGTCCCCTGTCACTTACCGATCGGGACCCCCGCAGTGTGACTGCGGGGGTCCCGATCGTTGAAACGGACTGCCGGAGGTCTCTTACCTGCCTCCGTACGGTCCGATCGGCGATCTGCTACACTGAGCCTGCACAGGCAGGCTCAATGAGCAGATCGCCGATAACACTGATAACACTGATTAATGCTATGCCTATGGCATAGCAATCATCAGTGTAGAAATCAAAGTAATGTATGTAGAAGTCCCCCAAAGGGACTTCAAAAGTGTAAAAAAAAAAAAGTTCAAAACACACTACCCCAAAACCCCTCCCCCAATAAAAGTCTAAATCACCCCCCTTTCCCATTATATAAATAAAACATATAAAAATGAATAAATAAACATATAATATACCGTAGCGTGCGTAATTGTCCGATCTATTAAAATATAACAAGCGTCATTGCGACCGGTAAACGGCGTACACGAAAAGAGGGGAAAAAGTGCGCAGATTACCGATTTTATGTTACATTATATATTAAAAAAATCAATAAAAAGTGATCAAAACGTCCGATCTTCACAAATATGGTATTAATAAAAACTAGAGATCATGGCGGAAAAAATGACACCACATACAGCCCCGTAGGTGAAAAAATAAAACCGTTATAAGCATCACAATAGGCCCATTTTATTAATATTTAATTGCCAAAAAAAAGTATTTCATAAAAAAATATATATATAACATTAGAGAATCTGTGTAACCTGCATATGGTTGTGTTCGTACTGACCTATAGAGTAATAGTATCATGTCGCTGTTACCATATAGTGTATTACGTAGACACAGGAACCCCCAAACGTTACCATATTGCATTCTTTCTTACGATTTCACCTATTTATATCTTCATAAATAATATATTTGGAATTCCATCATACATGTTATGGTAAAATGAATGACGCTATTACACAGTACAACTATTCCTGTAAAAAACAAGCACTTACATGGCCTGTAGATAGAAAACTGAGAGTGCTGGAGATCTTAGAAGGGGAGGAGGGAAAAACGAAAGCACTAAGATCAAAATTTGCGCGGTCCACTGGGTCATTTTGGGCCTGGTCCTCAAAGGGTTAAAGAATCCTGTTGTCAGGGCTGGGATAAACAGACAACAGAGGAACGTGAGCCCTGAGCTTACACCAACCTCTGTCCCTGCCTATTGCCCCACCCACGCTAGACCGTGGGGCGACAACCACGATGACTGCGATATAGACTGACAAGGGTGCAGGGGATGGAAGACAAGAGACAGACAAACAAACAGAAGAATGGTCAATAAGGCCAAGTCAAAACCAGGAAAGTGCGTCAGGACAAAATCACAAAGCTAAAAATAGTCAAAAACAACCAGTGGCGAAGTACAAAGGGATCAGGCAAAGAGATGGTCAGAACACAGAGCAAGGTCAGAACTGCAGAGATCAAATCACCAAACTAGCTAGTGCAGAGATATTCAAACACTGGCAACCAGCAGCCTGTTTGCAGACCTTAAATGCAGCCTGGAATCCCCACCCCTACAGGTGAGAGCAGGAGAAACTCCAGAGAGCAATTAACCCTTGGGTGACCAGGTCAGTACAACATGGCAATTGATTATAATGCTCGCGTTCTCCGGCGTGCACCTAATGATCGAGAACACGAGCGAGCAGCCACCTCACCTGCAGAGTCAGAGGCAGGACCGATGGCACGGACGCCATGACCGCCAGTACTGACACCTGTGGTCTGGGAGAACTAACCCCTTCGATGTATGAAGCAATGATTCTACTCATTTAAAAAAAAAAGGAAAGGACCCACTGGATGTTGGTTCTTATAGGCCGATATCCTTATTAAACACTGGTACTAACATTTTTGCGAAACTTATAGTCCAGAGGCTGAAGGACCTGATGCCAATATTGGTGAGTGAGGATCAGAGAGGATTTGTATCGGGCTGTTCAGTCTTCTCTAACATAGAAGAGACATTTGCTAACATACATATATCGAGGGGGTTGCCCCGCTCCATCCTGGAGGATATATATTTCCTATATCCCTGATAAAGATAGGGATGCTGTTGCTGTTGGAGACATGGCTGCTCAGGTGATTTCCAATGGGGATGTTGTTTTGGATGGGCCACTGAGGGCAGAAGTAAAGGTTAGTAAGAAGAGAAGGCATCTTCTAGTTGGTGACTCGATTGTTAGAGGTGTTGTGGTAGGACAGGAGGAGGATGTGTTTAGAGAGGTGAGATGTCTCCCAGGTGCTACTGTCAGGAGGGATAGGAGACGGATTGTGAACATTGTGAAGGCTGCTAGCATAGATAGCAAGATTGAATCTCAAGAAGAAAATCTAGGTTCCAGTGACCACCAGTGTCTATGGTTTGACGTACAAACTGACTACGTCCAATCCCATACTACAACAAGAGTATTGGATTTTAGGAAGACAGATTTTAATAAAATGGGGGAGTATTTAGATAAAGAATTAAGAGGGTGGGATAAAACATCGGGGGCGAGCACTCAGTGGGCAGAATTAAAAAATGTCATATTAAAGGCAACTAGACTATATGTACGAGAAGTTAGCAAAAGTAAAAGGAAGAAGAATCCATTATGGTTTACTAGAGAGGTTAAGGCCATTGTAAAAGGAAAAAAGGCAGCGTATAGGAAGTATAAGGAGACTGGGAATGAAGCTGACAGAGAGACGTACAAAAGTATACAGAAGGAGGCAAAGCAGATTATAAATGCTGCTAAGGCCTCAAAAGAAGAGGAAATGGCAAAATCTGTTACTGCGGGGAATAAAACCTTCTTCAGATATATAAGTGACAGGAAGAAGAAGAAGAATGGCTGCAGCATTACTAAAATAAGTAATGGGGAGAATACGTTTATTGATGGAGATAAGGAGGTCGCTGACTATTTGAATAGTTACTTCTGCTCAGTGTTTTCAGAAGGCGGCCTTCACAATCACAGGATGGTTGGACACAACATTGCCTCCAGCTATATGGGTTCGGCTCCAGTATTTTCAGAGGCTGAAGTTGCAGAGGAACTTGCCCGTTTAAAGCTGAATAAGGCGATGGGTCCAGATGGGATCCATCCCAGGGTTCTTAAAGAACTCAGATCTGTGATTGCTGCCCCCCTGACAGATCTGTATAACCAATCCCTGCTAACAGGAGATGTCCCCGATGATTGGAGAACGGCTAATGTTATACCAATCCACAAGAAGGGGAATAGAGAAGAGCCCAGTAACTACAGGCCAGTGAGCCTGACATCTGTAGTAGTGAAAATGATGGAAACTCTTCTAAAAAAGAAGATAATGGATCACCTAAGAATCAACAATTTGATGGATCCAAACCAGCACGGCTTTACTGAGGGCCGATCATGTCAGACTAATCTCATTGATTTCTTTGATTATGCCACAAAAGTGCTGGATGAAGGTGGTGCTGTGGATATCGCCTATCTGGACTTCAGCAAAGCTTTTGATACAGTTCCCCATAAAGAGCTGATAGAGAAGTTGGAGAAAATTGGACTAAATCCCTGGATAGTTCAGTGGATTTGTGGTTGGCTGAAGGATAGATATCAGAGGGTTGTTGTTAATGGTGAATATTCTGAGCAGAGACTGGTTACAAGTGGTGGCCACAAGGGTCTGTTCTGGGTCCTATTCTTTTTAATATGTTTGTAAGTGACATAGGAGAAGGGTTGATAGGTAAAGTTTGTCTGTTTGCTGACGACACAAAAGTGTGCAATAGGGTGGATATTCCTGGAGGTGTCAGTAATATGGAAAATGATTTAGCTTTGCTAGATACGTGGTCCAAACAGTGGAAATTGAAGTTCAACGTTTCCAAATGTAAAATAATGCACTTGGGGAGGAGGAATCCTCTATCCGAGTATCACATCGGCAGTACTGTGTTGGAAAAGACTTCAGAAGAGAAGGATTTAGGGGTAATGATTTCTGAAAGCCTTAAAATGAGTCACCAGTGCAACCAGGCTGTGGGGAAAGCAAATCGTATGCTGGGGTGTATAGCTAGAGGTATAACCAGTAGGAAGAGGGAGATTGTGATCCCGCTGTATAGAGCTCTGGTGAGGCCACATCTGGAATACTGTGTCCAGTTCTGGAGACCTCACCTAAAAAAGGACATTGATAAAATAGAACAGGTCCAAAGACGAGCTACAAAAATGGTGGAGGGTGTGAGGCATAAACCATATCAGGAAAGACTTAAGGATTTGAATCTGTATAGTCTGGAGGAAAGACGGGAAAGGGGGGACATGATTGAAACCTTTAAGTATGTTAAGGGACTAAATAAGGTTCAAGAGGGGAGTGTTTTTAGTAAAAAACTGAGCTCAAGAACAAGAGGACACAGTGAGAGGTTAGTTGGGGGAAAGATCAGAAGCAATGTAAGAAAATATTATTTTACTGAAAGAGTAGTAGATACCTGGAACAAACTTCCAGCAGAGGTGGTTGGTAAATCTACAATAACAGAATTTAAACACGCCTGGGATAGACATATATCTATCCTAAGATAATAAGGAAGAAAATACTAAAAGGGCGGACTAGATGGACCCAGTGGTCTTTTTCTGCCGACAATCTTCTATGTTTCTATGTCTATAGATGGTGTAAAGGCTATTGACAGGGTGGAGTGGGGATTCCTTTGGGAAACCCTTAGGACCTTTGGACTGTAATTCAATATGTGAAGATGTTGTATGTTAAGCCCATGGCATGTTTGCTGGAGAATGGAGCGGTGTCAAAGGCGTTTAGATTAGAGGGGCACCAGACAGGGCTGCCCCCTCTCACCCATCTTGTTTGCACTATACATAGAGCCCCTTTCTCAATTAATAAAAAAAGATCAACGTATAGAAGGTTTCGGACTAAAAGGTATAAGGAGCAAAGTTATTATGTATGCAGACGGCGTACTGATGTTCATCCGGGACCCAGGTCACGGCCTTCCAGCAGCAATGGAACAACTGGAGTTATTTGGTACAAGTACATACTCAGGTTTCCAAATCAACTGGTCCAAATCCGTACTGCTTGAGTTGGATCATCCCCAAATGGAGGCTCTGGCCAATCTGAGGAATGTAGATTATTTAGGTGTAAAGGTCTCTGCAAACTCAGAAAGGTACACTGCCTCAAACATTAAACCCTATTTAAATAAACTGGAGGGAGATACCATACTTTTACTTTACCGTCTGATTTGGGGGGCTGGTGTTTACCAGACTTCCGATTTTACTTTTTATGTATAAATTGCTGCAGATAAAACATAATAATAGTAATATTAATCTTTGGAGGAATGTAGTTTTCGGCCTTGAGAATCTGAGATATGAATCACTGTATCAATTCCTGGAATCCAATAGATGGTCCCTTGTATATTATAGAGAATGGAAGATGGTGAGAATGTGGGGCAAGGTTCGGGTGAAAATGAAGAAACTGTTGGGCATAACAGCTAGCACAAAGTACACCCCCTCGTGGGGAAATACACAACTGACACACTTAAATAGTCTTTTTGGTATAATCGCAGAATCACCTTAGTGTCTCATCTATTTCGGGATGGGGCCATAAAAACATTTGAGGAAATAAAGATAGAATTTTCACTTCAAGAGACTCACTGGCTGAAATATAGACAGCTGCAGCACGCACTTAATTCTACTTTAGGAGGGAGTTTGGCAATAGTCAAAAATGTTACTTTTATGGATGTGGTGGATGATTGCCAAGGGAATAAAAAAGGGGAATTTTAAAAAATTATTCACGATTTTCACAGAAAATTTATACACTGACTGGTTTAGGAATTATAAGAAAAGCACAGAGTGGGAAGAAGAAGAAGTGGGGGAGATTCCGGAGGTAGAATGGGATAACATTTTGGGAAACATTAGGAAAAGTAGTGTTAACAAAAATCACCAACTCATACAGTTTAAAATCATTCACGTCTGCATTACCATCTGTCCTTTCTATTGATTTTTTTTTAATTCAGAACAGGTACGCTGTAAGAGGAGGACAGTCACTATAGATGCAGCAACGTGAGACTGATAGTGATATATTGTCCGCTGGGACTGTGCTGTATATTAGAATTTAGGCTGAATGATTATATAGCTGGAAAACTGACAGGACACAGAGCTTATAATATTCCACACAGAATAGTTACAGCCGGTGACTGAGGAGAATGTGTGACTGTTCTCTGCATTTAGTGGTCACTACTCACCTGGGCGGTTACCTGTAGTGATGTCCTCCTTATACTGCTCATCACTGCTGTCATCTGTCTCCTCTTCATCCACCTCTTCCTTTACCCTAATGTCTGTAGCATTAAAACAGTTCAGTTTATTTCCTCTAGTAGCTTCCTCCTTATACTGCTCATCACTGCTCACATCTGTCTCTTCTTCTTCTTTTACTGTCACACCTGGAGCATTCATCTCAATTAGATCTTCCCCCTGATTCATAAGATATGAGAGAAATATAGTAAAAGTCATCAGAAAGTAGGAGAAGTCAGGTGGGATGTACAGATCATAGGGAACATCTCCATCTACCTGATCCTGATCCTGTGGGAGAAGAGGACGGGGACATCTCTCTGGTGCTGTTCTCTTACTGGATCTGACTGGAGGGAACACATACGGAGACTGAATTCATTCTTTCCATCCAGATAATACAGAGAGGAGGTGTGTATATAGTCCTGTCTATTACCTGCTGATGGGAGGGGCTGCTGATCCTCCAGCATCACATCCTTGTACTGATCCTTGTGTCCTTCTACATACTCCCACTCCTCCATGGAGAAATAGACCGCCACGTCCTGACACCTTATAGGAACCTGACACACACAATGATCACACACAGGGCCGGTTTTAGACTAGATGTGGCCCTGGGCAAAGTTGAAGGTGGGGCCCCAAATGCTGAAATATTTTAGCAACAATTTAAGGTCCCCATACATGTTACTCTTTTGTTGGTGGTACCTGTTGCTCCTGGTGGGTTCGGCCATCAGTGTAAGGTGTATGGGGCTCTCTGGACAGTCCTCTGAGAGATGATATCAGTGGACATAGGGGGTCAAGCTTGATGGAAAATCAACGCCCAACCTCTTTGTTCTCAGAGAGATAAGCCGCCATCAGATCTGTATGGCTATGGCTTTCCCCCTCTCATAGAGAACACAGAACACTCAGATGTGCCAAATTTCTGTGTATGGGGAGGACGGGACCGGATGGGACAGATAATTGTCAGCTGAAGGATTGTTCAGCCAGCAGTTATTGGAAGTGTACGGCCACTTTTAAGGCCGTATTACACGGCCTGATATTCTGCAGAAGTGAGCGCCAATCTGGTAGAATGGAGCTCGCTTAGAGAGCCTACTACATGGCTCTTTTATGATGCAGGAAAAGCTATGGAGGAGATTTATCAAACTGGTGTAAAGAAGAATTGGCTCAGTTGCCCCTAGCAACCAATCAGATTCCACCTACTTAGAATCTGAGTAATGAAAGGTGGAATCTGATTGGTTGCTAGGGGTAACGGAGCCAGTTTCACTTTACACCATGTTTGATAAATCTCCCCCTATGTGTATATATACAGTATATCATTAGTGATGTGTGTGCAATCCTTGCTGTATAAAGCAAACAATAAAGATATATATACTACCTGATCACGTTCCCCAGTGCCCTCAGGCCTTGTCTGTGATATATACTACCTGATCATGTTCCCCGGTGTCCTCAGGCCTTGTCTGTGATATATACTACCTGATCATGTTCCCCGGTGTCCTCACAGAGCAATAGCGTCCTGATTCGGACTATTTTCGCTCCATGTATTAGGCCCCTTACTCAGTTCAGAAGGTTACATGCCGGGACTGCCGCTACATGTCAGGACTGCCCCTACATGTCAGGACTGCCACTATATGCCAGGACTGCCGCTACATTCTGGGACTGCCGCTACATGTCAGGACTGCCGCTACATTCTGGGACTGCCGCTACATGTCAGGACTGCCCCTACATTCTGGGACTGCCGCTACATGTCAGGACTGCCCCTACATTCTGGGACTGCCGCTACATGTCAGGACTGCCGCTACATTCTGGGACTGCCGCTACATGCCGGGACTGCCGCTACATGTCAGGACTGCCCCTACATTCTGGGACTGCCCCTACATTCTGGGACTGCCGCTACATGTCAGGACTGCCCCTACATGTCAGGACTGCCCCTACATTCTGGGACTGCCCCTAAATGCCAGGACTGCCGCTACATGTCAGGACTGCCCCTAAATGCCAGGACTGCCACTACATTCTGGGACTGCCGCTACATTCTGGGACTGCCGCTACATTCTGGGACTGCCGCTTCATGCCAGGACTGCCGCTAGTGGTGTAAACAGAAGAACTATTTATATGAATTGCTTTAAAAAAAAAAAAAAAAAAAATCACTATAATCAGGACCAAATATTACCTCCATACCGTTATTGAAGAAAACTTTACTATATATAGGCCAATATTACCACCATAAAGTGACCGCCCCATAATGACTCTATATATACACTATATACAGACCAATATTACTGCCATAGAGAGACCACCGCATGACTCTATATACACTATATACAGACCAATATTACCGCTATAGACTTTCCACTGTATAATGAATGACTCTTTATACCCTGTATACAGACCAATATTATGTGGCTGTCACTCTATGGCTGTACTTTTGGTCTGTATATAGTGTATATATAGTGTCATTATGTGGTGGTCACTGTATGGCGGTAATATTGGTCTGTATATAGTGTCATTATGTGGTAGTCAATCTATGGCAGTAATGACTATATATACACTATATACAGATCAATATTAATGCCAAAGAGTGACCACTGCATAATGACACTATATACAGACCAATATTACCGCCATACAGTGACCACCACCTAAAGACTGAATACCACCTTATTTTTTTCTCAGTAAAATACACCGTATTGCCTTAGTGATGTCATCATACACTATACATAGGAACTGCAGCAATTACATAGGACTGATGAGGCCGGAGAATGGCTGCAGCTCCTATATACAGTCTATTCACCTCAACACTTGGGAGTCAGCAGTGCTTATACACACACACTAATATATATATATATATACACTCACACATCCATGAAAACACATTATACAGATACAAACCATCCAGTCCACACACACAGGACATGTAACACACACTGCATTAATCCATTATACACTTACATTCATACACATTACACACTACATATACAGTATACTTACTCTGTCTAGCATGCTGGGTGCAGTGGTGAATCCCCCATATGTACCATGCAGCAGGCTGTCATCCTCTCCTCCATCGTCCCGACAGCTCCACACCAGAGGAGGAAGTCACGTGCAGTAAGAGGAGCTGGAGGGAGGGGGAGGGGGAGCTACACACACGGAGCAGACACCAAGCAGCGTCCTGCAGCCTCTGCGTGACCCCTGATAGCAGCAGCCAAGGATCACTGCCAGACGCTGCAGGACGCTCTCCTACTGGAACTGCGGGAGGGGGCCCCTGGGGGATGGGGGCCCTGGGCATTTGCCCTGCTTGCCCCCCCCTAACGCCGGCCCTGATCACACAGTCATCCCCCCCACCCCTCCAGTGGTGTTACTGTATAATGTCCCAGCATTCCCAGCAGCCACAGTCTCACCTCTCCACTCAGCAGCTCCACCATCTTGTTGGTGACTTCTAGGATCTTCTCTTCCTCCATTTCCTCATGTATCAGGGGCCCCGGGATTGGGCTCAGGGTTCTTCCCCATCCTTCACACCCAGGGGCCCCACAGCGCCCACTAGAGGACTTCTTCACTACTGTGTAATCCTGTGTATGGAGAGACTTATTACTATCACTCCATCCATTCCCAGAATCCCTCACCTCTCCAGTCCTATCCATCTGTTATTCCATAGATAAGAATGATGTCATGATGACATCACTCCCAGAATCCCTCACCTCTCCAGTCCTATCCATCTGTTATTCCATAGATAAGAATGATGTCATGATGACATCACTCCCAGAATCCCTCACCTCTCCAGTAAGCCGGAAGAGAATCTCTAGGGTGAGGGTTATTATCCTCTCCGCTATCTTGCTCCTGTCTCTCTTCATCCTTGAGGAGTCAATTTGGAAAATGATCTCATGTAGAAGATATCAGCAGCTGATGTTACTGTAGGAACCTAAAGGGAACAGAGATGGGGAATGTAAAAACCACATAAAATTGTATGATAATAATAATAATAATAATAATAATAATAATAATAATAATAATAATAATAATAAAGCACATACTGGAGATAAAAAGAGAAAAATATTCACATTCCTGGACGTTCTATGGCAGCACAACAGTGGGTTAATTTTATATCCCGCGCAATGAGGCAGAAGAGACGTTCATTAGCTATACATAGTACTTAGGCCTTATTTACACGTTCCATGTTCCGCACAGATCTCTGGTATGATGCTGGGAGCGGGGGAGCTGTATGGATAGGCTCTGCGCTATGATGACAGAGCCACTCGGCTTCACGGTTCCAAAGCCAAACAACAAACATCAGCTTATCATAGACCTCACCTACCTCAACAAACATCTTCATGAGAAGCATTTCAAAATGGAAAACTCTGTCATCTCCATATTGCAACCAAGCGACTTCATGGCGACAATAGATTTGACGGATGCCTATCTTCACATACCCATATTACCTGTTATCCGGAAATTCCTCAGGCTTGCCCTCCAAACCAAGAAGGATATAATCCATCTGCAATTCACATGCCTTTCTTTTGGACTTTCTTCTGCCCCAAGGGTATCCACAAAAGTGGCGATAGTCCTGATGGCATCCTTGCGTCTGAGAGGGATCATGGTCGTCCCCTACCTCGACTATTGGCTGGTGAAAGCAGGATCAGAAGCTCTCCTTTCCTCCCATCTGCAGACTACACTTCAGCTTCTTCAGGACCATGAGTTTAATAGTCAACTCGGGAGAAATCATATCTCTTCTCAGAAAATTAAATGTCTTGAGTTTCGTCTAGACTCCAGCCGTATGTCTCTCCATCACCTGAGAGAATTTCAAAGATCCTATATGAAGTTTGGTTTTGGTTCAGAACCCCTTATCATCGGTGAGAGCAGCAATAAGAGTTCTGGGTTGTCTCACTTCGGCCTTGGACGTGGTTTCCTCGGCAAAGACTCCTACAAGGGACCTTCAAACTAGCATCCTCTAAGCCTGGAACAGGAGTCATTTTTCTCTAGACAAACTACTGTGGCTCTCTTGGTCAATTTACCAAGATCTGAAATGGTCACCTGAAAGAGGAGATATCTCTATATGTCGAGAACAGCTGGTTCTCAAAAGGTCTGGAAGAGGTGAAATTGAATGGAGCAAGAGCCATTTTCAAACATTTCTGCCCTGTCAGGCTTGGTTCTCTCTTGCATTAAAGAGGACCTGTCACCCCCCGTGACGGGGTGACAGGCTCCCAACCCCCAGCTAGATCCCCTTACACTTACCTCATGTCGCTGAGACCCGCTGCCAGAGCCGGTCCCGGGACAGAGATATCCCGGTCAGAAGCCGGCGCGCGTGCTGTGGAGATGGGTCCGGCGTCCATAGAGAATGAATGGAGCCGGACTCTTTGCAGCACGAGAACGGCTCCATTCATTCTCTATGGACGACGGACCTCTCTTCAGAATGCGCGTGCCGGCTTCTGACCAGGATATCTCCGTCCCGGGACCGGCTCCGGGAGCAGGACTCAGCGACATGAGGTAAGTATAAGGGGATCTAGCTGGGGGTCGGGAGCCTGTCACCCCGGCACGGGGGGGGGGGGTGACAGGTCTCCTTTAAGTCTCTCGAAAAGCAAATATTGGAAAATTCTCTTCCAACCAGATCTGCTTTCTTAGAGGCGGATCCACCATCTAGATACCAAGAGACTCCATATTATGTCTTGGTTTGTATATTATGTGACCTTCAGGAGGTCATCCGAGGTTCACTGAGGAAGTATTTTCCACCCTCTGCAATGCTAGAAAGCCAAGCACTCATAAAATTTATGCTAAAATTTGGAAGATATTCAAAGCAAGTCTACCATCAGGGATTTCTCTCACACAGAGTCTTCATTTCCTCCAAGAGGATCTCAAAAAGGCTTAAAGAGGATGTACCATCAGGGGAAGCCGGTGACAAGGTCCGTTTTTCGAACGGCGGCCCGGTTCCCGTGTATGGCGCCATTCTATGCACGGTAACTGGCCGGTGCTCAGGCACTGGAGGCGGGCCGGTCCCTCTCCTCTATGATGCGGCTCCATTGATTTTAAAAGAGCCGCGTCATAGAGGGGCAGGAATTCCCTCCCACTGTGGGCGGCCCGGCCTGCCTCCAGTGCCTGAGCACATACACGGGAACCGGGCCACGGTTTAAAAAACGGACCGCGGCACCAGCTTCCCCATGACAGCGCCATTCTATCAGTGTGTTAAATTCAAGAGGATGTACCTGATGGTACATCCTCTTTAAGGCTAAATAGTCTCAATCACCAGTTTTCCACCATCGATTCTTTTTTGAGTGGAAAATATTCTCGGGATTCCCTTGTGAGAACATTCTTTAAAGCTGGGAGAAATCTTAATCCACCAGTAAGGCACCAATTCCTTCCCGGGACCCAAAGGTAGTGCTGAATTTAGTTCCACCATCCTTTGAGGTCAGAATCAAGTTTCTTTCCTGGAAAGCCTTGTTCCATGTAGCCATCGCTTTTGCTCGACATACAAGTGAATTATAAGCCATATTTAGGGAATTTGGGGCACTGTCTTTCTCTGCACAGAATGCCAGGTTTTCTACCTGAAGTTTCTTCTACATTTAGATTTTTCTTTCTTCTACCCAGTCTGATGACTCTTCCATCTCACTGCTGGATTTTAGAAGAGCAGTCCTGTTAACTGGACATAGTTAAGTCATCGAAAAAAGCAGGACAGCTTTTTCTCTAGTATGTGTTGAGGTCTAACAGATGTAAGGTCAGTCTTCACTATCCAGATACATCAAAGAGACTACTGCCTTCTGTTATCAACAAGAGGATCTCCAAGTGCCACCAGTCTTGAGAGTGCACTCTACTCGCTCCACTGCAACTTGCTGGTTGTAGTCACAGTTCCATTGGAAGAGATCGGCTATGTGGGTAAGTGCATCCACCTTTGTAAAGCCCTACAGTCTAAATAAGTCTTATACTCCAAATGGGTTATCCAGTGCTACAAAAACATGGCCACTTTCTTCCAGAGACAGTCCCACTCATGTCTCCAGCTTGGGTGGGGTTTTGCTGCTCAGTTCCATTGAAGTGAATGGAGCTTAAAGGGGTTACCCAGCGCTACAAAAACATGGCCACTTTTCCCCCTACTGTTGTCTCCAGTTCAGGTGCGGTTTACAATTACTTCTATTTACTTCAATGGAACGGAGTTTAAAACCCCACCCAATCTGGAGACAACAGTAGGGGCAAAAGCGTCCATGTTTTTGTAGCGCTGGATTACCCCTTTAAGTGCAAACCGCACCTAAACAAGAGTCGTATTGTCTCTGAAAGAAAGCGACTATATTTTGGTAGCACTGGATAAGCCCTTTAAGTAAACCCTCCTTTTAACTCCTTCACGTCCACAATACGGCAATATACGTTCCGCTTCAATGTGATTGGCCGCACACACATTAATGTCCCTGATACCGGAGGTAATGACAGGCAGCCACAGTCACGAAGCTGCCCCGTCATTAACCTCTTAAATGTCACGATCTATAGCAATTGCGGCATGTAAGGAAGTCAGTGACAGCATGAGTGCTGATTTTTTTTTTAAATTATAAATCAGAAAAAACGTCTATAAAGGGGTCAGAATTTTTTGGTACCAATAAAAACTAGAGACCACGGCGCAAAAAGTGACACCATAACCAGCCCTGTAGGTAGAAAAATAAAAGTTTTATAGTTTTAAGAAGTTGAGGAGGAGAGTGCTGCTTTATTGTGACCTAGACATCTGTGAATCAATGACCTTCGGTCATAAAGGGGTTAAGTTACTTTTTAAGTCGAATTATTGTGCTGTCATATAATGTGCAGGAAGGGATAACATTTTCCTGGAGTCTGCAGGCAGCACAAGCTACCCCCCAATTGGGGTCCGGGTGCTGAGACCCCCGCTGATCGTTAGAATGAAGAAGCGCAGGCTTTGCCTCATCTCCATCTCACTGCTAAAGTAGCAGATGACAGAATTATAATGGAGCCCTATGGAAGTTCCAGTACAGCGACTACCAGAAGTTCCATTGGGCTCTGCTATAATTCTGCTGACTGCTACTTTAGCAGTGAGATGGAGATGAAGAGGCACAGCGCTTGCTTCATTCTAACGATCGGCGGGGTCTCAGCACCTGGACCCCGACCAATACAAACCTCTGACATGTCGCTATGAAATTGTATCCCTTTGTTTACGTGATAGGTACCCTTTAACAAACACAATAACCTGTTCTTGAACCACAAGACAGTTATCTGGCCTAAAAGAAAGGGCAAAAACAACTGTGTATGAACACGACCTAAATGTTATTTGGCTTATCCCAGAAGCCAAGGCCGGAGGAGAAGGCTGTACAGGGGCAGAGAGTCCAATAACTGTGAACCGATGGAGGAGGTGACTGTCCTCTCCCCAGGTCACACACCTGCACCTCTCCTACCTCCTGACCGGGCTCCATCCTGCCTCCTGTATAACAGATACTAAGGGGGGAGACTTAGGGCTCTATCTTATAGTAGGATTCTCCTTTGTTGACCAATCACCGCTAAGCTTTCATTTTACCAGAGCAGTGAGCTGTGATTGGTTGCTATGGGCAACAAAGGAGAATCCTACAATATGCGTAAGGCTGAAACATGACACAAATACAAATACAACAATAGCCCATACAGCGACCGCAACGGCGGAGAACAATACAACGGAGATTCATCCTTCACACCCAAAACTGTGGAATCCTGAAGGGGTTAATCCTCCTGCTGTCCCCCAGCTCCTCCACACATCCCTCCACCTGCAGAGCTGTACAGGAGCCGTGTGCTTACGGTAGATGCTATTTCCAAGTGAATCTATGTACCATTGATGATGTCACACTCATGTGACTTGTGTGGGAGGAGCTTATTTTTACCCGGCCTTTCTGAGCAGTAGTGAGGAAGCAGCCGGTCAGGGTCAGTCAGGACTGTGTTGCTGCAGGGTCTGTCTGTTTCCCGGGCTTTCTGTGAGGTAAAACACAACAGTAATGGCTGCTTATCCTGTGCTTCCAGGACCTGCCATGATGTCACAGTCATGTGATCAGTCACATGGAGGAGGGGGAGGAGTCACATGATCAGGGGCTGCTGCTCAGTGTATGCAGGACTCTGCTGTGCTGGATGAGCTGAAGTGATGTGTATGCTGCAGAGCTGTCTGTGTGTGATGTGTGTGGAGCAGAGCTGTGTGTGTGTGTGTGTTATATATGCCTGCAGAAGAGCCCTGTGTGTAATGTACATGTAGCTGAGCTGTATATGTGTGTAATGTACATGTAGCTGAGCTGTATATGTGTAATGTACATGTAGCTGAGCTGTATGTGTGCAATGTACATGTAGCTGAGCTGTATGTGTGTAATGTACATGTAGCTGAGCTGTATATGTGTAATGTACATGTAGCTGAGCTGTATGTGTGTAATGTACATGTAGCTGAGCTGTATGTGTGCAATGTACATGTAGCTGAGCTGTATATGTGTAATGTACATGTAGCTGAGCTGTATATGTGTAATGTACATGTAGCTGAGCTGTATGTGTGTAATGTACATGTAGCTGAGCTGTATATGTGTGTAATGTACATGTAGCTGAGCTGTATATGTGTAATGTACATGTAGCTGAGCTGTATGTGTGTAATGTACATGTAGCTGAGCTGTATGTGTGTAATGTACATGTAGCTGAGCTGTATGTGTGCAATGTACATGTAGCTGAGCTGTATATGTGTAATGTACATGTAGCTGAGCTGTATGTGTGTAATGTACATGTAGCTGAGCTGTATGTGTGTAATGTACATGTAGCTGAGCTGTATGTGTGTAATGTACATGTAGCTGAGCTGTATATGTGTAATGTACATGTAGCTGAGCTATATGTGTAATGTACATGTAGCTGAGCTGTATGTGTAATGTACATGTAGCTGAGCTGTATATGTGTAATGTACATGTAGCTGAGCTGTATGTGTAATGTACATGTAGCTGAGCTGTATGTGTGTAATGTACATGTAGCTGAGCTGTATGTGTGTAATGTACATGTAGCTGAGCAGTATATGTGTAATGTACATGTAGCTGAGCTGTATGTGTGTAAAGTACATGTAGCTGAGCTGTATGTGTGTAATGTACATGTAGCTGAGCTGTATGTGTGTAATGTACATGTAGCTGAGCAGTATATGTGTGTAATGTACATGTAGCTGAGCTGTATGTGTGTAATGTACATGTAGCTGAGCTGTATGTGTGTAATGTACATGTAGCTGAGCTGTATGTGTGTAATGTACATGTAGCTGAGCTGTATGTGTGTAATGTACATGTAGCTGAGCTGTATATGTGTAATGTACATGTAGCTGAGCTGTATATATGTGTAATGTACATGTAGCTGAGCTGTATGTGTGTAATGTACATGTAGCTGAGCTGTATGTGTGTAATGTACATGTAGCTGAGCTGTATGTGTGTAATGTACATGTAGCTGAGCTGTATATGTGTGTAATGTACATGTAGATGAGCTGTATATGTGTAATGTACATGTAGATGAGCTGTATATGTGTAATGTACATGTAGCTGAGCTGTATATGTGTAATGTACATGTAGCTGAGCTGTATGTGTGTAATGTACATGTAGCTGAGCTGTATGTGTGTAATGTACATGTAGCTGAGCTGTATGTGTGCAATGTACATGTAGCTGAGCTGTATGTGTGTAATGTACATGGAGCTGAGCTGTATGTTTACATGGTAGAGCTGTATATGTGTAATGTACATGTAGCTGAGCTGTATGTGTGTATGATATACAGTGGTTTGCAATAAATTAGAATATCAACAAAAAGTTTTTTTGTTTTTTTTTCTCCTCTCGCCCTATGACGGCACCCCTAGAGAGGACCGCCTCCTCCCATTGGACAGGAAACAGGACCACTGGGCCTTTAAAAGAAGCATTTCCTCCTGCTCGCTGGTTTTTCTCTTTTTAAAGAAGTTTTTAAGACTGGGGCACCCGGCGTACCTATGTTGCCGTCATCCCGGCTGTTTAAGTCTCCGCTGTAGGAGCCGCGGCCAAGTCTGTCCTCCGCCCCAGCACCTCCTGGAGAGGGTCCCCGTGTGACCCCGGCGCCTCCAGTCCCGAGCTGCGCTATCTCCTCTGAGTGTTGGGTCCTGGTTGTACCTCTGGGCGCAGCCGCGCGCGCGCGGCCTGGTGGTTCCTGGCGCCGCCGTTGGCGTGCGTGCGTGGCGCGCTTACGTCACGACGCAGGACGCTGGCGCCCCGGGATGACGTCACGCGCTTGGGCCTGTGAGTGGGATATCCTGCGGCCTTGCCGGCAGCATCCGGGCTTCGGCCTGTCGGGGGTGGGAGTTCCACACACACGGGAGGGTGTGCCGCATCAGCGCCGCGGCAGGGGGCGGAGCCAGCCGGTCTTCTGTCAGCAGGTGCCAGAAATAAAAGCTGGATTCTGTCTCTGAGGCAGTGTACATCCAGGAAAGCTTGCTGCTAGTACAGGTGTACTCAGCCACTGTTTGGTGGTTTTTTTTTTTTCTCTTTTCAACTCCTTAAAATTCCAATAAGAAGAATATCATGGAGTCACAAGGTGCTGAACCTTCGGATAATCCTCAACCTGAGACCATTGCGGTATGGTGTGGGTAAGAGGGGTTCCCCCCAATGGAGACTTGTTTCTTATTAGAGTCTAAAATAGGTTTTTTTCTCTCTCTCTCTCTCTGTATATCTAGGAGGTTGCTAGGAAAGCCAGAGCTAAACCTAGGGATTGCCCTATATGTAAGAAGAGACTAAGTAGTTCCTACACAAAGACCTTATGTGGTGGCTGTATGAATAGAATGTTGGATGACCAGGGGCCCGCATTCTTGAGAAGTATGAAAGGGTTAATTAAGAGGCAAATTCGGGTAGGTGTATTAATTCTTATTTTTTCCAAAAAAAAAAAAAAAGGGGGAGAGAGAGAGGAGGATATTTTATGGTGGATTTTTTGTGTATTACAGGCCTCTCTCCCTTCCACATCCACTTCTACTCTGCCTTCAGTAGATCCCGTGGTGGAGATTCCTCCTAGGGAGATCCCAGGTCCTAGTGGGGAAGCTCCGAGTATTCCCTATGAGGAGGTGGAGGATGAGGAGGAGGAAGAGGCTGAAGGGGATGAACAGCTATCTGGCCTGGAGGAACCAGGAGAGCTTTTACAGACCATAGAAACCCAAGGGGAGGATACGGCAAAAAAGCTCATGCCAGTTGAGCTGGTTGACAATATTGTAAAGGCTGTCAGGCAGACCATGGCCATAGAGGACAATCCACAGCCTAGGTCCATTCAGGACATCATGTTCGAGGGTCTGGCCCCCAGACAGCACCCGGTCTTTCCTATACATCAGAGGTTAAAGACATTGATTGCAAACGAATGGGCTCGCCCGGACAGAAAATTCTTTGTTCCTCGGGCTGTAAGTTCCACAAATTGTGGGGTTTTTTTTACAAAGAATGCCTTATATTGTTCCTCGTACTTATTTAGATTTTTTCCTTCCTTAGCATAAGAGAAAATATCCGTTTAACGCTGAGGAGATATTAACGTGGGAGGCAGCGCCTAAAATTGATCCTCCGGTGGCAAAATTGACAAGGAAGGATGCTTTGCCCTTTGAGGATTCCGCATCCATGAAAGACCCTATGGATAAAAGAGCAGAGGTCTATTTAAGGAAAAATTGGGAAGCAACAACTGCCACATTTAAACCTCTCATAGCTACTACCTCGGTAGCGAGGGCCACAGAAATCTGGGTGACACAACTAAAAGAACAGATTAGATCTGGGGCCACTAGAGAGGAATTACTGGACAAATTTCCCATCATAGAGGGTTCAATTTCCTTCATGGCGGAGGCCTCTGCGGACGCTTTAAGATTATCGGCCAGGTCGGCAGCCCTTTCCAATTCTGCGAGGAGGACCCTATGGCTTAGGGACTGGAAGGGAGATGTTACATCCAGAGCTAAGCTCTGTGCGGTCCCTTGTGAGGGCAATCTCTTATTTGGCTCGGCCTTAGAGAAGGTGCTAGAGAAGGCCTCAGATAAGAAGAAAAGCTTCCCACTAGTCTCTACACAAACATCCAGGCCTTCTAGAGGTAGAGGCAGAGGTGGCGCCCAAGTAGGAAGAAAGGAGTGGAGGCCCCCTAAGAAAGGTAGAGGTCTCATGTTTTCAGGAGGGGATACCTCTAAGAAACTATCACAATGACGCCAGATTCCTGTGGGAGGGCGATTACAATTTTTCTGTTCAGAATGGTTTGCTATTTCGAACAGTTCCTTTGTGTGTGACATAATAAAGTCTGGACTTAAGATTTCTTTTGTGTCCTCCCCAGGAGAAAGATTTATTATTACTAATGTTACCCCTAATCCTGAGAGACATACGGCCATGGTGACTGAGGTCAGGTCCCTAATAGAGAAACGGGTTTTAGTTCCGGTACCGGAAGACCAGAAAGGTAGGGGGTTTTATTCGTCCCTCTTTTTGGTTAAGAAACCCAATGGCTCCTTTCGGACCATTATCAATCTCAAACCCCTTAACCAGGTTCTCTCCTATGAAAAATTTAGAATGGAGTCCATCTCCACGGCTATTCTAAACTTGTCCCATAATTGCTATATGGCCACAATTGATCTTAGGGACGCGTATTACCACATCCCCGTTCATCCAGATCACCAGAAATTCCTGAGAGTAGCAGTGAATATAGAGGGATCGGTGTTTCACTATCAGTACACGGCCATGCCGTTTGGTATTTCCCAGGCGCCCAGGATTTTCACCAAAGTTATGGCTGAGGTTATGGCCCATGTCAGAGAAAGAGACATTATTATTATCCCATATCTTGACGATTTTCTTATGGTCGGTGAGTCCATGGCCTCAGTGACAGCAAACATCTCCATAGTGGAAGAGGTGTTCTCCAGGCTGGGATGGGAAGTAAATGATGAAAAATCTAATAAGACCCCATCACAGTATTGTAAATTTCTTGGAATCTGCCTAGATTCGGTTGCTCAGAGATCCTTTTTGCCTGAATATAAGATACTGTCGGTCATCCAAAAGGTCCAGGAACTAATAGACCACCCGGAAGTTGCTATTAGGAGAGCAATGTCAGTGTTGGGACTTTTTACCTCCTGCATCCCGGCAGTTCAATGGGCCCAGTATCATTCAAGGACCTTACAATTACAGATATTAGAGGTATGGAATAGAGATACTGACAATCTAGA
Organism: Dendropsophus ebraccatus; assembly: GCF_027789765.1. Taxonomy (NCBI): domain Eukaryota; kingdom Metazoa; phylum Chordata; class Amphibia; order Anura; family Hylidae; genus Dendropsophus; species Dendropsophus ebraccatus. Next base: position 190,984,368 of record NC_091456.1, on the reverse strand, counting down.
CGATGTGTTTGTTTTATCTCCACAGACTCTCAGGTCGCTCTCTTGGTGGACAGAACGACGCAACTTGAACAAGGGTATGCCTTGGAACGTACAGGAGTTACTAACGATAACTACAGACGCAAGCCCGTACGGTTGGGGGGCTCACTCAGACTCACTGGTTCTTCAGGGGGTATGGAACCCGGAGCACTCCAGACAGTCACAAAATGTGAGAGAACTAAGGGCAGTATTTCTGGCACTATCACAAGCACTTCCAGTCATCAGGGGAAGAAATGTAAGAATCCTCACGGACAATGCAACAGCAGTAGCCTACCTAAACCACCAGGGGGGCACCAGGTCAGTGGAACTAATGAAGATTTCCCACTTTATATTCAAGCTGGCAGAACTTCACCTTCTCTCCCTGTCAGCTCTGCATCTCAAGGGAGTAGACAACTGCAGAGCAGACTTCCTAAGCCGACATCAACTGCACCAGGGGGAGTGGGAATTAAATCAGGAGGTATTCCAGCAGATTTGCCTTCTATGGGGCTATCCGCAGATAGACCTGTTCGCCTCCCGTCAGAACAAGAAGACCAAAGCATTCTATTCCCTATGCCAGTCGGACAAACCACTAGCACTGGACGCTCTGGCACAGTCATGGCAGAAGGGTCTACTCTACGCCTTCCCGCCTATTCGACTCCTACCACGAGTCATCAGGAAGATCAGGCAGGACAAGGCACATATAATATTAATTGCTCCATTTTGGCCCAGGAGGGTATGGTTCACTTGGCTCCGCAAGATGTCTCTGGCGGATCCCTGGGTTCTACCCGAACGAATGGATCTCCTGAACCAGGGCCCAGTATACCATCCAGAAATAAAGAGCCTCCATCTGACAGCCTGGCTTTTGAAAGGCAGTTACTGAGAGACCGGGGACTCTCGAACGAAGTAATATCTACTATGCTGGCTAGCAGGAAAAAGGTCACTTCAGACATTTACTTCAGAACCTGGAGGACCTTTCTCCGATTTGTTGGTCATCCCATTAATGTCCTGGAACCACCCAACATCCCTCTGGTTCTAGATTTCCTACAAGAAGGTCTCAAAAAACACCTCAGGCCAAGTACTATTAAGGTACAGATTTCTGCCCTCAGTGTACTATATGACTATAAATTAGCAGAGCATCCTTGGGTCAAGCGCTTTGTTAACGCAGCAGTGAGGCTCCAACCGTCAGTAAGAAACAAGCTGCCGCCATGGGATTTAAATCTGGTGCTCTCAGGATTAACGACATCCCCTTTCGAGCCAATTGCAGAGATACAGATCAAATTTCTTTCCTGGAAGGTGGCATTCCTTCTAGCAATCACTTCCGCTAGAAGAGTTGGAGAGATCAGAGCTTTCTCCATCACTCAGCCTTACATGGTTATTAGAGATGATAGAATCACACTCTCCCCTGATCCAGCCTTTCTTCCTAAGGTAGTGTCAGAATTTCACAGATCTCAGGAAGTGATCCTTCCTTCCTTTTGTGTAGATGCATCTAATGATATGGAGGCTTCATTTCACTCGTTAGACGTTAGACGTGCTATAATACACTACCTTGAAGTTACCAGGGAATGGAGAATAGATAATAACATCCTGATAGCCTTCCAGGGGAAGAATAGAGGTAGGGCAGCCTCCTCACAGACTATATCTAGGTGGATTAGGCAGGCCATCAAGGAATGTTACAGAAGTAGTAATAAGGAACTCCCTACCTCTATAACAGCACACTCTACTAGAGCAGTCTCTACTTCATGGGCTGAGAGGGCCGCAGTATCTATAGAAGAGATATGTAGAGCAGCTACCTGGAGTTCCCCGCATACATTCTTCAGACATTACAGGTTACAACTTTCTCCTTCGGAGGATCTTAGCTTTGGCCGTAGAGTACTACAGGCGGTAGTCCCTCCCTAGGCGGATATTCCTAGTCTACTCTCCAGGGGTGCCGTCATAGGGCGAGAGGAGAAAATATAAAATTACTAACCGGTAATTTCTTTTCTTTGAGCCTATGACGGCACCCCGCCTATACCCACCCATTAGAAATTATTACACTTAATTAAGGTTATGCACATAGAAAGATAGTATATATTCTGAGATACTTTCACTTTCCTTGCACACATGTGTTACAATTGTTACTGTGTGTCCTTTTCTACATGTATGTTTGTTAAGCCTTCGCTCCTAGGTTCTTGCTAACAGACTGGCGTGAATGGGGCGAGATGCTTCTTTTAAAGGCCCAGTGGTCCTGTTTCCTGTCCAATGGGAGGAGGCGGTCCTCTCTAGGGGTGCCGTCATAGGCTCAAAGAAAAGAAATTACCGGTTAGTAATTTTATATTTTTCCAGTAATTCAATTCAAAAAGTGACCTCATATATTCTATAGAGTCATTACATACAGAGTGAAATTTTTCAAGCGTTTATTTCTGTTAAAGTTGATGATTATGGATTACAGCCAAGAAAAACCCAAAAGTCAGTATTCTAGAAAATTAGAACAATGAACCCAAAACACCTGCAGTGGCTTCCTAAGTGTTATAAAAGGTCTCTAAGGGTCCATTTACACAGAAAGATTATCTGCCAAAGATTCGAAGCCAAAGCCAGGTATGGATTTGAAAAGAGGAAAGATTCTAGTCTTTCCTTTATGAACCGTTCCCTGTTTATAGTCTGTTCCTGGCTTTGGCTTCAAAGATCTGTTAGATAAATCTCTCTGTGTAAACGCACCATTAGTCTGGTTTAGTATGCAACACAATCATGGGGAATACTGCTGACTTGAAAGATGTCCAGAAGGCAGTCATTCACACACTCCACAAGGAGGGTAAGCCACAAAAGTTCATTGCTAAAGAAGCTGGCTGTTCTCAGAGTGCTGTATCAAAAGTAGATTAATGGAAAGTTGAGTGGAAGGAAAAAGCGTGGTAGAAAAAGGTGCACATGCAACCGGGAGAACCGCAGTGTTAACAGGATTGTAACAAAAATGCCATTCAAAAATTTGGGAGAGATTCACAAAGAGTGGACGGCTGCTGGAGTCAGTGCTTCAAAAGCCACAAGCACATCCAGACGTCTGCAGGACATGGGCTACAAGTGTTGCATCCCATGTGTCACTCCTGACCAAGAAACAAGGCCAGAAGCGTCTTATCTGGGCCAAGGAGAAGAAGAACTGGACTGGTGATCAGGGATCCAAGGGGCTGATTTCAGAGGAAAGTAAATGTTGCATTTCATTTGGAAATCTCGTTCCCACAGTCTGGAGGAAAAGTGGAGAGGCCCAATCCAAGCTGCTGGAGGTCTAGTGTGAAGTTTCCACAATCAGTGATGGTTTGGGGAGCCATGTCATCTGCTGGGGTAGGGTCACTGGGTTTCATCAACACCAAAGTCACCGCTGCCGTCTACCAGGAAATCTTAGAGCACTTCATGCTTCCCTGCGCTGAAAAGATTTTTGGAGATGGAATTTTTATCTTCCAGCAGGATTTGGCACCTGTCCACACGGCCAAAAGTACCAATCCCTGGTTTACTAACCACAGCATCACTGTGCTTGATTGGTCGGCAAACTCGCCAGACCTTAACCCCATGGAGAATTTATGGGGTATTGTCAAGAGTAGAGATGAGCGAACCGGGTTCGAGTCCATCCGAACCTGAACGTTCGGCATTTTGATTAGCGGTGGCTGCTGATGTTGGATAAAGCTCTAAGGTTGCCTGGAAAACATGGATACAGCCAATGACTATATCCATGTTTTCCACATAGCCTTAGGGCTTTATCCAACTTCAGCAGCCCCCACTAATCAAATGCCGAAAGTTTGGGTTCAGATGGACTCGAGCATGCTCCAGGTTCGCTCATCTCTATTCAAGAGGAAGATGAAAGACACCAGAGCCAACAATGCAGACGAGCTGAAGGCCGATATCACAGCAAACTGGGCTTCACTAACCTCTCTGCAGTGCCATCAGCTGATCGCCTCCATGCCACATTGATGCCGTCATTCATGCAAAAGGTGCCCCGACCAAGTATTGAGGGCATTTACCGGACAGACTTTTCATTTGGTCGACATTTCTGTGTTAAAAACATTTTTTTTCAGTTGGTTTTGTATAATAATCAAATTTTCTGAAATACTGACTTTTGGGTTTTTCTTGGCTGTAATCCATAATCATTGACTTTAACAGAAATAAACACTTGAAAAAGTTCACTCTGTAATGACTCTATAGAATATATGAGGTCACTTTTTGAATTGAATTACTTAAAAAAAAATAATAATAACTTTGTTGATATTCTAATTTATTGCAAACCACTATCTATATACACAACATATACAGCTCTGCTACATGTACATTACACATATACAGTTATACGGTGTACACATACAGTCATGGCCAAAAGTTTTGAGAGACACAAATATTATATTTTCACATGATCTGCTGCCCTCTGGTTTTTATGTGTGTTTGTCAGATGTTTTTACCTGATACAAAAATATAATTGCAATCATATTATGAGTAACAAAAGCTTATACTGAACAGTTAGAATGAGTTAATGCAGCAAGTTAATATTTGCAGTGACCTCTTCAAGACCTCTGCAATTCTCCCCGGCTGCTCTCAATCAACTTCTGGACCAAATCCTGACTGATAGCCGTACATTCTTGCACAATCAATGCTTGCATTTTGTCAGAATTTGTTGGTTTTTGTTTGTCCACCCGTCTGTTGATGATTGACCACAAGTTCTCAATGGGATTAAGATCTGGGGAGTTTCCAGGCCATGGACCCAAAATCTCTATGTTTTGTTCCCTGAGCCTTTTAGTTATCACCTTTGCTTTATGTCAAGGTGCTCCATCATGCTGGAAAAGGCATTGTTGATGGCCAAACTGCTCTTGGACGGTTGGGAGAAGTTGCTCTTGGAGGACATTCTGGTCCCATTCTTTATTCATGGCTGTGTTTTTAGGCAAGACTGTGAGAGAGCCGATTCCCTTGGCTGAGAAGCAACCCTACACATGAATGGTTTCAGGATGCTTTACAGTTGGCATGAGACAAGACTGGTGGTAGCGCTCACCTCGTCTTCTCCCAATAAGCTGTTTTCCAGATGTCCCAAACAATCGGAAAGGGGATTCTTCAGAGAAAATGACTTTACCCCAGTCCTCAGCAGTCCACTCCCTGCACCTTTTGCAGAATATCAGTCTGTCCCTGATGTTTTTTCTGGAGAGAAGTGACTTCTTTGCTGCCCTCCTTGAGACCAGGCCTTGCTCCAAGAGTCTCCGCAGTCTCACAGTGCATGCAGATGCCCTCACACCTGCCTGCTGCCATTCCTGAGCAAGCTCTGCACTGCTGGTAGCCCTATCCCGCAGCTGAAACACTTTTAGGAGACGGTCCTGGCACTTGCTGGTCTTTCTTGGGCGTCCTGGAGCCTTTTTGGCAACAATGGAACCTCTCTCCTTGAAGTTCTTGATGATGCGATAGATTGTTGACTGAGGTGCAATCTTTCTAGCTGTGATACTCTTCCCTGTTAGGCCATTTTTGTGCAGTGCAATGATGACTGCACATGTTTCTTTAGAGATAACCATGGTCAACAAAAGAGAAACAATGATGCCAAGCACCAGCCTCCTTTCAAAGTGTCCAGTGGTGTCATTCTTACTTAACCATGACAGATTGATCTCCAGTCCTGTCCTCATCAACACCCACACCTGTGTTAATGGAGCAATCAGTGAAACGATGTTAGCTGGTCCTTGTAAGGGCCCTTTTACACAGAAAGATTATCTGACAGATTATCTGCCACAGATTTTAAGCCAAAACCAGGAACAGACTATAAACAGAGATCAGGTCATAAAGAAAAGCCTAAGATTTCTTCTATTTTCAAATCCAGTCCTGGCTTTGGCTTCAAATCTTTGGCAGATAATCTGTCAGATAATCTTTCTGTGTAAAAGGGCCCTAAGGCAGGGCTGCAATGATGTTGAAATGTGTTTTGGGGGATAAAGTTAATTTCCTAGGCAAATATTGACTTTGCAAGTAATTGCTGTTAAGCTGATCACTCTTTATAACATTCTGGAGTATATGCAAATTGCCATTTTAAAAACTAAAGTAGTAGACTTTGTAATAATTAATATTTGTATGATTCTTAAAACTTTTGGCCATGACTGTACATTACAGATATATACAGCTCAGCTACATGTACATTACACATATACAGCTCAGCTACATGTACATTACACACATACAGCTCAGCTACATGTACATTACACATATACAGCTCAGCTACATGTACATTACACACATACAGCTCAGCTACATGTACATTACACACATACAGCTCAGCTACATGTACATTACACATATACAGCTCAGCTACATGTACATTACACATATGCAGCTCAGGTACATGTACATTACACATATACAGCTCAGTTACATGTACATTACACACATACAGCTCAGCTACATGTACATTACACACATACAGCTCAGCTACATGTACATTACACACATATACAGCTCAGCTACATGTACATTACACACATACAGCTCAGCTACATGTACATTACACACATACAGCTCAGTTACATGTACATTACACACATACAGCTCAGCTACATGTACATTACACATATACAGCTCAGCTACATGTACATTACACACATACAGCTCAGCTACATGTACATTACACACATACAGCTCAGCTACATGTACATTACACACATACAGCTCAGCTACATGTACATTACACACACATACAGCTCAGCTACATGTACATTACACACACATACAGCTCAGCTACATGTACATTACACATATACAGCTCAGCTACATGTACATTACACATATACAGCTCAACTACATGTACATTACACATATACAGCTCAGCTACATGTACATTACACACATACAGCTCAGTTACATGTACATTACACACATACAGCTCAGCTACATGTACATTACACATATACAGCTCAGCTACATGTACATTACACACATACAGCTCAGCTACATGTACATTACACACATACAGCTCAGCTACATGTACATTACACACATACAGCTCAGCTACATGTACATTACACACATACAGCTCAGCTACATGTACATTACACACACATACAGCTCAGCTACATGTACATTACACACACATACAGCTCAGCTACATGTACATTACACATATACAGCTCAGCTACATGTACATTACACATATACAGCTCAGCTACATGTACATTACACACGCTGCAGACATACACTTACCGGCCACTTTATTAGGTACATCTGTCCAACTGCACGTTACCACTTAATTTCTAATCAGCCAATCACATGGCATGTACATGACATGTAGGCATGTAGGTCAAGACAATCTCCTGCAGTTCAAACCGAGCATCAGTATGGGAAAGAAAGGTGATTTGAGTGCCTTTGAACGTGGCATGGTTGTTGGTGCTAGAAGGGCTGGTCTGAGTATTTCAGAAACTGTTGATCTACTGGGATTTTCACGCACAACCATCTCTAGGGTTTACAGAGAATGGTCCGAAAAAGAAAAAACATCCAGTGAGCGGCAGTTCTGTGGGCGGAAATGCCTTGTTGATGCCAGAGGTCAGAGGAGAATGGGCAGACTGGTTTGAGCTGATAGAAAGGCAACAGTGACTCAAATAGCCAACCGTTACAACCAAGGTAGGCAGAAGAGCATCTCTGACCGCACAGTACAGAGATGGGCTACAGCAGCAGAAGACCACACCGGGTGCCACTCCTTTCAGCTAAGAACAGGAAACTGAGGCTACAATTTGCACAAGCTCATCGAAATTGGACAGTAAAAGATTGGAAAAACGTTGCCTGGTCTGATGAGTCTCGATTTCTGCTGCGACATTCGGATGGTAGGGTCAGAATTTGGCGTCAACAACATGAAAGCATGGAACCATCCTGCCTTGTATCAACGGTTCAGGCTGGTGGTGGTGGTGTCATGGTGTGGGGAATATTTTCTTGGCACTCTTTGGGCCCCTTGGTACCAATTGAGCATCGTTGCAACGCCACAGCCTACCTGAGTATTGTTGCTGACCATGTCCATCCCTTTATGACCACAATGTACCCAACATCTGATGGCTACTTTCAGCAGGATAATGCGCCATGTCATAAAGCTAGAATCATCTCAGACTGGTTTCTTGAACATGACAATGAGGTCACTGTACTCCAATGGCCTCCACAGTCACCAGATCTCAATCCAATAGAGCATCTTTGGGATGTGGTGGAACGGGAGATTCGCATCATGGATGTGCAGCCGACAAATCTGCGGCAACTGTGTGATGCCATCATGTCAATATGGACCAAAATCTCTAAGGAAGCTTCCAGCACCTTGTTGTATCTATGCCACGAAGAATTGAGGCAGTTCTGAAGACAAAAGGAGGTCCAACCCGTTACTAGCATGGTGTACCTAATAAAGTGGCCGGTGAGTATATAACACACACACAGACAGCTCTGCTCTACACACATCACTTCAGCTCGTCCTGCATACACTGAGCAGCAGCCCCTGATCATGTGACGACTCCTCCTCCATGTGACTGATCACATGACTGTGACATCATGGCAGGTCCTGGAAGCACAGGGGAAGCACACGGCTCCTGTACAGCTCTGCAGGCGGCTTCCTGACTTGTTTATCAGCTGCTGCTGGACTGTCCCGCCCGCTCCCTGCCCACAGTTTGTACTAATGCTGGGTCACTGCTCACCTCTTGTACTTTTTCTTCCCATTCTTTATTATACATTGTATCCTCTACTTTCTATTCATCTCTCCAGGATCCTCTGCTGATATCTTCTATATAAGAGACCGACCCATCAACCATGGAGAGAGACAGAGACAAGATGGCCGAGAGGATAATAACCCTCACCCTACACATACTCTTCCTGCTTACTGGGGAGGTGAGGGATTCTGGGAGTGATGTCATCATGACATCATTCTTATCTATGGAATAACAGATGGATAGGACTGGAGAGGTGAGGGATTCTGGGAGTGATGTCATCATGACATCATTCTTATCTATGGAATAACAGATGGATAGGACTGGAGAGGTGAGGGATTCTGGGAATGGATGGAGTAATAGTAATGTGTCTCTCCATACACAGGATTACACAGTAGTGAAGAAGTCCTCTAGTGGGCGCTGTGGGGCCCCTGGGTGTGAAGGATGGGGAAGAACCCTGAGCCCAATCCCGGGGCCCCTGATACATGAGGAAATGGAGGAAGAGAAGATCCTAGAAGTCACCAACAAGATGGTGGAGCTGCTGAGTGGAGAGGTGAGACTGTGGCTGCTGGGAATGCTGGGACATTATACAGTAACACCACTGGAGGGGTGGGGGGGATGACTGTGTGATCATTGTGTGTGTCAGGTTCCTATAAGGTGTCAGGACGTGGCGGTCTATTTCTCCATGGAGGAGTGGGAGTATGTAGAAGGACACAAGGATCAGTACAAGGATGTGATGCTGGAGGATCAGCAGCCCCTCCCATCAGCAGGTAATAGACAGGACTATATACACACCTCCTCTCTGTATTATCTGGATGGAAAGAATGAATTCAGTCTCTGTATGTGTTCCCTCCAGTCAGATCCAGTAAGAGAACAGCACCAGAGAGATGTCCCCGTCCTCTTCTCCCACAGGATCAGGATCAGGTAGATGGAGATGTTCCCTATGATCTGTACATCCCACCTGACTTCTCCTACTGTCTGATGACTTCTACAATATTTCTCTCACATCTTATGAATCAGGGGGAAGATAGGAACAATAATAATGCTCCAGAGACAGATGTGAGCGGTGCTGAGCAGTATAAGGAGAACATCACTACAGAGAAGGATCTGAAATATTTTAACGCCACGGTCAAGGTGGTAAAAGAAGAGGAGACATACATGAGCGGTGATGAGCAGTATAAGGAGGATGTTACCGGAGGGAAGAAACTGAACTGTTTTAATGCCACGGACTTAAGGGTAAAGGAAGAGACGGATGAAGAAGAGACAGATGACAGCAGTGATGAGCAGTATAAGGAGGACATCACTACAGGTAACCTCCCAGGTGAGTAGTGACCACTAAATGCAGAGAACAGTCACACATTCTCCTCAGTCACCGGCTGTAACTATTCTGTGTGGAATATTATAAGCTCTGTGTCCTGTCAGTTTTCCAGCTATATAATCATTCAGCCTAAGTTCTAATATAATATAGATGAGGATGTGACGCGGCTGCAGGTAATAACACATGATGTGTGTATAATATATGGAATACAGTCATATAATATGTGTGCGCTGTGCCGCCCTGTAGCTGGGTTGTGCTTCACTATCTGGAGAAAAGTGCGGCACTGCCAGCAGAACATTCCCCGTCTGATGAACATGTCTCCAGTTCTGTTAGAATTTCCCACACTTGAATAGTCGTGTCCCACCGGCCCCCGGACTGATGGCGTCTGTAGCTTTTATACATTTTCCCTCTATTTCAACCTTTAAACTCTATAACCTGCACTCAAGGTCATAGAGGACTTTTCAACGAGTTTGGCCAATATTCATAACCAAACTCAGCCTGAGAACAACATAGAGTTCCTGCAGATGATGTTATTACCCATAATGCATAGTGACGCTGGAGTCTTGTTTTACTCTCAATAATAGGAAATAGAAATCAGAGAAATGGTGTTTTCTCCTTTGCAGATGATTCTACCAGGAGCTCAGGGGGACATCAGATCTCCTCAGAGGATCATATCACACAAGATACATATGAGGAGCCGTCCACTATCCCAGATACACCCTCAGCCCCTCACAGCAAAGATCTCTCATCTCATCCTGTTATACAAGTCCCATCTTCTGCTCCATCACAGCAAGCTGACATTTACAGAGAAGACGATGAACATCAAAGAGAAAATACAGGAAAGCCTCAGTTTTCATGTTCAGAATGTAAAAAGATCTTTGCTCTAAAAAAAAATCTAAAGAGACATCAGAAAATTCACACAGGGGAGAAGCCATTTTCATGTTCAGAATGTGGGAAATGTTTTACCCGGAAATCAAATGTTCTTGAACATCAAAAAATTCACACAGGGGAGAAGTCATTTTCATGCTCAGAATGTGGGAAATGTTTTACTTGGAAATCAAGGCTTCTTGAACATCAAAAAATTCACATAGGAGAGAAGCCATTTTCATGTTCAGAATGTGGGAAATGTTTTACTCGGAAATCAAATGTTCTTGAACATCAAAAAATTCACAGAGGGGAGAAGCCTTTTTCATGCTCAGAATGTGGGAAATGTTTTATTTGGAAATCAAAGCTTCTTGAACATCAAAGAACTCACACAGGGGAAAAGCCATTTTCATGTTCAGAATGTGGGAAATGTTTTGCTTATAAATTAAGTCTTCTTGAACATCAACAAATTCACACAGGGGAGAAGCCATTTTCATGTTCAGAATGTGGAAAATGTTTTACTCGGAAATCAAATGTTCTTGTACATCAAAAAATTCACACAGGGGAGAGGTCATTTTCATGTTCAGAATGTGGGAAATGTTTTACTTGGAAATCAAGGCTTCTTGAACATCAAAAAATTCACACAGGGGCGAAGCCATTTTCATGCTCAGAATGTGAGAAATGTTTTATTCAGAAATCAGATCTTGTTAAACATCAAAAAATTCACACAGGGGAGAAGCCATTTTCATGTTCAGAATGTGGAAAATGTTTTACTTGTAAGTCAAATCAACTTAAACATCAAAAAATTCACATAGGGGAGAAACCTTTTTCATGCTCAGAATGTGGAAAATGTTTTGCTTATAAATCAAGTCTTCTTGAACATCAACAAATTCACACTGGGGAGAAGCCATTTTCATGTTCAGAATGTGGGAAATGTTTTATTCAGAAATCAGATCTTGTTAAACATCAAAGAATTCACACAGGGGAGAAGCCATTTTCATGTTCAGAATGTGGGAAATGTTTTATTCAGAAATCAGATCTTGTTAAACATCAAAGAATTCACACAGGGGAGAAGCCATTTTCATGTTCAGAATGTGAGAAATGTTTTACTGGGAAATCAGATCTTGTTAAACATCAAAGAATTCACACTGGGGAGAAGCCATTTTCTTGTTCAGAATGTGAGAAATGTTTTGGTCACAAATCAAGTCTTCTTGAACATCAACAAATTCACACAGGGGAGAAGCCATTTTCATGTTTAGAATGTGGATAATGTTTTACTTGGAAATCAAAGGTTCTTGAACATCAAAAAATTCACACGGGAGAAGTCATTTTCATGTTCAGAATGTGGGAAATGTTTTACTTGCAAGTCAAATCAACTTAAACTTCACAAAATTCACACAGGGGAAAAACCTTTTTTGTGTTCAGAATGTGGGAAATGTTTTATTCAGAAATCAGATTCTTTTAATCATCAAAAAATTCATACTGGGGAGAAGCCATTTTCATATTCAGAATGTGGGAAATCTTTTAGTCAAATCAAATATTCTTAAACATCAAAACATTCCCGTGGGGAAAAGCCACTTTCGTGTTCACAATGTGGGAAATGTTATGGTCATAAATTAAATCCTCTTCGACATCAAAACATTCACACGGGAGAACTTATTTTCGTGTCCAGAATGTGAAAAATATTTTGCTCTGAAATTAACCTGGTAGCCATTAAAAAGTTCAAACAAGGAAGAAGCCGTTTTCAGGTTTAGAATGTGTGAAATGTTTTACTCAAAAAACAATTCTTGTTGAGCATCAGAGAATTCACACGGGGAGAAGCCGTTTTCATGCTCAAAATAGGGTAAATGAATATAAAGGATTGTAAATAATTATGAAGGAAAATCCTAGTTAAACATCACACAGGGCTGATGACTGTATGTTGTAGGAGTAATGCCAGGAGGTGCTGCAGGAGTAATGCCAGGAGGTGCTGTAGGGGTAATGCCAGGAGGTGCTGCAGGAGTAATGCCAGAAGGTGTTGCAGGAGTAATGCCAGGAGGTGCTGTAGGGGTAATGCCAGGAGGTGTTGTAGGAGTAATACCAGGAGGTGCTGCAGGGGTAATGCCAGGAGGTGCTGTAGGAGTAAGGCCAGGAGGTGTTGCAGGAGTAATGCCAGGAGGTGCTGCAGGAGTAATGCCAGGAGGTGCTGTAGGAGTAATGCCAGGAGGTGCTGCAGGAGTAATGCCAGAAGGTGTTGCAGGAGTAATGCCAGGAGGTGCTGTAGGGGTAATACCAGGAGGTGTTGTAGGAGTAATGCCAGGAGGTGCTGCAGGGGTAATGCCAGGAGGTGCTGTAGGAGTAATGCCAGGAGGTGTTGTAGGAGTAATGCCAGGTGGTGTTGTAGGAGTAATGCCAGGAGGTGTTGCAGGAGTAATGCCAGGAGGTGCTGTAGGGGTAATGCCAGGGGGTGTTGTAGGAGTAATGCCAGGAGGTGCTGTAGGAGTAATCTAATATCAAGTCTGAACACCGGTTAAATAACACACAGGGGGTGTAGCGTGTCTATCTTGGGAGTTGCTTTACTCCTTAACCAGTAACGTGTATGCATGAATTTGACCCACGTGTTTGTAATGATACCTTAGGGGTGTCAAATGGGGGTGGGGGGTACCTGATGATATTAAGGCCGGGACCAGGGAAAAGCTGGATTTAAATCACTGATCCCTATTATAACAGTAACAAGAATGTAGATGGTATAAACTACACCCGAGAGGCAAATACGTAGCTGATAATAGCGCCAACAGGGAGAGCGGGTGGAGAGCTTATGGGTACAGGAGTACGGCTTATGGGTATAGGAGGGAGGCTTATGGGTATAGGAGGACGGCTTATGGGTATAGGAGGGGTGCTTATGGGTATAGGAAGGTGGCTTATGGGTATAGGAGGGAGGCTTATGGGTATAGGAGGGAGGCTTATGGGTATAGGAGGGGGGCTTATGGGTATAGGAGGGAGGTTTATGGGTATAGGAGGGTGGCTTATGGGTATAGGAGGGAGGCTTATGGGTATAGGAGGACGGCTTATGGGTATAGGAGGGAGGTTTATGGGTATAGGAGGGTGGCTTATGGGTATAGGAGGGAGGCTTATGGGTATAGGAGGACGGCTTATGGGTATAGGAGGGAGGTTTATGGGTATAGGAGGGGGGCTTATAGGTATAGGAGGAAGGCTTATGTGTATAGGAGGGGGGCTTATGGGTATAGGAGGGAGGTTTATGGGTATAGGAGGATGGCTTATGGGTTCAGGAGGGAGGTTTATGGGTATAGGAGGGCGGCTTATGGGTATAGGAGGGAGGTTTATGGGTATAGGAAGGTGGTTTATGGGTATAGGAGGACGGCTTATGGGTATAGGAAGGTGGCTTATGGGTATAGGAGGGAGGCTTATGGGTATAGGAGGCCGGCTTATGGGTATAGAAGGGAGGTTTATGGGTATAGGAGGGGGGCTTATAGGTATAGGAGGAAGGCTTATGGGTATAGGAGGGGGGCTAATGGGAGAAGTACGGCTTATGGGTATAGGAGTACGGCTTATGGGTATAGGAGGGGTGCTTATGGGTATAGGAGGACGGCTTATGGGTACAGGAGGGGGGCTTATGGGTATAGGAGGGAGGTTTATGGGTATAGGAGGGAGGCTTATGGGTACAGGAGGGGGGCTTATGGGTTCAGGAGTACGGCTTATGGGTATAGGAGTACGGCTTATGAGTACAGGAGTACGGCTTATGGGTATAGGAGGACGGCTTATGGGTACAGGAGTGCGGCTTATGGGTATAGGAGGGCGGCTTATGGGTATAGGAGGGGGGCTTATGAGTACAGGAGTACGGCTTATGGGTACAGGAGTACGGCTTATGGGTATAGGAGTACGGCTTATGAGTACAGGAGTACGGCTTATGGGTATAGGAGGACGGCTTATGGGTACAGGAGGACGGCTTATGGGTACAGGAGGACGGCTTATGGGTACAGGAGGGTGGCTTATGGGTATAGGAGGGCGGCTTATGGGTATAGGAGGGGGGCTTATGGGTATAGGAGGGGGGCTTATGTGTGTACTTCAAGCTCTTTTTCCATTCACCTTATATCTATATTATATTATATGTAATTGTGAGACTAAAATGTGTTTCATTTCATGTGCATGCAAGAAAACTGCGACGAAACCGCGGATATCATACACTATGGAGGTCCAGGACAAGGATATCATACACTATGGAGGTCCAGGACAAGGATATCATACACTATGGAGGTCCAGGACAAGGACATCATACACTATGGAGGTCCAGGACAAGGATATCATACACTATGGAGGTCCAGGACAAGGACATCATACACTATGGAGGTCCAGGACAAGGATATCATACACTATGGAGGTCCAGGACAAGGATATCATACACTATGGAGGTCCAGGACAAGGACATCATACACTATGGAGGTCCAGGACAAGGATATCATACACTATGGAGGTCCAGGACAAGGACATCATACACTATGGAGGTCCAGGACAAGGATATCATACACTATGGAGGTCCAGGACAAGGATATCATACACTATGGAGGTCCAGGACAAGGACATCATACACTATGGAGGTCCAGGACAAGGATATCATACACTATGGAGGTCCAGGACAAGGATATCATACACTATGGAGGTCCAGGACAAGGACTCTCTCAACAGTACAAAGGACTGATTGAACCCTTGCACCTCCTTCAACCGTTGTGCCTTGCGGAGTTCGGCAAAGAACCATAAAGAATGGACAATGGGGGTGAAGGGGAGGTGGATGGTGCTAATGCAGGATATGGAAACAACATGGCTCCTCCTACCTTTTTTCTAAGTTCTTCGTCAAGATATAACTACGAGATTCTCACTGAATAAACAGAATCAGCTTGAACACTGTGGCGGTATCATGTGTTTGGTTGATACTCGCGGCAGACTGCAGCTGCCATACTACTTTACCAATTTGGCCCAGGTATAGCTGAGAGGCTTTATTCTAAGTCTCACCCTAACAACACTCCTTGGTTCGGGGTCTTTAGCTGGGAGATATGACAGCAGGGGCGTGTCTAGAATGGAGTTGGTCCTGTGAGGTATGATTTCCCACCAAGGGGCGTGGCTGGGCCCAGGAAGGGGCGGAGTCTCCTTGTTTCAGTACTGAAACAGGAAGGAGCTGTCTGGTTTGGCGGGAGATGTGGAGAAGTGCTGTTTACTTCTACAAGTTGGATATTTCATTTTAACATGGAACTGCATTGAGGTAGATACTGTCTGTAGATGCCCTGACTGGGTTTGTGGGGACTGAGGGATGCACTGTTACATGGGACTGACGGGGTTTGTGGGGACTGAGGGATGCACTGTTACATGGGACTGATGGGGTTTGTGGGGACTGAGAGATGCACTGTTACATGGGACTGACGGGGTTTGTGGGGACTGAGGGATGCACTGTTACATGGGACTGACGGGGTTTGTGGGGACTGAGGGATGCACTGTTACATGGGACTGACAAGGGTTTGTGGGGACTGAGGGATGCACTGTTACATGGGACTGACGGGGTTTGTGGGGACTGAGAGATGCACTGTTACATGGGACTGACGGGGTTTGTGGGGACTGAGAGATGCACTGTTACATGGGACTGAGGGGGTTTGTGGGGAATGAGGGATGCACTGTTACATGGGACTGACAGGGTTTGTGGGGACTGAGGGACATGATGTAAATGCACTGTTACATGGGACTGACGGGGTTTGTGGGGACTGAGGGATGCACTGTTACATGGGACTGACTAGGTTTGTGGGGATTGAGGGATGCACTGTTACATGGGACTGACTGGGTTTGTGGGGACTGAGGGATGCACTGTTACATGGGACTGACTGGGTTTGTGGGGACTGAGGGACATGATGTAAATGCACTGTTACATGGGACTGACTGGGCTTGTGGGGATTGAGGGACATACTGACGGGGTTTGTGGGGACTGAGGGATGCACTGTTACATGGGACTGACTAGCTTTGTGGGGATTGAGGGATATCATGTAAATACACTGTTACATGGGACTGACTGGGTTTGTGGGGATTGAGGGATGCACTGTTACATGGGACTGACTGGGTTTGTGGGGATTGAGGGATGCACTGTTACATGGGACTGACTGGGTTTGTGGGGATTGAGGGATGCACTGTTACATGGGACTGACGGGGTTTGTGGGGACTGAGAGATGCACTGTTACATGGGACTGACGGGGTTTGTGGGGACTGAGAGATGCACTGTTACATGGGACTGACGGGGTTTGTGGGGACTGAGAGATGCACTGTTACATGGGACTGAGGGGGTTTGTGGGGAATGAGGGATGCACTGTTACATGGGACTGACGGGGTTTGTGGGGACTGAGGGACATGATGTAAATGCACTGTTACATGGGACTGACGGGGTTTGTGGGGACTGAGGGACATGATGTAAATGCACTGTTACATGGGACTGACGGGGTTTGTGGGGACTGAGGGATGCACTGTTACATGGGACTGACTAGGTTTGTGGGGATTGAGGGATGCACTGTTACATGGGACTGACTGGGTTTGTGGGGACTGAGGGATGCACTGTTACATGGGACTGACTGGGTTTGTGGGGACTGAGGGACATGATGTAAATGCACTGTTACATGGGACTGACTGGGTTTGTGGGGACTGAGGGATGCACTGTTACATGGGACTGACTAGCTTTGTGGGGATTGAGGGATATCATGTAAATACACTGTTACATGGGACTGACAAGGGTTTGTGGGGACTGAGGTATGCACTGTTACATGGGACTGACGGGGTTTGTGGGGACTGAGGGATGCACTGTTACATGGGACTGACTGGGTTTGTGGGGATTGAGGGACATACTGACTGGAGGCACTGTTACATGGGACTGACAGGGTTTGTGTGGACTGAGGGATGCACTGTTACATGGGACTGACTGGGTTTGTGGGGAATGACTGGGTTTGTGGGAACTGAGAGATGCACTGTTACATGGGACTGACTGGGTTTGTGGGGACTGAGGGACATGATGTAAATGCACTGTTACATGGGACTGACTAGGCTTGTGGGGATTGAGGGACATACTGACTGGATACACTGTTACATGGGACTGACGGGGTTTGTGGGGACTGAGGGTTTCACTGTTACATGGGACTGACTGGGTTTGTGAGGACTGACTGGGTTTGTGGGGACTGAGGGATGCACTGTTACATGTGACTGACTGGGTTTGTGAGGACTGACTGGGTTTGTGGGGACTGAGGGATGCACTGTTACATGGGACTGACTAGGTTTGTGGGGATTGAGGAATGCACTGTTACATGGGACTGACTGGGTTTGTGAGGACTGACTGGGTTTGTGGGGACTGAGGGATGCACTGTTACATGGGACTGACTGGGTTTGTAGGGACTGAGGGACATGATGTAAATGCACTGTTACATGGGACTGACTGGGCTTGTGGGGATTGAGGGACATACTGACTGGATGCACTGTTACATGGGACTGACAAGGGTTTGTGGGGACTGAGGGATGCACTGTTACATGGGACTGACGGGGTTTGTGGGGACTGAGGGATGCACTGTTACATGGGACTGACTGGGTTTGTGGGGACTGAGGGATCCCTTCAGAAACTCCAGTCTAGTCACCTCACTACTGATTCGTCTACATTGGAGTTGCTCCTGTGAGGTTCTCCTTTCAGCAACTCCAATCTAGTCCCTCCACTAGTGAGTGAGCTAGAAGGGAGGACCTCACAGCAGTAACTCCATTCTACATGTGATACTGCTCCATGTTACAGGCCTAGGAAAAAGGAGTGATGTTTTTACATTGGGCTTAGGCTCCATTCACATCAGTTTTCCCCTCCGTTGCCGGGATCCTTCGGCTGTCAAAATAATCTGCTGACGTATCCCTGCACAGAGGGGAATGGGCGCCATTCATTTCAATGGATTGTACAGCTAGTGACTCCGTTTGGGTCATTTTGTGCTGTCAGAGTTTTTTTTGGGTCAAAAAACACACACTTTTTATTATAGTAATAATTGCAGTTTACTCCCAAATTACCCCTAACCCCTCCCCAGATTGCTGTAACCACCCCAAATTACATGTACCCACCCCAGATTACCTATAAGCACTTCAGTTTATCAGTAACAATCCCAGATTGTCTGTAACCCTTCCAGGTTGCACATAACCCCCCCAGGTTCCCCGTAATCATGCCAGATTACATGTAACCTCCCCCCAGATTGCACGTAACCACCGTGCGTCGCCTCTGACCACGCCACGTCGCCTCTGACCACGCCGCGTCGCCTCTGACCACGCCACGTCGCCTCTGACCACGCCACGTCGCCTCTGACCACGCCACGTCGCCTCTGACCACGCCACGTCGCCTCTGACCACGCCACGTCGCCTCTGACCACCGCACGTCGCCTCTGACCACCTCACGTCGCCTCTGACCACCCCATATTGCCAATGACCCCCTCCAGATTGCGGTGCCCATGCCAGATTACAGGTAACCACCCCAGATTGCCTATAAGAACTTCAGTTTATCCAAAACCACCCCACGTTGCCCGTAACCACCCCAGATTGTCTGTAAGCACTGCAGGTTGCCCGTAACCACCCCACGTTGCCCGTAACCACCCCAGATTGTCTGTAAGCACTGCAGGTTGCCCGTAACCACCCCACGTTGCCCGTATCCACCCCAGATTGTCTGTAAGCACTGCAGGTTGCCCGTAACCACCCCACGTTTCCCGTAACCATCCCAGATTGTCTGTAAGCACAGCAGGTTGCCCGTGACCACCCCACGTTGCCCGTGACCACCCCACGTTGCCCGTGACCACCCCACGTTGCCCGTGACCACCCCACGTTGCCCGTAACCACCCCACGTTGCCCGTAACCACCCCACGTTGCCCATGACCACCCCATGTTGTCCATAACCACCCCAGATTACCTGTAACCACCTCAGGTTGCACATAACCCCCCCAGGTTCCCCGTAATCATGCCAGATTACATGTAACCTCCCCCCAGATTGCACGTAACCACCGTGCGTCGCCTCTGACCACGCCACGTCGCCTCTGACCACGCCGCGTCGCCTCTGACCACGCCACGTCGCCTCTGACCACGCCACGTCGCCTCTGACCACGCCACGTCGCCTCTGACCACGCCACGTCGCCTCTGACCACGCCACGTCGCCTCTGACCACCGCACGTCGCCTCTGACCACCTCACGTCGCCTCTGACCACCCCATATTGCCAATGACCCCCTCCAGATTGCGGTGCCCATGCCAGATTACAGGTAACCACCCCAGATTGCCTATAAGAACTTCAGTTTATCCAAAACCACCCCACGTTGCCCGTAACCACCCCAGGTTGTCAGTAAGCACTGCAGGTTGCCCGTAACCACCCCACGTTGCCCGTAACCACCCCAGATTGTCTGTAAGCACTGCAGGTTGCCCGTAACCACCCCACGTTGCCCGTATCCACCCCAGATTGTCTGTAAGCACTGCAGGTTGCCCGTAACCACCCCACGTTTCCCGTAACCATCCCAGATTGTCTGTAAGCACAGCAGGTTGCCCGTGACCACCCCACGTTGCCCGTGACCACCCCACGTTGCCCGTGACCACCCCACGTTGCCCGTGACCACCCCACGTTGCCCGTAACCACCCCACGTTGCCCGTAACCACCCCACGTTGCCCATGACCACCCCATGTTGTCCATAACCACCCCAGATTACCTGTAACCACCTCAGGTTGCCCATAACCACCCCAGGTTGCCCGTAACCACCCCACATTACCTGTAATCTCATTTTTTTTTATTTTATTTTAGTAACTGCGCTATTCTAATAACCATTACTAGCTGCGGTTTTGCTCCAGCAAATTGGCGCTCCTTCCCTTCTGAGCCCTGCTGTGTGCCCATACAGTGGTTTATGCCCACATATGGGGTACCGTTGTACTCAGGAGAACCTGCGTTACAGATTTCGGGGTACGTTTTCTCTCCTGTTCCTCGTCAAATTGAGAAATTTCAAACTAAACCAACATATTATTGGAAAAATTCGAGTTTTTCATTTTTACTGGCCAATTTTGAATACTTTCCTCTAATACCTGTGGGGTAAAAATGGTCACCACACCCCAAGATGAATTCTTTGAGGGGTGCACTTTCCAAAATGGGGTGACTTTTGGGGGGTTCTCTTCTGCTGACACTACAGGGACTCTGCAAACGCACCTGGCGCTCAGAAACTTCTTCAGAAAAATCTGCACTGAAAATGCTAATTGGCGCTCCTTCCCTTCTGAGCCCGGCTGTGTGCCCATGCAGTGGTTTATGTCCACATATGGGGTACCGTTCTACTCAGGAGAACCTGCTTTACATATATTGGGGTGACATTTCTCTCCTGTTCCTCGTGAAATTGAGAAATTTCAAACTAAAGGAACATATTATTGGAAAAAATCGAGTTTTTCATTTTTACTGTCTACTTTTGAATACTTTCCTCTAATACCTATGGGGTCAAAATGCTCACCACACCCCAAAATAAATTCTTTGAGGGGTGCACTTTCCAAAATGGGGTGACTTATTTGGAGATTTTACTCCGCTGACACTACAGGGGCACTGCAAACGCACCTGGCGCTCGGAAACTTCTTCAGCAAAATCTGCATTGAAAAAGCTAATTGGCGCTCCTTTCCTTCTGAGCCCTCCTGTGTGCCCATGCAGTGGTTTATGCCCACATATGAGGTACCTTTTCACTTAGGAGAACCTGCGTTACAAATTTTGGGGTACTTTTTTCCTCTTGTTCCTCATAAAATTGAGAAATTTCAAACTAAAAGAACATAATATTGGAAAAAATCGAGTTTTTCATTTTTACTGTCTACTTTCGAATACTTTCCTCTAATACCTGTGGGGTCAAAATGGTCACCACACACCAAGATGAATTCTTTGAGGGGTGCACTTTCCAAAATGGGGTGACTTATGGGGGGTTTTCTCTCTGCTGACACTACAGGGGCTCTGCAAACGCACCTGGCGCTCAGAAACTTCTTCAGCAAAATTTGCATTGGAAAAGCCAATTGGCGCTCCCTTCCTTCTGAGCCCAGCTGTGTGCCCATACAGTGTGGTTTACGCCCACATATGGGGTACCGTTGTACTCAAGAGAGCCTGCATTACAAATTTTGGGGTGCTTTTTGTCTCATATTTCTTTTGAAAATGAGAAACTTTAATCTAAACGTATATATTATTGGAAAATTTAAATTTTCAATTTTTTTACTGCCTAATTGTGAATACTTTCCTCCAGCCCCTGTAGGGTTAAAATGCTCATTATACCCCTAGATTAATTCTTTAAGGTGTGTAGTTTCCAAAATGGGGTCACTTATGGGGGTTTTCAGGATACCAGACTTCTAAATCCATTTAAAAAAAGAACTGGTCCCTAAAAAAATCAGTTTCACGAAAATGTGATAATTTGCTGATAAATTTCTAAGCCCCATAACAGCCTAAAAAAGTAAAATATGTTTACCAAATTATGCCAGAATAAAGAAGACATATTGGTAATGTGACTTAGTAACTAATTTATGTGCTACAACTTTCTCTTTTTAGAAGCAGAGAATTTCAAAGTTCATAAAATGCAAATTTTTAAAATTTTTCATGATATTTTGATGTTTTTCACAAAAAACACACAAAGTAGTGACCAAATTTTGCCACTAACATAAAGTGCCATATGTCACGAAAAAACAATCTCAGAATCGCTAGCATACGTTAAAGCATCACTGAGCTATAAGCGCATAAAGTGAGACAGGTCAGATTTTGAAAAATTAGCCTGGTCATTAAGGCCCAAACTAGCTGCAGCACGAAGGGGTTAATATTTGTATGATTCTTAAAACTTTTGGCCATGACTGTGCAGCTCAGCTACATGTACATTACACACATACAGCTCAGCTACATGTACATTACAGATATATACAGCTCAGCTACATGTACATTACACACATACAGCTCAGCTACATGTACATTACACACATACAGCTCAGCTACATGTACATTACACATATACAGCTCAGCTACATGTACATTACACATATATACAGCTCAGCTACATGTACATTACACACATATACAGCTCAGCTACATGTACATTACACATATACAGCTCAGCTACATGTACATTACACATATACAGCTCAGCTACATGTACATTACACACATACAGCTCAGCTACATGTACATTACACACATACAGCTCAGCTACATGTACATTACACACATACAGCTCAGCTACATGTACATTACACATATACAGCTCAGCTACATGTACATTACACACACATACAGCTCAGCTACATGTACATTACACACACATACAGCTCAGCTACATGTACATTACACACACATACAGCTCAGCTACATGTACATTACACATATACAGCTCAGCTACATGTACATTACACACATACAGCTCAGCTACATGTACATTACACATATATACAGCTCAGCTACATGTACATTACACATATACAGCTCAGCTACATGTACATTACACATATACAGCTCAGCTACATGTACATTACACATATACAGCTCAGCTACATGTACATTACACACATACAGCTCAGCTACATGTACATTACACACATACAGCTCAGCTACATGTACATTACACATATATACAGCTCAGCTACATGTACATTACACACATACAGCTCAGCTACATGTACATTACACACATACAGCTCAGCTACATGTACATTACACATATATACAGCTCAGCTACATGTACATTACACATATACAGCTCAGCTACATGTACATTACACACATACAGCTCAGCTACATGTACATTACACACATACAGCTCAGCTACATGTACATTACACATATATACAGCTCAGCTACATGTACATTACACATATACAGCTCAGCTACATGTACATTACACATATACAGCTCAGCTACATGTACATTACACATATACAGCTCAGCTACATGTACATTACACACATACAGCTCAGCTACATGTACATTACACACATACAGCTCAGCTACATGTACATTACACATATATACAGCTCAGCTACATGTACATTACACACATACAGCTCAGCTACATGTACATTACACACATACAGCTCAGCTACATGTACATTACACACATACAGCTCAGCTACATGTACATTACACATATACAGCTCAGCTACATGTACATTACACATATACAGCTCAGCTACATGTACATTACACATGTACATTACACACATACAGCTCAGCTACATGTACATTACACATATATACAGCTCAGCTACATGTACATTACACATATACAGCTCAGCTACATGTACATTACACATATACAGCTCAGCTACATGTACATTACACATATACAGCTCAGCTACATGTACATTACACACATACAGCTCAGCTACATGTACATTACACACATACAGCTCAGCTACATGTACATTACACACATACAGCTCAGCTACATGTACATTACACATATATACAGCTCAGCTACATGTACATTACACATATACAGCTCAGCTACATGTACATTACACACATACAGCTCAGCTACATGTACATTACACACATACAGCTCAGCTACATGTACATTACACATATACAGCTCAGCTACATGTACATTACACACATACAGCTCAGCTACATGTACATTACACATATACAGCTCAGCTACATGTACATTACACACATACAGCTCAGCTACATGTACATTACACACATATACAGCTCAGCTACATGTACATCACACACACACAGCTCTGCTCCACACACATCACTTCAGCTCATCCAGCACAGCAGAGTCCTGCATACACTGAGCAGCAGCCCCTGATCATGTGACTCCTCCTCCTCCATGTGACTGATCACATGACTGTGACATCATGGCAGTTCCTGGAAGCACACGGCTCCTGTACAGCTCTGCAGGCGGCTTCCTGACTTATCAGCTGCTGCTGGACTGTCCCGCCCACAGTATGTACTAATGCTGGGTCACTGCTCACCTCTTGTACTTTTTCTTCCCATTCTTTATTATACATTGTATCCTCTACTTTCTATTCATCTCTCCAGGATCCTCTGCTGATATCTTCTATATAAGAGACCGACCCATCAACCATGGAGAGAGACAGAGACAAGATGGCCGAGAGGATAATAACCCTCACCCTACACATACTCTTCCTGCTTACTGGGGAGGTGAGGGATTCTGGGAGTGATGTCATCATGACATCATTCTTATCTATGGAATAACAGATGGATAGGACTGGAGAGGTGAGGGATTCTGGGAGTGATGTCATCATGACATCATTCTTATCTATGGAATAACAGATGGATAGGACTGGAGAGGTGAGGGATTCTGGGAGTGATGTCATCATGACATCATTCTTATCTATGGAATAACAGATGGATAGGACTGGAGAGGTGAGGGATTCTGGGAATGGATGGAGTGATAGTAATGTGTCTCTCCATACACAGGATTACACAGTAGTGAAGAAGTCCTCTAGTGGGCGCTGTGGGGCCCCTGGGTGTGAAGGATGGGGAAGAACCCTGAGCCCAATCCCGGGGCCCCTGATACATGAGGAAATGGAGGAAGAGAAGATCCTAGAAGTCACCAACAAGATGGTGGAGCTGCTGAGTGGAGAGGTGAGACTGTGGCTGCTGGGAATGCTGGGACATTATACAGTAACACCACAGGAGGGGTGGGGGGGATGACTGTGTGATCATTGTGTGTGTCAGGTTCCTATAAGGTGTCAGGACGTGGCGGTCTATTTTTCCATGGAGGAGTGGGAGTATGTAGAAGGACACAAGGATCAGTACAAGGATGTGATGCTGGAGGATCAGCAGCCCCTCCCATCAGCAGGTAATAGACAGGACTATATACACACCTCCTCTCTGTATTATCTGGATGGAAAGAATGAATTCAGTCTCTGTATGTGTTCCCTCCAGTCAGATCCAGTAAGAGAACAGCACCAGAGAGATGTCCCCGTCCTCTTCTCCCACAGGATCAGGATCAGGTAGATGGAGATGTTCCCTATGATCTGTACATCCCACCTGACTTCTCCTACTGTCTGATGACTTTTACAATATTTCTCTCACATCTTATGAATCAGGGGGAAGATGGGAACAATATTAATGCTCCAGAGACAGATGTGAGCGGTGATGAGCAGTATAAGGAGGACATCACTACAGGGAAGGATATGAACCATAATATTGCTATGGACGAGATAAAAGAAGAGACAGATGACAGCAGTGATGAGCAGTATAAGGAGAACATTACTACAGGGAAGGATCTGAACTATATTAATGCCACAGTCAAGGTGGTAAAAGAAGAGGAGGAGACATACATGAGCAGTGATGAGCAGTATAAGGAGGAAGTTACTGGAGGGAAGAAACTGAAGTGTTTTAATGCTAAAGACATTAGGGTAAAGGAAGAGTCGGATGAAGAAGAGACAGATGACAGCAGTGATGAGCAGTATAAGGAGGACATCACTACAGGTAACCGCCCAGGTGAGTAGTGACCACTAAATGCAGAGAACAGTCACACATTCTCCTCAGTCACCGGCTGTAACTATTCTGTGTGGAATATTATAAGCTCTGTGTCCTGTCAGTTTTCCAGCTATATAATCATTCAGCTTAAGTTCTAATATACAGCACAGTCCCAGCGGACAATATATCACTATCAGTCTCATGCTGCTGCATCTATAGTGACTGTCCTCATCTTAGGCTCCAGTGCACACGGAGCAAAAGTGGCAGAATTGTCCATTGGTGTGTTTCTTTGTTAACTCATTTCATTGAGAAGTAAAGTCAGAAATAATAAAGCATACAGTACAGAAAACATCTCACAGTAATGGTAACATGGCATATAGCATCAGTGGTACAAATCCCAGATATATGATGGTCAAACAACAACCAAGTTACAGTCACACAGTATAAATTGTCCAACAGTAATCTGCTCCTCACTCCAGCAGTGCAGGCCGGCACAATTTTTAAGGAAATCGACAGGGGTTGTGATCACAAACAGTTATGTAATCTGCTCACTTTTATTTATTTTGTATAATTATACAGTTACATCAGTGTTATACATACCGCCGAGCTGTGCTCCATGTTCCCTTTGTGATGATATTTGTATTTTTCTTTCTTTAAAAAGAGACCAAACACAGAAAGTCCCAGCGCTCACAGACATGGCTCGGTAATGGCTGACAGTGATGTTCAGCAAGAACTAAAATGCTGGAGAGCTTGTTACTAGAATTGAGAATTTTTCAATGCCTGAGTTATGACCTTTGACCATTATACTTAGTGTAGATGCAGGAAAGGCCTCCGACAAGACCTCATGGCCCTTTATTCCCACCACTATTCAGCGTAGAAGGTTTGGTTCTATATTCTCCCAATATATTATAGCTTATACACAAACTGACCGCAACTCCAGATTAATCATTTACAGTCTTAAAGCGACTCTGTTCCCACAATCTGTCCCCCCCCAAACCACTTGTACCTTGGGATAGCTGCTTTTAATCCAAGATCTGTCCTGTGGTCCGTTCGGCAGGTGATGCAGTTATTGTCCTAAAAAACAACTTAAACTTGCAGCCCTGTGTCAAACTGGCGTGGCCTAGAGTGTGTGTACCCAAGCCTTTCACCGCCTTTCTGCCCCTCCTCCCGCCCTCCTCATCATTAGGAATTCTCTGGGCAGTATTTTTCCTATTCATCACATGAGTGGGATCATTAAAGGAGAAGTCCGGCCAAAATTATTTTTTGATATGTTATTACTTATGGAAAGTTAGACAAATTTCTAATGTACATTAATTATGGGAAATGCACATATAGGATTATTTCCCTTAATGTAGTAGATCAGGAAGTGTTAGAATTCTCTCAGAACCAGTGACGTCACGACGAATGGTGTAATTCCTATGGAGTGTCTATTCCTATGGAGCGCACTATATATAGAAGTCTATGGGACTTTATTGTTTGTATGGATGTCTATGTAAACTAATGTAATGTAATGTAGTGTGATTTATTGAATAAACACATTTATGGAATACTTTGGGGAGCAAGTGTCCTTGCTCCCCAAAGTATTCCATAAATGTATTCAATCAGTACATTTGCAAGGCATCGAGCAGGGAGGGAGAGAGGGGCCTGTGCATCTACCTTCTCCCCAAAGTATTTTATAAATGTATTCATTCAATAAAGCACACTACATTACATTACATTAGTTTACATAGACATCAATAGAAACATCCCATAGACTTCTACATATACAGCGCCCCCTGCTGGACACTCACTTGGAATTACACCCTTTGTCGTGACGTCACTGTATCTGAGAGAATTCTAACACTCCATGATCTACTAAATCAAGGAAAATAGCAGTATATGAGCATTTCCCATAATTAATGTACATTAGAAATTTGTATAACTTTCCATAAGTAATAACATATTAAAAAATAATTTGGGCCGGACTTCTCCTTTAAGGCACCTGTGCAGTGTTCAGACAGGTGATGAATAGGAAAAATACTGCCCAGGGCATTTCTAATGATGAGGAGGGATGGAATGGCAGTGCAAGGCTTGGGTACACACACTCTAGGCCACGCCAATTTGACACGGGGCTGCAAGTTTAAGTTGTTTTTTTAGGACAATAACTGCATCACCTGGCACACGGACCCCAGGACAGATCTTGGATTAAAAGCAGCTATCTGAAGGTACAAGTGGTTTGGGGGGGTCAGATTGTGGGTACAGAATCGCTTTAAAGGACAACTCCGGCGCTGATTCACTTCCTGGTTTGTCTAAGGTGCCCCTCCCCCCCCCCCCCCCCCCAACACACACAAACGCTCTTCTCTCTCTTTTCAAGTTGTGATCTGCCCCCAGTAATGCCATGCTGGTTGGGGTCCAGCAGGTTATTGGTATGTAGGGGATCAATAGTCCTATTTTTTAACTACCATCTGTATGCTGATGACAGCCAGCTATACTCCTCTTCCCGTGACATTGTCTCCGTTCTCTCTAATACTGTGACCTCTCGATTTCTCAAACTTAAGCTCTTACACCAACATCTTCCATTATCAGAACCTCTCACTCCGGCCTCCAGGACTTCTCTCGTGCTGCACCAGTTCTCTGGAATTCATTACCCAAAGACCTCAGACTCATTTCCAACACCCACAGTGTCAGACATGTCCTGAAGACTCATCTCCTCAGGCTTATAACATTCCCTAATCTCGTCTTCCCTCTGCTATCCCCTCGCCTTCTACCCTATATCTCCTCTTGTTCCATGTATGTATTACCTGTACTCAGACATTGGCCGGGGACTGGCTCACCCAACACTTACAGACACTTTCTGACTCTGTATAATGGCTGGACCATCGGCAAATAAAGCCCCCCCCCCCCCAGTCCTCCCAGTCTGTAAGCTCTCGCCAGCAGGTCTCTCACTCCCTTTGTATCTTTATTTATATATTTTAATGATTTAATTCTACAATGTGTAAATGTAACCTCTGTATTGTGTGTGTATAAAAAAAAAGCTGCAGAATCTGTTGGCGCTATACAGATGAATATTATTATAATTATTATTATTATTTTTAGTTTGAGAAGAGTTTCTGTTACTTTTCCTACTAAGGACGTCATCTCCCCGGCTACTTTTCCTACTAAGGACGTCATCTCCCCGGCCTCCAGCTTCTAGATTCTTCTCCCTGACACTTCCTGTGGATGGGAACAGATCTGATCATTCTTATTATGTTACATAAAAAAGAGTAACTTTCCATGTCTGCAATATGTTTAAGCTTCTATTACTGGGAAATAAGAGAAATGGTGTTTTCTCCTTTGCAGATGATTCTACCAGGAGCTCAGGGGGACATCAGATCTCCTCAGAGGATCATATCACACAAGATACATATGAGGAGCCGTCCACTATCCCAGATACACCCTCAGCCCCTCACAGCAAAGATCTCTCATCTCATCCTGTTATACAAGTCCCATCTTCTGCTCCATCACAGCAAGCTGACATTTACAGAGAAGACGATGAACATCAAAGAGGAAATACAGGAAAGCCTCAGTTTTCACATTTACAACATGAAAAATATCTTACGGGGGAGAAGCCATTTTCATGTTCAGAATGTGGGAAATGTTATATTTGGAAATCAACTCTTGTTAAGCATCAGAAAACTCACACAGGGGAGAAGCCATTTTTATGTTTGGAATGTGGGAAGTGTTTTTATCAGAAATCATCTCTTGTTGTGCATCAGAGAACTCACACAGGGGAGAAACCTTTTCCATGTTCAGAATGTGGCAAATGTTATGCTGG
Source organism: Dendropsophus ebraccatus (assembly GCF_027789765.1). Taxonomy (NCBI): domain Eukaryota; kingdom Metazoa; phylum Chordata; class Amphibia; order Anura; family Hylidae; genus Dendropsophus; species Dendropsophus ebraccatus. The sequence continues at coordinate 190,954,275 of NC_091456.1, read as the reverse complement.
GAAAACAGGTCTTGTTATCCATCAAAGAACTCACACAGGGGAGAAGCCATATTCATGTTCGGAATGTGGGAAAGGTTTTATTGAGAAATCACGTCTTGTTATGCATCTGAGAACTCACAGAGGGGAGAAGCCATTTTCATGTTCGGAATGTGAGAGAGGTTTTAATCAGAAAAGAGACCTTGTTGCACATCAGAGAACTCACACCGGGGAGAAGCCATTTTTTTGTTCGGAATGTGGGAAATCTTTTACTCGTAATGAAAATTTTTTAAGACATCTGAGAACTCACACAGGGGAAAAGCCATTTTCATGTTCATAGTGTGGGAAATGTTTTAATTAAAAAAAACGAAAAGGGAGAAGCCATTATCTTGTTCACAATGACGTAAATAAATCTAAAGAATTTTAAATGATTATGAAGGAAAATCTGCATTTTATAGTAAAATAGTTCAGTGTATAGTATTAGTAACTGTACTCACTGCACTTACTGACAGCAGCTCCCTGTGTACCCCATAGAGCTATAATCAGGCTCCCCTCCTCCAGCCTGTGCCATCCTGCTCTGTGGTGATTCTGTCCATAAGATGGCCGTGCCCATGCCCCTCCCCCAGTGTCCTCCATAGACACATACAGGCTTTATGGGCCACAAATAACACATCTTGGACACTATAAGACACACAGAGGATGGAAGTAATAGAGAGGAGCAGCTGGAGGGGAAAGAGGATAGAAGTGAGAAGTGTTGTGTGCAGGAGATGGTGTCATACTACCTGCTGGACTTTTATTCCATTCATCATATCGGAACAGTGACGACAAACATAAGGGAACAGTCCTAAAGCCTGGATAAAAAAGAAAAATAATTCTATCAACATAAACTGCTCAAAAATACAGGGAACCCTCAGATAACCCCTCCTAGGTCTGAGGGAATGAAATCTTCTCAGTGATACTTTGTTCTGTACAACCCCAACAAACGTCCTGCCAATTATATCAAGTGCAACAATGTCCAAAACAACCAAAGAAATTGCACAAATAGATTAAAATATAACAAAAGTCTTTTATTTCAATAATCAATTCATAAAAACACATAAAAGAAAGATATGGGATAGAACACAGAGGTCATAACCCAGAGGGGGAGGAAGATATCAGTGTGGTATTAAAGGGGTACTCCGGCCCGAGGGTATTTTTAAGCTATGGCCAGGGAGGGGGTGGTTATAAAGGGCGACAATCACTTACCTCCTGTCAGGGCTGCAGCGGCGTCCTGTGCTCCGGGCCGTCGCCGCAACCTCCCTCTGTCCCAGGCAGCCGCCGGTGTCCGTGTGCAGGGAACCGGCGCTGCGGCTAGTTTGGCCCCCGGGGGCGCCTTACCTCACCCCGCTCCTGTCTCCGTCTGTCCCCGCCTGTCACAGGTTTAAAGGGCCAGTCCGCCTCCAATTGGTAGTTGCACATAATCACTCCCTATAAATCCCAGCATGCCCTGTCCCTCGTGTTGGAGCCTCCACATGCTTCCCATAGCGTTTTGGCCCAGCCCCCTGTTGTTCCTGTCCGCTGCCCTTGTCCCTTGTTTCTGTCTGTTGTCCTTGTCCGAGGTTCCTGTACATGGTCCCTGCCACCTGCGGTTACGCCTAAGACCACTGTCTGCACAGTCACCTGCCTACTGCCCCTGCTTCACCTTGCCCGCCGTCACTAGCAAACCAAACCAGGGCGTCGCCTGCCGCAGCAAGCCCATCCCGCCTTGCGGCGGGCTCTGGTGAAAACCAGCGGCCCCTTAGACTCCGCTCCCTGGTGTGGTTTATGCCATTGCTGGTGACGTTACAGAGGATCCACGACTCCCAGCGTTACACCTCCCCGGTTCCAGCGCCGGGTCCCGGGTTGCGCCACCCCGTACACCCGGGGACTCTGCTACGGCCGCTGAATGGCTGAGCTGCCTTGAGACGTCAGCTCACACCAGGAAGCGGCCACAGGACGGGTGTACGGGGTGGCACAATCCAGGACCCGACGCTGGAACCGGGGAGGTAAGTGATAGCTGCCGTCTATAACCACCCCCTCCCCGCCATAGCTTAAAAATACCCCCGGGCCGGAGTACCCCTTTAAATGCAAATAATATAGAGTAGTATACTGTGGTGGGTTTGAGCACACCACCACCATCTGGTGGTCACTACTTGTATGGCAACCTGAAGCACCCAAAATCAAGATATAATTTAAATAGTGCTGGGATTAATTACTAAATGAAATAGACTAATGGTGCATTTACACAGACAGATTTATCTGACAGATTTTTGAAGCCAAAACCAGGAACAGACTATAAACAGAGAACAGGTCATAAAGGAAAGACTGAGATTTCTCCTCTTTTCAAATCCATTCCTGGCTTTGGCTTCCAAAATCTGTCTGTGTAAACACACCATAAACTAGGGAGGGGAACTGTATGTAGCCCCTACACATGTGGGGAACCTACAGTCAGATTTAGTCAATCACAATATAATTTATAAGAGACCCCAAATTAGAATAACAAAATTAATTCATATACAGCCATACAAATGAACGCTATAAACCAACACTGAAATCCTAACCCCGCTGCCGATCCGGTAGGTGTGAACGCAGTGTAAACAGGATAACGTCCGTTTACTTAGTGCTTCGGTGTTAAAAATAGGTTTCTTCTTCAATAGCAACAATAGGTGTAGACAGGAGAGTAAGGAAGTGTTAGTCTGTGAACAGAAGAGCATGGAGTAGTGGAGCATCTTGAGGGCCTTGCCCAATGTAGTACTGTGCTCTGCCAGGGATAGCGTAGCTGGGTGTAATAGAGAAGAAGAGGAGAAGATACTCGTACTCACATTTACTGAACCGCCCAATGCTCTACAGTGTAGAGGTACCCGGCCTATGAGGGTAGTACGAGGTCCCAGGTCCCTGTGCTGGGTTGAGCAGACTCCTTGAAGCTTTCCAGGATAGCCGTGCGTTACGCAGTGGAATACATAGGCTAACTGCTGCTTTGTTCCACTGGGGTCAGTGCCTAGCTGGAGCCAGATCACTGTGTTCCTCACAGGACGTCCTTTGCCTCCTGAGGTCGAGTACTGCATGCTAGTGGTTGCTTGCTCTGAGAGAAGGAAAAAAAGTTTGAGTCTCTAGGTCCCTGACAAGGGTCCTAGCCGGAGCCAGGCCCTGCCCTTACTGCAGCAGGAACTGTGTCTTGTAGTCTTGCTCTGTCTGTTTAGACTGATTAGAAGGAACCACCCACCTGGAGTTAGACTCCCTTTTCTTTTCAAAAACTTTTTTTTATTGAAAATAGACATAGACGCATTTTTTTGCATTACTAACAACAGTATTATGATGGCCCGACAGGAGGCCGAAAAGAAAGAGAAGAAGTACAAAGTGCAAATTCAATAATGTTTTGGCAAAAGATCATAATTCCATTCTCCCCCAGGACTAGATATTTTGCAAGCGTCACAATAGTAGAAAGCAAGATAAGAAGTTTTTTTTCCCCAATATTCCAACTCAAATCCCCTTCCCAACCATCCCCCCCCTTCCTCTCTCGTCCATATGAAGCATTCCTTAACTAGTCCTTCTATCTGGTATCTGCTTCCTTACCACTCCGTACATCTGAAAATTTTCATAAGGTCCTCTATCTCTCCAGATGTGAGATGATATTTAGACTCCCTTTTCTTAGGCATCTTAGGCTTTCCTGTGATTGGTGGGGGCTGGGCGTGTGAGAGAAAAGGGATAGGATAGGGTAGAAAAAGGAGGGGAAGTAGTCTGTACCTACAATTGGACAAGATAATAAAGTGACAAAAAAACCATTAACTCAGTACTGTTCTGAGCTGTGCACAGAATAAGTTACTAAGAAAACACAGTGACACCCAGTGGGTAAAACACAGAATACACTTAGACCATCTCCGAATCTGTGACCCTGAGAGAGAACTTTACACAGGTGCATAGGAAACTTAGTAAAACACCTTGTGCTGGGGCACTATGCATACATACTGGTTTTGTCATATTCATACTGACCCACTTGAATAAAGGTAACATGCATGCGGGGGGGGGGGGGTAGTTTTATCTTTTTCCCATTTCCACAATAACAGCAGATAAATATACAACCCCTCCCACGAAAAATAAGTTGTCAGGAACCGAGCCGCGCACTCGGCCCCTGCTTCTGCCGAGGTGCACGGTTCGGTTGTGAGGGACGCCAACGGTGTACTTAGCAGCTGGACTGCTGTTTGTGTGCTGCAGTGTTTTTTTTTTACCTTAGTCCGTTCCTGGTTTTTGTTACATTCTTTGTTTGTCGTCTGTGATCCGGTCCGTGTTTTCCCTGCACTTTCCTTGCTGTGGCTTTATCACTAATTGTTTCTGCCTGTGTTCGTATTGACAGCTGACCTGGCCAGTCAGCTGTCAGCACCTAGTTTCCTGTCCACTATAAATCCCAGCCCCTGGTCTCAGTCCAGGGCCTGTGAAAGAGCTTTGTGCCTGGATCAAGTGTTTCTCTGTTTGCCACTGATATTTCTGACCTTGGATTTAGTACCCTGACTTTGCTTACTGCTTCTGATTTTGTACTTTAGCTGCCCGATTGTTGCTGACCTCAGTCTGCTGACTACTCTTTATTGTGTTTGTTTGTCTTGCCTTGTCCTGTGTTGCACTTATTCTAGTGTAAGGCTTTGTCGACCAGTTGTCCCTAGCTGTTAGAGCTTTAAGGCAAGTAGGCAGGGACAGCGGGGCAGGCGCAGCTCAGGGCTCACCTGTCCTTGTCTCCTGTCCTACCTGACATTTTCACAGGCCCCTTTTTTACCAGGTGAAGGCATGAGCACCGATAACTTGGTCGCAGACCGTCTGGAAGCTTTGACCACTCAGCTGGAGGGTGTTGCTGGATTGGTGGCATGTCTTGCTAGTCGGGTTGATGCTATAACTACTTCTGCTTCCCCCTTCTGCTGCGATGCCCCAGTCCTCAGCTGAAGCTCCAGTCCAAGTGGTAGAGCATAAAACCAAGATGCTCTTGCCCGACATGTTTCAGGGTGACACTGGTAGATTTGTATTCTATATTTCAGACATAATCCCTTTCTGTCCGACGCTGAGAAAGTGGCCCTTATGGTTTCGCTACTCCAGGGACCACCACTGGACTGGGCTCTATCTCTCCCTGCGGGGGCTCCCGAATGGAATTCAGTGGAAATATTTTTGCTGTCCCTGGGCCAAATCTATGACGATCCCAACCGGGCCGCAGTGGTAGAATCTCATCTTCTGTCCATCCAGGAGGGGAGCCGCTCTGCAGAAGAATATTGTGCAGAGTTCCGTCAATGGTGCATCCTGACTGGATGGCCAGATTCCCCACTTAGAACCCTTTTTCGACAGGGACTGACGCCATTAAGGTTGTGATTGTTAGCCATCCCACTCCAACCTCCCTCAGTGACTACATGACTCTTGCTGTTACTAATGTCCAAAATAACAGATTATACCAGCTCACTGTGTGTCTGTAGGATTAGCAGGGTGGGTCCCAGAAAGTGCAGAGCAGGTGGAGAAATAGTCCAGGCCTTTCACTGGGATAATGAATGCAAAAGAGGGAAGTCCACAGCTCCATGCAGTGAAAAAATCGTAGAAAACTTTATTCCATAAGCTTTAAAAATCCATACAATGATTAAAATAGCGCTGACGCGTTTCGGAAAAATAATTCCTCAATCATGGCAGTTACAACATGCTATTGCACAGACTTCAATACAAGAGTAAATGAACACCAAAATACAGAACACGCCCACATCTGGGCGGGACAATGCAGTCACATGTCAAGGGTAGATCATGTAGGCTATATGACATGTGTTATCCAACATAAATCACGTTGCATAGTCAAATACAAGCATGGACATAACAAATTCAAAGGGAATAGGCATGGCATGGCATAAAAAAATAAAATAAAATTTAAAAAAAATATTTGAGAAAAAAAAAATTACAAAAAAGGATAATGTGCTCAAAATATGTAAAAAAGATTATTTTTGGGAATCCTTCCAGCTGGAGCTCTGGTGCCTAGACGCAGTATCCAAAAAGCCTCCCTCTTTCTTAAAGGGGTATTCCCCCCAAAATTATTTTTGCATTAATACTTTGCTCACCCGTAGCTTTCCACCTTTCCAATATAAATTTATTACGGATTCTGCACAGTTTTGCTGTTATCTAGGTGCCCCCACCCCACGGATTGCATAGAATCATCAGCTCTCAGTCCACTCCGACACGCTCCCTGCTCCTGGCCCCCACCCTCCGAGACGGCATCACGTGTCCTCCTTCTCTTCAATGGGCCGGGTTAGCGCTTCTAACCCAGCACACTGAAGAGAGGGAGGGCACTGAGACAGTGACAGCTGTTGCTGCTGAGCACTGTCACCCTCTCTGACAGCAGATTGTACCCAGCCCCAAGCTCACCCCACTGTGTGCCCCCCCATCCCTCCCTCAGTAGAGGCCGTGGTGGCGTTCGCCCGCTGCTCACCCCGGTGCTCCTGTGCACCTGCAGCTGTGTCCGCCCACCCGCCCGCCACCCGCTCGCCGGGAGCTCCTGTGTGTGATCTCCCGGTGGCCGCCCACCCCCTGCTCACCGCTCACCCCGGAGCTCCTGCAGCAGCGGCGCCCACCGCTCCTGTGCACCTGTGCTCGCCCGCCCCCCACTCACCCCCAGGAGCTCCTGTGAGTGATCTCCCGGTGGCAGCCCGCTCAGAGCTCACCCGGCCCCGCAGCCGCCACCCGCCCGGTGAGTGCGCCCCCCCCCCCAGAACGCTCGCCCCCCCCCCGCAAGCTCGCGGTCCCCCCCCCAGTAGAGCGCCGGGCCACCCGACATCCGCACCCCCTTGCAACTCACCCATCCCTCTCAGCTCTGCTACATTGTGGGGGAGAACGACCCCAGAGCTGGGGGAGGAGAGGCAGCTGGAGGAGTATGCGTGTGGGGGTCTGGCAGCTGCCGTGGAGAGGATAGGAGTAGTGATGCTGCTGCGGCTTGACCCTGAGGCAGGCAGCTCTGGGAACAAGATGGCGCCTTTCCGCCTAAAGGGGGAAGACGGGGAGGCCCTGTGGCCGGCAGACCGTCCAAGACTCACCCGACCCGTTGGGTATACCGATGCCTCAGGGGAGATGCCTGGAGAGGAGGCTGGCGGCTGCGGTCCTGTCCGCACTGGCAGTCGGGGTATTCTGGAGCTGGATCCCCTGGCTCTGCTCCACACTCGTGGGCAAGATGGCGCCCGTCTCCCTTTCCCCCTCTGACCTGAGCGCGTCTGCGGGCCCCCTATCGTCTTTTTTAGGGAGGTGAGAGCGGGGGACGGTCCAGGCTGCGAGACTGGCTGGGCAAGAGGCTGTAGCTGGGCGGATGTAGCCGATACCTCCTCCGGGTGTGTGGGCCAGGAGCAATGGCCGCCGCTGGGCCCTGAGACAAGGAACCGATCTAGCGTCTGCAAACGGCTCTTCCTGCAGACCTCTGACTCGGCGTGCTGCTGCTGGTCCGTGAGGGTCTACCCCATGTGTGATGGGACTCAGTTGGGGTGCTGGGAAGGCTAATTTTAATGCTGCATGAACGGAGCTCCAGCACCTCATGTCTGCTCACATGGCTGGCTCGCTCCGCCCCCCGACTTATACCTTTTTAACAAGGAGGACTTAAACAAGTTGATTAGATCTGTGAAATTGGCGGTCGAATCTGAAACCACTTCCCAGAAGAGGTCTAAAAGGGAGTCGCTTTACTATTTTCCTGCTGTTGAAAATAGAGTATTTCCCAGCCATCCTTTGCTTAAAAGTCTTCTCCAACTTGATTGGAAAAAAACAGATAAGCGAGTAGACCCTGGAGCGAGATTCAAATATATCTATAGATTGGACCCCTCAGAAACTGAATCTTGGGAGCTTCCTACTAAAATTGACTTGGCGGTGGCTAAGCTGTCAAAGAATGCCGTGTATCCTTCGGACGAGGCTACATTGCTAAAAGACCCCATGGAAAAGAAAGCGGATTCGCTTGCTAAGAAAGCTTACTCATCAGCATCATACTCAGCTAAAGCTTCACTAGCAGCTGTTCCAGTGGCTAGAGCTCTGCGCACCTGGCTGAGCCAACTCACCAGAGATCTAGAGGATAGTGTACACAGGGAAGAAATCCTGAGCTATGAAACGAGCATCCGAGTTCTTATGCGATTGTCCTCTGGATATCCTTCGTCTGTCTTCACGTAGCCTTACGTTGACCAATTCCATCCGCAGGTCCTTATGGATAAAACAATGGTCAGGGGATCTTTCTTCAAAAGCAATTTCTGCTCATTGCCGTTCAGCCCAGAGAGTTTGTTTGGTACAAAACTTCACACTATCCTAAACGACATTAACGGGGGAAAGGGCCCTGTGTTCCCTTCTACTTTCAAGAAGCAAGATTCTAGGCCGTTCCACAAAAGGCGAAGCTCCCCCAAGTTTAAAAGGAATTACAAGCCATTTCGTTTTTCGTGTCCAAAAACAAGGCAGAGATTCCACGAATTACTCCAAAAAAGTGAAGTTGCAGTCCAAAAAATCAGACCAATGACGCCAGGCCTCCAGTCCCTCCGGTGGGTGCAAGGCTTCAACAATTTTCTCCCGTCTGGCAAGAATCCACAGAAGACAAATGGGTCCAGAGTGTAGTTTCTTCTGGCTACACCCTAGAATTCAAAACCGCTCCTCGTCAAAAATTTAATCTAAATACTGCATCCGATCCTCATCTTCTTTCACTGGTTCAGGAATTTGTGACAAAAGGTTCTCTAGAAGAAGTTCCGTTCAGCCAAAGACACCAAGGGGTCTATTCCAGGCTCTTCACTGTTCCGAAATCAAACGGAAAGTTCTGCCTTGTCATAGACTTGACATATCTCAACAAACATCTGCTGGTGAAACATTTCAAGATGGAAAATATCAAATCAGTGGTGGCTTGTCTTCAACCAAACGACTTCCTAGCTCTTATAGACCTCACGGATGCCTACCTTCATGTACCGGTACTACCAGCGCATAGAAAGTTCCTAAGGGTGGCTCTTCAAGTTCATTAAAGTCAATGGCATCTGCAGTTTACTTGTCTACCCTTCGGCCTGTCTTCCGCGCCGAGGGTATTTACCAAGGTGGCATTGTTTTTGACAGCCTCACTTCGCCTCAAGGGGATATCCGTCATACCATACTTGGACGACTGGCTCATAAAAGCAGATTGCAACGCTCTTCTCCAAGTTCATCTAGCAACAACTCTCAAATTCCTTCAAGATCATGGGTTCCTGATCAATTGGGAAAAATCCCGGCTTATCCCTTCTCAATCGGTCCAATACCTCGGATTTGTTGTAGACTCCCGCCAGATGTCCTTGACGCTATCCACCGAGAGAGCTTCGAAGATTCGGGCAGAGGTCAAGTACCTAATAGACCATCCCAGAACTTCGATAAGGCGAGGAATGAGGACTTTGGGTTGCCTAACGTCGGCCATAGATGCCGTGAAATGGGCTAGTTTCCACACAAGAGAACTCCAGGACAACATTCTATCAGTCTGGAACCGGACATCATACACTCTAGACAACCAACTGTTCATCTCCAATCAAACGAGACAAGATCTTCGCTGGTGGCTACATCCAGACCGTCTTCTGGCTGGTGTATCTCTTCTTCCTCAGAAAAGGATAACACTCATAACGGATGCCTCCTCTTGGGCTTGGGGTGCGCATGTAGAGAACAGCTGGGTCCAGCGGCCTTGGTCCCCCCAGAAGAAGGTGATGTCCTCGAATTGGAGGGAGCTCCGGGCAGTCAGACTAGCCTTGATACACTTCCATCCGCTTCTTCTTCACAGAGAAGTTCTAGTCCAGAGCGACAACATGGCAACAGTTTTCTACAAAAGAAAACAAGGAGGCACAAGATCGGCCACACTGATGTCGGAGTGCAGGCAACTTTTGCACTGGACAGAGAAGAATCTGGCAGGCATCTCGGCAGTACACGTCAGAGGTCATCTGAATGTGAAGGCGGATATGTTGAGCAGACATGCCCTGCTTCCAGGGGAATGGAGCCTCAATCCCAAAGTGTTCTCCCAGATCACTCAGAAGTTCGGGTATCCAGAGATAGATGTCTTCACCACAAGCTTGAACGCAAAACGCGAAAAGTTTTGTTCGCTGTCGAGACACAATCCGTGGGCCCTGGACGGGATGTCCATATGTTGGAGCATAATATTCGTATATGCCTATCCTCCCATCCCTCTGATTCAGAGAGTATTGGAGAAAGTGAAACACAAGAAAGTCAAAGCATTACTGATCATTCCACTCTGGCCTCGCAGGGCCTGGTTCGCGCTCGTGTGGGTTCTATCGAGAGGGAAGGTTCTGGAGACTACCACTTCAACCAGATCTCCTGTCTTAGAGGGGAATGCTCCATCCGGATCTGAAACGCTTGCAATTAACAGCTTGGTTGATGAATTGAGTCGGCTGCGCCATGAAGGTTTTTCAGAAGAAGTTATTGCTACCCTCTCTAAGGCAAGGAAGCCTAATACATTAAAGACCTATGATAGCGTGTGGAAAATCTTCACATCCAAGCTGGACACTCCCTCTGTCGTCTCCCTACCATCAATTCTCCATTTTCTGCAGGAGGGATTGAAAAAAGGTTTGAAGTTAAATACCCTCAAACTCCAATTCTCTGCAATTAATGCTCACCTGAATGGGAAGTTTTCCAACAATCCACTTGTACGTACATTTTTTAAAGCTGCAAAGAATATAGCACCACCAGTACGCCGTCCTATACCATCTTGGGATCTTACAGTGGTCTTGAAGCATCTAGTGAATGCCCCATTTGAGGAAGCAGATATTAACCCCTTAAGGTAAGAGGCCCAATCAGATGACAGCATGTGCCAGCGGGCGCAGCGGGACAGATTAGCGCAGTGCTTCCCAACCTTTTCCACCTCGGGGCGCCCCTACTAAATGATGTTCTACAAAATAAGAAAACCGTCATACAGTGACTCACCGGTGACGTCTTCTTTGATCTGAGGCGTCACTTTCCCTTTTCCTCTCCATCCGGCCCAGTCCTCCATGATGATTCCTTCCAGATACATTTCATCCCCTTAGAACCTGCGAGACAAACAATTTAGGCTCCGCACATTTCTAGCAACTTCCTTACCTTCCTCCCTCCTGTAGGCTCCCATAGTAACTGCACTGTTTGGTGTAATGTACGGCCATTATTTCAATATAACAGCCTTTGTTTTAAAATAACAGCAAATATTTGCCATTATATGGCGGCCATCCACTCAATTTCACCATTGTGTGAACAGATCCTTTCTGTGTTTTTAATCCACTCCTGGTTTTGGTTGCAATATGAGGACCACAATACTGACTGAAATATACGTAGTGTGAACCCAGCCTAGAGCTGTATATGTGTAATGTACATGTAGCTGAGCTGTATATGTGTAATGTACATGTAGCTGAGCTGTATGTGTGTAATGTACATGTAGCTGAGCTGTATGTGTGTAATGTACATGTAGCTGAGCTGTATGTGTGTAATGTACATGTAGCTGAGCTGTATATATGTGTAATGTACATGTAGCTGAGCTGTATATATGTGTAATGTACATGTAGCTGAGCTGTATATGTGTAATGTACATGTAGCTGAGCTGTATATGTGTAATGTACATGTAGCTGAGCTGTATATGTGTGTAATGTACATGTAGCAGAGCTGTATATGTGTAATGTACATGTAGCTGAGCTGTATGTGTGTAATGTACATGTAGCTGAGCTGTATGTGTGTAATGTACATGTAGCTGAGCTGTATATGTGTAATGTACATGTAGCTGAGCTGTATAAGTGTAATGTGCATGTAGCTGAGCTGTATATGTGTGTAATGTACATGTAGCTGAGCTGTATATGTGTAATGTACATGTAGCTGAGCTGTATATGTGTAATGTACATGTAGCTGAGCTGTATATATGTGTAATGTACATGTAGCTGAGCTGTATATATGTGTAATGTACATGTAGCAGAGCTGTATATGTGTAATGTACATGTAGCTGAGCTGTATATGTGTAATGTACATGTAGCTGAGCTGTATATGTGTGTAATGTACATGTAGCTGAGCTGTATATGTGTAATGTACATGTAGCTGAGCTGTATGTGTGTAATGTACATGTAGCTGAGCTGTATGTGTGTAATGTACATGTAGCTGAGCTGTATATGTGTAATGTACATGTAGCTGAGCTGTATGTGTGTAATGTACATGTAGCTGAGCTGTATATGTGTAATGTACATGTAGCTGAGCTGTATGTCTGTAATGTACATGTAGCTGAGCTGTATATGTGTAATGTACATGTAGCTGAGCTGTATGTGTGTAATGTACATGTAGCTGAGCTGTATGTGTGTAATGTACATGTAGCTGAGCTGTATGTGTACACAGTAGAGCTGTATGTGTGTAATGTACATGTAGCTGAGCTGTATGTGTGTAATGTACATGTAGCTGAGCTGTATATGTGTAATGTACATGTAGTTGAGCTGTATGTGTGTAATGTACATGTAGCTGAGCTGTATATGTTTGTAAGGTACATGTAGCTGACCTGTGTATGTGTGTAATGTACATGTAGCTGAGCTGTATATGTGTGTAATGTACATGTAGCTGAGCTGTATGTGTGTAATGTACATGTAGCTGAGCTGTATGTGTACACAGTAGAGCTGTATGTGTGTAATGTACATGTAGCTGAGCTGTATATGTGTAATGTACATGTAGCTGAGCTGTATGTGTGTAATGTACATGTAGCTGAGCTGTATGTGTGTAATGTACATGTAGCTGAGCTGTATGTGTGTAATGTACATGTAGCTGAGCTGTATATGTGTGTAATGTATATGTAGCTGAGCTGTATATGTGTGTAATGTACATGTAGCTGAGCTGTATATGTGTAATGTACATGTAGCTGAGCTGTATGTGTGTGTAATGTACATGTAGCTGAGCTGTATATATGTAATGTACATGTAGCTGAGCTGTATATGTGTAATGTACATGTAGCTGAGCTGTATATGTGTAATGTACATGTAGCTGAGCTGTATATGTTAATAAGGCAAGGTGATGTGATGTAACCTGCTTACACCGTACCTGTGGGACTACACCTATATATACAGGTCTCTGAATTAGAAGATGATCTGTGTGTGACAGGAAGATGGTCTGGAAGAAAGAAAGGAATGGGGACTCTCACTCACAATTATATTTTCTAGGAACTCTGACGCATATATTAAGTTTGCAATACTTGAATACACTGCGCATGAGTAACATTGTAACATATATCATTGTCTGAAAACACAGGCTTTGTTATGTCTGAATTAGCTGTTGAACTTGTTATCACTTCTAGTCCGGTGGCCATTTTATCTCCTGGCATTCCTACCCTTCCCCCTGTGCCCATACTAATTAGTGTCATTGAGGGGGCTGGTACAGGACTCTCCGATAGAGATTTTTTTTTTAGTATTAACAATTTTGTGATGATTCTAACAAACTAGTATAATACACTAAACCAAGCTTGGGCCCAATCATGACCTTATATTGTTTTATCCCTAGTAAAGCCAAACCCATATCCATGGCTAGGTAACTATGCCGCCTCCAGTGTGCCCCCCCCCCCCCCCAATATTACTGCTGCACCTCTGTTGCCTCTTTATGTGGATTCAAATGAGGAATAGAGGTAAATGGAAATGGGAGTAGCCCATTTTGATTTAAAAAAAAATTCTAAAACACTGCACAAACTTTATATTTTTGATGACTAAAGATGTTTATTGTGTTTTTGTTACTATTGTGTTTGATATTTCAAATCTGAAAGATGAAAATGTAATTAAAAGCTCAAATATTAATAAAAGTTTAAAAGTTTTCATTGTAGATAATCCCAGATTTTACAAAGATGGATGACACAAGACACAAGGATATACGGTTACCACGCAGCACCCTGTCTGAGGTGTGAGGACAATCACTGAAACATGTAAGATGGTTGGAGGTAACTGTGCAGATGTCTATATGAAGCCCACCATTATGGGTTAATGGGCAAATTAGAGATTTTGTTGGGTCCCTGGGTAAACCAATGAGTTAAAACTTTTCAAAGAAGAAGAAGAGCTGCCATAGAGGGCGGCTGACGCAACGTTCAGGTTCACACAGTCATCTCCAGAGATGGATGATGGACGAAGCTGCCGATGCTGTAGTTTTTGTGCTCTTCCGAAGGTTACCGTACATAGGGTACAAGAGAATGGGGAGATGTTTCCGGTCTCTTCCTGAGGTAACCGTACATAGTGTACAAGGGAATGGGGAGATGTTTCCGGTCTCTTCCTGAGGTAACTGTACATAGTATACAAGGGAATGGGGAGATGTTTCCGGTCTCTTCCTGAGGTAACCGTACATAGTGTACAAGGGAATGAGGAGATGTTTCCAGTCTCTTCCTGAGGTAACCGTACATAGTGTACAGGGGAATGGGGAGATGTTTCCAGTCTCTTCCTGAGGTAACTGTACATAGTGTACAAGGGAATGAGGAGATGTTTCCAGTCTCCTCCTGAGGTAATCGTACATAGTGTACAGGTGGATGGGGAGATGTTTCCGGTCTCTTCCTGAGGTAACTGTACATAGTGTACAAGGGAATGGGGAGATGTTTCCGGTCTCTTCCTCAGGTAATCGTACATAGTGTACAAGGGAATGGGGAGATGTTTCCGGTCTCTTCCAAGGTAACTGTACATAGTGTACAGGTGGATGGGGAGATGTTTCCAGTCTCTTCCTGAGGTACCTTTACATAGTGTACAAGGGAATGAGGAGATGTTTCCAGTCTCTTCCTGAGGTAATCGTACATAGTGTACAGATGGATGGGGAGATGTGGATCTGTTTGTTTTTAAGTCTTTTCCATAGATGAGCAGTGACAAGCTGAGAGACCAGCAGATGGAGAAGAGGTACAGAGTGTGCTGGCTGCATTGTATCTCGCTGTGAGTTATTAGAAAAACCAATCCTCAAAGGTACTTGCCCAAATGGATATATTTTTAATATCATCGGCAATGCCAACGTGGTCTGGTGAGAGGTGCACTATATGAACTTTTCTTCCTTTCTATATCAGTCATTTTTAAGAGACCTTCTAATTCAGGGGCTACACTGAGCTGTAGCCCATAACGATAAAAAGACAGTATTGAAGTAATTATACATATCCATATATATCTAATATTTGCTCAGATTTCATGATCAATTGTTTTTATCCCATTTATTATACCATTAGGGCCCTATGGTAATTGTTTATGTATTTTTATTGTGTTGATTTGATTGTGTTAATTTTATTACATTGTGTTTTTTCTTAATTAATATTAAAAATATATCCATTTGGGCAAGTACCTTTGAGGATTGGTCATATCTATATTTTTCTATCTCGCATTTTTCCACCCATGGTACTGGGTTGACCATTGACCTCAGGTTTAGCACAGTATAGTGAGCTCCACTATCTTCTTCTTTTTTCTTATTAGAAAAACCAGCAGAAGGAAGCCATGTGTAATGTAATGTAGTATATTCACATTGGGCGGCCCAGGGGTCAACAAATATAGCAAAGAGGTTTGTGTAGAATTGTATTATCTACACCTGTCATAACCTACTTTAAGTAACACCGTAAAGTGCCTGTCTGCATAGTCTGTGACCATCCTGCCTGTTTCAGGGAATGTAAGTGGACCTTGTCTGTATTGATGTCTTCTTTACAGGCCAGCCAAAGCTATGGGAGAGAACAAAGCCAATGTCTGAGGTGATACTAGTGGCCTTAAAATAAGAATAACTGAGGCCAAGAGTCCAAGTGGCTGTAAAGAGGCCTGTCAGTCAAAAGACAGGTTTAAGAATTCATATCAATGTTACTAAACGTGAGAAAAAGGATCATGTGATATATGATTTTCATAAAAAGACTTTGAAACCTTAGATGATGTATAGTATGTACTTTGTTTTTATTTCTATGGTGGTTATTTTATGTATAATATGTGATGATCTCAGTGAAACAAGAGACAATCCAAATATTATATCGGTAATAAGCGCCCAGTTACTTCATATTATTGGTATATAGTAACATAGTAAATAAGGTTGAAAGAAGACAAGAGTCCATCAGGTTCAACCTAGGGAAATCCTACTGTGATCCAGGGGAAGGCAAAAACCCCTATGAGGCAGACGACAATTGCCCCATCACATGGAGAAAACTCCTTCCTGACTCCAATGGCAACCAGAATAATCCCTGGATCAACGTATCACCGGAAATCTAATGCCCATAACTTATAATATTATATTGTTCAAGAAAAGCATCAAGTCATCCCTTAAACTTCTTTAATGAATCGGCCATGACAACATCATGTGGCAGAGAGTTCCACAGCCTTACCGCTCGTACCGTAAAGAACCCGCGTCGATGCTGATGATGAAATCTTCTTTCCTCAAGAATTGTATATGTATTACGGTATATGATTATTTACAGGAAGAGATGTGACCAGTCATTAGACCTGTGTGATCTAATCATAAAGACGTTTTCTAGGTACAAAATGAAGTAAAAAGAGGTGGAAATTCTGAGAATCCTGTACTGAAGATTGTGAATTCACTAATTGGTTATTATAAGTGAATCTAGTGGTTACATAGTAGGTCACATTGTAGAGATGTTATTGCATTTATCTGTTGTGCTGTTTTTGGTTTATGTGTCAATCAATTTTTTACTTTTGCTATGAGATAAGA
Organism: Dendropsophus ebraccatus; assembly: GCF_027789765.1. Classification (NCBI taxonomy): domain Eukaryota; kingdom Metazoa; phylum Chordata; class Amphibia; order Anura; family Hylidae; genus Dendropsophus; species Dendropsophus ebraccatus. The sequence continues at coordinate 190,937,667 of NC_091456.1, read as the reverse complement.
TTTGCTCACATCTAAACTTTTCCTTTTCAGAAACTTTTTAGACCTGCTAGTTGTTGTGACTTTCCAATACCCACATGATGCCGCAGTGGTAGAGTCCTTGTGATAGAGTCACGTCTGTTATATGCAGTAGATAGCTTATTGTCTGATCACTCAGTTTCACAGGGAGACGTAGGAGAGTGGCAGGAGACTAGGTTAGGTACTAGAAGGAGGATGTCCTACCTCTAAGGCCAGTCCTACAGTAAAGGGACCTAGAGCAGGTGACTACATCTGTAGTCAGGATTAGGGACAGGAGTGATGAGACAATAAGGTTTGGTTAGTTAGATATTTATCAGGTGATTGGACGGATATGCTGCCACTATGTAAATGCAACTAAGAATTGTATTTGTATCAGCACCAGCGGCAGCTAATGATTATTGATTATTATTGTCATAATTATACTGTAATTCTACATCTGATCCCACTACCAAACCTACCTGCCATTCCATGTAAATCCAGGCCCGGCAACAATAAATAACTCAGCAGCATAACATTGTTGAGCAACAGATCCATCCTGGACTTACCATCTCACACTGCGTAGCAACCTAGGTGAGATGTACACCCTCGAACACTTCTCCAGTGACATGTCTACATATCCCCCCACTTTTTTTTCAGACCGGAGGGCTGAGCGTTTTGTCCCCAGAGACAGTGTACCCTTGATAGGGCGTCAGCATTTGCCTGTAACTTTCCTGGCCTGTGTTCTACAGTAACATTAAAGTTTTGTAGGGACAGAAACCATCTAGTCACCCTCGCATTTTTCTCTTTGTTTAGCTTCATCCATGTTAGGGGGGCATGGTCTGTCACTAACTTGAATCTCCTGCCTAGTAAGTAATACCTCAGGGACTCTAGGGCCCACTTCACTGCCAGACACTCTCGCTCCACAATGGCGTAGTTTTTCTCGGCCGGGGATAGCTTCCTACTCAAGTACATCACCGGGTGCTCCTCGCCATTCACGACCTGTGAGAGAACGGCATCTAACCCTGTGTTAGAGGCATCTGTCTGGACCAGAAATTCTTGCCTAAAGTCAGGGGTAACTAGCACAGGTTGTTGGCACAAGGCAGACTTGAGGCTTTGAAAAGCCTTCTCGGCCTCGAGTCCATGTCACCATTGCTGACTTACCTCCCTTTGTCAGGTCAGTTAGCGGGGCTGCAACTGAGGCAAAGTTTGACACAAACCTATGGTAATAGCCCGTAATACCCAGGAAAGCTCTGACCTGTTTCTTTGTCAAGGGTCTAGGCCAATTCTGTATTGCCTCAATTTTTTTATAGCTGTGGTTTAATTAACCCTCTCCCAATAATGTAGCCCAAGTATTTGGCCTCTACTAAGGCTAATGCACACTTCTCTGCATTTATGGTTAATCCCGCATCACTTATGGCATCTAACACCGCCTGGACCTTACAGAGGTGACTTTCCCCAATCAGGGCTAAAAATGACCACATCATCGAGGTAGGCAGCGGAGTAATCACTATGTGGTCGCAGAATCAAGTCCATCAACCTCTGAAAAGTGGCAGGGGTTCCATGTAACCCGAATGGCATCACTACATACTGGAAGAGCCCATCAGGGGTGGAGAATGCCGTCTTCTCTTTAGCCTCACGAGTAAGTGGGATCTGCCTGTAGCCCTTTGTGAGATCAAGGGTAGTTATGTACCTGGCATTACCCATCCTTTCAATCAACTCATCTACCCTGGGCATGGGGTACGCATCGAACTTGGAGATCTCATTTAACTTTCTGAAATCATTACAGAACCTCCAAGTTCCATTGGGCTTTGGGATTAGCACAATCGGGCTGGACCACTCGCTCTGGGACACCTCAATGACTCCTAGGTCAAGCATACGTTTTACCTCGGCTGATACCGCCTCCCTACGTGCTTCTGGTTCTGCTTCTTGAGGTTTACTCTGCTTCTAAGCTCAGTTTCAATGTGATGATGAATAAGATGTGTACACACTGGAAGGTCAGAAAACTTGTCTTTGTTTTTCTGCAAAAACTCCTTAGTCTCCTGCTTCTGTGACACTGATAGAGTATCGTCAATCTTGACCGGAGGGGTTGGTTGTGACAAATTATTACAGTGTTTGTCGCCACCAAGGATTCCGTCTTTCCAGGGTTTGATCAAGTTTATGTGATAAACTTGGAAAGGCTTCCTTCTACCTGGTTGGTGTACCTTGTAGTTTACCTCACTGATCTTTTCTACAATTTCATAGGGACCCTGCCACTTCGCCAGGAATTTACTTTCTACAGTGGGAACTAGTATGAGGACCTGGTCACCTGGGTTGAACGTTCTGATTCTTGCAGAATGATTGCAAATTCTACTTTGGCCCTCTTGCGCCCTCTGGAGGTGTTCTTTTACTAGGGGCATTACAGTGGCTATACGGTCCTGCATTTGTGCTACATCCTCTATAACACTCTTGTATGGGGTGGACTCACTTTCCCATGTCTCTTTTGCAATATCCAACAAACCCCTAGGGTGACGACCATAGACCAACTTGAAAGGAGAGAACCCTGTGGACGCTTGGGGCACTTCCCTAATAGCAAACATCAGGTAAGGTAGTAAGTGACTCCAATCACGACCATCTTTTTCCACCACTTTCTTTAAAGGGGTTATCCAATTGTCTCCAGTTCAGGTGTGGTTTGCAATTAAGCTCCATTTACTTCAATAAAACTGAGTTTCAAAACCTGCACCCAAACTGGAGACAACAGTAGGGGGAAAGTGGCCATGTTTTTGTAGCGCTGGATAACCCCTTTAACATATGTTTCAGGGTTTTATTAAACCTCTCCACTAATCCATCTGTCTGGGGATGATATACAGAGGTACGTAGGTGTGAGATTTTAAACAGTTTGCATAGATCCTTCCATCATCTTTGACCTAAACGGGGTACCCTGGTTGGTTAAGATTTCTTTGGGAATCCCCACCCTGGAAAACATATAAAACAACTCACGTGCAATTGTTTTAGATGCAGTGTCTCTTAAGGGCACAGCCTCAGGATAGCGGGTCGCATAATCTAAGACAACCAAAATGTACTGGTGTCTCCTTGCCGACTTTACAATGGAACCCACCAAGTCCATTGCAATGCGGTCAAAAGCTACCTCTATGATGGGGAGCGAAACCAAAGGACTGCGGAAATGTGACACTGGGGCGCTAAGCTGACATGTGGGGCAGGACTCGCAGTATTCTTTAAGGTCATCATAAATCGCAGACCAATAAAACCTCTGGAGGACTCTCTCCTGCGTTTTGTCAGTCCCCAAGGACATGATTATGGGCCATGTCCAATACCTGACGCCGGTACGGCTTAGGAACCAGAAGCTATTTCACAACCTCGTCATTAATCTTAGTGACTCTATAGTAGAGATTGTTAGTCACAGAAAAATGTGGACATCTTTTCTCAGCTTCTGGTTCCTGAGGTACCCCATTCATAACAGCAACCTGCTCTCTCGCATTTCTGAGAGTGGGGTCCTGTAATTGTGCAGTACCAAAATTATCCCTAGACACCTCTAAGTCTGGAACATTCTGCGCAGTGGGAGGAGCCTCTTCCTCACCAGCCAGGGCCTGCAAAGGAAAAGCATCATTTTCATCCTGTACATTTTTATTATTTACCGTGGGTAATGCATTAGACCGAAGGGTATCCTCACTCCTTTCAGGGAATTTTCTTTTCCCCCATAGAGCCCAGAACAATGGAAAATCACGCCCCAATGTCACATTATGCATGAGGTTTTTAACCACACCCACTTCATATTGTACAGCGCCTAGTTCAGTCCCGACATTAGCCAGTACTATAGGGTAAACCTTTGTATCACCATGTATGCATACCACGCTCATATGTCTTTCTGACATAAAGTCCCCAGTCACCAGGCTGGCATGCACCAAGGTGACAAGGCTTCCTGAGTCCAGCAACGCCTTAACAGGGAAGTCATTGACAGTAATGTTGCAGACTTGCGGTTCAGTCTCTAGTCCAGGGACTGCAACAAATGCGAAGGGTCCGCATATAGCGACTGACGCCGGCTAGCGTCACACTCCATGGGCTCATTGGTAAGAGGGCAATGGGCAGACATGTCCCGTCTCATGGCATCTCCAGCACTGGATAGGGCCTGATCTCCTTGGAAGGGAGACCTTTTTTGGGCCACGTAGCCACCCGAGACCATCACCAGTCTTTTGCCGCTGAGACACCTCCTGAGCGCTCTTCCCTCTATCAGCACCCCTCCACACTCCCCCAATAGATGGAAGTCTCTTACCAGCTGACAGCACAGATCTGGCACTCCGGGGAGGTGAAGGTGCTGCAGGAACATCACAGAGGTAGTCCTTAGTCGCCTGGAACCTCTCCACAAGGTTGACAAGTTCGTCGGCACTCTTAGGGTCGCCTTGTCCCACCAAGCATTGCAGATCGGCAGGAAGTGCGCGGAGGTAGCGATCCATCACGACCCTCTCTAGGATCTGTGCAGGAGTGGAGGTGTCTGGCTCCAGCCACTTTCTTGCCAAATGAACCAGACTGTAGCTCCAGTTGCGGACTCTCCGGGCACGGACAGCAGCAGTAACTCCTAGTCGGGCAAGTATCTCTGCTCTTAGCCGAGGCTAGTCCTTGACCTCTTGCTCACTAAGGTCATAGTAGGCCTTTTGAGGTTCGTCTGTTAAATAGGGAGCAATGACTTCTGCCCACTCAGTGGATGGTAACTTCTCTCGCTCAGCCACATGCTCAAAGACCGTTAAGTAGGCCTCAACATCGTCATCAGCAGTCATCTTTTGCAGTGCACGCTGTACAGCTCTTCTCACAGACAAAGTCTCTGGAGCAGCTACGGCCGCTGGCTGGGGATTAGCACCTGCAGGCGCCTCTTGCTTTGCTATCAGGTGCTCAATAAGTTTCTTTTGTTGAGCCATTGCTTGCTGATGTGCAGCCATCGCCTGTTCATGGCACAGGTTAGCGTCTTTTAGAGCCTGTTGCTGTTGCAGACTCACTTGCATTAACTGCTTCATCATCTCCTCCATGTTGCTTGTCTGTTTTTGGAGTGAAGCAGCAGCCTTCACCCAGGACATAAGCAGCTGTAGCCAAGTTGATGCACACCGTTGCCCCTAGCAACCGATTTGCCGGCTCCGCAGCACCAATTGTAGGGATCTTCCCGGGGGATGGTGTGTTTGGACACAGTTCACAGCAGACTTGGACTTATAAAATAACAGCTTAGCGTTTATTTGCAGCATAAACCGCCCAGCAAACAGAAATACAGCAGCACCGTGCTTTTAAGAACCAAAACAAACAAAAAGGTCTTGCCCGTCTGGGCGCTTACTAACACATTTCTCACGTATCTGATAACGTGGCGTCTTTCGTCTGGATATTGCAGGGTGTATACTAGCTCCAGCAGCGGCAGCATTCTCAGCTTCCACCAAACACACACAGGCTGATCACTCCTGGCGGAGAGCAACCACCTGCAGCTCTGCACAACAGCCACACTGCAGGGAGCTGGTGAAGGCTACCAGGTCTGGACAGACAGGAGAGGGTTACTCTGCCTGGCAGGTCAGTTCCTGTCAGAGGGCAGGGATGTGGTTGCACACTAGAGGGCAGGGATGTGGAGGGGGCACACTAGAGGGCAGGGATGTGGGGGGGGGACACTAGAGGGCAGGGATGTGGGGGGGCACACTAGAAGGCAGGGATGTGGGGGGGGCACACTAGAGGGCAGGGATGTGGGGGGGCACACTAGAGGGCAGGGATGTGGGGGGGCACACTAGAGGGCAGGGATGTGTGGGGGCACACTAGAGGGAAGGGATGTGGGGGGGGACACTAGAGGGCAGGGATGTGGTTGCACACTAGAGGGCAGGGATGTGGGGGCACACTAGAGGGCAGGGATGTGGAGGGGGCACACTAGAGGGCAGGGATGTGGGGGGGGGACACTAGAGGGCAGGGATGTGGGGGGGCACACTAGAAGGCAGGGATGTGGGGGGGGCACACTAGAGGGCAGGGATGTGGGGGGGCACACTAGAGGGCAGGGATGTGGGGGGGCACACTAGAGGGCAGGGATGTGTGGGGGCACACTAGAGGGAAGGGATGTGGGGGGGGACACTAGAGGGCAGGGATGTGGTTGCACACTAGAGGGCAGGGATGTGGGGGCACACTAGAGGGCAGGGATGTGGGGGGGCACACTAGAGGGCAGGGATGTGGGGGGGCACACTAGAGGGCAGGGATGTTTGCAATGTCTGCACACATCCCCTGCTCTCGCTTACTGCGGTACCTGTGGACACTCAAAGCATGAGGCTTGTCAAAGCAGAGGGGAGGGGGGATTTGTAAAGGGAGCTTATTTAAGGTGCAACAGACAGCCTGAACCTCGGCCACCAGGAAGATTAACCTTTGCTGCTGGCCGAGGTTCAGGCTGTCTGTTCCACCTTAAATTAGCTCCCTTTACAAATCCCCCCTCCCCTCAGCTCCGGGAAGCTCCCAGCTGTCAGGCCTCCGTTCCTCCGTGCATACTCATGTGTGCACACTCAGGCCGGTCAGGAAGCGCAGCCACCGAGAGTGTGCACACATGAATATGCATAGGAACAGCTCCGCGGACGGACGGAGAGCGAGCGGGCATCAGAGTCTCACCAACCTCACACTGAGAAGCGCAGCCGTAGACGCAGCTCCTCACACCGGCTGCATGACAGGGGGGACAGGAGGCTGAGGTGTGACGGGCTGCGGGTCATTAGCAGCGGGGGTCTGTTACACATAGTAGCCGACCCCACTGCTTCTGGAGAGGCTCAGGATGGGTCAGATGCCGCATCTGCACAGTTACATAGCCGACACTAGCCATCGCTGTGTGCGGCTATAACTTATCCCTGCAGTGAGCGGAGGAAGGGGCGGACAGAGGAGGTGACACCAGGGGGCAGCACTCTGCTAGCCGCCGGCTATGTTCTCTGCTCTATACTTTATGTTAAGCTGCGTTATTAGGCAGCTTAATATAAAGTATCGATACCAGGAAATCCTGGTACCGAATGGTTTTTTTGCCCGAAATATCGATAGTGGTATCGATATTTCGGTGTATTGTGCATCCCTACTTTGGCCGTGTTACATTGAGGAGTGACGAAATCCTCACCTCTCACCAAGTGTAATTTACCATTTCTAAAGACTAGTTCACACAGAAGAAATTACCGCTCCCAAAGTCTTTTTTTATTGTTTTTAGCATCGCACCACATGCAGATATAGACAGTCTACGCTGCATTTTCCACATTTTTCCCCATAGATTAATACAGAGGGGATAAAACATCATTTCTATATACATATTGGTGATTTTTGGATTGTTTTTCCCCCAATTCTTCAACAGAAATTCTGGCACAAGATAAAGAATCACATGACTGTAGGGGATAAAACACAAGAGGAAAGAAATATTTATAGTAATTTATACATAAAGGGGTATTCCGCTCATACATAACTTTTCATATGTTGCTGCCCATGGTGAGACTAACAATTCCTTCCATACTTGTTATTATCTATTCAGTCTCCTTCCCCCAGTTCTCAGCTGCTGCTTTCTGCTGAAGACACAAAAATCTGAGTATGAGGTTTTCTCTCTGTCTCCCCCTCCCTTCTGAGACGCTGATGTAAACAAGTCCCTGGCAGGCTTTGGCTATGTTCCCACAACATCAGTCAGTCAGTGCAATGACGGCTATTAGTACATTATTCCAGTTCAGGTGGACTGATCGCTCATTGGATGTATCTTTAATTGAAAAGTCCTTTGAATTTAATACTTAAGACGGTGAAGAAAGAAAAACTGTGTGTGAACAGCTAAAATGTAACGTCCTTTATTTGCATTGCCTCCTGGGAAACATGAATATGCAAAAGAGGAGCCCGTGGAGCCTCATTAAAGAGTCTCAAAACACAGGACTAGCCAGATATCCCTCCGGGAAGGACCTGACTAGTCCTGTGTTTTGAGACTCTTCAATGAGGCTCCACTTTTGCATATCCTTTGTTTGCAAAAGACGCAAAAAGAAAAAAAGCAGACCATTTCTCTTATTTTTACTTGGTGTGATCATAGCCTTTATCTGCAACTCTGTAGCTTCTTTGTAATGCAGAAGTTGCAGATAGGGACTTGTTTACATCAGCCGTCTCAGATGGGAGGGGGAGACGGAGAAAAAAGCTCACACACAAATTTGTGTGTCTGCAGAAAGCAGCAGGTCAGAACTGGGGGAAGGAGACTAAATAGATAATAACACGTGAGGAAGGAATTGTTAGTCTCACCATGGGCAGAGGGGAGGAGGCTGATTATAGCTCTATGGGGTACACAGGGAGCTGCTGTCAGTAAGTGCAGTGAGTACAGTTACTAATACTATACACAGAACTATTCTACTAGACATGAGCGAATTTACAGTAGGCAGGAAGGGAATCACTATCTGACATCTGCTCATCAGGCTGCAATCTTTTATGTCTGCTCCGCTCCGTGCCGCTCCTCCCCGGGTGCTGGGAAAAGATGGATCCAGTCCTATGAAAGTGGGAGACGATTTGTTGTTGTTTCCGATGTGTTTATACCTTACATCTTGAAGTATGTGATTTTGTGTATTGCTTTATACTGTATATACCTATTTGTAAAATAAAAACGAGTTAAAAAAAGAAAGTGGGAGAAGGTTCCCAGGACTGGATCCATCTTTTCAAGCAGACGTCAAAGCCGGCAGCCTGATGAGCAGAATGCAGATAGGAAAGAAGCCATTCCCTTCCTTCCTACTGTAAATTCACTCATCTCTATTTTTCACTATAAAATGCAGATTTCCCTTCATCATCCTTTAGAATTCTTTATATTCATTAACCTCATTGTGAAGAGGAAAATGGCTTCTCCATGTTGTGAGTTCTTTGATGGATCACAAGATGTGATTTTGAATTAAAATATTTTCCACAATCTGAACATGAAAATGGCTTCTCCCCTGTGTGAGTGTTTTTATGGTTAAGAAGAGTTGATTTCTGAGCAAAACACCTCCCACATTCTGAACATAAAAACGGCTTCTCCCCTGTGTGAGTTCTCTGATGCGTAACAAGATCTGATTTCTGAATAAAACATTTCCCACATTCCAAACATGAAAATGGCTTCTCCCCTGTGTGAAATCTCTGATGCGTAACAAGAGCTGATTTATGTTTAAAATATTTCCCACATTCTGAACATGAAAATAGCTTCTCCCCTGTGTGAGTACTCCGATGCACAACAAGAGCTGATTTATGTTTAAAATATTTCCCACATTCTGAACATGAAAATGGCTTCTCATTTTTGTGAGATAATTGATGTGTATCAAGAAATGATTTGTGAGCGAAACATCTCCCACATTTTAGGCACAAAAATGGCTTCTCCACTGTGTGAGTTCTTTGATGGGTAACAAGACTTGATTTCCAAGTAAAACATTTTCCACATTCTGAACATGAAAATGGCTTCTCTCCTGTGTGAATTATTTGATGGTTAACAAGCTTTGATCTCTGAGTAAAACATTTTCCACATTCTGAACATAAAAATGGCTTCTCTCCTGTGTGAATTATTTGATGGTCAACAAGCTTTGATCTCTGAGTAAAACATTTGCCACATTCTGAACATGAAAATGGCTTCTCCCCTGTGTGAGTTCTCTGATGCTTCACAAGATCTGATTTCTGAGTAAAACATTTCCCACATTCCAAACATGAAAATGGCTTCTCCCCTGTGTGAGTTCTCTGATGTCTAACAAGAGATGATCTCTGAGTAAAACATTTCCCACAATCTGAACATGAAAATAGTTTCTCCCCTGTAAGATATTTTTTATGTTGTAAATATGAAACCTGAGTCTTTCCTGTATTTCCTCTTTGATGTTCATCGCCTTCTCTGTAAATGTCAGCTTGCTGTGATGGAGCAGAAGATGGGACTTGTATAACAGGATGAGATGAGAGATCTTTGCTGTGAGGGGCTGAGGGTGTATCTGGGATAGTGGACGGCTCCTCATATGTATCTTGTGTGATATGATCCTCTGAGGAGATCTGATGTCCCCCTGAGCTCCTGGTGGAATCATCTGCAAAGGAGAAAACACCATTTCTCTGATTTCCCAGTAATAGAAGCTTAAACATATTGCAGACATGGAAAGTTACTCTTTTTTATGTAACATAATAAGAATGATCAATTGCAATGACGTCCCTGACCCGGCCGGCCTCTGGCTACATACGTCCTCGGTAAGTGTTCAGAATCTTCCACACAGCTCTCTGGATGACCCTCCCCGAACAAGAGACGTCACAGCGACTCCCCGGTCCAGGACCGATACTGTCAGTGTGGAGGAGGTTTCTCCCCAACACAGAACACACTGACTACTATTGGCCGAGCAAAGCACATAGCATGTGACTGCCGCATCCTATCACAACCAGTAAGACGAGCATGCGCTGTTGTAAGTATATCCCTGAGTGTCTCTGCTCTGTATCTGTTCTCTTCACTTTGCTCACAAGCGCAGAGAGTATGTACATAGCAGAGACACCAGGGGGTGCAATGAATCCAGCAGCATCGCTAGGACAATTTAGAAAGTGTTTGCAAAGAGTAGAGAGTATGTATGGGCCACAAGAGTTTTCTTTTTGTATCTCCCCCTCTGCCCCCTGCATGAGCTCTCAGCGATCTGAGGTCTATGAAGAATAGAATCCCCTCCAGGGATCCAGGGGGACACAGAGGGACACTGAGCATCCTCCTGCCATCATCCTCTCCAGCAGCCACAGCCCGCACAGCACAGGGAGGGTCGTGACATCACCGTGTTATCCAGGAAGTGACATCACCGTGTTATCCAGGAAGTGACATCACCGTGTTATCCAGGAAGTGACATCACCGTGTTATCCAGGAAGTGACATCACCATGTTATCCAGGAAGTGACGTCACCATGTTATCCAGGAAGTGAAGCCTTGATGTAGTAGTAAGTGCAGGGAAAAGCACTTTATAAGAATTTACCGTAATAAGTGTAGATTGGTAATGTGATAATTTTTTGGGGGGCAATACAATACTGTAATAAAAACTTTTGCTGGACTTGTCTTTTTCCCTCCAGCTGTCCACAACAAACAGGGGAGAGTGAGACACCAAGTGGAGATATTGCAGAAAGGCAGCCATTATCCCAGAGTGTGACACCTCCCAGATTGAGTCACCTATAGACAGGTGGTATACAAGATGTGGTGGCTCAGCTGTACTGGGACACTACATTACCTAAAGCCTGGAGGTCGCCCAACAAAGGGGAGAGAGTAGAGAGAAGGTTCCTGATGATAAGAAGTACATCCTCTGCTAATGCAGTCATGGTAATATCACAGAGTATGGTGGTGACTGTGCGGAGGGTGTTACAGGGTGTATGTGGTATAGTAAGAGACAGCGAGGGATTAGAGAGAAGGGGGAGAGGGGGCAACCTTGTGCCGTTACTGTGAAGATGTCGAAGGGCGAAGTATTACGTCTGCTAAACTGGAGTTGACGTCAGTTTCTGTATAAGCTATAATATATTGGGAGAATATAGGACCAAACCGTCTACGCTGAATAGTGGTGGGAATAAAGGGCCATGAGGTCTTGTCGGAGGCCTTTCCTGCATCTACACTAAGTATAATGGTCAAAGGTCATGAGGGGTCATATACTCGGCATTGAAAAATTCTCGATTCTAGTAACAAGCTCTCCAGCATTTCAGTTCTCGCTGAACATCACTGTCAGTCAGTACCGAGCCATGTCTGTGAGCGCTGGGACTTTGTGTTTTTGGTCTCTTTGTTTTGAACAAAGAAAAGACTAAATATTGTCACAAAGGAGCAGGGACACTTTCGTTTTAACACATAAAAAAAAAAAGTCAATATATTACATAACTTCTTGCAATCATAACCACTGGTGATTTTTTTTTCATTTTCACAACAGGTACGCTGTAAGATGAGGACAGTCACTATAGATGCAGCAGCAGGAGACTGATAGTGATATATTGTCCGCTGGGACTGTGCTGTATATTAGAATTTAGGCTGAATGATTATATAGCTGGAAAACTGACAGGACACAGAGCTTATAATATTCCATACAGAATAGTTACAGCCGGTGACTGAGGAGAATGTGTGACTGTTCTCTGCATTTAGTGGTCACTACTCACCTGGGCGGTTACCTGTAGTGATGTCCTCCTTATACTGCTCATCACTGCCCACATCTGTCTCTTCTTCTTCTGCCTCTTCTTTTACCCTTATGTCGGTAGCATTAAAACAGTTCAGATCATTTCCTTTTCTAACTTCCTCCTTATACTGCTCATCACCACTCACGTATGTCTCATCTTCTTCTTTCATCATCATATTTGTAACATTTATAGAAATCAGATCCTTCCCTATAGTGATGTTCTCCTTATACTGCTCATCACTGCTCACATTTGTCTCTTCTTCTTCTTTTACTGTTATATCTGTAGCATTGATCTCAATTACATCTTCCCCCTGATTCATAAGATGTGAGAGAAATAAAGTAAAAGTCATCAGACAGTAGGAGAAGTCAGGTGGGATGTACAGATCATAGGGAACATCTCCATCTACCTGATCCTGATCCTGTGGGAGAAGAGGACGGGGACATCTCTCTGGTGCTGTTCTCTTACTGGATCTGACTGGAGGGAACACATACAGAGACTGAATTCATTCTTTCCATCCAGATAATACAGAGAGGAGGTGTGTATATAGTCCTGTCTATTACCTGCTGATGGGAGGGGCTGCTGATCCTCCAGCATCACATCCTTGTACTGATCCTTGTGTCCTTCTACATACTCCCACTCCTCCATGGAGAAATAGACCGCCACGTCCTGACACCTTATAGGAACCTGACACACACAATGATCACACAGTCATCCCCCCCACCCCTCCAGTGGTGTTACTGTATAATGTCCCAGCATTCCCAGCAGCCACAGTCTCACCTCTCCACTCAGCAGCTCCACCATCTTGTTGGTGACTTCTAGGATCTTCTCTTCCTCCATTTCCTCATGTATCAGGGGCCCCGGGATTGGGCTCAGGGTTCTTCCCCATCCTTCACACCCAGGGGCCCCACAGCGCCCACTAGAGGACTTCTTCACTACTGTGTAATCCTGTGTATGGAGAGACACATTACTATCACTCCATCCATTCCCAGAATCCCTCACCTCTCCAGTCCTATCCATCTGTTATTCCATAGATAAGAATGATGTCATGATGACATCACTCCCAGAATCCCTCACCTCTCCAGTCCTATCCATCTGTTATTCCATAGATAAGAATGATGTCATGATGACATCACTCCCAGAATCCCTCACCTCTCCAGTCCTATCCATCTGTTATTCCATAGATAAGAATGATGTCATGATGACATCACTCCCAGAATCCCTCACCTCTCCAGTCCTATCCATCTGTTATTCCATAGATGAGAATGATGTCATGATGACATCACTCCCAGAATCCCTCACCTCTCCAGTCCTATCCATCTGTTATTCCATAGATGAGAATGATGTCATGATGACATCACTCCCAGAATCCCTCACCTCCCCAGTCCTATCCATCTGTTATTCCATAGATAAGAATGATGTCATGATGACATCACTCCCAGAATCCCTCACCTCTCCAGTCCTATCCATCTGTTATTCCATAGATAAGAATGATGTCATGATGACATCACTCCCAGAATCCCTCACCTCCCCAGTCCTATCCATCTGTTATTCCATAGATAAGAATGATGTCATGATGACATCACTCCCAGAATCCCTCACCTCCCCAGTCCTATCCATCTGTTATTCCATAGATAAGAATGATGTCATGATGACATCACTCCCAGAATCCCTCACCTCCCCAGTAAGCAGGAAGAGTATGTGTAGGGTGAGGGTTATTATCCTCTCGGCCATCTTGTCTCTGTCTCTCTCCATGGTTGATGGGTCGGTCTCTTATATAGAAGATATCAGCAGAGGATCCTGGAGAGATGAATAGAAAGTAGAGGATACAATGTATAATAAAGAAGGGGAAGAAAAAGTACAACAAACCCGGCACAGCGATAGGAAGAGACAAGTTATGAATGTGTAAGATGTTTGAGCTCCTGTGATGTCAGAGAAAGAGAAATTAACAAATATAAGTCTGGGAGCGCTTAAAGGGATTATCCAATGTGATCCCTCCATACTGCCCCCCTCCCCCTTAGCACAGCTGGATGCCCCCTCTCCCCTGAACACTGTAAATCTCCTACCTGTCTGGCAGCCAGTGGGCAGATCCCAGGAGGCAGCAGCAGCAGCAGCAGAGCACACTAGCAGGAGGAGGGGGAGGGGCAGGAAGGATTTCCACCTGTACCTTGTGTCTGGTCCCTCCTCCTCTCCAGTGATTGGTGCTCAGGAGGAAAGGGGCGGGGCTGAGAGGTGAGCAGTGACCCAGCATTAGTACATACTGTGGGCAGGGAGCGGGCGGGACAGTCCAGCAGCAGCTGATAAGTCAGGAAGCCGCCTGCAGAGCTGTACAGGAGCCGTGAGCTTCCAGGACCTGCCATGATGTCACAGTCATGTGATCAGTCACATGGAGGAGGAGTCACATGATCAGGGGCTGCTGCTCAGTGTATGCAGCCAGTATTCGGAGGATTTTTCTTTCTCCTGGTTTAGCGATTATTCTTACAGAAAATTGATAATATTCATAACCTGCCCATAACTGAGGAGCCCTGAGGAGATTGGTGATAAACATGGCCAAAAGGAGCCCAAGGTTGGCATAAAAATGGGCATCAAAGTGCAAACACAGAATTATGATTTAAAAATAAAATTGACTTCGGGCCACTGATCTCACACTGATACTACACAGAGAGGGGGGACCCCGCATCACACTGATAATATACAGAGAGGGACTCCGCATCACACTGATAATATACAGAGAGGGGGGACCCCGCTGCACCACAACGGCATCGAGGATGAAGATAAGAGACATCCCGTCATCCATGGCGTCTCCGCTGCAATAGGGACATATCAGCAGGTTACATTACTCCCACTCCAGAGAGTTCCCCTTTAAGGCCAGTTCACACAGAGTAAAATCGGCGCAATTCGGAGTCGTAACTCTCCGCTGCTGAATCCCGCCTGCCTTAGTGATATACAGTCTGTCTATTGGAGGGATCGCGCGCCTTCGCTCTCCGCGTCTCTTCACTCAAACAATCTTTGAGCGGAGAGATGCGGAGAGCGGAGGCGCGCAATCCCTCCAATAGACAGACTGTATATCACTAAGGCAGGCGGGATTCAGCAGCTGAGAGTTACGACTCCGAATTGCGCCGATTTTACTCTGTGTGAACTGGCCTTAAAGGGGAACTCTCTGGAGGTGAGAGTAATGTAACCTGCTGATATGTCCCTATTGCAGCGGAGACGCCATGGATGACGGGATGTCTCTTATCTTCATCCTCGATGCCGTTGTGGTGCAGTTTGGCTTTTGCTCCACTGTACAATTACACCCTTAGGAGCACTGGAGCTACTCTCTGTGTGTTATCACTATGATGCTGGGCGTCCCTCTCTGTGTATTATCACTGTGATGCTGGGCGTCCCTCTCTGTGTATTATCACTGTGATGCTGGGCGTCCCTCTTTGTGTAGTATCAGTGTGATGCGGGGTCCCCCCTCTCTGTGTATTATCAGTGTGATGCGGGGTCCCCCCTCTCTGTGTAGTATCAGTGTGATGCGGGGTCCCTCTCTCTGTGTAGTATCAGTGTGAGATCAGTGGCCCGAACTCATTTAACCCTTTGAAAACACCTGTTACTTATTCAAAATAGGAAAAAATGCCGTCTGACCACTTTGATGCCAGTTTTTATACCCAGAACCACTTTGGGCCAGGCTGGACTCTCTTGGATGTGATGCGGGGCCCCTCTCTCTGTAGTATCAGTGTGATGCGGGGTCCCCCCTCTCTGTATATTATCAGTGTGAGATCAGTGGCCCAAAGTCAATTTTATTTTTAAATCATAATTTTGTGTTTTCACTTTGATGCCCATTCTTACGCCAACTGTGGGGTCTTTTTGGCCATTGTTATCACCAATCTCCTCAGTTATGGGCAGGTTATGAATATTATCAATTTTCTGTAAGAATAATAGCTAAACCAGGAGAAAGAAAAATCCTCTGAATAAGAAACCAACTTCAGCCTCGTAGGACCCTGTGTGTAATGTACATATAGCTGAGCTGTATGTGTGTAATGTACATGTAGCTGAGCTGTATATGTGTAATGTACATGTAGCTGAGCTGTATATGTGTAATGTACATGTAGCTGAGCTGTATATGTGTGTAATGTACATGTAGCTGAGCTATATATGTGTGTAATGTACATGTAGCTGAGCTGTATGTGTGTAATGTACATGTAGCTGAGCTGTATGTGTGTAATGTACATGTAGCTGAGCTGTATATATGTGTAATGTACATGTAGCTGAGCTGTATATATGTGTAATGTACATGTAGCTGAGCTGTATATGTGTGTAATGTACACGTAGCTGAGCTGTATGTGTGTAATGTACATGTAGCTGAGCTGTATATGTGTGTAATGTACACGTAGCTGAGCTGTATGTGTGTGTAATGTACATGTAGCTGAGCTGTATATGTGTAATGTACATGTAGCTGAGCTGTATATATGTGTAATGTACATGTAGCTGAGCTGTATATATGTGTAATGTACATGTAGCTGAGCTGTATATGTGTAATGTACATGTAGCTGAGCTGTATGTGTACATAGTAGATGGTGGAGATTGGGGTCACTCTGTGTCGCCTTCGGCCGTTGTTTGTCCTTGAGAAAGTGATGTGATATCTTGATACGTGTTGGGATATGAATAGAACCTAGTGAATAATATACTGAACCAGTTATTGATTCGGATGTCCCAGTGTTTCTCTCCAGATGCTGAAAGATGTTACAGGGAGCAGAGACTGATATGGACGTCCGCTGAGATCAGAACGAGAACCTGGAGGTGGGGGGGGGGGGGGGGGGGGAGCGTTCCAGAACTCCCCTCCTGAGTGTAACCTCCGCGCTTCCTTCTATAATGATACTTACTTACGGTTTCATCTGATGTCACCTTCGCTCTCCATTGTTTGTGTATTGTTTGGTATTTCGGAGCTCGGGGAAGTGGGAGATCACCCCAGGAGGATGGCAGCGAGCCGGGCAGAGGTCTCTTTGGGCGTGTTGCATTTAGGAGTAACGAAATCCTCACCACTCACCAAGTGTAATTTACCATTTCTAAAGACTAGTTTAGGGGGGGGGCGTATGCGCGCTGCTCGGCGGTGAGGACGTACCTTGTGAGCTCCGCTCTACCTGCATCTCTAAGAGCAAAACTCAGCGGCTCCGCAGCTTCTAACCTTGTCCTACCTGTCGAGGAACATGTCTAAAACATACAAGAAAGATAAAAATCACCTTACCCAATCGGTGTTGCAGTCCATTCCAGATATCTTCTGCGACATGCAAGGCCCACAGGATGACTCCGGCGCCATCTTAGCTTCCTCCCAGGCCTTGGAGGAGACAGATGGCGCAGATCAGCTGCCTGATCCACAGGACACTCCAGTACTATTCTGGTTTATCCAAAGCATGTTCCGACATGAACTCCAAAAGGTCTTGGCAGAATTTAGCTCACAGATCCAAGAACTGGGTCAGTGGGTCTTCTGACCCATTAGTCCCTGACCTCCCTGAGAAGATGCTATGCTTTGACCGAATACATTGCGTTCTCACTAGACCATGTAATGCCGACATCCCTCGTGATGTCATTCTGCGCCTCCATTATCCAGCGGTGAGAGATGCTATAATGGCTGTCGCCCACAAACTGGACCCCCTACTGGGGATGTCGCCATTGGTGCGCTTGTACACGGACCAAGGCGCGGAAAGAAGGTAGTTTCAGCCTATAACTCTGACCATGCTGAAGCACAATGTGAAATATCGCTGGGGTTTCCCATTTTCATTAAGCTTAACCATCAATAATCGTGCATACATCGTCCGCACCTTGTTGGAGGCCCGAGAGGCTCTAAAGACAATTCCTTGTGAGGACTCTATACCTAAACCTCTAAGACCCCAGAATACCTGGAATGTGGTCTGACTCAACATCCGCAGACCTGTGGCCCATGCCGGAGAAGACTCTACTCCAACCTGATTATCTTGATTTTACATCGGGATGATAACTGCTAATAACTATATTTTGCCTTTTCTCTTTTTGCATTTTTTCATTTCACTGATGGGAAGGTGACTGGTTGCGTTGCCGGTTTCAGATAGTCACCCATGTTGCCTACCATGTTTGGAAGCTGCTGGCTGGACGGATTTCCACCTATCCTTCCAACACACTTTGGAATATTATTTCTGTGTGTGGTTTTCTTGTTTTGTCTTTTTTTCTGTTTGTATAGTTGGAGCAATCTGTCCTGCACTATGCCCAACGAGTATGTCTGCACTTATCAAGATGTCTATGTACCTGCTATATGGGACCAAGCTTCACAAATTCTGCTCTCTACCCTTGGGGGAGAGAAGGGGTTTCTTAACCCCTTCGTGCTGCAGCTAGTTTGGACCTTAATGACCAGGCTAATTTTTCAAAATCTGACCTGTCTCACTTTATGCGCTTATAGCTCAGTGATGCTTTAACGTATGCTAGCGATTCTGAGATTGTTTTTTCATCACATATGGCACTTTATGTTAGTGGCAAAATTTGGTCACTACTTTGTGTGTTTTTTTGTGAAAAACATCAAAATATCATGAAAAATTAAAAAAAATTGCATTTTATGAACTTTGAAATTCTCTGCTTCTAAACAAGAAAGTCGTATCACATAAATTAGTTACTAAGTCACATTACCGATATGTCCTCTTTATTCTGGCATAATTTGGTAAACATATTTTACTTTTTTAGGGTGTTATGGGGCTTAGAAATTTATCAGCAAATTATCACATTTTCGTCAAAGTTTCCAAAACTGATTTTTTTAGGGACCAGTTCTTTTTTAAAATGGATTTAGAAGTCTGGTATCCTGAAAACCCCCATAAGTAACCCCATTTTGGAAACTACACACCTTAAAGGTGTAACCACGTCATCAGCTGCTCAGCTGCGATTGGTTGAGCACAGTTATGCTCAGCCAATCGCGGATGAGCTTCGGATGACGCTGCAGAGGGCAGCCGGCACTCGGGAAGATCCGCCGTCCGCCCGAAGAAGACGTCACTGCTGAGGATCGGAGACCGTGGTCGGCACGTGACATGTGAGTATAGCGCACCACACTTCCGGGTACACGGGTGGGGGTGGTGGGACACGGGGAAGGGGGCCATTCACAGACATAACACACATTACAAAGTTGTATAACTTTGTAATGTGTGTTATTCTGTGAATAATTTTTTAGCGCCGGACAACCCCTTTAAAGAATTAATCTAGGGGTATAATGAGCATTTTAACCCTACAGGGGCTGGAGGAAAGTATTCACAATTAGGCAGTAAAAAAAATGAAAAATTAAAATTTTCCAATAATATATACGTTTAGATTAAAGTTTCTCATTTTCAAAAGGAACATGAGAGAAAAATCACCCCAAAATTTGTAACGCAGGTTCTCTTGAGTACAACGGTACCCCATATGTGGGCGTAAACCACTGTATGGGCACACAGCGGGGCTCAGAAGGAAGGGAGCGACAATTAGCTTTTCCAATGCAGATTTTGCTGAAGAAGTTTCTGAGCGCCAGGTGCGTTTGCAGTGCCCCTGTAGTGTCCGCAGTAAAATCTCCCAATAAGTCACTCCATTTTGGAAAGTGCACCCCTCAAAGAATTCATTTTGGGGTGTGGTGAGCATTTTGACCCCACAGGTATTAGAGGAAAGTATTCAAAATTAGACAGTAAAAATGAAAAACTCGAATTTTTCCAATAATATGTTGGTTTAGTTTGAAATTTCTCAATTTCACGAGGAACAGGAGAGAAATGTCACCCCAATATATGTAACGCAGGTTCTCCTGAGTAGAACCGTACCCCATATGTGGGCATAAACCACTGTATGGGCACACAGCAGGGCTCAGAAGGGAAGGAGCGCCAATTTACTGGAGCAAAACCGCAGCTAGTAATGGTTATTAGAATAGCGCAGTTACTAAAATAAAATAAAAAAAATGAGATTACAGGTAATGTGGGGTGGTTACGGACAACCAGGGGTGGTTATGGGCAACCTGCAGTGCATACAGACAATCTGGGGTGGTTACGGGCAACGTGGGGTGGTTACGGGCAATGTGGGGTGGTTACGGATAAACTGAAGTGCTTATAGGTAATCTCGGGTGGGTACCTGTAATCCGGCATGGTTACCGCAATCTGGAGGGGGGTCATTGGCAATTTGGGGTGGTCAGAGGCAACCTGCGGTGGTTGGAGGAAACCTGCGGTGGTCGGAGGCAACCTGCGGTGGTCAGAGGCGACGTGGCGTGGTCAGAGGCGACGTGAGGTGGTCAGAGGCAACGTGCGGTGGTTACAGGCAACGTGGGGTGGTTACGAGCAACGTGGGCTGGTTACGGGCAACCTGCTGTGCTTACAGACAATCTGGGGTGGTTACGGGCAACGTGGGGTGGTAACGGGCAACCTGCAGTGTTTACAGACAATCT
Organism: Dendropsophus ebraccatus; assembly: GCF_027789765.1. Lineage (NCBI taxonomy): Eukaryota > Metazoa > Chordata > Amphibia > Anura > Hylidae > Dendropsophus > Dendropsophus ebraccatus. Next base: position 190,917,192 of record NC_091456.1, on the reverse strand, counting down.
GGGCTGGATACGGGCAACATGGGGTGGTTACGGGCAACCTGTAGTGCTTACAGACAATCTGGGGTGGTTACGGGAAACGTGGGGTGGTTACGGGCAACTTGCAGTGCTTACAGACAATCTGGGGTGGATACGGGCAACGTGGGGTGGTTACAGGCAACCTGCAGTGCTTAGAGACAATCTGGGGTGGATACCGGCAACGTGGGGTGGTTACGGGCAACCTGCAGTGCTTACAGACAATCTGGGGTAGTTACGGGGAACGTGGGGTGGTTACGGGCAACCGGCAGTGCTTACAGACAATCTGGGGTGGTTACGGGCAACGTGGGGTGGTTACGGATAAACTGAAGTTCTTATAGGCAATCTGGGGTGGATACCTGTAATCTGGCATGGGCACCGCAATCTGGAGGGGGTCATTTGCAATTTGGGGTGGTCAGAGGCGCCATGGCGTGGTCAGAGGCAACGTGGCGTGGTCAGAGGCAACGTGCGGTGGTCAGAGGCAACGTGCGGTGGTCAGAGGCAGATGTGGTGGTCAGAGGCAAGGTGCGGTGGTCAGAGGCATCGTGGCGTGGTCAGAGGCAACGTGCAGTGGTTACGCGCAATCTGGGGGTTACATGTAATCTGGCGTGATTACGGGAAACCTGGGGGGGTTATGTGCAACCTGGGGGGGGGTTACAGACAATCTGGGATTGTTACTGATAAACTGAAGTGCTTATAGGTAATCTGGGGTGGGTACATGTAATTTGGGGTGGTTACGGGCAATCGGGAGGGGGTCACTGGCAATTTGCGGTGGTTACGGGCAATCTGGAGGGGGTCACTGGCAATTTGGGGTGGTTACGGGCAACGTGCGGTGGTTATGGGCAACGTGCGGTGGTTACGGGTAATCTGGGGGGGTTAGGGGTAGTTTGGGAGTAAACTGCAATTATTACTATAATAAGAATTGTGTGTTTTATTTTTTTTGTATGTTTGTCACTTTTTGTACTTTACATATTCATTTTCACTGTATTACTATGATTACTGTGATATTTTCTATCACAGTAATCATAGTTCAGTGACAGAGACCAAATTGGTCTCTGCCACTTAAAATTTTCCAGAGTTGGCTGGTTGTGAAGCGCATGCGCACTTCATAACCAGCCAGGACGTCGAGGAGGACGGATCTCCAGGATCAGGTAACGTATATGGGGAAGGGGGGGGGTGACTGGGGGACGGGGGTGACAGGGGGGTGGGGGGCGACTGAGGGGGTGGGGGGACATCACTTTTTATCCCCTGTCACCAATCATTCATGGTGACAGGGGATAAAAAGTGCCGGCGGCACAAGGTACAAGCGATCAGCGGTATATAGTATATACCGCTGATCGCTTGTACCGGGACCCCACAGGGGGGTCCCCGATGACTGCCCCATGCTCTCCGCTACCTCCGGTGGCAGAGAGCATGGGGCTTTCATTCATTTAAACTTTTCCATCGTTCGCAGGGATGGCGGCGGCCATCTTCGAAATGATGGCCGCCGGGGGGGGAGTTAGTGATCGCCCTACTAGGGGGGGCTGATCTGAGGTCTGGGGGACACTTATTTCATCTCCCCCCGCCGTGGATTCACGGCGGGGAGAGATGAAAGGCGGCGGCACCGGTAATCACCTTTACCGACGCTCGGTAAGGGGGGGGGCGGGACGGACCCCACACACTGCCCCAACCCCTCAGCTACCTCCGGTAGCTGGGGGGATGGGGTGGGGGTCGTCCCGGCCCCGCAGCCTTATTCTCTGCCATCGCCGTAAAAAGCTGATGGCAGCAGAATAAGGACCCTTAGTGACCGCCGTAAAAAGCCGTATCGGCGGTCACTAAGGGGTTAAGCTAACTTTTAGTACAGTGTTTGATACGTAGAGTACTGTCCCATAGAGGTTGCCCTTATTACTCCCCCTCACACCATCATTATACAAGGATAGACTGGATGCTGACGAATGCCATGGCACTCCCGACCTTACTATATGCCCGACAGGTTTTATCAGCATGGTCGGATCATGACATGGTGTTGGCCGAATCTGATATGGTTGGTAAACTTTCCACGCCTTTCCGTTGGTGTTTAAATGAATCACTGCTTACAAATCCACACATATGTTCACAACTACGGGACGATTTTCAGACTTATCTACAGGCTAACACTACGTCATTGTCGGACCCTGGCTGGGTATGGTTGGCCCATAAGGCCTATATGAGGGTTAGGATTATATCAGTGGCTACTGGGGTTAAGCGTGACCGCAATAAACCTCAACTCACCTTAGAGAATAAGCTTTGCTTGTCTATAGCCCATCAACGTAATTCAACGCTATATCTATATAAAGCTTTTTTGTATACTAAACATCAACTAAATGGAGGACGGAGAAGGCACTTCGGTGGACACAGGCTACATATTACAGATGGACGAACAAGCCAGATAAGCTCTTAGCCAAGATGTTAACACAAAAACAGAATCTCAACCAAATCCATAAATTACAGTTACGTCCTGGGGTTAACTCTTCCCATCCTGACCGTATCTATAGCACTTTTCATTCTTTCAGCGTTTATATGCTGATCCATCTACCCCCTCTCAGACTCGGATACAGGATGATTTAGCTTCTTTTCCTCTGTCCACTTTGCCGGAAGAGTAATAACATCGGAAGAACTTCACGAAGCTATAAAGAAGTTTAAATTAGGCAAGGCTCTTGGATCAGATGGTTTCTCAGCTCTTTATTATAAAAAATTTTCTTGCCTCCTGATAAAACCTCCTGTCCTTTTTTTTTTTTAACTCTCTCCCCGACCTTACTTCTCTCCCTACTGAATTTCTTGACACCTTAATTACTGTAATCCCAAAGCCCAATAAAGATCCTTCTCTTTCTACTAACTATCGCTCAATCTCACTTATTAATTTAGACGCCAAACTCCTTCTATTCTTTCTGCCGGTCTTAACTACTTTCTTTCTTCTTTAGTCCATCTGGATCAAGTGGGGTTCATCCCGGAGAGACAGGCCCCAGACAATGTCAGGAAGATCCTTGGTATTATCCAATGGTCTAAGGCTCACTCCACTCCGTTAATGCTTTTCGCACTTGACATAGAAAAGGCTTTCGACAGTGCTAGGCCGTATGGGATTTAGGGGCTGTTTTATCCACATCCTTTGCCTACTTTACTCCTCCCCTTCTTGAACTCCCCTTTTCTCAGCTCCACTTAATGCCTATAGCACGTGGAACTCGTCAGGGGTGTCCATTGTCCCCGGCCCTTTTTGCGCTGGGGATGGAGCCCCTGGCGATCTCCATATACCAAAATCCTGATATTCAAGGAATACACATAGCCTCTAGAATGCACAAATTGCACCCTTTTGCAGATATTTCTTTACTTTCTCTTTTTTTTTTTTTTATGAGATCTTTTTTATTGAAAGAAAACACAAAAAGTGTTCTGTTTTCACCCCCCCCCCCCCAAAAAAAAAGGGATATACATACAGTAGTGAAATATGTAGGTAGCCAAAACAGGCAAGTAAAACTAGGCTCATAATGCAGACCTGAATAGATACTGTTATAACGGGGCGTCCCCCAGCCGTGTTCATCCAGTAGCAGACAAAATAAAATGAAAAAAAGGGTAAGACCAAAAACAGATGGCGCAAGTGCATTTGCACTCCAATACACTCCTAAAGACATGTGAAGAAGGTGATCCACATTAGTCAGAGTTACCAGGTCTCCTAGCAAAGCTAGCATGCTGGTCAGCAAATAGAAGAAAGGCCTCAAACGGATTCCTTCGAAGGAGTCTAGAAGGAATACCAGGGGCGTCGATCCTTCTCCCTTCTTCAAGCGGATAATACTATTAAGTTTAGCAATTAGTTCCGCAATCGTAGGTGCGGTAGGTTGTATCCAGTGTTTGGCTATTAATTTACAAGCTTGGTAAAGGACTCTACAAATCGCCAGCTCTATGCCTGTGGGCTCATCATCCTCACCTATCAGACCCAAGACACACTTCAGCGGCTCCAAGGGTATTGCAACTCCAAATACACGTCTTATTAAAGCCACCACCTCCCGCCAGTAACCCTCCAGCTCCACACAACTCCACATGGATGGATTATATGGGCATCTCCCATACCGCACCGGGGTCAGTTCGAGTCAGCACGAACACCTATTTTAAAGAGAAATAGAGGGGTCCTGTATACTCAGGAACAACTGGGAGAGTCTGTGTGCCTCGGAACTCGCCAATTTAGGCGTTATAGCTAAGACAGTGGACATTGATCATCCGTTATGGGACCCACATCCATCTCCCATTGCTCCTTGATCGTCCGAGGTCTACTGGACATATAGGAGTCCAAGAGCTCTCTATAGATAAGAGTAATCATACCTTTGTAATCTGAAGCAGTTAACACCGTGTCTAAAAGGAAATGAGAAGTTATGTTCGGAAGAGATCTATAAAATTGCATGGCGCAACTGCAGATATCTAAAGAAAGACAAGTGTGGTAAATGAAAGTTCTCCTGTAGTTCGGCAAAGAACTTGAAGGCTCCCTCATGAAACAGCTGCAAGAGAATATTCAAGCCACTCTGTTCCCAGAACAAAGCTCCATCCAATTCGAGCAGATGCGGGAACCCAGTATTTCGCCACAGCGGAGTGTATTTAGTATATTGTCCGCACTCTAAAAAGCGTTTTATCTGCGCCCAGACCTTACGCAGCATGGGCAGTAAAATTGGTACGTCCGGGGTCTAGTCTGAGATTCGATCTCCAACAGATATATCAGAGCTCTGCCTCCAGAAAGTTGCTGGAACAGTAGCCCTGTAGGGACCATGTATTCCGATCCACCCCAACCCCGGAGCTGCTAAAATTGTGTGGAAAGTTCGTATAGATATGGGTTAGGGACAGCAAGGCCGCCTCTATCCTTTCCCCGCTGCAATGTGTCAAACCTAATTCTAGGTGTCTTTCCATCACATATAAGCTCTCTAAACAGGGACTGTATACGCTTAAAATGTACCATGGGCACCCAGACTGGCGCATTATGTAAAATAAAGAGGAGTTGTGGCATCAAAATCATTTTAATCAGGTTGGCCCTGCCCGCCACCGAAAGAGGGAGTTTACACCACAGTTTAATTTTCTGAGCAGATTTTGTCAGTAAGGGGAACAAGTTGAGAGAAAGGTATTTAGAAACATCCGAAAATATCTGGATGCCCAAATACCGAAATTCAGACACTATAGGGATGGAGACGTCTCCCACCTGGGTTAGTAACTGGTTAGGAAGGGGATCTAAGGGTAATAGTGCCGACTTGTCCCAGTTGATTAGTAAGCCGGCATATTTTCCAAAGGTACCTATAAAGTTCATGACAGGTGACAAGGAGCGACGAACATCGCCTAGAAACAGTAGCATGTCATCAGCATATAATGCTATACGGTCCTTCATGTCGCCGTGTCTGAACCCAACTATATCATCTGAGGCTCGAACCAAACAGGCCAATGCCTCTATCGCCAAGGCGAAAAGAAAGGGGGATAGGGGACACCCCTGTCTAGTTCCCCGTTGTAAGGGAAAGGACTTGGATAGAAGACCATTCACCCAAAGATGAGCCAATGGTGCCGAGTACAACAACTGTATCCATGAAATGTAGTTAGGGCCAAAACCCATACGGTCAAGTACGCACCATAGGTATTCCCACTCGACGCTGCCAAAAGCTTTGGCAGCGTCGAGTGAGAGCACAGGCGCCCCCCGTCCGCTCACGCGGAGCCTGTAAATAATAGTATAGTCATCTGATATTATCAGCAGTGCATTTGCCTGGCATAAAGCCTGTTTGATCTCGGTGAACCAGATGAGAGATGACCTGGATGAGTCTATTGGCCAAAGTCTTAGCAATTATTTTAACGTCTGTACAGGGCAGTGAAATCGGTCTGTAAGAACTCTTACTCGGTTTTGGTATGAGGACCACTATTGCCTCTCTCATGGACTGAGGCAGCAAATTCAATTCTGCGGAGGAGCTGAAAGTGGCCAGAAGCGGGTCTAATAGGCACTCACTGTGTGTCTTAAAGAATTCTCCTGGTAGACCATCAAGTCCCGGGGGTTCTCTCATTTGGAAAGTCCTTCAATGACACCGCCAGCTCCTCCACCGTTAAAGGACTATCCAGCCGCTCCCTCTGAGCCTGTGTCAATTTGGGAAGGGAAACGTCAGAAACAAATGTCATTATTTCATCTGAGGTACATGTCAATTTAGAAAAATATGTGTCCTTATAAAAAGATACCATTTCCTGTAATATGTCTCCATCTCCCGTAATCAAGTCTCCATTTGTCCCAGTTTTCTTTACTTTCTCTTACTAGCCCTTTAACGTCCCTCCCCAACTTATTTCGTACTCTGTCTGACTTTGATAAAGTATCTGTTCTCCGTATTAACCAGAATCAGAACCATCTAAATCAGAAACGCTCTACTGTAATATTCCAGACTCTCAACAAAAACTGATACAAATGAATTTTGGATTTCAACCCCAATCCCGTACCCTCCTATACCTCGGGATAAAACTTACTAGTTCTCTGAATACTCTAACTATGCCTCTTTGTCCACAACAGTTAGATCTGATCTTCGTAAATGGAATGTCCCTCATCTGTGGTGGTTAGGCAGGATAAATGCGGTCAGGATGGCGGTCACTCTGGGTACTGTACTATTTTCGCTGATTGCCACTTCCCCTGGTGCGCTCCGACCTAGATGGACTACAGCGTCACGTACTGAAATTTATATGGAATGGTAAAAGACCTCGTATTGATAATAAAATTATGCTAATCCATAAAGAGGCAGGAGGTCTCTCGGTTACTCATTTTGGTCTCTACTATATGGCTGCCCGTCTAGCACAACTTTTGTTGATACACTCTAAAGAACATCATCCTAGCTGGGTTCTCCTTGAATGTGATTTAGTAAGTCCCTACACACATTCAGAGCTGATGTGGTCGCGCTTACCCTCGTTGCCTCGTCTGCACGCCTCGGCCCAAATAGTACTCTATTCTTTGGAGAAAAGTTAGATTTGGGAAAAAATTTATGGTCAGCTGTTTCCCCCGGCTCCTTATTTTAGAGAACCCTATGTTTATACCCCATGGAAGATTTTAGACGCCTCATGATCTCCAGTGGTAGAATCTTATAGAATGCGGCAGATATTTTCATTTTTACAAACTTATCGCCCTCCGGCCACTGAATGTTCCCCCTCAGATTTTCAATGTACAGCCCTTTATTTTCCTAATAACAGAGGTATGCTGTCACTCTTATATTCTATGTTGGCTTCCCCACCAAATGGCACAAAACCTCCCTACATGACATTCCCTAGATGTCCCACCTGTGACCCTCCAGCTGCTGCAAAGCTACAATTCCTATCATGCCTGGATAACCAATGCCTAAAGGGGTCCTCTAGCATTAGAAAAACACGACCACTTTCTTCCAGAGACAGCACTGCTCTTGTCTCCAGCTTAAAGTGACACTGTTCCCCCCCTTTTTGCATTCTGACTACATTTAAAGTGACACTGTTAGCCCCTTTTTGCATTCTGACTTCTCTACACAGGTGTAATGGGTTAATTTACCAGTTTTCATACCTTATTTTATATCATACGTCATGGTGCTTGTTCAAGTAAAAAGTGATCTTTTATCAACTGCAGATTGTGTTACCTGGGCGGGGCTTCACAGCAACAGCGCAACATAGCCCCGCCCATAGCACCACTGTTGGTCCCACCCCCTCAACGACCATTGGAACAGGCTGGCCTAAAGGTCTAGGCCCCACCCCCTCTAGGTCGGCCCATACCAATTTGCGTTGAGGAGGTGGGGCCTATGTGCTGATGATGTCACGGAGGGCCCACTTAGCACAATCCGCAGATGATAAAAGATCACTTTTTACTTAAACAAGCACCATGACGTATGATATAAAATAAGGTATAAAAACTGCTAAATTTACCCTTTACACCTGTGTAGAGATGTCATAATGCAAAAAAGGGTGTGACAGTGTCACTTTAAATGTAAACCACACTTGACCTGAAGACGAATGGTGCTGTTTCTGGAAGAAAGTGGCCATGGTTTTCTAACCCCTTTAAGCGTAGGTCGTACATGTATGATGGAGATTGTAGTTCATCTGTGAGTCAAGCAATACCCACAAGAGGTTTCTGCTGTGGTCTTTTTTCCCCATAGATTAAAATGCTGTGTCGGTCGCTGGGGGACTAAAGGAACCATTCAGGTGAGGTAAGTATAGCTTTTTTTTTGTTTTAAATACAGATGGAGGGGCAGGAGAATGATGAAGTGGGTAGTAGTATGGTGATGAGGGGCAAAAGGATGAGAAGGGAACTACTATGATGATGGAAGGGCAGGAGGATGAAGGGGGTAGTAGTATGATGGGGTAGAAGGATGATGAGGGGTAATATTATGATGGAGGAGCAGGAGGATGAAGGGGGTAGTAGTATGATGATAAAAGGGTAAAAGTATTATGATGAAGGGGTAGTAGTATGATCTTGTAGGTGCAGGAGGATGAAAGGGGGAGTAGTATGATGATGGCAGGGCAGGAGGATGAAAGGGGTAGTAGTATGATGATGGAGCGCAGGAGGATGAAGGAGGTAGAAGTATGATGATAGAGGGGCAGGAGGATGAAGGGGTAGTAGTATGATGATGGGCAGCAGGAGGATGAAGGGGTAGTAGTATGATGATGGAGGGGCAGGAGGATGAAGGGGTAGTAGTATGATGATGGAGGGGCAGGAGGATGAAGGAGGTAGAAGTATGATGATGGAGGGGCAGGAGGATGAAGGGGGTAGTAGTATGATGATGGAGGGGCAGGAGGATGAAAGGGGTAGTAGTATGATGATGGAGGGGCAGGAGGATGAAGGGGTAGTAGTATGATGATGGAGGGGCAGGAGGATGAAGGGGTAGTAGTATGATGATGGAGGGGCAGGAGGATGAAGGAGGTAGAAGTATGATGATGGAGGGGCAGGAGGATGAAGGAGGTAGTAGTATGATGATGGAGGGCAGGAGGATGAAGGGGGTACTAGTATGATGATGGAGGGCAGGAGGATGAAGGAGGTAGTAGTATTATGTTGGAGGGGCAGGAGGATGAAGGAGGTAGTAGAATGATAATGGAGGGGCAGGAGGATGAAGGGGTAGTAGTATGATGGGCAGCAGGAGGATGAAGGGGGTAGTAGTATGATGATGGAGGGGCAGGAGGATGAAGGGGTAGTAGTATGATGATGGAGGGGCAGGAGGATGAAGGGGTAGTAGTATGATGATGGAGGGGCAGGAGGATGAAGGAGGTAGTAGTATTATGTTGGAGGGGCAGGAGGATGAAGGAGGTAGTAGAATGATAATGGAGGGGCAGGAGGATGAAGGGGTAGTAGTATGATGGGCAGCAGGAGGATGAAGGGGGTAATAAAATGATTATATGGGGTGCAGCTGCATCATATGGGCACAACCTACCAGTATATACAGCCAGTCATTGGAGTGCTATCTCTATAGCCTGCTCTGAGTGTAGGACAAGGGAGTTATCACAGATCCAGATGAATCCAGGATAGGGCCGGGTCAGTATGTCGCTTTTTACCGATTCTTCTTTGGTGGGCCCCAAGGATCATTTCCTCTGGTGGGCCCCAGGTATCCCAGTCCGACACTGATTATAAGTGAATCTAATGGTTACATAGTAGGTCACATTGTAGAGATGTTATTGCATTTATCTGTTGTGCTGTTTTTGGTTTATGTGTCAATCAAATTTTTATTTTGCTTTTGCCATGAGATAAGATTTGCTCACATCTAAACTTTTCCTTGTCGGAAACTTTTTAAGGTTGGTTGTTGTGACTTTCCAATCCCCACATGATGCCGCAGTGGTAGAGTCCTTGTGATAGAGTCACGTCTGTTATATGCAGTAGATAGCTTATTGTCCGATCACTCAATGTCACAGGGAGACGTAGGAGAGTGACAGGAGACTAGGTTAGGTTCGAAACGGAGGATTGTTCTACCTTTAAGGCCATCCTACGGTAAAGGGACCTAGTGAAGGGGGCTACATCTGTAGTCAGGATTAGGGACAGGAGTGATGAGACAATAAGGTTTGGTTATTTTGATAAAATCCGGAGAGGTATTTGTCATATATATATATTAGTTTGGGTATTGATAATAAGCTTTTATTTGTTTTGTTGTAACTAAGCTGTATATTGACGTATACTGTACAGACTCACCCATTGTTTTCTTTTATAGGATTGTTGGTAGAACAACCCCCCGGTCAATCTGCCCTATTAGTATTTTCTTTTGGTTTTGCAGATCTACCTATCTCATCTGCTGAAAGTTTGTTCCGCCATCTATAACTTTCAATAAAACATATAGTACTATTTTTGTCTATCCTATGGTGATGCCCATAAACTAATGGGAGTCCTTCAGGGTCTCATCCAAGTGGTCTTATGCATAATACTGGTCTGTTTGTCAGTAAAAGTGTTGATGTGTATTCTCTCTCTCGTATGAAACCTCAAGGAACAAGAAGAGGCTTCACCCTCATATAGGTGACTAACGTGACTATGTTTTCTTTCTCTTATTGGTTCTCTTGAATCTGTGCCGCCTGGACATTTCTGGAGGTTGGATGCTGTACTAGTGCTCGGAGGATGGGTTCACCCATGTTCCCTTGATCAACCCGCGGCTGAGGACAGAATCCTTAAAACCTCCGGCTACGACCCAACCACCAGTGATGACCCACGTCCATGCTCCACGGATGTCAAATGGGGGATTGATAGGTTAACTCATATGATTCTAATATCTGAGACATTCTGAGTTAGCATTTCTTACGTAAAAACTTCTTTTCATGGACACTGCTGACCATCTATGGATTGACCTAAACTTATTGTGACAAGGCACAAGGTATGGTGGTCGATGACAGATACGTGTCACCGTGGTTCAAGGCCTCGGTGGAGTAGGCCGGATAGAATTGGTCAGTAACCATAGGTTACGGACAGTTTTTTCTAATTTAGTATACCTGCTTTCAAGCAGTTGTTCCGGGCCGGCTTTTACTGGAGCAGTCTCAGAGTTGGGTGGGATGACTGCTCCCACGTATCCATCCCGGGTTTTCCCTGGCCTATAACAGCCAGGAGACTAGGTGAGCTGGGGGTGGTGTGTAACTCCAGGGCTGGAGCTTGTTTGGAGGTTCTGCTGTGTTGGTTCCAGGCAGAGAAGCTGGAGAATCTGCTGTAGCCTAAAAAGACTGTTCTGGTGAGAAATCCTGTTTTCGTTTAACCCTTTGTGCCTGAAGCAAGGCTATCCTTATGTTATTTGCACCTGCTGAAGAGAAGCTATTTTGTTACTGCTTGGACTTTGTGAAATAAAACCCAGTGATTTTAACTCTGCTGTGTCTGTGATACCTGTGACGGAGCTAACCCCCCACAAGTGGTGTTTGGATGCGGGCATCTAGCGCTCCCAGAAGAGTCACAGAGAGTTTATAAAGACTTTGCATGTCCTGGGTTAAAGCAGTGGCAGGAGTGCAATCAGGATCTCCCAGCATGGAGGAGCTGATAAAACAGTTGGTGCAGGCTAATCAGCAGCAGCAGCAAACCAGCGCCCAGCAGCAGAGAGCCCACATGGAGGCCATGCAAGCCCAACAGGAGACCAATAAACTCCTGCTCCGTCAGCTTGCCGCACTGACCGAGACATCCCAGAGGAAAGAGGAGGTAGCTCCTTCTGGGAAAGAGGACATTGGCAGAACCCGGGGTCAGGGAGGCGCTACAAAAGATGACACCGGAGGACGATGTTGAGGCCTTTTTGACCATATTTGAAAGAGTAGCAGAGAGGGAAAAATTACCTCCAGAGCAATGGGCGGAGGTCCTTGCGCCTTACCTGAGCGGGGAGCCTCAGAAGGCCTATTTTGATTTACCACTACCAGAGGCCAAAGACTACAGCAAACTAAAAGCGGAGATCCTGGCCCGCATGGGTGTGAACCTGGCTGTTCGAGCCCAACGGGTGCAACACTGGGCATATAATAAAGATAAGCCACCCAGGTCACAAATGTTTGACTTGTTTCATCTTGTACAAAAATGGCTGCAGCCAGAGTCCTGCACCCCAGCACAGATGGTGGAAAGAGTTGTCATGGACCGGTTCATCCAAACTCTGCCAAGGACCATACAATGCTGGGTTGCCCAGGGAGACCCCCAGTGTGCAGATGACCTGGTGAACCTGGTGGAAAGATACCAGGCAGTGGAAGTGTCCTATGAGAGACAAGGTGGGGGAAAGTCATCTTCCATGCGTTCCCGAAGTGGTCCAGACCCCTCAAAAAAGTGGCATAAACCCTCTGCAGAGTGCCGTATCCGAGACACGGTAGATCCCCAATCTGTCCCGGGGAGGCAGCCTCGCCCCGTAATTTGCTGGAGGTGTCATGGCCAGGGGCATATTGCAGCACACTGCCCTCTGTCTTCAGAACCGATGGACTGCAACGTAGGCCGCCGTGGTTCTTGGTTCGCCTGTCCTGCCTATAGTGCCGTACCTCACCCCAAAGAGGGTCCCCAGGTCTGTCAGGTAACGGTAAATGGGGTTGCAGTGTTTGGCCTTTTAGACTCGGGGAGTTTGGTGACCCTACTAAGGGCCACACTCCCACATGTGCTTGTTCCTGGGAAGCGGGTGGGGGTACAGTGTATCCATGGGGACACTAAAGACTATCCGGTTGCCCAGGTCACCATATCTGTGAAGCAGACCACCATATCCCATACTGTGGGAATTGTCAAAGGTCTAATGTACCCCATAATCGTGGGAAGAGACTTTCCTTTGTTTTGGGACTTGTGGGGCAAGGCCTTAGACTCTAAAGCAATCATTAATAAAACTGTTGATGTGTATGATGGGGTCACACGTGAATTTCCTCTAACTGTGTTAGTGGGGACTGAGGATGAGGAATCGTCCTCTGAAACTCATATCCCTGATCTAGCAGTGTCCCGAGAAAATTTTGGGACTGCTCAGCTCAGGGATCTGACATTAAAGAGTGCCATGGAAAATGTCACTGTGATAAATGGTGTTCCCCAAGAACCAGGTGCAGACCAAAGGTTTCCTTATTTTGCTATGAATAATGACCTGCTGTATCGTGTACATAAAATAAGGGATGAGGTGGTAGAGCAACTGCTGGTACCAGGCCCATATAGACGGATGGTGTTGGACATGGCCCACTCCCATGTGTTGGGAGGTCACTTGGGTGTAGATAAGACCCAGGAGCGTATTTTGCAAAGATTTTATTGGCCAGGATGTTACAGGGAGATAGCAAATTTTTGTCAGTCATGTCCAACCTGCCAAATAACCGCTCCGGTCTCTCATTTCCGTAGCCCATTAGTACCCCTGCCCATCATAGAAACACCATTTGAGCGCATAGCCATGGACATTGTAGGCCCGTTAGTGAAATCTGCTAGAGGCCACCAATACATTTTGGTTATCCTGGACTATGCTACACGGTACCCAGAGGCCGTACCCTTAAGAAATGCCTCATCAAAATGTATTGCACGAGAATTGGTCCATATTTTTTCCAGGACAGGGCTGCCTAAAGAGATCTTGACCGATCAGGGAACACCCTTCATGTCACGGGTTATGAAAGAATTATGTAAAGTCCTGAATATAAAGCAACTACGAACATCTGTATACCATCCACAGACTGATGGGTTAGTAGAGCGTTTCAATAAGACGCTGAAGGCTATGTTAAGAAAGGCTGTAGAGAAAGATGGGCGAGATTGGGACTGTCTGATACCCTATCTATTGTTCTCTATAAGGGAAGTCCCTCAAGCCTCCACAGGGTTTTCACCCTTTGAACTCTTGTACGGACGACACCCTCGAGGGTTACTGGATGTAGCTAAAGAGACCTGGGAAAGCGAGGCAACGCCATATAAAAGCATAATAGAGCATGTTGCACAAATGCAAGAAAGAATAGCAAATGTTATGCCAATAGTAAAGGCCCATCTTCTCCATGCTCAAGAAGCCCAAAGTAGGGTATATAACAGAACAGCCAGGATTAGACAGTTTCACCCTGGGGATCGGGTACTTGTACTGGTACCCACAGTGGAAAGTAAATTCCTTGCGAAGTGGCAGGGACCGTTTGAAGTCCTTGAAAAAGTAAATGAGGTTAATTACAAAATACACCAGCCAGGTAAAAGGAAGCCCATCCAGGTATATCATGTAAACCTCCTCAAACCCTGGAAAGATAGGGATTCTATAGACACACCTTGTTTCCTTACTCAGCCAGAGGTGGGTTTCCAAAATGTCACTATTGCAGACACCCTTTCACCGTCTCAGAAACAGCAATGCAGGGAACTCTTAGAACAGAATAAGGATCTGTTCTCTGAGCTACCTGGTCTCACCTCCGTGATTGAGCATGAGATTGTCACAGACCCTCATATTAGGGTAAACCTAAAACCTTATAGAATACCTGAGGCCCGTAGACAAGTGGTTTCCCAAGAGGTAGAACGAATGCTAAAGTTGGGTGTTATAGAAGAGTCTAAGAGTGGGTGGTCAAGCCCAATAGTCTTAGTGCCAAAACCAAGTGGGGAGTGGCGCTTCTGCAACGACTATAGAAAGCTTAATGAGGTCTCCAGTGTGGATGCATACCCGATGCCACGGGTGGATGAACTCATCGAAAGGCTAGGTCCAGCCCGGTACATCACCACCTTGGACCTCACAAAAGGGTATTGGCAAATCCCCCTGTCTAAGGAGGCCAAGGAAAAGACTGCCTTTTCCACCTCGGAGGGATGCTACCAATACACCAGAATGCCTTTTGGGTTGCAGGGAGCTCCTGCCACATTTCAAAGGGCGATGGATCGCATACTGATCCCTCACAAGAAGTATGCCGCTGCATACCTAGATGACATTGTGATATTTAGCCGTGACTGGGGAAGTCATCTAGAAAAACTGCAGGCAGTCTTAGATGCCCTAAGGAGAGCGGGATTTACCATCAACCCCCAAAAATGTGCGGTTGGGATGGAAGAGGCCAAATATCTGGGGTACGTTGTAGGTAGAGGCTTAATTAAACCTCAGATTAACAAGGTCGAAGCCATACAGAATTGGCCCCGCCCACTAACAAAAAAACAAGTAAGGGCATTCTTGGGTATCGTAGGCTACTACAGACGGTTTGTCCCAGACTTTGCCACAATAGCAGCTCCATTAACTGAACTTACAAAAGGGACCCAGTCAGTTATGGTTAAATGGTCACCGGAGGCAGAGAGAGCCTTTAATGAACTAAAACTTGCCTTATGCAAGCAGCCAGTCTTGGTAGCACCCGATTTCTCTAAGGAATTTGTGGTCCAGACGGATGCGTCCGATGTAGGCCTGGGTGCAGTAATGTCCCAGGACATAAATGGAGAAGAGCACCCAGTTATGTATCTCAGCCGTAAACTTTCCCCTGCCGAGAAAAATTACTCCATTGTAGAAAAGGAGTGCCTGGCCATTAAGTGGGCATTGGATTCCCTTAAGTATTACCTACTGGGCAGAAGGTTTAAGTTGGTTTCTGACCATGCCCCACTGAAATGGATGAGAATGAAAAAGGGGAATAATGCCAGGATAACACGCTGGTTTCTGGCATTACAAGATTATTGTTTCAATGTGGAACATAGAGCAGGTAAATTGCATGGTAATGCAGATGCCCTGTCAAGGGTACACTGCCTGCTGGTTGAAAGTGCCCAGCCCCACGGCTTTGGGCAGAGGGGGGGGGGGGTATGTGACAAGGCACAAGGTATGGTGGTCGATGACAGATACGTGTCACCGTGGTTCAAGGCCTCGGTGGAGTAGGCCGGATAGAATTGGTCAGTAACCATAGGTTACGGACAGTTTTTTCTAATTTAGTATACCTGCTTTCAAGCAGTTGTTCCGGGCCGGCTTTTACTGGAGCAGTCTCAGAGTTGGGTGG
This sequence comes from Dendropsophus ebraccatus, assembly GCF_027789765.1. NCBI lineage: Eukaryota > Metazoa > Chordata > Amphibia > Anura > Hylidae > Dendropsophus > Dendropsophus ebraccatus. The sequence goes on along the minus strand of NC_091456.1, from coordinate 190,901,379 downwards.
GATGACTGCTCCCACGTATCCATCCCGGTTTTCCCTATAACAGCCAGGAAATGAGGTGAGCTGTGTGTGGTGTGTAACTCCAGGGCTGGAGCTTGTTTGGAGGTTCTGCTGTGTTGGTTCCAGGCAGAGAAGCTGGAGAATCTGCTGTAGCCTAAAAAGACTGTTCTGGTGAGAAATCCTGTTTTCGTTTAACCCTTTGTGCCTGAAGCAAGGCTATCTTTATGTTATTTGCACCTGCTGAAGAGAAGCTATTTTGTTACTGCTTGGACTTTGTGAAATAAAACCCAGTGATTTTAACTCTGCTGTGTCTGTGATACCTGTGACGGAGCTAACCCCCCACATTATGTTACGGATACGTACATGAGTTGTCTGTGATTTTAAGTTGTAAGCAGAACTGCAGCTGCTAATTGTAATCTGAAACCATCCTATACCTGGGTAGTTGACTTTTCTCCATAGAGACAGGTCAACATCTAAATTTAACCTTATCAGAAGGTGGATGATGGCATCATCCACCCCAATGCCCGGCCGATAAACAAACTGGAGAGGGTCCATGGCTGGGCTCACTAGAGGGCGGAGATGTGTGAGAACCAATCTCTCCAAGACCTTCATCAAGTGGGATGTCAGTGCTACAGGTCTATAGCCTTTCAGGTCCCTTGGATGTGGTGTCTTTGGAACTGGTACCACATATGATGATTTCCACAGTTGTGGTACCATTTCTAGCTTCAGGCTCATATTAAACATATATGTAATAATACCACACAGCTGGTCCCCACAAGTCTTAAAGGGGTAGAGCGGTGCTAGACAAATATTCACTAAATAATGCACATTACAAAGTTATACAACTTTGTAATGTATGTTATATTAGTGAATGGCCCCCTTCCCGGTGTTTCCCCCCACCCACGTCAGACCCGGAAGTGTGATGCACTATACTCACCTGATTCGTGTCGACCCCCATCCACCATCTTGGGACAATGATGTAATCTTCTGGAGGCCGGCCGGAGCGCTCCATCCGTCCCTCATGCCGGCCCCCCTCTGCCGCGTCATAACTTTGATCTTTCTGATCATCGGTGATGATGTCCCTGCAGCCCTCGCTCAACGATCATCGGGGCCGTGGAATAGGCCCAGTAAACGAGCGGTGATCTAGCAGATCGGCGCTCGTTTACATCGTTGATCGGGCCCTGGTCGGCCTGAGGAATGGGGCCCTTAGGCAGAATACAGATGCAATTCACACAGAGAGTCCTACACCAAAATACCTGACTATAGGCAAGAAAACACAGCAGCCACACCTACTCTGGGACACTACAACTGTACTAGTCAGGGCCGGATTAAAGGGAGGGCACAAGGGGCACGTGCCCCGGGGCCCCCACCACACAGGGGCCCCCACCAGCCCGAACCCGGAAGCAGAGTTCCGGGTTCAGGCTGATATCAGGACCGGCGAATGTAGTTGTTAGAAGGAGGTGTAAAGGACCTGCTGTGTCTGCAGCAGAGCGATGGGGAAGGACCGGTGGTGGCGTCATAAGGGGCGGGGCTGAGAACGGGAGGATGCTGGTGGATGAAGGATGCTGGTGATCATTGTCATGTGACTTGAGGGGGCGGGGTTCACTTATACCTCCCCTCTGTATGCTGGGAGTTGTAGTCCTCTTATATCTCCTCCTGTAATGTCCTCTGATCTCCCATAATAACAGGCTGGCCATGCTTGGAGTTGTAGTCCTCCTAAATCTCCTCCTGTAATGTCCTCTGATCTCCCATAATAACAGGCTGGCCATGCTGGGAGTTGTAGTCCTCTTATACCTCCTCCTGTAATGTCCTCTGATCTCCCATAATAACAGGCTGGACATGCTGGAAGTTGTAGTCCTCATACCGCTTCCTGTAATGTCCTCTGATCACCCATAATAACAGGCTGGACATGCTGGAAGTTGTAGTCCTCATAGCGCTTCCTGTAATGTCCTCTGATCTCCCATTATAACAGGCTGGACATGCTGGAAGTTATAGTCCTCATACCGCCTCCTGTAATGTCCTCTGATCACCCATAATAACAGGCTGGACATGCTGGGAGTTATAGTCCTGTTATATGTCCTCCTGTAATGTCCTCTGATCTCCCATAATAACAGGCTGGCCATGCTGGGAGTTGTAGTTCCCCCCGGTATACCTCATGAAATGCCTCCTGATTGTAATAATGTCTGGCAACTCTTTCTAGCAACTCCATTGCTCTAAGGTGAAGAAGCTAGAATACAGACTCCAGGGGGAGGACCTCCTTTTAGCAACTTCATTCTAGTCTCATCCCTGCGTGGATCACGTCATCGCGCATCGCGTGGATCCACAAGACGCACACAAGAGAGAAGACAGGAGGGAGAAGAGGACCCGTCCCCCACCCGCATTAGGTGAGTATGATTTTATTTTTTTATGTTCTTCTATTGAGAGAGAGCAGGGGGCATTTCTATGGGGGCTGAGCAGGGGGCATTACTATAGGGGCTGAGCAGGGGGCATTTCTATGGGGGCAGGGGGCATTACTATAGGGGCTGAGCAGGGGGCATTTCTATGGGAGAAGAGCAAGGGGCATCTACTATGGGGCATTACTTTGGGGCAGAGTACATTACTATAGGGGCTGAGTAGGGGCTGAGCAGGGGGCATCTACTATGGGGCAGGGGACATTACTATGGGGGCATGGGACATTACTATGGGGCAGAGCATGGGAGATTACTATGGGGGCAGGGGACATTACTATGGGGGGCAGGGCAGGGGACATTACTATGGGGGCAGAGCAGGGGACATTACTATGGGGGGCAGGGCAGGAGACATTACTATGGGGGCAGAGCAGGGGACATTACTAGGGGGGCAGCGCAGGGGACATTACTATGGGGCAGAGCATGGAGCATTTTTATGGGGGCAGAGCAGGGGGCATTTCTATGGGGCAGAGCAGAGGGCATTTCTATGGGAGAGAGCAGGGGACATTACTATGGGGTCAGAGCAGGGGGCATTTCTTTGGGACAGAGCAGGGGACATTACTATGGGACAGAGCAGGGGACATTACTATGGGGGGAGGGCAGGGGACATTACTATGAGGGCAGAGCAGGGGACATTACTATGGGGAAGAGTAGGGGACATTACTATGGGGAAGAGTAGGGGACATTACTATGGGGAAGAGTAGGGGACATTACTATGGGAAAGAGCAGGGGACAATACTACGGGGGCAGAGCAGGGGACATTACTACGGGGGCAGAGCAGGAGACATTACTATGGGGGGAGGGCAGGGGACATTACTATGGGGGCAGAGCAGGGGACATTACTATGGGGACATGGCAGGAGGCATTACTATGGGGACATGGCAGGAGGCATTAATATGGGGACAGAGGGCATAGCATGGGAACATTATTACTATATGGGGGGCACAGCATGGGACCCACAAACCTCCTTACTTTACTGCACATGACACCAAACAGCAGAGTTACTACTGTATGAAAGCCTATGGGTGGGAGAAAGGGAAGGAAGTTACTGGAAATGTGCGGAGTCTAAGATGTTTGTCTGACAGGTTCTGAAGAAATGAATTGTAGCTTGAAGAAATCATCATGGAGGTCTGGGCAAGATGGAAAGGAAACGGAAAGCGATCACCTCAGATCAAAGAAGACGTCACCTGTGAGTTACTGAATTACATTTTTTTTCTGGTATTTTGTCAAGTGCTGGGTTCTTACATTGCGTTATTAACACAATGTGAGAACACACCCTAATAGTCAGCCCTCCCTGCTCCTGTCTCTAGGACTGGCATCTTCCTCTGCACTGCAGCCTCTAGTGACCATCACGTGCATAACAGAGGAGGATGCTGAGCCATACAGCGAGGAGGGGTCTGTGCTAATTCGCTTACAGTAAGCTGCTATATGTATGAATCGCGATATAGTTTGTTTTTGTTTTTTTTAGGGGGGGGGGGGAGTGGGGGCCTCCACCAACCTTAATCCAGCCCTGGTACTAGTACTATACTGTATATGCCTCCAGCAGTCTTATACAGTACAGGATGGAAGATGGTGGTGCACTGCCTGTACTACTACTGTACTGTATATGCACTCCAGCAATCTTATACAGTACAGGATGGGAGATAATGATGCACTGCCTGTACTACTACTGTACTGTATATGCCTCCAGCAGTCTTATACAGTACTGTACAGGATGGAAGATGGTGGTGCACTGCCTGTACTACTACTGTACTGTATATGCCTCCAGCAATCTTATACAATACAGGATGGGAGATGGTGGTGCACTGACTGTACTACTACTGTACTGTATATGCACTCCAGCAATCTTATACAGTACAGGACAGGAGAATGGTGGTGCACTGCCTGTACTACTACTGTACTGTATATGCACTCCAGCAGTCTTATACAGTACAGGATGGGAGATGGTGGTGCACTGCCTGCACTACTACTGTACTGTATATGCAGTCCAGCAGTCTTATACAGTACAGGATGAAAGATGGTGGTGCACTGCCTGTACTACTACTGTACTGTATATGCTCTCCAGCAATCTTATACAGTACAGGATGGGAGATGGTGGTGCACTGCCTGTACTACTACTGTACTGTATATGCCTCCAGCAGTCTTATACAGTACAGGATGGGAGATGGTGGTGCACTGCCTGCACTACTACTGTACTGTATATGCAGTCCAGCAGTCTTATACAGTACAGGATGAAAGATGGTGGTGCACTGCCTGTACTACTACTGTACTGTATATGCTCTCCAGCAATCTTATACAGTACAGGATGGGAGATGGTGGTGCACTGCCTGTACTACTACTGTACTGTATATGCCTCCAGCAGTCTTATACAGTACAGGATGGGAGATGGTGGTGCACTGCCTGCACTACTACTGTACTGTATATGCAGTCCAGCAGTCGTATACAGTACAGGATGAAAGATGGTGGTGCACTGCCTGTACTACTACTGTACTGTATATGCTCTCCAGCAATCTTATACAGTACAGGATGGGAGATGGTGGTGCACTGCCTGTACTACTACTGTACTGTATGTGCCTCCAGCAATCTTATACAGTACAGGATGGGAGATGGTGGTGCACTGCCTGCACTACTACTGTACTGTATATGCAGTCCAGCAGTCTTATACAGTACAGGATGAAAGATGGTGGTGCACTGCCTGTACTACTACTGTACTGTATATGCACTGCAGCAATCTTATACAGTACAGGATGGGAGATGGTGGTGCACTGCCTGTACTACTACTGTACTGTATATGCTCTCCAGCAATCTTATACAGTACAGGATGGGAGATGGTGGTGCACTGCCTGTACTACTACTGTACTGTATATGCAGTCCAGCAGTCTTATACAGTACAGGATGAAAGATGGTGGTGCACTGCCTGTACTACTACTGTACTGTATATGCTCTCCAGCAATCTTATACAGTACAGGATGGGAGATGGTGGTGCACTGCCTGTACTACTACTGTACTGTATATGCACTCCAGCAGTCTTATACAGTACAGGATGGGAGATGGTGGTGCACTGCCTGTACTACTACTGTACTGTATATGCTCTCCAGCAATCTTATACAGTACAGGATGGGAGATGGTGGTGCACTGCCTGTACTACTACTGTACTGTATATGCAGTCCAGCAGTCTTATACAGTACAGGATGAAAGATGGTGGTGCACTGCCTGTACTACTACTGTACTGTATATGCTCTCCAGCAATCTTATACAGTACAGGATGGGAGATGGTGGTGCACTGCCTGTACTACTACTGTACTGTATGTGCCTCCAGCAATCTTATACAGTACTGTACTGTGTAAGAAATGGACCTTAGGAAATATATATATCTTATAGTCTTGGGTATATTTTATAAGGTATCTATTTATTGGAAACAAGATGGAAGACTACAGACGTAGCCAGGGTTAACCTGATCTCTGACACAACACTTGTATCAGAGAGCTTTGTTTAGTTTAGTTAAACGTGTCATTGTGATCAGGTTGGCACAGGCTACATCTGTATATGGTTGTATTTTTCCCAAACATGAATGCTAAATACCCATTGTAGGCCGAGATTCTCGCATCAGATAGTCACTTGGTGTCACAGGTAGAGTGTTTACAGATGCAAGATAACACTGTGATACCAATTGGCAAATTGTCTCTGCCATGATCAAAGGCTTTTGGGACAAAGAGGTGGAGACAACACGTCTGTGAGAATAGGGACAAAACAATGGAGGATGTGACATAAAAACAGGGCTCAGGAGGGAAGGAGGACAGGAAGGAGAGGAGCAGGACAGGAAGGGGAGGTCACAGGGAGTGGAGACCAGACCTGAAGGAGATGGAGACCTGTGTGGTTGGGAGCTCATGATGTGGTAACTATGGTTGTATTTCATATTGTTGAGATGTAATATGTTAGTTTTGGTCTAATGTAATGTTTATTGTTTACATGGTATTGTTGTAATTCTTATCTTTCTGCTCTTTTATATGACTGTACAACTTTTATAGCAAATATAAAATCAGTATTCCACTCGGACAATATGTGATTTACTTTACACTCGCTCTTGTATTTCATTTACTGGCCCAACCTCGAATCTAGACCCAGTAAGGGGGTGGTGTGTATATATACGTATTATCTATACTCTAGATATATATTTATATATACATAATATTTCTTACAACTGTATGTGAAGCCTCACCAGTGCTAAACTCACCAGGTACAACCCACCATCCACACTTACAATGTTCAGATACCAAGTAAAGTTCGAATTCCAAACGTTACTTCTGGGTAAATTTTCATTTGAATACTGAATAGTTCAAATTCGGAAATTAATGATATTATAAGTTACTGTACAGTATAGCAATCAGCATGTGGTGTATAATGAATAGTAACTGTATAACCCTGATAACACAGCAGCAGCTGGATATGTGATATATAAGTTACTGTACAGTATAGCAGCATGTGGTGTATAATGTATAGTAACTGTATAACCCTGATAACACAGCAGCTGGATATGTGATATATAAGTTACTGTACAGTATAGCAATCAGCATGTGGTGTATAATGAATAGTAACTGTATAACCCTGATAACACAGCAGCTGGATATGTGATATATAAGTTACTGTACAGTATAGCAGCATGTGGTATATAATGTATAGTAACTGTATAACCCTGATAACACAGCAGCTGGATATGTGATATATAAGTTACTGTACAGTATAGCAGCATGTGGTGTATAATGTATAGTAACTGTATAACCCTGATAACACAGCAGCTGGATATGTGATATATAAGTTACTGTACAGTATAGCAGCATGTGGTGTATAATGTATAGTAACTGTATAACCCTGATAACACAGCAGCTGGATATGTGATATATAAGTTACTGTACAGTATAGCAGCATGTGGTGTATAATGTATAGTAACTGCATAACCCTGATAACAAGCAGCAGGTTATAGATACAGGATGGAGCTGCAGATCCCCATAATGCAGTAGCGTAGTACAACATGCTAGAATAGAGAAGCAGGGCTGCTGTCAGAGGTCTGTGTGGTCACATGACAGCAATGGGGAAGGGGGTGGGTTCAGCATGGACCAATCAGGAAGTGAGAATCACAGAGCTGTGCAGAAGGACAGTGACAGAAACTTCTCTACACAGCAGTGTGTAAAGCTGAGTGTCAGTGCAGGCACATTATAGCAGCAGTGTGTATAGCTGAGTGTAAGTGCAGGCACATTATAGCAGCAGTGTGTATAGCTGAGTGTAAGTGCAGGCACAGTATAGTAGCAGTGTGTATAGCTGAGTGTAAGTGCAGGCACATTATAGCAGCAGTGTGTATAGCTGAGTGTAAGTGCAGGCACATTATAGCAGGAATGGAGAGGATGGGAAACACAAGGGCTGACAGACTGTAGGGAGCAAGAAGGAATGAGTAGGGCAGATGTGGGCACATAAATGCAGAACTTTCTGTCCGGGGTGAGAAGGGTTACAGCTATTTTGAGATTACCTCCACAGTCCTGTCCCCTGATGTAAGCCCCAGCCTGAAGTGCATCTGCTATGATATGGAAGGTGAGGGAGACTTCCTGGGTCAGAGTACAGAGCTGTAGACCACCCTGTGCAGGCCATGCCCTCCTCAACTTTCCCTCCCACCCAGTACAGGGAGCTCTTTAACCAAGTTACAATTTTGAAAAACTGTGATCTCTTCTTGCAAAACGCTCTTAATCCAAGTCACTCTGAAACCAAGGTACCACATTATATATATATATATATATATATATATATATATATATATATATATATATATATTCTATACATACATACATGGTGGGCCATAAGTATAAATACACCCTGATAAAAATGGCAGTGGTTGCTGATATCACCTTACCATTTGTGGCATGGGAGGGGGAAAACATTTGAGGCCAGGTGAGGCCCATCTGCAAAGTTGCCATTTTGGATTCAACTTTTTCAATGAGAAGGGGGTCATGTGACACATCAAACACATAGAGAATTGCAAAAGAAAAACAATGGTGGGCTAATTTTTAACATAGCTTTATTTATTATTGACATGATTTTTTAGTGTTACAAGCATTGACACGTCGCAGTGGTTAAGGAGCGGACAAGGATAATCACAGCGAGTTCATCAGCAATATGACCTTAATTTAATCCTCCCAGCATTTAAAAGAAGCAACAAAGTTGCAGATGAAGCCTGCCAGGACTGTGCTGCAAATGAGAGCTGAACGAGCACACTAATCCCTGACAATAGTAAAATCATTATAAAATATTGTAATATATACCTTCAAACACCTCCTGGCATTACTCCTACAGCACCTCCTGGCATTACTCCTACAGCACCTCCTGGCATTACTCCTACAACACCCCCTGGCATTACTCCTACAGCACCTCCTGGCATTACCCCTGCAGCACCTCCTGGCATTACCCCTGCAGTACCTCCTGGCATTACTCCTACAGCACCTCCTGGCATTACCCCTGCAGCACCTCCTGGCATTACTCCTACAGCACCTCCTGGCATTACTCCTACAACATACAGTCATCACCCCTTTGTGATGTTTAACTAGGATTTTCCTTTATAATTATTTACAATCCTTTATATTCAGTTACCCCATTTTGAGCATGAAAACGGCTTCTCCCCTGTCTGCATTCTCTGATGCTCAACAAGAATTTTTTTTTTTTTGAGTAAAACATTTCCCACATTTTAAACCTGAAAACGGCTTCTTCCTTGTTTGAATTTTTTGATGGCTAACGAGTTAATTTCAGAGCAAAATATTTTCCACATTCTGGACATGAAAATAAGTTCTCCCCTGTGTTAATGTTTTGATGTCGAAGATGGCTTAATTTATGACTAAAACCTTTCCCACATAGTGAACACGAAAGTGGCTTCTCCCCGCGGGAATGCTTTGATGTTCAAGAATATTTGATTTGTCTAAAATATTTCCCACATTCTATATATGAAAATGGCTGCTACAAAGTGTGAATTCTTTGATGTTTAACAAGATCTGATTTCTGAATAAAACATTTCCCACATTCTGAACATGAAAATGGCTTCTCCCCTGTGTGAATTTTTTGATGTTGAAGAAGCTTTGATTTCCAAGTAAAACATTTCCCACATTCTGAGCATGAAAAAGGTTTCTCCACTGTGTGAATTTTTTTATGTTTTAGTTGATTTGACTTGTAAGTAAAACATTTCCCACATTCTGAACATGAAAATGGCTTCTGTCCGGTGTGAATATTTTGATGTTCAAGAAGCTTTGGTTTACAAGTAAAACATTTCCTACATTCTGAGCATGAAAAAGGCTTCTCCCCTTTGTGAATTTTTTGATGTTCAAGAACATTAGATTTCCGAGCAAAACATTTTCCACATTCTGAACATGAAAATGGCTTCTCCCCTGTGTGAATATGTTGATGTTCAAGAAGACTTAATTTATGAGAGAAACATTTCCCACATTCTGAACATGAAAATGGCTTCTCCCCTGTGTGAGTTCTTTGATGTTCAAGAAGCCTTGATTTCCAAGTAAAACATTTTCCACATTCTGAGCATGAAAAAGGCTTCTCCCTTATGTGAATTTTTTGATGTTCAAGAAAATTTGCTTTCAGAGCAAAACATTTCCCACATTCTGAACATGAAAATGGCTTCTCCCCTGTGTGAATATGTTGATGTTCAAGAAGACTTAATTTATGAGCAAAACATTTTCCACATTCTGAACATGAAAATGGCTTCTCCCCTGTGTGAGTTCTTTGATGTTCAAGCAGCTTTGATTTCCAAGTAAAACATTTCCCACATTCTGAGCATGAAAATGGCTTATCCCCTGTGTGAATATGTCGATGTTTAAGAAGACTTGATCTCCGAGTAAAATTTTTTCCACAATCTGAACATGAAAATGGTTTCTCCCCTGTGTGAATTTGTTGATGTACAAGAAAATTTGATTCATAAGCAAAACATTTCCCACATTCTGAACATGTAAATGTCTTCTCTTCTGTGTGAATTTTCTGATGTCTCTTTAGGCATTTTTTAAGAGCAAAGATTTTTTTACATTGTGAACATGAAAACTGAGGCTTTCCTGTATTTGCTCTTTGATGTTCATCGTCTTCTCTGTAAATGTCAGCTTGCTGTGATGGAGCAGAAGATGGGACTTGTATAACAGGATGAGATGAGAGATCTTTGCTGTGAGGGGCTGAGGGTGTATCTGGGATAGTGGACGGCTCCTCATATGTATCTTGTGTGATATGATCCTCTGAGGAGATCTGATGTCCCCCTGAGCTCCTGGTAGAATCATCTGCAAAGGAGAAAACACCATTTCTCTGATTTCTATTTCCTATTATTGAGAGTAAAATAGGACTCCAGCGTCACTATGCATTATGGGTAATAACATCATCTGCAGGAACTCTATGTTGTTCTCAGGCTGATTTTGGTTATGAATATTGGCCAAACCCGTTGAAAAGTCCTCTATGACCTTGAGTTCAGGTTATAGAGTTTAAAGGTTGAAATAGAGGAAAAATGTATAAAAGCTACAGACGCCATCAGTCCGGGGGCCGGTGGGACACGACTATTCAAGTGTGGGAAATTCTAACAGAACTGGAGACATGTTCATCAGACGGGAAATGTTCTGCTGGCAGTGCCGCACTTTTCTCCAGATAGTGAAGCACAACCCAGCTACAGGGCGGCACAGCGCACACATATTATATGACTGTATTCCATATATTATACACACATCATGTGTTATTACCTGCAGCCGCGTCACATCCTCATCTATATTATATTAGAACTTAGGCTGAATGATTATATAGCTGGAAAACTGACAGGACACAGAGCTTATAATATTCCACACAGAATAGTTACAGCCGGTGACTGAGGAGAATGTGTGACTGTTCTCTGCATATAGTGGTCACTACTCACCTGGGCGGTTACCTGTAGTGATGTCCTCCTTATACTGCTCATCACTGCTGTCATCTGTCTCTTCTTCATCCGACTCTTCCTTTACCCTAATGTCTTTAGCATTAAAACACTTCAGTTTCTTCCCTCCAGTAAGTTCCTCCTTATACTGCTCATCACCGCTCATGTATGTCTCCTCTTCTTTTACCACCTTGACCGTGGCATTAATATAGTTCAGATCCTTCCCTGTAGTGATGTTCTCCTTATACTGCTCATCACTGCTGTCATCTGTCTCTGGAGCATTTATATTGTTCCCATCTTCCCCCTGATTCATAAGATGTGAGAGAAATATTGTAAAAGTCATCAGACAGGAGGAGAAGTCAGGTGGGATGTACAGATCATAGGGAACATCTCCATCTACCTGATCCTGATCCTGTGGGAGAAGAGGATGGGGACATCTCTCTGGTGCTGTTCTCTTACTGGATCTGACTGGAGGGAACACATACAGAGACTGAATTCATTCTTTCCATCCAGATAACACAGAGAGGAGGTGTGTATATAGTCCTGTCTATTACCTGCTGATGGGAGGGGCTGCTGATCCTCCAGCATCACATCCTTGTACTGATCCTTGTGTCCTTCTACATACTCCCACTCCTCCATGGAGAAATAGACCGCCACGTCCTGACACCTTATAGGAACCTGACACACACAATGATCACACAGTCATCCCCCCCACCCCTCCAGTGGTGTTACTGTATAATGTCCCAGCATTCCCAGCAGCCACAGTCTCACCTCTCCACTCAGCAGCTCCACCATCTTGTTGGTGACTTCTAGGATCTTCTCTTCCTCCATTTCCTCATGTATCAGGGGCCCCGGGATTGGGCTCAGGGTTCTTCCCCATCCTTCACACCCAGGGGCCCCACAGCGCCCACTAGAGGACTTCTTCACTACTGTGTAATCCTGTGTATGGAGAGACACATTACTATCACTCCATCCATTCCCAAAATCCCTCGTCTCTCCAGTCCTATCCATCTGTTATTCCATAGATAAGAATGATGTCATGATGACATCACTCCCAGAATCCCTCACCTCTCCAGTCCTATCCATCTGTTATTCCATAGATAAGAATGATGTCATGATGACATCACTCCCAGAATCCCTCACCTCTCCAGTCCTATCCATCTGTTATTCCATAGATAAGAATGATGTCATGATGACATCACTCCCAGAATCCCTCACCTCTCCAGTCCTATCCATCTGTTATTCCATAGATAAGAATGATGTCATGATGACATCACTCCCAGAATCCCTCACCTCTCCAGTCCTATCCATCTGTTATTCCATAGATAAGAATGATGTCATGATGACATCACTCCCAGAATCACTCACCTCTCCAGTCCTATCCATCTGTTATTCCATAGATAAGAATGATGTCATGATGACATCACTCCCAGAATCCCTCACCTCTCCAGTCCTATCCATCTGTTATTCCATAGATAAGAATGATGTCATGATGACATCACTCCCAGAATCACTCACCTCTCCAGTCCTATCCATCTGTTATTCCATAGATAAGAATGATGTCATGATGACATCACTCCCAGAATCCCTCACCTCTCCAGTCCTATCCATCTGTTATTCCATAGATAAGAATGATGTCATGATGACATCACTCCCAGAATCCCTCACCTCCCCAGTAAGCAGGAAGAGTATGTGTAGGGTGAGGGTTATTATCCTCTCGGCCATCTTGTCTCTGTCTCTCTCCATGGTTGATGGGTCGGTCTCTTATATAGAAGATATCAGCAGAGGATCCTGGAGTGTAAGAATCTGAATAGAAGAAAGAGGAAACAATGTAACACAACTCATCACAAGCATGAGCAAAAAAAAAATGTTCTGGCCCCAGTAATGTATCAAAACAGGACAGAAAACTACCCAGTCCTGAAGGGGTTAATCCTCCCGCTGTTCCCCAGTTCCTTCCCTCCACCTGCAGAGCTGTACAGGAGCCGTGTGCTTCCAGGACCTGCCATGATGTCACAGTCATGTGATCAGTCACATGGAGGAGGAGGAGGAGTCACATGATCAGGGGCTGCTGCTCAGTGTATGCAGGACTCTGCTGTGCTGGATGAGCTGAAGTGAAGTGTATGGAGCAGAGCTGTGTATGTGTGATGTGTGTGGAGCAGAGCTGTGTGTGTGTGATGTGTGTGGAGCAGAGCTGTGTGTGTGTGATGTGTATGCAGCAGAGCTGTGTGTGATGTGTGTGGAGCAGAGCTGTGTATGTGTGCTTGAGAAAGGCTCCACTGAGGAGCGGAAAGGTTGCATGGGAATTTGCCATGTATGGAATAACAACACGTTTCTTGGAGTGCTGCAAGAGTTCCTGATACATATTGAAGTTGGAGGGTCTGTTTCGTCAAGTCCCTATATATACTCCAATCCCTGAGCTGGGTATCTGTAGATTTGGACACAGTTTCTCCCTGGAGGAATAATGCTTGAATAATTTATTAAATAGGAAAGTCTTTGAATCTTGTAGCTTAGAGAGGAGTGCACTGAGGGTTACTATAGGATTATTGGGGGCCTCTACTTAGGCCCTGAGGTACTGAGCTGTGGGCTCTGGGAGAGAGTACCTGCACCCATGGGTATAAATCTTCCATCTGTTTGCTGTCTATGAGCACATAGTGACATAGAGCAGGAACGTAGGTCCCAGCTTATGGGTGAAGCTGTCCGTCGGGGGGAGCCATAGGGAAATCTAGCAAATTGCAGTGGAGTCTTTGCTTTATCTGCTTTACCTAGTCACTGACTAGTAGTCCTGCATTGGTTGTCAGGAGAGAGAACATAGCAGCCACCCAGTGTAAGTAGACGCGGTCCCTTCAGTCCTTTTCACCTCAGTCTCCTCTGTAGGTCTCTAGCCAAACATAAGAGAAACAGATTGCTGAACTTAGGGAGACCAGCCAAACGACAACACTGCCGGCTGCTAGTGAAAGCACTCAATGCAGTGAAGTCCTAGGTGCATTGCCCCCTGGGAAACATGAATATGCAAAAGAAGAGCCCGTGGAGCCTCACTGAAGAGTCTCAAAACACAGGACTAGCCAGATATCCCTCCGGGAAGGGCACAGCCAAGGGGCAGCTCCTGTTAGGAAACCACCATATTAAGTGGCCCTATAAGTCAATGTAATGACAAGGGATAAACCAAGGCCAGGTACCCATCCACATACAGCTGTTTCGGGGTGTTGCCCCTCATCAGTGTGGAGCAGGATTCTGGCTAGGTGGGAGCAATGCCTAGTAGAGCCATTAGGGGCATTAATACTATAAGGCAAAACATGGGGGATTATTACTATGGGGCTGAACATGGTAGGGGGCAAGGCCGGCTCCAGGTTTTTGTGGGCCCTTGGGTGAGAGAGCCTCAGCGGGCCCCTTTGTATAGCACACCTTGGGGCACACCTACCAAATAAAGTTTGACAAAATACTGAAAAAAAAACGTAATCCAGTAACTCACAGGTGACGTCTTCTTTGATCTGAGGCGATCGCTCTCCGTTTCCTCTCGATCTTGCCCAGACCTCCATGATGATATCTTTAAACTACAATTCATCTCTTCGGGACCTGTCAGACAAACATGTTAGACTCCGCACATTTCCAGCAACTTCCTTCCCTTTTTCCCACCCATAGGCTCCCATACAGTAGTAACTCCACTGTTTGGTGTCATGTGCAGTAAAGTAAGGAGGTTTGTAGGTCCCGTGCTGTGCCCCCCCATATAGTAATAATGTCCCAATGCTGTGCCCCCCCATATAGTAATAATGTCCCAATGCTGTGCCCTCCATATAGTAATAATGTCCCAATGCTGTGCCCTCCATATAGTAAAGATGCCCTCTGTCCCCATAGTAATGTCCCCTGCCCCATAGTAATGTCCTCTGCCCCCATAGTAATGTCCCCTGCCCTTATAGTAATGCCCCCTGCCCCATAGTAATGTCCTCTGCCCCCATAGTAATGTCCCCTGCCCCATAGTAATGTCCCCTGCCCCATAGTAATGTCCTCTGCCCCCATAGTAATGTCCCCTGCCCCATAGTAATGTCCCCTGCCCCATAGTAATGTCCTCTGCCCCCATAGTAATGCCCCCTGCCCCATAGTAATGTCCTCTGCCCCCATAGTAATGTCCCCTGCCCCATAGTAATGTCCCCTGCCCCATAGTAATGTCCTCTGCCCCCATAGTAATGTCCCCTGCCCCATAGTAATGTCCTCTGCCCCCATAGTAATGTCCCCTGCCCCCATAGTAATGTCCCCTGCCCCCATAGTAATGTCCCCTGCCCCATAGTAATGTCCCCTGCTCCCATAGTAATGTCCCCTGCTCCCCATAGTAATGCCCCCTGCCCCCATAGTAATGCCCCCTGCCCCCATAGAAATGCCCCCTGCTCTCCCTCAACACAAGAAAACAAAAAAATAAAACCATACTCACTAATCCGGGCGGGGGACAGGTCCTCATTACATGAGGTATACCGGGGGGAACTACAACTCCCAGCATGTCCAGTCTGTTATTATGTGAGATCAGAGGACATCACAGGAGGAGGTATAAGAGAAGGACTACAACTCCCAGCATGGACAGCCTGTTATTATGGGAGATCAGAGGACATCACAGGAGGCGGTATAAGAGGAGGACTACAATTCCCAGCATACAGAAAGAAGGTATAAGTGAGCCCCGACCCCTCATGTCACATGACAATGATCACAGGTCCTTCATCCATATGCAGCCTCTCCCGTTCTCAGCCCGGCCCCCTTATGACGTCACCACAGGTCACACAACCCCCCCCCCCCCACACACACACACAGACACCCGGACTCAGGGTCGGCAGCACCCTCCCCCCCAGGTGTCCGGAGGTTGGTGATGAGGCGAGCGTCTGGCTCACTGCTCGGGCAAGTGTCGGGGGCCCCCCTGAGCGGCCTTGGGTCCCGGCACTTGCCCGAGTATGCTGGTCGCTGACGCCGACCCTGGTAGGGGGGATTATTACTATGGGGCAAAACATGGGAGGAGAGATTATTACTATGTGGCAGATTATGGGAGGGGGATGAGTACTATCGGGCAGAACATGGGAGGGGAAAATAATACTGTGGGGCAGAACATGGGAGCGGGGATAAGTACTAAGGGTCAGAACATGAGGGGAATTATTACAATCTGGCAGAACATGGGAGGGGGGATTAGCACTATGGGCCAGAACATGTGAGGGGGCATTAATACTATAGGGCACAACATAGGGGGTTATTACTATGGGGCAGAACATGGGAGGGGGAATTAGTACTATGGGGCAGAACATGGGAGGGGGATAAGTACTATGGGGCAGAACATGGGGGGGATTATTACTATTGGGCAAAGCACAGGGGGGTTATTACTATGGGGCAAAACACGGGGGGGGGATTATTGCTATGGGGACAGCAAAGGGGGGAATATTACTATAGGGACAGCAGGGAGGGGGAGAAATTACTATGTGTTGTGAAGTTGTTGTAAAAGTGCGGAGCCTAGGATGTTTGTCTGGCAGGTTCAGAAGAGATAAATTGTAGCTGTATGAAATCATCATGGTGGTCGGGCCAGAAGGAGAGGAAAAGGAAAGTGACGCCTCAGATCAAAGAAGACGTCACCTGAATGGCTTTTTTTTGCCTAAAGTTGAAAATGCTGGAATAAAACTGCTGTATGTCATAATACACACACACTGCTTCTTCATAGCAACAACGCTTTAAGCAAGATTCACCCTGTATTCAAAACTACCTAGAAACGGCCCTGTACCTCACAGCCACCTCAACTCTGCTACCTCACAGGCACCTCAACTCTGTTACCTCACTGATACCTCACAGCCACCTCAACTCTGCTACCTAACTGATCCCTCAACTCTGCTACCTCACAGCCACTTCAACTCTGCTACCTCACAACCACCTCAACTCTGCTACCTCACAGCCACCTCAACTCTGCTACCTCAGTTATCCATTGAAAGGAATGAAGTATTTTACCCTCTTAATTTTTTTCCGGTTATTCATAGTTACATTTTCTGTACTGACTTGTCCCATGTATTTAGTTTCCTCTTCTGGATGGTAATTCCAGCTTCCCCTCGCCTGTATAGGAATACAAATTAACGCAAACATCTCCTATTGACTTTAATAGGGTTCGAGTTCGAATCGAACCTCAAACCGAATGCACCTACTGTTTGAGGTTTGACTCAAACTCAAACTTTTTTACTGTTCGATCATCACTAGTTATCTACTGTATGGAGCAATATTGGGGATGAAGTACTATTTGGGACACTATTACACTGTTATAGGATACACATGGGGTAAATAATGAGGTAGCTACTGTGTGGGGGGCACTCTTATAGGGCAGTATAAGGGAAATAATAATGCATGGGCTACAGAAGGTGGCATTATTACCATTGGGGGTACTATAGATGGGTAGGTGGTGCTATAAAACTGTAGAGCTTAGGATGTGTGTCTGAGAGATTCTGTGAAGATGGTTGTGATCATTAGAAATCATCATGACCGCCTGGGCCAAGTGGGGAAGAAAACGAAAGAAGAAGCCACCAATCAGGGAAACCGTCACTTGTGAGTGACAGGATGTAGAGTAACTGTGCTGTAATATACTCCACGTATGGAGGTATACATGGTCTGCATACAGGGTGTTGTATACAGCAGCGCTTCTCAAACTGTCAGGCGCAGCTCACAGTCCGGTGAGGCGCGAGGTTCCTGTCTGTTCCGGCACCAGGGGCGTTGCTAGGAAAAAAAAGCATAGCCCCAAACTTTTTTTGGCCAGGATTTGGTGCGCAGGACGGCACCATTACAGCTGGAGCTGCTGCTGTGTCCGGGCTGTAGCGGCTTCCTGTGGGACCCGGTCACCCCGTAGTGCAGTCGGACATACTGCTGGCTCTATCTGTAGGAGGTGCCAAGGAGACACTGACGCGGACATGGGGCGCTCTCTCCGCAGGACCTGCTAGTCTAGTGAACCTGTCGCCGGTCGCGCTTCCAGATTTGAAATCCACCGCTAATCCAAAAGTTCGGGCCTATTTGGGTTATTATTTGTGGGGCACTAGTGGGGTTATTAATTATTTGTGGGGCACTCTGACAGTGCCAGGAGCACCGCATGCACAGAAATGGGGTAATGAGGAGAGAGGGAGCTGACACAGAAATAGGAGGTTAAGAATGGAATCATGCTGGTGTGTGTGGAAGCTGCCATGCGAGTAGAGGGGTGGGTTACGGAGAAAGGAGTGCTGCACTGTGGTGCTAGATTACAGGTGGAGCAGTAGGTGGTGTTGGGATATAATGTGCACTACATGGCAGTATTAAGCATTGCATAGTAGTATGTGTTTGTTGGTGAGGCCCGAGCATCAATATGGAGCCCCAGGTGAGGCCCGAGAACAAAAAGTTTGAGAAGCAATGGTATACAGTATGATGGTGTTAGTTATTATGTGGTCATGGTATGGTGGTATTATTTGTCCCCTGTATTGTCTTATTGGTATAATTACCCTTGGTTTTGTGGTGTATAATGTATAATAACTGTATAACCCTGATAACACAGCAGCAGCTGGATATGTGATATATAAGTTACTGTACAGTATAGCAGCATGTGGTGTATAATGTATAATAACTGTATAACCCTGATAACACAGCAGCAGCTGGATATGTGATATATAAGTTACTGTACAGTATAGCAGCATGTGGTGTATAATGTATAGTAACTGTATAACCCTGATAACACAGCAGCAGCTGGATATGTGATATATAAGTTACTGCACAGTATAGCAATCAGCATGTAGTGTATAATGTATAGTAACTGTATAAGTTCAGTGTACAAGTATCCAACACCACTACGTTGCATATATCGTGAGTGTGCGATAGTAGAGAAAAGTACACTCACATTTCAGTAGTCTTCATCTTGACTTTATTTGTTGCATTAATCGGGATTTGGCTGTGTGTGGTCAGAACACTGGAGGTAGCTGGAGGTTAGGCGTCCTCTCCCTGCCGCGCGACGTTTCGGAAGGCGGGGCTTCCTTACTCAGGCGCATGAGTAAGGAAGCCCCGCCTTCCGAAACGTCGCGCGGCAGGGAGAGGACGCCTAACCTCCAGCTACCTCCAGTGTTCTGACCACACACAGCCAAATCCCGATTAATGCAACAAATAAAGTCAAGATGAAGACTACTGAAATGTGAGTGTACTTTTCTCTACTATCGCACACTCACGATATATGCAACGTAGTGGTGTTGGATACTTGTACACTGAACTGTTACATGCCAAAGAAGTGGGAGTTGGCAGTATCCACGTTGATTGCTCATTAGTGAGCCTGCTTGTGGTCTGTAGCCAGACATTGCGCTTTGTTCTAGTAACTGTATAACCCTGATAACAGCAGCTGGATATGTGATATATAAGTTACTGTACAGTATAGCAATCAGCATGTGGTGTATAATGTATAGTAACTGTATAACCCTGATAACACAGCAGCAGCTGGATATGTGATATTATAAGTTACTGTACAGTATAGCAGCATGTGGTGTATAATGTATAGTAACTGTATAACCCTGATAACACAGCAGCTGGATATGTGATATTATAAGTTACTGTACAGTATAGCAGCATGTGGTATATAATGTATAGTAACTGTATAACCCTGATAACACTGCAGCAGCTGGATATGTGATATATAAGTTACTGTACAGTATAGCAATCAGCATGTGGTGTATAATGTATAGTAACTGTATAACCCTGATAACACAGCAGCTGGATATGTGATATATAAGTTACTGTACAGTATAGCAATCAGCATGTGGTGTATAATGTATAGTAACTGTATAACCCTGATAACACAGCAGCTGGATATGTGATATATAAGTTACTGTACAGTATAGCAGCATGTGGTGTATAATGTATAGTAACTGTATAACCCTCATAACACAGCAGCAGCTGGATATGTGATATATAAGTTACTGTACAGTATAGCAGCATGTGGTATATAATGTATAGTAACTGTATAACCCTGATAACACAGCAGCAGCTGGATATGTGATATATAAGTTACTGTACAGTATAGCAGTATGTGGTATATAATGTATAGTAACTGTATAACCCTGATAACACAGCAGCAGTTTGTAGATACAGGATGGAACTGCAGATCCCTATAATGCAGTAGCGTAGTACAACAGGCTAGACTAGAGAAGCAGGGCTGCTAACAGAGATCTGTGTGGTCACGTGACAGCAATGGGGAAGGGGTGTGTGTTCAGCATGGACCAATAGGGAAGTGAGAATGACAGAGCTGTGCAAGAAGACAGTGACAGAAATTTCTCTATTCAGGAATGTGTATAGCTGAGTGTAAGTGTAGGCACATTATAGCAGCAGTGTGTATAGCTGAGTGTGAGTGCAGGCACATTATAGCAGGAATGGAGAGGATGGGAAACACAAGGGCTGACAGACTGTAGGGAGCACGAAGGAATGAGTAGGGTATATGTGGGCATATAAATGTAGAACTCTCTGTCCGGGGAGAGAGGGGTTACAGCTATTGCAAGATTACCTCCACAGTCCTGTCCCCTGATGCAAACTCCAGCCTGAAATGGATCTGCTATGATTTGGAAGGTGAGGGAGACTTCCTGGGTTAGAGTACAGAGCTGTAGATCCCGCAGCGCCCCCCCTGACTTTCCTTCCCACCCAGTACAGGGAGCCCTTAACCTTCCTCTAGTGTTAGCTTTCTGTTACTCTTTCTTATGTTAATGGGTCGGTTTTGACCCGTGTCTTAAATCACCCCTAGGATGCCCTAAAAACATTTATTTTTGATCCATTTTGTTTCTTACCTCTTAGTTACCTTGTTAGGGTTTCTCATCCATGGAAGGATTGATTTTAATAATTTTGTTGTGGCCCCCTGGGCCTTTCATTTGAAAGCATACCCTTCATTTTCAATATAAAAATATTGTCAAATGAACCTCAAGAGAATAATATAAACTTTAAAAAGTTTGTTATATTACCTGACTATTACTGAAGGGTTTTAGAACACATTTCTTAAATGTAAAAAATATATACATATGTATATTTTATATTATTAACTCTAGTAACAACTATGGTGTTACGGGTCATATCTAACTACTTTATGAAAAGGGCAATAAACAGATTTTTTTTTAATAGAACTTTAATACAAATAAGAGATGAAAATTATATTATTATTATTATTATTAATAATAATAATAATAATTAGCTTTTCTAGGTCAAACAAACAACAATCAATCAATCAAGCAAATCAAATCAACAGAAATCAAGTACTAGTTTTTAGATGTGTAGCAAAGTGACCCTTTTTGTGTGTTCTTTGCAGAGGTATTTTTTGCAGGTGAAGCGCGATGTGTTTGTCTTTCTCTCCTTATTGCTAGGGCAGACCTGACACCTCTTTCTTTTAGAATCAGGTGGTGTCACTGGGGTTGTGGCTTTTGTGGTTGATGTTGAGGCAGGGTGAGGAGGATGCTGGTGATGATGCTCTTTGTGTTACTGTGGGTGTGGACGAAGCACTTGTTGAGCTCTGGAGTTGTCGGACCAAGGCCGCAGCGGCTGGGTCTCGGGGCACTCGTTCCCTTTGGTCAATGTGCGCCTTGACAAGGGCTCTTCCTATTTCCTCAAGAAACATCCTCCGCTTGTGTTTTTTCTTTGAATTCCATCCTTGGAGAATGTGGGTCCACAACACAAAAGCATTGTATGCTGACACATCAAGGATGTTGTAGAATACAACCATTGGCCAACTCCTAGTCATTCGCTGGCAAGTGTAGGTGGCAGTCAGCTTGTCCAGGTTGTCCACTCCTCCTTTGTTTTTGTTACAGTCCAGGATGATTCTGGGCTTTTCGTCACTTCCTGATGACACAGCTGCATCTTTGTGAAGGTCATTCCACATGTTGCCATAGACTTTTTTTCTTTTAAGGTTTGTGATAGCAATAATGCCTTTTTTTTTTATTGACAATGGCATTAGGGATGGTCCGTACGAATCCGAACTCTTGGTAATGATTCCCGCTGTTTGCCTGCTCCGTGCAGCGGGCGGATCCAGCGGGAGGACCACCTGGAAAACTGGGATACAGCCATAGCCATAGGCTGTATCCCAGTTTTCCAGGCGGTCCTCCCGCTGTATCCACCCGCTCCACGGAGCGGGCAGACAGCGGGAATATGATGCCCAGTGTTTAGGTTCATACGAACCCGAACCTCGGAAAGTTCGGACCATCCCTAAATGGCATAAACAGATCAAAACATGTCTTGATGTCACTTACTCTTGTCACAGCAAACCTTATGATCCTAGGGGTCATTTTTATGACATTTGCAGCATCTGCCCTGCCATGTACAGTACATCTGGAGGTACTGAGCTCCAACTGATCTTGCCACTTTTGGATTTGAATCTTACCAGCGGGAGCAGTTTCAGCACCGGTGACCTCCTCATCAGACTGATCAGAACTGTCTGTGTCTTTCGGTTGATACTCCACATCATCTTCCTCCTCAGAAACCTGTTCATCTGTATCACTTTGCTGCTGTGTGTCCTTGGATTCATTATCATCCAAGATATAATCCAGAATTTGGCTTGCATCTAATCTTCTCCTCATTGTTGCATGGTGTAAACTGGAGATGTATACTCTGCAAAGTACCAACTCTAAGCTGATTTGGCCATACATGCCTGGACATGTCCCTAACTCAAGTTGTTGGAGGTAGAGCTGGCTGTGGGCTGTTGGTTTATTTTGTGTTTATGAGTTCAGTTTTGGGACTTATTATTGTTTTTATACTCTTATATTACACCTGGGTCGAAATTGACCCCAAAAACACAAATGTTATATTTTTAATAAGAGCATTTTACAATTTAGTAAAATAGATTTATTTTATTGTATTTTGTTTAAAAATAAGTTTCTGACAAAGTCAAAAAGTCTTGATGCAATAAACAAATGTATGTAGAATTTGTATGCATTTAAAACCTAAAACGGGTCGGTCACGACCCTAACACTAGAGGAAGGTTAACCAAGTTAAAATTTTGAAAAACTGTGATCTCTACTTGCAAAACGCTCTTAAACCAAAGTGCAACCATATATATATATATATATATATATATATATATATATATATATACACACTCACCGGCCACTTTATTAGGTACACCTGTCCAACTGCACGTTACCACTTAATTTCTAATCAGCCAATCACATGGCGGCAACTCAGTGCATTTAGGCATGTAGACATGGTCAAGACAATCTCCTGCAGTTCAAACCGAGCATCAGTATGGGGAAGAAAGGTGATTTGAGTGCCTTTAAACGTGGCATGGTTGTTGGTGCCAGAAGGGCTGGTCTGAGTATTTCAGAAACTGCTGATCTACTGGGATTATCACGCACAACCATCTCTGGGGTTTACAGAGAATGGTCCGAAAAAGAAAAAACATCCAGTGAGCGGCAGTTCTGTGGGCGGAAATGCCTTGTTGATGCCAGAGGAGAATGGGCAGACTGGTTCGAGCTGATAGAAAGGCAACAGTGAATCAAATAGCCAACCGTTACAACCAAGGTAGGCAGAAGAGCATCTCTGACCGCACAGTACGGCCAACTTTGAGGCAGATGGGCTACAGCAGCAGAAGACCACACCAGGTGCCACTCCTTTCAGCTAAGAACAGGAAACTGAGGCTACAATTTGCACAAGCTCATCGAAATTGGACAGTAGAAGATTGGAAAAACGTTGCCTGGTCTGATGAGTCTCGATTTCTGCTGCGACATTCGGATGGTAGGGTCAGAATTTGGCGTCAACAACATGAAAGCATGGATCCATCCTGCCTTGTATCAACGGTTCAGGCTGGTGGTGGTGGTGTCATGGTGTTGGGAATATTTTCTTGGCACTCTTTGGGCCCCTTGGTACCAATTGAGCATCGTTGCAACGCCACAGCCTACCTGAGTATTGTTGCTGACCATGTCCATCCCTTTATGACCACAATGTACCCAACATCTGATGGCTACTTTCAGCAGGATAATGCGCCATGTCATAAAGCTAGAATCATCTCAGACTGGTTTCTTGAACATGACAATGTGTTCACTGTACTCAAATGGCCTCCACAGTCACCAGATCTCAATCCACTAGAGCATCTTTGGGATGTGGTGGAACGGGAGATTCTCATCATGGATGTGCAGCCGACAAATCTGCGGCAACTGTGTGATGCCATCATGTCAATATGGACCAAAATCTCTGAGGAAGCTTCCAGCACCTTGTTGTATCTATGCCACCAAGAATTGAGGCAGTTCTGAAGGCAAAAGGAGGTCCAACCCGTTACTAGCATGGTGTACCTAATAAAGTGGCCGGTGAGTGTATATATATACAGTGGGGAAAAAAAGTATTTAGTCAGTCACCAATAGTGCAAGTTTTCCCACTTAAAAAGATGAGAGGCGTCTATAATTTACATCATAGGTAGACCTCAACTATGAGAGACAAAATGAGAAAAATCCCGAAAATCACATTGTTTGATTTTGTAAGAATTTATTTGCAAATTATGGTGGAAAATAAGTATTTGGTCACCTACAAACAATCAAGATTTCTGGCTCTCACAGACCTGTAACTTCTTCTTTAACCCCTTAAGGTCAAAGCCTATTTTTGTTTTTGCGCTTTTGCTTATTCCATTTTAAGTTTAAAAGTCCATAGCGCTTGCATTTTTTCACCTAGAGACGTATATGAGCGCTTATTTTTTGCGAAACCAATTGTACTTTGCAATGACAGGCATTATTTTTCCATAACATATGCTGCGAAACCGGAAAAAAATCATTTGCGCTGTCAAATTGAAAAAAAAACAAATTTGTTTTGATTTCGGGGAGTTTTGCATTTACGCCGTCCATCCTATGGTAAAACTGACTTGTTATGCACGTTCCTCAAGTCGTTACGAATACTATGATATATAACATGTATAACTTATATTGTATCGGATGGCCTGTAAAAAATTCAAACCATTGTTAACAAATATACGTTCCTTAAAATCGCTCCATTCCCAGGCTTATAGCGCTTTTATCCTTTGGTCTATGGGGCTTTGTGAGGTGTCAGTTTTTGCGCCATGATGTGTTCTTTCTATCGGTACCTTGATTGCGCATATACGACTTTTTGATCGTTTTTTATTACATTTTTTCTGGATTTGATGCGACCAAAAATGCGCAATTTTGCACTTTGGATTTTTTTTGCGCTGACGCCGTTTACCGTGCGAGATCAAGAATGTGATTAATTAATAGTTCGGGCGATTACGCGCGCGGCGATACTAAATATGTTTATTTATTTATTAATTTATATTTATAAAATGGGAAAAGGGGACTTGTATATAGACAGCACTGATCTCTCATAGAGATCAATGCTGTGTATATACACAGCAAAGATCGATTAGATCGGTCATAGATTACTATGGCCTGCTGCAGGCCATAGCAATCTATTGCCGAGCCGGGATCAGCGTCATTCCGACGCTGAGGCCCGGCACGGGCAGAAGAACGGATCTCCCCCCCGCGATCGCATCGCGGGGGGGAGATCCGTCCCACTAGACACCAGGGATGTGTTTACCTAAGCCTCTAAGTGCAGCTGTCAGGTTTGACAGCTGCACTTAGAGGCTTAATTAGCCGGCGCGGCAACGGGATCCGCGCTGGCTAATAGAGGCACTGCCCGGCTGCACGTGTCAGCCGGGATCAGCGCCGTTCAGATACGACATGGGTTGCTAAGGGGTTAAGAGTCTCCTCTTTCCTCCACTCATAACCTGTAGTAATGGCACCTGTTTAAACTTGTTATCAATATAAAAAGACACCTGTGCACACCCTCAAACAGTCAGACTCCAAACTCCACTATGGTGAAGACCAAAGAGCTGTCAAAGGACACCAGAACCAAAATTGTAGCCCTGCACCAGGCTGGGAAGACTGAATCTGCAATAGGCAAGCAGCTTGGAGTGAAGAAATCAACTGTGGGAGCAATAATTAGAAAATGGAAGACATACAAGACGACTGATAATCTCCCTCGATCTGGGGCTCCACGCAAAATCTCACCCCGTGGGGTCAAAATAATCACAAGAACGGTGAGCAAAAATCCCAGAACCACGCAGGGGGACCTAGTGAATGAACTGCAGAGAGCTGGGACCAATGTAACAAAGCCTACCATCAGTAACACACTATGCCGCCAGGGACTGCACTGATCCTGCAGTGCCAGACGTGTCCCACTGCTTAAGCCAGTACATGCCCGGGCCCGTCTGAAGTTTGCTAGAGAGTATTTGGATGATCCAGAAGAGTATTGGGAGAATGTCCTATGGTCTGATGAATCCAAAGTGGAACTGTTTGGTAGAAACACAACTTGTCGTGTTTGGAGGAAAAAGAATACTGAGTTGCATCCATCAAACACCATAGCTACTGTAAAGCATGGGGGTGGAAACATGCTTTGGCGCTGTTTCTCTGCAAAGGGGCCAGGACGACTGATCCGGGTACATGAAAGAATGAATGGGGCCATGTATCGTGAGATTTTGAGTGCAAACCTCCTTCCATCAGCAAGGGCATTGAAGATGAAACGTGGCTGGGTCTTTCAACATGACAATGATCCAAAGCACACCGCCAGGGCAACGAAGGAGCGGCTTCATAAGAAGCATTTCAAGGTCCTGGAGTGGCCTAGCCAGTCTCCAGATCTCAACCCTATAGAAAACCTTTGGAGGGAGTTGAAAGTCTGTGTTGCCAAGCGACAGCCGCAAAACATCACTGCTCTAGAGGAGATCTGCATGGAGGAATGGGCCAACATCCCAACAACAGTGTGTGCCAACCTTGTGAAGACTTACAGAAAACGTTTGACCTCTGTCATTGCCAACAAAGGAGATAGAACAAAGTATTGAGATGAATTTTGTTACTGACCAAATACTTATTTTCCACCATAATTTGCTAATAAATTCTTACAAAATCAGACAATGTGATTTTCGGGATTTGTTTTCTCATTTTGTCTCCCATAGTTGAGGTCTACATATGGTGTCAATTACAGACGCCTCTCATCTTTTTAGGTGGGAGAACTTGCACTATTGGTGACTGACTAAATACTTTTTTCCCCCACTGTGTATATATATATATATATATATATATATATATATATACCCACAGGATGGGCCATAAGTTAGGATACACCCTGATAAAAACGGAAGCAGTTGCTGATATCACCTTACCATTTGTGGCATAGGAGGGGGAAAACATTTGAGGCCGGGTGACGCCCATCTGCAAAGCTGCCATTTTCGACTCAACTTTTTCAGTAAAAAGGGGGTCATGTGACACATCAAACACATAGAGAATCACACAAGAAAAACAATGGTGGGCTCATTTTTAACATAGCTTTATTCATTATTGAGTTATTGACATGAATTTTTATTGTTACAGGCATTGACACCTCGCAGTGGTTAACCAACAAGGAGCGGACAAGGATAATCACAGCGAGTTCATCAGCAACATGACCTTAATTTAATCCTCCCAGCATTTAAAAGAAGCAAAGTTGCAGATAAAGCCTGCCAGGACTGTGCTGCAAAGGAGAGCTGAACGAGCACACTAATCCCTGACAATAGTAAAATCATTATAAAATATTGTAATATATACCTTCAAACACCTCCTGGCATTACTCCTGCATCACCTCCTGGCATTACTCCTGCAGCACCTCCTGGCATTACTCCTACAACACCTCCTGGCATTACTCCTACAACACCTCCTGGCATTACTCCTACAACACCTCCTGGCATCCTGGCATTACTCCTACAACATACAGTCATCAGCCCTATGTGATGTTTAACTAGGATTTTCCTTTATACTTATTTACAATCCTTTATATTCATTTACCCCATTTTGAGCATGAAAACGGCTTCTCCCCGTGTGAATTCTCTGATGCTCAACAAGAATTGTTTTTTAAGTAAAACATTTCCCACATTCTAAACCTGAAAACGGCTTCTTCCTTATTTGAATTTGTCGATGGCTAACGAGTTATAATTCCAGAGAAAAATATTTTCCACATTCTGGACATGAAAATAACTTCTCCCCTGTGTGAATGTTTTGATGTCAAAGATGACTTAATTTATGACCATAACATTTCTCACATTGTGAAAATGAAAGTGGCTTCTCCCCGTGGAAATGTTTTTTGATGTTCAAGAATATTTGATTTGACTAAAAGATTTCCCACATTCTGAATATGAAAATGGCTTCTCCCCTGTGTGAATTTTTTGATGTTTAACAAGATCTGATTTCCCAATAAAACATTTCTCACATTCTGAACATGAAAATGGCTTCTCCCCAGTGTGAATTCTTTGATGTTTAACAAGATCTGATTTCCCAATAAAACATTTCTCACATTCTAAACATGAAAATGGCTTCTCCCCAGTGTGAATTCTTTGATGTTTAACAAGATCATATTTGTGAATAAAACATTTCTCACATTCTGAACATGAAAATGGCTTCTCCCCTGTATGAATTCTTTGATGTTTAACAAGATCATATTTCTGAATAAAACATTTCCCACATTCTGAACATGAAAATGGCTTCTCCCCTGTGTGAACTTTATGATGTTCAAGAAGCGTTGATTTCTTAGAAAAACATTTCCCACATTCTGAACATGAAAATGGCTTCTCCCCCGTGTGAATTCTTTGATGTTTAACAAGATCTGATTTATGAATAAAACATTTTCCACATTCTGAGCATGAAAATGGCTTTTCTCCTGTGTGAATTTTTTGATGTTCAAGAAGGCTTGATTTGTGACCAAAACATTTCTCACATTCTGAACAAGAAAATGGCTTCTCCCCCGTGTGAATTCTTCGATGTTTAACAAGATCTGATTTCTGAATAAAACATTTCCCACATTCTGAGCATGAAAATGGCTTCTTACCTGTGTGAATTTTTTGATGTTCAAGAAGGCTTGATTTGTGACCAAAACATTTCTCACATTCTGAACAAGAAAATGGCTTCTCCCCCGTGTGAATTCTTTGATGTTTAACAAGATCTGATTTCTGAATAAAACATTTCCCACATTCTGAGCATGAAAATGGCTTCTTACCTGTGTGAATTTGTTGATGTTTAAGAAGATTTGATTTCCAAGTAAAACATTTCCCACATTCTAAACATGAAAATGACTTCTCCCCTGTGTGAATTTTTTGATGTTCAAGAACATTTGATATCCGAGCAAAACATTTCCCACATTCTGAACATGAAAATGGCTTTTCTTCTGTGTGAATTTTCTGATGTCTCTTAAGATATTTTTTTAGAGCAAAGATCTTTTTACATTGTGAACATGAAAACTGCAGCTTTCCTGTATTTTCTCTTTGATGTTCATCGTCTTCTCTGTAAATGTCAGCTTGCTGTGATGGAGCAGAAGATGGGACTTGTATAACAGGATGAGATGAGAGATCTTTGCTGTGAGGGGCTGAGGGTGTATCTGGGATAGTGGACGGCTCCTCATATGTATCTTGTGTGATATGATCCTCTGAGGAGATCTGATGTCCCCCTGAGCTCCTGGTAGAATCATCTGCAAAAAAGAAAACACCATTTCTCTGATTTCCCAGTAATAGAAGCTTAAACATATTGCAGACATGGAAAGTTACTCTTTTTTATGTAACATAATAAGAATTATAGAATGGCAGAAGCGAAAACGGGCGAGCTCTCCCACTGACACACTGAGGCCAGTGGAGATTCCGCTAATTCCAAGGCTTTTGCTCCGTGTGATCTGGCTCAGAGTAACACAGGCCTCCAGCGTCACTATGCATTATGGGTAATAACATCATCTGCAGGAACTCTATGTTGTTCTCAGGCTGATTTTGGTTATGAATATTGGCCAAACCCGTTGGAAAGTCCTCTATGACCTTGAGTTCAGGTCTTATAGAGTTTAAAGGTTGAAATACAGGGAAATGTATAAAAGCTACAGGCGCCATCAGTCCGGGGGCCGGTGGGACACGACTATTCAAGTGTGGGAAATTCTAACAGAACTGAAGACATGTTCATCAGACGGGGAATGTTCTGCTGGCAGTGCCGCACTTTTCTCCAGATAGTGAAGCACAACCCAGCTACAGGGCGGCACAGCGCACACATATTATATGACTGTATTCCATATATTATACACACATCATGTGTTATTACCTGCAGCCGCGTCACATCCTCATCTATATTATATTAGAACTTAGGCTGAATGATTATATAGCTGGAAAACTGACAGAACACAGAGCTTATAATATTCCACACAGAATAGTTACAGTCGGTGACTGAGGAGAATGTGTGACTGTTCTCTGCATTTACTGGTCACTACTCACCTGGGCGGTTACCTGTAGTGATGTCCTCCTTATACTGCTCATCACTGCTGTCATCTGTCTCTTCTTCATCCGACTCTTCCTTTACCCTAATGTCTGTAGCATTAAAACAGTTCAGTTTATTCCCTCCAGTAAGTTCCTCCTTATACTGCTCATCACCGCTCATGTATGTCTCCTCTTCTTCTTTTACCACCTTGAACGTGGCATTAATATAGTTCAGATCCTTCCCTGTAGTGATGTCCTCCTTATACTGCTCATCACTGCTGTCATCTGTCTCTGGAGCATTAATAATGTTCCCATCTTCCCCCTGATTCATAAGATGTGAGAGAAATATTGTAGAAGTCGTCAGACAGGAAGAGAAGTCAGATGGGATGTACAGATCATAGGGAACATCTGCATCTACCTGATCCTGATCCTGTGGGAGAAGAGGACGGGGACATCTCTCTGGTGCTGTTCTCTTACTGGATCTGACTGGAGGGAACACATACAGAGACTGAATTCATTATTTCCATCCAGATAATACAGAGAGGAGGTGTGTATATAGTCCTGTCTATTACCTGCTGATGGGAGGGGCTGCTGATCCTCCAGCATCACATCCTTGTACTGATCCTTGTGTCCTTCTACATACTCCCACTCCTCCATGGAGAAATAGACCGCCACGTCCTGACACCTTATAGGAACCTGACACACACAATGATCACACAGTCATCCCCCCCACCCCTCCAGTGGTGTTACTGTATAATGTCCCAGCATTCCCAGCAGCCACAGTCTCACCTCTCCACTCAGCAGCTCCACCATCTTGTTGGTGACTTCTAGGATCTTCTCTTCCTCCATTTCCTCATGTATCAGGGGCCCCGGGATTGGGCTCAGGGTTCTTCCCCATCCTTCACACCCAGGGGCCCCACAGCGCCCACTAGAGGACTTCTTCACTACTGTGTAATCCTGTGTATGGAGAGACACATTACTATCACTCCATCCATTCCCAGAATCCCTCACCTCTCCAGTCCTATCCATCTGTTATTCCATAGATAAGAATGATGTCATGATGACATCACTCCCAGAATCCCTCACCTCTCCAGTCCTATCCATCTGTTATTTCATAGATAAGAATGATGTCATGATGACATCACTCCCAGAATCCCTCACCTCTCCAGTCCTATCCATGTTATTCCATAGATAAGAATGATGTCATGATGACATCACTCCCAGAATCCCTCACCTCCCCAGTCCTATCCATCTGTTATTCCATAGATAAGAATGATGTCATGATGACATCACTCCCAGAATCCCTCACCTCTCCAGTCCTATCCATCTGTTATTCCATAGATAAGAATGATGTCATGATGACATCACTCCCAGAATCCCTCACCTCCCCAGTCCTATCCATCTGTTATTCCATAGATAAGAATGATGTCATGATGACATCACTCCCAGAATCCCTCACCTCTCCAGTCCTATCCATCTGTTATTCCATAGATAAGAATGATGTCATGATGACATCACTCCCAGAATCCCTCACCTCTCCAGTCCTATCCATCTGTTATTCCATAGATAAGAATGATGTCATGATGACATCATTCCCAGAATCCCTCACCTCTCCAGTCCTATCCATCTGTTATTCCATAGATAAGAATGATGTCATGATGACATCACTCCCAGAATCCCTCACCTCCCCAGTAAGCAGGAAGAGTATGTGTAGGGTGAGGGTTATTATCCTCTCGGCCATCTTGTCTCTGTCTCTCTCCATGGTTGATGGGTCGGTCTCTTATATAGAAGATATCAGCAGAGGATCCTGGAGTGTAAGAATCTGAATAGAAGAAAGAGGAAACAATGTAACACAACTCATCACAAGCATGAGCAAAAAAAAATGTTCTGGCTCCAGTAATTAATCAAAACAGGACAGAAAACTACCCAGTCCTGAAGGGGTTAATCCTCCCGCTGTCCCCCAGCTCCTTCCCTGCAGAGACTCCACACATCCCTCCACCTGCAGAGCTGTACAGGAGCCGTGTGCTTCCCCTGTGCTTCCAGGACCTGCCATGATGTCACAGTCATGTGATCAGTCACATGGAGGAGGAGGAGTCACATGATCAGGGGCTGCTGCTCAGTGTATGCAGGACTCTGCTGTGCTGGATGAGCTGAAGTGAAGTGTATGCAGCAGAGCTGTGTGTGATGTGTGTGGAGCAGAGCTGTGTATGTGTGCTTGAGAAAGGCTCTACTGAGGAGCGGAAACGTTGCATGGGAATTTGCCATGTATGGAATCAGGGCCGGCCTTAGGGAAGATGGCGCCCCGTGCGAAACTTTCTTTTGGCGCCCCCCCGCCCCTGTTGATACCCCCTTATAGTGACATACACTAAATCTTACAGCCTCCCACCCCTCCAGACAACCCCCACAATAAAACCACAAACATGACGGGAGGCTGTAGTATTTAGATACGATATACTAAATCCTACTACAACGAGTGCCACCCCTAAACCCCAGCCCCCCAAACCACCCGACCCCCGATAGTAGTACGATCTATGATTTATCGAACATGGTGTAAAGTGAAACTGGCTCAGTTGTCCCTAGCAACCAATCAGATTCCACCTTTCATTTTCCAAAGAGTCTGTGAGGAATGAGAGGTGGAATTTGATTGGTTGCTAGGGGCGACTGAGCCAGGTTCACTTTACACCATGTTTGATAAATCTCCCCCTATCTATCTATTATCTATCTATCATCTACCCCCCCAACTGTTATATATGTGACCTTTTCATCACTTTTTGAAATTTTCTCTGCGATGTGACTTCACTAAAAAACAGCAAATTTGGACTTGGCCTGTTGGGATATGCTGGGTGCAGTAGTTATGCACTGTTTAGCTGTTGGGGTATGATGGGGGCAGTAGTTATGCACTGTTTAGCTGTTGGGATATGCTGGGGGCAGTAGTTATGCACTGTTTAGCTGTTGGGGTATGTTGGGGACAGTAGTTATGCACTGTTTAAGCTGATAGGATATAGATAGGGAGATAGATAGATAGATAGATAGGAGGGAGATAGATGGATAGGAGGTATGCACTGTTTAGCTGTTGGGGTATGCTGGGGGCAGTAGTTATGCACTGTTAAGCTGTTGGGGTATGCTGGGGGCAGTAGTTATGCACTGTTTAGCTGTTGGGGTATGCTGGGGGCAGTAGTTATGCACTGTTTAGCTGTTGGGGTATGCTGGGGGCAGTAGTTATGCACTGTTAAGCTGTTGGGGTATGCTGGGGGCAGTAGTTATGCACTGTTTAGCTGTTGGGATATGCTGGGGGCAGTAGTTATGCACTGTTTAGCTGTTGGGATATGCTGGGGGCAGTAGTTATGCACTGTTTCAGCTGATAGGATATAGATAGGGAGATAGATAGATAGAAAGATAGATAGGAGGGAGATAGATGGATGGATGGATAGATAGATAGATAGATAGGAGGTATGCACTGTTTAGCTGTTGGGGTATGCTGGGGGCAGTAGTTATGCACTGTTTAGCTGTTGGGGTATGCTGGGGGCAGTAGTTATGCACTGTTTAGCTGTTGGGGTATGCTGGGGGCAGTAGTTATGCACTGTTTAGCTGTTGGGATATGCTGGGGGCAGTAGTTATGCACTGTTTAGCTGTTGGGATATGCTGGGGGCAGTAGTTATGCACTCTGATGGAATAGTCCCTCTTGATGTAGAAGGTCTCTGCGGAGCGGAAGCTTCCAGTATTCTCCCTTCGATAGTGTTAACGCGAGCGGAAACCATGCCCTCCGGGGTCAGTATGGAAGAATAACAATGGCCCTTGCTCTGTCGTCCCGTATCTTCTTCAGTACCCGAGGTATTAATGGTACTGGAGGAAAGGCGTAGATGAACGTTTCCGCCCAACTGATGGAGAGACCGTCCACTGCCACTGGGTGATCTCTCCTGGACAGAGAGCAGAACCTTGGTAACTTGGTGTTCTTTTGGGTAGCCATCACATCCAGAGCTGGACGACCCCACTTGCTCACTATCAACTCGAAGACCTCTGGGTTCAGCTCCCATTCGCCTGGAAGTATAATTTTCCGGCTCAGAATATCTGCCTTGGTGTTCAGTACTCCTCTGATATGGACTGCTGATATCGACATCAGGTTGTTCTCTGCCTAAATCATCATACGTCTGCATTCTTGTTGTAACGTTGGACTCCTCGTACCCCCTTGCTTGTTCAGATAATAAACACAAGTGATGTTGTCTGATTGAACCTGCACTGGATGATTGTGCAGAAGTTGTCCGAAGTGAATTAAAGCCAGTCTGATTGCCCTGAGCTCCTTTAGATTGGACGACATATTCTTTTCTGATGGGGACCACCTTCTTTGCATCCACTGAGAGCCGACATGGGCACCCCAGGCTGAGCCGGAGGCATCCGTAGTGAGGATCAAAGGAGCTGGAGTTATCAGACTCTTCCCTTGTCGAAGTCTCGTCTTGGCGAGCCACCACCTCAAATCTACTTTCACTCTGGTTGATATTGGGATACAGTAGTCCAGGCTGTCTGGAGATCTCTCCCAATGACTCAGGATATGGTCTTGTAGGACTCTGATATGTGCTCGAGCCCATTGGACTGCTTCTATCGCTGAAGTCAACATACCCAGGACCCTCATGGCGAACCAAATAGAGCATTCTTGATAGGAACACAGGCTTCTGATTGCTTGTTGTGTTTTGAACACTCTGTCTGGAGATAGAAAGAGACGCATCTGAACGGTATCGATGAGGAATCCCAGGTAAGTAATTCTCTGGGTGGGCAGTAGACGGGACTTCTTTTCGTTGATAATGAATCCGTGGTCTTGCAGAACTTTCAGAGTCATTTCGAGATGGTGGAGAAGAAGATCTTCCGTGGGGGC
Source organism: Dendropsophus ebraccatus (assembly GCF_027789765.1). NCBI lineage: Eukaryota > Metazoa > Chordata > Amphibia > Anura > Hylidae > Dendropsophus > Dendropsophus ebraccatus. Next base: position 190,865,929 of record NC_091456.1, on the reverse strand, counting down.
TCTCACAAGCCAATCGTCGAGGTAGGGAGTTATGTATACTCCTTGGGTTCTGAGATGAGCGGTGAGCACTACCGCAATCTTGGTGAAGACCCGCGGAGCTGAGGTGATCCCGAATGGGAGACAGGTAAATTGATAGTGGAGTATCTGGCGGTGTTGTAGAACTGCCACTCGAAGAAATCTCCTGTGAGATTTTAGTATAGGTACGTGCAGGTAGGCGTCTTGAAGGTCTATGGTTGCAAGATAATCGTTCCTCTGAATCGCCAAGACTGCCGTCTGAATGGATTCCATCTTGAACCTTTTCTTTAGGAAAATTTTGTTTAAAAAGGTAAGGTCGATTACAAATCTCCAGTCTCCACTGCTTTTTGGTACGGTAAAAATTGGGGAGTACACTCCTTGGCTTCTTTCTGCGACGGGTACTTCTTCCAGGGCTCCTTTTTGAATAAATTGGTCTAATAAGTGATGTATTACGGTGTTTCGACTTTTGTTTAACAGAAACCGGTCGGGTGGAAATTCTCTCAATTCCAGTGAGTAACCTCTTGATATTATGGAAGTCACCCATGCATCTGATGATGTTTCTGCCCAACGATTTGCAAAATGTTGAAGCCTGGCTCCAACTTGTGGAGACTGGGACTTGGCGTCATAAGGGCTCCCCTTTAGGGGTGTCAGGCTTTTTCTTGCTGGACTGGCCTGACTGCTGCTTTCCTCCATACTGTTTTCTACGCCCGGAGACGCGAAAATTAGACCGTCTTACTGGTGACCTGCGGAATTTTGTTTTGTAGGATTTAAAGGGTTTTGGTTTTTGTGGAAACCCTACTCCTTTGTTGTCACTCAAATTTTTTAAGATGCCATCCAGTTGCGGGCCAAAAAGCGAAGATGGATGGAAGGGTAAAGAAATAAAGTGTTTTTTTGAGAGAATGTCCCCTGACCACTGCTTCATCCATAAAGCCCTTCTGGCTGAATTGGATACGGCCATTGCTCTTGATGAAAATCTGAGGTTGTCTAAGGGGGCATCACAGAGAAAATCAGCTGCAGATTTTACAATGTCCATGTTATGCATTAAATCTTCCCTGGAAACATCGGACTCAATATCACGGAATAGGTCACTTATCCAAATGCGCAAGGCTCGGGCCACCGGGACAGTTGCCATAGACACTCTGGAGGATGCTGCTGCTGCAGAATATGTTTTTTTACAAAGAGTATCAGCCTTTCTTTCCATAGGATCACTCAATAATGCTGAGTCCTCAGATGGATAGTATGATTTCTTTGATAGTCGAGCAGCATGCAAGTCCACTGCGGGCGGAGACACCCATTCCTCTGTGATCTCTGGATCGAGTCTGTAGGTAGATTTAAATTTGGAGGTGGAGTCTGATTTTTCTTGTTTATGCCAGACACTCTGAAAGCATTCTTTCACAACTGGATGGAATGGAAAAACTTTATTTTTTGTATGTGGAAAGTAGAAAAGTTGATCTCTTTTCGGTTTTAGTGAGACATTTTTGTCGGTCTCCAAAGTCTTTTTTACGGCTGATAACAACTTTGGTACAGCCTCCTTTTGGAGAATAGAGATGTCATCAACTATTTCAAAATCAGAAAAATCAGACTCTTCAATGTCAGAGTACTCATTATGCTCTGGGGAAGAAGCGGCAGCTTTGGATGGAGACCCACGAGACTTATGGGTATGAGCCTGAGCAGAAAAAGAAGCTTTTAATTCTTTAAAGGTGTCAGTCATTTGATCTTTAAACCAGTTTAGAAATTCTCCGGTTTGCATCCCGGTATTTCTTGGAGCTGAGATGCAGGCAGCACAAGAGGATCGCTCCCATGAATCTGGCATCGGTTGCTGACAGGCAGCACAGATATTATGCCTTGACTTCCTTCTACTTTTCCTTCTAGGGCTCGACATCCTAGAAAAAAACACAGGGAGGTATTGAGTAATCACATAGGAGAATGTTACAGGGGGCCCCCGTTCTTTCCCAATACCTTAAACAACAGAGGGATCTGCTGCCCGGCTGAGCGCAGTCCCCTGACTGAAATCGCGGGCTTTTAAACCCTGCATCTGCGCAGAAACGCCTTCCAGACGCCGCGATCCTGCGCATGCGCAGGATGCCGGAGGTTGCGGTGCCGCCATCTTGGTTTCTGGTCCGAGCTCCGAAACCGGAAGTTGCGCCGCCGCCATCTTGGTTTCTAGTGAGGATGCCGGAAACCGGAAGTTGCGGGTCCGCCATTTTGGCAGGAATAAACGTCGGATCAGGAGGCGGCACTGGAGGCGGACTCAGGAGGCGGATACAGATGAGTAACAATAAGAGGCGCTATATTAGTGATCATCATGAACAGTAATATGAAGCTTACCCCCTATAAACAGTGCAATGAGCACTGTACCATGGCTGGTCTGAGATTTTTTAAGGTGCCACAAGACCAGACACATGGGACGGCTGAGGGACGGGCATAATGCTCGTATACGGCCGCATCAGATAAACCCCAGGGACCCACAGCAGGCAGGTATAGAGGCATGCACCATTTCTTCATGTCCGAGAAGAGAAAAAAATACAGTGTCCTGTGGTCTCTCTAGTCCTCTTATAGGGTGATCAGCAGATGCTTGGAATTAATCTATTTGTGTTTAATTGCTAGATTAACCCTCTTCTGTCCGGGTCAACGGGAATCCATTAACCCATGAGTATGTGCTGCCGTAGGACGACCAGGAAATATATATATTATATATATATATATACACTCACAAGCCACTTTATTAGGTACACCTGTCCAACTGCACGTTACCACTTAATTTCTAATCAGCCAATCACATGGCGGCAACTCAGTGCATTTAGGCATGTAGACATGGTCAAGACAATCTCCTGCAGTTCAAACCGAGCATCAGTATGGGGAAGAAAGGTTATTTGAGTGTCTTTGAACGTGGCATGGTTGTTGGTGCCAGAAGGGCTGGTCTGAGTATTTCAGAAACTGCTGATCTACTAGGATTTTCACGCACAACCATCTCTAGGGTTTACAGAGAATGGTCCGAAAAAGAAAAAACATCCAGTGAGCGGCAGTTCTGTGGGCGGAAATGCCTTGTTGATGCCAGAGGTCAGAGGAGAATGGGCAGACTGGTTCGAGCTGATAGAAAGGCAACAGTGACTCAAATAGCCAACCGTTACAACCAAGGTAGGCAGAAGAGCATCTCTGAACGCACAGTACGTCGAACTTTGAGGCAGATGGGCTACAGCAGCAGAAGACCACACCGGGTGCCACTCCTTTCAGCTAAGAACAGGAAACTGAGGCTACAATTTGCACAAGCTCATCGAAATTGGACAGTAGAAGATTGGAAAAACCTTGCCTGGTCTGCTGAGTCTCGATTTCTGCTGCGACATTCGGATGGTAGGGTCAGAATTTGGCGTCAACAACATGAAAGCATGGATCCATCCTGCCTTGTATCAACGGTTCAGGCTGGTGGTGGTGGTGTCATGGTGTTGGGAATATTTTCTTGCCACTCTTTGGGCCCCTTACCAATTGAGCATCGTTGCAATGCCACAGCCAACCTGAGTATTGTTGCTGACCATGTCCATCCCTTTATGACCACAATGGACCCAACATCTGATGGCTACTTTCAGCAGGATAATGCGCCATGTCATAAAGCTAGAATCAACTCAGACTGGTTTCTTGAACATGACAATGAGTTCACTGTATTAAAATGGCCTCCACAGTCACCAGATCTCAATCCAATAGAGCATCTTTGGGATGTGGTGGAACGGGAGATTCGCATCATGGATGTGCAGCCGACAAATCTGCGGCAACTGTGTGATGCCATCATGTCAATAAGGACCAAAATCTCTGAGGAATGCTTCCAGCACCTTGTTGAATCTATGCCACGAAGAATTGAGGCAGTTCTGAAGGCAAAAGGGGGTCCAACCCGTTACTAGCATGGTGTACCTAATAAAGTGGCCGGTGAGTGTATATATATATAAAGTGGGGAAAAAAAGTATTTAGTCAGTCACCAATAGTGCAAGTTTTCCCACTTAAAAAGATGAGAGGCGTCTGTAATTTACATCATAGGTAGACCTCAACTATGAGAGACAAAATGAGAAAACAAATCCCGAAAATCACATTGTCTGATTTTGTAAGAATTTATTTGCAAATTATGGTGGAAAATAAGTATTTGGTCACCTACAAACAATCAAGATTTCTGGCTCTCACAGACCTGTAACTTCTTCTTTAAGAGTCTCCTCTTTCCTCCACTCATAACCTGTAGTAATGGCACCTGTTTAAACTTGTTATCAGTATAAAAAGACACCTGTGCACACCCTCAAACAGTCAAGACTCCAAACTCCACTATGGTGAAGACCAAAGAGCTGTCAAAGGACACCAGAACCAAAATTGTAGCCCTGCACCAGGCTGGGAAGACTGAATCTGCAATAGGCAAGCAGCTTGGAGTGAAGAAATCAACTGTGGGAGCAATAATTAGAAAATGGAATCATACAAGACCACTGATAATCTCCCTCGATCTGGGGCTCCACGCAAAATCTCACCCCGTGGGGGTCAAAATAATCACAAGAACGGTGAGCAAAAATCCCAGAACCACGCAGGGGGACCTAGTGAATGAACTGCAGAGAGCTGGGACCAATGTAACAAAGCCTACCATCAGTAATACACTACGCCGCCTGGGACTCAGATCCTGCAGTGCCAGACGTGTCCCACTGCTTAAGCCAGTACATATCCGGGCCCGTCTGAAGTTTGCTAGAGAGCACTTGGATGATCCAGAAGAGTATTGGGAGAATGTCCTATTGTCTGATGAAACCAAAGTGGGACTGTTTGGTAGAAACACAACTTGTCGTGTTTGGAGGAAAAAGAATACTGAGTTGCATCCATCAAACACCATAGCTACTGTAAAGCATGGGGGTGGAAACATCATGCTTTGGGGCTGTTTCTCTGCAAAGGGGCCAGGACGACTGATCCGGGTACATGAAAGAATGAATGGGGCCATGTATCGTGAGATTTTCAGTGCAAACCTCCTTCCATCAGCAAGGGCATTGAAGATGAAACGTGGCTGGGTCTTTCAACATGACAATGATCCAAAGCACACCGCCAGGGCAATGGAGTGGCTTCATAAGAAGCATTTCAAGGTCCAGAAGTGGCCTAGCCAGTCTCCAGATCTCAAACCTATAGAAAACCTTTGGAGGGAGTTGAAAGTCTGTGTTGACTCAAAACATCACTGCTCTAGAGGAGATCTGCATGGAGGAATGGGCCAACATACCAACAACAGTGTGTGCCAACCTCGTGAAGACTTACAGAAAACGTTTGACCTCTGTCATTGCCAACAAAGGATATATAACAAAGTATTGAGAGGAATTTTGTTACTGACCAAATACTTATTTTCCACCATAATTTGCAAATAAATTCTTACAGAATCAGACTGGTTTTCTGGATTTGTTTTCTCATTTTGTCTCCCATAGTTGAGGTCTACATATGGTGTCAATTACAGACACCTCTCATCTTTTTAGGTGGGAGAACTTGCACTATTGGTGACTGACTAAATACTTTTTTTCCCCACTGTATATATATATATATATATATACACCCACAGGATGGGCCATAAGTTAGGATACACCCTGATAAAAACGGAAGCACTTGCTGATATCACTTTACCATTTGTGGCATGGGAGGGGGAAAACATTTGAGGCCGGGTGACGCCCATCTGCAAAGCTGCCATTTTCGACTCAACTTTTTCAGTAAGAAGGGGGTCATGTTACACATCAAACACATAGAGAATCACACAAGAAAAACAATGGTGGGCTCATTTTTAACATAGCTTTATTCATTATTGAGTTATTGACATGATTTTTTATTGTTACAGGCATTGACACGTCGCAGTGGTTAACCAACAAGGAGCGGACAAGGATAATCACAGCGAGTTCATCAGCAACATGACCTTAATTTAAAGGGGTTGTCCGGCGATAAAAAATTATTCACAGAATAACACACATTACAAAGTTATACAACTTTGTAATGTATGTTATGTCTGTGAATGGCCCCCTTCCCCGTGTTTCCCCCCACCCACGCTAGACCCGGAAGTGTGGTGCATTATACTCACCGCATCTCGTGTTGTCCACGGTCTCCGATCGTCAGCACAGTTATGCTCAGCCAATCGCGGCTGAGCTTCGGATGACGCTGCAGAGGGCGGCCGGCACTCGGGAAGATCCGCCGGCCTCCCGAAGAAGACGTCACTGCTGAGGATCGGAGACCGTGGTCGGCACGTGACAGGTAATGTATAGCGCACCACACTTCCAGGTACACGGGTGGGGGTGGTGGGACACGGGGAAGGGGGCCATTCACAGACATAACATACATTACAAAGTTGTATAACTTTGTAATGTGTGTTATTCTGTGAATAATTTTTTATCGCCGGACAACCCCTTTAATCCTCCCAGCATTTAAAAGAAGCAACAAAGTTGCAGATAAAGCCTGCCAGGACTGTGCTGCAAATGAGAGCTGAACGAGCACACTAATCCCTGACAATAGTAAAATCATTATAAAATATTGTAATATATACCTTCAAACACCTCCTGGCATTACTCCTGCAGCACCTCCTGGCATTACTCCTACAACACCTCCTGGCATTACCCCTGCAGCACCTCCTGGCATTACCCCTGCAGCACCTCCTGGCATTACTCCTGCAGCACCTCCTGGCATTACTCCTGCAGCACCTCCTGGCATTACTCCTGCAGCACCTCCTGGCATTACTCCTACAACACCTCCTGGCATCCTGGCATTACTCCTACAACATACAGTCATCACCCCTTGGTGATGTTTAACTAGGATTTTCCTTTATACTTATTTACAATCCTTTATATTCATTTACCCCATTTTGAGCATGAAAACGGCTTCTCCCCTGTCTGCATTCTCTGATGCTCAACAAGAATTGTTTTTTAAGTAAAACATTTCCCACATTCTAAACCTGAAAACGGCTTCTTCCTTATTTGAATTTGTCGATGGCTAACGAGTTATAAATCCAGAGAAAAATATTTTCCACATTCTGGACATGAAAATAACTTCTCCCCTGTGTGAATGTTTTGATGTCAAAGATGACTTAATTTATGACCATAACATTTCTCACATTGTGAAAATGAAAGTGGCTTCTCCCCGTGGAAATGTTTTTTGATGTTCAAGAATATTTGATTTGACTACAAGATTTCCCACATTCTGAATATGAAAATGGCTTCTCCCCTATGTGAATTTTTTGATGTTTAACAAGATCTGATTTCCCAATAAAACATTTCTCACATTCTGAACATGAAAATGACTTCTCCCCAGTGTGAATTCTTTGATGTTTAACAAGATCTGATTTCCCAATAAAACATTTCTCACATTCTAAACATGAAAATGGCTTCTCCCCAGTGTGAATTCTTTGATGTTTAACAAGATCATATTTGTGAATAAAACATTTCCCACATTCTGAACAAGAAAATGGCTTCTCCCCTGTGTGAATTCTTTGATGTTTAACAAGATCTGATTTCTGAATAAAACATTTCCCACATTCTGAACATGAAAATGGCTTCTCCCCTGTGTGAACTTTTTGATGTTCAAGAAGCGTTGATTTCTTAGTAAAACATTTCCCACATTCTGAACATGAAAATGGCTTCTCCCCCGTGTGAATTCTTTGATGTTTAACAAGATCTGATTTCTGAATAAAACATTTCCCACATTCTGAACATGAAAATGGCTTCTCCCCTGTGTGAACTTTTTGATGTTCAAGAAGCGTTGATTTCTTAGTAAAACATTTTCCACATTCTGAGCATGAAAATGGCTTCTCCCCTGTGTGAATTTTTTGATGTTCAAGAAGGCTTGATTTGTGACCAAAACATTTCTCACATTCTGAACAAGAAAATGGCTTCTCCCCCGTGTGAATTCTTCGATGTTTAACAAGATCTGATTTCTGAATAAAACATTTCCCACATTCTGAGCATGAAAATGGCTTCTTACCTGTGTGAATTTTTTGATGTTTAAGAAGGCTTGATTTGTGACCAAAACATTTCTCACATTCTGAACAAGAAAATGGCTTCTCCACCGTGTGAATTGTTTGATGTTTAACAAGATCTGATTTCTGAATAAAACATTTCCCACATTCTGAGCATGAAAATGGCTTCTTACCTGTGTGAATTTGTTGATGTTTAAGAAGATTTGATTTCCAAGTAAAACATTTCCCACATTCTAAACATGAAAATGACTTCTCCCCTGTGTGAATTTTTTGATGTTCAAGAACATTTGATATCCGAGCAAAACATTTCCCACATTCTGAACATGAAAATGGCTTTTCTTCTGTGTGAATTTTCTGATGTCTCTTAAGATATTTTTTTAGAGCAAAGATCTTTTTACATTGTGAACATGAAAACTGCAGCTTTCCTGTATTTTCTCTTTGATGTTCATCGTCTTCTCTGTAAATGTCAGCTTGCTGTGATGGAGCAGAAGATGGGACTTGTATAACAGGATGAGATGAGAGATCTTTGCTGTGAGGGGCTGAGGGTGTATCTGGGATAGTGGACGGCTCCTCATATGTATCTTGTGTGATATGATCCTCTGAGGAGATCTGATGTCCCCCTGAGCTCCTGGTAGAATCATCTGCAAAGGAGAAAACACCATTTCTCTGATTTCCCAGTAATAGAAGCTTAAACATATTGCAGACATGGAAAGTTACTCTTTTTTATGTAACATAATAAGAATTATAGAACGGCAGAAGCGGAGACGGGCGAGCTCTCCCACTGACACACTGAGGCCGGTGGAGATTCCGCTAATTCCAAGGCTTTTGCTCCGTGTGATCTGGCTCAGAGTAACACAGGACTCCAGCGTCACTATGCATTATGGGTAATAACATCATCTGCAGGAACTCTATGTTGTTCTCAGGCTGATTTTGGTTATGAATATTGGCCAAACCCATTGAAAAGTCCTCTATGACCTTGAGTTCAGGTCTTATAGAGTTTAAAGGTTGAAATAGAGGGAAAATGTATAAAAGCTACAGACGCCATCAGTCCGGGGGCCGGTGGGACACGACTATTCAAGTGTGGGAAATTCTAACAGAACTGGAGACATGTTCATCAGACGGGGAATGTTCTGCTGGCAGTGCCGCACTTTTCTCCAGATAGTGAAGCACAACCCAGCTACAGGGCGGCACAGCGCACACATATTATATGACTGTATTCCATATATTATACACACATCATGTGTTATTACCTGCAGCCGCGTCACATCCTCATCTATATTATATTAGAACTTAGGCTGAATGATTATATAGCTGGAAAACTGACAGGACACAGAGCTTATAATATTCCACACAGAATAGTTACAGCCGGTGACTGAGGAGAATGTGTGACTGTTCTCTGCATTTAGTGGTCACTACTCACCTGGGCGGTTACCTGTAGTGATGTCCTCCTTATACTGCTCATCACTGCTGTCATCTGTCTCTTCTTCTTCTGCCTCTTCCTTTACCCTGATGTCTGTAGCATTAAAACAGATCAGTTTCTTCCCTCCAGTAACTTCCTCCTTATACTGCTCATCACCGCTCATGTATGTCTCCTCTTCTTCTTTTACCACCTTGACCGTGGCATTAATATAGTTCAGATCCTTCCCTGTAGTGATGTCCTCCTTATACTGCTCATCACTGCTCACATCTGTCTCTGGAGCATTAATAATGTTCTCATCTTCCCCCTGATTCATAAGATGTGAGAGAAATATTGTAAAAGTCATCAGACAGGAGGAGAAGTCAGGTGGGATGTACAGATCATAGGGAACATCTCCATCTACCTGATCCTGTGGGAGAAGAGGACGGGGACATCTCTCTGGTGCTGTTCTCTTACTGGATCTGACTGGAGGGAACACATACAGAGACTGAATTCATTCTTTCCATCCAGATAATACAGAGAGGAGGTGTGTATATAGTCCTGTCTATTACCTGCTGATGGGAGGGGCTGCTGATCCTCCAGCATCACATCCTTGTACTGATCCTTGTGTCCTTCTACATACTCCCACTCCTCCATGGAGAAATAGACCGCCACGTCCTGACACCTTATAGGAACCTGACACACACAATGATCACACAGTCATCCCCCCCACCCCTCCAGTGGTGTTACTGTATAATGTCCCAGCATTCCCAGCAGCCACAGTCTCACCTCTCCACTCAGCAGCTCCACCATCTTGTTGGTGACTTCTAGGATCTTCTCTTCCTCCATTTCCTCATGTATCAGGGGCCCCGGGATTGGGCTCAGGGTTCTTCCCCATCCTTCACACCCAGGGGCCCCACAGCGCCCACTAGAGGACTTCTTCACTACTGTGTAATCCTGTGTATGGAGAGACACATTACTATCACTCCATCCATTCCCAGAATCCCTCACCTCTCCAGCCCTATCCATCTGTTATTCCATAGATAAGAATGATGTCATGATGACATCACTCCCAGAATCCCTCACCTCTCCAGTCCTATCCATCTGTTATTCCATAGATAAGAATGATGTCATGATGACATCACTCCCATAATCCCTCACCTCTCCAGTCCTATCCATCTGTTATTCCATAGATAAGAATGATGTCATGATGACCATACCTCCCAACCGTCCCGGATTCAGCGGGACAGTCCCGATTTCGGGGTCCTGTCCCGCTGTCCCGGAACGGCCCCCTTGTGTCCCGCTTCCCAAAACATACCTGTCACTTTAACTGCGAGCGCTCCTGATGGAGAGCTTGCAGATACGGGCTGTGCACAGCTTCCTCTAGTGGCCGGAAGCTGCATTCTGCCTCCGGTCACTAGAGCCCTCTCTCATCCCCTGCGTTCCGGCGCGGAGCAGAGGAGTGATGTCTGCCCAGAGCCGAGATGGAAGGAGACGCTGGAGGGCTGAAGCACAGAACTTCAGTAAGTATGTGCTTAGCGAGGGATGGTGTAGGAGGCTAGCTGACAGGGAAGGTGTTGGACATAGTGAGGGGTCCCTGGGGGGTGCCGCAGTTACATGTGGGAGGGGGGTGCCGCCGCTGCTGCCACACACTGATTACTGACTCACACTGAAGGCCATCTGACACTCAGCAGCTGCGGCCTTCAGTATCAGTCAGTGGCCACTGACAGGTCACATTCTCTGTCCCTTTCAAAGCCCTGAGCAGGCAGCTCACATACCGCACAGCCCCCGAAGCTCTTATCTCCAGCCCCGCGGCACTGGCATTCATCTTCTCCCCTGCTTATCTTCTCCCCTGCATATCTTCTCCTCGCTGATGATGAGGTCACCTGTCCGGGACAAGCAGGAGAGAAGAGAGTGCAGGGGCCGCGGGACTGGAGATAGGAGCTGCGGGGGCTGGGAGCTGTGTGTGAGGCTGTGCAAGTAGCCACTTCTTTTTATCTATCTATCTATCTATCTATCTATCTATCTATCTATCTATCTATTATCTATCTATCTATCTATCTATCTATCTCCTATCTATCTATCTATTATCTATCCATCTGCAGGGGCCAGGGCGTTGCACATCTATCTATCTATCTATCTATCTATCTATCTATCTATCTAGATGATGATAGATAGGAGAAAGATAGATAGATAGATAGATAGATAGATAGATAGATAGATAGGAGATAGATAGATAGGAGATAGATAGATAGATAGATGATAGATAGTTAGGTAGGAGATAGATAGATAGGTAGGAGATAGATAGATAGGTAGATAGATAGATATATAGGAGATAGATAGATAGATAGATAGATAGATAGATAGATAGATAGGAAATAGATAGATAGATAGGAGATAGATAGATAGATAGATAGATAGATAGATAGATAGAGAGATAGATAGATAGATAGATAGGAGATAGATAGATAGATAGATAGGAGATAGATAGATAGATAGATAGATAGATAGATAGATAGATAGATAGATAAGATATAGATAGATAGGGGATAGATAGATAGATAGATAGGAGATAGATATATAGATAGATAGATAGATAGATAGGAGATAGATATATAGATAGATAGATAGATAGGAGATAGATAGATAAGAGATAGATAGATAGATAGATAGGAGAGAGATAGAGAAAGAAGTGTTTATTCCATCAACATGCAAAGCATTAACAAATAGTGCAGCACAGCAAACACACAAACGCTACGTTTCAGCGAGTCAATCACCATTTTGAAGTGTGACAATGGCGATAGACTCACCGAAACGTTGCGTTTATGACTGATTTAGGGGCGTGTCTTTGGGTGGGGTTAGGGACGTGTCCATGTCCCTCTTTCCTCTCGCCTAAAGTTGGGAGGTATGATGATGACATCACTCCCAGAATCCCCCTCACCTCTCCAGTCCTATCCATCTGTTATTCCATAGATAAGAATGATGTCATGATGACATCACTCCCAGAATCCCTCACCTCTCCAGTCCTATCCATCCGTTATTCCATAGATAAGAATGATGTCATGATGACATCACTCCCAGAATCCCTCACCTCTCCAGTCCTATCCATCTGTTATTCCATAGATAAGAATGATGTCATGATGACATCACTCCCAGAATCCCTCACCTCTCCAGTCCTATCCATCTGTTATTCCATAGATAAGAATGATGTCATGATGACATCACTCCCAGAATCCCTCACCTCCCCAGTAAGCAGGAAGAGTATGTGTAGGGTGAGGGTTATTATCCTCTCGGCCATCTTGTCTCTGTCTCTCTCCATGGTTGATGGGTCGGTCTCTTATATAGAAGATATCAGCAGAGGATCCTGGAGTGGAAGAATCTGAATAGATGAAAGAGGAAACAATGTAACACAACTCAGCACAGGCCTGAGAAAAAAAAAACAGTTCTGGCCCCAGTAATGTATCCAAACAGGACAGAAAACTACCCAGTCCTGAAGGGGTTAACCCTCCTGCTGCCCCCCAGCTCCTTCCCTCCACCCGCAGAGCTGTACAGGAGCCGTGTGCTTCCCCTGAGCTTCCAGGACCTGCCATGATGTCACAGTCATGTGATCAGTCACATGGAGGAGGAGGAGTCACATGATCAAGGGCTGCTGCTCAGTGTATGCAGGACTCTGCTGTGCTGGATGAGCTGAAGTGATGTGTATGCAGCAGAGCTGTCTGTGTGTGATGTGTGTGGAGCAGAGCTGTGTATGTGTGTGTTATATATGCCTGCAGCAGAGCCCTGTGTGTAATGTACATGTAGCTGAGCTGTATGTGTGTAATGTACATGTAGCTGAGCTGTATATGTGTAATGTACATGTAGCTGAGCTGTATATGTGTAATGTACATGTAGCTGAGCTGTATATATGTGTAATGTACATGTAGCTGAGCTGTATATATGTGTAATGTACATGTAGCTGAGCTGTATATGTGTAATGTACATGTAGCTGAGCTGTATATGTATGTAATGTACATGTAGCTGAGCTGTATATGTATAATGTACATGTAGCTGAGCTGTATATGTATAATGTACATGTAGCGGAGCTGTATGTGTGTAATGTACATGTAGTTGAGCTGTATATGTGTGTAATGTACATGTAGCTAAGCTGTATATGTGTAATGTACATGTAGCTGAGCTGTATATGTGTAATGTACATGTAGCTGAGCTGTATGTGTACACAGTAGAGCTGTATATGTGTAAAGTGCATGTAGCTGAACTGTATGGGAGGGCCGGAATCACGGGCACTTTCCTAATGTACATCAGGAAAGTGCCCGGGATTCCGGATCGCAACCACTGGCACCCTGCCACCGCCCGATCACCCCGCCGCGCCGCTCGACATCCCCCCCTGCGCCCGGTCATCATCCCGCGCTGTCTGACTTCCCCCCCCGCGCCCGATCACCCCGCCGCGCCATCCGACTACTTCCCCCCCCCCCCGGACCAGACTGGACATCAGCTGTCACCCCCCCCACACCCCACCCCACCCCTGCGAACCGGACCCGACCGGACATGACATCTGCTCGGGCCATCCAGGTTGCAGAAGTACAACTCCCATCATGATCTGTCAGCAGGGACATGATGAGAGAAGTAGTTCTGCAACCTGGATGGCCACAGGCTGCGGAAGTACCACTCCCATCATGACCTGCCAGCAGGGGCATGATGAGAGTAGTAGTTCTGCAACCTGGATGGCCACAAGCTGCAGACCTACAACTCCCATCATGCCCTTACTGGCAGGTCATGATGGGAGTTGTACTTCTGCAACCTGGATGGCCACAGGCTGCAGAAGTACAACTCCCATCATGACCTGCCAATAAGGTCATGATGGGAGTGGTACTTCTGCAGCCTGTGGCCATCCAGGTACACTAGGGGCTGTGTGTTGGCATACTACACCATATTGGGAACACTTTTTTTTTCTCATCAGGAAATTCTGAAGGTTTTTCCTGATGATAAAAACGGATTACTGTCAGGAAATCCTGATACTTTCCTGATGACATTTGTGACCTCCTGATCAGGATCTCCTGACTGTAAAAACTGACACAGACGTGTGAATGGGGCCTTACCAGTTTTTCTAAAAGATGGTCTATTATCAAGATAGGAAACTACATTTCCCATCATGCAATGCTTATGCCTGATGATGGTGAAGTAGCAGAGCTGAGATGGTGTAGCAGAAGTGAGATGGTGTAGCAGAGCTGAGATGGTGGAGATGGTGTAGCTGAGATGGTGGAGATGGTGTAGCAGAGCTGAGATGGCGGAGATGGTGTAGCAGAGCTGAGATGGTGTAGCAGAGCTGAGATAGTGAGCTGATGGAGCCGCGGGTGACGGGGGGGACAGTGAGCCGTGGGTGACAAGGGGGGGGGTGCCTCCAGTAATCGCCGTGCGGGTGATGCGGGCCAGCATCGAGGGTGACAGCGGGTGCCGTGATTGAAGCCAGCCGCTGGCGATTGGGGGAAAGTTACCCGCAGTGGCGCCGGGAAGCGGCGGGGGTGACGGGAGGTGCCACGATTGAGTCGTGTGGGGGGGGGGGGGGGTGCCACGGTTATGGAGTGATGGAGCTGCGGTTGACGGGGGACAGTGAGCCACAGGGGGGGGGTTGCCGGCGGTAAACACAGCGTTCTGCGGGTGAGTGTCATGAGTGAGGGGTCACAGTCAGGGGGTGAGCTCTGGGGGGAGGGCACACGGTACTGGTGGTTGCTGTTAGGGAAACAGTGACAGCAGCCACCGCCATCCTCCTTCACTTCAGTTTGGCTTGGTTAGAAGCGCTAACCCGGCCCATTGAAGAGAAGGAGGACACATGATGCCGTCTCGGAGGGTGAGGGCCAGGAGCATGGAGCGGTGTCGGAGTGGACTGAGAGCTGATGATTCCATGCATTTGGTGGTGGTGAATGTACCTAGATAACAGCAAAACTGTGCAGAATCCATAATAACTTTATATTGGAAAGATGGGAAACTATGAATAAGCAATGTATTAACCCTTTGAGGACCAGGCCCAAAATGACCCAGTGGACCGCGCAAATTTTGATCTTAGTGTTTTCGTTTTTCCCTTGTCGAGGTGCCTTCCCAAAGAAGGCCTACTGTTGTTGGCTGTTTCCTAATTAAGTTGGAGAATGGGTCCGGATCCCCTCTCCCACACCATGCACTTAGAATGAGGACACAGACTACGTATCTTGCAAACAAGTCTGGTGTGTTTTCATCTCTGAGAACCCACCTTTATTTATACAGGAAAAACCAATGGATATGAATGTAAAATGCAAAGTCATACACTATGCAAGTCATCAACTTCAAAAGAACGAATAACTACGGATATATTTTGATACAATAAGATTAAATGTTCAATTAAAATTGTTTACATAAGATGTTGATACATACATAAGGATGCTAATACTAAAACATTTGTTATCTGCATGTGAATTCTAGAATAACATTTATTATCTGCTGGGAACAGACGGTGGACCAGCTATATGTCCTTGAACAGGATTCAGTCTCATAATCTGAAGTTCGTGAGAAAAGAGTTTCATGAGAAAAGAATTTATTTTTCTTCCTTCAAACTTTGGATGGATTAACTCATTCCTCTCAGTTGTTACCAGCATTCCTTCTTTGTACCGTACTGATTCTTCAATGATGTCTCAATCACAAGGCTCAATGGAAGATGAACCATCAAAAAAGCGTCTAAAGAAAAAACATACTCTTACGACAGATCCAACTTCTTCATGTTTGGAAATTGAACAAAGTCTACAATCCATAGCTAAAGATTATTCAATCTCGTCTCAAACCTTTTCATCACAGCTATCTCATATTCTTCCCCAAACAATAATACGCCCAGATACACGAGATTTTGCTACCAACACTATACCATCAATCTTTAGTAAACATAAAAAAATTCAAACAAGTGTCACAAAAAAAAACAAAAAAGTTATGTGCCGTTGTTTAGTTTCTAAAGATGATATCTTAAGGTCTGGGTCAAGGTCAACCAAAACTTCAGCCGTGGAAAGTGTGGAAGCGCAACAACTGTTACCTTCAGAATTTACAACTGGAGCTCCAACGGAGGATTATACAGAAACAATTTCAAATCCTACATCAGTGTTCCAAACAGAACAGATTGAGGAATTTCCATCTGTAAGTACTATGACTTCCCAAACAGAAGGATATACATCTGCACCAACCACTTCTACTCCTTTTAAATTGGATATTCCAACATCAACAAAAATGTCAAAAAAAATTTCTGATCATACCTATTCGTTAAATTTTGAATTTGACACTGATCTGATTGAACAAGAATTCTGTCCAGAAACTATGACTACTACAAGTGACATTAATTTAAAAGGCGCAAATTTGCCACCAATATCACCAATTATGTTGAGGCCTGTTTCCTCAAGTCACTTAGTGGAAAGCCCGATTATTGCGCCAACAGAGCATGACACTTCAATTTCAACTTATATTGACCCAGAAGACACAACTTTCAACATTAGTGACTGTGAGGATGACCCAGAAGAATCCTTTTTGGTTAGAACAGACGATGAAACTGACTTAGGTAAAGATTACGAAGACATTACATCTCCCGATAAAGACGCTGTAAGGGATCGAAAATTTTTGGTGTTTGAGTCTTGCCTAAAAAAATTAATTTGCTTGATCCCTTGTCCATCCAAAAAGAAATGCATAGCACCAATTGTCAAATACAAAAAAAAATTACAAGGCAGTTACATGTCCATTCATGTATTGTGTGCTAATGGACATGAGCGGCCATTGTGGGAAACACAACCTAAATTAAATAATACACCTGCTGGAAATATATTGTTAACCACGGCCACTGTTTTAAGTGGAAGTAGTTTTTTGAAAGTGCAAAATTTTTTGAAATTACTCAACATGTATAGTATTTCAAAAACAACATTTTTCAGAATGCAAAGGGAGTACATTTTTCCAGCAGTAGACACTGAATGGAAAAAGGAGAAATCAAAAGTATTACAAGAATTAGGCAATTCACCTGTCTACCTAACAGGTGACGGTCAGTGTGACTCTCCAGGATTTTCCAAATACTGCATTTATTCACTTATGGATGCAGAAAGCAAAAAAATTTGCAATTTTTCAATAGAGCAATTGTTACCGTCTCTATCATCTGTGGCACTAGAAAAAAAAGGCCTTTCAAAATTGCCTTGAAGAATTAATTGAAAATAACTTACGCATTGCAGTGCTTGCCACCGACCGCCACGTGGCGATTAGAAAACTTTTGCGCGTTCAATATCCTGATATTGAACACCAATTTAATGTTTGGCACCTTTCAAAGTCTGTTGGTAACAAAATTTACACTGCTTCTAAATCAAAATATGCTGACATTTTAAGCAGTTGGGTACAGCCAATTAAAAATCACATGTGGTGGTGTTCACGACACTGTGAAAAAAATAAGGAGGTATTGTTAGAACGTTGGAAGTCTGTAGTCCATCACGTGACTAACGAGCATTCTTGGACTGAGGAAGATTTAAGCAAAAGCTGTAACCACCCAACATTGTCTGATGAAAAAATTGCAAATACAATGTGGCTCTCCAAAAATACACCAGCACACGATCTTTTGGTCAAAATTGTAATGAACCCTGTGATTTTGCGAGATATTCAACAGATTTCACATTTTTGCCATACTGGTGAACTGGAGGTGTATCATAATCTTTGCCTCAAATACCGCCCTAAGAGATTACACTTTTTTTTGACTCTATGGTTGCCAGAACCCAACTAGCCGCTCTAGACCACAACAGAAACATTGGAAGAATTCAAGCTACGGTGAGGAAGGAAAGTGCACATGGTGATGCTGTTGGGTCTTTACGGCACAAAGTTGTGTATTCTAAAGGGCGCAGGGCGTGGGTTGTCAAAGCAATCTATGAACCCACGTCTCAAGAGTTTCTTTATGAGGTGATGGATACCGTTGTTGAAATGGTCTTGGATCCAACAATTAGCACTTGGCAGTCGAGACGTCCATCTTTGCCAACTAACATCGCTCCAGTGCCCCGACCTGACAAAGCTGCAATCATTTCAGAACATACATCAAGATTTGAATAATACTGAGATTACAATGACTGATGTAGCTAACTTGAAAAAATATTGATTACAATATCTGCTGTTATTTTGTTCATTAAATTTATTTTTTTAAAAAGAATTGTTATATTTTGATGACTAAGATAAACACCACCAATACTGATTTATTGTAAACATGTTTTTTTTATTCAAAATTTTAAATAAACTTTCTATTTTGTTAAATAACAATTTAAATTTTTTTTTTATTAGATATGTAAACAACTTATAATATCATAAATAACATTATAACTTAAAGTATTTTACTAACATGTTAAATAAAATTGCCTCATAAAAAAAAATAAAGTGCTTTATCGCAGTAACCAAATAGTAACCTTGTAAGTAAAGATCAGCAAACCGGCAGAGGTTCATGTTTTTATGATCGTGAACTGTTGGCATCTGATTCCCGCTGTATACCCGCTCCGTGAAGAGGGTGAATACAGGCTAACGACCGCTTAAAAAACTGGGATACAGCCATTGGCATAGGCTTTATCCCTGTTTTATAGTCGATCTTTAGGCTGTATCCACCCTCTGCAGGGAGCAGGCAGACAGCGTGAATCAGAAGCCAGGAGTGTAGGTTCATACGAACCAGAACCTGGGCCGGTTCCCTCATCTCTAATAGTAATTAACTGAAACATATTTTTTAAAAATTCAATGCAGAGTGCATATGAAAGGAATTATATTCAGTAAACCTTTTAAAACCTGTGTAGCTGTCCGAGGGATCTGGATATCTCTCCCTTATTTTGTGTACCGCGCAAGAAGGAATTGGGACTCGATTATGTTTGCCCAGTAGCCCATAAATCAACGAGCAAAAAGATCTATAGGCTGCCCAACGTAGATGTCTAAAAAAGATAAAAAATATATATATCAGCCACTTTAAAAAAATGAAACAATAGAAAAACACATTAGTAATAAATGTTTTAGACTAACCTATTTCGATTTTTAGAAAAATCTTTTTCAACGACAACATTTCCCATTCCAAGAAAGTTTTGCAAAGTTCTTTCATCAAGAACCCATGCTTCAAAATCAGGGTGTGAACATACACATTGATATTCTCCTTTAAAATGCATAATCTGGGAAAACTCATGGCAGCAAAGACTCCTCCACGTTCTGCATGACCCGGCATTCCATACAGTGACACCAATTATTATTTTGCAGCCTTCCCTCGGTGTCTGGTATAATAACTGGTCTCCGGTCATTTGGACCCCATTGAGGGTCGTTTTGAAAAGAGTAGGGATCCAATCGGTTCTCAACATCCACTCTTTCTTGTAGTCTATTTAAAAGTTGTTGAAATGCCTAAAAAAAAATAAAAAATAAAATAAAATCGTCAAAGTAAGAAATAATTATCGGAGGCAGACACGTTCTTTTTTCACAACTGATTTTCAAAACAGCCTGTTTAATCCGCCATGTGAACATGGCCTTGTACTGCATTACTGTCCGGATGATCTTTCATGCCATGTTCATATGGCGTAAGAGAGCGGCCCGTATCTTGAAAGATCCTCTCGGCCCATAATGCAGTACCGGCTGGATGATCTTTTCGGCCGAAGAGTTCGGATGCGGGCACATCCGCGTGCACCCGCATCAGAACTTCACACAGCACACAATGAATCAAGCGGCCGGAGCCGCTCGCTTCATCGTGTGAAATTACAGATCTTTCTTGCGGACGCAGAAAAATGACAGGTCTGTTGTTTGTGCCACTGTATGGGATCCTGGACGGAGCGTATACTATGTGTATACGCTTATGCCGGGATACCATAGAAAATAAGGCAGTGTTCCACACCGTACAAAGTACGGCTGTTGTTGCCAATGGGAACAACAGCCTGATCCAATAGACAGCAAAAATCTCCCTCTATGTGTATAAATTCCTGCCGTGATTCCATAGGTGGCTATTTATTATTAATCTTTTTTGTGTGCATATATATATATATATATATATATATATATATATATATTTATATTAGCTTACTGTATCATTGGCGTATCTATTTGGTGTTGGAGGTGGTATTTCCTCCTCTTCTTCCTCCTCAGTCTGCAATATATGATAAAAATCAATCTAACAACAAATTATGACAAAAATAAATAAATACTTATAAAATTGTACTTTATGGATAGGGCCTTTTAGCACTAGTATTATATATATACTTTATTATACTCACCAGATTTGAATTCCACTCTGAGATTTCTGAAACCGTTTCAGTGAGGACACTGTCCTCTTCACTCGACAAGCCGTATGTTGACTGAATATAAAGAAAATGAAAATATAATCTTTGTTGAATTGTTATATATATATATATATATGGGAAGTATATATAGTGAGCTGGTGAGTGGTAGTATATATAGTGAGCTGTTGAGGGGAAGTATATATAGTGAGCTGGTGAGGGGTAGTATGTGTAGTGAGATGGTGTGGGGTAGTACGTATAGTGAGCTGTTGAGTGGTAGTATATATAGTGAGATGGTGAGTGGTAGTACGTATAGAGAGATAGTGTGGGGTAGTACGTATAGTTAGCTGGCGAGTGGAAGTATATATAGTGAGATGGTGAGTGGTAGTATATATAGTGAGATGGTGAGGGGTAGTATGTGTAGTGAGCTGGTGAGGGGTAGTATATATAGTGAGATGGTGAGGGGTAGTATATATAGTGAGCTGGTGAGTGGTAGTATATATAGTGAGCTGGTGAGGGGTAGTATATATAGTGAGCTGGTGAGGGGTAGTATATAGTGAGATGGTGAGGGGTAGTATGTGTAGTGAGATAGTGTGGGGTAGTACGTATAGTGAGATAGTGTGGGGTAGTACGTATAGTTAGCTGGCGAGTGGTAGTATATATAGTGAGATGGTGAGTGGTAGTATATATAGTGAGATGGTGAGGGGTAGTATGTGTAGTGAGATGGTGAGGGGTAGTATATATAGTGAGCTGGTGAGGGGTAGTATATATAGTGAGCTGGTGAGGGGTAGTATATATAGTGAGCTGGTGAGGGGTAGTATGTGTAGTGAGATAGTGTGGGGTAGTACGTATAGTGAGATAGTGTGGGGTAGTACGTATAGTGAGCTGGTGAGTGGTAGTACGTAGTGAGCTGGTGAGTGGTAGTATATATAGTGAGCTGGTGAGGGGTAGTATATATAGTGAGCTGGTGAGGGGTAGTATATATAGTGAGCTGGTGAGGGGTAGTATATATAGAGAGATGGTGAGGGGTAGTATGTGTAGTGAGATAGTGTGGGGTAGTACGTATAGTGAGATAGTGTGGGGTAGTACGTATAGTGAGATAGTGTGGGGTAGTACGTATAGTGAGATAGTGTGGGGTAGTACGTATAGTGAGATAGTGTGGGGTAGTATATATAGTGAGCTGGTGAGTGGTAGTACGTAGTGAGCTGGTGAGTGGTAGTATATATAGTGAGATGGTGAGGGGTAGTATATATAGTGAGATGGTGAGGGGTAGTATATATAGTGCGATGGTGAGGGGTAGTACGTATAGTGAGATAGTGTGGGGTAGTACGTATAGTGAGCTGGTGAGTGGTAGTATATATAGTGAGATGGTGATGGGTATTATATATATCCATAGAGATAAATATATATGTATATATGTATTCATATATATATACACACACACACGCACACTTGGTTTAAAAGTAACTTGGTTTAAGAGCGTTTTGGTTTAAGAGCTCACAGTTTTTCAAAATTGTGACTTGGTTTAGGAGCATTGCTTTGGTGTAAGAGCTCCCTGTACTGGGTTGAAGCGCGAGTGGGGGAGGGGCATGGTCTGCATAGCGGGGTCTACAGCCCTGTACTCTGACCCAGGAAGTCTCCCTCACCTTCCAAATCATAGCAGATCAACTTCAGGCTGGGACAGGGACAGGACGGTGTTTACTGAGCAGCGTCCGGAAATAATGGACACGCACATAATTAGAACGAGCGTTCTAAATATCGGGCGTTAGGGGATGTATGAACACTGCCGGCGGCATTGCATTGACTTCAATGCAATGCCGCCCTTGAAGAAAAGGAACGATGCTGAGGCAATTGCAATCTTTACGTAAAAAAGAAAGTTGTGTGAAAATAGCCTTATAGAGAGAGACATAAAATTCTATATTTAGATATTTTTTTTAATCAAAGTGTTTGATGTTGTGTGATATATATATATATATATATATGTGTGTGTGTGTGTGTGTGTGTGTATATATATATATATACATATATATATGTGTTTATACATATATACATATATATATATATATATGCAGATACATATGTGTGTATATATATATATATATATATATATATATATATATATGTGCATATATATATATATATATATATATACACATATGCATGCATATATATATATATATATATATAAAATTTTTATGTATAAACAGCTAAGTATAAATATATCTTTTAGTTTATAAAGTATTTTTAGGGATGATATAATCATTTATAGATAATTACCATTTTATTAGGTAATGTGGAATGTGCAGGCCAGGCCGTGTTGAATCTGCTGCTCCCACTGTGCAGTCTGGAAAACAGATTGCACAGTGAGAGCATGCTCAAAAGAGAATTCAGCTGTGTATTGCTATAAGTACGTTAGGGAGTTTTCAAGGGGCGGGCTTGAGGAAGGAGGAATACTAGAGGAGGGGGGCGGAATACAAGATGAGTGGGCGAAATACAAGATGAGGGGGCGTACTGGGACAGCCAATAGGACGACGATTGAACTGCAATGGGTTATGGGACGCGTCGCGTGACGTCATCACGCGCTACGCACCCGAAACCCGGAAGTGAGCGGAAATTTGAACCGGAGCCCGGGCTGCTGACGGGGCCCAAGAAAGCGGCGATTTCAAGCGCAAACAGTGTCAGGTAGGACAGAAAGTTATATACAACAGTTGGTTAAGTTTATTTGAAAAAATTGTATTGTGGGAGTTGTCCTTTAAAGATGTTACTAGCAGAAAGAGGAAGTGTGTGTGATAGGAGGATATTATTGCATTTTTATTCCTAGCAATACAGCACCACATGGAAGTATCACAAGAGCCCTCAAAGGATTGACCGCTCTGTCTGATGAATTATCTGAAAATTCTGGATACGATGATCCGTTTACCTCTTGGATGGAAAGCTGGTTCGGAAGGTGGTCAGGACTGGTAACTTCGACCTTAATATCCATAGGCATTGTTGTAGGTATCCTAACTACCTGTGGATGTTGCGCTATATCCCATGCATAAGAAGACTCATACAGAGACTAATTGACACTTTGCTGAATAAAACGATGTATCAACAGATCAACCCTTCCATGTGTGAGAATGGGTATGGACTCGGAGATGTATAATTGGAAATCATATATCATTGTGGACTTTTGGTGCTGGATTCTTGATGATTCTATTTTTATATTTTGTATGCACAGGAGGGAATGTTAGAAAAATTCTATATCTGTACTCATATTTCTTATCTCCAGTATATTTGATAGGTTAATCATACTAAAATATATTCATAGAATAGTTATGCACTAATGAAACTTAAGTTATTGCGCCCAATCCTAAGTATTGAGAAGCTTATAGAGGCAATATATATAATTAACATATATACTGTATTACTGAAGAGGTATATAATGGGTTAAGTGTTGAACTTTAAAGACGTTTAGAGAAGTAAGATTGTGGGAGGTGCAGACGTGTGGAAATAAAGCTAAAACGCCTGGCTTAACGTCCTGTACCTCTAGTTCACTTCTGTTTTCGTTTTCCACTGAAACTTCGGTCTTAACCGCACATTTCCTGTATATAAGCTGAGGGGACGTTGTAATTCTTTGCACTTGGTTGAAGCACTTGCCCTTGTTAACAAGTAATAAACCTTACCCTTAATTCAGATCATCCGTGTCCCGTGGTTGATAGACAAAGAAAATTCTCCTGACTCAGCCCCTCACAGCAAAGATCTCTCATCTCATCCTGTTATACAAGTCCCATCTTCTGCTCCATCACAGCAAGCTGACATTTACAGAGAAGACGATGAATATCAAAGAGAAAATACAGGAAAGTCTCAGGTTTCATGTTCACAATGTAAAAAATGGTTTACTCGTAAAGGAAACCTTGAACGACATCAGATAAACCACAAAAACGAGAAGCCATTTTCATATTCAGAGAAATGTGAGAAATGTTTTGCTCATAAATAAACATCAAAAAGTTCACACAGGGGAGAAGTTGTTTTCATGTTCAGAATGTGGGAAATTGTTTACTGGGAAATCATCTCTTCTTCAACATAAAAAAAATTCACACAGGCGAGAAGCCATTTTCATGTTCAGAATGTTGGAAATGTTTTACTCATAAATCAGGTCTTCTTAACCCTTAGACGACCCAGGGCGTATAGTTACGCCATGGAAGTCTGTCCCCAGACAACCTAGGGCGTAACTATATGTCCTGGGTGGTTCTCCCGCTATGAAGCGTGCTCCGGAGCGGAGCGCGCTTCACAGCAGGTGGGGCCGGCTGCAATTAGCAGCCAGGACCTCACCGGTAATGACACGCTGCATGCGACCGCAGCGTTTAAGTGTAAGTGACAGGGGGAGTCCCCTGTCACTTACCGATCAGGACCCCCACTGTGTGACTGCGGGGGTCCCGATCGTTAAAACGGACCGCCGGAGGTCTCTCACCTTCCTCCCTGCGGTCCGATCGGCGATCTGCTGCACTAAGCCTGCACAGGCAGGCTCAATGAGCAGATCGCCGATAACACTGATCAATGCTATGCCTATGGCATAGCAATCATCAGTGTGTGTAATCACACTAGTGTATGTAAAAGTCCCCCAAAGGGACTTCAAATGTGTAAAAAAAAAAAGTTAAAATCACTAACACACTACCCCAAAACCCCTCCCCCAATAAAAGTTGAAATCACCCCCCTTTCCCATTATATAAATAAAACATATAAAAATAAATAAACAAATAAACATATAATATACCGTAGCGTGCATAATTGTCCAATCTATTAAAATATAACAAGCGTCATTGCGAACGGAGAACGGCGTACACAATAGGGGAAAAAGGAAGCAGATTACCGATTTAATGTTACATTATATATATTAAAAAAATTAATAAAAAGTGATCAAAACGTCCGATCTTCACAAATATGGTATTAATAAAAACTAGAGATCATGGCGGAAAAAATGACACCCCATACAGCCCTGTAGGTGAAAAAATAAAACCGTTATAAGCGTCACAATAGGCCCATTTTATTTATAATTAATTGCCAAAAAAAAAGGATATCATTTAAAAAAAATATATATAACATTAGAGAATCTGTGTAACCTGCATATGGTTGTGTTCGACTGACCTATAGAATAATGGTATCATGTCGCTTTTACCATATAGTGCATTACGTAGACACAGGAACCCCCCAAACGTTACCATACTGCATTCTTTTTTACGATTTCACCTATTTATATCTTCATAAATAATATATTTGGGATTCCATCATACATGTTATGGTAAAATGAAAGACGCCAATACACAGTACAACTATTCCTGTAAAAAACAAGCACTTACATGGCTTGTAAATAGAAAACTGAGAGTGCTAGAGCTCTTAGAAGGGGAGGAGGGAAAAACGAAAACACTAAGATCAAAATTTGCGCGGTCCACTGGGTCATTTTGGGCCTTGTCCTCAAAGGGTTAAACATCAAAGAATTCACACAGGAAAGAAGCCATTTTCATGTTTAGAATGTGAGAGATGTTTTGGTTACAAATCAAGTCTTCTTGAACATCAGAAAATTCACATAGGAGAGAAGCCATTTTCATATTCAGAATGTTCAAAATATTTTAGTCAAGTCAAATATTCTTGATCATCAAAACATTCCCACAGGTAGAAGCCTATTTCATGTTCAAAATATGGGAAATGTTTTAGTCATGAATCAAGTCATCTTCCACATCCAAACATTCACACTGAGGAGACGCCATTATCATGTGTAGAATGTGGAAAATATTTTGCTCTGAAATTAACTCCATCAAAAAAGTCAAACAAGGAAGAAGCCGTTTTCATGTTTAGAATGTGGGAAATGTTTTACTCAATAAATATTTCTTGTTGAGCATCAGAGAATGCACACAGGGTAGAAGCCGTTTTCATGCTCAAAATGTGGAATTGTTAAAAAGAATCAAAGAACTCACCAAAGGGAAAAGCCATTCTCATGTTCAGAATGAGATAAATGAATATTAAGGATTCTAAATGATTATAAAGGAAAATCATCCTGGCATTACTCCTGCAGCACCTCCTGGCATTACTCCTGCAGCACCTCCTGGCATTACTCCTGCAGCATCTCCTGGCATTACTCCTGCAGCACCTCCTGGCATTACTCCTGCAGCACCTCCTGGCATTACTCCTGCAGCACCTCCTGGCATTACTCCTGCAGCATCTCCTGGCATTACTCCTGCAGCATCTCCTGGCATTACTCCTGCAGCACCTCCTGGCATTACTCCTGCAGCACCTCCTGGCATTACTCCTGCAGCACCTCCTGGCATTACTCCTGCAGCATCTCCTGGCATTACTCCTAAAACACATCCTGGCATTAATAAGAGTTATGTTCCAGGGTTAACCCACTGGTAACTGTCATTGCATGCGTGTAACACGGTCAGACCCATCCTGTTTAAATTTTGAAGGCTGAACTCGTAGATTTGTCAAGCCAGTGATAGGGCAGCCGACAATCTAAAGGAAAGAGGGAATCCCATACACCCCTCATTACAAATAAAGGAGGGCATATGCACACACTCTAAAAACCAAAGCCTGGTGGTGACCCCATGAAAAAGTTCACACAAAACCCGTGGTGACATTTCTCATATTGGTAAGGAAGAGCCTGTTTTTGTTGAAAATAAAGATAGAAAACAATTTCATAAACCGCTGAAGGCATGAAACTAAAAGATAATGGGGGAGATTTATGAAACATGGTATAAAGTGAAACTGGCTCAGTTGCCCCTAGCAACCAATCAGATTCCACCTTTCATTCCTCACAGACTGTTTGGAAAATGAAAGGTGGAATCTGATTGGTTGCTAGGGTTAAAAACCAAGCGACAGCAGCCTGGTAACACCAGGGTGGGAAGGGCCATTGGTTTAGGCCCTCCCCAGCCTAAGTATTACCAGCCTGCTGCCGCCTAGTCCAGGAGCGCCAATTTTGACGCTGCGGGACCACTGGCACCCGGCTCTTCCCAGTACCCCTGGTGGCATTGGGGACTGGGGTAATAATGGGGGGTTAGTGTTAGCCATTTTATACCGGCTAACATTAGGCCCTGACTTAGTAATGGATTCCGTCTATCAGACAGCTTCCACTACTTAGTCTGTAAAGTAATGGAAGAAAACACAACACACCGAGACAATTTTTTTTATTCAGATAAAAACACCCCCACACCCCGCGTTGACCATTTTATTGTACATTAAAGTCCGCCGGTCATCGACGTAGTCCAAACGAATCCGATGTAATCCTCTACATACCAGTATCTGAAAAAGAAAAAAAAAACACAAGCAAAAACAAATAAGTAAGGGGTTAAGTCCATGGCAGCCAGACTGTAACTCCCATGCTGGAGGTCACCCAGC
Source organism: Dendropsophus ebraccatus (assembly GCF_027789765.1). Lineage (NCBI taxonomy): Eukaryota > Metazoa > Chordata > Amphibia > Anura > Hylidae > Dendropsophus > Dendropsophus ebraccatus. The sequence continues at coordinate 190,837,953 of NC_091456.1, read as the reverse complement.
TTTCCCAGCATCCTGTAAGGGTAACCCCTACAGGATCCTAGAAAAGCTGGGTGACCTTCAGCATGGGAGTTACAGTCTGGCTTCCAGGGACTTAACCCCCTGGGGAACAGACGGTTGTGGCACCTGCACCAGCAAGGAAGGGGGTTAAGTGCCCACCTTCCTTGCTGGGGCAGATGCAGTGCGCTCTGGGGGGTTACCTGCTGCTGCTTCCTCCATTGTTGCTAGCTGTTCCGGGATGTCCTCGTAAGCCCCGCCCACTGCATCGGATGCGACCGTATAGGGGTCGGAGCTTATTGGGACAGCTAGCAACAATGGAGGAAGAAGCAGCAGGTACCCCCCCCCCCCCCCCCCCATGGAGATTGCACTGCATCTGCCCCAGCAAGGAAGGGGGCACTTAACCCCCTTCCTTGCTGGTGCAGATGCAGTGCTAGGACAGTCAGGTTCCCAGGGGCTTAAGCCCCTGGGGACCAGACTAACTTCTGTGCCAGGATTTTAAATTTTCCGCCCAGAAGCAGCCGGCTTTCTGCTTCTGGGTAGAAAACCCCCGTAGGCAGAGAATCCCGTCTTAATGAGGGGATTCCCTGCTCCTGTACTGTAACGAGGGGTGCGCTATGCACCCCTCCTTACTGTACAGCCCCAGGGGGTTAGTAGTGATGCTGCTGCATCACTACTTAACCCTTTACACTCTGTGGACCGGGTGCATAGCTCCACATTATAGGTGGTGAAATAGACCACCTCTAGTGTGGAGTGAGTTTGCGACACGTGCGACTATTTTAGATAGTCGCACATGATAAATCATGCCTACTTTCAGTGTAAGCTGAAGTAGGCATGATCAGTCTAAGTAGGTGAAATGTCGCAAAATTTTGCGCAGCTATGAGGGTGCGCAAAATTTTGCAACATTTTCACTCCAAAAAAGTGGCCTACAATGTTAATAAATCTCCCTCCATGTTTAATAAATCTCCCCCAATATCAATGCCAAGCATGATGGACAATTCTGCTGGATCCAAGGTGGGCGAGAGCCTGATGTGACCTTCTTATAAATTTGTGGAGGAAGTGACGAAGTCACGAAGTCTTCCTAAGAGGCCCCTTCAAGGAGTATCTATCTATAAGAGGGCAAATGTCATAGCAAACCAGGGTATATTTATAAAAACCACTAAGCCACCAAGTTGAAAATATGGCCCAGGCATGACATGATGGAGATGGAGAAGGGGTCAGTGCTGCAGAACAAGGAGACAGTACTCCAACATATACCCATGTTTGAGACGCTTTTAATAAATTAAAAAAAAAAATTACATTAAAATTTTAATTTGAATTGAAGATTAAAAAAAACGCTACCTCCACGGATTGCAGAAGGCATGAAAATTATCACTCCTGACTTGGTGGAGCAGTGACAAAAAATAAGTCTGGCAGCTCTGGCAAACGAGGGTATATTAAGTATTTGAATTGAGTTTTAAATTAAATTTAAAATTGAATTTGAAATGGACAATACTGACAATGCTGTGATCCTGGTAAAACAGCAACGAGATCCTGTGATGCTGCGTTTACACGGAACGATAATTCGCCCAATCGTACGATTAACGATGTCGGAGTAACGATTTTTTTCTTCATAACGGTCAGCGTTTAGACGGTACGATATATCGTACGGAAAATTCGTTCTGCGATCGTTTTGCAATCGCTTAAGCCTATCTCGCACATAGGAAAAATCGGTGAACAACTGTTTACACGGAACGATATGCGAATTTTTTGCGAACGACGATTTTAGAACATGTTGTAAGATCAAAATGAACGATTTCTCGTTCGTCGTTTGATCGTTCGCAGCGTTTACACATACAATTATCATTCGAATTTGATCGTTATCGATTGTGAATGGGAGACAGCTGGTGACCGTTTTCTTTTTTTTTTAAGTAAGTATAGCAGAGCGCCAAAACTTGCCATGCTACAATTAGAATGTAACAGCAAATAGGTCTGGAGAATTATCACCTGCCTGCCTGTCTCTCTAAGTAGATGATGTGCTGGTAGGCAGCCTATTCACTGTATGGATGAAGCTACAGTGGTACCTTGGTTTAAGAGTAACTTGGATTAAGAGCATTTTGGTGTAAGAGCTCACAGTTTTTCAAAATTGTGACTTGGTTTAAGAGCTCCCTGTACTGGGTGGAAGGGCGAGTGGGGTAGGGGCATGGTCTGCATAGCGGAGTCTACAGCCCTGTACTCTGACCCAGGAAGTCTCTCTCACCTTCCAAATCATAGCAGATCCACTTCAGGCTGGGGCTTGCATCGGGGGACAGGACTGTGGAGGTAATCTCTCCATAGCTGTAACCCTTCTCTCCCTGGACAGAGAGTGCTGCATGTATGTGCCCACATATGCCCTGCTCATTCCTTCATGCTCCCCCCCCCCCCTCCTCACTGCTGTCATGTGACCACACAGACCTCTGGCAGCAGCCCTGCTTCTCTATTCTAGCCTGTTTTACTACGCTCCTGCATTATGGGGATCTGCAGCTCCATCCTGTATCTACAAACTGTTGCTGTTTTTTCCGGTTTATGCAATTACTTTACATTATACTCCACATGCTGATTGCTATACTGGACAGTAACCGATAATATCACATATTTAGCTGCTGTGTTATCAGGGTTATGCAGTTACTATACATTATATACCACATGCTGCTATACTGTACAGTAACTTATATATCACATATCCAGCTGCTGCTGTGTTATCAGGGTTATACAGTTACTATACATTATACACCACATGCTGCTATACTGTACAGTAACTTATATATCACATATCCAGCTGCTGTGTTATCAGGGTTATACAGTTACTATACATTATACACCACATGCTGCTATACTGTACAGTAACTTATATATCACATATCCAGCTGCTGTGTTATCAGGGTTATACAGTTACTATACATTATATACCACATGCTGATTGCTATATTGTACAGTAACTTATATATCACATATCCAGCTGCTGCTGTGTTATCAGGGTTATACAGTTACTATACATTATACACCACATGCCGCTATACTGTACAGTAACTTATATATCACATATCCAGCTGCTGTGTTATTAGGGTTATACAGTTACTATACATTATATACCACATGCTGATTGCTATATTGTACAGTAACTTATATATCACATATCCAGTCGCTGTGTTATCAGGGTTATACAGTTACTATACATTATACACCACATGCCGCTATACTGTACAGTAACTTATATATCACATATCCAGCTGCTGTGTTATTAGGGTTATACAGTTACTATACATTATATACCACATGCTGATTGCTATATTGTACAGTAACTTATATATCACATATCCAGTCGCTGTGTTATCAGGGTTATACAGTTACTATACATTATACACCACATGCTGCTATACTGTACAGTAACTTATATATCACATATCCAGCTGCTATGTTATCAGGGTTATACAGTTACTATACATTATATACCACATGCTGATTGCTATATTGTACAGTAACTTATAATATCACATATCCAGCTGTTATGTTATCAGGGTTATACAGTTACTATACATTATATACCACATGCTGATTGCTATATTGTACAGTAACTTATATATCACATATCCAGCTGCTGTGTTATCAGCCGACATCTCCCTCTCAGTCTGTGGTACTAGCATAACTCCGGTGCATCAGGCTCGATGTCTGGGGGTTATGCTAGACTCTGACCTATCCTTCACCCCCTACATCCAAGCTCTTACACGCTCCTGTCATCTTCATCTCAAAAACATCTCCAGAATCTGCCCATTTCTCACCACTGACACTGCTCAGACTCTGACTGTCGCCCTGATCCATTCTCGTCTTGACTACTGTAACTCCCTACTAATCGGTCTTCCTTTCTCTAAGCTCTCCCCTATCCAGTCTATCCTGAATGCAGCAGCTAGACTCATCTTCCTCTCCAGCCGCTATACCGACGTTTCCCCTCTGTGCCAGTCACTGCACTGGTTACCCATCAAATCCAGAATCCACTTCAAACTCCTCACCCTCACCCATAAAGCTCTCCACAACTCTGCCCCTCCATACATCTCCTCCCTCATTTCCACCTATCATCCTTCCCGTGCTCTGCACTCTGCAAATGATCTTACCTTAACATCTTCCATAATCAGAACATCTCATTCCCGCCTCCAAGACTTCTCTTGCGCTGCACCAGTTCTCTGGAACGCCCTACCCAAACACATCAGACTCATACCCAATACTCACAGTTTCAAGCGTGCCCTGAAGACTCATCTCTTCAGGCTCGCCTATAACATTCCCTAAACTGTTTCCCCCTTCTGTTGTTTTCCTTGCTCTATCAATGACGGTTCCTGCACTTTATATGTTTACTTGCATCAGACATTGGCGTTGTTACTGGCTTATCCTGTATTTCTAACTATGTACAATGGCTGGACCATGGACAAATAAAGCACTTATGCCTGGTGTCAACCCAAATTTATAGTCTGTAAGCTCCAACGAGCAGGTCTCGTTTATACTTTGTATTTTTGTTTTTATTTATGTTCTTATTTATTCCAATTTAACTGTGTATTATGTACCTCTGTACTGTATGCATAGAAAAAAAAAAGCGCTGCGGAATCAGTTGGCGCTATACAAATAAATTTATTATTATTATCAGGGTTATACAGTTACTATACATTATACACCACATGCTGCTATACTGTACAGTAACTTATATATCACATATCCAGCTGCTGTGTTATCAGGGTTATACAGTTACTATACATTATACACCACATGCTGCTATACTGTACAGTAACTTATATATCACATATCCAGCTGCTGCTGTGTTATCAGGGTTATACAGTTACTATACATTATATACCACATGCTGCTATACTGTACAGTAACTTATATATCACATATCCAGCTGCTGTGTTATCAGGATTATACAGTTACTATACATTATATACCACATGCTGCTATACTGTACAGTAACTAATATATCACATATCCAGCTGCTGCTGTGTTATCAGGGTTATACAGTTACTATACATTATACACCACATGCTGATTGCTATATTGTACAGTAACTTATATATCACATATCCAGCTGTTTATAAATGTTTGTTTCATGTGTTTCATGTGTTTTATCTGATATTCAAACAAAAAAAAAAAAATCATTATTATAGGGGTGTTCCACCAATTGTCTGCATATCAGTGATTTCTTATGGAAAAATTTGCTTTAGTTTAAGTGTGGATTTGGATTACAAGCGCGGCCCCGGAACAAATTATGCTCCTAATCCAAGGCACCACTGTATATGCTATGGTATGTAGTAGCCCTAAGAAGGGCTTTTGGGGTCTTGGGTGCCTACAATCACTTAAAATCCTAACTGTCCCTACTCCAAGATTCATCCCTCAACTTGTCCTGCGACAATTACAACGTAGGAGCAAATAGTTGTACTGCAGCCTATTCTGCGCAATTCGCAGCTGCCTGTCAGGGAGAATAAGCAGCTGATGTGCTGGTAGCCGGCCTATCACTGTATAGATGGAGCTACAGTATATGATGTGCTGTGTATTAGCCCTAAAATGGCTTATGTGGTCTTGCCTGCCTACAATCACCTAAATCCTAACTTACTCTACTCCAGGATTTCTCTGTCACTAGGTTCAAGATGGCATCTGATGACGAGCAGCAGGAGCTCAGTTCTTGTAGTTGGAAGTCATGCTGCGTTTACATGAAGCGATAATTCGCCAGATCGTAAGATTAACAATTTTGAAGTAACGATTTTTATTTATAACGATCAGCGTTTAGATGGAACGATATATCGTATGGAAAAATCTTTTTGCGATCGCTTAAGCCCATCTCGCACATAGGTTAAATCGGTGAACGACTGTTTACACGGAACGATCTGCAAATTTTTTGCGAACGACGATTTAAGAACATGTAAGATCATCGATCATCGTTCGAATTAGATCGTTATTGTGCAAATTCGAACGATAATCGTTCCGTGTAAACGCAGCATCACATGAGTAAGTTATCCAATCAATGTAGTTGCTGTTCTCGTGATGCCTGCATGCTCTTAGGGCCAAGCACAGCCTCCATGCATGGTTATTGGCTAGGAAAAAGTATAAACCATGGCGGGAGGAGAATAACATTTTTACTGCGTTTTCGATCGGATATTCCATTGAAAACTAATTGATCGAATAGCTACAGCAATACAAAAATTAAAGAAAAGCTGTACTGTACTGGAAAGGCGGCCCTCAGGTCATTAAGGGCCCTATTCCACCAACAGATCTGACGACAGATTATCTGCCAAACCCAGGAGTGGATTTGAAAAGAGGAGAAATCCAGTCTTTCCTTTATGACCTGTTCTCTGTTTATAGTCTGTTCCTGGGTTTGGCTTCAAATCTTTGGCAGATAATCTGTCGTAAGATCTGTTGGTGGAATAGGGCCTTAAGGTTCTGGGATAGAGTTACCAGCCTCTACACAGCGACTCAACTGATCCCATTGCTTTTCTGTGTGATTCAGGTCTAAGGGTGTCTTTACACAGAGAGATGTATCTGACAGATTTCTGAAGCCAAAGCCAGGAACTGGCTATAAACAGAGAACAGGTCATAAAGGAAAGACTGAGATTTCTCCTCTTTTCAAAACCATTCCTGGCTTTGGCTTTAAACATCTGTCTCTATTAGAGAGGAGCTAACCGTCGGACTTTTGGTCCGACGTCATCGGCGCACTCTCGGCATGCCTTTGATCCCGGCCGCATAGTTGCGCTCCCGTGAATATGCGGCCAGGATATTACAGGGAATTCGACAGTGATTCCCTGGAATATCCTGGCTGCACATTCCCGGGAGTGCAACTATGCAGCTGGGATCAAAGGCATGCCAAGAGAATGAACTGCTTTCGGCCCAAAAGTCCGAACAGTTCGCTCATCTCTAGTCTCCATGTGAGGTCCCCCAGTCTCCAGCAGCCGCTCCATGTGAGGACCCCCAGTCTCCAGCAGCTTCTCCATGTGAGGTCCCCCAGTCTCCAGCAGCTTCTCCATGTGAGGTCTCCAGCAGCAGCCGCTCCATGTGAGGTCCCCCAGTCTCCAGCAGCAGCCGCTCCATGTGAAGTCCCCCAGTCTCCAGCAGCCGCTCCATGTAAGGTCCCCCAGTCTCCAGCAGCCGCTCCATGTGAGGTCCCTCTGCCCTATACACTATAACATCACCACTGCCAAATGCCCTACATTCATGATATCACTGATATGACAATATCAGTATAGTGCTATTTCACCTTGAAGCCAAATTTCCTTAACGTTTTGTAATGTATACATTACACACATACAGCTCAGCTACATGTACATTACACACATACAGCTCAGCTACATGTACATTACACATATATACAGCTCAGCTACATGTACATTACACACATACAGCTCAGCTACATGTACATTACACACATACAGCTACATGTACATTACACACATACAGCTCAGCTACATGTACATTACACACATATACAGCTCAGCTACATGTACATTACACACATACAGCTCAGCTACATGTACATTACACACATACAGCTCAGCTACATGTACATTACACATATACAGCTCAGCTACATGTACATTACACACATATACAGCTCAGCTACATGTACATTACACATATACAGCTCAGCTACATGTACATTACACATATACAGCTCAGCTACATGTACATTACACATATACAGCTCAGCTACATGTACATTACATATATACAGCTCAGCTACATGTACATTACACACACATATACAGCTCAGCTACATGTATATTACACACATACAGCTCAGCTACATTACACATACACAGCTCTGCTCCACACACATCACACACATATACACAGCTCTGCTGCACACACATCACTACAGCTCATCCAGCACAGCAGAGTCCTGCATACACTGAGCAGCAGCCCCTGATCATGTGACTCCTCCTCCTCCACGTGACTGATCACATGACTGTGACATCATGGCAGGTCCTGGAAGCACGTGGCTTTTGTACAGCTCTGCAGGTGGAGGGAAGGAGCTGGGGGACAGCGGGAGGATTAATGCCTTCAGCACTGGGTAGTAGTTTTCTACCCTATATTAATACATTACTGGAGCCAGAACTGTTTTTTTTCTCAGGCCTGTGCTGAGTTGTGTTATATTGTTTCCTCTTTCATCTATTCAGATTCTTCCCCTCCAGGATCCTCTGCTGATATCTTCTATATAAGAGACCGACCCATCAACCATGGAGAGAGACAGAGACAAGATGGCCGAGAGGATAATAACCCTCACCCTACACATACTCTTCCTGCTTACTGGGGAGGTGAGGGATTCTGGGAGTGATGTCATCATGACATCATTCTTATCTATGGAATAACAGATGGATAGGACTGGGGAGGTGAGGGATTCTGGGAGTGATGTCATCATGACATCATTCTTATCTATGGAATAACAGATGGATAGGACTGGAGAGGTGAGGGATTCTGGGAGTGATGTCATCATGACATCATTCTTATCTATGGAATAACAGATGGATAGGACTGGAGAGGTGAGGGATTCTGGGAATGGATGGAGTGATAGTAATGTGTCTCTCCATACACAGGATTACACAGTAGTAAAGAAGTCCTCTAGTGGGCGCTGTGGGGCCCCTGGGTGTGAAGGATGGGGAAGAACCCTGAGCCCAATCCCGGGGCCCCTGATACATGAGGAAATGGAGGAAGAGAAGATCCTAGAAGTCACCAACAAGATGGTGGAGCTGCTGAGTGGAGAGGTGAGACTGTGGCTGCTGGGAATGCTGGGACATTATACAGTAACACCACTGGAGGGGTGGGGGGCATGACTGTGTGATCATTGTGTGTGTCAGGTTCCTATAAGGTGTCAGGACGTGGCGGTCTATTTTTCCATGGAGGAGTGGGAGTATGTAGAAGGACACAAGGATCAGTACAAGGATGTGATGCTGGAGGATCAGCAGCCCCTCCCATCAGCAGGTAATAGACAGGACTATATACACACCTCCTCTCTGTATTATCTGGATGGAAAGAATGAATTCAGTCTCTGTATGTGTTCCCTCCAGTCAGATCCAGTAAGAGAACAGCACCAGTGAGATGTCCCCGTCCTCTTCTTCCACAGGATCAGGTAGATGGAGATGTTCCCTATGATCTGTACATCCCACCTGACTTCTCCTCCTGTCTGATGACTTTTACAATATTTCTCTCACATTTTATGAATCAGGGGGAAGATGGGAACAATATTAAGGCTCCAGAGACAGATGACAGCAGTGATGAGCAGTATAAGGAGGAAATTACTGGAGGGAAGAAACTGAACAGCTTCAATGCTACAGACATTAGGGCAAACCAAGAGGCGGATGAAGAAGAGACAGAAGAGACAGATGACAGCAGTGATGAGCAGTATAAGGAGGACATTTTTTTTGGGAAGAATCTGAACTATATGAATGCTACAGACATAAGAGCAAAAGAAGAAGAAGAGACAGATGACAGCAGTGATGAGCAGTATAAGGAGGAAGTTACTGGAGGGAAGAAACTGAACTGTTTTAATGCTACAGACATTAGGGTAAAGGAAGAGACGGATGAAGAAGAGACAGATGACAGCAGTGATGAGCAGTATAAGGAGGACATCACTACAGGTAACCGCCCAGGTGAGTAGTGACCAGTAAATGCAGAGAACAGTCACACATTCTCCTCAGTCACCGGCTGTAACTATTCTGTGTGGAATATTATAAGCTCTGTGTCCTGTCAGTTTTCCAGCTATATAATCATTCAGCCTAAGTTCTAATATAATATAGATGAGGATGTGACGCGGCTGCAGGTAATAACACATGATGTGTGTATAATATATGGAATACAGTCATATAATATGTGTGCGCTGTGCCGCCCTGTAGCTGGGTTGTGCTTCACTATCTGGAGAAAAGTGCGGCACTGCCAGCAGAACATTTCCCGTCTGATGAACATGTCTTCAGTTCTGTTAGAATTTCCCACACTTGAATAGTCGTGTCCCACCGGCCCCCGGACTGATGGCGTCTGTAGCTTTTATACATTTTCCCTCTATTTCAACCTTTAAAGAGGATGTACCACCAGGTAAATCCTCTTTAACCTGAACCCACTCACCGAACGACGCCGACACGAGGAAGCCGGTGCCGCGGTCCGTTTTTCACCGCCCCCAGTGGGAGGGAATTCCCTCCCCTGTATGACTAGGCTCCATTCATTCCAAGGGAGCCGCGTCATACACATGAGGAAATTCTCTCCCACTGGGGGCGGCCCAGCCGGCCTCCAGTGCTTGAGCATCGGCCGGTTCCGGTGCATAGAACGGCAGCGTGCACGGGAGACGGGCCTCATTCCGAAAAACGAACCGTTGCATCGGCTTCCCCGTGCCGGCGCCGTTCGATCAGTGGGTTCAGGTTAAAGAGGATGTACCTGGTGGTACATCCTCTTTAAACTCTATAACCTGCACTCAAGGTCATAGAGGACTTTTCAACGAGTTTGGCCAATATTCATAACCAAACTCAGCTTCAGAACAACATAAAGTTCCTGCAGATTGTGTTATTACCCATAATGCATAGTGACGCTGGAGTCCTGTTTTACTCTAAATAATAGGAAATAGAAATAAGAGAAATGGTGTTTTCTCCTTTGCAGATGATTCTACCAGGAGCTCAGGGGGACATCAGATCTCCTCAGAGGATCATATCACACAAGATACATATGAGGAGCCGTCCACTATCCCAGATACACCCTCAGCCCCTCACAGCAAAGATCTCTCATCTCATCCTGTTATACAAGTCCCATCTTCTGCTCCATCACAGCAAGCTGACATTTACAGAGAAGACGATGAACATCAAAGAGAAAATACAGGAAAGTCTTGGTTTTCATGTTCACAATGTAAAAAGATCTTTGCTCTTAAAAAATACCTAAAGAAACACCAGAAAATTCACACAGGGGAGAAGCCGTTTTCTTGTTCAGAATGTGGGAAATGTTTTGCTCGTAAATCAAATTTTCTTGTACATCAACAAATTCACACAGGGGAGAAGCCATTTTCATGTTCAGAATGTGGGAAATGTTTTATTCAGAAATCAGATCTTGTTAAACATCAAAGAATTCACACAGGGGAGAAGCCATTTTCATGTTCAGAATGTGGAAAAATTTTTAGTCGGAAATCACATCTTCTTAAACATCAACAAATTCACGCAGTGGAGAAGCCGTTTTCATGTTCAGAATGTGGGAAATGTTTTATTTGGAAAGCAATGCTTCTTGAACATGAAAGAACTCACACAGGGGTGAAGCCTTTTTCATGTTCAGAATGTGGGAAATGTTTTACTCGAAAATCAAATGTTCTTGAACATCAAAAAATTCACAGAGGGGAGAGGCCTTTTTCATGCTCAGAATGTGGGAAATGTTTTACTTGGAAATCAAAGCTTCTTGAACATCAAAGAACTCACACAGGGGAGAAGCCATTTTTATGTTCAGAATGTGGGAAATGTTTTGCTAATAAATTACGTCTTCTTGGACATCAACAAATTCACACAGGGGAGAAGCCATTTTCATGTTCAGAATGTGGGAAATGTTTTACTCGGAAATCAAATGTTCTTGAACATCAAAAAATTCACAAAGGGGAGAAGTCATTTTCATGTTCAGAATGTGGGAAATGTTTTATTCAGAAATCAGTTCTTGTTAAACATCAAAGAATTCACACAGGGGAGAAGCCATTTTCATGTTCAGAATGTGGGAAATGTTTTACTCGGAAATCAAATGTTCTTGAACATCAAAAAATTCACAGAAGGGAGAAGTCATTTTCATGTTCAGAATGTGGGAAATGTTTTATTCAGAAATCATATCTTGTTAAACATCAAAGAATTCACACAGGGTAGAAGCCATTTTGGTGTTCAGAATGTAGGAAACCTTTTACTTGGAAATCAAATCTTATTATTCATCAAAGAATTCACACAGGGGAGAAGCCATTTTCTTGTTCAGAATGTGAGAAATGTTTTAGTCAAAAATCAAATCTTCTTCAACATCCAAAAATTTACACAGGGGAGAAGCCATTTTCATATTCAGAATGTGGAAAATATTTTAGTCAAATCAAATATTCTTGAACATGAAAAATTCCCACGAGAAGAAGCCACTTTCATGTTCACTAAGCCACCTTCAACATTAAAACATTCACACCGGAAAGAACTTATTTTCATGTCCAGAACGTGGAAAATATTTTGGTTAGCCATCAAATTCAAACAGGAAAGAAGCTGTTTTTAGGTTTAGAATGTGGGAAATGTTTTACTCAAAAACAATTCTTGTTGAGCATCAGAGAATGCAGACAGGGGAGAAGCCATTTTCATGCTCAAAATGGGGTAAGTGAATATAAAGGATTGTAAATATTCATCTGTTCTACATGTTATTTGAAATAAAAAAAATCATTATTTTTGGGGGTGTGGAACCAATTGTTTGCATATCAGTGATTTCCCATGGGAAAATTTGCTTTGGTTTAAGAGTGGATTTGGATTACAAGCACGTTCCCGAAGCGAATTATACTCGTAATCCAAGGCACCACTGTATATAATAATACTTCGGTGTTCAAAAGTTTCTGAATTTGAATTTGAACACATGCAGCAAGGACCCGTGCAGCAAGGACAGGTAAAGTATGCTTACAGCGGGGGAGCCGGCCGGGAGCAGAAGGGGTTAAGGGCGGTATAATTACATACTCGCTGCGGTCGTTTAGACCGCAGCAAGTATGTAGTGTATGGGAACTGCCAGGACCTGCCGGGCTCGCAGCGAGATTCTCGCTGCGAGCCCGTTCGTGTGAATATACCCTAAATGTACTTAAGTTAACGTATGAGTATCCGCTTTTATTTTCACTGCCGGACAGTGCCAAGAGGGGGTAAACCTCCTTCTTTTACTTTGCCACAGTGGTTTGACACCTCCATATCGGTTATCCAAACTGTTGGAACAGCGCCGCTGGCAGAAGTACAGGCCCGGGCGGCCATCTACTGTTGCTGCACTGATGTGGTGAGGGTAATAATTGGTAAGGGCTGGAGTGCTCCTTTATAGGGAACCAATTAGCACAATTGTGCTGATGTGGTTTCCAGCTGCACAGTATAGATCTACTATGCAGCTCCCCGAGGCTACCAGCCACTGAGTATAAGATGCTGGGAAAGCTGGGTGACCACATCATACTGAGTACAAGATGCTGGAAAGCTGGGTGACCTCCGTCATACGGAGTATAAGATGCTGGGAAAGCTGGGTGACCTCCATCATACTGAGTACAAGATGCTGGAAAGCTGGGTGACCTCCGTCATACTGACTACAAGATGCTGGGAAAGCTGGGTGACCTCCATCATATGGAGTATAAGATGCTGGGAAAGCTGGGTGACCTGCATCATACTGACTACAAGATACTGGGAAAGCTGGGTGACCTCCATTATACTTACTACTATACAAGATGCTGGGAAAGCTGGGTGACCGCCATTATACTGAGTACAAGATGCTGGGAAAAGCTGGGTGACCTCCATCATACTGACTACAGTATGTTGGGAAAGCTGGGTGACCTCCATCATACTGACTACAGGATGCTGGGAAAGCTGGGTGACCTACATCATACTTACTACAGGATGCTGGGAAAGCTGGGTGACCTCCATTATACTGAGTACAAGATGCTGGGAAAAGCTTGGTGACTTGAGTATACAGAGAGAGGACAGGGGATCCCCCTCACCCATGTACTGTTCAGGGCCTGGTACCCATACAGACCCCCCCCCCCCTCCCCTGCATATATGGGCACCAGGCCCTGAACAGTACATGGGAGGGGGTACAGGATCCCATCTCCCCTCACAATACTGCTTACTAGGCCATGGTGCAGGAGAGAGGGGATGCTGTATAATTCATAATAAATATCCCACCCAGGTACTGTTCTGGCCTAGTGGATGCCCCTCGCCCCCTTTAACCAGCGACCCTCCTTATTTCCCTTACCTAGGCCATGGCAGATGAAGGTCCTCTCCTTCAGACCCAGGCAGGAGGGGGCAGTCTGTCCTCTCTTCCAGGGCAGCCCTCTCAGATCCTTGCAGGGAAATTGTGAGCTGTGCTGCCTGCTCCATCAGTGAAGGAAGAGCAACACGAGTCAGCCTCCACACCCTCTCCCGCGGTGACCGTGGCTCCGCTCTCGCGACCATAACCCCGCCCACTCACCAGCGGCCACTGTCTCCTACAGTGATATGCAGAAACGGCCCTGCCTTACTGACATCTGGCTGCCGCAGCCCTTGATATACTGGGGGGCTGTCCCAGGGGGGCATATGCCACCATCCCCCCTGGCCCAGCCCGCCCCTGAGTACAGTAGTAGTATAGGCAGTGCACCACCATCTCCCATGCTTCACTGTTAAAGATTGCTGGAGTGCATGTACAGTACAGTAGTAGTACAGGCAGTGCACCACCATCTCCCATCCTGTACTGTATAAGATTGCTGGAGTGCATATACAGCACAGTAGTAGTACAGGCAGTGCACCACCATCTCCCATCCTGTACAGTACTGTATAAGATTGCTGGAGTGCATATACAGTACAGTAGTAGTACAGGCAGTGCACCACCATCTCCCATCCTGTACTGTATAAGATTGCTGGAGTGCATATACAGTACAGTAGTAGTACAGGCAGTGCACCACCATCTTCCATCCTGTACTGTATAAGATTGCTGGAGTGCATATACAGCACAGTAGTAGCATACCTCCCAACCGTCCCGGATCTAGCGGGACAGTCCCGATTTCAGGGTCATGTCCCGCTGTCCCGGAACGGGCCCCAAGTGTCCCGCTTCCCAAAATGTACCTGGCCCTTTAATTGCGAGCGCTCCTGATGAGCGCTCCCAGATGCGGGGCTGTGCACAGCTTCCTCTAGTGGCCGGAAGCTGCATTCTGCCTCCGGTCACTAGAGGCCTCACTCATCCCCTGCGTTCCCGCGCGGAGCAGAGGAGTGACGTCACCGGCAGAGTGGTGAGAAGAAGGAGAAGCTAGAGCCGGCTGTAGCACAGAGTGAGTATGTGCTTATTCTTTTTTTTAATCAAAGAAGGGATGGTGGGGGGAGGCTAGCTGACAGGGAAGGTGTTCATCATGGCAGTGCTGGGGTGGGGGGGTTCTTCATCACGCTGTCTGACTGCTCTGCATTCCGGCTGGGGTCAGAGGGGGGGGGGGGGGTGCAGTCAGACAGCAATGTGATCAGCAGTGACGAGGACCGCTGCCAGACTGGAGGGGTAGGGGGCCGCAGTTACAAGCAGGGGGGGAGGGGGGAGTGCCGCTGCTGCCACACACTGACCACTGACTGACACTGAAGGCCCATGACACTCAGCAGCTGCGGCCTTCAGTATCAGTCAGTGGCCGCTGACAGAGTGAGATGCTGTGTCCCTTTCAAAGCCCTGAGCTTACATACCGCACAGCTACCAGCCCCCGAAGCTCTTATCTCCAGCCCAGCGGCACTTGCATTCATCTTCTCCCCTGCTTATCTTCCCCACTGCTGCTGATGACGTCACAGGAGTGAAGAGAGTGCAGGGGCCTCGGGACTGGAGATATGAGCTGCAGGGGCTGGGAGCTGTGTGTGAGGTGTGCAAGTAGCCACTACTGGGGAGAAAGCCACTGCTGTGCTGCCATGTGAGTATCTTTTTTTATTTTTCTGGTACACATCTATCTATCTATCTATCTATCTATCTATCTATCTCCCATCTATCTATCTCCTATCTATCTATCTATCTCCCATCTATCTATCTCCTATCTATCTATCTCCTATCTATCTATCTATCTCCTTATCTATCTATCTATCTATCTCCTTATCTATCTATCTATCTATCTATCTATCTCCTATCTATCTATCTATCTATCTATCTATCTATCTATCTATCTATCTCCTATCTATCTATCTGTCTATCTATCTTCTATCTATCTATCTATCTATCTAATAGATAGATAGATTGATAGATAGATCAAAGATAGATGATAGATAGATAGATAGATAGACAGGCAGGCAGGCAGGCAGATAGATAGATAGATAATAGATAGATAGATAGGAGATAGATAGATAGATAGATAGATAGATAGATAGGAGATAGATAGATAGATAGATAGGAGATAGATAATAGATAGATAGATAGGAGATAGATAGATAGATAGATAGATAGATAGATAGATAATAGATAGATAGATAGGAGATAGATAGATAGATAGATAGATAGAGAGGAGATAGATAGATAATAGATAGATAGATAGATAGGAGATAGATAGATAGATAGATAGGAGATAGATAGATAGGAGATAGATAGATAGACAGGCAGATAGATAGGAGATAGATAGATAGATAGATAGATAGATAGATAGATAGATAGATAGATAGGAGATAGATAGATAATAGATAGATAGATAGGAGATAGATAGATAGATAGATAGATAGATAGATAATAGATAGATAGATAGAGAGGAGATAGATAGATAATAGATAGATAGATAGATAGGAGATAGATAGATAGATAGATAGGAGATAGATAGATAGATAGATAGATAATAGATAGATAGATAGAGAGGAGATAGATAGATAATAGATAGATAGATAGATAGGAGATAGATAGATAGATAGATAGGAGATAGATAGATAGATAGATAGGAGATAGATAGATAGATAGATAGATAGATAGATAGATAGATAGATAGGAGATAGATATGGTGCGTTTACACACAGAGATTTATCTGACAGATTTTGGAAGCCAAAGCCAGGAATGGATTTGAAAAGAGGATAGATCCCAGTCTTTCCTTTATGACCTGATCCCTATTTATAGTCTGTTCCTGGTTTGGGCTTCAAAGATCTGTCAGATAAATCTGTCTGTGTAAACGCACCATTAGATAGATAGATAGATAGATAGATAGATAGATAGATAGATAGGAGATAGATAGATAATAGATAGATAGGAGATAGATAATAGATAGATAGATAGATAGGAGATAGATAGATAGATAATAGATAGATAGGAGATAGATAATAGATAGATAGGAGAGAGATAGATAGGAGAGAGAGAGAGATAGATACATAACAAATGTCAGCAGCACAAGCCATGATGTTGTTGCCAGCAAATTAAATCTTGACCAGAGATAGATGTCTATACCATACGGATACTTCACGGCACTCCAACTTCTATGTTGCAAAAGAAGTGTTTATTCCATCAACGTGCAAAGCATTAACAAATAGTGCAGCACAGCAAACAGTCACAAACGCGAGGTTTCGGCGAGTCAATCACCATTTTGAAGCGTGAAAATGGTGATCGACTCGCTAAAACAGTGCGTTTATGACCGATTTAGGGGCGTGTCTTAGGGTTTAGGGGCGTGTCTTTGGGTTGGGTTAGGGGCGTGTCCATGTCCCTCTTTCCTCTCAGCCAAAGTTGGGAGGTATGGTAGTAGTACAGGCAGTGCACCACCATCTCCCATCCTGTACTGTATAAGATTGCTGGAGTGCATATACAGCACAGTAGTAGTACAGGCAGTGCACCACCATCTCCCATCCTGTACTGTATAAGATTGCTGGAGTGCATATACAGCACAGTAGTAGTACAGGCAGTGCACCACCATCTCCCATCCTGTACTGTATAAGATTGCTGGAGTGCATATACAGCACAGTAGTAGTACAGGCAGTGCACCACCATCTCCCATCCTGTACTGTATAAGATTGCTGGAGTGCATATACAGCACAGTAGTAGTACAGGCAGTGCACCACCATCTCCCATCCTGTACTGTATAAGATTGCTGGAGTGCATATACAGTACAGTAGTAGTACAGGCAGTGCACCACCATCTCCCATCCTGTACTGTATAAGGCTGCTGCAGTGCATATACAGCACAGTAGTAGTACAGTAGCAGTGTCCCAGAGTAGGTGTGGCTGCTGTGCTTTCTTGCCCACCTATAGTCAGGTATTTCTGTGTAGGACTCTGGGTGAATTGTATCTGCATTCTGCCTGTATCTTCTATTAATACCAATGATTTCTATTTCTGCTGCACTGCTTATTATATGCCACTAGATGTCACTATATTACATGTATTATTTGCACAGCTGAAGGAAAGGGTTAACACACCGTCATTTATGTGTGAGGAGATATTCCTCTAACCCATGGGCCTCCAAACTCCGGCCCTCCAGCTGTTGCAAAACCACAATTCCCATCATGCCCGGGCAGCTAAAGCTTTGGATTTGGCTGTCCAGGCATGATGGGAAATGTAGTACTGCAACAGCTGGAGACCCATGCCCTAACCAATCAGTGAGCTGGGTGCCTCAAGTGATCTGGCCAATCAGGGAAGAGTTCAAGAGTTCTGCTGCAGGCATATATAACACACACACACACACAGCTCTGCTCCACACACATCACACACACACAGCTCTGCTGCATACACATCACTTCAGCTCATCCAGCACAGCAGAGTCCTGCATACACTGAGCAGAAGCCCCTGATCATGTGACTTCTCCTCTACCATGTGACTGATCACATGACTGTGACATCATGGCAGGTCCTGGAAGCACACGGCTCCTGTACAGCTCTGCAGGTGGAGGGAAGGAGCTGGGGAACAGCCGGAGGATTAACCCCTTCAGGACTGGGTAGTTTTCTGTCCTGTTTGGATACATTACTGGAGCCAGAACAGTTTTTTTCTCAGGCCTGTGATGAGTTGTGTTACATTGTCTCCTCTTTCTTCTATTCAGATTCTTACACTCCAGGATCCTCTGCTGATATCTTCTATATAAGAGACCGGTGACCCATCAACCATGGAGAGAGACAGAGACAAGATGGCCGAGAGGATAATAACCCTCACCCTACACATACTCTTCCTGCTTACTGGGGAGGTGAGGGATTCTGGGAGTGATGTCATCATGACATCATTCTTATCTATGGAATAACAGATGGATAGGACTGGAGAGGTGAGGGATTCTGGGAGTGATGTCATCATGACATCATTCTTATCTATGGAATAACAGATGGATAGGACTGGGGAGGTGAGGGATTCTGGGAGTGATGTCATCATGACATCATTCTTATCTATGGAATAACAGATGGAGAGGACTGGAGAGGTGAGGGATTCTGGGAGTGATGTCATCATGACATCATTCTTATCTATGGAATAACAGATGGATAGGACTGGAGAGGTGAGGGATTCTGGGAGTGATGTCATCATGACATCATTCTTATCTATGGAATAACAGATGGATAGGACTGGGGAGGTGAGGGATTCTGGGAGTGATGTCATGATGACATCACTCTTATCTATGGAATAACAGATGGATAGGACTGGAGAGGTGAGGGATTCTGGGAGTGATGTCATCATGACATCATTCTTATCTATGGAATAACAGATGGATAGGACTGGAGAGGTGAGGGATTCTGGGAATGGATGGAGTGATAGTAATGTGTCTCTCCATACACAGGATTACACAGTAGTGAAGAAGTCCTCTAGTGGGCGCTGTGGGGCCCCTGGGTGTGAAGGATGGGGAAGAACCCTGAGCCCAATCCCGGGGCCCCTGATACATGAGGAAATGGAGGAAGAGAAGATCCTAGAAGTCACCAACAAGATGGTGGAGCTGCTGAGTGGAGAGGTGAGACTGGGGCTGCTGGGAATGCTGGGACATTATACAGTAACACCACTGGAGGGGTGGGGGGGATGACTGTGTGATCATTGTGTGTGTCAGGTTCCTATAAGGTGTCAGGACGTGGCGGTCTATTTCTCCATGGAGGAGTGGGAGTATGTAGAAGGACACAAGGATCAGTACAAGGATGTGATGCTGGAGGATCAGCAGCCCCTCCCATCAGCAGGTAATAGACAGGACTATATACACACCTCCTCTCTGTATTATCTGGATGGAAAGAATGAATTCAGTCTCTGTATGTGTTCCCTCCAGTCAGATCCAGTAAGAGAACAGCACCAGAGAGATGTCCCCGTCCTCTTCTCCCACAGGATCAGGATCAGGTAGATGGAGATGTTCCCTATGATCTGTACATCCCACCTGACTTCTCCTACTTTCTGATGACTTTTACAATATTTCTCTCACATTTTATGAATCAGGGGGAAGATCTAATTGAGATCAGTTGTACAGATTTGACTGTAAAAGAAGAAGAGACAGATGAGAGTAGTGATGAGCAGTATAAGGAAATTAATACAGTGAAGAATCTGAGCCATAATATTGCTATGGACAAGATAATAAAAGAAGAGGAGACAGATGACAGCAGTGATGAGCAGTATAAGGAGGACATCACTACAGGTAACCGCCCAGATGAGTAGTGACCACTAAATGCAGAGAACAGTCACACATTCTCCTCAGTCACCGGCTGTAACTATTCTGTGTGTCATGGGATTCCACAGCCAAGCAGCTGTATGCAAGCTCTACATAGCCAAGAATAATGCAATTTAATGAACAAGTCTGGGTTTCTTGAACAATACCAGTCTGAAGAACGTGTCCTCCGTTCCATTTTAATTTTCCCCAGACTGATGGGGTCTCTAGCTTTTATACACTTTTTCAACTTCTCAAACTCTACATAAAAGTAGTTATTGGTATGTAGGTGGTTAACAGTACTCTTTTTTTTAGAAGAGTTTTTACCTTTTTACTGCTTAGGCCTGTGATTTTTCAGTTCAGTAATTTTTCAGGACCGTATATTATGTCCACAATCGGCTAAATATCCGTCCTTAGTGCATCCCTTACCTATATTTTTTAAGGATCCCATCAATGTCTATTGCCGCATTGTTGCGCATTTAAAGCTGCACTGGCACATGTCCTATATACAGATCCATATATCTACAAATAGTGTGATTAGCCCAATAGAAATTAATGGACCCTAATTTTTTCCACAATTACGGACAAATTTACCGAACATTTGAATAAGACCTAAGGATTTCGGCTAACCTGCCTTCAGCTTCTACATGCTTCTTCCTGACACATTGTGATCATTGTTAATATGTTACATAGTGTCTGCAATATGTTTGTTATATGACTCAAAGATTACAGAAATGGTGTTTTCTCCTTTGCAGATGATTCTACCAGGAGCTCAGGGGGACATCAGATCTCCTCAGAGGATCATATCACACAAGATACATATGAGGAGCCGTCCATTATCCCAGATACACCCTCAGCCCCTCACAGCAAAGATCTCTCATCTCATCCTGTTATACAAGTCCCATCTTCTGAATCATTACAGAAATCACACCTTGTTGAGCATCAAAGAATTCCCACAGCTGTGAAGCCATACTCATGCTCAGAATGTGGGAAATGCTATACTCACAAATCAAAGCTTCTTGGACATGTGAGAAATCACACTGGGGAGAAGCCATTTTCATGTTCCGAATGTGGGAGATGTTTTACTGTGAAATCAATGCTTGTTAGACATTTAAGAATTCATACGGAGGAGAAGCCATTTTCATGTTCAGAATGTGGGAGAGGCTTTGTTCAAAAATCAGATCTTGTTAAACATCAAAAAACTCACACGGGGGAGAAGCCGTTTTCATGCTCAGAGTGTGGGAAATGTTTTACTCAAAAAACTAAGCTGGTCACACATGTGAAAATCCACACAGGAGAGAAGCCATTTTCTTGTTCAGAATGTGGGGTGTGTTTTACTCAGAAATCGAAACTGGTCGAACATCAAAGAATTCACACAGGGGAGAAGCCTTTTTCGTGTTCAGAATGTGGGAAATGCTTTTCTCAGAAACCGTATCTTGTTGAGCATCAGAGAACTCACACTGGGGAGAAGCCATTTTCATGCTCAAAATGTGGGAAATGTTTTACTCAGAAATCAACTCTTGGTAAACATCAAAGAACTCACACAAAGCAAAGGGGAAGGGAGGAGGGTAGCAAGGCTGGAGTGGACACCATGCTCCTCCCCTGACACACACAGGAGAGTCAGCTGTCCTGTACTGTAAGGCTCCTGGCTGGTCACTGGCAGCTTCCTGCAGCATCTCTGCGCTACAGCTTATTGCTACTAGCAGAGGCTTGCATCACAGAGGCTGTAGAGTGCTGTGCTACTGGAGCCACCTTACAGGATGCTACCTTTACACCACCACCCCCTCACCCCTGGGTGAGAACATCTGCAGGCAGTGTGGAGATCACAGCCTGCTGTTCCCATGGACATGGGGGTGAATTTATCAGGGCTTTGCGCCTATTTTATTGGATAATTTGATTTTTTTTGCCCATTTTTGGTCTAAGTTCTGTTCATGAATGAGTATTTAACGGGTGAATAATTTTTAGATGCAATTTATTTTTATTTTTTTTAAATCTGCCTGTTTTGAGTATTCACCCAAAAATCCGCATAATCCTGGATTTGCCCCAAACTTATCATATGGTGCAGGTCTATGTTTGGTGAGTACCAGGTGAATTTTTTGGGGATTTACTGTGTAACTTTTTACTTAGACTCAAATTAGACTCCTTAGTAAGTGTCCGCATGGTCAGTTGTGCACCACTGCACCCAGCTAGCTGCTGTATATGTAGTGTGTAGTATTTAATATGTATTTGTATAACAAATGTATTGTATTGTGTTGTACGCCCAGGTATGGGCCATTCACGTTTTAAATCTTAATTTATTTATTTTTTTTACTAAATAAACATTTTCCTTGAAGGCGCCTCAGTTGCGTATTTTAACCTGCTCCCTCCGACACCCCCCCTCCCCCCTCCCCCCCCCCCCCCCCGAGGCCATGCAAGTGTTTGGGCGGCTCGGGGGACACCATAGCAACCCAGACGCTGCTTAATGTGTCTTGGCTGCTATAGTGTATAACAATCAGGCCCCTGCACTGAGGCATGGGTCTGATCGTATGAATGAGCTGTCATTGTACTGACAGCTCATTCACTCTATAATACATTACAGCACTGCTCGTGCTGTAATGTATTATAAATGTACCTGCAAAAGTTAAAACACACACAAATACATAAATAAATACACAAATAAATTAAATAAATATACACATTCCCCATCCCCCTTTAGAAATGATCCCCTATAAATGAGATATATATATTTGGTATCGCCGCATCCGTAATGACCCCGTCTATTAACTCGTTACATTAATTATCTTGCCAGATTAATGGCACAAAGATAAAAAAAACTAATCAAAATGACTTTTTTTTTTGTTAAATTGTGGTTTTTATTCATACCACCTCATAACAAAATTTATAAAAAATGATCAGGGTGTCACATGTCCCCCAGAATGGTAAAGATGGAAACATCAACTTGTCTTACACAAATATTTTGGCACCGCAAGGCCATGGTAGAATGGCTAAAAAAAAACAATTAAAAAAAAGGCCCCATAATTCCCCAGGTCTCTGTCATGTCTGCGGCCTGTGGTTGAGTCAGGTGACGCACTGCGGCCGCATATGAGGGATTTCTAGAAACATTGGAATAAGGGGAATCAATAGTGAGTGGTATTTCTCAGTTAGTATTTGCTGTGTTAGAAGAAAAAAATAATTAAAATGGAATATCTGCCAAAAAAAAAAAAAAAAAATTTAATTTCCCCTCCCAGTTGCTTAAATTTCTGCAAAACACCTAAAGGGTTAATAAACTTATGAAATGTTACTTTAAATACTTTGAGGGGTGCAGTTTTTACAGTGGAGATATTTATGGGGGTAACTAACATACAGGCCCCACAAATCCATTTCAGAACTGAACTGGTCCCTAATAAAATCAGAATTGTAATTTTCATGAAAGTTTGCAAAATTTTGAAGCCCTCTAACATCCTAAAAAGTAAAAGGACGTTCACCAAGTGACGTCACCATAAAGTAGACATGTTGTAGATGTTGCAGTAATAATTAGTTTATGTGATATGACTATTTTTCTTAGAAGAGAATTTTGAATATAAAGAAATGTAAATTTTTCAAATTTTTGCGCAAATGTTGTGTTTATTACAAAAAAAAACTACTGAGTGTATCAACCAAAGTATACCACAAACATAAAGAGGAATATGTCACGAAAAAACAATCTCAGAATAACCACGATAATTAAAAGCATCGCAGAGTTATCACTACATAGAGAGACAGGTCAGATTAGAAAAATAGGCCCTGGTCATTAAGGCCAAAACAGGCTGCGGAGGCAAGGGGTTAAAGCAGGGTTATCCACCTAAGAGCAAAAAATGAAATGCTAGCTCTTCTCACCCACCAAGTCCCCCTGAGTATTTTGAGCCGTCTCCTGTCTTTCTAGCTGCTGCCGTTCCTGAGTTACAAGTTTTTCTAAAAGCCGATCTATAACCAAGATGGAGCCGGCCAGGAAACTACATTTCAAATCAAGCATCTCCCTGATTGGTCCATTTGTGTACTTGCTCCCTTAGCTTTCTTTCCTGCCCACTGCTATAGTACAGTAAATACAGCTGTTTTTTTCACAGACTTTGCATTGAATCTCTCCAATATTCCATACTAGCTGATGGTATAGCAGAGCTGACGCGCGTATGGTGTATCTATGTGCTGCATAACGGGCATATGTTTACTGGGCGTGGGGGACGTTGTGTATGTTTAGATCTCTGCTTGCTGAGCTCTAAAGGGAGGCGGGAAGAGGGAGCTGAGCGGGGTCAGAATAGACTCAGAGTAGAATATTTCAGATTGTTTTTGTTACCCCTTTAATGAAGAAGATGCACATTACCCAGCAGCTCTGGCCTTATTGGTGGATATGCATGGGAACCTCCTGAGCTCCACAGACTGTGGAGGACGGAGGGCTTGGAACTTTGTAAAATTATGTTTAAAGTTTTTAAATATAGTTCAAAAACTTTATTAAACAATGTCTTGAAGTGATCAAAATACCTGTGTGGATGGAATTACGATGCTCTCTAAACCTAACAAAAAGCTGGCGAATTGTCTTCCCTATGTAGAAATGGCCGCAGGGGCACAAGATGGCATACACTACAAAAGTAGATCTACAGGTAATAAGTTGTCTAATTTGCCATCTCATGCCTCCTATGGTCACCTCCTTACCCTCCTGCAAGAAGCTGCAAAAAGAACAGAAACCGCATCTATAATTTCCCTTGGGGGCAGCATTATCTAACCAGTTATAATTGTTTTTTAGAACTATCTTTCTCGGTTTAGTAAGTGCATCTCTAATGGTACGGGTCCGTCTATAAGGGAACATTGGTTTTCTCAATGCAATTTCCCTGACATCTTCGTCTCCTTCCACTAAATGCCAATGTTTTCATATAGCACTTTGGATGATGTTGTTCATTTCTGTGTATCTAAATGAGAAGACAAATCTCCTGTCACCTCTTCTCTTTTTCTTTGTCCGCAGCATATGTTCCCTAGAGCTACACAGAGCTCTGTTTTTTGCTGTGTTATTCAGGGGGTAACCTCTCGCTTCTAATCTGTCACTGAGTTCCTGAGCCTGATGTAAGAAGCCCTCATCTGTGCTATTTAGGCGGCACAGTCTTAAAAACTGACTATATGGGATGGATCTCTTGACGTGAGGGGGGTGGAAGCTGTCAAAGTGAAGAAGCGCATTCGTGGCTGTGGGTTTACGAAATCCAGAAGTAACTATCTGACCTGCCACCACCTGGACCCTCACGTCAAGGAAATCCAAAGAATCTCCACCAAACACTGCTGTGAAAGCCATATTCATTTTCATGTCTTTATTGAGACAGACTGAAACCCTCCTGCCACGTAATGCCTTGTAGAGCCTGCAAAAAATCGCCTGTATCTTTAAGGTAAGCAGGAATATCAACCAGAAGGGGACGTAACAACCAATCAATATATTTGGACAAACCCTCAGTCACCGAGCCGATCCCCGCAACGATTGGCCGACCAGGGGGTCGGCTCGATGACTTATGAATCTTAGGCAAAAAATACCAAGATGATTTACAGGGGTGGGCGTAAAACAATCTCTCACCACAGTGCTTAGAGATCACTCCTGACTCTACAAACCTTCTCAATAGAGATTGTAATTGGCTCATATACTTTTGTGTAGCCTCTTCTTTGAGGGGCTGATACACAGATAAATCATTTAGAAGTCGCGAAGCTTCTTCTATATAATAAGTCTGACTCATAACTACTGTGTTTCCTCCTTTATCCGCTTTCCTGACAACCAAATCGGGGTGGGAGGAGAGCCAGTCAAGGGCTCGTCTCTCAGCTACCGAGAGGTTGTCAGTACACGGCGGATAAAGTAGTGCTTTAACCTCATTGCGAACTAAGGTAGAAAAAAGATCTAACGTACCTCCTGGTTGCAATGGGGGGCAAAAATTAGACCTATTGCCCCCTGTAAACTCTCCCACTTCCATGGGGGCATCCCTAGTAGCAACGGATTCCTCAGTCAATTCCATCAATAATTGGGCACCTCGGGCCACATCATCCGGAAGGGACGTCGTGACACTAAAGCCGAGGGGACCAATCACTGCTGGTATTTCCCCTATTTGTCTTATGGGGACAGCTGGCGGTTTCTTAGAGAAAAATTTACATAGATTAATCTTTCTTATTGCTCTAAACAGGTCTATTTCCAACTGAGTATCATCAAATTTCTCTGCAATACAAAAATTTAACCCTTTAGACAAGACCGACACACAGTCATTAGATAATTCAATGTTAGTAAGATTAATCACATTGTTTTTAGGTATCATACCCGTATTACTTAATGAGTCCACGGAACTTGTTTTCTTTTCTGGCCCTGTTGCCACCGGGGAGGTCTTTTTCCTCCTGCCCCTTCTGGTACGTTTCCTAAAGGGCCCGAGGCACCCCCCTTAGGTCGAGCTCCCTGTTGTTGGTAACCACTCGAGGAATTCTCTGGTGCACTCGAGTCTGAATCTGTGGTCCAGTAGTCACCACTGCGTTTTTTTGGTTTTATGTTTTTACGTTTTTGTTTTTTGATATTTCAGTCAAAGACTCTACCTGAGTCAAAGTCAATTTTATCACGTAAAAACTTGTCCATTTTCTTTTCTTTTACTTCCATCTGGATGGCAATAGTTTTTTTATCTAATCTGGAAATAAATGCCGCTGCTTGTTCTTCAGATTGCCTTGTACGCAATTCCAATTTAGCCTTACACAGGTCTGTGGTAACTTTTTCGTACTCCAGTTGGTTCCGCTTATAGATCATTTGCAACAAATTATGTGAATGGAGTAAATGTGCTGCTTTCCATTCTTGCATCAAACTCTCATCCTCTAGGAATTGGGCTGGTTCTTTATAAAACCGAAGACCTCTTGGGACCCGATTGCATTCCAGATAAGAGCATAAAGAATTAATTGTCCAAAAGAGGCGCACTTCTTTTTCCGCTAGAGAAATTACTCTCTGTTCCAAAGATTTAAAACTAAGTAACTGCAGTTCATCTTTCGTATTACATAACAAAAAGAACGCATATGTTGTAATTATCTTCCTGAAATAAAGCATCTACTTCGCTGATCTGGTGAGTGCAGTGGATTTCTCTATTGGACTACCTTATTATCACTGCATCTTGTACTTTACCCACGAGCACCATCACAGCGAGCCAGTTATTAGCGGTGCTGTGTCTGCGGGGCCTGATAGCCGTAGTGCCTGCTCTTTCTTCCCCTTTTTGGCTGATTTACAGATGAGACTTTGTATAACCATTTTTGTATTCTGAATAAAGGTCAGTAGTAACAGAAAACCCAGAGTGCGCTGAGTGTTCCTATTGGTCGACCTTAGATTCCTCCCATTTAATAAGGGGTCATTTTACTTCTCTAACACTGACACTACAAGCATTTTGCCTTTTTTTTCCCTTAACCCTTTCACGACCTGGGGTCATTGATTCCTCAATGCCCAGGTCGTTTTAGGACATCAGCTTATGGGATCATAATGATCCCATAAGCTGATGTTCCTATGTCTGCCCCCTCTCCTCTGTCCCCTGCCGCTGTTACTATCTTGTAACAGCGACAGGGGAGGGGGCATAGCTCACGGGTGTGCACCCAGCCTTCCTTCCTGACCCCCAACGGCTTCCGTAGCCAGGAAACTGGAAGCCTGGAACTCTGAAGGGTGTACTTTCTAAAATGGGGTGACTTATGTTTTTTTTTTTCTCTGCTGGCACTACAGGAGCTCTGCAAACGCACCTGGCGCTCAGAAACTTCTTCAGCAAAATCTGCACTGAAAATGCTAATTGGCGCTCCCTTCCTTCTGAGCCCAGCTGTGTGCCCATACAGTGGTTTATGCCCACATATGGGGTACCGTTCTACTCAGGAGAACCTGCATTACAGATTGTGGGGTGAATGTTCTCTCCTGTTCCTCGTGAAATTTAGAAATTTCAAACTAAAGGAACATATTATTGGAAAAATTTGAGTTTTTCATTTTTACTGTCTACTTTTGAATACTTTCCTCTAATACCTGTGGGGTCAAAATGGTCACCACACCCCAAGATGAATTCTCTGAGGGGTGCACTTTCCAAAATGGGGTGACTTATGGTGAGATTTTACTCCGCTGGCACTACAGGGGCTCTGCAAACGCACCTGGCGCTCAGAAACTTCTTCAGCAAAATCTGCACTGAAAATGCTAATTGGCGCTCCTTCCCTTTTGAGCCCGGCTGTGTGCCCATGCAGTGATTTATGCCCACATATGGGGTACCGTTCTACTCAGGAGAACCTGCGTTACAGATTTTGGGGTACTTTTTTTCTCCTGTTCCTTGTGAAATTGAGAAATTTCAAACTAAACTAACATATTATTGGAAAAATTCAGGTTTTTCATTTTAACTGTCTAATTCTGAATACTTTCCTGTAATACCTGTGGGGTCAAAATGCTCACCACACCCCAAAATGAATTCTTTGAGGGGTATACTTTCGAAAATGGGGTGACTTATGGGGGGGTTTCTCTCTGCTGAAACTACAGGGGCACTGCAAACACACCTGGCGCTCTGAAACTTCTTCAGCAAAATCTGCATTAAAAAAGCTAATTGGCGCTCCCTTCCTTCTGAGCCCCGCTGTGTGCTCATACAGTGGTTTACGCCCACATCTGGGGTACCTTTGTATTCAGGAGAACCTGCGTTACAAATTTTGGGGAGCTTTTTTTCTCATGTTCCTTTTGAAAATTAGAAACTTTAATCTAAACGTATATATTATTGGAAATTTTAAATTTTTAATTTTTTTACGGCCTGATGGTCAACACTTTCCTCCAGCCCCTGTAGGGTTAAAATGCTCATTATACCCCTAGATTAATTCTTTAAGGTGTCTAGTTTCCAAAATGGGGTCACTTATGGGGGTTTCCAGTATACAAGCCTCCTAAATCCATTTAAAAAAAGAACTGGTCCCATTTTGGAAATTTCATGAAAATTTGATATATTGCTAATAAATTTCGAAGTCCCGTAACACCTTAAAAAAGTAAAATATGTTTACCAAATTATGCCAGAATAAAGAAGACATATTGATAATGTGATTTAGTAACTAATTTATGTGCTATGTCTTCCTTTTTTAAGCAGAGCATTTCAAAGTCCATAAAATGCAAATTTTTAAAATTTTTCATGATATTTTGATGTTTTTCACAAAAAAAAACACAAAGTAGTGACCAAATTTTGCCACTAACATAAAGTGCCATATGTGACGAAAAAACAATCTCAGAATCGCTAGCATACTTTAAAGCATCACTGAGCTATAAGCGCATAAAGTGAGACAGGTCAGATTTTAAAAAATTAGCTTGGTCATTAAGGCCAAAACAGGCTTTAGAGGCAAGGGGTTAAAGGTGTTATCCACCTAAGAGATAAAAAAAATAAAAATCTCCAAAACCCTGCTGGTGTTACTCAACAAGTCTCCTTGAGTATTTTGAGCCATCTCCTGTCTTCCTAGCTGCTGCCATTTCTGAGTTACATGTTTTTCTAAAATCCCATCTATAGGAAACTACATTTCCCATCATGCATCTCCCTGATTGGTCCGTTTGTGTACTCGCCCCCTTAGCTTTCTTTCCTGCCCACTGCTGTCATTATTATTGGGGTAGGTGAACACTGTGGAAAACACGGAGGACTTAAGCAGATTCCGCCGCTCGTCCCAGCACACTCCCGTTTCTCTCATCGCCTGTGCCATAGACTCCATTCTATGGGCAGGCAGATTCCGCCGTCCGTCCAAAGAATTAACACAGAAAAATGTGACAGCTTACCGCAATGGTTAGATGCAGACCCAATACATTTTTCTGTGTTCTTGAGTGTTTGCAATTTCAGCCATAGCAACGTGATCCTGCCTAGTGTGAATGGTGTTCTAGGAGAGCTGACCAAATTTGTCATTTTTGCCTGTGTTCCAGATGGCGGAGCTGCTGCCACTACTTGGTCGTGCGCTCCACCTATCCCACCCAGGTGGTTATTATATTTGCCAGTATTAGTTGGGTCTTGCATGCCCAGAGCATAGGCTTATTATATGTCATGGAGAGGTGATAGTACAGTGTAGGGTCCATCCCGGCATGAGGCCACCTTATCGTGGTGGGGTGGTTTACACTGTCTGCAAATTGTAACCAAGAGCCTCATTATTTTTATGGAGATTTTTTTTAGTAGTTTTAGTAGTTATCTTGTTATTAGCGGTGAGCTGTTACATTTTTATGTGTTTTCGCTCTGTACATTGTACCATCACCACTAAATGCTCTACTTTCAAGTTCTAATATCAATGTAGCGTCAACTTTTTATGTTTAAAGGGGAACTCCACATAAGGAAAATTTGTTTTCTATTAAAAGTTATATAGATGTGTCTATACAATGTATTACCTTATCTGTACAGTTCTGCCACAGAACTGATAGAAATCCAGGAAGTGAAGAAAAATGTCCTCTGGCCCAATTCAAATTGTCTTCTGCTTAGGAGACAAATATTCCATGTCTCTGTCTCACATTGTGTGTGTTTGCTGAGGACAGGCTGATTATGCAGACAGGGGGCAGGACGTGATGTCCCAGGAGGCTTGGCTGGATCCCCCAATCCCCTGAGTGATTCACCATCTCTGACCGGCCAGAAGCAGCTGCTGCACTGATTTCACTGATTGTCCAGAAGTGTGCAGTGAAATTAGGGCTGTGTTCACACATGTTGGAGTTTCATTGCAGTATTGCAGCAAATTCACAAACATGATGCAGTAACACAAGTAAATGATGGTAAACGGCAGAGAGGATCAGAGCCGGCACTGCCAATCCCACCTGGAGAAAAACGGAGGCATAAGCAGTATATCCCATGTAACACAATATCAGATAAAGTTTTTATTGTGGGGCTCAGCTTCAAAGATAAAAGATGCTTGATCATGCGTAAAATGAAAAGGAAAAAAAAAATTAAATTAAAAAAGTTTCTTACTTTATTCCAATATCAGCGTTACAGGTAGAGAATACAGTGTGCTGTGTGGTGTTACAGGTAGAGAATACAGCGTGCTGTGTGGTGTTACAGGTAGAGAATACAGCGTGCTGTGTGGTGTTACAGGTAGAGAATACAGTGTGCTGTGTGGTGTTACAGGTAGAGAATACAGCGTGCTGTGTGGTGTTACAGGTAGAGAATACAGCGTGCTGTGTGGTGTTACAGGTAGAGAATACAGCGTGCTGTGTGGTGTTACAGGTAGAGAATACAGTGCTGTGTGGTGTTACAGGTAGAGAATACAGTGTGCTGTGTGGTGTTACAGGTAGAGAATACAGCGTGCTATGTGGTGTTACAGGTAGAGAATACAGCGTGCTCTGTGGTGTTACAGGTAGAGAATACAGCGTGCTGTGTGGTGTTACAGGTAGAGAATACAGCGCGCTGTGTGGTGTTACAGGTAGAGAATACAGCGTGCAGTGTGGTGTTACAGGTAGAGAATACAGTGCTGTGTGGTGTTACAGGTAGAGAATACAGCGTTCTGTGTGGTGTTACAGGTAGAGAATACAGTAGGCTGTGTAGTGTTACAGGTAGAGAATACAGCTTGCTGTGTGGTGTTACAGGTAGTAACTGTGTGCTGTGCGGGTGGGACCACAATGAAATCATAAATTACTGTAAATAATTCAGTAACACAATCAAACTGCATTGGAACCAGTACTGCATTCTGGGAACTGCTCAACCAGGAAATACAGAAACATAATACAGAACAAAACCCTCCAAAACAAATGGATTTTTGGGATGGATAGGTAAGTAATGCTGTATGTTTCTGCAGACGTTTTATTTTTTTAACCTCTACCTGGAGTTCCCCTTTAACAAAAATTTCACCAAGCCAAATAGCCCTAATATTTTGTGAGTAGTTTATATATTACACATACAGCTCAGCTACATGTACATTACACACATATACAGCTCAGCTACATGTACATTACACACATACAGCTCAGCTACATGTACATTACACACATACAGCTCAGCTACATGTACATTACACACATACAGCTCAGCTACATGTACATTACACATATACAGCTCAGCTACATGTACATTACACACATACAGCTCAGCTACATGTACATTACATATATACAGCTCAGCTATATGTACATTACACACATACAGCTCAGCTACATGTACATTACACATATATACAGCTCAGCTACATGTACATTACACACATACAGCTCAGCTACATGAACATTACACATATACAGCTCAGCTACATGTACATTACACACATATACAGCTCAGCTACATGTACATTACACATATACAGCTCAGCTACATGTACATTACACATATACAGCTCAGCTACATGTACATTACACACATATACAGCTCAGCTACATGTACATTACACATATACATTACATATATACAGCTCAGCTACATGTACATTACACATACAGCTCAGCTACATGTACATTACACATATACAGCTCAACTACATGCACATTACACATATACAGCTCAGCTACATGTACATTACACACATACAGATCAGCTACATGTACATTACACACAGGGCTCTACTGCAGGCATATATAACACACACATACACAGCTCTGCTCCACACACATCACACACACAGCTCTGCTGCACACACATCACTTCAGATCATCCAGCACAGCAGAGTCCTGCATACACTGAGCAGAAGCCCCTGATCATGTGACGACTCCTCCTCCATGTGACTGATCACATGACTGTGACATCATGGCAGGTCCTGGAAGCACACGGCTCCTGTGAATCTAGGTACCTGGTACATTAAATCACTTGGAAATAGCTTACTCAGTGTGAGGCTGCTTCTTCACTACTGCTATGAAAGGGCGGGAAAATTTAAGCTCCTCCCACACAAGTCACATGAGCGTGACGTCATCAAGGGTACATAGATTCACTTGGAAATAGCGTCTACCCTCCTGTACAGCTCTATGGGTGGAGGGAAGGAGCTGGGGAACAGCGGGAGGATTAACCCCTTCAGCACTGGGTAGTTTTTTGTCCTGTTGTGATACATTACTGGAGCCAGAACAGTTTTTTTCTCAATCCTGTGCTGAGTTGTGTTACATTGTTTCCTCTTTCTTCTATTCAGATTCTTCCACTCCAGGATCCTCTGCTGATATCTTCTATATAAGAGACCGACCCATCAACCATGGAGAGAGACAGAGACAAGATGGCCGACAGGATAATAACCCTCACCCTACACATACTCTTCCTGCTTACTGGGGAGGTGAGGGATTCTGGGAGTGATGTCATCATGACATCATTCTTATCTATGGAATAACAGATGGATAGGACTGGGGAGGTGAGGGATTCTGGGAGTGATGTCATCATGACATCATTCTTATCTATGGAATAACAGATGGATAGGACTGGAGAGGTGAGGGATTCTGGGAGTGATGTCATCATGACATCATTCTTATCTATGGAATAACAGATGGATAGGACTGGAGAGGTGAGGGATTCTGGGAGTGATGTCATCATGACATCATTCTTATCTATGGAATAACAGATGGATAGGACTGGAGAGGTGAGGGATGGTGGGAATGGATGGAGTGATAGTAATGTGTCTCTCCATACACAGGATTACACAGTAGTGAAGAAGTCCTCTAGTGGGCGCTGTGGGGCCCCTGGGTGTGAAGGATGGGGAAGAACCCTGAGCCCAATCCCGGGGCCCCTGATACATGAGGAAATGGAGGAAGAGAAGATCCTAGAAGTCACCAACAAGATGGTGGAGCTGCTGAGTGGAGAGGTGAGACTGTGGCTGCTGGGAATGCTGGGACATTATACAGTAACACCACTGGAGGGGTGGGGGGGGATGACTGTGTGATCATTGTGTGTGTCAGGTTCCTATAAGGTGTCAGGACGTGGCGGTCTATTTCTCCATGGAGGAGTGGGAGTATGTAGAAGGACACAAGGATCAGTACAAGGATGTGATGCTGGAGGATCAGCAGCCCCTCCCATCAGCAGGTAATAGACAGGACTATATACACACCTCCTCTCTGTATTATCTGGATGGAAAGAATGAATTCAGTCTCTGTATGTGTTCCCTCCAGTCAGATCCAGTAAGAGAACAGCACCAGAGAGATGTCCCCGTCCTCTTCTCCCACAGGATCAGGATCAGGTAGATGGAGATGTTCCCTATGATCTGTACATCCCACCTGACTTCTCCTCCTGTCTGATGACTTTTACAATATTTCTCTCACATCTTATGAATCAGGAAGAAGATGGGAAGAATATTAATGCTCCAGAGACAGATGTGAGCAGTGATGAGCAGTATAAGGAGAACATCACTACAGGGAAGGAACTGAACTATATTAATGCCACGGTCAAGGTGGTAAAAGAAGAAGAGGAGACATACATGAGCGGTGATGAGCAGTATAAGGAGGAAGTTACTGGAGGGAAGAAACTGAACTGTTTTAATGCTACAGACATTAGGCTAAAGGAAGAGACGGATGAAGAAGAGACAGATGACAGCAGTGATGAGCAGTATAAGGAGGACATCACTACAGGTAACCGCCCAGGTGAGTAGTGACCACTAAATGCAGAGAACAGTCACACATTCTCCTCAGTCACCGGCTGTAACTATTCTGTGTGGAATATTATAAGCTCCGTGTCCTGTCAGTTTTCCAGCTATATAATCATTCAGCCTAAGTTCTAATATAATATAGATGAGGATGTGACGCGGCTGCAGGTAATAACACATGATGTGTGTATAATATATGGAATACAGTCATATAATATGTGTGCGCTGTGCCGCCTTCCCCCCCCTTCCCCCACTTTCCGACCCCCGGTCCCCCCCCCCCAACCCAACTCCCCCCCCCCCGGATCGTCACGGCCCTCTTCTGCGGGGCGGCATCTGGTGACAACGACGTCACAGCCGGGGGCGGTCCGGGTCTTCTGCCTCCTTGGCGTCATTCATTGAAAGTGAATGGGTGAATGGGAGAGAAAAGGCTGCTGGTGCACATGCGCACCAGCAGCCTTTTCATTGGCTGGAGCGCATCACATGGCTTCCAGCTTGCTCAGCCCTGATTGGCTGAGATTGCTGGAAGCCATGTGATGTGCTCCAGCCAATGAAAAGGCTGCCGATACGCAAGCGCACTGGCAGCCTTTTCTCTCCCATGGACCCGGAAGTAAGATACATCGCTGGACGGCGGACGAATGGAGTGGCGATAGTCACCGAAGGGATGGTGAGTATGGTGTCTGTGTGTGTCTGTGGGTTTTTTTTGGGGGGGTCCCGCCGGAGTTGTTAAACTTTATAACCTGCACTCAAGGTCAAAGAGGACTTTTCAACGAGTTTGGCCAATATTCATAACCAAAATCAGCCTGAGAACAATACAGAGTTCCTGCAGATTATGTTATTACCCATAATGCATAGTGACGCTGGAGTCCTGTGTTACTCTATGAGCCAAATCACACGGAGCAAAAGCCTCGGAATTAGCGGAATCTCCACCTGCCTCAGTGTGTCAGTGGGAGAGCTCGCCCGTCTCCGCCTCTGCCATTCTATAATTCTTATTATGTTCACAAGCCCAAAAGACAGAAATGGCTGCACATCGCACCCATGGCTGACACGAAAGCTTATTCAGCTACATTTAAAACCAACATCAGAAGTTAGTATATAATTTGGCCAAACCATATTGCCTCATGTACCACGTGCAGGTCTTCTGATACACATGAGTCCCTAATCAAAAAACATCACTGTGCCGGTCAGCGACCACAATCCCCGCAAAGCGTGCGCAAGCAGAGAAGGGGGGCCACAGAATGGCCCTGCAACCCCATTGTCACAGGACCAGACCCTGAAGGGCCCCCACAGGCCCCGCAGGCGCCACTGGCGGAAAAAGTGGACGCCAAGCAACACAAGTGTGAACAAGCTCTTACCTTTCTCCATTCCTCTGCAGGTAGAATGGAAGAATACTAGGAGATCCTCCCCTTATGTACACAGGTGCTTCCTGCTAATTTGGATCACATGGGTCTTACAAAGCACAAGTGCTAGCCTCAATGAAAAAAGGGACAGAATACATAAAATATGCACAAGCCAAAAAGACAGAAATGGCTGCACATCGCACCCATGGCTGACACGAAAGCTTATTCAGCTACATTTAAAACCAACATCAGAAGTTAGTATATAATTTGGCCAAACCATATTGCCTCATGTACCACGTGCAGGTCTTCTGATACACATATAATTCTTATTATGTTACATAAAAAGAGTAACTTTCCATGTCTGCAATATGTTTAAGCTTCTATTACTGGGAAATAAGAGAAATGGTGTTTTCTCCTTTGCAGATGATTCTACCAGGAGCTCAGGGGGACATCAGATCTCCTCAGAGGATCATATCACACAAGATACATATGAGGAGCCGTCCACTATCCCAGATACACCCTCAGCCCCTCACAGCAAAGATCTCTCATCTCATCCTGTTATACAAGTCTCATCTTCTGCTCCATCACAGCAAGCTGACATTTACACAAAAGACGATGAACATCAAAGAGAGAATACAGGAAAGCCGCAGTTTTCATGTTCACAATGTAAAAAGATCTTTGCTCTTAAAAAATACTTAAAGAGACATCAGAAAATTCACACAGAAGAGAAGCCATTTGCATGTTCAGAATGTGGGAAATGTTTTGCTTATGAATCAAATTTTCTTGTACATAAACAAATTCACACAGGGGAGAAACCATTTTCATGTTCAGAATGTGGAAAAAATTTTACTCGGAGATCAAGTCTTCTTAAACATCAAAAAATTCATGCAGGGGAGAAGCCATTTTCATGCTCAGAATGTGGGAAATGTTTTACTTGGAAATCAAAGCTGCTTGAACATCAAAGAACCCACACAGGGGAGAAGCCATTTTCATGTTCAGAACGTAGGAAATGTTTTGCTTATGAATCAAATTTTCTTGTATATCAACAAATTCATACAGAGGAGAAGCCATTTTCATGTTCAGAATGTGGGAAATGTTTTACTCGGAAATCAAATGTTCTTGAACATCAAAAAATTCACAGAGGGGAGAAGCCTTTTTCATGCTCAGAATGTGGGAAATGTTTTACTTGGAAATCAAAGCTTCTTCAACATCAAAGAATTCATACAGGGGAGAGGCCATTTTCATGTTCGGAATGTGGGAAATGTTTTACTTTCAAGTCAAATCAACTAAAACATCAAAAAATTCACACAGTGGAGAAACCTTTTTCATGCTCCGAATGTGGGAAATGTTTTACTTGGAAATCAAAGCTTCTTCAACATCAAAAAATTCACACAGGGGAGAAGCCATTTTCATGTTCAGAATGTGGGAAATGTTTTATTCAGAAATCAGATTTTGTTAAACATCAAAGAATTCACACTTTGTAGCAGCCATTTTCATATATAGAATGTGGGAAATATTTTAGTCAAATCAAATATTCTTGAACATCAAAGCATTCCCGCAGGGGGAAGCCACTTTCGTGTTCACTATGTGGAAAAGGTTTTAGTCATAAATTAAGTCATGTTCGACATCAAAACATTAACACAGGGGAGAACTTATTTTCATGTCCAGAATGTGGAAAATATTTTGCTCTGAAATTAACTCGTTAGCCATCAAAAAATTCAAACAAGGAAGAAGCCGTTTTCAGGTTTAAAATGTGGGAAATGTTTTACTCAAAAAACTATTCTTCTTGAGCATCAGAGAATGCATAAAGGGGAGAAGCCGTTTTCATGCTCAAAATGGGGTAAATTAATATAAAAGATTGTAAATAATAAAAGAAAATCCTAGTTAAACATCACACAGGGGTGATGACTGTATGTTGTAGGAGTAATGCCAGGAGGTGTTGTAGGAGTAACGCCAGGAGGTGCTGTAGAAGTAATGCCAGGAGGTGTTGCAGGAGTAATGCCAGGAGGTGCTGCAGGAGTAATGCCAGGAGGTGCTGCAGGGGTAATGCCAGGAGGGGGTTGAAGGTATATATTACAATATTTTATAATGATTTTACTATTGTCAGTGATTAGTATGCTCGTTCAGCTCTTTCATTTGCATCTTCAGTTGCACAGTCCTGGCAGGCTTCATCTGCAACTTTGTTATGTTCATCTGCAATCTTTTTAATGCTGGGAGGATTAAACTAAGGTCATGTTGCTGATGAACTCTGTGATTATTCTTCCAGACATTACAAAGTTGCAGATGGGGACTTGTTTACATCATCTGTGTCAGAAGGGAGGGGGAGAAAAGATCACAGATTTTTGTGATATTTTTAGGTGTATACATAGATATAGATAAATATATACAGTATGTGTGTGTGTGTATATATTTTGTGTGTATATACCTTACCGTTTGTGGCATATTAGTACATCGGAGGGAAAAAACATTTGAGGGCAGCTGACGCCCATGGCAGCCATCTGTAAAGCCGCCATTTTGGATTCAACTTTACTTTTTTCAATGGGAAGGGGGTCATTTGACACCTCAAACACATAGAGAATTACACAAGTAAAATAATGACGGGGTCATTTTTACTGAAGCTCCATTCATTATCGAGTTATTGACATTGGGATATGCAGCAACAACAGCAATTCACTAAAGGATGTGCTCACACTGCTGCCCATTGTGTTGAACTGTCAACGTGATTCTGTTCGAGAGCAATACCACAGGAGAAATGCTGCCACAGGCCTCCTGTATCCGTTGTTTCAGGTGTCCCACATCCTGGATCTTCACGGATCACACCACAGCCCTTGGGGGCCATTCCACTGGGCCACGGCGGCCAATCCACTTCCCAGGAAACTGCTCATCGAGGAACGTTCGGATCTGACATCCGTAATGTAGTGGTGCACCATCTTGCTGGAAGAACTAAGGGAATGTGCCGGCTTCAGTGCACAGAGAGGGAAACACATCATCATGGAGCAATTGCAGATACCCAGTGGGATTTAGGTTTCCATTGATGGAGAATGGCCCCACTATCTTCATAGCCCATATACCACACCAGCAGTTTTTGTGTTCCAACACATTTGGAGGGATCTGTCCAGTGTGGGTTACTGTCGGACTGTTAGTTTTTTATAACGTCACTAATCACATAAAAGTTTGCCTCATCACTGAACAGAACCTATTGTGTAAACCAGGAATGGGGAACCCTCCGCCCTCCAGCTGTTGCAAAACTACAATTCCCATTATGCCTGGACAGCCCAAGCAAAGGGTTGTGTACTGCGGTCACCAGACATCAACACAATGTCTGTCTGCTCCTTGTTGGTAACCACTGCGACGTGTCAATGGCTGTAACAATAAAAAAAATCATGTCAATAACTCAATAATGAATAAAGCTATGTTAGAAATGAGCCCACCATTGTTTTTCTTGTGCAATTCTCTATGTGTTTGATGTGTCACATGACCTCCTTCCCATTAAAAAAGTAGAATCCAAAATGGCGGCTTTGCAAATCGGTGTCACCCGTCCTCATATGTTTTTCCCCTCCCATGCCACAAATGGTAAAGTGATATCAGCAACCACTGCCATTGTTATCAGGGTGTATCCAAGTGGTACCTTGATTTAAGAGTAACTTCTATTAAGAGCATTTTGCAAGAAGAGATCACAGTTTTTCTAAAGTTTAACTTGGTTTAAGAGCATTGCTTTGGTGTAAGAGCTCCCTGTACTGGGTGGGAAGGGGAGTGGAGGAGGGGCATGGTCTGCATAGCGGGGTCTCCAGTCCTGTACTCTGACCCAGGAAGTCTTCCTCACCTTCCAAATCATAGCAGATTTATTTCAGGCTGGGGCTTGCATCAGGGGACAGGACTGTGGAGGTAATCTCACTATAGCTGTAACCCCTCTCTCCCGGACAGAGAGTGCTGCATTTATATGCCCACATATGCACTGCTCATTCCTTCATTCTCCCTACAGTCTCTGTTAGTCTTTGTGTTTCCCATCCTCTCCATTTCTGCTATAATGTGCCTGCACTTACACAGCTATACACATTGCCATGCCTCCCAACTGTCCCGGATCCGGGGGTACAGTCCCAATTTTGGGGTCATGTCCCGCCGTCCCGGGCCAGCCCCCATGTGTCCTGCTAGCCCCCCCCCCCCCCAAGATTAGCCCCTGCACCCCAGTTACACTGGCAGAGCAGGAGACGTCGGCTTCCTGCTCTGCCAAAACACTTGTGGCTGAAGGTGTCATTCTGCCTCCGGCCACAAGAGGCTGCTCTCTCCCCCACAGCTCCGGCACATGAGTGACGTCACTCATCCACACAGAGCAGGGAGAAGAGACACTGGAGGATAGAGGAGCCCAGCTGCAGAGGTGAGTATACTGTATGGGTTTTTTTTGTTTTGTTTTTTTACTGTACAGGGGGCGTTGTCCACATGGGAAAGAGAAGTACTCAGGGGGCAATGGCTACCTGAGGGGGGGCTTACTAGCAGGGGGCAATTGCTACCTGGGGGAGGGCTTACTACCAGGGGGCAATGGCTTACTCAGGGGGGGCTTACTAGCAGGGGCAGTGGCTAACTGAGGGGGGGGTCCTTTACTACCAGGGGGCAATGGCTACCTGAGGGGGTGGGGCTTACTTACAGGGGGCAATGGCTACCTGAGGGGGGGGCTTGCTACATGGAGGGGGGGTGTTACTACCAGGTGGCAATGGGAGCTGCATACTGCTCCAAAACTACAACTCCCAACATGTCCTGACAGCTGCATACTGCTCCATAACTACAACCCTCAGCATGTCCTGGTAGCTGCATACTGCTCCACAACTACAACCCCCAGCATGTCATGGCAGTTGCATACTGCTCCACCACTACAACCCCCAGCATGTCCTGACAGCTGCATACTGCTCAACTACAACCCCCAGCAAGTCCTTTTAGCTGTGTACTGCTCCATAACTACAACCCCCAGCATGTCCTAACAGCTGCATACTGCTCCATAGCTACAGCCCCCAGCATGTCCGGACAGCTGCATACTGCTCCACAACTACAACCCCCAGCATGTCCTGACAGCTGCATACTGCTCCACAATTACAACCCCCATCATGTCCTGACAGCTGCATACTGCTCCACATCTACATCCCCCAGCATGTCCTGGCAGCTGCATACTGCTCAACTACAACCCCCAGCATGTCCTGACAGCTGCATACTGCTCCATAAGTACAACCCCAGCATGTCCTGACAGCTGCATAGTGCTCCACCACTACAACCCCCAGCATGTCATGGCAGTTGCATACTGCTCCACCACTACAACCCCCAGCATGTCCTGACAGCTGCATACTGCTCCACAACTACATCCCCCAGCATGTCCTGACAGCAGCATACTGCTCAACTATAACCTCCAGCATGTCCTGACAGCTGCATACTGCTCAACTACAACCCCCAGCATGTCTTGACAGCTGCATACTGCTCCACAACCCCAGCCTACAACCCCAACTGGGAGAGGGGATGTACTACCAGGACAGGAGGCAATGGCTACATGGAGGGGGGTGCTACTACCAGGGGACTGAGAGTTTTAGCTACTATATGGGGAATACAAAGAGGTCTTACTACTATATGAGGGCACAGAGGGGCCTAAGTACTATTAGAGGGTCTACAGTAGGCCTAAACACTATAGGGTGGCATAGAGTAAGCACTGTTACAGTACAGAGCAATATAGATGGGGACTTTGTATAGATGTGAGGATGGTGCAAAAGCAAAAAGCCTAAAATATTCTGGCAGATTCTTCAGGGATGAGGTATTGCCAGAAGTGGTTTTCATGATGGACTGTACCACATGGAGAAGAAAAGAAAAAGTGAGCAATTCCGATCAGAGAAGATGCCCCCCTGTGAGTCACTGAATGTAGCTGTACTGTAATCACGTATATGGTGTAAAGTATATGGTGTAAGGAGCCTGTGCACCATTTGTATCTACCTCCATATGGGTCAGTGTAGTGGAGATACTGGTCTTTGTATGGTGGATGTTATGTAGTAATGGTATGGGGGGTATAAGTCACGATGTGGTGAAGGTGTGGTAATATATATTTTTTTTATATAATGGTAATAGGTGACCTGGATATGGGGGCATGGTTATGGGGAGGGCGTGTCTATAGGGGGAGTGGTGCATTGCCGTGACTGTCCCTCTTTCCTCCCAGCAAAAGTTGGGAGGTATGACACTGCTGTATAGAGAAGTTTCTGTCACTTTCCTCCTGCACAGCTCTGTGATTCTCACTTCCTGATTGGTCCATGCTGAACACAACCCCCTTCCCCATTGCTGTTATGTGACCACACAGACCTCTGGCAGCAGCCCTGCTTCTCTATTCTAACCTTTTGTACTACGCTACTTCATTATGGGGATCTGCAGCTCCATCCTCTATCTACAAACTGCTGCTGTGTTATCAGGGTTATACAGTTACTATACATTATACACCACATGCTGCTATACTGTACAGTAACTTATATATCACATATCCAGCTGCTGTGTTATCAGGGTTAAACAGTTACTATACATTATACACAGTGGCGGAGCTACAGTGAAGGCAGGGAAGGCGACTGCTATGGGGCCCCTGCATGAAGGGGGCCCGAGGGAGCCTGCCCTGCCTTCATGGTAGGTACCCCACTCCCCCAGGGGTCCAGAAAGGAAGAGGGACCCCCACTGCACTGTTCAGCCCCCTCACTGTAGTGCCGGGTGAGCGGGCCGAACAGAGGAGCAGGACCTGCCAGACGGCACAGGAGAGGGATTAAGGACCTTTGGGTCACATGACCCAAAGGTCCTCAATACTTATATGTGAAGATCAGCCCGGACTACAGGAGGAGGAGGATTTATGGGGGCTCCATACAGTTTTTTGCTATGGGGCCCCATGAATCCTAGGTACGCCCCTGATTATACACCACATGCTGCTATACTGTACAGTAACTTATATATCACATATCCAGCTGCTGTGTTATCAGGGTTATACAGTTACTATACATTATATACCACATGCTGCTACACTGTACAGTAACTTATATATCACATATCCAGCTGCTGTGTTATCAGGGTTATACAGTTACTATACATTATACACCACATGCTGCTATACTGTACAGTAACTTATATATCACACATCCAGCTGCTGTGTTATCAGGGTTATACAGTTACTATACATTATACACCACATTAGTGATGTCACGATACCAGAATTTTCAGTTCGATACCGATACTAACATTTTTATTTCGATACTCAATACCAGTTCGATACTAAAATATAAAAAAAAAACACAACAATAGAAATATAATACTCCCTAGACAGCGAATATAATAAACCTGAAATGTTTTCTATACTCTTCAGGCCTGCACTATTACAGAGATACCAATTTATGGAGCTTTTTTTAATTTTATTACGTTAAAAGTAAAGGTTTGCGTTTTTTACATAACTGTGTACAGAGTACAGCGATCACTCAGACAACTCCGCTATACACTGCTCACTCGGCTCCGCTATACACTACTTAGCCGGCTCCGCTATACACTGCTCACTCGGCTCCGCTATACACTGCTCATTCGGCTCCGCTATACACTGCTCACTTGGCTCCGCTATACACTGCTCACTCGGCTTTGCTATACACTACTTAGCCGGCTCTGCTATACACTGCTCACTCGGCTCTGCTATACACTGCTCACTCGGCTCTGCTATACACTACTTAGCCGGCTCTGCTATACACTGCTCACTCTGCTCTGCTATACACTGCTCACTCGGCTCTGCTATACACTGCTCACTCGGCTCTGCTATACACATACTTATGCTGATGTCGGCACCTCACAGCCCCTGCACCTCCCCCACCTGCCAGCCGGCTGGATCCTCACATGTGTCCTCTCTCTCGGACCTCCCGCTCTCCCTCTCTAGCCTTCTCCTCCTTCCTCCTCTCTCCCTCTCAGTCCTCCTCTCCCTCTCCAGCCGCGGAGACCTCCGTGCAGCTCCGGCTCCTCTGCATAAATCATTTCAGCGGGGGTCTGCTACACACAGTAGCCGACCCCTGCTGCATATGGAGCGGGCTTAGGAGGGGTCAGGTGCCGCTGTCAGTGTGACAGCGGCATCTACACAGTTACATAGCCGGCACTAGCAATCGCAAAGTGCCGGCTATTTAAAATTGGCGCCGCCGGGAGCGGAAGGAGAGAGAACAGAGGAGAAGACTGCAGGGGCAGTGAAAGGCACATAGAGAACACGGCCGGCGCTCAGCTAGCCGCCGGCCGTGTTCTCTG
The DNA here is from genome assembly GCF_027789765.1 of Dendropsophus ebraccatus. NCBI lineage: Eukaryota > Metazoa > Chordata > Amphibia > Anura > Hylidae > Dendropsophus > Dendropsophus ebraccatus. The sequence goes on along the minus strand of NC_091456.1, from coordinate 190,793,629 downwards.
CGTTATACTTTATGTTAAGTTGCTTAATAGTGCAGCTTTAACATAAAGTATCGATACCAGGAAATCCTGGTACCGAACCGTTTTTTAGCCCGAAATATCGATAGTAGTATCGATATTTCGGTGCATCGTGCATCCCTACACCACATGCTGCTATACTGTACAGTAACTTATATATCACATATTCAGCTGCTTCTGTGTTCTCAGGGTTATACAGTTACTATACATTATACACCACATGCTGATTGCTATACTGTACAGTAACTTATAATATCACATATCCAGCTGCTGCTGTGTTATCAGGGTTATACAGTTACTATACATTATACACCACATGCTGCTATACTGTACAGTAACTTATATATCACATATCCAGCTGCTGTGTTATCAGGGTTATACAGTTACTATACATTATACACCACATGCTGCTATACTGTACAGTAACTTATATATCACATATCCAGCTGCTGTGTTATCAGGGTTATACAGTTACTATACATTATACACTACATGCTGCTATACTGTACAGTAACTTATATATCACATATCCAGCTGCTGTGTTATCAGGGTTATACAGTTACTATTCATTATACACCACATGCTGATTGCTATACTGTACAGCAACATATATCACATATCCAGCTGCTGTGTTATCAGGGTTATACAGTTACTATACATTATACACCACATGCTGATTGCTATACTGTACAGTAACATATATCACATATCCAGCTGCTGTGTTATCAGGGTTATACAGTTACTATACATTATACACCACATGCTGCTATACTGTACAGTAACTTATATATCACATATTCTGCTGTTTCTCATTGTTTGTTTAATCTGTTTTACATGTTATTTAAAATAAAAAAAATCATTATTTTTGGGGTGTGGAACCAATTCTCTGCATATCAGTGATTTCTTATGGGAAAATTTGCTTTGGTTTAAGAGTGGATGTGGACTTCCCGATGATCTGTGTTGCCATAAAAGAGACGTACCTCATTCCCAGTCGGGGCTCATAGTTGGTATCTGTTAAGTACTAATACTGGTATCTGTTATATATTTGGATCTACTACAATCTTTTGATGGAAATGTCTGAGATTTGCCTAGTCTGTCTAACTGTTGGTTTACTTTTGTTGAAAATTCAATAAAAATTTACAATTATAAAAAAAAAAAAAAAAAAAAAGAGTGGATGTGGATTACAAGCACGGTCCCGGAACAAATTATGCTCGTAATCCAAGGCACCACTGTATATAATAATACCTCGGTGTTCAAAAGTTTCTTAATTCGAACTGTTCAATATTCAAACAAAAATTTACTCAGAAGTAACGTTTTGGAATTCGAACTTTACTCGGTATCCGAACATTTTTTGGAAGCGTGTTGCGAAGGAAAAATATTTGCGAACGCTTTACGAACGTTTATGGCAATGTTCACACATTTCCTTTGTATTTCTTGCGCAGCGTTACATACGTGATTCCAATGTGCGTCCGTAGAGCGTCATGTTATTCGTGCGTATCATGCATTACGCTGTACGAACGCTAGGCCGCAGCAGAGCAGAGATTAGGAGTGAGAAAAATGTCCAGGCGATCATCCCCTTTTGGCCATGAATAGCTGAAGCTCATGGTCCAAATCATGGACCAAATGGATTATGGGCTAGAACGTGTCCCTGTCACTAACCCTAATACACATAAAAGGCGTATAATAAAAAAGGTGGTACGTGCCCTCAAGCAGAATCTCAACAAGAGAAGGACCCCCGTCCAAATCCCCCAAAAATGGTCGGACCTAAAATATAAGAGTCCCCGGAAATTTGCAGAGATATATGAGTAATATGCTGTGAGCCTGATAGTGGGATGTGTAATATACTGGAGTTGTGATACTGGGATATGTAATATACTGGATTCCTGAGAGTGGAATATGTAATATACTGGGATCTGCTATTGGGGTGTGTAATATACTGGGGACTTTCACGACCCTTTTACTTTGTACCCATAGAACCCCCACCCGATTGCCAACATATAGGCCCACATACAGTATATCATATGTTCCCTTCACCTGTCATGTGCAGCCCACAGCATATGGCCCTCCTCTCATAATATAAGTATTGAGCTTTTTAGGAATAAAACAGCTTAGGATGATGATGCTGATGATGACGTCTATACCTTTTTTTTTTTTTTTTTTTTAATCTAATGGAAGAGTGAAGGCGGCGGCACGGCAGAAGGGCAGCTGTTCGTCCCACAGCGGATAAAAGTTGGGAGTTGGGACTGTCTTGTAAGTGTTAACATTTGCATGTATATATACAGTCATGGCCAAAAGTTTTGAGAATGATACAAATATTAACAGTCTACTGCTTCGGTTTTTAAAATGGCAATTTGCATATCCTCCAGAATGTTACAAAGAGTGATCAGCTTAACAGCAATTATTTGCAAAGTCAATATTTGCCTAGAAAATGAACTTTATCCCCCAAAACACATTTCAACATCATTGCAGCCCTACCTTAAAAGGACAAGCTAACATCGTTTCAGTGATTGCTCCATTAACACAGGTGTGGGTGTTGATAAGGACAGGGCTGGAGATCAATCTGTCATGATTAAGTAAGAATAACACCACTGGACACTTTAAAAGGAGGCTGGTGCTTGGCATAATTGTTTCTCTTCTGTTAACCAGTCCTCAGGAGTGGACTCCTGAGGACTGGGGTAAAGTCATTTTCTCTGATAAATCCTCTTTCCGATTGTTTGGGACATCTGGAAAACAGCTTATTGGGAGAAGACGAGGTGAGCGCTACCACCAGTCTTGTCTCATGCCAACTGTAAAGCATCCTGAAACTATTCATGTGTGGGGTTGCTTCTCAGCCAAGGGAATCGTCTCTCACAGTCTTGCCTAAAAACAGCCATAAATAAAGAATGATACCAGAATGTCCTCCAAGAGCAACTTCTCCCAACCGTCAAAGAGCAGTTTGACGATCAACAATGCCTTTTCCAGCATGATGGAGCACCTTGCCATAAAGCAAAGGTGATAACTAAATGGCTCAGGGAACACAGTGGGGGGGCACTTTTTTACTGGGAGGAGGTGGCTACAGAAAAAGACGTCCACTTACCTCCCCGGTTCCAGCGGCGGGTCCTGCATCGCGGCGCTCCGGTGCCCGACCGCTTCGGGGTGTCTGACGCGGGCCCGAGATGTGACGTCTCATGTCCGCTCAGCCACTCAGTGAAGGAGGCGGGATCTGAGCGGACTTGAAACGGATCCCGTCTCCACTAAGTGGCTGAGCGGACCTAAGACGTTACGTCTCGGGCCCGCGTCAGACACCCGGAAGCGGTCGGGCACCAGAACGCCGCAATGCGGGACCCGCCGCTGGAACCGGGGAGTTGTCTGAAAAACATAGATACAGCCATACACCCATACTGTTTTGCAACAGCTGGAAGGCCAAAGGTTCCCCATCCCTGTTCTAGTGTATAGGAGCTGTCCAGGCATGATGGGAAGGCCGAAGGTTCCCCATCCCTGTTCTAGTGTATAGGAGCCGTCCAGGCATTATGGGAGTTGTAGTTCTGCAACAGCTGGAATGCTGAAGGTTCCCCATCCCTGTTCTATTGTATAGGAGCTGTCCAGGCATGATGGGAGTTGAAGGTTTGCCACAGCTGGAAGGCCGAAGGTTCCACATCCCTTTTCTATTGTATAGGAACTGTCCAGGCATGATGGCAGTTGTAGTTTTGCAACTGATGGAGGGTCGAAGGTTCCCCATCCCTGCTCTATACAAAAAGCACAGCTGTCCAGTTAAGTTTCTTGTAAAGGTGAAGTCCAATGAAACTAACTGGGGCATTATGTCATCCTGAAGCTGCTAAACAGGGATACAGACCTCCTGCTCAGGGGCCCACCAATGGGTAGGGCCCACCGGGGGTATCCCATGCTCCCCTGTGGGCCAGTCCGAGCCTGCTTGCAGCGCAGGCCGAGTGCGTTACACGCCACATGTGCTCGGAAAAGGGAAAAGAGGAAAGTCGCTGATACGGGGGAGCGTGTGGCAGATCTTTGTTTTTATTTATTTGTTTATTTTGGATAGTTCATACCACACCACCGAGGACAGACCCTCCCACACCGCCATCACTGAGAAGCCCAGCCCCTCTGACCCCATCGCCAGCAAGGACCCCATCTCCCCAGAGGACGCCTCCAACCATGAGCTCGTCTTCAAATGGTAGGTAAAATAACACGTGGTACAGCTTGAATTTCTTTCTAGAAAACATCAGCTAATTTGTGGTTTTATTTTTTTTTAGTCTAAACAACCAATGGGCTGTCCCCACCAGACGGATAACTCTCCTATTCCTCCTCTTCCTCCTCCTCTCCCCATCCCCGCCTAACCGACAGTACACACCCAACGTGAGTGATACCCTCCAAAGTATGGGCACCCTCCTCTTCCACATCCTCCTCCATCTTGTCGTCGCCCCGTTTTTCCTCCTGGCCTTGCTGCTGAGAAGCTGACAACAGTGTGCAGTGTCACACTGCAAAACGTCTCCTGCCATCCTGACCTCCTCCCTACACAAGTTGCTCTGCTTTGTGGACAGCAGGGTTTCTTTGATGACGCATAGGAGAGGAATGGTTAGGCTCACTATAGTGTCATCCCTGCTGACCCTCTTCATGGAGCCTTCAAATATGCGCAAAACTTCACATGTCTGCCATCCATGCCCAGTCATGGCTTGCAAACTGAGGTAGCTGAGTGGTAGGCACGCGGAGATTTTGGAGCTGGTATTCCATCAGAGCTCTCTGTTGTTCACACACCCGGGCCAGCATATAATAGGTGGAATTCCAGCGAGTGGTGACATCGCAGATTAGCCATTGTGATGAGGCAAATTGAGGCATTGCTGGATCTTCCTCAGGCTAGCAGCGGGTCCGTAGGCGGGTGCCGCACTTTCACCAGTAGCTCGGGGAAGTTGGGGTACGTTTTCAGGAAAGTGAACCACCAAATTAAAAACGTGGGCCAGGCATAGTACGTGCGTGAGTTCTCTGAGCTCCAGAGCCGCTACCAGATTACGGCCGTAATCACACACGACCATGCCTGGTCTGAGCTGCAGCGGCAACAACCACCTTTTCATCTCCTGCAATAGGCTGTTCAGCACCTCTCGGGAGCTGTGCTATCTATCGCCCAAGCTGAGGAGCTTGAGCACGGCCTGCTGCCGTATCCCCACGCCAGTCCTGCAGCGCCTCCATGCAGTGGCTGAGGAGGATGGTAAGGCGGAAGACGAAGCGAAGGAGGTGGTGGGCTTGGCAGAACCTGTGCCGGCAATTACCTTGGGGGGTCAGAGGTAGTCCCTCCCAGTTTGAGACCCAGTCCCAGCTTCCACCACATTGACCCAATGTGCCGTGATGGATATGTATTGTCCCTGACTGCAGGCGCTTGTCCACGAGTCCGTAGTGAGGGGGACCTTGGCGCCCACTGAGTATCTGGAGGGCCCGCTTGATGTTACCGGACATGTGCTGGTGTAGGTCTGTCCAGTGCTTGCCTTCCAAATGGCGCTGCATACCTGAGGTGGCGACTTATTTTGGAATGGCACAGTGAGCACACTGCGCTCCATTTACCATTGGTGCAGACATTAAAAAATGTCCAAACCAAAGAGACACGGCCCTTCGAGGTGGGAGCTTGGCCCGGGGGGCTGATACGGGCCTCCGCTCTGCTGCCTCTCACCTGCCTTCGTTCTATGTTTCCTCTACCTCTGGACACCCCTGTTCCTCGAGAAGCAGTTTGGGGGGCTGCACGGGCCTCCGCAACTCCACAACTTTCGCCGCTGGACGACTCCCCAGGCCAGGTTGGGTCGGTCACTATGTCGTCAACCACAACTACATCACTGTCATCCTCCTGTTGCCCAACAGACAGACCCATTGCCTCCCTGAATGGCAATTGTGTCTCGTCATCATCGTCATCTATGCAGATTCCACCTGGTGGGTGCCGTCTCTCAACACCATCACCTGGAGATGGCGGATGCTCCAAACTTTGGGCATCAGTGCATATAAAATCCCAGTATTCTGGCAGTTCTGATGCCAGAAAAGGACCAGAAAACAGCACCGGGGACTGGGCAAAGGTGACCTCAATGTTTTCAGAACATTGGGCAGGTTGGGAGGAAGGAGGGTTACATCGAGGTTTCTGCAGTCCAGACTCTTGGCTGCCGACGGGACTGGACTCTGTGGACATTTGGGTGGAAGCATTATCTGCTATCCATTTGACCACCAGTTCCTGCTGGTCTGGGCTTAACAGCGGTGTACTCTGCCCTATGCCTAGCGGGTTAAGGAACTGAGGGATGTTGGAAGAACGTAAACCTGCCTGCCCCTCAGCAGCAGCCGTTGATTGTCTGGGTGCTTGCACATGACTTGTGCCTGAACCGCCTCTTCCGCGTCCATGGCCCCACCCCTTTGCACTACCCTTCTTCATTGTTGTTAAGATGCCCTCAGTGGGCTATAAAAAGACTATGTATCACGTGCCCTTAGTGGGCATCTAGAACAGTATATATCACGTGCCTTTTACTGGGCTACTGGAACAATATAAATCACGTGCCTTTTACTGGGCTGCTGGAACAGTATATAGGACGTGCCTTTTTCTGGCCCACTGGAACAACATGTATCATGTGCCTTTTATTGGGCTACTGGAACCATATGTATCACGTGCCTTTCACTAGGCTACTGGAACAGTATATATCAGGTGCCTTATATAAGATTTTTTACAGTATAATGTTGGTCTAGCCTTAACCCATAGCTGCACCAGGACGTTATTGAACGTCCTCGTGCCGCTATGGGAGTTCAGAGGGGGGTCGCGCGGCGACCACCCTCTGAACTGCCGCGATCCCGGGTGCCGCGTGTAGTCCGGGCTCGCGGCTATTAGCGGGCACGGTCCGATCGCCGTGCCCGCTAATTAAGTACTTAGAAGCAGCTGTCAAAGTTGACAGCTGCTTCTAAATACTTGCTTTTATTCATACCTGGTGGTCTAGTGGGGGGATCGCCCCCCTGCGGCGCGATTGCGGGGGGGCGATCCCTGCATCCATCCCGGGCCGGGGTCTGCTCCGTAATGGCGCTGATCCCGGCTCGGCATTCTATTGCTTTTGGCTGCAGCAGCCAAAAGTAATAGAACACCGATCTCATGGATTCATGCAGTATAACTATACTGCATGGATCTCTATGAGAGATCAGAGTACATATACTAGAAGTCCCCCAGGGGGAATAACCCCAACCCCAGGGGGAATAACCCTAACCCCAGGGGGGCTTCTAGTATATGTGTAAAGTAAAAGAAAAATGTATTTTTAATAACACAAAACCCCCTCCCCTAATAAAAGTCTGAATCACCCCCCTTTCCCCATTTTATAAATAAAAATAAATTAATTAATAAACAAACATGTTTGCTATCGCCGCGTCCGTAATCGCCCAAACTATTAATTAATCACATTCCTGATCTCGCACGGTAAACGGCGTCAGCGCAAAAAAATCCCAAAGTGCAAAATTGCGCAATTTCTGTCGCATCAAATCCAGAATAATTGTAATAAAAAGCGATCAAAAAGTCATATATGCGCAATCAAGGTACCGATAGAAAGATCACATCATGGCGCAAAAAATGACACCTCACACAGACCCATAGACCAAAGGATAAAAGCGCTATAAGCCTGGGAATGGAGCCATTTTAAGTGACGTATATTTGTTAACAACGGTTTGAATTTTTTACAGGCCATCAGATACAATATAAGTTATACATGTTACATATCGTTTTAATCGTAACAACTTGAGGAACATGCATAACAAGTCAGTTTTACCCCAGGGTGAATGGCGTAAAAACACATTTCCCCCAAATAAAAGAAATGCGTTTTTTTTTTCAATTTCACCACACTTTGAATTTTTTTCTGGTTTCCCGGCACATTTTAGGCAAAAATTACATCTGCCATAGCAAAGTACAATTAGTTGCGCAAAAAATAAGGGCTCACTTGGGTCTCTAGGTGGAAAAATGCAGGCGCTATGGCCTTATATACACGAGGAGGGAAAAACGAAAACGCAAAAATGAAAACTGGCTGTGTCCCCTAAGGGTTAAATCTTTCATTTTCCCAAGGGGTTAAAAGAGGAAAAAAAAACACACAAAATGCGTAGAACAATTTTCCCTGAGTCTGTAAATACCACCCATGTGGACATAAAGCACCATGTGGGTGCAGGGCAAGCCTCCGAAGGGAAGGAGCGCCATTTAAATTTTGGAGGCTGGATTTGGATAGAATGGATGATGAATGCAATGTCACATTTAGAAAGCACTTGTGCTGCCAAAACAGTGGAAACCCCCCACAAGTGACCCCATTCTGGAAACTATACCCCTCAAGGAATCTAACAAGGGGGTGCAGTGAAGATATTGACCCCTTGATGACGGGCACATTTGTGCCATAAAAGTGAAAAAAATGAAGTTTCACTTTCACGTCACATTGTTTAAAATTTGTGCCCATCACCAATGGGGTCCATATTCTCAAGTGGGGCATTTCCGTAATCGGGAGAAACTGCGCTAAATATTTTGTGTTTCTATTTATCCCCTTGTAAAAATTAAAAATTGAAGGCTAGAACAAGGTTTTAGTTTAACAAAAATTTATTTTTCCATTTTCACACCACATTGTTCTGAAAATCTGTGAAACACCTATGGGGTACAAATGCTCATCGCACCCCTTGTTACATTCCTTGAGGGGTGTAGTTTTCTAAATGGTGTCCATTTAGGGGTGTAGTTTATGTTTTGGTACCCCAGAGCCTCTGCCAACCTGAAGTGGTACAGTCAAAAATGATCAAATATAACGGAGGCGTTGAAATTCACTAGGCGCTCCTTTATATCTGAGGCTTGTGGTTGTGTCAAATAGCGCAATAGGGCCACATATGGGGTATTTCTATAAACTGCAGAAACGGGGCAATCAATATTGGGGTGCATTTCTCTGGTAATAGGTTTATAATTATGAAAGATATTAGATTGCAGAACAGAACAAAAAAAAAAAATATTTCAATTTCCTTACACACTCAGCTTTTATTTCTATCACTCACCTAAAGGGTTAAAAACTTTCTGGATGTGCTTTTGCAGAGTTTGGGGGGTGCAGTTTCTGAAATGGGGTGCTTTGTGGGGCTTTCTAACATACAGTCCCCTCAAATACACTTTAAACCTGAACGGACCCCTAATAAAATCTGATTTAAAAAATTTTGTGAAAATTTGGAAAATTGCTGCTAATGTTTTAAACTACTTATTGTCTAAAATAATTGAAAGAAAGTTTAATAAATGCCGCCAACATAAAATAGACAAATTGCTAATGCTATTCAATATGTAATTTATATGGCATAACCAATTTTTTGCATTAATACGTTGCCCACCCGTAGCTTTCCAATATAAAGTTATTACGGATTCTGCACAGTTTTCCTGTTATCTAGAAGCACTCACCCCCACCGTTTGCTTAGAATCATCAGATCTCAGTCCAACCCGACACACTCCCTGCTCCCGTCACTCACCCTCCAAGACGGCATCACGTGTCCTCCCTCTCTTCAATGGGCTGGCTTCTAACCCTGCCTATTGAAGTGAGGGAGGACACTGACAGCTGCTGCTGCTGTCTCCCGACTGCCTCCCCCCAGGTCACCTGTGTGCCCCCTCGCCCCTAAACACACCTGTGGCCCTCACACTGTGCCCCCTGACGTTGTTGCCCCCCCCCCCAGCAGCTCACCTCGGCAGCCCCCCCTTCCGGGACTCACCCGCAGCACCTCGGCCCAAGCCCCCCCCCCCCCGTCTCACCCGCGGCACCACCACCCCCGTTCCCACCCGCAGCACCTCGGCCCAAGAACTCCCATCCCCCCCCCCCCGGGTCTCACCCGTGGCACAGCTGGCAGGGAGCGGCGGTACCAACACCCCCGGACCCCACACAGCTCAGTACAGCACCCACCCGCCGCCGGGATGCGGGGGGTGCTATGCGGCGTCCGATCCCCTCCCCCCGATACCAAATACATCACCCCCCCCCCTCCAATACCAAATACATCACCCCCTCATCAGATCTGCAGCGCCGGGCCGTCTCTCAGCTTCCATCACAGCAGCTGCAGCAGCTCACCGTACTCTGTCCCGCACAGAACGCTGTGAGCTCCTGCTGCTGATGGAAGCTGAGAGACGGCCCGGCGCTGCAGATCTGATGAGGGGGTGATGTATTTGGTATCGGAGGGGGGTGATGTATTTGGTATCGGAGGGGGGGGATCGGACGATTAGTGAGCGCCGCTCACTAATCAGGAGCTCCTGATGAAGAGAGCGAAACGTGCGTCGGACTTGTGGGCCGGACGGGGGTAAGATCTCAGTGTGTGTGCGGTGACTGGGCGCTGGTGTGTGGTCACATATGAACTGCAATGATATATGGCGTTTTACTTTTGGCGCTCCTTTGTTAGTTGGTGGCCAGCTGAGAAATTACATACCTGTTTTCCTCTCTAGATTATATAGTACTGGTTTAGCTGTCCACTTCTATGTTGAGGTGTTCTAGTTCAACATTACTGCCTGTACTTTACTATTAGTGACCACCAGATGGCAGCGTTGTAATTGGCACATATTACACTATAGCACTTTAGCATATATGTATGTGTATGTATATATATGTATATATATTGGTGTTGGTTTACCGCACTCAGATCTTCCTCCCCCTCTGGCCTTAGTGTTATCTGTGTCATTCCCCATAAAAATTTTGAGTTTTTAATATTATGTATATGATGTATATGGTAATAAAGGATTTGTTATACTTCTAGATTATTTGTGCAATTTCTTTGGTTGTGTACATCATGGACCAATCAGACGTAAGCATTGCATGATAAGAGATGTAGTTTTCTAGCTGGAGCCATGTTGGATATAGTTCGGCTTTCTAAAAAACTTGTAACTCAGGAACGGAAGCAGCTAGAAAGACGGGAGATTTCCCGATTTAGCTCTTGGGGGGAATACCCCTTTAAGGGGTTTAAAGAGTCACTGTCGTATTTTTGTTTTTGCAGAAATCAATAGTCCAGGCGATTTTAAGAAACTTTGTAATTGGGTTTATTAGCCAAATCTGCCATTATCTGCATGTAAAAAGCCTTTTCCCAGGTCCCCCCCTCCTTCCTCTTTTTCATCCACTCTGAAAAATCTGAAAATTGTGACTTGTTGCAGGAGACGTCCCCTGTCTGTTCTAGGGAGAGGGGAGGGGGAGGAGGAAGGAGGGAGTTACAGCAGAAAGCAGATAACAGAGGATTACAGGCACGGAGCTGGGTGACAGCTGTAATCCGAGCTCAGACAGGTCACTGGTGATGGTCAGAACAGATAACAGGTGAGGGATTTGTAGATTAACTCTTTGTTGTCCTGTTTTGGTCTTTTCTTTAGCTCTCTCCATAGGAGAACAATGAAGACAGGGGAAGAGCTTCAAACTGCTTTTTCATGATAAAAATGCATTTTTCGGATAATAAACCCAATTACAAAGTTTCTTAAAATCGCCTGGACTATTGATTTCTGCAAAAAAAAAATTCACGACAGTGACACTTTAAAAGAAGCGACAACGTTGCAGATGAAGCCTGCCAGGACTGTGCAACTAAAGCTGCAAATGAAAGAGCTGAGGGAGCACACTAATCCCTGAGAATAGTAAAATCATTATAAAATATTGTAATATATACCTTCAAACACTCAAACAAAACCTCCTGGCATTACTCCTACAACATACAGTCATACTGTCATCACCCATGTGAGTTCTCTGATGTTTAATTGAGATTTTCCTTTATAATCATTTACAATCCTTCTACAATCCTTTATATTCATTTACCACATTCTGAGCATGAAAACAGCTTCTCCGCTGTGTGCATTCTCTGATGCTCAACAAGAATTATTTTTTGAGTAAAACATTTCCCACATTCTAAACCTGAAAACAGCTGCTTCCTTATTTGAATTTTTTGATGGCTAACAAGAGTTCGTTTCAGAGCAAAATATTTTCAACATTCTTAACATGAAAATAAGTTCTCCCTTGTAAATGTTTTGATGTTGAAGAGGACTTGATTTATTATTAAAACATTCCCCACATTTTGAACATGAAAATGGCTTCTCCTCTGTGAGTTTTTTGATGTTCAAGAAGCTTTGATTTCCAAGTAAAACATTTCCCACATTCTGAGCATTAAAAAGGTTTTTCCCCTGTGTGACGTTTTTGGTGTTGAAGAACATTTGATTTCCGGGTAAAACATTTCCCACATTCTGAACATGAAAATGGCTTCTCCGCTGTGTGAGTTCTTTGATGTTCAAGAAGCTTTGATTTCCAAGCAAAACATTTCCCACATTCTGAACATGAAAATGGCTTCTCCCCTGTGTGAATTTGTTGATGTTTAAGAAGAATTGATCTCTGAGTAAAACATTTCCCACATTCTGAACATGAAAATGGCTTCTCCGCTGTGTGAGTTCTTTGATGTTCAAGAAGCTTTGATTTCCAAGTAAAACATTTCCCACATTCTGAGCATTAAAAAGGTTTTTCCCCTGTGTGACGTTTTTGGTGTTGAAGAACATTTGATTTCCGGGTAAAACATTTCCCACATTCTGAACATGAAAATGGCTTCTCCGCTGTGTGAGTTCTTTGATGTTCAAGAAGCTTTGATTTCCAAGCAAAACATTTCCCACATTCTGAACATGAAAATGGCTTCTCCCCTGTGTGAATTTGTTGATGTTTAAGAAGAATTGATCTCTGAGTAAAATATTTCCCACATTCTGAACATGAAAATGGTTTCTCCCCTGTGTGAATTTGTTGATGTACAAGTAGATTTGATTTATAAGCAAAACATTTCCCACATTCTGAACATGAAAATGGCTTCTCCCCTGTGTGAGATCTTTGATGCTTAACAAGATCTGATTTCCGATTACAACATTTCCCACATTCAGAACATGAAAATGGCTTCTCCCCTGTGTGAATTCTTTTATGGGTAACAAGATCTGATTTCCGAGTAAAACATTTGCCACATTCTGCACACGAAAATAGTTTCTCTCCTGTGAGATATTTTTTATGTTGTATATATGAAAACTGCGGCTTTCCTGTATTTTCTCTTTGATGTTCATGGTCTTCTCTGTAAATGTCAGCTTGCTGTGATGGAGCAGAAGATGGGACTTGTATAACAGGATGAGATGAGAGATCTTTGCTGTGAGGGGCTGAGGGTGTATCTGGGATAGTGGACGGCTCCTCATATGTATCTTGTGTGATATGATCCTCTGAGGAGATCTGATGTCCCCCTGAGCTCCTGGTAGAATCATCTGCAAAGGAGAAAACACCATTTCTCTTATTTCCCAGTAATAGAAGCTTAAACATATTGCAGACATGGAAAGTTACTCTTTTTTATGTAACATAATAAGAATTATAGAACAGCAGAAGCGGAGACGGACGAGCTCTCCCACTGACACACTGAGGCCGGTGGATTCCGTGTGATCTGGCTCATAGAGTAAAACAGGACTCCAGCGTCACTATGCATTATGGGTAATAACATCATCTGCAGAAACTCTGTGTTGTTCTCAGGCTGATTTTGGTTATGAATATTGGCCAAACCCGTTGAAAAGTCCTCTATGACCTTGAGTGCAGGTTATAGAGTTTAATGGTTGAAATAGAGGGAAAATGTATAAAAGCTACAGACGCCATCAGTCCGGGGGCCGGTGGGACACGACTATTCAAGTGTGGGAAATTCTAACAGACCTGGAGACATGTTCATCAGACGGGGAATGATCTGCTGGCAGTGCCGCACTTTTCTCCAGATAGTGAAGCACAACCCAGCTACAGGGCGGCACAGCGCACACATATTATATGACTGTATTCCATATATTATACACACATCATGTGTTATTACCTGCAGCCGCGTCACATCCTCATCTATATTATATTAGAACTTAGGCTGAATGATTATATAGCTGGAAAACTGACAGGACACAGAGCTTATAATATTCCACACAGAATAGTTACAGCCGGTGACTGAGGAGAATGTGTGACTGTTCTCTGCATTTACTGGTCACTACTCACCTGGGCGGTTACCTGTAGTGATGTCCTCCTTATACTGCTCATCACTGCTGTCATCTGTTTCTTCTTCATCCGCCTCTTCCTTTACCCTTAAGTCTGTAGCATTAAAACAATTCAGTTTCTTCCCTCCAGTAACTTCCTCCTTATACTGCTCATCACCGCTCATGTATGTCTCCTCTTCTTCTTTTACCACCTTGACCGTGGCATTAATATAGTTCAGATCCTTCCCTGTAGTGATGTCCTCCTTATACTGCTCATCACTGCTCATATCTGTCTCTGGAGCATTAATATTTTTCCCATCTTCCCCCTAATTCATAATATGTGAGAGAAATATTGTAAAAGTCATCAGACAGTAGGAGAAGTCAGGTGGGATGTACAGATCATAGGGAACATCTCCATCTACCTGATCCTGATCCTGTGGGAGAAGAGGACGGGGACATCTCTCTGGTGCTGTTCTCTTACTGGATCTGACTGGAGGGAACACATACAGAGACTGAATTCATTCTTTCCATCCAGATAATACAGAGAGGAGGTGTGTATATAGTCCTGTCTATTACCTGCTGATGGGAGGGGCTGCTGATCCTCCAGCATCACATCCTTGTACTGATCCTTGTGTCCTTCTACATACTCCCACTCCTCCATGGAGAAATAGACCGCCACGTCCTGACACCTTATAGGAACCTGACACACACAATGATCACACAGTCATCCCCCCCACCCCTCCAGTGGTGTTACTGTATAATGTCCCAGCATTCCCAGCAGCCACAGTCTCACCTCTCCACTCAGCAGCTCCACCATCTTGTTGGTGACTTCTAGGATCTTCTCTTCCTCCATTTCCTCATGTATCAGGGGCCCCGGGATTGGGCTCAGGGTTCTTCCCCATCCTTCACACCCAGGGGCCCCACAGCGCCCACTAGAGGACTTCTTCACTACTGTGTAATCCTGTGTATGGAGAGACACATTACTATCACTCCATCCATTCCCAGAATCCCTCACCTCTCCAGTCCTATCCGTTATTCCATAGATAAGAATGATGTCATGATGACATCACTCCCAGAATCCCTCACCTCTCCAGTCCTATCCATCTGTTATTCCATAGATAAGAATGATGTCATGATGACATCACTCCCAGAATCCCTCACCTCCCCAGTAAGCAGGAAGAGTATGTGTAGGGTGAGGGTTATTATCCTCTCCGCCATCTTGTCTCTGTCTCTCTCCATGGTTGATGGGTCGGTCTCTTATATAGAAGATATCAGCAGAGGATCCTGGAGTGTTGGGAGATGAATGGAGAGAAGAGTAGACAATGGATAATAAAGGCTGCAAGTAAAAATTACAACTTGTCCGGCACAGGAATAAAAAGAAACAAGTTATAAATACGTAAAGACGTTCAGTCTCTTGTGATGCTTTAAAGAAAGAGAGAAAAAAACATCATCCTCACAACTCAAAACTGCAGAGCTGTACAGGAGCCGTGTGCTTCCAGGACCTGCCATGATGTCACAGTCATGTGATCAGTTACATGAAGGAGGAGGAGTCACATGATCAGGGGCTGCTGCTCAGTGTATGCAGGACTCTGCTGTGCTGGATGAGCTGAAGTGATGTGTATGCAGCAGAGCTGTGTGTGTGTGATGTGTGTGGAGCAGAGCTGTGTATATGTGTGTTATATATGCGTGTAGCTGAGCTGTATATATGTGTAATGTACATGTAGCTGAGCTGTATGTGTGTAATGTACATGTAGCTGAGCTGTATATGTGTGTAATGTACATGTAGCTGAGCTGTATATGTGTAATGTACATGTAGCTGAGCTGTATATATGTAATGTACATGTAGCTGAGCTGTATATGTGTAATGTACATGTAGCTGAGCTGTATATGTGTAATGTACATGTAGCTGAGCTGTATATGTGTAATGTACATGTAGCTGAGCTGTATGTGTGTGTAATGTACATGTTGCTGAGCTGTATATGTGTAATGTACATGTAGCTGAGCTGTATATGTGTAATGTACATGTAGCTGAGCTGTATATATGTAATGTACATGTAGCTGAGCTGTATATATGTGTAATGTACATGTAGCTGAGCTGTATGTGTGTAATGTACATGTAGCTGAGCTATATATGTGTGTAAGGTACATGTAGCTGAGCTGTATATGTGTAATGTACATGTAGCTGAGCTGTATATGTGTAATGTACATGTAGCTGAGCTGTATATATGTGTAATGTACATGTAGCTGAGCTGTATGTGTGTAATGTACATGTAGCTGAGCTGTATATGTGTGTAATGTACATGTAGCTCAGCTGTATATGTGTAATGTACATGTAGCTGAGCTGTATGTGTGTAATGTACATGTAGCTGAGCTGTATATGTGTAATGTACA
Source organism: Dendropsophus ebraccatus (assembly GCF_027789765.1). Classification (NCBI taxonomy): domain Eukaryota; kingdom Metazoa; phylum Chordata; class Amphibia; order Anura; family Hylidae; genus Dendropsophus; species Dendropsophus ebraccatus. The sequence continues at coordinate 190,777,272 of NC_091456.1, read as the reverse complement.
TGTAGCTGAGCTGTATGTGTGTAATGTACATGTAGCTGAGCTGTATGTGTGTAATGTACATGTAGCTGAGCTGTATATATGTGTACTGTACATGTAGCTGAGCTGTATATAGGTGTAATGTACATGTAGCTGAGCTGTATATATGTGTACTGTACATGTAGCTGAGCTGTATGTATGTAATGTACATGTAGCTGAGCTGTATATATGTGTAATGTACATGTAGCTGAGCTGTATATGTGTGTAATGTACATGTAGCTGAGCTGTATGTGTGTAATGTACATGTAGCTGAGCTGTATGTGTGTAATGTACATGTAGCTGAGCTGTATGTGTGTAATGTACATGTAGCTGAGCTGTATATATGTGTAATGTACATGTAGCTGAGCTGTATGTATGTAGTATATATGTTACAAAACGTTAAGGAAATTTGGCTTCAGGGTAAAATAGCACTGATATTATACTGATATTATATCATGAATGTAGGGCACTTCGCAGTGGTGATATTACAGTGTACAGGGCAGGTGTGTCTAGTCCATACAGAACTCCCCTACACTGTGAATGTGAATAGTACAGAGACAGCCCATACTACTGGTATAACATCAGTAATCCAGTCATTGTGTCTTTGCTTGAACAATACCGGCCTAACGTCACTTTCATGGAGGACAATGCTGCAGCTTTTTGAGGTCATAGCATCATTAGAGAACGGCTGCTGGAGACTGGGGAACCTCACATGGAGCGGCTGCTGGAGACTGGGGGACCTCGCATGGAGTGGCTGCTGGAGACTGGGAGACCTCACATGGAGTGGCTGCTGGAGACTGGGGGACCTCACCTGGAGCGGCTGCTGGAGACTGGGGGATCTCACATGGAGCGGCTGCTGGAGACTGGGGGATCTCACATGGAGCGGCTGCTGGAGACTGGGGGACCTCACATGCAGGGGCTGCTGGAGACTGGGGGACCTCGCATGGAGTGGCCGCTGGAGACTGGGGGACCTCACATGGTGCGGCTGCTGGAGACTGGGGGACCTCGCATGGAGTGGCTGCTGGAGACTGGGGGACCTCACATGGAGTGGCTGGGATACAGGGGGATCTCACATGGAGCAGCTGCTGGAGACTGGTGGACCTCACAGGGAGCGGCTGCTGGAGACTGGGGGACCTCACATGGAGCGGCTGCTGGAGACTGGGGGACCTCACATGGAGCGGCTGCTGGAGAATGAAGGACCTCACATGGAGCGGCTGCTGGAGACTGGGGGACCTCACATGGAGCGGCTGCTGGACACTGGAGGACCTCACATGGAGTGGCTGGGACAATGGAGGACCTCACATGGAGCGGCTGCTGGAGACTGGGGGACCTCACATGGAGCGGCTGCTGGAGACAGGAGGACCTCACATGGAACGGCTGCTGGAGACAGGAGGACCTCACATGGAGCGGCTGCTGGAGACGGGAGGACCTCACATGGAGCGGCTGCACTTTCTCTTTGGTGCCTTTACAGAGAGAGATTTATGAGACAAATGTTTAAAGCCAAAGTTAGGAATGGCTTTGAAAAGAGGAGAAATCTCAGTTTTACCTTTATGACCTGTTCTCTGTTTATAGCCTGTTCCTGGCTTTGGCTACAAAAATCTGTCAGATAAATCTATCTGTCTAAAGACACCCTTAGACCTGAATCACACAGAAAAGCAATGGGATCAGCTGAGTCGCTGTGTAGAGGCTGGTAACTCTATCCCAGAACCTCAATGACCTGAGGGCCACCTTTCCAGTATAGTGGGATGCCATGCCTTGTTACCAGCAGGCAGCTCAAGGGCACATGATAAGTTATTGAGACTGCTAACACATGTAATGTACTGAACTGGTTCACTATAGATATGGTCCAAGATAAATAAACTTAATGTAAATAAAGCTCCAGGGCCTGATGGATTGCACCCCACAGTTCTTAGGGAACTCAGTTCTGTAATTTCTCTACCCTTGTACGAAATATTCAGTGATTCTTTGCTGATTGGTATTGTGCCGAGGGACTGGCGTAAGGCAAATGTAGTGCCGATCTTCAAAAAGGGCTCTCGAACTTCCCCAGGTAACTATAGACCCGTAAGCTTAACGTCCATTGTGGGGAAACTATTTGAAGGGCTTATAAGGGACTACATCCAGGAATATGTAGTGGCTAATAGTATTATAAGTGATAACCAGCATGGTTTTACTAAGGACAGAAGCTGTCAAACCAACCTAATACAGTATGTTTCTATGAAGAGGTAAGTAGAAGCCTGGATGGCGGCGTGGCTGTGGATATCGTGTACCTGGATTTTGCAAAATCGTTTGACACAGTTCCTCATGGGCGTCTGATGGGTAAGTTAAAGTCTATCGGTCTGGAAAGTTTACTGTGTAACTGGATTGAAAACTGGCTTAATAATCGTACCCAGAGAGTGGTGGTCAATGATTCCTACTCCGAATGGTCCCCGGTAATAAGTGGTGTACCCCAAGGGTCAGTACTGGGCCCTCTTCCGTTTAACTTGTTTATTAATGATATTGAGAATGGAATTAACAGCAATGTTTCTATCTTTGCAGATGACACCAAGCTTTGTAGTACAGTACAGTCTATGGAGGATGTGCAGATGTTACAGGATGACTTAGACACACTGAGTGTTTGGGCGTCCACTTGGCAAATGAGGTTCAATGTGGATAAATGTAAAGTTATGCCCCTGGGTACTAATAACCCACATGCATCATATGTCCTGGGGGGAGTTACTCTGGGAGAGTCGCTGATGGAGAAGGATCTGGGTGTACTTGTAGATAATAGACTACAGAACAGCACACAATGTCAGGCAGTGGCTTCTAAGGCCAGCAGGATATTGTCATGCATTAAAACAGGCATGGACTCACGGGACAGGGATATATTATTACCGCTTTATAAAGCTTTGGTGCTGCCCCATCTGGAGTATGCCGTCCAGTTTTGGAAGCTGATTTATAAAAAGGATGTTCTAGAGCTGGAGAGGGTACAAAGACGGGCAACTAAACTAATAAGGGGAATGGAGCATCTTAGTTATGAGGAAAGATTAAAAGAATTACATTTGTTTAGTCTGGAGAAGAGACGTTTAAGGGGAGATATGATTAATTTATTTAAATATATAAATGGCCCCTACAAGAAATATGGGGAAAAGATGTTCCAGGTAAAACCCCTTCAAAGGACAAGAGGGCACTGCCTCCGCCCAGAGAGACAAGAAGGCGCTGCCTCCGCCCAGATAGACAAGAAGGCGCTGCCTCCGCCCGGAGAGACAAGGGGGCGCTGCCTCCGCCTGGAGAGACAAGGGGGCGCTGCCTCCACCCAGAGAGACAAAGGGGCGCTGCCTCCACCCAGAGAGACAAGGGGGCACTGCCTCCACCTGGGGAAACCTTCGGAGACGACAAGCCTTCTTTACAATGAGAACTGTGAATCTGTGTAACAGTCTACCACAGGATCTGGTCACAACAAAAACAGTATGACCCAAACTTCTAAGGGCCCTATTATACGGGATGATTATCATGCGGAAAATAGTTAGATTGTTCAAATTTAAATGATTATCGTTTTTTGTAATTGCAGGTAATGATCGAAAAATCGTTGGTGTGTCGTTGATCATTGATTTAGATCTGACTCTAAAATCATCGTTAATCGTTCACCAATCGTTCAGTGTAATTCCACATTATTTCTTCTTTTGCTGGGATCAGATGGAGTAAATGATCGTAGTAACAATCGTAACCATCGACTATCGTTCTGTGTTATATATATTTAACAATTTCAGGATAATAATAAACAATCTCTTTTGCCGTCGTTTATCGGTAATAGTTAAAAATCGCTTAGCCTAAAAGGACCCTAAGTCAGGCATGTCAAACTCTGGCCCGCGGTGCCAGGATTTTTGGTCCACTGAGGAAATCAATAGATCTCCTTAAGCTGGCCTTCAGGACTGCAGCAGATTATGATATGGATTGTCCGGACGGCAAACCGGACCACCCATATTATAATCTTCTAGGGTACAGGGGAGCCGGAGAGGTGCCCGGCCTGCTGTCAGTCAGTGGCAGCATTGCGGTAACTTGTGAGCAGCTGAGGATCTCGCACTTCCTCTGATGAGTGTCATCCATACTAGGATTTCCTTTAAATGTCATTCTCTATGGGCGTCGGACTCATCTCTGGTGAGCGCGCGCATGGCTTCCGACAGGGATTTCTCGGCAACGGGACGGGGTCCGGGACTTCAAGGAGGCGGTAAGTTTAAGGGGCTTCACCGGAAAGTTGGTCGGGCTTTACCCCGGCAGCCGCGGTGACAGGTCTCCTTTAAGGAAACTAATACCACATGGGCTACAGCAGGAGGAATTCTTACCTTTTTGGTCACTATGTATGAGGAGCTTGTATATATAGGTGGCTAGGAGGTGCTATATAATTGTGCTCTACTGGAATCCACATCACTGCTGTACGTATCACCCATGATGTATGATATCATTTATGATGAACACACACGCTTAAAAAAAAATCAAGGTTGGTCAGCGACTTTTTACATTTATTTAATTTCCCCCCCCCGCCGCCGCCCTCCTTTTTCAGTTAACCCTGGAACATAAGTCTTAGTAATGCCAGGAGGTGCTGCAGGAGTAATGCCAGGAGATGCTGCAGGAGTAGTGCCAGGTGATTTTCCTTTATAATCATTTAGAATCCTTAATATTCATTTACTTCATTCTGAACATGAAAATGGCTTTTCCCTTTGGTGAGTTTTTTTTTTTTTTAGGACCTGTTTTCTGAATAACAAAAAATTCCACTTTCTGAGCATGAGCTTCTCCCCTGTGTGCATTCTCTGATGCTCAACAAGAAATAAATATTTATAGAGTAAAACATTTTCCACATTCTCAACATGAAAACAGCTTCTCCCTTGTTTGAATTTTTTGATGGAGTTAATTTCAGAGCAAAATGTTTTCCACATTCTGCACATGAAAATGGTGTCTCCCCAGTGTGAATGTTTATATGGAAGATGACTTGATTTATGACTAAAACATTTCCCATATTTTGAACATGAAATTGGCTTCTCCCCATGGAAATACTTTGATGATCAAGAATATTTGACTTGACTAAAATATTCTGAATATTAAAATGGCTTCTCTCCTATGTGAATTTTTTGGTGTTCAAGAAGACTTGATTTGTAACCAAAACATCTCTCACATTCTGAACACGAAAATGGCTTCTCTCCTGTGTGAATTCTTTGATGTTTAAGAAGATCTGATTTCTGAATAAAACATTTATCACATTCTGAACACAAAAATGGCTTCTCTCCTGAGTGAATTCTTTGATGTTTAAGAAGAACTGATTGCTGAGTAAAACATTTCTTACATTCTAAACATGAAAATGGTTTCTTTCCTGTGTGAATTCTTTGATGTTTAAGAAGATCCGATTGCTGAGTAAAACATTTATCACATTCTGAACATGAAAATGGCTTCTCTCCTGTGTGAATTCTTTGATGTTTAAGAAGATCTGATTTCTGAGTAAAACATTTCTTACAATCTAAACATGAAAATGGCTTCTCCCCTGTGTGAATTCTTTGATGTTTAACAAGATCTGATTTCTGAGTAAAACATTTCCAACATTCCGAACATGAAAATGGCTTCACCCCTGTATGAATTTTTTGATGTTGAAGAAAAGATGATTTCCAAGTAAACCCTTTCCCACATTCTGAACATGAAAATGGCTTCTCCCCTGTATGAATTTTTTGGTGTTGAAGAAGAGATGATTTCCAAGTAAAACATTTCCCACATTCTAAACATGAAAACGACTTCTCCCCTGTGTGAATTGTTTGATGTGAAAGAAGACGTGATTTATGAGCAAAACATTTCCCACATTCTGAACATGAAAATGGCTTCTCGTTTTTGTGGTTTATCTCATGTCTTTCAAGGTTTCTTTTACGAGAATTATTTCCTTGATGTTCATAGTCTTCTCTGTAAATGTCAGCTTGCTGTGATGGAGCAGAAGATGGGACTTGTATAACAGGATGAGATAAGAGATCTTTGCTGTGAGGGGCTGAGGGTGTATCTGGGATAGTGGACGGCTCCTCATATGTATCTTGTGTGATATGATCCTCTGAGGAGATCTGATGTCCCCCTGAGCTCCTGGTAGAATCATCTGCAAAGGAGAAAACACCATTTCTCTTATTTCCCAGTAATAAAACCTTATACATATTGCAGACATGGAAAGTTCAGGACTCTGATAGGTTCCTTATAAAGAGCTGATATCTGTTATTACATCTGAGAGTAATGGAGTTATCCAGGATGAGAATAATAGAGCTGATTATCTTCTCCTAGAATCATCCCCGCTGATCAGTTGTTCTCCCAATGGGAAAAATCTGAGAAATGTGGAAAAGCTGACAATCTACTAGAGGTAACTGAGGTTCTCTATGCTATCACTAACCCACGATATATAGGACTGGACAGGAATAATATGTAAATGAAAACAAAACTCTCTCTATATATATAAGCACATGTGGTAGTAGAACAAGATGTGGTTTAAACATCAATAAAAAAAAATATGCAATAAAATAAATAGGGTCCTTTGTGGTGAAAAGTAGGAAAATACATCCTTAAAAATCCTTCAATTAACATGGAGACAAATAGCTGGGCCCTACCCATACCTGCTGGGGTCTGAGCCATGTTAACCCTATAAATGCGGAGATCAAAGCAATCGCAGCATCTATAGGGCAGAACAGAGGAAGAGTTTTCCCTCTTTTCAACATTGAGACTGTGTGTAGCCTAAAGTAAAAAAAAATAAAAAAATTATATACACACACACACACACACACAGTGGTACCTTGGTTTAAGAGTAACTTGATTGAGAGCATTTTGCAAAAAGCGCTCACAGTTTTTCAAAATTGTAACTTGGTGTAAGAGCATTTGTTTAAGAGCTCCCTGTACTTGGTGGGAGGGGGAGCGGGGGAGGGGCATGGTCTGCATAGCGGGGTCTACAGCCCTGTACTCTGACCCAGGAAGTCTCCCTCACCTTCCAATTCATAGCAGATCCACTTCAGGCTGGGGCTTGCATCAGGGGACAGGACTGTGGAGGTAATCTAGCCATAACTGTAACTCCTCTCTCCCTGGACAGAGAGTTCTGCAATTATGTGCCCATATCTAACCTGCTCATGCCTTCATGCTCCCTGCAGTCTCTGTCAGCCTTTCTGTTTCCCATCCTCTCCATTACTACTATAATGTGCCTGCACTTACACTCAGCTATACAATCTGTTATATATAATGTGCCTGCACTTACATTCAGCTATACACACTGCTGCTAAAATGTGCCTGCACTTACACTCAGCCATTCACACTGATGTATATAAAGTTTCGGTCACTGTCCTCCTGCACAGCTCTGTGATTCTCATTTCCTGATTGGTCCATGCCGAACACACCCCTTCCCCATTGCTGTCATGTGACCACACAGACCTCTGACAGCAGCCCTGCTTCTCTATTCTAGCCTGTTGTACTACACTACTGCATTATGGGGATCTGCAGTTCCATTGTGTATCTACAAACTGCTGCTGTTTTTTTGAGTTTTACGCACTTATTATATATTATATACTCCACATGCTGCTTGCTATACTGTACAGTAACTTTTATTCAGAATAAAAAATAATTTTTGGGGGAGGGGGAAGTGTGGAACCAATGGTCTCCATATCAGTGATTTCTTATGGGAAAATTTGCTTTGGCTTAAGAGCAGATTTTGATTGCAAGCGCGGTCCCGGAACAAATTATGCTCCTAATCCAAGGCACCACCGTATATATGTGTATATAGATAGATAGATAGCAGGGCTGTGGAGTCGGAGTCGGAGCTAGCTTTGGCTGGAGTCGGAGTTGGAAAAAAATGTACCGACTCCAGCTTTAACCCCTTAACGACATCGGGCGTAAACTTACGCCCTCGCGCCCTGGTACTTGGCGCATCAGGGCGTAAATTTACGCCCGATGTTTCCCCGATCGCTGCGTGTTCACACACAGCGGTCGGGGAAGATGGCCTGCTATAAATCATAGCAGGCCATCATAGCTTCCCGGCACGGGGGGTGGTTAACACCCCCCGTGCTTACGATCGCCGCTATAGGCTGATCAATTCAGATCAGCCAATAGCGGCGCTCGGAACCTTTCCGGGTCATCGGCGACCCGATGACCCGGAAAAAAATGGCGGTCGGTGCTGTCCGAGGACGGCACCGACCGCCATTACTGTAAAAAGTAATGGTGATCGCCGTGCCACCGGCCCGATCGCCGTGAACGGCCGGCCGGCCGTTCACGGCGATCGGGCCGGTGGCGCGGCGATCAGAGTCCCACAAAATAGTAAATACCTGCCCTGGACCCCTCAGCTAGGTAGCCGAGGGGTCCAGAGCAGGTATTTGTACATTACTCACCTGTCCCGGGCTCCTGATCGGCGTCTTCCGGGTTCGCGGCGTCTTCGTCTTCGTTCGGGTCTTCGGCTTCTTCCGTGACGTCACGTTCGGCTTCTCTCGGCTATTTTCGGCTCCAGCGTCGGCTCTTTCCGTATTTTGCGCTCTGCTGCCCTCTACCGGCTGATATGTGTAATACACTTATCAGCAGCTACAGGGATGTTCAGAATGTAGAAATTTTTTATTTTTTTTTTCAAATTTTTTTTTTTTCTATTTTCCGCACCCTATCGCCGCTGAGTGTTGATCAGCATCGCACGAAAGTGCGCTGCTAATCAGCAACTCCTCCTTTTTGGCGTAGGGTGTTTTTTTTCTATATTCTACTGCCACAGTCTGCTAATAAGTGCCGCACATAAGTGCGGCATTTATCAGCAACTCCTTTGTTGGCGTAGGTTTTTTTTTTATACTTACTGTAAAAAAACACGTAAAAAACACTACATTACACCACACTACATTGAATAAAGTTTGACACTACACCACTACATACCCCATATACTAGTCCCCGTATAAAGATGGCCCCCAGGGTGTTTTCGGTGTCAGAGGGATACGTTATTATTGCCTCCGACACCGAAACAGCCAGTAAGGATGAATGGGAGGATCCTTCTTTCCTCCATTCATCCTCATCATCCAGTGACGTGTCTGGGGGTAGCGTAGCGTACGCTGCCTCCCAGACACGTCTTTTCCGCCAGTACCGTCCCAATAAGAGATGACGGTATGGAGTGAAATTCTACAAACTCTGTGAGAGTACCTCAGGGTACACTTACAGATTTAGGGTACGTGCACACTGCGGAATGGCGAAGGATAACCCTTTGTGCATTCCGCAGCTGGCACCCACCGGCGGACTGATGCAGGGGCGCGTCTCCGCCCGTGTCATAGACTCTATCCTATGCACGGGCAGATTCCATCATCCGTCATTCCATCAACACGTTGGACGCAGAGCGGAATCCGCCCGTGCATAGAATGGAGTCTATGACACGTGTGGAGACGTGCGCCTGCATCACTCCGCCGGTGGGTGCCAGCTGTGAAATGCACGAAGGGTTATCCTTCGTGATTCCGCAGTGTGCACGTACCCTTATAGTGTATGAAGGAAGGGACACCCGAATCCAGCCCCCAGATGCCCCCCCCCCCCCCATCCTCGGAGTTAGTGGAAAGATCGTCCGGGAACTGATCTTCCCACTGCTGGATAAAGGTCACCACCTGTACGGGGATAACTTTTATACCAGCGCCCCCTCTTCTGGTCCCTCGCTGCCCAAGCTACTGTAGCTTGCGGCACAATCCAAACATATCAGAAACAGTAATAAAGCCCTAATATTTAGCAGCCATGGAGCGGACCCAGCGCTTCTGGATATGAAGGACCCCGTATCGCACCAGGACAACATTTTCCAGGTGACGTCCCCCACACTGGAGAAAGGGAGACCCCAGAAGAAGTGCAGAGTGTGGCGTAACAGGGGGATCAGGAAGGACAACATTTTCCAGTATGACGCCTGTCCTGATCACCCCGTCCTCTGCATACTGGATCGCTCCAAGGCGCACCACACGTCATTGGGGTTCTACATTATCTAAATTCTGTCCCTTATTTCCTATTTCAGGGGTCACGTTGATCCAGGGATTATTTTGATGGCCATTATGGAGTCGGGAAGGAATTTTTCCCAGTGATGAGGCTACTGTCGTCTGCCTTACGAGGGTTTTTTGCCTTCCTCTGGATCAACACAGGTTGAATTTGATGGACACCTGTCATTTCCAACCTTATAAACTAATAGTTGGCCTAATACCCCCAAATAAATTAGAATTGTCCCTTTTCCCCAGCTAAATAGGTATGGCCGCCATTCCCATTAGAGGATGCCATGATGCAATTATAGAGCCTCTGTGCGGCCAGGACAGTAGAAACCCCCCACAAGTGACCCCATTCTGGAAACGACACCCCATAAGGAATCTAACAAGTGGGGCAGCGGGGATATGGCCCCCTGGTGACGGCCACATTTGGGACGTGAAAATGAAAAAAATTGTATTTTTTATTTTCTCGGCACATGTTCTACGTAAGTGCCCGTCACCAGTGGGGTCCATATGCTCACTGCACCCCTTGTTAGATTCCTTATGGGGTGTAGTTTCCAGAATGGGGTCACTTGTGGGGGGTTTCTACTGTCCTGGCAGCACAGGAGCTTTGTAATTGCGACATGGCCTCCATCCTCCATTCCAGCCTCTAAATGGCGCTCTGTCCCTTTGGTGACTTGCCCTGTGCCCATATGGCACATTATGCCCACATGTGGGGTATTTTCGTACTCAGGGGACACTACCCTACACGTTTTGTGTTCATTTTCTTTTTTAACCCCTTGTGGAAATGGAAAAAAATCAAGGCTAGACCAACATTTAGTGTAATTTTTGTAAAATTTTTACTCTAAATCATTAATCTTGTCATGTTTTTTCATTTTCACAAGGGGTTAAAAGATAAAAAAAACATTTAATGTGTAGAGCAATTTCCCCTGAGTACGAAAATACCCCACATGTGGACATAAAGCGCCATGCGGGTGCAGGGTAAGCCTCCAAAGGGAAGGAGCGCCATTTGGTTTTTGAAGGCTGGATTTGGATGGAATGGATTTCGAGGGGCCATGTTGCATTCAAAAGGCCCCTGTGTTGCCAAGACAGTTGAAACCCCCCACAAGTGACCCCATTATGGAAACTGCACCCCTCAAGGAATGTAATAAGGGGTGTAGTGAGCATATGGACCCCACTGGTGACGGACACAAATGTGGAACAATGTGGCGTGAAAATGAAATATTACATTTTTTACACTATAAGGCTGGGTTCACACTGTATACTTCAGGCAGTATTTGGTCCTCAAGTCAGGTCCTCATAGCAACCAAAACCAGGAGTGGATTGAAAACACAGAAAGGCTCTGTTCACACAATGTTGAAATTGAGTGGATGGCCGTCATATAACGGTAAATAACTGCCATTATTTCAATATAACAGCCGTTGTTTTAAAATAACAGCAAAAATTTGCCATTAAATGACGGCCATCCACTCAATTACAACATTATGTGAACATAGCCTTTCTGTGTTTTCAATCCACTCCTGGTTTTGGTTGCTATACAGCCTCACAAATACAGCCTCAAATATACATAGTGTGAACCCAGCCTAATGTTGGTTTAGCCTTGAATATATCATTTTCACAAGGGGTTAAAAGAGGGAAAAAAAACAAAATGTGTAGCGCAATTTCCCCCGAGTCCGTAAATACCCCACATGTGGACATAAAGCGCCATGCGGGTGCAGGGTAAGCCTCCGAAGGGAAGGAGCACCATTTCGTTTTTGGAGGCTGGATTTGGCTGGAATGGATTTTGAGGGGCCATGTTGCATTCAAAAGGCCTCTGTGTTGCCAAGACAGTTGAAACCCCCCACAAGTGACCCCATTATGGAAACTGCACCCCTCAGGGAATGTAACAAGGGGTGTAGTGAGCATATGGACCCCACTGGTGACGGGCACAAATGTGGAACAATGTGGCGTGAAAATGAAATATTACATTTTTTACACTATAATGTTGGTTTAGCCTTGAATTTATCATTTTCACAAGGGGTTAAAAGAGAAAAAAAAACACACAATATGTGTAGAGCAATTTCCCCCGAGTCCGTAAATACCCCACATGTGGACATAAAGCGCCATGTGGGTGCAGGGCAAGCCTCCGAAGGGAAGGAGCGCCATTTGGATTTTGGAGGTTGGATTTGGCTAGAATAGATGATGAACGCCATGTCGCATTTACAGAGCCCTTGTGCTGCCAAAACACTGGAAACCCCCCACAAGTGACCCCATTCTGGAAACTGCACCCCTCAAGGAATCTAACAAGGGGTGCAGTGAGGATATGGACCCCTTGATGACGGGCACATTTGTGCCATGAAAGTGAAAAAATGAAATTTTTCCCTTTCACGTCACATTGTTCCACATTTGTGCCCGTCACCAGTGGGGTCCATATGCTCACTGCACCCCTTGTTAGATTCCTTGAGGGGTGTAGTTTCCAGAATGGAATCACTTGTGGGGGGTTTCCAGTGTCTTGGCAGCACGAGGGCTCTGTAAATGCGACATGGCCCTTGAAATCCTTTTCAGTGAAATTCAGCTTCCAAAAGCCAATTGGCGCTCCTTCCCTTTGGAGGCTCGTCCTGCGCCCCCTTGGCACTCTATCGCCACATGTGGGGTATTTCCGTACTCGGGAGAAACTGCGCTACACATTTTTTGTCTTTTTTTGCCTCTTATCCCTTTAAGAAAATGAAAAATTGAAGGCTAGAACAACGTTTTAGTGTAAAAAATAAATTTTTCTTTTTTCACGCCATATTGTTCGGAAAATCTGTGAAGCACCTGTGGGGTCCAGATGCTCACCGCACCCCTTGTTACATTCCTTGAGGGGTGTAGTTTTCTAAATGGTGTCCCTTTAGTGGTGTTTTTTAGGTTTTGACACCCCAGAGCCTCTGCCAACCTGAAGTGGTACAGTCAAAAATGACCAAATATAACGGAGGCGTTGAAATTCACTAGGCGCTCCCTTATATCTGAGGCTTGTGGTTGCGTCAAATAGCGCAATAGGGCCACATATGGGGTATTTCTATAAACTGCAGAAACGGGGCAATAATTATTGGGGTGCATTTCTCTGGTAATAGGTTTATAATTATGAAAAATATTGGATTACAATAAAATCTCTGCACAGAAAATTAAAATTTTCAAATTCCTTACACACTTAGCTTTTATTTCTGTGACTCCCCTAAAGGGTTAAAACACTTTCTGGATGTGCTTTTGCAGAGTTTGGGGGGTGCAGTTTCTGAAATGGGGTGCTTTGTGGGGCTTTCTAACATACAGGCCCCTCAAATACACTTTAAACCTGAACAGGTCCCTAAAAATATCTGATTTTGAAATTTTACTGAAAATTTGGAAATTTGCTGCTAATGTTTTAAGCTTCCTATCGTCTAAAAAAAATGAAAGATAGTTTAATAAATGCCGCCAACATAAAGTAGACATGTTGCTAATGCTATTTAATATATAATTTATGTGGTATAACCACTTTCTGTATACGCAAAAAAGTTTCAAAGTTGGAAAAATGCATTTTTTCACATTTTCTCACATTATTTGTTTTTTTTTCATAAAGATTTGTTATGAGTATCGACTCCAATTTACCAGAAATGTAAAGTACAATATGTCACGAGAAAACAATCTCAGAATCAGCCGGATAGGTAAAAGCATCCCGAAGTTATTAATGAATAAAGTGACACTGGTCATATTCATAAAATTTGTCTCTGTCATTAAGGCCATTTCAGGCTCTGTCCTTAAGGGGTTAAAAACATCTTTAAAAAATGTAGAATTGAATTTTGATATGAATTTTACAAGTTTTGCTCATGAATATATATTATGAGCAACATTCTAATAGGACACTGGCCCTATTAGATAAGGGTGGTCGGGGAATATATCAGTAATAGGACACTGGCCCTATTACATAAGGGTGGTTGGGGAATATATCAGTAATAGGACACTGGCTCTATCACATAAGGGTGGTCGGGGGATATATCAGTAATAGGACACTGGCCCTATTACATAAGGGTGGTCGGGGAATATATCAGTAATAGGACACTGGCCCTATTACATAAGGGTGGTTGGGGAATATATCAGTAATAGGACACTGGCCCTATTACATAAGGGTGGTCGGGGAATATATCAGTAATAGGACACTGGCCCTATTACATAAGGGTGGTTGGGGAATATATCAGTAATAGGACACTGGCCCTATTACATAAGGGTGGTCGGGGAATATATCAGTAATAGGACACTGGCTCTATCACATAAGGGTGGTCGGGGGATATATCAGTAATAGGACACTGGCCCTATTACATAAGGGTGGTCGGGGAATATATCAGTAATAGGACACTGGCCCTATTACATAAGGGTGGTTGGGGAATATATCAGTAATAGGACACTGGCCCTATTACATAAGGGTGGTCGGGTAATATATCAGTAATAGGACACTGGCCCTATTACATAAGGGTGGTCAGGGAAATGTTGTCGGTCACTATTAAGCATTTTGTTTCTGAGCTGGAAGAGTCCATTGTGTGTGGGGAGATCTGTGCTGTTCTCTTCCTGGATGCTGGATGACTGTATATGAGCAGCAGTGTAATATGAAGATATCCTGTGTAATATAGAGGAGGAGACATAAGTAGTGTAGCAGTAACCTCAGTCCTCAGTGTGGTGTTTTCTCTCTGGGAGAGGATTTGGTGTTTTTCTTCAGTGTTCTTTGGCTGCAGCTGTGTGTGTGTGTGTGTGTGTGTGTGTGAGTGCATGTGCTATGGCTGCAGTAGGCTGTGTGTGTGCTATGGCTGCAGCAGGCTGTATGTATGTGTGCGTGTGTATGTGGTGTGCGCTAAGGCTGCAGCAAGCTGTGCGTGTGTGCTATACCTGACCCCCTGTATATCACTATGGCTGACCTCTATACTACAGATATCTGGCATTGTTAGCAGTGTTTCTTTAAGTATGGTGAATATATAGTTAGAAACATAGAAGACTGTAAGCAGGAAAAGACCACCTGCTCCATCTAGTCTAGTTCTGTGTTGTTCAGGACATGGAGGCTGGAGACTGGCTGCATTCACTGCACACACAGGAGAAGCTGCTGTATATACAGTATTTCTTTATTCCCTCAGAAGTCGCCCCAGGATCATGTAGGACATTAGGGAGAAGCTGCCGAGCCAGTGTGATATATACTCCCTGAAGGTCTGACAGTCCATTTATGAAGGAGCAGGAGTTGGTCAGTCCCATCTAAAGTTCAGGAGTCAAAGCTGCGGCTTACCAACTTCACAGCCCTGATAGATAGTGAAATACACACATATTCCCCATATCCCTAATGAAATAATAAATGTAGGGAAAAAAAGTACACATATTTATTAGCGCCGCTCAGAAAAATGCTAATTGTGTCATTTTCTCATGATATGGGGGCATTCTTCACAAGAAAATTGTATGGAAATCAGCCAAAATTTACTACTAATCTGAAGTCTGAAATCTGAAGTACAATACATCACAAAAATACAATCACATGGATAAGTTATAGCATAACTGCGCTATAACCACATAAAGTGAGACAAGTCGCATTTCAAAAATGGGCTCTGCTCCTTAAAGAAGCAGTTCAGGTTTTTATTTTCGGCCCCCCCCCGGGTAGCCGCTGTCATGTATACTTACAGAAGATGATCGGTGTCCCGCGGCGTCGCTCCGGTCCCGTTCAAATCTGGCGCGCGCTCACTTCCGCCGGCGCTGTGACTCCTCTTCTCGGCCTTGTAATTTGAACGCCGGAAGTCACGCGCTTCCATAGCGAATGCATGGAAGCGAGTGACTTCCGGCGTATAATCACTGGTCAGAGAAGAGGACTCGCAGCAGCCGGCGGACGTGAGCGCGCCCGATTTGAACGGCACCGCGGGACGGGAACTGACCTACGGGAACGGGACACCGATCATCTTCTGTAAGTATACATGACAGCGGCTTCCCGGGGGGCGGGGGGGCCGAAAAAAAAATGAACTGCTTCTTTAAGGCCATTTCTGAAACGGTCGCTAATGATGTCCGTGCAGCCCTTCCTGCGTGATAATAGAGTCGTGCGTATCAGATCGGTGCTCGCTTACTGTTCGGTAAGGCTGTGTAATACGGCCCTTAGGGAGAAACTATTCATAGTTCTGAGCGAACATGTTGTATGAATGACACTAATTGTTCGTGTTCTCTGATCACAAACAATTTGTTCGATGATCGCAATGGTTATACAGATCACTTTTAAACGTGCAAACTTTTATCTCTGATCATTCTATTTTGTATGTTGGATTGACCAAGGTGAAGCGTACTTGGTACAGGACTATACACACACAGTGCGATTAGGCACAAGAATCTTTAAATTTTTAAGTGATTGCAAACGCTTGTATTTTTGAGTGCCAAAATCTATAAAAGACATAAGAAAGGCATAAGTTGCCATGTCATTTGAAGAAATTGCCAATATTACAGATAAAATAGCTGAGACTCTCACAGATAATGAAAGGAGCAGTATACTCCAATCTGCAGAATCAGCAGGCTTGGGATTTGAACAAGTAAAAAGTACTACAAAGGTTAACTATTCCCGGAAGCTCGAGCAACTGCTCACACATGTGAGACTAATATGCTGCTCCATGCATCTACTCTCACTGAATACGTGAAAGCAAAACGAATCCCTAGGGGACTAAGAAGCAAGCTGAAACCAGTATTACTTAAGAATGATGTATTATATCAACAGAAATGGTTTGCGATATCTAACCAATACTCTATAGATTTAATGTACCTAACTATTCAACACCTCCAACTGGCACTGAAAGACATTAAAACTGAAATGACCCAATATGATCGGGAGTTCAAAGAAACAGCTACATTAGAGGAGTATGAGAAAACAAATCTAGAACTAAGGAAAAATATTGAATTACTCAAAGCTTCTTTATTTCAGAATAAACTCAGCAAGTTTGAACGGGACTCTCAAGATTATTTACATAATCGAGTATACACCTGGGCTGAAGAGAGAAGAGGACGACGCCCTTTCCAACGTTCTATGCGGGACTCCAGTTCAGACAGTGCGTCTTCCAACCAAAGTGCTACTGCAGTAAGGAATACTACTGATAAAGTTTTTTTTAGGAAAAAACAAGGGACAACCATTAAAGACCGACACGTCCAGTGGAGCGAGACCGAAGACATCGGCAACAGTAACAAAAAAGAAAGCGGTGAGCTAATTGTTAATTTATCATCCCGTACATTGACCCAAGCTGAAGCCAGTGTGTTCAACAAGGGGTTAGGCTTTGTTCCTACACAATCTATGACTAAATTTGACTTTATGGTCGACTTTTACAGATGTGTCGGGCTATGCGCCTAAAAATGTATTTTATGGGCACTGAAAAAAGAAAAAAAGTATACTAGTATAAAGATTCCTAAGAAATGTAAAAATAAGTCCAACTTTGATCCAACAATTGAAAGCACACTGTTGACTAATTTTGAAAAGGTTGTTGTTGAAGAGATTATGGCTGATTGGGATACTGTGGGTGGCTGTGATCGCTCCAATATAACCGTGGAGGAACGTAAAGCTCTGTTCTCTTTGAAAAACGACAAAAGCATTATAATAAAAAAAGCCGATAAAGGCGGTGCCACGGTTATATTGGACCGATCAGACTACCTACAAGAAGCCCAAACACAACTTGCTGATGAAATGGTGTACAAAAGGTTGTCTACAGATCCCACAAAGAATTTTTGAGATGGACTAGTAAATCTGGTAAATGAAGCGTACGATCAGGGGATCAAAGACAGGGAAATCTGTTCCATGTTGATAAATCAAAATCCTAGGATTCCGGTCCTATATCTACTCCCTAAAATACACAAGCGACTAGATCATCCTCCAGGTCGCCCGATTATATCTGGAACAGACTCCCTGTTTTATGCTCCAGCTTCGTACGTGGATCAATATCTACAAGAAATGGTTAAAAAATTACCACGATGTCTCAAAGATACCACTGACCTCCTTGTCCGATTAGAAGCTCTTGATGTCAGAGACGTGACTTTTGTCGGCACTCTTGACATCAAGAGCTTATACACTAATATACCATGTCCTGAAGCTCTAGAAGTAGTACGTAAAAAATGATGTGAAGATGCGACATTGGACAATTTTACGAAGATTTGTGGAAGATTTGTGGATGACGTCCTGTTGTTATAGACTGGTACAAGAGAAGAACTTGATTCTTTTACCCAACATCTGAATGCTGCACATGAGTTGATAGAATTTATAGCAGAAATACATGAGACTACAGTTCAATATCTAGATGTAGAATTGACAATACAGAATAGCCAAATAGATACTAAACTATATACAAAAGAAATGGATAGAAATAACCTTTTGCACAGAACTAACCACCATGCCCCTATGACGTTTAAGGGAAATCCTAGAAGTCAGCTAATGCGTGTTAAGCGTATTTGTAAAGATGAAACAACATGTGAGGCACAAGGGGTTAAAATGGTGGAAAAGTTTTGTGCAAGAGGTTATAAAAAGAGTGAAGTAAAGAAAGCATGGGAAGAAGTCAAAGTAATACCTAGAGAGAAACTAATGAAGACACAGGAGAAGGATAAAAAAGAGGGACAAATAATGTTTCAATCCAAATATGATAAAAATTATTTTAAAATATTGGAGTATGTTGAAACATGACGACAAATATGGCAAACTGTTTAAGGAACCACCATTATTTGTATATAGAAAAGGACAGTCAATAGCAAATATGGTAGTGAAATCTGATATAAAAGGGCCATCAAAAACCAGACAAATGAGATTAAGAACTTGTCGCAAGGGGACGTTCGCTTGTCTATCCTGTCAGAATTGTAATGGTATCATCAAAGGGGATAGTGTGAATCATCCCCAAAAAGGGAACAAAATCATGTTGAGGGGCATGTATACATGTAGGACAGCTAACGTTGTCTATATGTTGCGTTGGTCATGTGGGCGTGACTACGTAGGGCAGACTATGAGAGAAATCCGACTGAGATTAAATGAACACAAGTCTGCCATACGTACATATGCACAAAAATCACAGAAGAATGAAGGGTTGGATGATTCCAAAAAATTCGGAGAAACATCAGTGGCACGTCATTTCCATGAATTTAATCATAAAGTATATGATCTTAAGTGGCTCATTTTGGAGGAGGTACATGGTATAAGTAAAACTGAGATTAAAAAGAAATTGTTACAGAAAGAAACATACTGGATATACTTACTAGAGAGTCTACATCCCAAGGGACTCAACGAGATTTGCAATTTCTCTGTATTTTTGTAAGATAAATGCGTATGTCATCATGTTTTGGTTAATATGACGTTTAACCCCTTAACGACAAAGGGCGTATAGGCACGCCCTATTGCCGGTAAGGGCGTTCAGAGCGGGGCCGCGCGGCGACCCCGCTCTGAACCGCGGCGGTCCCGGGTGCCGCGTGTAGCCCGGGACCGTAGGTATTAGCGGGCACGGTCCGATCGCCGTGCCCGCTAATACAGTAATCAGATGCAGCTGTCAAACATGACAGCTGCATCCGATTACCGGATCCAGCATCTCCCTGGTGTCTAGTGGCGGAGATCGCTCCTCCGGGATGTTATCCCGGAGAAGCGATCTCCGTTTCTGAAGCCAGCCAGGGACCGCTCCAAGATGGCGCCGTCCCCGACTCGGCACTCGTTTGTTTCCGGCTGCAGCAGCCGAAAGCAAACGAGTGCCGATCTCATGGATCTCTGCAGCATATCTATGCTGCAGAGATCTCAATGAGAGATCAAAGTGTATATACTAGAAGTCCCCCAGGGGGGCTTCTAGTATATGTGTAAAAAAAATAAGAAAAGTGTTGTTGTGAATAAAAAGCCCCCTCCCCTAATAAAAGTCTGAATCACCCCCCTTTTCCCAGGTTATAAATAAAAGTAAATAAATAAATAAACATGTTTGCTATCGCTGCGTGCGTAATCTCCCGAACTATTAATTAATCACATTCCTGATCTCGCACGGTAAACGGCGTAAGCGCCAAAAAATCCCAAAGTGCAAAATTGCGCATTTTTGGTCGCATCAAATCCAGAAAAATTGTAATAAAAAGCGATCAAAAAGTCGTATATGCGCAATCAAGGTACCGATAGAAAGAACACATCATGGCGCAAAAAATGACACCTGACACAGCCCCATAGACCAAAGGATAAAAGCGCTATAAGCCTGGGAATGGAGCGGTTTTAAGTGACGTATATTTGTTGACAATGGTTTGAATTTTTTACAGGCCATCAGATACAATATAAGTTATACATGTTACATATCGTTTTAATCGTAACGACTTGAGGAACGTGCATAACAAGTCAGTTTTACCCCAGGGCAAATGGCGTAAAAACACATTTCCCCCAAATAAACAAAATGCTTTTTTTTTTTCAATTTCACCACACTTTGAATTTTTTTCTGGTTTCGCAGTGTACTTTATGCAAAAATTCAGCCCGTCATTGCAAAGTACAATTAGTGACGCAAAAAATAAGGGCTCATGTGGGTCTCTAGGTGGAAAAATGCAAGTGCTATGGCCTTTTATGCACAAGGAGGAAAAAACGAAAACGCAAAAATCGAAATTGGCTCTGTCCTTAAGGGGTTAATAATGAGGGCGATTACTAAAGTAAAGAACATAGTTTTTCAGTAAAGTTTAGTAGCCATCTTTATTAGTGTATAACTTTCAACTTTTGTATCTGATTGTTTTTAGTAATTTATATGCAAATGATCTACTAGTATAAATTGGTGAAGGGTGCACTACTGGACTATGCTTGAGAAAGGGGGCGGACCCCGAAACGTAGCAGCACGCTCAGTCGTCATACCGTCTGAAGAGAGTGAGAGTCTCAGAGGAGGAATGGAGCCGGGAGGAACATGGCTTAAACATCTGAAACTCCCGAATCCTGCGCGCTGTGGTGATGTGTTATGTTACATTTTTGTACAAGATGTTATTTTATATTGCATAAGAAAAAAGAAAAAAAGTAAAATAAGAAAAAAGTTTCTGAAGACTAAAGTGTCCTGATCATTCTATTGAACTTTTATCTCCCGCCAATTTGAAAAAGCAAATGAATGTGTCAGGAAGACAAGTTCACTACTGGCATTACTGTGATTGGCCGTACGAATAGTGTCATTACGTACGTTATGTACATGCGATAAAAACACAACGTTGAGGCAAATTTTCTCACAGTCTTTGCTGATTCTTGTGCCTTTCAGTAGGTAGAGTGAAGCGAGCAGGGACAGCAACTAAATTTAGTAAGGCAGCAATATTGACAGTGGTAGTTAGTTAGTGTAGGGAGGGAGAGCTGACCGAGTAGGGCTTAGAACTTTGTGATAGTGTCAGTATGACAGAATCCAGAGTTTTAGCACTATAAGGATTCATTTCTTAACTCTGCAGTGACCAGGCGTTCTTTGCAAAAAAAAAACTAAAAACCTAAAAGTTCTTTTTAGGTCAAATTTTTTTTCCCCATACAGCTGCTCAGCCGGGAAGCCCTATGCTATGAAGATCCCGGTGGGCACAGTTTCTGTGCTGATACTAATATCAGATAAGGTTTGGTCTGTGCAGTTATGGAGTCAGCAAAGCGTTGGCAACTTTTATGCAATATCCTCCTCAGCTGTCAGACTACAGTGCGGTACTTTTTTCCAGATTGACTGAAACACAACCCAGCTACAGGGCGGCACAGCGCACACATATTATATGACTGTATTCCATATATTATACACACATCATGTGTTATTACCTGCAGCCGCGTCACATCCTCATCTATATTATATTAGAACTTAGGCTGAATGATTATATAGCTGGAAAACTGACAGGACACCGAGCTTATAATATTCCACACAGAATAGTTACAGCCGGTGACTGAGGAGAATGTGTGACTGTTCTCTGCATATAGTGGTCACTACTCACCTGGGCGGTTACCTGTAGTGATGTCCTCCTTATACTGCTCATCACTGCTGTCATCTGTCTCTTCTTCTTTTATTATTATCTTCTCTATAGCAATATTATGGCTCAGATGTTTCCCTGTATGAATGTCCTCCTTATACTGCTCATCACTGCTGTCATCTATTTCTTCTTCATCTTCCTCTATCTTGTCTGCAGCATTAATAGAGTTCAGATCCTTCCCTGTAGTGATGTTCTCCTTATACTGCTCATCACTGCTGTCATCTGTTTCTTCTTCTTCTTTTACGGTCATATCTGGAGCATTGATCTCAATTATATTTTCCACCTGATTCATAAAATGTGAGAGAAATATTGTAATAGTCATCAGACAGTAGGAGAAGTCAGGTGGGATGTACAGATCATAGGGAACATCTCCATCTACCTGATCCTGATCCTGTGGGAGAAGAGGACGGGGACATCTCTCTGGTGCTGTTCTCTTACTGGATCTGACTGGAGGGAACACATACAGAGACTGAATTCATTCTTTCCATCCAGATAATACAGAGAGGAGGTGTGTATATAGTCCTGTCTATTACCTGCTGATGGGAGGGGCTGCTGATCCTCCAGCATCACATCCTTGTACTGATCCTTGTGTCCTTCTACATACTCCCACTCCTCCATGGAGAAATAGACCGCCACGTCCTGACACCTTATAGGAACCTGACACACACAATGATCACACAGTCATCCCCCCCACCCCTCCAGTGGTGTTACTGTATAATGTCCCAGCATTCCCAGCAGCCACAGTCTCACCTCTCCACTCAGCAGCTCCACCATCTTGTTGGTGACTTCTAGGATCTTCTCTTCCTCCATTTCCTCCTGTATCAGGGGCCCCGGGATTGGGCTCAGGGTTCTTCCCCATCCTTCACACCCAGGGGCCCCACAGCGCCCACTAGAGGACTTCTTCACTACTGTGTAATCCTGTGTATGGAGAGACACATTACTATCACTCCATCCATTCCCAGAATCCCTCACCTCTCCAGTCCTATCCATCTGTTATTCCATAGATAAGAATGATGTCATGATGACATCACTCCCAGAATCCCTCACCTCCCCAGTCCTATCCATCTGTTATTCCATAGATAAGAATGAGGTCATGATGACATCACTCCCAGAATCCCTCACCTCTCCAGTCCTATCCATCTGTTATTCCATAGATAAGAATGATGTCATGATGACATCACTCCCAGAATCCCTCACCTCCCCAGTCCTATCCATCTGTTATTCCATAGATAAGAATGATGTCATGATGACATCACTCCCAGAATCCCTCACCTCTCCAGTCCTATCCATCTGTTATTCCATAGATAAGAATGATGTCATGATGACATCACTCCCAGAATCCCTCACCTCCCCAGTCCTATCCATCTGTTATTCCATAGATAAGAATGATGTCATGATGACATCACTCCCAGAATCCCTCACCTCCCCAGTCCTATCCATCTGTTATTCCATAGATAAGAATGATGTCATGATGACATCACTCCCAGAATCCCTCACCTCCCCAGTAAGCAGGAAGAGTATATGTAGGGTGAGGGTTATTATCCTCTCGGCCATCTTGTCTCTGTCTCTCTCCATGGTTGATGGGTCGGTCTCTTATATAGAAGATATCAGCAGAGGATCCTGGAGAGATGAATAGAAAGTAGAGGATACAATGGATAATAAAGAATGGGAAGAAAAAGTACAAGAGGTGATCAGTGACCCAGCATTAGTACATACTGTGGGCAGGGAGCGGGCGGGACAGTCCAGCAGCAGCTGATAAAGAGCTGTACAGGAGCCGTGTGCTTCCCCTGTGCTTCCAGGACCTGCCATGATGTCACAGTCATGTGATCAGTCACATGGAGGAGGAGGAGTCACATGATCAGGGGCTGCTGCTCAGTGTATGCAGGACTCTGCTGTGCTGGATGAGCTGAAGTGATGTGTATGCAGCAGAGCTGTGTGTGTGTGATGTGTGTGGAGCAGAGCTGTGTATGTGTGTTATATATGCCTGCAGCAGAGATGTGTGTGGAGCAGAGCCCTGTGTGTGATGTGTGTGGAGCAGAGCTGTATGTGTACATAGTAGAAACATAGAAGATTGTCGGCAGAAAAAGTCCATTGGGTCCATCTAGTCTGCCCTTTTAGTATCCATCTCTACAAACCAGGGGTGTAGCTAGGGGTTCAGCCTGGGGGGGGCGAGTGAGTCTGAGTGGGCCCCCAACCAACGTTACCCACAGAAAACCTCAAGGCTTTCTGAATAAAGGGAATATTCTTCTACATTACTAAGTGAATAAGGATAAAGAGCAGTGTAAGAGGCTACTACATTTCATATATAGAATCACAAAAAAAAATTAAAGGGCTTATCTAAGATTAGAAAAATATAGCTGCCTTCTTTCAGAAACAGCACCACTTGTGTCCTCAGTTTGGGTTTGGTATTGCAACTCAGTTCCAATAAAGTGAATGGAGCCAAGTTATAGTACCACAGACAACCTAAGGGCAGGGGTAGCAGGAGAGGGGATACATATATATATATATATATATATATATATATATATATATATATATATACAGGGCTGAGGGGAAAGGGGATATATATATACAGGGCTGGGGGGAAAGGGGATATATATATACAGGGCTGGGGGGAAAGGGGATATATATATACAGGGCTGGGGGGAGGAGAGGGGATATATATATATATATATATATATACAGGGCTGGGGGGGAGAGGGGATATATATATATACAGGGCTGGGGGGAAAGGGGATATATATATACAGGGCTGGGGGGAAAGGGGATATATATATACAGGGCTGGGGGGAGGAGAGGGGATATATATATATATATATATATATACAGGGCTGGGGGGGAGAGGGGATATATATATATACAGGGCTGGGGGGAAAGGGGATATATATATACAGGGCTGGGGGGAGGAGAGGGGATATATATATATATATACAGGGCTGGGGGGGAGAGGGGATATATATATACAGGGCTGGGGGGGGAGAGGGGATATATATATACAGGGCTGGGGGGGAGAGAGGATATATATATACAGGGCTGGGGGGGAGAGAGGATAGATATATATATATATATATATACAGGGCTGGGGGGGAGAGGGGATATATATATACAGGGCTGGGGGGAAAGGGGATATATATATTATATATACAGGGCTGGGGGGGGGAGGGGATATATATATATACAGGGCTGGGGGGAAAGGGGATATATATATACAGGGCTGGGGGGGAGAGGGGATATATATATATACAGGGCTGGGGGGAAAGGGGATATATATATACAGGGCTGGGGGGAGGAGAGGGGATATATATAAATATATATATATATATATATATACAGGGCTGGGGGGGAGAGGGGATATATATATACAGGGCTGGGGGGGGGAGAGGGGATATATATATACAGGGCTGGGGGGGAGAGAGGATATATATATATATATATATATACAGGGCTGGGGGGGAGAGGGGATATATATATACAGGGCTGGGGGGGAGAGAGGATAGATATATATATATATATATATATATATATATATATATACAGGGCTGGGGGGGAGAGGGGATATATATATACAGGGCTGGGGGGAAAGGGGATATATATATTATATATACAGGGCTGGGGGGGGGAAGGGGATATATATATATATATATATATATATATATACAGGGCTGGGGAGAGAGAGGATATATATATATATATATATATATATATATATATATATATATATATATATATACAGGGCTGGGAAGGAGGGAATATATACAGTGCTGGGGGAGGGGGGACTCCAAAGTGCTGTAAACGGACTTGGGAGGGTGTACATACTGTGCTGAGGGAGGTGGCATTTGGGGGGGTGCTGGGGGTCCTATACAGAGTTCAGGGCAATGTTGGGTGGGGGAGGGGGTCACTAATCTGCTATAGGGAAGGAGCACCTGCACAGTGTTGGGGTGTAACTGTATGCCATCAGACCGGCTGGAGGGCATTACATGACAGGGAGCAGCCATTACATCCTCTCACCTCTCTCTGTGCTGCTCTTATCTCCTGCCTCTGGGTGGCCCAGTCCGAGCCTGGATGGCGGGATCCCTCCAGCTGCTGTCTCCCCTCCCCCTCATACAATGCTCTGCAGCCAGTGAGGGAGAGGAGGGGCCAGCAGCAGCGTGGAGGAGGAAGTAAGCAAGGAGAAGAACCAGCCCTGGCCGGGCATGGCGTCCGACAGCTAAGCAGGCCCCTTGGGAGCATGGGGCCCCGCTGTTGCCAGGTGCTGTTGCCTTCTTGGGGGCCCCGGCCTTTACAGACATGTGTTAAAGCAATAGCTTTTGCAGACAGCATTAACTGTCTGAGATCTCAGTGGGCCTGGGAGCAACGGCCCCCCCTGCACCCCCCAAATTTCGCCACTGCTACAAACACATGGCCACTTTTCCCCCTCTATTGTCTCCAGGTCAGGTGCGGTTTGCAATTAAAGCGACTGTACCATCAGGCCTGGGCTGAAGCACTGGAGGCGGACCGACCCACCCCCAATGGGAGGAAAACTCCGCCCCTCTATGACACTGCTCCATTACAATCAATGGAGCTGTATGATAGAGGATTGGGGGTTTGCTCCCATTGGGGGTGGGTCAGCCCGCCCAGGCCTGATGGTACAGTCGCTTTAAGCTCCATTTACTTCAATGGAACTGAGTTGTAAACCCCACCCAATCTGGAGACGAGAGGGGGAAAAGTGGCCATGTTTTTGTAGAGATGGATAACCCCTTTATTGTAGATTTACCAACCACATCTGCTAGAAGTTGGTTCTAAGTATCTACTACTTTTTCGGTAAACTAATATTTTACAGTAGAGCTGTATATGTGTAATGTACATGTATCTGAGCTGTATATGTGTAATGTACATGTAGCTGAGCTGTATATGTGTAATGTACATGTAGCTGAGCTGTATATATGTGTAATGTACATGTAGCTGAGCTGTATGTGTGTAATGTACATGTAGCTGAGCTGTATGTGTGTAATGTACATGTAGCTGAGCTGTATATGTGTAATGTATATGTAGCTGAGCTGTATATGTGTAATGTACATGTAGCTGAGCTGTATGTGTGTAATGTACATGTAGCTGAGCTGTATATGTGTAATGTACATGTAGCTGAGCTGTATATGTGTAATGTACATGTAGCTGAGCTGTATGTGTGTAATGTACATGTAGCTGAGCTGTATATGTGTAATGTACATGTAGCTGAGCTGTATATGTGTAATGTACATGTAGCTGAGCTGTATATGTGTAATGTACATGTAGCTGAGCTGTATGTGTGTAATGTACATGTAGCTGAGCTGTATATGTGTAATGTACATGTAGCTGAGCTGTATGTGTGTAATGTACATGTAGCTGAGCTGTATGTGTGTAATGTACATGTAGCTGAGCTGTGTGTAATGTACATGTAGCTGAGCTGTATATGTGTAATGTACATGTAGCTGAGCTGTATTTGTGTAATGTACATGTAGCTGAGCTGTATGTGTGTAATGTACATGTAGCTGAGCTGTATGTGTGTAATGTACATGTAGCTGAGCTGTATATACGTAATGTACATGTAGCTGAGCTGTATATATGTGTAATGTACATGTAGCTGAGCTGTATATGTGTAATGTACATGTAGCTGAGCTGTATATGTGTAATGTACATGTAGCTGAGCTGTATGTGTGTAATGTACATGTAGCTGAGCTGTATGTGTGTAATGTACATGTAGCTGAGCTGTATATGTGTGTAATGTACATGTAGCTGAGCTAGGGCTGGGCGATAATGGCCTAAATCAATATCGCGGTTTATTGTACATGTAGCCGCGGTAACGATAAATTGAACGATAAGTATGACACGCCCCCTTTAAAAGCCACCCCCCTTTGAAAACCCCATTTTCCGATGGTAATACAAACGTGAATTTACTCCATAGAACAATGTGCAGCAAACTTCACAAGTAATACACAATATTTTGGCACCTCCTACACCATTTTCAAGTGGCACTTGAAAATGGCATAGGAGATGCCAAAACATTGTATATTACTTGTGAAGTTTGCTGCACATTGTTATATGGAGTAAATTCACGTTTTCACGTTTGTATTACCATCGGAGTATTTTTTACTAGCTGACTTGATCCAAGGTCTGGGATTTGTCTGCTGGCACCCAGTTTGTTTATTGTGCTGCCTATATTTTTTGCTATATCTATCTTTATACTGTGGGGAGATTTATCAAACATGGTGTAAAGTGAAACTGGCTGTTGCCCCTAGCAACCAATCAGATTCCACCTTTCATTTTCCAAAGAGTCTGTGAGGAATGAAAGGTGGAATCTGATTGGTTGCCGGGGGCAACTGAGCATGTTTGATAAGTCTCTCCGTGTGTGTGTGTGTGTATATTATATATATATATATATATATATATATATATATATATATATATATATATATAATATTATATATACAAACACACGTCCAAAATTAGGGTACCGGCACTCCAAATGAAGAATAAGTGTTTTATTTCAGCTCACAGGAACAAACTAGCCTTGGATAGGAGGTAGATAGATAGATAGATAGATAGATAGATAGATAGATAGGAGATAGATAGGAGATAGATAGGTAGGAGATAGATAGATAGATAGATAGGAGATAGATAGATGGATAGATAGATAGATAGATAGGAGATAGATAGATAATAGATAGACAGATAGGTAGGAGATAGATAGATAGATGGATAGATAGGAGATAGATAGATAGGTAGATAGATAGATAGATGGATAGATAGGAGATAGATAGATAGATAGATAGATAGATAGATAGATAGGACTCCTATCTATCTATCTCTTTCTACCCAATATCTGCCCCCAGTCACAAGCTGTTCTGGACCCCCCCACCCCCTCTCCCGCACATACACTTGGGGTCAGGTATAGGTCGGCACCTCCATGCTCCACCGGGCACCGCTCTCTCTCTCTCTCTCTCTCTCTCTCTCTCCTGCACGGCTACTTTGCATATCCTTTCTTCTCTCCTGCACAGGAATCCTCTGCCCCCGTACCTCAGTGTTGTAGCACATATATCTGCCGGCAGCGTCACCGGCAGAGCGTCACACACGGCTGCTTCCAGCACTGCCAAAAGATAACGGGACGCCGAGGATTCCTGTGCGGGACAGAGTGCGGTGCCTGGTGGGGGGAGGATGTGCCGACCCATACCTGACCCCAGCAGCCACTTTATGTACGGGAGAGGGGAGGCAGGGCACACCGTGCAGCTTCCAGAGCCGCCCGGAAGCAGCGGCAGCGCTGAGCACACAGCCTGTGCGCAGCCTGTCACATCTCCAGTCTTCCTCCTCAGGAAGATTAAACGGAGTGGAGCAGAGCATCCGGCCGCCGGTGAGGAGGAGGAGGAGGGAGGGGGGAAATACCGCAGATACCGTCCTGGCAGAGTTGAGGTCGGTTAACCGACGCCAGAGACGGTATCGGTATTTTTGCGGTATACCGCCCAGCCCTAAGCTGAGCTGTATGTGTGTAATGTACATGTAGCTGAGCTGTATATGTGTAATGTACATGTAGCTGAGCTGTATGTGTGTAATGTAGCTGAGCTGTATATGTGTGTAATGTACATGTAGCTGAGCTGTATATGTGTGTGTAATGTACATGTAGCTGAGCTGTATATGTGTAATGTACATGTAGCTGAGCTGTATATATGTAATGTACATGTAGCTGAGCTGTATGTGTGTAATGTACATGTAGCTGAGCTGTATGTGTGTAATGTAGCTGAGCTGTATATGTGTGTAATGTACATGTAGCTGAGCTGTATATGTGTAATGTACATGTAGCTGAGCTGTATGTGTGTAATGTACATGTAGCTGAGCTGTATATATGTGTAATGTACATGTAGCTGAGCTGTATGTGTGTAATGTACATGTAGCTGAGCTGTATGTGTGTGTAATGTACATGTAGCTGAGCTGTATGTGTGTAATGTACATGTAGCTGAGCTGTATGTGTGTGTAATGTACATGTAGCTGAGCTGTATGTGTGTGTAATGTACATGTAGCTGAGCTGTATGTGTGTGTAATGTACATGTAGCTGAGCTGTATGTGTGTAATGTACATGTAGCTGAGCTGTATGTGTGTAATGTACATGTAGCTGAGCTGTATATGTGTAATGTACATGTAGCTGAGCTGTATGTGTGTAATGTACATGTAGCTGAGCTGTATGTGTGTGTAATGTACATGTAGCTGAGCTGTATATGTGTAATGTACATGTAGCTGAGCTGTATGTGTGTAATGTACATGTAGCTGAGCTGTATGTGTGTGTAATGTACATGTAGCTGAGCGTACATGTAGCTGAGCTGTATGTGTGTAATGTACATGTAGCTGAGCTGTATATGTGTAATGTACATGTAGCTGAGCTGTATATGTGTGTAATGTACATGTAGCTGAGCTGTATGTGTGTAATGTACATGTACAGTGAGTCCAAGAAGTATTTGATCCCTTGCTGATTTTCTTTGTTTGCCCACTAATAAAGACACTATCCTTCAGCACTTTTAATGGTAGATGTATTCTAACATGGAGAGACAGAATATCAAGAAAAAAATCCAGAATATAATTTTAAAGAATATATTTTAATTAATTTGTATTTCAATGAGGAAAATAAGTATTTGATCCCTCTTGCCAAACACACTCAATACTTAGTGGCAAAGCCTTTGTTTGCAAGCACAGCGGTGAGACGTTTGTTGTAGTTAACCACAAGTTTAGCGCACACACCAGGGGGAATTTTGGCCCACTCTTCTTTGCAGATTCTCTCTAAATCATGAAGGTTGGTGGGCTGTCGCTTGGCAACTCTGACCTTCAGCTCCCTCCATAGATTTTCGATCGGATTGAGGTCTGGCGACTGGCTGGGCCACTCCATGACCTTAATGTGATTTTTCTTGAGCCAATCCTTTGTTGCCTTTGCTGTATGTTTAGGGTCGTTATCATGTTGGAAGACCCAACCACGGCCCATTTTCAGAACCCTGGCAGAGGGGAGGAGGTTGTCCCTCAGGATTGTGCGGTACATGGCTCCATCCATCTTCCCAGTGATGCGGTGAAGTAGCCCTGTACCCCTGGCAGAGAAACACCCCCAAAACATTATGCTTCCACCTCCATGCTTGACGGTGGGCACAGTGTTCTTGGGGTCATAGGCAGCATTTTTCTTCCTCCACACATGGCGGGTGGAGTTGAGGCCAAAAAGTTCAATTTTGGTCTCATCTGACCACAAAACCTTCTCCCAATAACTTGGTTCATTTTTCAAATGACCATTGGCATACCTGAGGCGCGCCTCCACATGTGCTCTCTTCAGCAGGGGTACCTTCGGGCACTGCAGGATGTGAATCCATTGTTGCGCAAAGTGTTGCCAATTGTTTCCTTGCAAACTGTGGTCCCAGCTGCCTTCAGGTCATTTGCTAACTCCTGCCGAGTGGTTGCAGGACGATTTCTGACTGTTCTCAGCATCATTGCCACCCCACCAGGCGAAATCTTCTTTGGAGCACCGGGCCGAGGTCTGTTGATTGTCATGTTATACTCTTTAAACTTTCTGATAATTGCACCAATAGTTGTTACTTTCACATCCAACACCTTAATAATCTTTTGGTAGCCCATTCCAGCTTTGTGAAGGTCAACAATTCTGACTCTGAGGTCCTGTGACAGCTCTTTGGTTTTACCCATGTTGGAGACTTGAAATCTGTGTGATCTGTCTGATTCTGTGGACAGTTGTTTTTCACACAAGTGATTAGTGAGAACAGGTGGCTTCAGGTCAGGTAACAAGTTGATTGGGAGTGTCTAACTGGTCTGTAAAAGCCAGAACTGCTAATGAATACTAAGGGATCAAATACTTATTTCACTCCATGAAATATATTCCTTAGATTTATTTTCCTTAGATTTATTTTCTGTTTAACCCTTTAAGGACATGGCCCATTTTCGTTTTTACGTTTTCGGTTTTTCCTCCTTGTGTTTAAAAGGTCATAGCACTTGCATTTTTCCACCTAGAAACCCACATGACCCCTTATTTTTTGCGTCACTAATTGTACTTTGCAATTACAGGCTGAATTTTTGCATAAAGTACACTGCGAAACCAGAAAAAAATTCGAAGTGTGGTGAAATTGAAAAAAAAAACGCATTTCTTTTATTTGGGGGAAATGTGTTTTTACGCCATTCACCCTGGGGTAAAACTGACTTGTTATGCATGTTCCTCAAGTCGTTACGATTAAAACGATATATAACATGTATAACTTATATTGTATCGGATGGCCTGTAAAAAATTCAAACCGTTGTTAACCAATATACGTTCCTTAAAATCGCTCCATTCCCAGGCTTATAGCGCTTTTATCCTTTGGTCTATGGGGCTGTGCGAGGTGTCATTTTTTGCGCCATGATTTGATCTTTCTATCGGTACCTTGATTGCGCATATACGACTTTTTGATCGCTTTTTATAAAAATTTTTCTGGATTTGATGCGACCAAAAATGCGCAATTTTGCACTTTGGGATTTTTTTGCGCTGACGCCGTTTACCGTACGAGATCAGGAATGTGATTAATTAATAGTTCGGGCGATTACGCACGCGGCGATAGCAAACATGTTTATTTATTTATTTATTTGTTTACTTTTATTTAAAACCTGGGAAAAGGGGGGTGATTCAGACTTTTATTAGGGGAGGGGGCTTTTTACTATTAACAACACTTTTTTTTTTTTTTTACACATATACTAGAAGTCCCCCAGGGGGGCTTCTAGTATATACACTGTGATCTCTCATTGAGATCTCTGCAGCATAGATATGCTGCAGAGATCCATGAGATCGGCACTCGTTTGCTTTCGGCTGCTGCAGCCGGAAACAAACGAGTGCCGAGCCGAGGACGGCGCCATCTTGGACGTGTCCCCGGCCGGCGTCAGTAACGGAGATCGCTCCTCCGGGACAAGGTCCCGGAGGAGCGATCTCCCCCACTAGACACCAGGGAAACGTTGCCTCCGGTAATCGGAGGCAGCTGTCAACTTTGACAGCTGCCTCCGATTAGCTAATTAGCGGGCACGGTGATCAGACCGTGCCCGCTAATAGCAGCGGTCCCGGGCTACTCGCGGCACCCGGGATCGCGGCACTTCAAAGCGGGGCCGCCGCGCGGCCCCGCTTTGAAGTGCAAGTGAGGACATAGGACGTACCGGTACGTCCTATGTCCTTAAGAGGTTAATATTCTGTCTCTCCATGTAAGAATACATCTACCATTAAAAGTATAGAATGATCATGTCTTTATTAGTGGGCAAACAAAGAAAATCAGCAAGGGATCAAATACTTCTTGGACTCACTGTAGCTGAGCTGTATAGGAAAATTTCACAGAAATGTCTATACTTTTTAATTGAAGGATACATCACATCACATAACACCTACAGATTAGAGATGAGTGAGTAGTAAGGGAGAAAAATGCTCGACTCTTGGAAATCAAAATTCAACCACTTAAAGGTCACCAAGTCCGCCATAACACCTGTGGAAATGATGCCAACAACTCTGGAATGTAACTGGGACCGCAGGGGCAGCTGCCTGGCTGCATCTAACACGCCAAAGTCGCAGTATTACACCACTATCACAGCCTCTCAACTATACACTCCAAACACAATGGGGGAGATTTATCAAAGGGTGTCAAATTTAGACTGGTGCAAACTGCCCACAGCAACCAATCACAGTTCCTCTTTCCTTTCACCACAGCTGGAAGCTGAGCTGTGATTGGTTGCTGTGGCCAGTTTGCACCAGTCTAAATTTTACACCTTTTGATAAATCTCCCCCAATATATCCTCTATGTAAAGTGGAAAAAAACAGTAGTGTGGACAGAAAGCCACATTTTAAGTCAAAGAAACATTTTCCTGCCCCCCTTTAAATCACGTTGCCTATGACAACCACAGATGGCATAGGGAAGGGGCAAAGCACACCGCACCCACCGCTATCTGTCATTGTGTGTGTTATGCGGTCAGACACGTCCTATTTAAATTTTCAAAGTCATCTTCCACTTCCATCTGCCCTTCATTACTCATAAGGGAGTGTGGGTCTCATGGCACACAAGGAGTATACAGCCGTATACCTTCTCTATGATGTATTAGGAGAATGCCCTACAGCAGGCAACAGGCGTTAGACTTTTTTATGTTGCGCACAGCACGCAGGACAGTAGCACCACGCTTATATTTTTTGCCTTGGCACCCAAGTATACAGCTGTATACCCTATACACTGCAGCCTATTCCTCACTCTGCACTCCAGCTGCCTGTCTGAACACACTGATGTGCTGCTAGCCGGTTTAATATTAGTATATCTTTAGATAAATATATTCCTTCTATAGTTTTAGCCCTAACAAGGACTTTTGGGCGTCTCTCCTGCCTAAAATCACCTAACACCTGACTGTCCCTGCTACACACTGTCTCCCTGTCTAACACCTGGCTGTCCCTGCTACACACTCTCTCCCTGTCTAACACCTGAGTGTCCCTGCTACACACTGTCTCCCTGTCTAACACCTGACTGTCCCTGCTACACACTGTCTCCCTCTCTAACACCTGAGTGTCCCTGCTACACACTGTCTCCCTAACACCTGACTGTCTCTGCTACACACTGTCTCCCTGTCTAACACCTGACTGTCCCTGCTACACACTGTCTCCCTTTCTAACACTTAACTGTCCCTGCTACACACTGTCTCCCTTTCTAACACTTAACTGTCCCTGCTACACAATGTCTCCCTAACACCTGACTGTCCCTGCTACACACTGTCTCCCTGTCTAACACCTGACTTTCTCTGCTACACACTGTCTCCCTGTCTAACACCTGACTGTCCCTGCTACACACTGTCTCCCTGTCTAACACCTGACTGTCCCTGCTGCACACTGTCTCCCTAACACCTGACTGTCCCTGCTACACACTGTCTCCCTTTCTAACACCTAACTGTCCCTGCTGCACACTGCCTCCCTCTCTAGCTCCAAGTCTCATCTGAAATCGAATCTCAAATCCACTATTTTATTACTGTGAAGGTCACATGGTTTAGCCAGCCAATGAATGCAGGTGGTTTTCTATCACTTCCTGTGTGCTCCTAGTGCCTGTCCCCCCACGGCAGTTATTGGTAAAAAAAAAAAAACGCCGGGGAAGGTAGGAGGGGAATCGAATTTTTACTGCGTTTTTTATTGAATACTTGATCGTTGTCGTTGTTTTGTGTACTACTCGATTGAATGATTACTCGATCAAGTAGTACTTGCTCATCTCTACTACAGATGTTTGTATAAGGCCACAATGTCACATGATACATCTGAATATAACAATTTTTAGGATCCATCTTGCACCACATGATGGAATAATATGGAAGTTTGGGCATATTATACAGTAAGAAATCAGACACTTTCTATAGCAACATAAAAGGTTTAATCATTTAAAATGTAATGCCAAGTCAAAAAGAGTAGTACTCACTCATCTCTAGCAATAACCATTGCTACCTATATAAATTTAACTATAAGTCAAATATCCCTAACTTTCCGTGGTCTATGAGGTCTCCGATGAAATTGCCTCTTCTGTTGCTAAACAAGGAGATCCTAGGGTGTCCATTTCTGGGGATCCTTCTCTGAAGCTTCCTCCTGTAGCCGAGGTCTCCTGTGATTCTGAGGTTGTCTCTCAGTCTGTCGCCCTCCCACATGGTGAACCGGAGAAGGACGAATGTTTTGTGGCTGATAATTCTATTAGTAAATGTAAATAAGGTTTTGATTCCTCTGATAATTGCCCGTATTACATCTATCAGGGAGGTCACTGGAGGAGGAGCAGGACAAAAAAGTTCACAAAAACGACTAGTTGTTCTTGTTGACTCTTCATTCTCCATTCCTAGAGAGATTTAGAACTACTCAAAGGGGTTGTTCAGTGTATAGTATTAGCAACTGTACTCACTGACAGCAGCTCCCTGTGTACCCCATAGAGCTATAATCAGACTTTTCTTCTCCAGGCTGTGCCGTCCTGCTCTGTGGTGATTCTGTCCTTAAGATGGCCGACATGGGGGAGAATGTGACCATGCCCAGCACCGTGACGACACCGTCATATAGGCTCTGCCCCTCTGTGACATCATCTTAACGGCCCACCCTGGAGGCCTAGGCCCTGCCCCCTCCCACGTGCAGTAAATATACCTAATCCCTACTTGAGCTCCTTCTGATGGCTAATTATTATGATGTCATAGAGGGGGTGGGTCCTAGGCCACTATGACATCACGAAAAGGTGTGGCATGTAGCACTGATATAGGCAGGGATATGGGAAATCGTCCATCAACGATAACATGCATTTTTCATCTGAGAGAACAACACGAAATCCTTTATATAGTAAGGTATGAAACGTCCAGAATATAAGCTTAAGAATGGTGATGAGAACTCCTGATATGTAAAGGGGATGACAATATCACTTTAAATGTCTAACAAGCATTGATTTCACAGTAAAACATTTCACACATTCTGAAAACAAAAAATCTCTCCACCCCTGCATGAAATCTTAAGATGTTTTACAAGGTTTGACTTCACCTTTAAAAAATAAAAATAAAAAATTGTTGATATTAAAACACTTCCCACATTTATTGCATAAATACGGTTTTGCAGATATGCAGATTTAATAATAATTTATAATCCTTTTATTTATCTCATTCTGAACATGAAAATGGCTTTTCCCTTTTGTGAGTTCTTTGATGTTTAACAAGATATGTTTTCTGAGTAAAAGATTTTCCACATTCTGAACAGGAAAACGGCTTCTGTCCTGTATGAATTTTTTGATGTTCACGAAAATGTGATTTCTGAGCAAAACATTTCCCACATTCTGAACATGAAAATGGCTTCTTCCCTGTGTGAATGTTTCGGTGTCGAGCACGACTAGATTTATGACTAAAACATTTACCACATTCTGGACAAGAAAATGGCTTCTGTCCTGTGTGAACTTCATGATGTTCAAGAAGATGTGTTTTTTGAGCAAAACATTTCCCACATTCTGAACAGGAAAATGGCCTCTCCCCTGTGTGAATGTATTGATGTCGAAGACTACTTGATTTATTACTAAAACATTTCCCACATTCTAGACATGAATATGGCTTCTTCCCTGTGTGAATGTTTTGATGTCGAAGTTGACTTGCTTTATTACTAAAAGATTTCCCACATTCTAAACATGAAAATGGCTTCCCCCCAGTGTGAATTTTTTTATGTTCAAGAAGACGTGATTTCTTGGCAAAACATCTCCCACAGTCTAAACATGAAAATGGCTTCTCTCCTGTGTGAATTCTTTGATGTTCAAGAAGACGTGATTTCTTAGAAAAACATTTCTTACATTCTGAACATGAAAATGGCTTATCTCCTGTGTGAGTTCTTTGATGTTTAACAAGATCTGATTTTTGGATAAAACATTCCACACATTGTGAACATGAAAATGGCTTCTCTCCTGTGTGAATTCTCTCATGTCTCTTAAGAGATTTTTTATGGGTAAAGCATTTTTCACATTGTGAACATGAAAACTGACGCCTTCTTATGATTGATCTCTGATGTTCGTCGTCTTCTCTGTAAATGTCAGCTTGCTGTGATGGAGCAGAAGATGGGACTTGTATAACAGGATGAGATGAGAGATCTTTGCTGTGAGGGGCTGAGGGTGTATCTAGGATAGTGGACGGCTCCTCATATGTATCTTGTGTGATATGATCCTCTGAGGAGATCTGATGTCCCCCTGAGCTCCTGGTAGAATCATCTGCAAAGGAGAAAACACCATTTCTCTTATTTCCCAGTAATAGAAGCTTAAACATATTGCAGACATGGAAAGTTACTCTTTTTTATGTAACATAATAAGAATTAACAGATCTGTTCCCATCCACAGGAAGTGTCAGGGAGAAGAATCTAGAAGCTGTAGGCTGGGGAGATGACGTCCTTAGTAGCAAAAACAAATTGAAGATCTTAAAAAAAAAAAAAAAAAAATAGGGTTATTGACTAATTGAATAATATAGCTGTTTTTTTTATCCTAGAAACATTACCACACAGAGAGGGCTGAGATATCTTTGATATGACTAACTCAAAAAGTCATATAAAAGTGTAAAAAACAAATGTAAAACAACAGATTGTACAGTCCTTCAAGTATCTTCTAAATGCCCATATATACGACTAGACAGGAATAAAATATAGATTAAAAAAAACACAAGGTTTTCTATATATAAGCATATGTGGTGGTAGAACAAGCTGTAGTTTAAAGATCATAAAAAAAATGCAATAATCCACAAGGGCCTCATGGTAATAAGTAAAAAAAAAAAAAAAACACCCTTAACGCATTCTCGACCATGGTCGTAATTGTACATTCATCTTTTCAGAGCGTTCCCCCTCATTGGTGAACAATACAGCCCTGGGATGAAACAGGCACAGGAGCTGTGTCCGTGCCCTCTGTAGTGGGTCTCAGTGTCAGTGATAGCCGGGCACTCGCCATAACTGCTGGGGTCTGAGCCGCTATAGCAACATAAAGTGAGACAGGTCAGATTTTAAAAGTTGCCCTGTGGTCCTTAAGGCCATTTCTGCACTGGATCCGAAGGGGTTAAACAATCCTTATAAAACTAGCATCACAATTTATAGATCAGTATACGGGGATAAATCCATAATGTGCTTTGTGTAGACAATAGGTCCAAGTAACAGTTACAAGTGTTTGATTGTTGTCCCAGGACAAAGGAGGTCACCTGTAACTGAGCGTGCATACATCATATGTTCATATAGTTCATGCAGGTGACGTGTAACTGAGCGTGCATACACAGCACCATCATGTAGATCCTGCACTGCCTGTCTGTATTTGTAGGATGTATATACGATTGTCTCATATAGTTTATGCAAAGACTATCCTGGTAGCTGTATCTGCAGAGTGGATATATTGATCATACAAAGTACAATACTATTGCGGTGGTTAAAAACCTAAAAATTCAAGCGGGAAAGGATGTGCCGCTATAGAGCTCCCGGGTGCTTCCCTCTAGTATCGACATTTCTCCCTGCCATCCGCTCCCATCAACTCCATACCGGCCTAACAGGATTCTAGGCACTGTCCAGTTGTTGCAGGGGACACCCGAACCAGGAAACTGCCCTCCAGCCACAGCCAGAGCCGGGAACAACCACCACCCTCCTCATCACAGCGGCATCAGAAGGGACTGACACCACCAGGTACTAGACAGCACACTTGGAGGGCAAGGTACTGGCCATTGTTGGACTGAGGTATGTGGGGCCCACCAGAGGAAATGATCCTGGGGCCCACCAATGAAGAAGTGAGAAAAAACATGTCAGCCAGTGTTTGTGCAGGTTCTAAAGCTGGGGGCCCACCGGAGGATTCTTTGGTCCTCTGGTGGGCCAGTCAACCTTGGAATCACCAAAGGCGGAACACATAAAGAGGCCACATTTCATTTTAGCTTTGACAGTATTTTATACCAACTTTTCTGTACAGCCTACTAACGCAGGTCAATAGGAACACCCTACACTCTGGATTCCAGGTCCGCTTCCCTTCTATATTAATCTGCCCGTGTTCACACAGCCTTAACTACTCCGGTCAGCGAACCTTGTTGCTATATAACTCTTACATGAGAGTTTAAGGGAACCTGTCACCCCCCGTGCCGGGGTGACAGGCTCCCGACCCCCCACTACAGCCCCCTATACTCACCTGATCCCGCCGGGTCCCACTTCTGGATCCGGTCGGGCCATTGAGATCTCAGCGGCGGCAGCCCGGCGCGCGCGCTGAGAGAGGAGTCCAATGCTCATAGAGAATGACTGGTGAGTCCAGCGCTCCGTCATTCTCTATGAGCGTTGGACTCATCTCTCAGCGTGCGCGCCGGGCTGCAGCGGCTGAGATCTCCGTGACTCGACCGGATCCAGAAGCGGGACCCGGCGGGATCAGGTGAGTATAGGGGGCTGTAGCGGGGGGTCGGGAGCCTATCACCCCGGCACGGGGGGTGACAGGTTCCCTTTTAGTAACTACCATGGGGCAAAGAAACCCTCCTCATCACTACATCATCAGTAATGATCCCCGACATTCCTACTCTCACTAATTCACAAAAACTTCCAACACGAGACAGTAAATTTATTGCCAAAACGTCTTCTGGAGGTGCGAAAAAACCTAAACATATCAACACGGCCGGCCATGATGGACGCATTCAAACAAATAATCTTTTGGTACACGTTATGTACCATCCTCCTCCTCTACCATACCCCATTGAATCTCTTAATTTGGTACTCGAGTCTACACTTTAGGCTGTGGACTTTAAGATGAGACTGCAACCAAGCCCCCTCCTCACCCCCTCCCCCAAAATAAAATTATTCTGATAATCCGTCACAGATTATATGCATTGTTTTAACAATTTAATTGTATCTTATTCATTCT
Organism: Dendropsophus ebraccatus; assembly: GCF_027789765.1. Classification (NCBI taxonomy): domain Eukaryota; kingdom Metazoa; phylum Chordata; class Amphibia; order Anura; family Hylidae; genus Dendropsophus; species Dendropsophus ebraccatus. The sequence goes on along the minus strand of NC_091456.1, from coordinate 190,737,017 downwards.
TAACGGTTCAACTCTATTCTGTAATGGTTCCAATGCGATATCATGCGAATATGCCTCATGAAACCACGGTCACCAGTGGGCAGGGTCCTGGATAGGGTGCACCACGGACCCGACAAACTATGGGTTTAGCTTGAGCAAGCTACAGCGAGGATAGACCCCTCCAATATCCTGTGGCTCCCAAGCACTGCCCTAAATCCCAGTCAAGCTTCACAGTGGTCCCATGTGTCTAAGGGTACTATTACACGGAACGATAATCAGACCGACCCTGATACAGGTTCGGACCTATAATTGTCGGGTGCCGACCGCGCATCACTACGTGTAATAACGGTCCAGAAACTCTGCGTTTTTCCTTGAGTGGCCACGTTTCCGTGAACGGAATCTCCAACCCCGGATTGGGTGGAGACATCTCTGCAAAAGGAATGTCGAGCCAGAAAATTCTTTGACCTATGGAAACCTATTATCAGATTACTCCCACATCATATCAAAAGATGCTTCAACACAACCACATGGGTTTTTAGAACAAAATCTTATAGGGAATGACCCTCTAACCTAAAATCACTTCAAGCCCAATGTGCTTACCCTCTTTACCCCTCTACGCTTATCGGGATCTGTGCGACCTATGGTGCTATATGCACCGCTCACCCATCCTGGAACGGAATCAACCAGTGTGTTCTTCTCCAACTCCTAGTCTCACTCCAAGGTCAGGAGAGAGCAACATCAAGGGAGACGGGCAAATGCGTTTAAAAGTCCTCTTTGACCTTGACTGTAAGTCTTTTAGAGTTTGAGATGGAGGGACAATGTATAAAAGCTAGAGACGTCATTTGTCTCGGGGCCCGGTGGGAGGGGACTAGAGATGAGCGAACAGCGCTGATGTTCAGGTTCGTACGAACTCGAACCATCGGTATTTGACTTTTGCAGTCTTCCCGTTCCCCGGGGAAGGTGGAGACAGCCCGAGTCCCGCCTGGAAAACAGGACTACAACCAATGGCCCAGGCTGTATTCCTGTTTTCCAGGCGGGACTCGGGTTGTCTCCACCTTTCCCAGGGAACGGGAAGACTGCGGGAGTCAAATACCGATGGTTCGAGTTCGTACGAACCTGAACATCATCGCTGTACGATCATCTCTAGACAAGACTATTCAAGTGTGGGAAATCATAATAGAACTGTATACATGTTGGTCAGACAGGTAATGTACTCCTGGCATTCAAGAAACCTAGACTCATCTGATTGCATTATTCTTGGTGTTGTAAGGCTTGCATACAGCTGCTCGGCCATGGAACCCCATGCTATGAAGATTCTGGTGGGCACAGTTTTGCTGCTGATACTAATGTCAGATGAGGTTTGGTCTTTGCAGTTATGGGGTCAGCAGAGCGTTGGTGACTGTTATACTCTATGCTCCTCAGCTCTCGGTGAGCCTGCTCTGCAAGGTTGGGTTCACACTGTGTTTTTGCAATCCGTTTTTTGCACAAAAAAAAAACGGATGAAAAACAGATGAAAAAACGGATGCATTTGTGTGCATCTGTTTTGATCCATTTTTCCATTGACTTCCATTGTAAAAAAAACGTATCAAAACGGATCAGGTTTTTTTAACGGACACAAACATAGTGTCAGCTACGTTTTTGTGTCCGCCCAAAAAAACTGATCCGTTTTGAGCCGTTTATTTTTTTACAATGGAAGTCAATGGAAAAACGTATCAAAACGGATGCACACAAATGCATCAGTTTTTTTCATCCGTTTTTTGCAAAAAAAAACATGAAAAAAACGGATTGCAAAAACTCAGCGTGAACCTAGCCTAATTTAACATGGTCTTCAGGGCTAATCCTGCTCACTGGTGACTGTAAAAGAGGAAAGAAGACGTTTCAGGAAATGTCGCAGCAGTGGCTCCTATATCAGTGGAGTCTATACGACCCATCCACTCAATGAATTTAACTACAGTGCGGTACTTTTCTCCCGATAGTGAAGCACAACCCAGCTACAGCCAATCACAGCACACACATATTATATGACTATATTCTACATATTATACACACATCGGGGGAGGTTTATCAAATATGGCATAAAGTGAAACTCAGTTGCCCCTAGCAACCAATCAGATTCCACCTTTCATTTTCCAAAGAGTCTGTGAGGAATGAGAGGTGGAATCTGATTGGTTGCTAGGGGCGACTGAGCCAGTTTCACTATACACCATGTTTGATAAATCTCCCCCCATGTGTTATTACCTGCAGCCATGTAACATTGTCATATATATTATATTAGAATTTTAGCTGACTGATTATATAGCTGGAAAACTGACAGGACACAGAGCTTATAATATTCCACACAGAATAGTTACAGCCGGTGACTGAGGAGAATGTGTGACTGTTCTCTGCATTTAGTGGTCACTACTCACCTGGGCGGTTACCTGTAGTGATGTCCTCCTTATACTGCTCATCACTGCTGTCATCTGTCGCCTCTTCATCTTTTGCCCTTATGTCTGTGCCATTTATATAGTTTAAATTCTTTCCCATAGGAATGTCCTCCTTATACTGCTCATCACTACTATTATCTGTCTCTTCTTCTTCCGCCTCTTCTTTTAATCTTATGTCTGTAGCATTACAACAGTTCAGATTCTTCTTTCTAGTAATTTCCTCCTTATACTGTCGATCACTGCTGTCATCTGTCACTGATTCCTGTAATGTTATGCCTGTATCATCAGTAGAGGTCAGATCCCTTCCTGTAGTAATTTCCTTCTTATACTGCTCTTCACTGCTCACGTATGTCTCTTCTTTTACTTTTACCATCTTGTCTGTATCATTAATCAAGTTCATATCCTTCCCTGTAGTGATGTCCTCCTTATACTGCTCATCACTGCTCACATCTGTCTCTGTGGCATTAATGTTGTTCCCATCTTCCCCCTGATTCATAAGATGTGAGAGAAATATAGTAAAAGTCATCAGACAGGAGGAGAAGTCAGGTGGGATGTACAGATCATAGGGAACATCTCCATCTACCTGATCCTGATCCTGTGGGAGAAGAGGACGGGGACATCTCTCTGGTGCTGTTCTCTTACTGGATCTGACTGGAGGGAACACATACAGAGACTGAATTCATTCTTTCCATCCAGATAATACAGAGAGGAGGTGTGTATATAGTCCTGTCTATTACCTGCTGATGGGAGGGGCTGCTGATCCTCCAGCATCACATCCTTGTACTGATCCTTGTGTCCTTCTACATACTCCCACTCCTCCATGGAGAAATAGACCGCCACGTCCTGACACCTTATAGGAACCTGACACACACAATGATCACACAGTCATCCCCCCCACCCCTCCAGTGGTGTTACTGTATAATGTCCCAGCATTCCCAGCAGCCACAGTCTCACCTCTCCACTCAGCAGCTCCACCATCTTGTTGGTAACTTCTAGGATCTTCTCTTCCTCCATTTCCTCATGTATCAGGGGCCCCGGGATTGGGCTCAGGGTTCTTCCCCATCCTTCACACCCAGGGGCCCCACAGCGCCCACTAGAGGACTTCTTCACTACTGTGTAATCCTGTGTATGGAGAGACACATTACTATCACTCCATCCATTCCCAGAATCCCTCACCTCTCCAGTCCTATCCATCTGTTATTCCATAGATAAGAATGATGTCATGATGACATCACTCCCAGAATCCCTCACCTCCCCAGTAAGCAGGAAGAGTATGTGTAGGGTGAGGGTTATTATCCTCTCGGCCATCTTGTCTCTGTCTCTCTCCATGGTTGATGGGTCGGTCTCTTATATAGAAGATATCAGCAGAGGATCCTGGAGTGTTGGGAGATGAATGGAGAGAAGATGAGACAATGGATAATAAAGGCTGCAAGTAAAAATTACAACTTGTCCGGCACAGGAATAAAAAGAAACAAGTTATAAATACGTAAAGACGTTCAGTCTCTTATGATGCCTCAAAGAAAAAGAGAAAAACACGTCATCTCACAACTCCAAACCGCCCAGTCCTGAAGGGGTTAATCCTCCCGCTGTCCCCCAGCTCCTTCCCTCCACCTGCAGAGCTGTACAGGAGCCGTGTGCTTCCCCTGTGCTTCCAGGACCTGCCATGATGTCACAGTCATGTGATCAGTCACATGGAGGAGGAGGAGTCACATGATCAGGGGCTGCTGCTCAGTGTATGCAGGACTCTGCTGTGCTGGATGAGCTGAAGTGATGTGTATGCAGCAGAGCTGTGTGTGTATGTGTGTGGAGCAGAGCTGTGTATGTGTGTGTTATATATGCCTGCAGCAGAGCCCTGTGTGTAATGTACATGTAGCTGAGCTGTATATGTGTGTAATGTACATGTAGCTGAGCTGTATGTGTGTAATGTACATGTAGCTGAGCTGTATATGTGTGTAATGTACATGTAGCTGAGCTGTATGTGTGTAATGTACATGTAGCTGAGCTGTATATGTGTGTAATGTACATTTAGCTGAGCTGTATATGTGTAATGTACATGTAGCTGAGCTGTATATGTGTGTAATGTACATGTAGCTGAGATGTATGTGTGTGTAATGTACATGTAGCTGAGCTGTATATGTGTAATGTACATGTAGCTGAGCTGTATATGTGTAATGTACATGTAGCTGAGCTGTATGTGTGTAATGTACATGTAGCTGAGCTGTATATGTGTGTAATGTACATGTAGCTGAGCTGTATATGTGTAATGTACATGTAGCTGAGCTGTATATATGTGTAATGTACATGTAGCTGAGCTGTATATGTGTGTAATGTACATGTAGCTGAGCTGTATATGTGTGTAATGTACATGTAGCTGAGCTGTATGTGTGTAATGTACATGTAGCTGAGCTGTATATGTGTGTAATGTACATGTAGCTGAGCTGTATATGTGTGTAATGTACATGTAGCTGAGCTGTATATGTATAATGTACATGTAGCTGAGCTGTATATGTGTAATGTACATGTAGCTGAGCTGTATATGTGTAATGTACATGTAGCTGAGCTGTATATGTGTAATGTACATGTAGCTGAGATGTATGTGTGTAATGTACATGTAGCTGAGATGTATGTGTGTAATATATAAACTACTCAAAAATATTGGGGAAATTTTGCGTGCTGGTGGAATTTTTGTTAAAGGGGAACTCCAGGTAGAGGTTAAAAAAATGAAACTTCTGCAGAAGCATATAGCATTACTTACCTATCAATCCCAGTTTTGAAACTACCAAAAATCCATTTGTTTTGGGGGTTGTTCTATATTGTGTTTCTGTGCTTCCTGGTTGAGCAGTTCCCAGAATGCAGTAATGATTCCAATGCTTTCCCTCAGCTGTTCATCACAGTTCCCCACCCTGCCCATTCCTCGCCCAAATCTGTTGCAGAACATCTAGATCAGTGCTTCCCAACCTTTTCCACCTCGGGGCACACCTTAGAAAAAAAATTTCCTCGGGCGCCCCTACTAAATAATGTTCTACAAAATAAGAAAACCGTCATACAGGGACTCACAGGTGACGTCTTCTTTGATCTGAGGAGTCACTTTCCCTTTTCCTCTCCATCCGCCATGATGATTTCTTCCAGCTACTTTTCATCTTTTCAGAACCTGCGAGACAAACAATTTAGGCTCCGCACATTTCTAGCAACTTCCTTTCCTTCCTCCCTCCTGTAGGCTCCATAGTAACTGCGCTGTTTGGTGTTATGTGCAGTAAAGCGAGTAGGAATGTGGGATGCCCCCTGTATGTAGGATCCCCTGCTGTGATGAACTAATAATGCCCCCAGAGGTGCCCCCATGAACTAATAATGCCCCCAGAGGTGCCCCATATACTAATAATGCCCCCAGAGGTGCCCCCATGAACTAATAATGCCCCCAGAGGTGCCCCCATATACTAATAATGCCCCCAGAGGTGCCCCCATGAACTAATAATGCCCCCAGAGGTGCCCCCATATACTAATAATGCCCCCAGAGGTGGCCCCCATGAACTAATAATGCCCCCGAAGGTGCCCCCATGAACTAATAATGCCCCCAGAGGTTCCCCCATGAACTAATAATGCCCCCAGAGGTGCCCCCATATACTAAAAATGCCCCCAGAGGTGCCCCCATGAACTAATAATGCCCCCAGAGGTGCCCCCATATACTAAGAATGCCCCCAGAGGTGCCCCCATATACTAATAATGCCCCCAGAGGTGCCCCCATATACTAATAATGCCCCCAGAGGTGCCCCCCATGAACTAATAATGCCCCCTGCTCTGCCCCTTAAAAAAAACAAACATCCTACTCACCTAATCCGCGCTGTGCAGGCAGCAGCTCTTCCTCCTCTTCGGGCTCCATCTTGCGAGCCGCGGGGACGGGACTTCCGGCAGGAGTGATGACGCCTGCCGGAGAGGTCACGTCCCGGCCTCCCATAGGCTGCTGGCATGAAGTGCCGGTGGCCTATGGGAGAGAATACAGGAGGAGGACGCTGACACTTCCTGCTCCTATATTCTGCTCGCTTTAATGTTCCGCCCGCTTACAGTGCGGGCAGAACATGAAAGTGATCCGTGCATCCCGAGAAGCTGCGCGACCGCAGCTTCTCGGGATGCTTAAAGAGACAGCGCACATTTCCCACCGGTTGGGAAACGCTGATCTAGGCTGTGTTCACACATTGCAGTTTCATTGTGTTACTGAATTATTTGCAGTAATTTATCATTTCATTGTGTTCCCACCCACACAGCATGCTGTATTCTCTACCTGTAACACCACACAGCACTCTGTATTCTCTACCTGTAACACCACACAGCACGCTGTATTCTCTACCTGTAACACCACACAGCACGCTGTATTCTCTACCTGTAACACCACACAGCACGCTGTATTCTCTACCTGTAACGCTGATATTGGAATAAAGTAAAAAAAACTTTTAGATTTTTTTTTTCCTTTTCATTTTACGCACATATGATGAAGCATCTTTTATCTTTGAAGCTGAGCCCCACAATAAAAACTTTATCCGATATTGTGTTACATGGAATATACTGTTTATGCCTCGGTTTTTCTCCAGGTGGGATTGGCAGTGCCGGCTCTGATCCTCTCTGCCGTTTAGCATCATTTACTTGTGTTACTGCATCATGTTTGTGAATACGCTGCAGTACTGCAATGAAACTCCAACATGTGTGAACACAGCCCTAATTTCACTGCAGACTTTTGCACAATCAGTTAAATCAGTGCAGCAGCTGCTTCTGGCCGGTCAGAGATGGTGAATCACTCAGGGGATTGGGGGATCCATCACACCCTGCCCCCTGTCTGCATCATCAGCCTGTGCTCAGCAAACACACACAATGTGAGACAGAGGCATGGAATATTTGTCTCCTAAGGTGGGAAAGCAGTGGAAGCAGGAGACAATGTGAATTGGCACAGAGGACATTTTTCTTCACTTCCTGGATGTCTATCAGCTACCAGTGTGGCAGAACTGTACAGATAAGGTAATACATTGTATAGACACATCTATATAACTTTTAATAGAAAAAAATTTTCCTTATGTGGAGTTCCCCTTTAAACATAAAAAGTTAATGCTACACTGATATTAGAAGTTGAAAGTAGAGCATTTGGTGGCGGTGTTAGGGTGGGTTCATACTGAGGAATTCTCGCGGATAATATCCGGGGAATTCCGTCGGCTGTCCGCGTGCACGGCTGCGCGCCTTTCCGCCGATTCCATAGACACCATTCTATGGGCTGGCGTATTCCGCCGAAAGAAGTGACATGTCACTTCTTTCGGCGGATAGCGGAATACGCCGGCCCATAGAATGGTGTTTATGGAGCCGGCGGAAAGGCGCGCGGACAGACAGCGGATTTCCGCGGACATTATCTGCGAGAATTCCGTAGTGTAAACCCACCCTTACAATATGTATAAAAATAATGAGACTCATGGTTACTATTTGCAGACAGTGTAAACCATCCCACCACGATAAGGTGGCCTCATGCCGGGATGGACCCTACACTGTACTCAGGGCCGTTTTAATACATTGGTGGGCCCAGTGCACAGCCCTCAAGAGTGGGCCCCCCCTCCCTTTCGGCACATTGTATAATGTACTGAATTTGCCCCCACACTGTATCTAGAGCCCCAATACATACAGTAGTTACCTTATAACACTATATCCACCATACAGTGATTACATATTATATAAAAACTGCACTAAACAAAACAGAAAGATATCATCAATTATACCATTACATAATACCGCCACATCATGACCCCTAACACTACAACCCTATAACAGAGTGCAGTTACATCCAGTGACTCACCGGGGGCGTCTTCTCCGATCAGAGTCTGTCACCTTTTCTTTTTCTCTCCATCCAGCCTGGGCCACCTTGAAGTCTTCTCCTGGCTGGGAATCTTCTCTCCAGAATCTGCCAGACAAATATTTTAGGCTCCAACACATACAGTAGTTAGGTCCCTTGTACCCCTATACAGTAGTAACACCCCTCTGTACCCCTACATAGTTACACCCCTCTGTGCCTCCATAGTTTTAAGGTGTCCCTGTAGTATATAGACCCTCATGCGCTCCTCCAGTTATATACAGCCCTCCTGTGCGCTCCCCCATTAGTATATAGCCCCCCTGTGCACTATCCCCAGTAGTATATAGCCCCCCTGTGCTCTCCCACAATAGTATATAGCCCCCCTGTGCTCTCCCACAATAGGATATAGCCCCCATGTGCTCTCCAATAGTATATAGCCCCCCTGTGCTCTCCCACAATAGTATATAGCCCCCCTGTGCTCTCCCCAATAGTATATAGCCCCCCTGTGCTCTCCCCCATAGTATATAGACCGCTGTGCTCCCCAATAGTATATAGCCCCCTGTGCTCCCCAATAGTATATAGACTCCTGTGCTCCCCAGTAGTATATATCCCCCTGTGCTCCCCAGTTGTATATAGCTCCCCTGTGCTCCCCAGTAGTATATAGCTCCCCTGTGCTCCCCCATAGTATATAGCTCCCCTGTGCTCCCCCATAGTATACAGCCCCCTTTGCTCCCCCATAGTATATAGCTCCCTGTGTTCCCCCATAGTATATAGCCCCCTGTGCTCCCCCATAGTATATAGCTCCCCTGTGCTCCCCCATAGTATATAGCTCCCCTGTGCTCCCCCATAGTATATAGCTCCCCTGTGCTCCCCCATAGTATATAGCTCCCCTGTGCTCCCCCATAGTATATAGCCCCCTGTGCTCCCCAAAGGTATATGCACTCCCCCTCCCATATAACATTGAAAAAAACAAACACTTTTACTCACCTAGGTCCACGCATTCCTCTTCTCTTCCCTCTTGTGGCCGCACTTACCCTCGCGCCGACACTCCAGTGACGTCGGGTGCTAGAGGGAGAGTGCGGCCTCTTGTGACCGCAGGAAGTGCGGCCACAAGAGTGACTGACAGGGAGGAGCCAATGGCTCTCTCTCTGTCAGTATCGCTGCTGCTGAAGCACCGCCGCAGCAGCGGGCGGGGGATGGGGGGGGCCCTGCAGGGGGCACCATGGAGGGGTAAGTAGATTACCCATCCATGGCGCTCCCCCCTGACAGGCTGGTGGCCGGAGCCCTGTGCGACCGCACTGGTCGCACATAGCAACAACCAGCCTGCTCGGGGGGGCCCCTTTAACCAGTGGGCCCGGTGCACGTGCACCATGTGCCCTCTGGTTATAGCGGCCCTGACTGTACTATCACCTCTCCATGACATATAATAAGCCTATGCTCTGGGCATGCAAGACCCAACTAATACTGGCAAATATAATAACCACCTGGGTGGGATAGGTGGAGCGCACGACCAAGTAGTGGCAGCCGCTCCCCCCATCTGGAACACAGGCAAAAATGACAAATTTGGTCAGCTCTCCTAGAACACCATTCACACTAGGCAGGAGCACGTTGCTATGGCTGAAATTGCAAACACACAAGAACACAGGAAAATGTATTGGGTCTGCATCTAACCATTGCGGTAAGCTGTCACATTTTTCTGTGTTAATTCTTTGGTCTCCTCCCAGACCTGGACTAAAGGATACGCCAACTCCTGGACAGTCTGTGCTGAAACGTGACGTTGGTGGATGGAGGAGACATGATGTTCCAGATTTGGTCAAAGGGATTCAGGTCTGGGGAACGGGCGGCCAGTCCAAAGCTTCACTGCCTCCATCCTGCAGGAACTGCTGACACCCTCCAGCCACATGAGGTCTAGCATTGTCCTGCATTAGGAGGAACCCCAACCGCACCAGCATATGGTCTCACAAGGGCTCTGAGGGTCTCGGTACCTAATGGCAGCACATAAAGGTTTGTGCGGCCCTCCAAAGAAATGCCACTCCACGCCATTACTGACCCACTTTGGCTGTACAGCATGATGGAAGTTGTAGTTTTGCAACAGCTGGAGAGCCAAGGTTCCCTAGCCCTGCTCTATGGGGTGTATTCAGTCAAAGTAGCTAGGTAAGCATGACGTTGATTTAGGCTATGGGCAAAATCTTAGGTCAACTGATAGGAACAGTCAGCGCACTCTGGGTTTTCTGTTACTACTGACCTTTATTCAGAATACAGAAATGGTTATAGAAAGTCTCATCTGTGACTATGAACTGATCCTGGCTACAGTCTTATTATTTAAGGACAATGTCCCACACGCATCTGTGGATCTTATGAGAATACGGCCTGAAGTCTCATAGAAGCCTGTTATGATTTAACGCTTCAGACCTGTGTGAAACCATCATATCTCCTCAGGACAGTAGGAAAGCTGGGTCCTACTCTCACAGTCCGGGAATGGAAGCCACTACACCTTTAATGAAGATGGTACTGTGGGTGTGCAATATATCTCTGAAATATGTGGGGGGAAATATGTTATAATTTATCCTGTACTGTCCTTTCTTCTGATGCGTCAGACATTTTTGATCACTTCAAGACATTGTTTAATAAAGTTTTTGAACTATATTTAAAAACTTTAAACATAATTTTACAAAGTTCCAAGCCCTCCGTCCTCCACAGTCTGTGGAGCTCAGGAGGTTCCCATGCATATCCACCAATAAGGCCAGAGCTGCTGGGTAATGTGCATCTTCTTCATTAAAGGGGTAACAAAAACAATCTGAAATATTCTGCTCTGGGTCTATTCTGACCCCGCTCAGCTCCCTCTTCCCTCCTCCCTTTAGAGCTCAGCAAGCAGAGATTTAAACATACACAACGTCCCCCACGCCCAGTAAACATATGCCCGTTATGCAGCACATAGCTACACCATACGCGCGTCAGCTCTGCTATACCATCAGCTAGTATGGAATATTGGAGAGATTCAATGCAAAGTCTGTGAAAAAAACAGCTGTATTTACTGTACTATAGCAGTGGGCAGGAAAGAAAGCTAAGGGAGCAAGTACACAAATGGACCAATCAGGGAGATGCTTGATTTGAAATGTAGTTTCCTGGCCGGCTCCATCTTGGTTATAGGTCGGCTTTTAGAAAAACTTGTAACTCAGGAACGGCAGCAGCTAGAAAGACAAGAGACGGCTCAAAATACTCAGGGGGACTTGGTGGGTGAGAAGAGCTAGCATTTCATTTTTTTCGCTCTTAGGTGGATAACCCCCTTTAACCCCTTGCCTCCGCAGCCTGTTTTGGCCTTAATGACCAGGGCCTATTTTTCTAATCTGACCCGTCTCTCTCTATGTAGTGATAACTCTGCGATGCTTTTAATTATCGCGGTTATTCTGAGATTGTTTTTTCGTGACATATTCCTCTTTATGTTTGTTGTATACTTTGGTTGATACACTCAGTAGTTTTTTTGTAATAAACACATTTGCGCAAAAATTTGAAAAATTTACATTTCTTTATATTCAAAATTCTCTTCTCCTAAGAAAAATAGTCATATCACATAAACTAATTATTACTGCAACATCTACAACATGTCTACTTTATGGTGACGTCATTTGGTGAACGTCCTTTTACTTTTTAGGTTGTTAGAGGGCTTCGGAATTTTGCAAACTTTCATGAAAATTACAATTCTGATTTTATTAGGGACCAGTTCAGTTCTGAAGTGGATTTGTGGGGCCTGTATGTTAGTTACCCCCATAAATCTCTCCACTGTAAAAACTGCACCCCTCAAAGTATTCAAAGTAACATTTCATAAGTTTATTAACCCTTTAGGTGTTTACAAGAAATTTAAGCAAGTTGGGGGGGGGAATGTAAAAATTTCATTTTTTTGGCAGATATTCCATTTTAATTAATTTTTTCTTCTAACACAGCAAATACTAACTGAGAAATACCACTCACTATTGATTCCCCTTATTCCAATGTTTCTAGAAATCCCTCATATGCGGCCGCAGTGCGTCACCTGACTCAACCACAGGCCGCAGACATGACAGAGACCTGGGGAATTATGGGGCCTTTTTTTTATTTGTTTTTTTTTAGCCATTCTACCATGTCACAGAGGCCTTGCGGTGCCAAAATATTTGTGTAAGACAAGTTGATGTTTCCATCTTTACCATTCTGGGGGACATGTGACACCCTGATCATTTTTTATAAAATTTTTTATGAGGTGGTATGAATAAAAAACACAATTTAACAAAAAAAATGTAATTTTGATTAGTTTTTTTTATTTTTGCGGCGTTAATCGGGCAGGATAATTAATGTAACGAGTTAATAGACGGGGTCATTACGGATGCAGCGATACCAAATATATGTATCTTATTTATAGGGGATCATTTCTAAAGGGGGATGAGGAATGTGTATATTTAATTTATTTGTGTATTTATTTATGTATTTGTGTGTGTTTCAACTTTTGCAGGTACATTTATAATACATTACAGCACATGATCAGTGCTGCAATGTATTATAGAGTGAATGAGCTGTCAGTACAATGACAGCTCATTCATATGATCAGACCCATGCCTCAGTGCAGGGGTCTGATAGTTATATACTATAGCAGCCCAGACACATTAAGCAGCACCTGGGTTGCTATGGTGACCCCCGAGCCGCCCAAACGCTTGCATGGCTCGGGGGGGGGGGGGGCTTCGGAGGGAGCAGATCTCCCTCCGGATTCCCCATAGACGATGCGGCGCCTATGGGGTTAACTGTCCTGGGGGGCACGCGGCTCCCCTTCGGGCAGTAGCAGCGGAAGGAGGCTGTGTGACACAGCCTTCAACCGCTGTCCCATCGTTGTTAGGGACAGCAGGAACTACCTGCATTACATGACATTTCCCAAACATCATTTTGCAGCAAGGGGTTAACTATAAGTGGGACTACCTACTTTGAGGATAGGTACATGGGGGATTCTACTTACTTGGCGGGTTAACAACTGGGGGAGGGGGCTACCTACATGGATGCACAGAGAGGCCTAAATACTATATGGGGGCACATAGATGACCTCCTATACTTTATCGGGGCAAAGAGAGGGCATGTCTACTAAATGGGGGCACAGGGTGGCCTGAATACAGTCTCTGAGCACATAATGGCCATCACTGCTCATATGGGTGCACAGTGGGGACACTACTACTGTACGAAGCAATATAGCTGCTGCCTCAAACACCATTAAAATACGCAACTGAGGCGCCTTCAAGGAGAAAAATGTTTATTTAGTAAAAAAATAAATAAAATTAAGATTTAAAACGGGAATGGCCCACACCTGAGCGTTCAACACATACAACATTCATCCGTTATACGAATACATAAATACTACACACTACATATACAGCAGCTAGCTGGGTGTAGTGGTGCATAACTGACCACGTGGACACTTACTAAGGAGTCTAATTTGAGTCTAAGTAAAAAGTTACACAAAAAAAATCCCCAAAAAATTCACCTGGTACTCACCAAACATAGACCTGCACCAGTCTGTTATAAATGATAAGTTTGGGGCAAATCCAGGATTATGTGGATTTTTGGGTGAATACGCAAAACAGGCAGATTAAAAAAAAAAATTGCATCTAAAAAATATTCACTGGTCGAATACTCATTCATGAATAGAACTTAGACCGAAAGGCTGTGAAAAATCTAATTATCCAATAAAATAGGCGCAAAGCCCTTGATAAATCCCCCATGTCCATGGGAACAGCAGGCTGTGATCTCCACACTGCCTGCAGATGTTCTCACCCAGGGGTGAGGGGGTGGTGGTGTAAAGGTAGCATCCTGTAAGGTGGCTCCAGTAGCAGAGCCCTCTACAGCCTCTGTGATGCGAGCCTCTGCTAGTAGCAATAAGCTGTAGCGCAGAGATGCTGCAGGAAGTTGCCAGTGACCAGCCAGGAGCCTTACAGTACAGGACAGCTGACTCTCCTGTGTGTGTCAGGGGAGGAGCATGGTGTCCACTCCAGCCTTGCTACCCTCCTCCCTTCCCCTTTGCTTTGTGTGAGTTCTTTGATGTTTACCAAGAGTTGATTTCTGAGTAAAACATTTCCCACATTTTGAGCATGAAAATGGCTTCTCCCCAGTGTGAGTTCTCTGATGCTCAACAAGATACGGTTTCTGAGAAAAGCATTTCCCACATTCTGAACACAAAAAAGGCTTCTCCCCTGTGTGAATTCTTTGATGTTCGACCAGTTTTGATTTCTTTGTAAAACACACCCCACATTCTGAACAAGAAAATGGCTTCTCTCCTGTGTGGATTTTCACATGTGTGACCAGCTTAGTTTTCTGACTAAAACATTTCCCACACTCTGAGCATGAAAACGGCTTCTCCCCCGTGTGAGTTTTTTGATGTTTAACAAGATCTGATTTTTGAACAAAGCCTCTCCCACATTCTGAACATGAAAATGGTTTCTCCCCTGTGTGAATTTGTTGATGTACAAGAAAATTTGATTTAAGAGCAAAATATTTCCCACATTCTGAACATGAAAATGGCTTCTCCCCTGTGTGAATTTTCTGATGTCTTTTTAGATATTTTTTAAGAGCAAAGATCTTTTTACATTGTGAACATGAAAACTGAGTCTTTCCTGTATTTTCTCTTTGATGTTCATCGTCTTCTCTGTAAATGTCAGCTTGCTGTGATGGATCAGAAGATGGGACTTGTATAACAGGATGAGATGAGAGATCTTTGCTGTGAGGGGCTGAGGGTGTATCTGGGATAGTGGACGGCTCCTCATATGTATCTTGTGTGATATGATCCTCTGAGGAGATCTGATGTCCCCCTGAGCTCCTGGTAGAATCATCTGCAAAGGAGAAAACACCATTTCTGTAATCTTTGAGTCATATAACAAACATATTGCAGACACTATGTAACATATTAACAATGATCACAATGTGTCAGGAAGAAGCATGTAGAAGCTGAAGGCAGGTTAGCCGAAATCCTTAGGTCTTATTCACATGTTCGGTAAATTTGTCCGTAATTATGGAAAAAATTAGGGTCCATTAATTTCTATTGGGCTAATCACACTATTTGTAGTTATATGGATCTGTATATAGGACATGTGCCAGTGCAGCTGTAAATGCGCAACAATGCGGCAATAGACATCTATGGGATCCGTAAAAAATTCGGATAACGGATGCACTAAGGACGGATATGTAGTGGATTGTGGACATAATATACGGTCCTGAAAAATTACTGAACAAGTGAAAGAGGCCTAAGCAGTAAAAAAGGTGGAAACTCTTCTCAAAAAAAGAGGACTGTTAACCACCTACATACCAATAACTACTTTTATGTAGAGTTTGAGAAGGTAAAAGTGTGTATAAAAGCTAGAGACCCCATCAGTCTGGGGAAAATTATAATGGAATTAAGGACACATTCTTCAGACTGGTATCGTTCACGAAACCCAGACTTGTTCATTAGATTGCATTATTCTTGGCTATGTAGAGCTTGCATACAGCTGCTTGGCTGTGGAATCCCATGCCATTAGGATCCTGGTGGACACAGTTTTAAAGCTGATACTTATACCAGATGAGGTTCAGTGTCTGCAGCTCACAGGTGATCAGCTACAGACCGGCACAGCACATACATATTATATGACTATATTCTATCTATCTATATTATACACACAATAATACACACAGAATATTTACAGCCGGTGACTGTTCTCTGCATTTAGTGGTCACTACTCACCTGGGCGGTTACCTGTAGAGATGTCCTCCTTATACTGCTCATCACTGCTGTCATCTGTCTCTTCTTTTACCATCATATCTGGAGCATTAATATAGTTCAGATCCTTCCCGGTATTGATTTCCTCCTTATACTGCTCATCACTGCTCACATCTGTCACCTCCTCTTCTTCTTCTTCTTTTACGGTTATATCTGTAGCATTGATCACAATAAGATCTCCCCCCTGATTCATAAGATGTGAGAGAAATATTGTAAAAGTCATCAGACAGTAGGAGAAGTCAGGTGGGATGTACAGATCATAGGGAACATCTCCATCTACCTGATCCTGATCCTGTGGGAGAAGAGGACGGGGACATCTCTCTGGTGCTGTTCTCTTACTGGATCTGACTGGAGGGAACACATACAGAGACTGAATTCATTCTTTCCATCCAGATAATACAGAGAGGAGGTGTGTATATAGTCCTGTCTATTACCTGCTGATGGGAGGGGCTGCTGATCCTCCAGCATCACATCCTTGTACTGATCCTTGTGTCCTTCTACATACTCCCACTCCTCCATGGAGAAATAGACCGCCACGTCCTGACACCTTATAGGAACCTGACACACACAATGATCACACAGTCATCCCCCCCCACCCCTCCAGTGGTGTTACTGTATAATGTCCCAGCATTCCCAGCAGCCACAGTCTCACCTCTCCACTCAGCAGCTCCACCATCTTGTTGGTGACTTCTAGGATCTTCTCTTCCTCCATTTCCTCATGTATCAGGGGCCCCGGGATTGGGCTCAGGGTTCTTCCCCATCCTTCACCCCCAGGGGCCCCACAGCGCCCACTAGAGGACTTCTTTACTACTGTGTAATCCTGTGTATGGAGAGACACATTACTATCACTCCATCCATTCCCAGAATCCCTCACCTCTCCAGTCCTATCCATCTGTTATTCCATAGATAAGAATGATGTCATGATGACATCACTCCCAGAATCCCTCACCTCTCCAGTCCTATCCATCTGTTATTCCATAGATAAGAATGATGTCATGATGACATCACTCCCAGAATCCCTCACCTCTCCAGTCCTATCAATCTGTTATTCCATAGATAAGAATGATGTCATGATGACATCACTCCCAGAATGCCTCACCTCTCCAGTCCTATCCATCTGTTATTCCATAGATAAGAATGATGTCATGATGACATCACTCCCAGAATCCCTCACCTCCCCAGTAAGCAGGAAGAGTATGTGTAGGGTGAGGGTTATTATCCTCTCGGCCATCTTGTCTCTGTCTCTCTCCATGGTTGATGGGTCGGTCTCTTATATAGAAGATATCAGCAGAGGATGCTGGAGTCTAGGAAGGTGATCTGGAAAGATAATGAGAGAATGAATCAATGACGCACAAATTAATTTTTGTTAGTCGTTTGATCGTTGCATACACAAAGATTATCAAATGTAATGATTTTCCACACAATAATCTGTCCGTGTAATAGGGCTCTAAGATTTACTAACTTTGTGCAGATGATGGGAGGAGACTATAGCGACCAATCAGATTCCAGTATTTTTTAATGTAACAAGAAACCAGAATGTAACCGGTGTGTAATCTACAGAAGCCCAAAACCTCTCATCCTTCCATATTACCTCCTCCTCCGGTATAATCTCCAGTCCTCCAGCATTATATCCCCCTCTACTAATACGTTTATGATGGTAGTCATCTTGTCTGACCTTTTATTAAAAGGAGATATCCAAAAATAAAAATAAAACAGCTCCACCCCTGTCCTCAGGTTGTGTACAGTATTGCAGCTGAATGGAGTCCAATTATAATTCTGCACACAAGCTGAGATGTTTCCCAATCCTGGAGGGAGGAGACTACACAGACCTCAGCACTGCGGGGGAGGAGACTACACAGACCTCAGCACTGCGGGGGAGGAGACTACACAGACCTCAGCACTGCGGGGGAGGAGACTACACAGACCTCAGCACTGCGGGGGAGGAGACTACATAGACCTCAGCACTGCGGGGGAGGAGACTACACAGACCTCAGCACTGTGGGGGAGGAGACTACATAGACCTCAGCACTGCGGGGGAGGAGACTACACAGACCTCAGCACTGTGGGGGAGGAGACTACACAGACCTCAGCACTGCGGGGGAGGGGAACATCCCGGACACTGAGCACCACAGAATCACAGCCTTATCCATGTTATAGGAGAACAGACAGATATATGACAGGAACCATGTGTTTCCCTCTCCTACCAGCATCTAACTGTGTCCGCCAGGTCCTTCCCTGTGGTGACGCCACACATCTTTCCACCTGCAGAGCCATGTGCTTCCAGGACCTGCCATGATGTCACAGTCATGTGATCAGTCACATGGAGGAGGAGGCTGCTGCTCAGTGTATGCAGGACTCTGCTGTGCTGGATGAGCTGAAGTGATGTGTATGCAGCAGAGCTGTGTGTGTGTGATGTGTGTGCAGCAGAGCTGTGTATGTGTGTGTTATATATGCCTGCAGCAGAGCCCTGTGTGTAATGTACATGTAGCTGAGCTGTATATGTGTAATGTACATGTAGCTGAGCTGTATGTGTGTAATGTACATGTAGCTGAGCTGTATATGTGTGTAATGTACATGTAGCTGAGCTGTATATGTGTGTAATGTACATGTAGCTGAGCTGTATATATGTGTAATGTACATGTAGCTGAGCTGTATATGTGTAATGTACATGTAGCTGAGCTGTATATGTGTAATGTACATGTAGCTGAGCTGTATATGTGTAATGTACATGTAGCTGAGCTGTATATGTGTAATGTACATGTAGCTGAGCTGTATATGTGTAATGTACATGTAGCTGAGCTGTATGTGTGTAATGTACATGTAGCTGAGCTGTATATGTGTAATGTACATGTAGCTGAGCTGTATGTGTGTAATGTACATGTAGCTGAGCTGTATATGTGTAATGTACATGTAGCTGAGCTGTATATGTGTGTAATGTACATGTAGCTGAGCTGTATGTGTGTAATGTACATGTAGCTGAGCTGTAAATGTGTGTAATGTACATGTAGCTGAGCTGTATATGTGTGTAATGTACATGTAGCTGAGCTGTATATATGTGTAATGTACATGTAGCTGAGCTGTATATATGTGTAATGTACATGTAGCTGAGCTGTATATGTGTAATGTACATGTAGCTGAGCTGTATGTAATGTACATGTAGCTGAGCTGTATGTGTGTAATGTACATGTAGCTGAGCTGTATATATGTGTAATGTACATGTAGCTGAGCTGTATATGTGTGTAATGTACATGTAGCAGAGCCCTTTGTGTAATGTACATGTAGCTGAGCTGTATATGTGTAATGTACATGTAGCTGAGCTGTATATGTGTAATGTACATGTAGCTGAGCTGTATGTGTGTAATGTACATGTAGCTGAGCTGTATATGTGTAATGTACATGTAGCTGAGTGTTATCCACACGCCACTCTTATTATATGGCAGCGTGGGGTGTTGTGAGTTCTTTGGGATTCTGAGGGAATTGAATGGGGTGCTGTGTCAGGTCTCTTTAAGGGGACCTGTCACACTCCGTGCCGGGGCAAAGCCCGGCCGACCCCTCGCTAGAGACCACTATACTTATGCTGTGCACGAAGTCTCGCTCCTTGAGCCGGTCCCAGCTCTATGAGGATGGTATGAGGGCCCGACATCCACAGGTGGGGGTTGTGCTTACAGCTGAACACCGTGCAGGATGCATGACATTTGCCAGAGAACACCAGGATTGGCAGATTCACCACTGGCGCCCCCTGTGCTCCTCACAGATGAGAGCAGGTTCACACTGAGCACATGTGACAGAGTCAAGATGCCGTGGAGAGTGATCTGCTGTCTGCAATATCCTTCAGCATGAGCGGTATAGCAGTGGGTCAGTAATGGTGTGGGGTAGCATTGCTCTGGGGGCCCGCACAGCCCTCCGTGTGCTGCCAGAGGTAGCCTGACTGCCATTAGGTATCGAGGTGAGATCCTCAGGCTCCTTGTGAGACCATATGCTGGTGCAGTTGGCCCTGGGTTCCTCCTAATGCAGGACAATGCTAGACCTCATGTGGCTGGAGTGTGTCAGCAGTTCCTGCAAGATGAAGGCATTAAAGCTATGGACTGGCCGCCCGTTCCCCAGACCTGGATCCCATTGAGCACATCTGGGACATCATGTCTCCTCCACCTACCAACGTCATGTTGCAGCACAGACTGTCCAGGAGTTGGCGGCTGCTTTAGTCCAGGTCTGGGAGGAGATCCCTCAGGAGACCATTGGCCACCTCATCAGGAGCATGCCCGGGCCTTGTAGGGAGGTCATACAGGCACGTGGAGGCCACACACAAGACTAAGACTCATTAGAACTTGTGTTAAGAACTAGAGATTAGCGAACCAGGTTCAGGTTCGAGTCGATCTGAACCAGAACGTTCGGTATTTGATTAGCGGGGCTGCTGAAGTTGGATAAAGCTCTAAGGTTGTCTGGAAAACATGGATACAGCCAATGACTATATCCATGTTTTCCACATAGCCTTAGGGCTTTATCCAACTTCAGCAGCCACCGCTAATCAAATGCCAAAAGTTCGGGTTCGGATCGACTCGAGCATGCTCCAGGTTCGCTCATCTCTATTAAGGACATTACATCAAAGTTGGATCAGCCTGGATTGTTTGTCCACTGTAATTTTGTGAGTAACTCCAAATCCAGGCCGACATAAACGTGATTTCCATTGATGATGTTTCTGTGAGATTTTCTTGTCAGCACATTCAACTTTGTGCAGAACAAAGTATCACTAAGAAGATTTCATTCATTCAGATCTTGGAGTGGTTATCTGAGGGGACTAGAGATGAGCGAACCTTGAGCATGCTCGAGCCGATCCGAACCCGAACTTTCGGCATGTGATTAGCGGTGGCTGCTGAAGTTGGATAAAGCCCTAAGGCTATGTGGAAATCATTGATATAGTCATTGGCTGTATCCATGTTTCCCAGACAACCTTAGAGCTTTATCCAAGTTCAGCAGCCACCGCTAATCAAATACCGAACGTTCGGGTTCGGGTCGGCTCGAACCCGGTTCGCTCATCTCTAGAGGGGTATAGGAAGTGTATAACACACATACAGCTCAGCTACATGTACATCACACATATACAGCTCTACTCTATAAACATACAGCTCATGTGGCCCAGGGTAATATTGGCTGTTACTGTGAAGGGTTAATTAATGACCTCTGTCTGGCAGTTAGAGAGTGTCATTGGTGCCAGCACACATTGATAGTTTTCCAGCAGTGAAGCAGTTGTGTGTGAACAGGCAGATGTGTGCTGTGCATGCTGGGAAAGAGGGGCGGGGCATAGAAGGATCCTATGTGGAGATCCAGTCAGAGTCAGTGTGTGTGCTCTGAGGTAACAAGAAGGATCCTATTGTGTTATGAGGTAAAAGACTGATAGAGTTATATAAAGAGCCAGAAATAACAGTATAAATAACAGGTATTTACCTCAGGGAGAGAGACCAGGATTTACCACAGGGAGAGAGACTCCAGCCCATTGGGAAGTGGAGGGTTTTACAGGATAGGACTGATAAACCCAGGTACCTGAAACATACCCTCCACATTTGTTCTCACTGATGTTTTTTTACTGATTGAGTTCTACTGTATGGAGAATGTACCACAATAGGTTCTGTTAAATTTCATTACAATGGAGCCTGCTTAACATCATATGTGCTATATAGAAGATAACACTTAAGAGACCTGACACAACATTCAATTACCTCAGAATCGCAATGGTAAAGGGGTTCTCCGGGCCACGGTTATTTTTATTGTATGGCTGGGGAGGGGATGGATCTAGACGGTGCCGGTCGCTTGCCTCCCCGGTTCCAGCGGCAGATCCCGGATCGCGGCGCCCCGTTCTCCAGTCCCGCGGACGCTGCCTGGTCTGAGCTCAACCACTCAGCGGTCGTAGTGGGGTACCGCTGAATGGCTGAGCTGCCTTGAGACGTCACGTCTCAAGCCGCAGCTGTGGGACAGGAGAATGTGGCAGCGCGATCTGGGACCCGCTGGGGGAGGTAAGTGACCGGCGGCTTCTATATCCACCTCCCCAGCCATACAATAAAATACCCCTGGCCCAGAGTACCCCTTTAACTCAGTCTTAAAGAGACCGTACACTGTCCAACAACAGTGGTAAAAATAGATAAACAAATAGATCTCCAACCTGCTGCAGAACTGGGTACAGTTGCAAGATTTATGAATCTACCAGAGGAGTATGTAGCTTAGGCGCATAATCGCCGACAGCTTTTGGCAACCAATTATTGGATGAGTTGGAGGACAGTCAGGAGAAGGACACTCTGTTGGTGTTTCTTCAGAGACTAACTCAGTCTATTGAGAGTTTGCGGGCTGTGGAACCAGAATCAGTACAGGGGACAGTGATGTGAGGTATCTCCACAACAGACTCAGCTGCAGGAGTTAAAAGAACAATTCAGGAATCAGCAAAGTCATTTAAGAAGGTGATTAGTCCTGACAAATTTCCTCATTCCCCCAAGCCAGAACTACTAGTAAAGAGGACCAGTCCAGCCCCAGAGATAACCATCTGCAAAGAATTCTAAATAAATGGCCAAATTGGTGAAAGAGAACAAAACGAGAAACAATGTCCGCTGATCGTTGTGTCGCTTGTTTTTCAAACATGTTGAAAAACAAGCGACTGATACGGCAGCGATCTGCTGCCGTCGCTCCATAGAATAGGAGCGTCGGCAGCAGATGCTGCTATATGCTATGGGCTGCTGGACAATCTAGCGATCACCCGAGCAGCCCCCCCCCCTCAGCTCCCCATGCCCCCCCCAGACCGCTCGCTGCTGACACGAGGAATAGCGGCGGTAGCGAGCGGGGAATGAGCAGCTGACAGCGCTTCCGGTGCATAGAACAGCGTCGTGCACGGGAACTGGGCCGCGGTCCGAAAAACGGACCGCGGCACCGGCCTCCCCGTGACAGCACCGTTCGATCTGTCGGTTCAGATTAAAGAGGATGTACCTGGTGGTACATCCTCTTTGATTAACTCTTTGTTGTCCTGTTTTGGTGTCTCATTTCACTCTCTCCGTAGGGGAACAATGAAGACAGGGGGGAGAGCTTCAAACTGCTTTTTAATGATAAAAATAAATTTTTTGGCTTATAAACCCAATTACAAAGTTTCTTAAAATTGCCTGGACTATTGATTTCTGCAAAAAAAAAAAATTCACGACAGTGACTCTTAAGGGTTGTTTTGTTGGTTGTGTAATGTGTAAGAAAAGTTGCCTATTTTACCTTTAACAAATAAAGATCTACCATCTCCAGAGCTGCGAGAAGAAAAGAGGAGGAAAGGGACTTCTCTATGGATCGTTATTGAGACTCCTTTCCATGCTGAGCTGTCACCGCTGCTGTGGAACCAATAGGAAAAATTATTAAGAGGTAGCTTGGGTATTTTTTGGCTTAATAGAAGATAATGGAGATCTTATCCTTCTTAAGGACATCCGGTATCCTGTTCCTTTTTTGAAGGGAGATGAATAATTTCGCGGACGACATGTTACAACCAAGGATGGTGTGGGGACTCATAGCATGAGAGAGGAGAATTACTACAGAGTAGAAGCGTGGCAGAAATATAAAGGACGGGAGGTACAAGTGAACGGGACAGTAGCCAAAGATGTAGGCTAAATATGCAAAAGTGCCAGATTCTGAGGTCGGCTTCAGCTGGGACTTGTTCTGTCTAGGCGATTTAGGCTTCGTCATTTTAGGTAGATGAGGTAGTCGTGGGTGGACTATACCGGCATCCAAAAAGGGATATCTATCATGGGGGGGGGATCCCCGGAAATTCTTAAACTCTGTCTAGATCATCCGGTGTGTGAATCACAAGTCTCTTGCCTCCCTTGAGAATGGCTAGGCCAAAGGGGTAGAGTCAAGCATATTGGATCCTCATCTCTGGAGCAACGGCTCCAAAACCAAACCGGCCCAGGTAGGTATAATTTCCAAGATAAGCGAAGAGACAGCACTTCCAGTAACACTCCAGTGGTTTTATTAAGCAAACCAATACGTATTGGTCTTTTCATCAGTGTCGTTGCAGCAACATCTTGGAATAGTTGCACGGACTGATCATCCAGCGTTAGTCCTGGGTTTTCCCTGTTGGCTCTCAAAATGGCCGCTGTATCTACATAACTGAGTAGGCCACAGATCACATCTCTTGGACCTTAGTCTGCTTTCGGTTTGGGGGGGGGGGGGAACAGCCCTGGATCCTCTCTATGACTATAGTGGCTGCTCTTTCTTCCCCAATAGCTGGTCAGTGACCTGAGGAGCGTAAGTCTGAGGGATTTCTTTGAATCTAACATTCTTTCTTCTGCTCCTGTTCTCCTGATCTTCTAGGAGCAAGTAAGTGCAAGTCAAATGGGTTTCACGCTGCTGGAAGGAGTGGGACACTCACAGAGTTTGCCGATACGACGGACATCTTGTTTCAGGTCGGCCAGTTTCTGCATAACAGAGGTGAGCGCACAATGTAGCGCCTACTGAATTGTCTTGCGCAGGTAGGCTCTGGAGATTATTGTGGCATCAGGGTCCAGAGTCAGCATCAGCCTTGGGGTCCCGTGCTGCACGCGTCGCCATCTTGGCTGATCGTCCAGGGCTCTGCTTCGGCTTCTTTATAAAGAAATGATCCATGTCTTTCCCGGTTTTCTGCTTTTTAGGGGTGCTGGGGGGTCCAGCACCCTTGTCCCTCCCAATCTTCATCACAACAGGGGCTGTATACTGTAATTAGAAGGCAAAAAGGGGTCTTGCTGAAAGGAGCCAGTCTTCTATGCTGCCATCTCGGTCTGCGATCAGGCTCCGCCCCCAAGTCTACTATCCTCTGAAACCAGCACAGCCGCACATACAGATCCTGGACTATATCCCCATGCCACACAGTGGTGGTAACATGATACAAAGATTAATAGCATTAGACTTCTTCTGGATACACACTTGGAACCCCATAGACTAAACAGAGAATACGAGATATTCTACCATTAAGGACATGAGGCCATTACTCTTTTCACATTGGTTTATTATGTGTTGAAACTTACATCAATTATACTCAGCGCTCAATACTGAAAGTCTATGGCTCCTCCGCTAAAACCCCGTATTAGGTACAGAAATTATAATAAAACTTGTTCGCCACCTGCCCCAAGCGTGTGATCTATGGACGATGGGAGTAGTAGTTGTTTCTCTATTTATTCCAAAGTCAAACTGTGCACAATACTTGTGTGACGTCCAGTCCATATGCAGTGCTGTTATTTCTGTTGCGGTGATGCCCCGGCCGGCAGCTACTACCCAATAAAAAAAAGAATAAAACAAAACAAAAATCCTGAACACTGAAGATAAAAGTATTCAAAGCTATGTCCAAAGTTCCCTGGGTCAAGTGACGTCTCTCTCTAATCTCTATGGATCCTTGTGTGGGTCAAAATAACTATGCGTTTCGGCAACTCTGTTTATTTGTCTCCATCATATGTTGATAGTATTTTTCTTTTTTATCCAGGCTTTAGGATTGTTCCCTTATGTTTGTAGTCACTGTTCCGATATGATGAATGGAATAAAGGTCCAGCAGGTAGTATGACACCATCTCCTGCACGCTTCTCACTTCTATCCTCTTTCCCCTCCACCTGCTCCTCTCTATTACTTCCATCCTCTATGTGTCTTATAGCGTTTAAAATATGTTATTTTTGGCCCATTAAAGCCCGTATATGTCTATTGAGGACACTGGGGGAGGGGCATGGGCACGGCCATCTTATGGACAGAATCACCACAGAGCAGGACGGCACAGCCTGGAGGAGGGGAGGCTGATTATAGCTCTATGGGGTACACAGGGAGCTGCTGTCAGTAAGTGCAGTGAGTACAGTTACTAATACTATACACTGAACTATTTTACTATATTAAGCATATTTTTCCTTTATAATTATTTAGAATTCTTCATATTGATTTAACACATTGTCAACTAGAAAATGGCTTCTCCCTTGTGTGTGTTTTTTATGTGCAATAAGAGTAAAACATCTGCCACATTCTGAACATGAAAATGGCTTCTTCCCTGTGTGAGTTCTTTGATGTACAATAATATATGATTTCTGAGTAAAACATCTCCCACATTCTGAACATGAAAATGGCCTCTCACTTGATGGTTTCTCTAATGTGAATTCTTTGATGGCGAACAAGATCTGATTTTGCGATAAAACATTTTCCACATTCTGAACATGAAAAGTGCTTCTCCCCTGTGTGAATGCGTTTATGTTTAAGAAGATTTGATTTACAAGAAAAACATTTTCCACATTCTAAACATGAAAATGGCTTTTCCCCTGTGTGAACGTTTTGATGTTCAAAAAGTTTTGATGGGCAATTAAAACATTTTCCACATTCTGAACATGAAAATTGCTTCTCCCCTGTGTGAATGCGTTTATGGTTAAGAAGACCTGATTTTTGATTAAAACATTTCCCACACTCTGAACATGAAAATGGCTTCTCTCCTGTGTGAATTATTTGATGTTTAATAAGATTTGATTTCAGTGTAAAACATACCCCACATTCTGAACAGGAAAATGGCTTCTCCCCTGTGTGAATGCGTTTATGGCTAATAAGACTTGATATCTGAGAAAATCTTTTTCCACATTCTGAACATGAAAATAGCTTCTCTCCTGTGTGAATGGTTTTATGGTAACGAAGACCTGACTTGTAAGTAAAACATTTCCCACATTCTGAACATGAAAATGGCTTCTCTCCCGTGTGAATTCTTTGATGTTGAAAGAGATTTGATTTCTGCACAAAACATTTTCCACATTCTGAACATGAAAATGGCTTCTCTTTTTTGTGACTTATCTGATGTCTTTCAAGATTTCCTTTAGTGGAAAAGCATTTTCCACATTCTGAACATGAAATTTGAGTCTTTCCTGTATTTTCTCTTTGATGTTCATGGTCTTCTCTGTAAATGTCAGCTTGCTGTGATGGATCAGAAGATGGGACTTGTATAACAGGATGAGATGAGAGATCTTTGCTGTGAGGGGCTGAGGGTGTATCTGGGATAGCGGACGGCTCCTCATATGTATCTTGTGTGATATGATCCTCTGAGGAGATATGATGTCCCCCTGAGCTCCTGGTAGAATCATCTGCAAAGGAGAAAACACCATTTCTCTTATTTCCCAGTAATAGAAGCTTAAACATATTGCAGACATGGAAAGTTACTCTTTTTTATGTAACATAATAAGAATGATCAGATCTGTTCCCATCCACAGGAAGTGTCAGGGAGAAGAATCTAGAAGCTTAGTAGTAAAACTAATGGGGGGAAAAAAATAAATACAAATTGACCCCCTATATGTCAACCACTTGCTGGATCCCAACCAGCATGGCGTTACTGGGGGCAGATCACCTGACTGAGTTTTTGACACACAGGTGTTGGATGCAGGTGATGCTGTGTATATCTTCTTCCTGGACTCTGATAGGTTCCTTATAAAGAGCTGATATCTGTTATTACATCTGAGAGTAATGGAGTTATCCAGGATGAGAATAATAGAGCTGATAACTCTGCTATCACCAGGGCTGTGGAGTCAACTCCGACTCCTGCTCCTTCATAAATGGCCGGTCATATACTAGGGGAGTTACTTATGTCCTACATGATCCTGGGGCGACTTCTGAGGGAATAAGGAAAGATATAAAGCAGCTTCTCCTGTGTGTGTGCAGTGGATGCAGCTAGTCTCCAGCCTCCATGTCCTGAACTACTCACAACTAGACTAGATGGAGCAGGTGGGCTTTTCTGCTGACAGTCTTCTATGTGTCTAACTAATGTTCACTATACACAAAGAAACACTGCTAACAATGCCGGATACATGTGATATAGAGGGGTCACACATAGTGATTTAGAATACCCCTTTAATTTCTGCCTCTCTCTTTCTCTCTCTCACACACACACACACAGACACACAGCTGCAGCCATAGAACACTAAAGAAAACACACAATCTTCTCCCAGAGAGGAAACACCACACTGAGGACAGAGGTTACAGCTACACTACTTTTGTCTTCTCCTCCTCCTCTATATTACACAGGATATCTTCATATTACACTGCTGCTCATATACAGTCATCCAGCATCCAGGAAGAGAACAGCACAGATCTCCCCCCCCCCCCACACACAATGGACTCTTCCAGCTCAGAAACAAACTGCTAAATAGTAACCGACAACTTTTCCCCAACCCCCCTTATGTAATAGGGCCAGCGTCCGGGGAAGCCCGAAGCTCTCCCGAGCAGCTGAGTGTCTAATTGGAGACGCTCGGCTGCTCGGGAGAGCTTCGGAAGAATGACAGAGGCTTCGGAAGTAACCATCACACTGGCTGCGCCGGGAACGGGAGCGGAGAAGAAGACGCGCGGAGGTCGGGAACGGGCCCAGGTGAGTTAACTGTTTTTGTTTTTTTATGTGTAATCTGATTTTATTGACAACCACACAGCATACAGTAAATACAAAACCAGCAAACATTGGTATAGGGCGACCTGCAAGTCGCATGGTGTCATTCATTTTACATATATATAAAAGAGTAAGAGAAAGATCAACCAAATGTTAACATTTCTAAACATAAGCACCACCAACGCGGTAGCGCCGCTGCAACCAAATAATACTTTCAATAAAAGTGATGCAAAATTTAGGAAGAAAAAAGAGGAGGCAGAAAAAGAGAGAGAAAGAAAAGATCAGGAAAGAGGCGAGGGGACAGACGGAGGACAGCCGCCAGAACCCTGCGTAACCACCAGTAGAGAACTATTATAGCCGGAGATTCCCACCATTAACGCACAAGAGCAGGGAAGGCCTCAGAGTCCATGAACAAACGCCATGGAAACCACACCTTGTCAAATTTATCAGACTGCTCATGAACCTCTGCTATCAACTCTTCCATTCTACCCAATTCCCGTAGCTCACTCAGCCATTCTGCTATCGAGGGTATGACGGGTGTTTTCCAATGTCGGGGGATGACCATTCTAGCTGCAGTTAGAAAATGTCTCAAAATTCCTTTTTTAACTGTAGCGAGAGAACCTGGGATCTGCGAGAGCAGGGTCAGTTGTGGGGAGTTGACGACAGTCTTTCCAGAATAAGCATTATAGATAACAATGATCTTGTCCCAAAAATCTCGGATACCCGGGCAGGCCCACCATATATGCAGCATGTCACCGGTCTCAGTAAGACAGCGCCAGCACCTGTCGGACACCTCAGGGAACATAAGGTGCAAGGAGACCGGGCAGTAATACCACCGTGAAAGGATTTTGTAATTCTTCTCCTTAGCTTTAGCAGCCATGGACATGCCATGAGTAAGCTCACAGGTTTTCTGGAGAGACTGACCGTCCCAAGGAACACCCAAGTCGCGTTCCCATTTATCAAAGAAAGGAGCTCTGTCAGGATTAGCCATAGTAACCAAAATCTGATACAGCACGGATATGCAATGCAGGATAGGAGAGGCGGAATTAGCCAAGTTGTCAAAATCCGTGAGTGTGGGGGTGTATGAACCCCTGGGAAAAAGAGCCTGTACGAATGAGGCTAACTGCCCATATTCCAGCCAGGACAGCAGACGCTCCGGAGACTGAGCCTGAAGGGTCACCAGAGAGGAGATAGCTCCACCAGTCATACAGTCTCGAATTCTAGGGCAAGCGGACCTTTCCCACAAAAGGAATCTATGCGTCTGCAGGCCCGGCCGGAACGAAGGGTTTTGTAGTATCGGGGAGAGCGGTCCCGGAACCACTGACAATCTGTGTTTTGTTACCCACTTATCCCAAATGCACAACACATGCGGAGCAAAAAATGACAGGCCTGCCAGGGACCGACGGTCCCCCAAAGTGATCCAGGGCAAGAGAGAGGGCGCAATCGGGCAGATCGAGAAGTCCAAGTCCACCCACCTCTTGGAGCCCCTGTAATGTACCCAATCCAGGACTCCGCGCAAGACAGCTGCCTCATGATAGAGACGTAGATCAGGCAAACCCATGCCACCCGTAAACCGGGATTGAGTAAGAGTGGAGTATGCAATCCTGGGTTTGTTGTTTCCCCAGATAAATTTGGAAATAGCCCTGCGCAGAGTCCTGAAGAAGGCCACCGGGACCACGATAGGAACAGTTTGGAAAACATACAGTAGCTTGGGAAGAATATCCATCTTCACAATGGCCATCCTTCCAAACCACGAGGTCGGTTTCAGGAAGTAGGATGTCATATCTGAGAGGACCCTGTTCAGCATGGGCGTATAGTTCAGATCAAAAAGGGAACTCAGGGCCGGCGGGAGCTTAATTCCCAAGTAAACAATAAAATCTGTGTGCCACTGAAAAGGGAAAGAAGCTCTAACCGTATCAAACACAGCTTGGGGGATGGAGATATTAAGCCCCTCAGTTTTAGTCAAGTTCACCTTAAAATTACTGAGGTCACCAAATTTCTGGAACTCCTGCAGAATAGAGGGGAGAGACGTAGTAGGGGATGAAATATAGAGCAGGAGATCGTCCGCATACAATGCAAGCTTGTGGTGGTCCTGCCCAATCACAACACCCCGGATCGTAGGATTATGCCTGAGGGCTACTGCCAAATGTTCCATTGATAGAATGTAAAGCATGGGAGACAAGGGACAACCTTGACGTGTACCGTTGTGAATCTCAAACGAGCTAGATAATAAACCATTAGCCCGCACTCGAGCCGAGGGAGCAGAGTACAACGCCATGATTCTGTCCACTAAAAGCGGGCCGAGTCCCACTCCCCGCAGGACCAGCCGCAGGAATCCCCAATGTACCCTATCAAAAGCCTTCTCTGCATCGATGGAAAGTAGGCACAAAGGGGACCCCGTACGGCGGGCCCAAGACATCAAAGTGAGAGTCCTTAGCGTATTGTCCCTTGCCTCCCTGCCCGGAACAAATCCCACCTGGTCGGCATGGATGAGGCGGGGGATGTAAAGACTTAAACGATTGGCCAGCATCTTGGAGTAAAGTTTGAGATCACAGTTAATGAGTGAAATGGGACGGTAATTTTTACAATATTTAGGATCCTGGCCCGGCTTGGGCAGAACCACCACATGTGCCTCCAATGACTGGCGGGGGAATGGGCATGCTGCTGAAATACTATTAAAGCACCTAGTCATAAGTGGCAGTAACAGATCTCGAAATGTTTTGAAGAAGCAAACGGTGAAGCCGTCCGGTCCCGGACTTTTTCCACCCTTCGCATCAGTGATGGCTCCTCTGAGCTCACTGTCAGAGAAAGGAGATTCCAAGTCTTCGACCACCTCTGCAGACATACTAGGCAGCTTCGTGTCTGACAGGTATGCAGATATCCTAGCCTCCAAGTCCTTTGCCGGCATCTCTGAGTAGCGCCCTTTAATGTTATACAGAGATGAGAAATAGGAGCGAAAGAGATCAGATATCTCTCTGGGATTGTGTATGGCAGTACCAGTGTGGTCAAGGAGGCTAGGAATGTGCGTGACCTGTGTCCTTGGGTGAATCAGTCTAGCCAGCGTCTTACCACTCTTATTGGCATGTTCGTAAAGGAAGCTGCGATAGCGCTCCCGCTGAGAGGAGGAAGACCTGTTGAGGAGGTCCTTCAATTGTTCCCTAGCAAGCGTCAATGCCGTCAGTGCTTCATCGGTAGCATTTTGTTTATGTGCCCTAGATAAAGCCTCTACTTTGCCAGCCAGTTTAA
Source organism: Dendropsophus ebraccatus (assembly GCF_027789765.1). Classification (NCBI taxonomy): domain Eukaryota; kingdom Metazoa; phylum Chordata; class Amphibia; order Anura; family Hylidae; genus Dendropsophus; species Dendropsophus ebraccatus. The sequence continues at coordinate 190,705,416 of NC_091456.1, read as the reverse complement.
CAATTTTAGCACCTTTGTCCTTTTTGATCCGAGCCCCCTGCTGAATCAAGGTTCCCCTGACAACACACTTCAGGGCCTCCCATTGCATTGGTAGGGCAGTGTCATCATCAGCGTGATCATGAATGAAATCAGTTATGGTCTGAGTAACAGCCGCTCTACACACCACATCCCGGAGGAGCGATTCATTCAATCTCCACGACCATTCCCTAGGCACGATCCCCGGCAAAGACAATGACAAAAATATGGGAGAATGATCGGACCACAAGGCAGTGCCTATTGAAGCCGTGGGGTTAAACGTTAAGGCATACTGAGCGACAAAAAACATATCCAGTCTGCCATAAGTACGGTGAGCATCTGAATAATGTGTGAAGTCCTTATCCTTAGGATGAAGGATGCGCCAGACATCCACCAAGCTATGGAGACCGAGGACCGATCGTGCAATCGCATAATCAGAGCGTGGCACCGCTGTTTTGCCGGAGGAGGTGTCCAAGGAAGGGTCCATCACCAAGTTGAAATCCCCTCCCAAAATCAACACGCCCTCTATAAATGTAGAGGCCGTTCGGAGAATAGCCCTCAGGGTACTGCCCTGACGGGAATTAGGGAGGTAAATATTTCCAACAGTATAAATCCGTGCTTGGATCTCTATCTTAATGAAAGCATATCTCCCCTTAGGACACGTCAGAGAATCAAGCAATTTATGTGACAAGGTTTTGTGCAGTGCTATGGAGACTCCTTTAGATTTGGCGTCAGAATTAGTACTATGTGTCCACACATTGTAGTAATTGAGCCGCATCTGAGGAGCATGGGCAGTCTGAAAGTGGGTCTCCTGTAGTAGCAGAATGTGTACCTTCTGTCTGTGCATGGAGTAGAGGATCTGAGACCGTTTCTGCGGGACATTCAATCCCCTAACATTAATGGAAGCAAGTCTGACGTCCGCCCCCGCCATGTCCCCACCACCCCCCGCCCCAGAGGGAGAAAAGAAGAAGAAAGGTAGAAAAAGAATATGAGGGAGCAGAGAAAAGAAGAAAAGAAAGAGATGACAAAGAGAATATGTCTAGGAAAAAAGAGCAAGACCGAACCAGCAGCCAGAAAAAGGGGGTTATCAAGAGAGACAACCTCCGATTCCAGGTAGTTCTACACTACCAGGACAGACCCAACTGGGTACAGCAACGCGTCAAGCGTCTAGTTTAGAGAGGGACGGACTGACAGATGAAGGTCTGTAAGCCCGTAACAGAACACCAGAATGTAAACTAAGTATATACCATAAATGCACTCAACAACTATATGTGATATGCTAGATGAAGAAACACCCCACAAACAAATACCTGAGCAAGCTCCCCAAGAGCCCCAACCCCCCACCCCCAGAACCCGCACACATAGAAACCGGCATAACTATACAGCCATGTTATTATAACCAAATAAGCAGTAAGTCTGACGCATTATTAGGAAACAGGAAAAGATACAACCCGCGTCAGTGAGGCACCTCAAAAGAACCAGACGCCATGGCCACTATCCTCCAAAGCGTCCTCAGTCCCCGGAAGCCGCCAAGTCAACAGGGCGAGATGACCTGTTCGGTGTTATCGGCGGGACCGGATCCCAATCCGGCAGAGTCATCTGCGGCAGATCCAGTGCAACCAAGAAGGCAGGCAAATCCTCAGGCGTGTGTAACTCAAATCTTCTCCCGCCTCTACGGACAACCAGCTGGAAAGGAAACCCCCAAGAGTATTGAATTTCACGCTCTCTTAGCAGTTCCAGCAGGGGTTTTAGGGCCCGTCTTTGTGTTAGAGTAGCTCTGGAGAGATCCTGAAGAAAAATCAATTGGGCCCCATCAAAATCCACGAAGTCCATGTTGCGCACCGCTCTCATAATTTCCTCTTTCACTCTGTAGTGATGGAGCCTGCAAATGACATCTCGTGGCCGATTGACATTAGTAGAAACAGGACCCAGAGTGCGGTGAGCTCTGTCAATCTCAAACTCTGCCCCCGGCGGCCGCTTAAGGATAGATGCGAACAAGTCCTGTAGGGACGGGACAAGATCAGCGGCTCCAGTTGCTTCAGGAAGTCCTCTAATGCGAATGTTATTCCGCCTACCGCGGTTCTCCACGTCCTCATGAAGCCTATAAAGATGACGTATTTGCCTCTCCTGAATAGCAAGGGTAGCCTGGACATCATCCACTGTGGTGGTCAAGGAAACCTGGTCAGCAGCAATATCCGAAACTTTTGCCTCCAAGGCATGCACGTCAGACTTGAGAGAAGTAAGCTCTTGCTTATAAGAGGTTTCCAGGCGTTCCACAAATTTTTCCATGTCCGAGCGTGTGGGCAGCATTTTCATATATTCTTTCCAATCCCACTCTGTGCCATCCTGTACGGGGTTAACTGATGCAGCAGAGCTAGGATGGTGCGGCTCGCTGCCTCTAGTGGAGGCGAAGGGAAGTGCAGCAGGGGACAGGGAAGACATGGTGGCTGCCAGGATAGGACCTGATGTGGAGGCACAGTCTATGTCCCTATAGGAAGCAGGGTTTATGGCCACCTCTGCTGTCCTCTGTCCAGAACAAGGGGACACCACTGCACTAAGGCTGGGACCAGGAATCACTGCTGGGAGAGAATGAGGCTCCAGGAGTGCAGCAGCCACAATGTAGGGACCAGGAGACACTGCCTCTGTCACGTCCCTGAGACAGGAGCCCGTCAGCAGCGCACCCGTGCGGGGGAGGCAGCTAAGCACCGCTTCTCCGAGGTGGGGGCCAGGAGGCACTGTGTCAGCAGTGACGAGCGGTCGGCTCCGGTGAGCTGTGGAAGCCGCGTCTGAGGGCCGGGAGGTGAGCCTGGCTGTGCCCTGTGTCTGTCTGTTGCCGGGGCTCGGGGGGGCCAGAGCGGGGGCTGTCGAGGCCGGGGCTCTCACCGCTATGTCCGCCGTCACCGGGGGGCACCTCACACCGGCGGGGGTGTACTGCAGTTCCGGCACGGACGGATCCGCGGCTGCTGCTGCTGCGGCGGCGGCCGCTCTCGTTACTCTAGAGCCGGGGAGTGTGGAGGCTTCAGGCCTTGCAGGTAGGCCGCGACCGGCGGGAGAAAAGAACCGGTCCAGGCTACCCCGGGCGGGCCGGGGCTTAGGTATAAGTGTGCCTGCCTTGGTCCTCCTACGGCCACCGACCATTTGGGGTGAAGCTCGGTAATCTTGGGGTGCTTAATAAGCTGTCTGGTGCTCTGAGGTGGGAGCCCACAGAAGATGCGTGCTCACTCCTCCATAGTCAGGCCACGCCCCCGTGTTTTTGTTTTTTTAAATGGTCGCCCCATAGGGTGGGGATGCGGGCCATTTTTGAGCCCCCCCCCCCCCCCACCTTATGGGGCGACCATACCCGGCGCCGGGAGCTAACACCACCCTCCTCATCACAGCGGCATCAGAAGGGACTGAAACCCCCCCCACACACACACACACACACCCACACCCGTACCGTTATTTCTACTGTGGACTTCAACCAATCAACCTTGGTATCACCAAAGGCGGAACATATATTCTATTGTATACAAACTTTACTGTATAACAGCTACTAACACAGGTTAATGGGACTACCCTACACTCTGGATTCCGGACCCCCTTCCCTTATATATTAAATTGCCCGTTTCCACACAGGGTTAAAGCGTAACTGTCATTTCAGGGTCATTTTTTAAAAAACATTAAATATCAACAGTTCAAGCAATTTTAAGAAACTCTGTAATAGGTTTTATAAACCAAAAGAGTTTCCTTCTGTACTGAAAAAGCAATCTCCCAGCCTCCCCCCTCACTTCAGAAGAAGCAGGATTTCTGTGTCCATTATGTGGCTATGGAGAGGGGAGGGGCTGTTAGGAGTGACTGAGCACGGAGCAGTCCAGCACAGCACAACACCCTGCAATCTTCTCTCAGTAAGTTCATAGATAAGCACTGACCTTTCTGACCCCAGAATCCTGCAATTTAGGTGCCCAGAGAGTCTACAAACAGCTGACCTTCATGTCACCTCTTCCTGCTCCCTCATCTCCCTCGGCCCCTCCCCCCTCCATAAGGATAGAATGGAGAGAGCAGAACCCGTCTTCACTGGCTTCTCTGTAATGAAGACGTGTTTGCCTGATAATGCACAGATAAGAAGTCAGGGGGGGAGGCTGGGAGATTGCTTCTTGAGTACAGAAAAACCTTTTTTGGCTGATAAAACCTATTACAGAGTTTCTTAAAATCGCTTATACTGCTGATTTCTGCAATAAAAAAAAAATATGACAGTTGCGCTTTAACTACTCCTGTCAGATAACCTTGTCACTATATAACTCTTGTATGTGACTTTCGCTACTACTACTATGGCGCTGACGATCCCTGACCACTCTCACTAATTCTCTGGGAGACGCAAAAACTTCTAACATAAGACAATAAATATATTTGTTGCCAAAACGTCTCGTGAGGGTGCGCAAAAATCACAACATATCAGTACGGCCGGCCATGATGGACACATTCAAGCAGATAACTGCAAAACTCCTTCAAAACAAAAAGTCTCCAGATCTTCACAAACATCAAAGCTCACAACCACTGACATGGGTACATTTCATCTTCATCGTGATGACCGCTCTTTGTCATCCCAGGACTTTGCTCCCCTTAGGCCTGTACCCACTGTGCTAACCCCCCCCCCCCAACTACTTATACCTTTTTGTAGCTTATGTGAAGTCCTTTCAGCAGGTATGTTTGCCCACGCTGTTTGTGTTTCATGATGCAGAAAAACAGCGTTCGTGTCCTAGGGAAGTGCCGCCTGTGTGGTGTTGTGCGCCTCTCCCCCTGCCTCCCGTTTCGCCCTCTGTCCGCCCCCACAGGAATCCTTGGCATTGCACATGCGCCGTGGTTTTGACCTCCAGCCCGCTGCAGTGACGTTGGCGGGTCAGCGCCGCCTACGTGGTGTTTCCTCTGTGCGTCAACAACACCCTGTAGAAGTGACGTGCTTGTCCCTGGACCGCCTCTCATGTTTGTCAGCGACCACCCCGCCCCCCGCATACTATGTTTCCGACAGATGCCTGAGTCCTCTTCTCGGCTTCTACGCACATGCGACTTTGTGCGCCGTTGCGATCGTATCCCGCGCAGGCGCAGTGACGCTACCGGCCTTCTCTGTCACTGCGCGGAATACGACCACAATAGAGCACAATGGCGCATGTGCGCAGAAGCCGAGAAGAGGACTCGCACGTCACTTCTACAGGCTGCAGCCGACACGTAGAGGAAACACCACATAGGCGGCGCTGACCCGCCAACGTCACTGCAGCAGCGCCAGAGGTCAAAACCACGGCGCATGCGCAATGCCAAGGATTCCTGTAAGGGTGGACATCATAGACAGCATCCTCCAGAAGAGGTCCGTCACAGCGAGAGGCTACAAAATACTAATATTTTAAGACTTCTCCGCAGTGGTTACGCAGACTAAACGTAACCTCTTTGCTGCACTTTGTACGCATCCGATTATGGTAGAGGGATGGGGTAGATGGGAAGGTGTAGGCAGGGGAGTATGGCAAACATTGCCAAAGAATAGGTACATCAACCAAGTTTCGCAATAACGAAACATAAACAGCAAAATACGAAAGACAGTCCAATCCTCAGGTATCGTGAAAACTAAGCTAAACTAGAGGCTCCATAGAGAATTAACAGAGCCACAGGTCATGTGCCGACCTGCATCTCTATTTAAAATAAAGGAGAAGGGGGCGATCTGGAGAAGGTAGGGGGGCATGGATCTTGGGCACCCTGCGATCTCTTACTTGTGCATAGGGAAATGTACGTTTAAGAACTGTATCAGAAGATGCTTCAACACAACCATGTGGTTTTTAGAACACAATCAAAGGCTATATTCACACGTCAGATGTTCTGTCCGCAATGGTACCTATGGTATTCAATGGCCCCGCTCACATGTCCGTACGAGGCGATCCGTGCAGCAAAGAAAAAAGGACAAGCCGTATTTTGCATCACGGACCGCTACGCTAATGAAGCGTCAATGTAGTGCTCCATGAAGCGGGTCGGCATCACGGGCTGCTCTACGATGTGTGAACTTAGCCTAATAGGAAATGACCCTCTAACCTAATTACTTCAAGTCCAATGTGCTTACCCTCTTTAGGATCTGGGTGTCGTCTCATAACTCCCTTTCCCCATCCCAGTGTTTTCTTGTAATTCACAGCAGAATATATGTTTTGAAAAAGTCTTCCTTTCATCTTCTCACCATCGAAAGACTACATCTTAGACTCTTTTGTACTCTGTACATGGACCAGATTGTATTTTAAAGTAGTTATCCAGCATTAGAAGAACACGTCTACTTTCTTCTAGAGACAGCATCACTCTTGTCTCCAGTTCAGGTGTGGTTTGCAACTAAGCTCCATTCACCTCAATGGAACTGAGTTGCAAAACCTGCACCCAAAACAGAGAAAAGTGCTGTCTCTGGAAGAAGGTGGCCGTGTATTTCTAATGCTGGATAACCCCTTTCATATTAATACCTACTAAGAATGAAATATTGTGTGTTCTTCTCATTCCGAGGTCAGGAGAGAGCGAGAAAGACAATCTCGCTCTGAGATCACCATGCTGAGTAGTCGGTGTAGCGGCAGCGCTGAAGGAGCACAGACAGCGATCTAATGATACCAATACTTTCACCAATCAGACTATAGTGCGGGATTTTCCTCCGGATAGTGAAGCACGACCCAGCTACAGGGCGGCACAGCGCACACATATTATATGACTGTATTCCATATATTATACACACATCATGTGTTATTACCTGCAGCCGCGTCACATCCTCATCTATATTATATTAGAACTTAGGCTGAATGATTATATAGCTGGAAAACTGACAGGACACAGAGCTTATAATATTCCACACAGAATAGTTACAGCCGGTGACTGAGGAGAATGTGTGACTGTTCTCTGCATTTAGTGGTCACTACTCACCTGGGCGGTTACCTGTAGTGATGTCCTCCTTATACTGCTCATCACTGCTGTCATCTGTCTCTTCTTCTTTCATCATCATATCTGTAACCTTAATATAGTTCAGATCCTTCCATGTAGTGATGTCCTCCTTATACTGCTCATTACTGCTCACATCTGTCTCTTCTTCTTTTATCATCATATCTGTAACATTCATATAGTTCAGATCCTTCCATGTAGTTATGTCCTCCTTATGCTGCTCATCACTGCTGTCATCTGTCTCTTCTTCTTTCATCATCATATCTGTAACCTTAATATAGTTCAGATCCTTCCATGTAGTGATGTCCTCCTTATACTGCTCATTACTGCCCACATCTGTCTCTTCTTCTTTTATCATCATATCTGTAACATTAATATAGTTCAGATCCTTCCATGTAGTGATGTCCTCCTTATACTGCTCATTACTGCTCACATCTGTCTCTTCTTTTATCATCATATCTCTAACATTAATATAGTTCAGATCCTTCCCTGTAGTGATGTCCTCCTTATACTGCTCATCACTGCTGTCATCTGTCTCTTCTTCTTCTTCTTCTTTTATGATCATAGCTGTAACATTAATATAGTTCAGATCCTTCCCTGTAGTGATGTCCTCCTTGTCTCTGTCTCTCTCCATGGTCGATGGGTCGGTCTCTTATATACAATATATCAGCAGAGGATCCTGTAGTGTAGGTGATCTGTAAAGAAAATGAGAGAATTAAACATGCAATCAATGACACACGAACAAATTTTCGTTAGTCGCTTGATTGTTGCATACACAAAGATTATAGAATTTAAATAATGTAATCTTAGAGCTCTAAGATTTAATAGACTTTGTGCAGAAGATGGGAGGAGACTATAGCGACCAGATTCCAACCTTTTTTTTTTTTTTATTTCTTTTATTTTGTTTCCATACACCAACAATATAACATGAATAATTCTTGTGAGGGCAACAACACCCCATATAACTACAAAAACACTGATTGCACCACTATTACACCAAAAAATATGAAAATCATCAGGCACCGACCGCGCATTGCTACGTGGAATAGCGGTGCGCGGCTGGTGACCGATGATTTCACAAATACCATACATTACCTAAGCATGTTGCAGGTTCTTCCTCCCGATCCTGCGCGCACCAGCAGCTTTGGTGCGGCCTGTCTCAGCTGACAGACCGCTCAGCCAATCACTGGCCAGGATCACCGCGGCCACTGAGCGGTCTGTCAGCTCAGACAGGCCGCTCCAAAGCTGCTGCTGCACGTGGGACCGGGAGAAGGAGCGCAGGAGAAGACCTGCAGCCCTCGCTAAACAATTATCGGGCCAGATCGGCGCTCGTTTACATTATTGATCGGGCCCCCATCGGCCCATGGAATAGGACCCTAAGTGTGGGGTGTATAAGTCCCTGTATCTATATTCCGTTTACTTACTCCAGACCACCTATTATCAGATAGCTAAGGTGTGAAAAGAATATATATGACCAGGGTCAACAGCAGGATACAGTTAAAGGACAAGTCCCGCGGGGACCCCCCCCCCCCCCCCCCAAAAAAAAGTCCAAAAGTGGGGTAAGGGGGCCAGACCGGGTATTTAACCACAATACAAAGTTATATAACTTTGTAATGTGTGTTAAATAATCAAAAAAAATTTTTCCGTAGGAGTTGTCCTTTAACTTGTACAGAAAAGTAGGATAAAATGGCTGACAGGATGAGGGAGAAGGGAGGAGCTAACACATATCAGCTGGGGTACAGGAAAACAGGAGGGTCAAAGCAAAACAGGCAATGCAATATAACAGACACGTGTCAGTGAATGAAACCAAGTCCTGGGACATGACAGAATGGCTTATGCATTCTTCCTCAGGGCCAGTGGCGTAGCCACCGTGGTCGCGGGGATCGCCGCCGCGACCGGGCCAGCCACAAGGGGGGCCCGCGGGGCCCCCCGATCAGTCACTCTTGTGACCGCAAGCATTGTTTTGCTTGCGGTCACAAGAGTCTGGCTCCGTCTTTCCCACGGCTGCTGCGCGGCTGCCGGGGGTGTCGCGTCTTACCCCCGGCAGCGCGCGCATCCCAGAACTCCCTGCGCGCCTTGGGCCCTGACTTCCGGTTTCCGGCGCGCAGGGAGTTCTGGGATGCGCGCGCTGCCGGGGATAAGACGCAGCAGCCGCGCAGCAGCCGGGGACAGATCGAAGGAGTGAGGATCAACGTGGGAGCGCGATGTCAGGTGAGTTAAGTTTTGTTTTTTTATCAGCCTGTACGGGTGGGGGGAAAGGAGGGGGGCATCTATGAGGGTGGGGGGAAAGAGGGGGCCATCTATGAGGGTGGGGGGGAAGGAGGGGGGCATCTATGAGGGTGGGGGGGAAGGAGGGGGGCATCTATGAGGGTGGGGGGGAAGGAGGGGGGCATCTATGAGGGTGGGGGGGAAGGAGGGGGGCATCTATGAGGGTGGGGGAAAGAGGGGGCCATCTATGAGGGTGGGGGGGAAGGAGGGGGGCATCTATGAGGGTGGGGGGAAAGAGGGGGCCATCTATGAGGGTGGGGGGAAAGGAGGGGGGCATCTATGAGGGTGGGGGGAAAGGAGGGGGGCATCTATGAGGGTGGGGGGGAAGAGGGGGGCATCTATGAGGGTGGGGGGGAAGAGGGGGGCATTTATGAGGTTGGGGGGAAAGAGGGGGGCCATCTATGAGGGTGGGGGGAAGGAGGGGGCCATCTATGAGGGTGGGGGGAAAGAGGAGCCATCTATGAGGGTGGGGGGAAAGAGGGGCCATCTATGAGGGTGGGGGGGGAAGGGGACCATCTATAAGGGAGGGGGGGTGAAGGGGACCATCTATAAAGGGGGGGAAAGGGGACCATCTATAAGGGAGGGGGGGGAAAGGGGACCATCTATAAGGGAGGGGGGGAAAGGGGACCATCTATAAGGGAGGGGGGGAAAGGGGACCATCTATAAGGGAGGGGGGAAGGGGACCATCTATAAGGGAGGGGGGGGGGAAGGGGACCACCTATAAGGGAGGGGGGGGAGGGGACCACCTATAAGGGAGGGTGGGGGGGAAGGGGACCATCTATAAGGGAGGGTGGGGGGAGAGGGGGCCATCTATAAGGGAGGGTGGGGGGAGAGGGGACCATCCATAAGGGAGGGTGAGGAGAGAGGGGGCCATCTATAAGGGAGGGGGTAGAGGGGGCCATCTATAAGGGAGGGGGTAGAGGGGGCCATCTATTTGGGGGGGGCAACATAGGGGGAGAGGGAATACACAGAGGGGGGCATATATTATTAGGAGGTCACATAGAGTCAGGGCTACCCACTAAATGAGGGTGTAAAGGGGACAGTACAGATGTGCAGTGTGTAGAGAGATGAGGATGGTGTCAGAGTGTGGAGCCTAATATGTCTGTCTGGCAGATTCTGTGGATTCGTGGCTCGGAGAAGTTCTCATAACGGCCCAGGACGGATGGAGAAGATGATGAAAAGGAAAGAACTCCGATCAGAAAAGACGTCTCCTGTGAGTCACCTGATATAACTGCACTGTAATGTATATGGTGTATAGAGCCTGTGTAGAGCTGGGGCCACCTCTATATGACTGAATGAGGTGATTTAGTGTACTGGATTTGGTCAGTAACAATATGGTGGTGATGGTAGTGGTTGTGGTGTGGCGGTAATGTTTCCTCCCTATATACTGGTATTACTGGTAATATTGGTCTCAGTATACAGGATTTGGTCGGTAACAGTATGGCGGTAATAGGTAATATCTGTCTTGGTGTGTGTGTGTGTGTGTGTATATATATATATATATATATATATATATATATATATACATACATACAGTGGTACCTTGGTTTAAGAGTAACTTCGTTTAAGAGCGTTTTGGTTTAAGAGCTCACAGTTTTTCAAAATTGTGACTTGGTTTAAGAGCATTGCTTTGGTTTAAGAACTTCCTGTATTGGGTGGGAGCGCGAGTGGAGAAGGGGCATGGCCTGCATAGCGGGGTCTACAGCACTGTACTCTAAACACCTTCCAAATCATAGCAGATCCCCTTCAGGCTGGGGCTTACATCAGGGGACAGGACTGTGGGGGGGGGGGGTAATCTCTCCATAGCTGTAACCCCTCTCTCCCCGGACAGAGAGTGCTGCATGTATGTGCCCACATCTGTCCTGCTCATTCCTTCATGCTCCCTGCAGTCTCTGTCAGCCCTTGTGTTTCCCATCCTCTCCATTACTGTACAGTACAGAATAATAAATATATTTGGGGTGTGGAACCAATTGTCTGCATTTACATGATCTCTTATAGGAAAATTTGCTTTGGTTTAAGAGTGGATTTGGATTACAAGCACGATCCTGGAACGAATTATGCTCATAATCCAAGGCACCACTGTGTATATATATATATATATATATATATATATATATACACACACACACACACACACACACAACAATAGCATCACTTGGTCGTGAAAGGAGGGGGGGGGCCCAAGTTGGCCTCTCGCACCAGGGCCCAGGAGACATTAGCTACGCCCCTGCTCAGGGCCCTATTCCACGGGACGATTATCGTTCAGATTATCGTTAAATCGTTGGAATCTAAGCGATAAGCGGTCGTTCGCAGTAGTGACGAACGCAATAGCGTTGACAAGACGAACGCAAGAACGATCATAAGTAACTATTATCTTTTCATGTAAATGGGTGAATGATTTCAGATCTCTCGCAATAGCGGTCGTTTGGATTGTTTATCATTAACGATTATGCGAATGATAATCGTCCCGTGGAATAGGGCCCTTAGAAACACCGGATTTTCCCATCCAATTTCTTAGTATTGTCAGCCTTGCTAGAAAGAACAGCCTAACAATGTGCTTCCAATTCTCTGATCAGGTTCCTTTCCCAACACCGCTATTTCATACGACAGTTGCCCTCTAAAAAGTTCTTTGTTTTCCAAAACTGCCATTACCTCAACCCAGTACTTTTTTTTTTATACTGGGACATGTCCAAAACATATGGGTCAAATCTGCCTCTTCCTCAGCACATATATAACACCTCAAATCCTCCCTCACCCCCGCTTTATACAAAAACAGTGGCGAACAATGCATTCTATGCAAAATTTTAAAATTGTGTAAGTTTGTGTTCTGGGTTTTGTGATACTTTCCCCACATTTCTAACAATGCCCTCCCATCTAGAGTCAGTTAACGGTCCACACACCTCCCATTTAAAGCGACTCTGTACCCACAATCTGACCCCCCCCAAACCGCTTGTACCTCCAGATAGCTGCTTTTAATCCAAGATTTGTCCTGGGGTCCGTTCGGCAGGGGATGCAGTTATTGTCCTAAAAACAACTTTTAAACCTGCAGCCCCGTACCCAACGGCCATGGCCTAGGTTGTCTATGCATTAGGCTGGCACAACCTTTCTGTCCCTCCTCCCCGCCCTCCTCATCATTAGGAATGCTCCAGGCAGATTGCCTCCTATTCATCACCCGTGTCAGCACGGCACATGGGCTGGATCATTAAGGCACTTGTGCAATGTTCAGATAGGAGAAAATGTTCTAGTGGCATTCCTATTGATGAAGAGGGAGGGGAGGAGGGACGGAGGAGTGGTGCAAAGTTAGGGCACAGATACTCTAAGCCACGCCCATTGAGCACGGGGCTGCAAGTTTAAAAGTAGTTTTTAGGACAATAACTGCATCACCTGCCGAACGGACCCCAGGACAGATCTTGGATTAAAAGCAGCTATCCGAAGGTACAAGTGGTTTGGGGGGGGTCAGATTGTGGGTACAGAGTCGCTTTAAGTGCAGGCTGGGGAGTGGCAGCATGATGATGTAGGTCCGTCACACAAGGCTGCATGCTGCATTGCCGCTGGGTTTGAAATAAGGGAGTTTAGAAGCTGACCCTACCTACCGTGTGAGACTGATCAGCCATCAATGCTGGTCTGCTGGAGTGAGAATGTGCATTGTCCCCATGAGGTAATTGCCAGGCTGTGAGTGAGGAGGGGGGTGGGGGGCAGGGCAGTGCAGAGGGAGCTGCATCTGGAAAGAATTAACCGTGTGTGGGCTGGAGCTGAGCTGTTGAAGTTACTGAGAGGTGGTGCTGAGATAAAGTGTAAGGGCCCTATTCCACAGTTACGATAATCGGCCGGATCGGCCCCATTTGGCCCCGAATCGGCCGATTATCGCTTGGTGAAATAGAGAGAACGATCAGCCGATGATCGTGTCATCGGCTGATCGTTCATTTAGGGCCAGACCTAAAATCATCGTTCCCCCACCGCGCATCGCTACGGTTGAATAGCGGTGCGCAGCGGGTGACCGACGATTTGAGAAGCAGCAGCAGCATACATTACCTGACCAGGCTTCTTCTCCGCGCTGTCTTCATCCCCGGGTCCCGTGTGCTCTATCTTCTGAATGGCCGGTCAGCTGACGGAGTGCTCAGCAAATCACAGGCCGGGACCGCCGTGTGGCCTGTCAGCTGACCGGCCATTCAGAAGATAGAGCGCGGGGGACCCGGGGAGGAGACGGAGCAGAGGACAAGTACTGCTGCAAGGGCTGCAAGGACATCGGTAACGATGTCCTTGCAGCCCTCGCTCAACGATCATCGTACCGTGGAATAGGCCCAGTAAACGAGTGGCGATTTAGCAGATCGGCACTCGTTTACATCGTTGATCGGGCCCTCCTCGGCCCGTGAAGTAGGACCCTAAGACATTGGAGACAGAACTGCTGGAATGGGTGAGATTGTTCTGGTCTTAAAGCGACACTGTACCCACAATCTGACCCCCCCAAACCGCTGGTACCTTCAGATAGCTGCTTTTAATCCAAGATCTGTCCTGGGGTCCGTTTGGCAGGTGATGCAGTTATAGTCCTAAAAAAACAACTTTTAAACTTACAGCCCCGTGCCCAATGGCCGTGGCCTAGAGTATCTGTGTCCTAACTTTGCACCACCCCTCTGTCCCTCCTCCCCACCCTCTTTCCTATTCCTCTGCAGTGAAAACTACACAGGTGCCTTAATGATCGTGCCATGCTGACACAGGTGATGAATAGGAGACAATCTGCCTGGATCATTCCTAATGATGAAGAGGGCGGGGAGGAGGAGCAGAGAGGTGGTGACAGCCTAATGCATACACAATCTAAGCCACAGCCGTTTGGCACAAGGCTGTTTTTTAGGACAATAACTGCATCACTTGCTGAACGGACCCCAGGACAGATCTTGGATTAAAAGCAGTTATCCAAAGGTACAAGCTGTTTGGGGGCGGTCAGATTATGGGTACAGAGTCGCTTTAACAGAACTGTGCCCGCCCAACGGAACTGTATCTGCTAAACAGAACTGTGCCCACGCAACAGAACTGTATGTGCTTAAGAGAACTGTGCCTGCCCAAGGGCCATTCCATCCAAACTGAACATTTTCGTAACACCAGTAACACCTAGTTAAACATTTTTTTTTTTTAACAGCTAATTAAAAAAATTGCAATTTAACCACAAAAGTTCTAAATATACATTAAGACCCTACACCTCAGCAATGACGTTTCAGACACTTCTATGTGCTCTGCACAGATTGGCAGGAAAAAAGGCGCTCAAACGCTAATTTGAACGAACAGTAAAATGTTCGGTTCAAGTTCGAGAAAATCGAAATGTTCGACTCGAACCTAACTTTTTCGAACAGTTCGATCAACACTATATGCAGCCCAGGACCGCGGCTATTAGCTGGCACGATCTGATCAAAGTTGACAGCTGCATCTAAATGCTTCCTGTCCCCCATCCCTGGTGTCTAGTGTGGGGGATCACCTCCCTGCGACGCGATCACGGAGGAGCGATCCCCGCATCTATACCGGGCTGGGGTCTGCGATGTAATGGCGCTGATCCCGGCTCGACATTCTATTGTTCTCGACTGCAGCAGCCGAGAGCAATAGAACACCAATCTCCTGGATCTATGCAGTATATCTATACTGCATAGACCTCAATGAGAGATCAGAGCAGTGATACTAGAAGTCCCTTGGGGGATTTCTAGTATGTACGACATGAAGAGAAAGGAGCTGTTGCACATCACACCTATGGCTGACACTAATGCCTCTCGGCTACATTTAAAAACCCAGCGCCAGGATGTTGGTATATAATTTGATCAAACCATATTGCTCCATGTACCACGTGCAGGTCTCCTGGTTCACATGAGTCCCTACACTCCACACTGTGTTGGTCAGCGACAGCCAACCCCGCAAAGCGTGCACAAGCAGGGAAGGGAGGCCATAGAATGGTCCTGCAACCCCAATGTCACAGGACCAAACACAAAGGGCCCCCCTAAAACCCAGCAGGCACCACCGGCGGAGAAAGCTGCCACCAAACACCACAAGTGTGGATATGGTCTTGCTACTCACCATTGCTCCTGTAGGAAAAATGGGAAAGATAGGAGGAACTTGACATGTGTGCACAGGTGCCTCCGGCTAATTGGGGTCACATGGGTCTTCAACGCTTTACGGGGTTGTCGGTCACTGACCGACAGTGTGGAGTTAGTGTAGGAACTCAGGTGAACCCAGGAGACCTGCACGTGGTACATGAGGCAATATGGTTTGATCAAATTATATACCAACATCCTGGCTTTGGTTTTTAAATGTAGCTGAGAGGCATTAGTGTCAGCCATAGGTGTGATGTGCAACAGCTCCTTTCTCTCCATGTTGACTTCTAGTATGTGTGTAAAATATATATATTTTTTTTTTAGTAACCCCTTAGCGTCCCAAGGAGCATCTCTACTAGCCGGCGCAGGTTCCGTTGCTGGGCCGGCCAATTAAGCATCTAAATGCAGCTGTCAAACCTGACAGCTGCATTTAGATGCTCTGCTCCGCGCTTCCCTGGTGTCTAGTGGGACGGATCTCCGTTCTTCTGGCCGGGCCTCAGCGTTGCACTGATGCTGATCCCGTCTCGGCAAAATATTGCTCTGGTCTGCAGCAGGCTAGAGTAATCTATCACTGATCTTATGGATCATTGCTGTGTATATACACAGCATTGATCTCTATGTGAGATCCATGCTGTGTATATAGAAGTCCCCCAGGGGGACTTCTAATTAAAGTAAAAAAAGTAAGTAAATTTTCTTTTTTATTAATAAAAAAAATCCTCTCCCCTAATAAAAGTCCAAATCACCCCCCTTTTCCCATTTTATAAATAAATAAATAAATAAACATGTTTTGTATTGCCTATTATCACATTCCTGATCTTGCACAGTAAACCGCGTCACGCAAAAAAATTCCAAAGTGCAAAATTGCGCATTTTGGTTGCATCAAATCCAGAAAAAATGTAATAAAAAGCGATCAAAAAGGTTACATATGTGCAATCAAGGTACCGATAGAAAGTACAGACCATGGCACAAAAAATGACACCTCACACAGCCCCACAGACAAAAGGATAAAAGCGCTATAACAATGGTAATAGAGCAATTTTAAACACATTTAGTTTATTTTAAAAGGTTATCATTTTTTAAAAGCCATCAAACAAAACAAAAGTTACGCAAGTTACATTTCGTTGTAATCGTACTGATGTGAGGAATATAGATAACATGTCAGTTTTACCATAGGGCGAACGGCGTAAACACGAAACTCCCTAAAATTAGAGCAAATTCCTTTTTTTTTTTCAATTTGACAGAGCAAATGATTTTTTTTCCAGTTTTGCAGCATATTTTATGGGAAAATAAAGTCTGTCACTGCAAAGTACAACTGGTGTCGCAAAAAATAAGGGCTCATATGGGTCTCTAGGGGAAAAAATGCAGGCGCTATGGCCCTTTTAAACATAAAGTGGAAAAAGCAAAAGTGCAAAAACGAAAATTGGCTTTGACCTTAAAGGGGTAGTGCGGCGCTAAGAAATTATTCACAGAATAACACACATTACAAAGTTATACAACTTTGTAATGTATGTTATGTCTGTGAATCGCCCTTTTCCGCGTGTTCCCCGACCCCCCCCGTGTACCTGGAAGTGTGGTGCATTATACATACCTGTCACGTGCCGACCCCCATCTCTGATCTTCTGTCAATGACGTCATCTTCGGACGGACGGCCGAACAGCTCCGACTGTCCCTAGTGCCTAGCTGCTCAGCCGTGATTGGCGGAGCGTAACTGTGCTCAGCCAATCGCGGCTGAGCATCTGGTGACGCTGCAGAGGGCGGCCGGCACTAGGGACAGTCGGAGCTGTTCAGCCGCCTGTCCAAAGATGACGTCCTGGCACAAGATGGCGGACAGGCGTGACACAGATCAGGTATGTATAATGCACCACACTTCCGGGTACACGGGTGGGGGTGGTGGGACACGGGGAAGGGGGCGATTCACAGACATAACATACATTACAAAGTTGTTTAACTTTATAATGTGTGTTATTCTGTGAACAATTGTTTACCGCCGCACTACCCCTTTAAGGGGTTAATAAAAAGCCCCCTCCTCTAATAAAAGTTTGAATCACCCCACTTTTTCCTATTTTATCAATAAAATAAATAAACAAACCTATTTGGTATCGCCGCGTGCGCAATCGCCCGAACTATTAAATTATCACATTCCTCATCTCTCACGATAAACGGCACAAGAGCGAAAAAATTCCAAAAAACAAAATAACGCATCAAATCTAGAATAATTGTAATAAAAAGCGATCAAAAAGTCGCATATGCGCAAACAAGGTACCGATAGAAATAACACATCATGGCGCAAAAAATGACACCTCACACAGCCCCATAGACCAAAGGATAAAAGCGTTATAAGCCTGGGAATAGAGCAATTTTAAGGAACATATATATATATTTTTAAAATTTTTTTAAAAGCCAAAAAAAAAAAAAAGTTATACAAGTCACATATTGTTGTAATCATACTGACTTGAGGAACATATATAACAAGTCAGTTTTGCCCTAGGGCAAACGGTGTAACCCCCCCCCACCCCCACCCCAATAAAAAAAAAAAGTTTTTTTTGTGTTTCTTTGTTTCTGGTTTCACTGCATATTTTAGCCAAAAATTACGCCTGCCATTGCAAAGTACAATTAGTGGTGCAAAAAGTAAGGGCTCATCTAGGTGTCTAGGTGGAAAAATGTAAGCGCTGTGCCATGGATCTGGTATCTCCGTACATCTACCCATCCTACTTCTTCAGCAAACCTTTTCAATGGAGATCGCACTTCCCCCCGTTTTCTCACAGTCGACCTTCTTTCCTTTAGGGACATAGTCCAATTAAAATCCCCAGAGGTATAAACTCCCCAATGCTCTTTATTTGCAGATCCACCAATATATCTTTGAAGAAGGTCAAAGACAAAGAATCTTTTAAATATCCAAATAAAAAAACCCACAAAGCTCCACCCTGTCCTCAGGTATAGCGGCCGAGTTCCCTTGAAGTCAAGTCGGAATCCTGCTCACAAACCCAGAGGTTTTCCCAATCCTGGAGCGGGGAGGGGAACATCCCGGTCACTGCGGACCACGAAATCACAGCAGTATCCGTGTTATAGGAGAACAGTCAGATATATGACAGGAACCGTGTGTCTCCTTCACCTACCAGCATCTAACTGTGTCCCCCAGCTCCTTCCCTGCGGAGACTCCACACATCCCTCCACCCGCAGAGCTGTACAGGAGCCGTGTGCTTACGGTGGATGCTAGAGTGTCTCCTCTCCTTTGAGTGTGATGTCACCAGGAGGGGCGGAGTTGTATTGACATTACAAGCAGGAAGTAGTGAGCTGATCCAATATCCACAGTAACAGGGGGAGAGGACTGGTGTGTGTGTGTGTGTGTGTGTGTGTGGGGGCGGGGTCTGTATACAGGGGGAGAGGACTGGTGTGTGGGGTCTGTATACAGGGGGAGAGGACTGGTGTGTGGGGTCTGTATACAGGGGGAGAGGACTGGTGTGTGGGGTCTGTATACAGGGGAGAGGACTGGTGTGTGGGGTCTGTATACAGGGGGAGAGGACTGGTGTGTGGGGTCTGTATACAGGGGGAGGACTGGTGTGTGGGGTCTGTATACAGGGGAGAGGACTGGTGTGTGTGTGGTCTGTATACAGGGGGAGAGGACTGGTGTGTGGGGTCTGTATACAGAGGGAAAGGACTGGTGTGTGGGGTCTGTATACAGGGGGAGAGGACTGGTGTGTGAGGTCTGTATACAGGGGGAGAGGACTGGTGTGTGGGGGGTCTGTATACAGGGGGAGAGGACTGGTGTGTGGGGTCCGTATACAGGGGGAGAGGACTGGTGTGTGTGTGTGTGGGGGGGGGGGGGTCTGTATACAGAGGAGAGGACTGGTGTGCGGGGTCTGTATACAGGGGGAGAGGACTGGTGTGTGTGTGTGTGTGTGTGTGGGGGGGGGTCTGTATACAGAGGAGAGGACTGGTGTGCGGGGTCTGTATACAGGGGGAGAAGACTGGTGTGTGGGGTCTGTATACAGGGGGAGAGGACTGGTGTGTGGGGTCTGTATACAGGGGGAGAAGACTGGTGTGTGGGGTCTGTATACAGGGGGGGGGAGGACTGGTGTGTGGGGTCTGTATACAGGGGGAGAGGACTGGTGTGTGTGGGATCTGTATACAGGGGGAGAGGACTGGTATGTGGGGTCTGTATACAGGGGGAGGGGACTGGTGTGTGGGGTCTGTATACAGGGGAGAGGACTGGTGTGTGTGGGGTCTGTATACAGGGGGAGAGGACTGGTGTGTGTGCAGTTAGGCGGAGACTCTTGGAGCAAGGCCTGGTCTCAAGGAGGGCAGCAAAGAAGTCACTTCTCTCCAGAAAAACATCAGGGACAGACTGATATTCTGCAAAAGGTACAGGGAGTGGACTGCTGAGGACTGGGGGAAAGGTACAGGGAATGGACTGCTGAGGACTGGGGGAAAGGTACAGGGAGTGGACTGCTGAGGACTGGGGGAAAGTCATTTTCTCTGATGAATCCCCTTTCCGATTGTTTGGGATATCTGGAAAACAGCTTATTTGGAGAAGACAAGGTGAGCGCTACCACCAGTCTTGTCTCATGCCAACTGTAAAGCATCCTGAAACCATTCATGTGTGGGGTGTCTTCTCAGCCATGGGATTCGGCTCTCTCGCAGTCTTGCCTAAAAACACAGCCACGAATAAAGAATGGTACCAGAATGTCCTCCGAGAGCAACTTCTACCAACCGTCCAAGAGCAGTTTGGCGATCAACAAGGCCTTTTCCAGCATGATGGAGCACCTTGCCATAAAGCAAAGGTGATAACTAAATGGCTCAGGGGACAAAACATAGAGATTTTGGGGGCATGGCCTGGAAACTACCCAGATCTTAATCCCATTGAGAACTTGTGGTCAATCATCAAGAGACGGGTGGACAAACAAAAACCAACAAATACTGACAAAATGCAAGCATTGATTGTGCAAGAATGGACGGCTATCAGTCAGGATTTGGTCCAGAAGTTGATTAAGAGCAGCCAGGGAGAATTGCAGAGGTCCTGAAGAAGAAGGCGAAACACTGCAAATATTATAGACTTGCTGCAGTAACTCATTCTTACTGTCAGTATAAACTTTTGTTACTCATAATATGATTGCAATTATATTTCTGTATGTGATAAAAACATCTGACAAACGCACATAAAGACCAGAGGGCGGCAGATCATGTGCAAATATAATATTTGTGTCATTCTCAAAACTTTTGCCATGACTATACATCACTTCAGCTCATGCAGCACAGCAGAGTCCTGCATACACTGAGCAGCAGCCCCTGGTCATGTGACTCCTCCTCCACCACCACCATGTGACTGATCACATGACTATGACATCATGCTTACAGGACCTGCCATGATGTCACAGTCATGTGATCAGTCACATGATCAGGGGCTGCTGCTCAGTGTATGCAGGACTCTGCTGTGCTGGATGAGCTGAAGTGATGTGTATGCAGCAGAGCTGTCTGTGTGTGATGTGTGTTGAGCAGAGCTGTGTATATGTGTGTAATGTACATGTAGCTGGGCTGTATATGTGTAATGTGCATGTAGCTGAGCTGTATGTGTGTAATGTGCATGTAGCTGAGCTGTATGTGTGTAATGTACATGTAGCTGAGCTGTATGTGTGTAATGTACATGTAGCTGAGCTGTATATATGTAATGTACATGTAGCTGAGCTGTATGTGTGTAATGTACATGTAGCTGAGCTGTATGTGTGTAATGTACATGTAGCTGAGCTGTATATGTGTAATGTACATGTAGCTGAGCTGTATATATGTGTAATGTACATGTAGCTGAGCTGTATGTGTGTACTGTACATGTAGCTGAGCTGTATATATGTAATGTACATGTAGCTGAGCTGTATGTGTGTAATGTACATGTAGCTGAGCTGTATGTGTGTAATGTATATGTGGCTGAGCTGTATGTGTGTAATGTACATGTAGCTGAGCTGTATGTGTGTAATGTACATGTAGCTGAGCTGTATGTGTGTAATGTACATGTAGCTGAGCTGTATGTGTGTAATGTACATGTAGCTGAGCTGTATATATGTGTAATGTACATGTAGCTGAGCTGTATATGTGTGTAATGTACATGTAGCTGAGCTGTATGTGTGTAATGTACATGTAGCTGAGCTGTATGTGTGTAATGTACATGTAGCTGAGCTGTATATGTGTGTAATGTACATGTAGCTGAGCTGTATGTGTGTAATGTACATGTAGCTGAGCTGTATATGTGTAATGTACATGTAGCTGAGCTGTATATGTGTGTAATGTACATGTAGCTGAGCTGTATGTGTACACAGTAGAGCTGTATGTGTGTAATGTACATGTAGCTGAGCTGTATGTGTGCACAGTAGAGCTGTTTATATGTAAGTCTACTATCCTCTGCCAGACACCAGCACAGCCGCACATACAGGTCCTGGACTATATTCCCATGCCACACAGTGGTGGAAACAGGATACAAATATTAATAGCATTACACACTTGGAACCCCATAGACTAAACAGAGAATACGAGATATTCTACCATAAAGGACATGAGGCCATCACTCTGTTCACATTGGTTTATTATATGTTGATACTTACATCAATTATACTCAGCGCTCAATACAGAAAGTTTATGGCTCCGCCGCTAACACCTCATATTAGGTACAGAAATCATAATAAAACATGTTCACTACCTGCCCCAAGTGTGTGATCTATGGACGATATGAGTAGTAGTTGTTTCTCTATTCTTCATTTCTTCCACAGTGCAGGTTATTTTGCACACTACTACAGTCAACATGCAGTCCTGCTATTTCTGTCACGGTGATGCCCGGACGTCGGCAACCCCCCCCCCCACCCCCCCCACCCCTCCCAATAAAGAAAGAATAAAATCCTGAACGCTGAAGATAAAACAGGTATCGAAAGCTATGGCCAAACTTCCCAGGGTCGAGTGATGTCACTCTTTAATCTCTATGGATCCTTATGTGGGCCAAAAGACCTACCCCGTTTCGTCAACTTAGTTTGTTTGCCTATATGTTGATAGAATTATTTTTCTTTTTTTATCCAGGCTTTAGGATTGTTCCCTTATGTTTGTAGTCAGTGTTTGGATGTGATGAATGGAATAAAGGTCCAGCAGGTAGTATGACACTATCTCCTGCACACAACACTTCTCACTTCTATCCTCTTTCCCCTCCAGCTGCTCCTCTCTATCACTTCCATCCTCTATGTGTCTTATAGTGTCCAAAATGTGTTGTTTTTGGCCCATAAAGCCTGTATATACCTATGGAGGACACTGGGGGAGGGGCATGGGCACAGCCATCTTATGGACAGAATCACCACAGAGCAGGACGGCACAGCCTGGAGGAGAGGAGCCTGATTATAGCTCTATGGGGTACACAGGGAGCTGCTGTCAGTAAGTGCAGTGAGTACAGTTACTAATACTATACTATTTTACTATAAAATGCAGTTTTTTCTTCATTATTTAGAATTCTTTTATATTCATTTACCTCATTATGAACAAGATAATGGCTTCTCCCCTGTGTGCTTTTTTCTATGTGAAATAAGATGTGATTTCTGAGTAAAACATTTCCTACATTCTGAACATGAAAATGGCTTCTCCCCTCTGTGAACTTTTTGATGTTCAAAAAGATTTGATCTTTGATTAAAACATTTTCCACATTCTGAACATGAAAATGGCTTCTCCCCTGTGTGAGTACGTTTATGGTAAGTAAGACTTGTTTTGTGAGAAAAACATTTCCCACAATCTGAACATGAAAATGGTTT
Source organism: Dendropsophus ebraccatus (assembly GCF_027789765.1). Classification (NCBI taxonomy): domain Eukaryota; kingdom Metazoa; phylum Chordata; class Amphibia; order Anura; family Hylidae; genus Dendropsophus; species Dendropsophus ebraccatus. The sequence goes on along the minus strand of NC_091456.1, from coordinate 190,682,366 downwards.
CTCCCCTGTGTGCATGTTTTTATGGTTAAGAAGACTCAATTTGTGATTAAAACACTTCCCACATTCAGAACATGAAAATGGCTTCTCTTCTGTGTGAATTCTTTGATGTTGAAAGAGACTTGATTTCCTTGTAAAACATACCCCACATTCTGAACATGAAAATGGTTTCTCCCCTGTGTGAATGCGTTTATGGTAAAGAAGACTTGATTTCTGAGAAAAATATTTTCCACAGTCTGAACATGAGAATAGCTTCTCCCCTGTGTGAATGTTTTTATGGTAACGAAGACTTGATTCGTGTGTAAAACATTTTCCACATTCTGAACATGAAAATGGCTTCTCTCCTGTGTGAATTCGTTGGTGTTGAAAGAGATGTGATTTCTTCATAAAACATTTCCCACATTCTGAACATGAAAATGCCCTCTCTTCTGTGTGAGTTTTTTGATGTTGAACAAGATCTGATTTCTGAGCATAACATTTCTCACATTCTGAACATGAAAACGGCCTCTCTTTTTTGTGACTCATCTGATGTCTTTCAAGATTTCTTTTACTGCTAAGGCATTTTCCACATTCTGAACATGGAAAATGAGGCTTTCCTGTATTTTCTCTTTGATGTTCATGGTCTTCTCTGTAAATGTCAGCTTGCTGTGATGGAGCAGAAGATGGGACTTGTATAACAGGATGAGATGAGAGATCTTTGCTGTGAGGGGCTGAGGGTGTATCTGGGATAGTGGACGGCTCCTCATATGTATCTTGTGTGATATGATCCTCTGAGGAGATCTGATGTCCCCCTGAGCTCCTGGTAGAATCATCTGCAAAGGAGAAAACACCATTTCTCTTATTTCCCAGTAATAGAACCTTATACATATTGCAGACATGGAAAGTTCTGGACTCTGATAGGTTCCTTATAAAGAGCAGATATCTGTTATTACATCTGAGGTTATTGGAGTTATCCAGGATGAGAATAATAGAATTGACAACTGTGCTATCATTAACCCAAAAAGTATCCCCCCAAAGAGAGATTGCACCCCCCACCATTATACTGTGGACTTAAACACAATATATCTTTGCTGCAAGATACAATACCAGTATTGCTGTACACAAGAGATCTAGAAAACTGCTTCCTAAAAGTGACACTGTCCCCCTCTATTTGCATTTTGACAGCTCTCCACAGGTGTAAAGGGTAAATGTTACAGCTTCCATTACTTATTTTATATGATACGTCATGGTGCTTGTTTTGGTAAAAAGTGGTTTTATTATCTGTGGATTGGGATATGTGGGCGGGGCTTTACAGCCTAAGCGCCACATCGCCCGCCTCTAGTGCCACTTAGCCCCACCCGAGAAGCCATTGCTGCATAGGCCCCTCCCCCTCAACAGCCATTGGAAGGGCCAGCCTAACGATCTAGCGATATGCAGCGATTATGTCATGGGTGGGGGCGGGGCTAAGTGGGGCTAGGGGCGATGTGGCGCTTAGGCCGCAAAGCTCCGCCCACATATCCCAATCCACAGATAATAAAAACCACTTTTTACCAGAACAAGCACCATGACGTATAATATAAAATAAGTAATGTAAGCTGTAACATTTACCCTGTGGAGAGCAGTCAAAATGCAAAAAGGGGGTGACAGTGACCCGCTAGAGCCCCTTATACTCACCTCGTTCCCGAAGTCCCGCTTCTTCAGCCGGTCCCGGTACGGAGATATCACCGTGAGAAGCCCGGCGCGTGCTGCTGAGGTGAGTCTGACGCTGCTGAGATGAGTCCAACGCCCATATAGAATGACGGCTCCATTCATTCTCTACGAGCGTCGGACTCATCTCAGCAGCGCGCATGCCGGGCTTCATACAGTGATATCTCCGCCCCCGGAGCGGATCCAGGAACGGGACTTCGGGAACAAGGTGAGTATAAGGGGCTCTAGCGGGGGGTCGGCCAGGCTCTGACCCGGCACGGGGGGGGGGGGGGGCTGACAGGTTCCCTTTAACTAAATCAACCTGGGAATCACCAAAGGCAGACCATATATTCTATTCTTATCCCATACCAACTTTGCCATATTACAGCTACTAACACAGGTGTAGGATTTCAGGTTTGCTGCCTATATTACTATAACTCCCCGTGCTCACACGGCGTTAACTACTCCTGTCGGCTAACATTGTTGCTATATAACTCTTACATGTGAGTCTAGCTACGACTACTATGGAGGTGACGATCCCTGACCATGCTGAGACAATAAATATATCAAAACGTCCTCTGAACGTACTAAAAAAAAACCCATCTGAACATATCAGTACGGCCGGCCATGATGGACACATTCAAACAGATAATCGAAAAACTCCTTCAAAACAAAAAAGGGGTGAAAGTCTCAACATCTTCACAAACATCAAACCTCGCAACCACTGACATGGGTACATTTCATCTGCATCGTGATTACCGCTTTTTCTCATGTCAGGACTCTGCCCCCCCCAGACCTGAAGTCTCGGACTATAACTCCTGCCTCTGAAAGAGCGCACAAGCATGGAGGATGAGCCCCTAGGGATAATAAGCATCTCCGACCCACTAAAGCTAAGTTCTTTCACTTTTCCATCATAGATAGCATCCTCCAGAAGAGATCAGTCACAGCGAGAGGCTACAAAATACTAATATTTCAAGACTTCTCCGTAGTGGTTACGCAGACTAAACGTAACCTTTTTGCTCCACTTTGTACACATCTGGGGATGGGAGAGAAATGGGGTTGATGGGAAGGTGTAGGCAGGGGAGTATGGCAAACATTGCCAAAGAATAGGTACATCAACCAAGTTTCGCAATAACAAAACATAAACAGCAAAATACGAAAAAGTCCAGTCCTCAGGTACGGTGAAAACTAAATGTTGACTTGGTAAGTTTCGGAAGAAAGTCCTCTATGACAGTTTCTCTGCCACAGCTGGGAAGGAAAACATGAACTAATATAAACCAGTAACATAACCGGTAAAAGCCAAAGTAAGTGCAGGCAACGCAGTGTGGGAACTACAGCCGGAACACGAGCCGCCCTCTAATGTGGAGAGAACAAGAAGAGGGGATGGAACGTTAGGGCCCTAGGGACAATTATTGTTCGGACTATACTATAATTGCAGGCAACGATCGAAAAATCGTTTATGTGTCTTTGATTCTTGATTTACTGTAGATCTGACCCTAAAATCATCGTTAATCATTCACTAAACGTTGGCTGTAATTCCACATTCCTTCACTAATCGTTCAGTGTAATTGCACATCGTTCCCTCTTTTGCGGGGATCAGATGGAGTAAATGATCGTAACTGGCGACTATCGTTAATTAACCAATGTTGTTTGCGATCGTTTATCGTTAAAAATCGCTTTGTCTAGTGGGACCCTAAAACTCAGTAAACACTAAGCAACTTCCATCAAATGGGGGGGTTAGAGGAAATCAACTGTTCCAAATACCTAGTAGTGTGTCCAAATTAAATTATTGGGGAGAAACCAGGTCTTTGTCACTACAATCGTCCCTCATACATCCCTGTCTGGGCGTCTTTGGTCAACTTCCTTAAAACTGACACCAATATTCGTCATAAAAATACACGACTACTCTTCCACATCTTACAACAAAACACAGTAATCACTGAACTCAAGGAGAACAGTGAAAAAAACTCCAATGAAGTACTCAATCAAGAGTCTCCACTGATGCCCCCCAAAATTTAAATATGCAAAACAAGAGTCCGTGGAGTCTTGGTTGCGAGTCTCAAAACACGGGATAGCCAGATATGTCATGATCGCAGTGCTCGCACCTTGAGTTAGACATTGACAAAAAGGGGCCACCCTGGTGTTTCCCTATTTATGTTCCAATACTCGCAATCGAGTAGGACTTAAGGGGCTATTTATCAGGGTGGTGTGGTGCTCTCCCCATCATGGAGGCACCCCATGGCAACAGGCTAGAGATATCTGGCTATCCCGTGTTTTGAGACTCGCAACCAAGACTCCACGGACTCTTGTTTTGCATCTTCCACATCTTACCAGCTGCTGGGAAAACAATATTAGAAACCTGGTTAGCTCCTGGCATACACCTACTCTCTGTGTTATTCCATACTATTGCGGATGGTTTGTGTGAAGGCATATCTGCAAAACCAATCTCGAGTTAAAATTATTTTTGACCTATGGACGCCTATTATCAGATTACTCCAACACCACATTAAGGCAAGGTTCACACATCGTAAGACAATGGCCGTTCTGTGACCCAGCTGAGTCACAGAACGGCAGGTGTACGTGAAGTTCACCCTGGCCAGTACTGCAGTACCGGCCGGATGAACTTCCATTTGTGCTGCATCCAAATTCAACATAGCACACAATGGAGGGTGTGGCCGGAGCAGCACTCTCCATTGTGTGACCTGTCAGGCTTGTGCGGCCGCTATTCAGTAAATAGCGGGCGCACAAAACTCACGTCAGTTTTCCGTGCGGCCGGTTGGAATCCCGTCCGGATTGTATACTATGTGTATACACACCGGCTGGGATTCCCTATGACTTCTATGGCAATCTATGTTTTGCATTAATCACGGCTGTTGTTGCAATTTGCAACTACGGCCGTGATTAATACAAAAGACATGTTGTGTGCCTAAAGGTGTTTTCCATGTAAGGACCTTATGAGGGTAAGTTCACACTGAGGAATCCCGCCGCTCAAAGCCGTGCACATCTCCAGCCATGCACATCTCCGCCCGTGCAATAGACTCCATTTTTATGGTCAGGCAGATGAAACGGTTCATTCTTTGGACGGACGGCAGGATCCGCCCATGCAAAAAATAGAGTATTGCACGCAGACCTTGAGAGGCGGAATCCGCGGGAACTTCTCTGCGTGGATTGTTCAGTGTGAACATACCCTTACATAGGACGATTATCGTGTGAAAAATTATATTGTTCGACTGTAAACAATAATTGTTTCGTGTGTATGCAGGCATCATCTGGTGATCGAAAAATCGTTTGTGTGTCGTTAATAGCATCTTTTAATCTGACCATAAAAAAATCGTTAATTCTTCCTTAAATATTCACTATACACATCGTCTGTTCTTTTGCTGGGATCAGAAGTTGTAAACGATCACAGTAACAATTGTAACTAGCGACTACTGTTCTGTGTGTTATGGTGAACAATTTCACTTTGTTTCCAAAAGCTCTTGTTTGCGGCACAGTGCACACATATTATATGACTGTATTCCATATATTATACACACATCATGTGTTATTACCTGCAGCCGCGTCACATCCTCATCTATATTATATTAGAACTTAGGCTGAATGATTATATAGCTGGAAAACTGACACAAAGGACACAGAGCTTATAATATTCCACACAGAATAGTTACAGCCGGTGACTGAGGAGAATGTGTGACTGTTCTCTACATTTAGTGGTCACTACTCACCTGGGCGGTTACCTGTAGTGATGTCCTCCTTATACTGCTCATCACTGCTGTCATCTGTCTCTTCTTCTTCTTTTACTATCTTGTCCATAGCAATATTATGGTTTAGATCCTTCCCTGTAGTGATATCCTCCTTATACTGCTCATCACCGCTCACATCTGCGTCTAGAGCATTAATATTGTTCCCATCTTCCCCCTGATCCATAAGATGTGAGAGAAATATTGTAAAAGTCATCAGACAGGAGGAGAAGTCAGGTGGGATGTACAGATCATAGGGAACATCTCCATCTACCTGATCCTGATCCTGTGGGAGAAGAGGACGGGGACATCTCTCTGGTGCTGTTCTCTTACTGGATCTGACTGGAGGGAACACATACAGAGACTGAATTCATTCTTTCCATCCAGATAATACAGAGAGGAGGTGTGTATATAGTCCTGTCTATTACCTGCTGATGGGAGGGGCTGCTGATCCTCCAGCATCACATCCTTGTACTGATCCTTGTGTCCTTCTACATACTCCCACTCCTCCATGGAGAAATAGACCGCCACGTCCTGACACCTTATAGGAACCTGACACACACAATGATCACACAGTCATCCCCCCCACCCCTCCAGTGGTGTTACTGTATAATGTCCCAGCATTCCCAGCAGCCACAGTCTCACCTCTCCACTCAGCAGCTCCACCATCTTGTTGGTGACTTCTAGGATCTTCTCTTCCTCCATTTCCTCATGTATCAGGGGCCCCGGGATTGGGCTCAGGGTTCTTCCCCATCCTTCACATCCAGGGGCCCCACAGCCCCCACTAGAGGACTTCTTCACTACTGTGTAATCCTGTGTATGGAGAGACACATTACTATCACTCCATCCATTCCCAGAATCCCTCACCTCTCCAGTCCTATCCATCTGTTATTCCATAGATAAGAATGATGTCATGATGACATCACTCCCAGAATCCCTCACTTCTCCAGTCCTATCCATCTGTTATTCCATAGATAAGAATGATGTCATGATGACATCACTCCCAGAATCCCTCACCTCTCCAGTCCTATCCATCTGTTATTCCATAGATAATAATGATGTCATGATGACATCACTCCCAGAATCCCTCACCTCCCCAGTAAGCAGGAAGAGTATGTGTAGGGTGAGGGTTATTATCCTCTCGGCCATCTTGTCTCTGTCTCTCTCCATGGTTGATGGGTCGGTCTCTTATATAGAAGATATCAGCAGAGGATCCTGGAGCCTAGGAAGATGATCTGGACAGAAAATGAGAGAATGTAACACACACATAAAGATTATTGCATAAATTTAAACAATATAATGATTTTCCACACAATAATCTGTCCGTGTAATAGGGCTCTAAGATTTACTAACTTTATGCAGATTATGGGAGGAGACTATAGCGACCAATCAGATGCCAGCATTTTTTAATGTAACAAGAAACCAGAATGTAACCGGTGTGTAATCTACAGAAGCCCAAAACCTCTCATCCCTTTGTATTATATCCCCTTCCACTAAGACATGTTCATGATGGCAGTCGTCTTGTCTGACCTTTTATTACAAGGAGATATTTAAAAAAAAAAATTAAAAACAGCTCCACCCCTGTCCTCAGGCTGTGTACAGTATTGCGGCTGAGTTCCCTTGAAGTGAATGGAGTAAAGCTGTAATCCTGCACACAAACTGCTGAGATGTTTCCCAATCCTGGAGGAGGAGGGGAACATCCGGGACACTGAGCACCACAGAATCACAGCAGTTATAGGAGAACAGTCAGATATATGACAGGAACCGTGAGTGTCCTTCACCTACCAGCATCTAACTGTGTCCCCCAGCTCCTTCCCTGCAGAGACTCCACACATCCCTCCACCTGCAGATCTGTACAGGAGCCGTGTGCTTACTGGGAGATGCTAGAGTGTCTACTCATCTTTGAGTGTGAGGTCACCAGGAGGGGCGGGGCCTCGACCGGAAGTAGTAAGCTGCTGCACCATTCAGTGGTATCCATAGTAACATGGGGGGATACAGAGGGAGAGGACTGGTGTGTGTGGGGTCTGTATACAGGGGGAGAGGACTGGTGTGTGTGGGGTCTGTATACAGGGGGAGAGGACTGGTGTGTGTGGGGTCTGTATACAGGGGGAGAGGACTGGTGTGTGGGGTCTGTATACAGGGGGAGAGGACTGGTGTGTGGGGGGTCTGTATACAGGGGAGAGGACTGGTGTGTGGGTTCTGTATACAGGGGGAGAGGACTGGTGTGTGTGGGGTCTGTATACAGGGGAGAGGACTGGTGTGTGGGTTCTGTATACAGGGGGAGAGGACTGGTGTGTGTGGGGTCTGTATACAGGGGGAGAGGACTGGTGTGTGGGGTCTGTATACAGGGGGAGAGGACTGGTGTGTGGGGGGTCTGTATACAGGGGAGAGGACTGGTGTGTGGGTTCTGTATACAGGGGGAGAGGACTGGTGTGTGTGGGGTCTGTATACAGGGGAGAGGACTGGTGTGTGGTCTGTATACAGGGGGAGAGGACTGGTGTGTGGGGTCTGTATACAGGGGGAGAGGACTGGTGTGTGGGGTGTCTGTATACAGGGGGAGAGGACTGGTGTGTGTGGGGTCTGTATACAGGGGGAGAGGACTGGTGTGTGGGGTCTGTATACAGGGGAGAGGACTGGTGTGTGGGGTCTGTATACAGGGGGAGAGGACTGGTGTGTGGGGTCTGTATACAGGGGAGAGGACTGGTGTGTGGGGTCTGTATACAGGGGGAGAGGACTGGTGTGTGGGGTCTGTATACAGGGGAGAGGACTGGTGTGTGGGGTCTGTATACAGGGGGAGAGGACTGGTGAGTGGGGTCTGTGTACAGGGGGAGAGGACTGGTGTGTGGGGGTCTGTATACAGGGGGAGGACTGGTGTGCGGGGTCTGTATACAGGGGAGAGGACTGGTGTGTGGGGTCTGTATACAGGGGGAGAGGACTGGTGAGTGGGGTCTGTGTACAGGGGGAGAGGACTGGTGTGTGGGGTCTGTATACAGAGAGAGGACTGGTGTGTGGGGTCTGTATACAGGGGGAGAGGACTGGTGTGTGGGGTCTGTATACAGGGGGAGAGGACTGGTGTGTGGGGTCTGTATACAGGGGGAGAGGACTGGTGTGTGGGGTCTGTGTACAGGGGGAGGAGGACTGGTGTGTGGGGTCTGTGTACAGGGGGAGAGGACTGGTGTGTGGGGTCTGTATACAGAGAGAGAGGACTGGTGTGTGGGGTCTGTATACAGGGGGAGAGGACTGGTGTGTGGGGTCTGTGTACAGGGGGAGAGGACTGGTGTGTGTGGGGTCTGTATACAGGGGAGAGGACTGGTGTGTGTGGAGTCTGTATACAGGGGGAGAGGACTGGTGTGTGGTCTGTATACAAGGGGAGAGGACTGGTGTGTGGGGTCTGTATACAGGGGAGAGGACTGGTGTGTGGGGTCTGTATACAGACCCCCCAAACACCAGTCCTCTCCCCCTGTATACAGGCCCCACACACCAGTCCTCTCCCCCTGTATACAGACCCCCACACACCAGTCCTCTCCCCTGTATACAGACCCCACACACCAGTCCTCTCCCCCTGTATACAGACCCCACACACCAGTCCTCTCCCCGTATACAGACCCCCCAAACACCAGTCCTCTCCCCCTGTATACAGGCCCCACACAGCAGTCCTCTCCCCCTGTATACAGACCCCCACACACCAGTCCTCTCCCCTGTATACAGACCCCACATACCAGTCCTCTCCGCTGTATACAGACCCCACACACCAGTCCTCTCCCCTGTATACAGACCCCCCCATACACACCAGTCCTCTCCCCCCTGTATACAGACCCCACACAATAGTCCTCTCCCCTGTATACAGACCCCACACACCAGTCCTCTCCCCCTGTATACAGACCCCCCCCACACCAGTCCTCTCCCCCTGTATATAGACCCCACACACCAGTCCTCTTCCCCTGTATACAGACCCCTCCACACCAGTCCTCTCCCCCTGTATACAGACCCTACACACACCAGTCCTCTCCCCCTGTATATAGACCCCACACACCAGTCCTCTTCCCCTGTATACAGACCCCTCCACACCAGTCCTCTCCCCTGTATACAGACCCCCACACACCAGTCCTCTCCCCCTGTATACAGACCCCCCACACACACCCGTCCTCTCCCCCTGTATACAGACCCCACACACCAGTCCTCTCCCCCTGTATACAGACCCCCCACACACACACGTCCTCTCCCCCTGTATACAGACCCCACACACCAGTCCTCTCCCCCTGTATACAGACCCCCCACACACCAGTCCTCTCCCTCTAGTATGAGCAGATGATGGGAGAAGTAATGCCAGGGAGATCCCCAGCACCAAGCCCCTACCATTGACCCCACACCCGCCGCCGCCACGCTCACAGATCTGGCCCCCCCCACACAGTTGCCGCCACCACGCTCAGGTGAGAAACAACACAATACAAAACCAATATATCGCTGATCAGCAGTCAGCATAGAGAAATATCTGTTATCAACAGCCTAGGCGGATACTAAAAGAATATCATGAGGCTGCAGGTAAAGTTAAAGAGAACAAAAAGGGGAGAGAGGAGACAGAGATAAGGAAATAGATGGGGGAGGGAGTAGAAAATAGGTTTGCAAAAAGCTGGTCAGCGATGCCCGGCATCACCTCAGGGGCGAAAGTCTCAGGGATTCCTTAGAATTTTTCTGCTCCTGTTCTCCTAGGAACAAGTAAGTGCGATTCAGATGGGTTTCATGCTGCTGCAAGGAGTGGGACACTGAGTGACAGAAGCTGCCTACGTCTATTGTCACTGTCTCTAATTGTTCCACGCGGTTGCCGATACGACGGACATCTTGTTTCAGGTCGGCCAGTTCCCGCATAACAGGGGTGAGCACACAATGTAGTGCCTGCTGGATTGTTTTGCGCAGGTAGGCTCTGGAGATTAATGTGGCATCACGGTCTGGAGTCAGCATCAGTCTTGGGGTCCCGTGCTGCACGTGTCACCATCTTGGCTGATCGTCCAGTGCTCTGCTCCGCCTTCTTTTTAAAGAAATTAAAAGAGATTTTAAAAACTGGTGTAAAGTAGAATTGTTTTAGTTGCCCCTAGCAACCAATCAAATTCCACCTTTCATTCCTCACAGATTCTTTGAAAAATGAAAGGTGGAATCTGATTGGTTGCTAGGGGCAACCAAGACTATTCTACTTTACACCAGTTTGATAAATCTCCCTCCCATCTCTTTCCCGGTTTTCTGCTTTGTAGGGGTGCTGGGGGGGTCCCGCGCCCTTGTCCTTCCCAATCTTTATCAGAACAGGGGCTATATACTGGAAATATAAGACAAAAAGGGGTCTTGGTGAGAGGAGCCAGTCTTCTATGCTGCCATCTCAGTCTGCGGTCAGGCACAGCCGCACATACAGGTGGTGACAGGATACAAAGACTAATGTGAAGGTATATAATAATATAAATATATATCAAAAACCATTGCTATTCCTTAACTTCAGTCTTAGCCCAATATATATTTAGCATATGGAATCTGCGTGTGAAGGTTTTCTGTTTCTGCCATGCTGCTGGACAACAGACCCTCTTGTCAATCAAGCTATCCCATCCTGGATGTATTGAGAGGAGCCCTGGCCCTAAATAGAAGTACCAGACCATTGCTGTGAAGTCATGAATATACAAAGAACTGTGCCCTGTCTCTGGACTGTAGCCAATGAGAACTTAACATGTATATTCTTGTCCATTTTGAGCCCACCCTAAACTGTATAAGACCCCACTGTATTTGCAATAAAGTGGTGCACCCTGCTGAGAGAGGAGCGATACCAACGCACGTGTTTGGTGTTATTTTCTCACTGCCGGCCTCAGCGTTATAATTTGGACAGGGATGGTCATTCGAAGAGGGGTGATACAAATCACCCAAATCACCCTTTCAGTGGCATTTCCAACGTGGGGCCTGAGGTCTTCACGGGACAATTGATCGCGAGGACCGACAACTTGCTACATACTGGATGACCCCAGGACCTGCCTAAATTAGGAGGCTGATCACCTCCACTAAAACACGGTAAGTCTGCTGATTTTTTTATAAATCTGTGGCTTATGCGTGTATTAGACGGTCCTTGGGAAACTGGGTGTGGCTATATCGATCCTTTAGATCAGGACTGAACGGCCAGTTTTATTGTCCCTGTTGTACTGACCCAAGAACCCTTATTGTGTATATGTATATATATATATGTGCATACACAGCCGTACCGACTGACCATACCCTGGGTTGGTGGAAGTGGTTTCCCTTAGGAACTGTGTGACTGAGGACTCATTGTTGGAGGACTCTTTTGAGGTGAAGACTCTTGGTTAGAGGACTCTTGGTTAGAGGAATAGTTACAGTTATCGGTTGTTCATTTTTACTGTGTCAGTGACATTTTATATGTCCAGGAACTGTGAGGGACCTATGGGGATTATTAAGTCGTGCTCCACACTGTGAGGGACATGGGACCCTTGTTGTGTATAAATTGGACCCTACATTGTGGAGGACGCGGGATCTCTACAGGTAATCTCTACAGGTAACCGCCTCCTGTTGAGACCGATAGATTAGCTACGGTAATAACACGAGGAGTAGGCTGACGCAGGGAGACTGGGCGCGGTGTGACGCGGAAGTAGGATTTTCACTCAGTTGCTCAGTTTTTGGGGGTTACTGAACTCCAAAGGGAAGATTATGACTGTATTGAATACTCTGTCTGAGGAAGGTTGTGATTTTTCTTTTTTGCTGTTTTTTGTATTTTTACGGGCGTCAGCAAAGCTTCCTGGACAGTGTGTGTGACCTTTTGGTCTCACACGCAGGATATTTTTGTACACAGGATAGCATTCGGTGTAATCCGATATTCACCTTGTGAAACAATTTGGGATTAGCCCTGATTGAATCACGTGGGAAGAAACAAGCTGACACCTGGACGGCGGTGTAGGGGAACCAGTCATAGTCCCCTGTGGGGAACAGAAACCAACAAACATAATGAAAGGCTTACGATTTTTGTTTAAGCCAAAAGTGTGTCTTGAGGGATACAAGACTCCAGTGGATTTGGTGGTTTGTAGAGATAAAAAGCTGATGGATTTGTGTGGGATATATGTAATTGGAATATTGTAATAAAAAGGGAAAGGTTAGTGGATATTTATATCATGTTGAAAACGATCTGCCACCACCTTATAATGGTAGCAATCCCCAGTGCTGAGAGTGTCTCTATTGTGGCCAGCAAAACCCACCCACAGCTGAGTATTGTGTTTCTTGTAGGAAGGGACACTCCTTAGGGTACACCCACTAGGCCGCAATCTACATAGCCTCTTGTTTTAGGGGAAAGTAGGGAAGTCCCTAGTTAATATAAAGGGAGAAAGTAGAAAGGTGTCTGAACTGTCTATTGGGGTAGTGTAGTGGAAAATGGAAGCTTGTATGGAGTTGTGAATCTGAATGTTAGGAAAGCTTAGCTCCTTAGAAAGCTGGGTTGCTGGATGAGGTAATATCTTTCCTCTGTGTTTTGTGTTCTCAGTGCAGGGTCTGAGGCTGATTTATTACCTATGTCTGTTACATGGAGTTGGTGGGGGTAGTGCTATTGCATAGCAAATGTTGAAAGATCTCTATGTGACAGATGGTTGTGAGTAGTATGTCATTCTACAGAGTCAGACACATCCCCCTGCTCAGTAATATCTTTGAGGTCTGGAGTTTATAATGATTTTTGGGGGTACTGGAGTTGTGTGTTATTTCTGAGAGTTGCAATCAGATTGTGTAAGATTTTTACAATTCTTGTCTCAGGTTTAGAATGTTTGAAAACTAAACTAACAAATAGTGACTGCTGCTTTATCTCAGTAATTGAAAAGTTTTGTTTATTTGAGATAAAAATAAAAAGTGAGGTAAATTAATGGGAAAAACCAGAGTTGTATTGTGGGGACAATTTTGTTGTAGGGCCCTTAGAGCAAGTAAGTTGTTATCTGTGAAGGGATTTTTAGGGTTAAAAAGAGACTGTTTAGAGGATCTGTGTTTTTGGTTCCATTTTTAGATCCTGTGACCTGTGTATTGGTTTCTGGCTAGGGAGTTATTTTTGAAACTGTCTCTGTAATTGATAGGGCAAGGAAGAATACACAGAGAATTTCTCCATAACAGACTGACAGGTGATAGAAGACCGAAGCAGCATTACATTTATTAAGGAGAAGATCAGGAAAATGTATAAATTAGGTGAATCTCAATATCTGAGTAGGAATGCATTCAATGATGTAATGAAACAGGAAGTTATCAGGCCTGGTATAGGTATTGGCTAGAAGTAGCCCAGTACATAAAGGATAGTGATTTATTGGCAAATGACCTGGAGTAAAAAAAATAGTTATTCTATTGTTAGCAGTAATATAGAAGAATATGCTAATTAATACATTGTAATTATAATTTGACCCTGAGAGAAGAGAATTATTAGTTATTAGTTGTTAGTATAACAAATGTATGGTTTAGGGTTACATTTTTCTTCCCCTAAAATTTCCTGTGGAAAATTTGAAAGTTATTAATAAGTATTGGAGTCATTCCTCAGATGTCAGGAAGAATTTGTATGTACAATCTTTCTCTATTGTATCTATTACTTTTCCACATAATATAGCATTATTAGATTATTTCCGGAATCACTCCCAATGGCTAAATTTTATAATATGTGATTCTAATGTTATTCTTTCTCGTTACAGAGTCTCTATGTAAAAGAATATGTGCATCCTTGTATATAATGGTGGATTGTAAATAGTGGCTTTGTGTTAGCATGCACTCTTTTATATTATGTTGCTAATATGTTGCTAATATGTTGTACTAATATAACAGAATGCATTTGATTAAACAATGTATTGTATCTACCAAGTCTTGTTGCATGATATTTTAATTCCCATTTAGTGTGAGCATAAAAGCATGGGCTTAGGAGGTGATTGATGGGAACAGGATGGCCTGGAATGTCCTGAGATAGATACATGCATTTGTGTCCATGTTTTCTCTTTTATGTCTATTTTGTCTTTAGAAGAATTTTTTTGGAAAGGCCTATATATATATATTTGTGTTCACCATGGAAGGATCAGAATATTGAGGAACAACCAATACACCGAGACTTGTTGGATCCATTAAACATCTATTTTTTGGGAGTTTCCTAGGAAAATACTAAAAGGTTTCAATGCGCATTTTTGAATGGTGGGAGTAAATGTAAAAGTTATCTATGATGAATGAGTGACGTGTTGCAGCAGCTGCTCGGAGGGGGAATGTATGGTACCATGTGTGTGTGTGTGATGTGACAAAATAATTGAAACAAACCATATGACTAAGGAAAAAGTGTCTTAGTTGTTTCCATGAGGAAACATAGGAAAAAATATTAAGTGCACAATGTTTTATTCTGTGACATTATAGTAAAAATATTGACATTTATCCGGATATACATAAAGATACATTTCAGAGGTACATGATGCTTTAGATACAAGGGAGTAATTTTAATCATGTGGTTATAATGATGTCATAATCAGAATTTTGTTTTTATTTCTACAGGACTCTTTATGGTGGGATTTCAAAAGAATTTACATATAATGACACAGATGCAGTGTATATACCTACAGGTGTATAATTATTGGATAGGTGTATGGATAAGTGCATGTATACATATACACACAGCTGTATGGTCATTGGGAATATCTGATTATTGTTAGTGGGTCCTTGTTAGTATAGCCCTTACTGATGTCTCAGATTACAGTAAGACAGCTGCCAAGTTCAGCGAATGTTTCACATAGATCAATCTGGGTTTAAACACCACTCACTGATACCAATTTGTGGGTAATGTTAAAAACCAATATAATGTGGGAATATTAATAAAAATGACATTTTATGTTGTGACATTGTTTAGGTAAATAAAAGAATTAGTATATACATTGGAATAACACATGAGCACAAACATTAACAAAACAAGGTCTATAATAAGCATATTGTTCTATTATATAGAGACAAATAGAATTCTATGTTATGATACACTGTGATTATCATAGGATAGCAATGATTACCAAGTTTTTGGTATAGGACAGGGAAGGAAAAGAAAATCTTCAATCAAGACATCAAAGCCTACAATTCTTTGCAAAGATTCTTGATATCTGATATTTACAAACTCCAGCAGATGACCAGAAGCAAGAGAAAGAGACTGACCTGTAACTTTATCCAAGTGAAGCACTTGATGGGAGAACATGAACCATGGACAGTTTTTGCTATTGTTTTGTTTAGTCAACAGACATGCTGAGATCTCTAGTACTACATCTACATCGCTATATTATCATTGAACTTTCTTAAGGCTATCTATCCTGGGACTATGCCATCTTCATGAGCGACATTTTCTGTAACCTTATCAAGCTAACTACAGATGCCATGACCTGAGACCAAGTATGCGGCCTATGAGGGAAGTTGTGTATGGTTTTTTACAGTCTGCAACAAGTTTACAATGGACTCTAAAAGATTTTGTTCATTTAATTGAATCTCCTCAAGTGGTCATGATGATAGAGGAAAGACTATATCTATATATGATGGCTTCCGGACTATGTTATTGTCAAGTTTAAGTTGCACAAGATCTGACCAACCTCAATGAGTTATTGGAAAGTTTGATACTAAGGAAGAAAAGTTTGGATACAAAGGACTGTGTACATTAAATCACACAAGCTAAGAAATGACTATGCTACGCTATGAGATGTCTGCTTCAGGTACTGATGTTACAGAATTAAAGACGACCCTTGCAGAGGTTTCCTATGAGAAGTTAGATGAAATGTGAAAGCTGCTGTTCATCAAGGGGGGTTTCAAGGATTTTTAACCCTTGGTTTGCTCTTCCAGAGGCCTAGCAGATGTTACCTCACAGTTTCAACTCCAGAGAGACTACACAAAGAAACAAAGAATGCTTTCCATGCAAAGAAAGTGAAGTGTATGGCTGCATGAGGAATAATCTATGGACATTAGCTTGTTGTTTACTTTTTTATTATTTGGATGAACTTTTAAGAACTTTAGCAATCAAATATTTAATTAATAATGACGGAGATCTATAAGTTTGTTACACCAAGAAGAATGAAATCATCTGAACTACTAAATTTATCATGGCTCACAATGAAGACAAGAAGGTGCATTTTTAGATTAGGTTTAGCTAGTATTCTATTGTTTTGTGAAACCAATCACAGTTTATCATAACACAAATATTATAAATCATAGTATGCTTATATCTATAGTCCTTATATAGACAGGTTATTATGGACATTGCCATGTGTATCCATGAGAGGAGATGAAGAAAGAAGATTCAGTAATGGTTTGCTTCTAAGGTTATTGTTCATTGAAAAATCTTAATGCTTTGAAGGATCGATACAATGTATCTCACCCTCATGAGGGGGGAAATGTTAAATATGATGGGTTGATTTTACAATGAACAATTGGATTGTATTGGATTGGAGTGCACGTTTATAAACTACTGATACCATTTTAGTATAGCACTATTCATAATTTCATATGCACTATTCATGGTTACATATCATATGGAGGGTAGTGTTGCTAGTTATAAATAAGAACATAGTATATAGTACAATATCTATACATATATAACTGTAAACAGGTTATGCAGACATATAGAGGTATATTTGTCATGGTCACATATGTGTAGACCATTACACATAATTATAATAAACACACCCAAACAGGACATTCACAGACAGTGTATTTTGTGTAATTGAACTCTTTTTTTTTAATTTTTCTATAAGTCTTTTGATTTGTTTTTAAGTCCAGTTATGACCGCACCGGTTTCTGTCAATAGCAACAGACAGATTTAGGAGAGGTAGATGAGGGGTTTTGTTTAATAATGATATAAGATTTTGGGTGAAAGATAATTTTAATGTGATGACTCTAGATATTGGGGAGTTGTAACATTAAAGTAAATTGGAAATGATTATGATTCCGATGATATTCCCTCTCTTAAGACGACCAAATATTATCAAGGTTGTAATAGCATAAAATAGGATTCAGGGATAATTTAGTGGGAGTCCCCTGGTCCTGGGAAGTCCAAGTACAAAGGGGGGTGACCCATTAGGGGTCTCTCGTCTCAAAATTGGTGAAACCTCCTTTACCCTACCCGCCTGGGACCAGACGGACTCAAAGGCCCCAAGGGATATTAGGGAAAGTTTATGAATTGCAATTGTTTTTAGGGGGGACTGTGAAGGTATATAATAATATAAATATATATCAAAAACCATTGCTATTCCTTAACTTCAGTCTTAGCCCAATATATATTTAGCATATGGAATCTGCGTGTGAAGGTTTTCTGTTTCTGCCATGCTGCTGGACAACAGACCCTCTTGTCAATCAAGCTATCCCATCCTGGATGTATTGAGAGGAGCCCTGGCCCTAAATAGAAGTACCAGACCATTGCTGTGAAGTCATGAATATACAAAGAACTGTGCCCTGTCTCTGGACTGTAGCCAATGAGAACTTAACATGTATATTCTTGTCCATTTTGAGCCCACCCTAAACTGTATAAGACCCCACTGTATTTGCAATAAAGTGGTGCACCCTGCTGAGAGAGGAGCGATACCAACGCACGTGTTTGGTGTTATTTTCTCACTGCCGGCCTCAGCGTTATAATTTGGACAGGGATGGTCATTCGAAGAGGGGTGATACAAATCACCCAAATCACCCTTTCAGTAATAGCATTAGAGTTCTTCTGGATACACACTTGGAACCCTATAGACCAGACATGTAAAACTCTGGCCCGCGTGCCATTATTTTTGGCCCGCCTAGGAAAGCAGTTGATTCCCTAGAGCTGGCCCGCCGATAGGACACTGCAACAGATTATAATATGGGCGGTCTTCTGGACCGCCCATACTATCATCTGTTGAGCTAAAGGGAACCTGTCACCCCTGGACGGCTCCCGAACTCGCTCTACCCCTGTATACGACCCCTATACTTACGCCATCCTGCCGATCCCGCTCCTGATGTCGATCTCGCCGCGGAGAAACTGCCGTCCGCGCAGATGAGCCGGCAGTCATATCTCCTCAGCAGGAGCGGGATCGGCAGGATGGCGTAAGTATAGGGGCTGTATCCAGGGGAAGGGCGAGTTGGGGAGCCGTCCAGGCCGCAGGCAGATCCGGCTTCTCCCCCTCCTCTCCTCCTGGCGCGTGAGCCAAAGCTCCGTGCAGGAGATAAAGGGCGAGCAGCTGCACATGAGGCTCTGGCTATTGAACACGTCGGGCATCAGAGACATGACCGGTTTCCAGCAGCAAGAGGACCAACAGTGCCCCTGTCCCTAGAGGTATCAGCGGCATTCAGGGCACAGGCTGGCTATAGCATGGGGACTATTGTTTTACGGCTGGCTACTACATAGGCACTATTGTGCTAGGGCTGGCTACTTCATGGGGCACTATTGTGGGGGCTGGATACTATATGAGACACTATTGGGAGGGCTGGCTACTATATTGGGCACTATTGTGGGGGCTGGCTACTATATTTGGCACTATTGTGGGGGCTGGCTACTATATTGGGCACTATTGTGGGGGCTGGCTACTATATTGGGCACTATTGTGGGGGCTGGCTACTATATTGGGCACTATTGTGGGGGCTGGCTGCTATATTGGCCACTATTGTGGGGGCTGGCTACTATATTGAACATTATTGTGAGAGCTGGCTACTATATGGGACAGTATTGTGGGGGAATGGTTACTATATGGGACACTATTACTATGTGAGACACTATATATATATATATATATAAAAAACATTTGAGGATTTATCATATCATTTATTGTAGTGCAAAGTACTTGATGATGCACTCTGACAGTGCCAGGAACGCTGCAGGCCACTCTGAAAGTTCCACATATTCTGCTTGTAAGTTTCAATGAATATTAAGGTTGGCCCGCAAGTTTGTCCAAGTTTTTAATTTCGACCCACTGTCTATTTGAGTTTGACACCCCTGCCATAGACTAAACAGAGAATATGAGATATTCTTCCATTAAGGACATAAGGCCATTGTTCACATTGATATAATTATCAACATATAATAAACCAATTATACTCAGTGCACGATACTGAAACTCTATGGCTCCTCCGCTTAAACCCAGTATTAGGTACAGAAAGACACGATTACTTACGGGTAATCTTGTTTTCGGCAGCCCATGACAGCACTCCTGGAGAGGACCTCCCAACGCAGGACAGGAAACCTGAGAATATAAAAGCTTGACACACCTCTCCAGACCTCAGCTCAAATAAAAGTACTCCAGCGGAGGTAAAAAAAACAACATAGGTAATAGTAAGGAATAGTAAACAATATCTAGGCAACATCCGGTCCATATATATATAGGGTAGGGTATGCATGAGGGGTGCTGTCACGGGCTACCGAAAACAAGATTACCCGTAAGTAATCGTGTCTTTACCCTAACGCCCTATGACAGCACCCCTGGAGAATTAGAATAGAAGCTAAATAATTAATTAGGGGGGGGGGGGGGGGGGGGGACTACTGCCGAAAGGACTTTCCGGCCAAAGGATAAATCAGATAATGGCCTTAACTGTACTCTGTAGTGCTTAAAGAAAGTGTGGACCGAGCCCCAGGTGGCGGCTTTACAAATTTGATCTAGGGTAGCTTCAGCCCTCTCAGCCCAGGATGTTGCCATTGACCTAGTAGAATGAGCTGTGAAGAATGGAGGGGGATCTTTATTCTTACTAGTATAGGCTAGAGAGATTGATTGTTTGATCCATCTACTAACAGAAGCTTTGGAAGCTGCTTTACTCTTATTGGGCCCTGAGAATTGAACTAACAGATTTTCAGCAGACCTAAACTCCTTTGTTTTATCAAGATATTTCAGCAAGCATCTCCTTACATCCAGAGTATGGAAAGCCACTTCCTTCTGGTTTTTAGGATTGTTACAGAATGATGGCAAAATAATTTCCTGATTTTTATGAAACTCTGAAACTACTTTCGGGAGAAAGGTAGGGAGTGTTCTCATAATTACTCTGTCATCTAGGATCTGTGTATATGGAGGATGAGCGGATAAAGCTTGTATTTCTCCCACTCGTCTAGCAGTTGTTATTGCCAGAAGGAACACCATTTTGATTGTGAGCATCTTGATTGAGATATCGTCTATGGGCTCAAAGGGAGTCGCCGTTAGGGCATCCAGGACTAGGTTTAAGTCCCATTGAGGCACCAATGTCTTTTTGGGTGGATTGAGACGAGAGGCCGCTGTTATAAACCCCTTTACTAAGGTATTATCTGCTAATTTAAAATTTAGGAAGGAGCTCAAAGCCGAGACCTGAACTTTCAGCGTACTTGGACTTAAGTTCATCTCTAGACCAGCCTGCAGGAAGCTGAGCACAAGAGGAATGTTGGGTTTGTCTGAAGGATCATGCTTACATTTAGAGAACCTCAGGAAGGCGCGCCAGACTCGAAAATAGATGTTAGATGTAACGTCCTTTATGCTTGCCAGGAATGTATTGATTACACTGTCAGAGAATCCCCTTCTCTTTAAGATGCCCCGCTCAGCATCCAGGCAGTCAAGTGTAGGTTCGGAGTGTCCGAGTGCACCACTGGGCCCTGCGACAGAAGATCTTTGATGTCGGGAAGTACCCAGGGTTGATTTACTGACATTTTCCTTAGGCAAGTAACCCATGGCCTTCTGGGCCAAAATGGAGCTATGAGGAGTATTGTCGCCCTGTCTTCCCGGATTTTCCTGATGATTTTTGGAATCAGACGGAATGGAGGGAAGGCGTAACCCTTCTCCTTCCCCCAATTGAGGGAAAAAGCATCTATCTTTGTTGGATTGTCCAGAGGCTTCAACGAACAGAACCTGTTTAGTTTTCGGTTTCCTTTTGTTGCAAACAGGTCTATTGATGGTGTGCCGTACCTTTTTAGAATTAGGCGGAATATCTGTTCGTTCAGCGACCACTCCGTCTGCCTTAGTTGTACTCTGCTGAGAAAATCTGCAACTCTGTTTTCCTTTCCCTTCAGATGGACTGCTGCTAGTGATGTCAAGTTTATTTCTACAAAGGAAAAAATTTGATAGGACAGATTCAAGAGTGTCTGGGACCTGGTGCCCCCCTGTCGGTTCACATAAGACACCGCTGTTGTGTTATCCGAATAAACTACCACATGTTTGTGTTTGATTTGGGGTTGAAAGTTCTCCAGAGCTAGTTGTATCGCCAGTAATTCCTTGTAATTTGAAGAGCTTTGTTTGGTTTGTAAGGTCCAACGACCTTGCTGAGTTTGGTTGTCCATGTGGGCTCCCCATCCCCATGGGCTGGCATCTGTTGTAATTCTCACTATTGGGTGAGGAGACCAATGGATCCCTGAAGAGAGATTGTCTAGGTTTAACCACCAACGGAGGGACAATCTGGTTTTTGAAGGCAGGAGAAAGGGACGGTCTAAGGTCTCCCTGGTTCTGCTCCAAGACGTCAGGATGCTCTGTTGTAGGTCTCTGGACCTGGATTGTGCCCGCCTTACCGCTGGTATACATGATGTCAAAAGTCCTTAGACCGACATAGCCTCTCTCAAGGATGGCTTGAAGGTCAAAAACAGGGTCTGAACTCTGTCCATGATTACCTGTTTCTTGACTTCCGGCAGAAATGTCATCTGAACTGTTGAATCCAAAAGATATCCTAGAAAGATGCAGCGGGGAGATGGGATCAGATTGGACTTCTTTAGGTTGATGTTCCAGCCTAGATGTTTTATTATATCTAAAGCCTGTTCTAGATGGAGAAGTAGGGATTGAGTTGTGTCCGCCACTAGAAGGAAGTCGTCCAAGTATGGAATGAGAACTATATCCTTGGTCCTGATGAAAGCCACCATGTCTGCCACCACTTTCGTGAACACTCTGGGGGCCTGAGAGACCCCAAACGGGAGGGCTTTGTACTGGAAGTGACACCATTGCCCCTTGATGTTCACCGCTAGCCTCAGAAACTTCTGATGCGATGGATGGATAGGGATATGATAGTATGCATCCTCTAAATCCACCGATGCCATCAGGCACCCTGGATAAAGAAGATGGATAGCTGACTTGAGAGTCTCCATATGAAACTTTTTGTATTTTAAATGGACATTGAGACTCTTTAAATTGATGATGACACGATAGGTGCAGTTTGGTTTCTTTACTAAAACCAGTGGGGAATAAAATCCCTTTCCCTGTTGATCCACAGGGACTGGGATTATAACATTTTTGTCCACTAAAGAGAGTACTTCCCCTTCTAGTGCTATCTGTTTTTCCCCGTCTGACATTAGTCTGGTGGGAAGGTATCTGTCCGGGGGAGTGCTGTCGAACTCCAACAGCAGTCCCCAAGCTAAGGTATTTAACACCCAGGGACTGAAGGAAATTTCCCTCCAGGCTGGGAGAAAACGGGACAGACGACCCCCCACTGGACGATTGTCATTGGGAATCTTTGGGTTTGTCTTTACCTGAGAAAAGGAACCCCCTTCCCTTTCCCAGAGACCCTAAATCTCTTGCTGTTGTCCTGCCTAGGTCAAAAGGGTCCTTTAAGCTCCTTCTTGCATTCACCGCATTCTTTGCGGTGATGCCTTTCAGATGATTTACTGGAGGACTTAGAGGTTGGTGTTGATTTCTAAAATACAAACAGCAAACAAATACTCCATTAAAATAAACATAAGGATAAAAGGACCTCTCACCAAACCCTGGTCTTCACTGGTACCGGACTAGAGGTCCTTGAGCTTCTCTTTTCACCCCTTTCAGAGCGATCATGGTGTCCTTTATCCCCTCCTGGAGGTTCCGACATTACTGCAAGAGGTGTACCAGCAGACCTTTCTGTGTAGTAGTAGGGCCGGCTGATGGGAGTCAGTGCCTCAGAACGCAAGAGGCTTCGGACGCCGATCACAGCAGCTGGGGTTTCAAATAAGGGATTCCCGGGCGATGCGCCGGAAGTGACACGACCCGGCCGTAACGTCATCCGGAAGCGCCGGACATCAACCAAGCACGTGCACGCTGCCGTGCGTCCTGACGTCATACGCCCAGGGAAACCAGAAGCCGACACTCACGGATGCCGGCGTTCCACCGCGAGACCACGCTACCCCACCAGGAGATCATGTCGCGGTCCCACAGCCCAGAGCCGTGCGGCCGTCCGGTGAGTCCCCCCAACAGACTTCCAGGCTGCTCCGAGGGAGAGACTTATGCCTGCAGGGAGCCTCACTGTGCAAAGCAGATGGAGGACTTGCGGCCTGATTGGGATGTCAAACTTATTTCTTCCGCTCACACAGGAGCGTCTTCTCAAACCTCCCATCCGCTAGGACAGGAAACTTGAACTGAGGTCTGGAGAGGTGTGTCAAGCTTTTATATTCTCAGGTTTCCTGTCCTGCGGTGGGAGGTCCTCTCCAGAGGTGCTGTCATAGGGTGTTAGGGTAAATAATAATAAAACTTTTTTGCCACCTGCCCCAAGCGTGTGATCTATAGACGATTGGAATAAATAGAGAATCAACTACTACTCCTAAGTCAAACTTTGCACAATACTTTTGTGACGTTGTAATGACTGGAGTCGTGTATCCACTGGACCGTCACCAGCGATGGCGTAAGTCGCACCAGGGAGCGGAGTCTAAGGGGCCGCTGGTCTTCACCAGAGCCCACCGCAAGGCGGGACGGACTTGCTGTGGCAGGCGACCCCCAGGTCGCTACCCCTGGCTTGGCTTGCTAGTGACGGCAGACGAGGTGTAGCAGGCACAGTAGGCAGGCAGGCAGGTAGAAGGGCAGATGGTCACACGGCTAGTAGTCACCAGCAGAACAACGGGCAGGAACAATGGGCAGGGCTGGGCCAAACGCTAACGCATAGCATGTAGAGGCTCCAACACGAGGGACAGGGCATGCTGGGATTTGTAGGGAGTGATTGGTGCACAAGCTAATTAAGGGCGAACTGGCCCTTTAAATCTGTGACAGCTGACGCGCGCGCACACGCCCTAGGAGGCGGGGACGCACGCCGAGCAGGACAGACGAAAACAGAAGCGCAGCGGGGTAATACGGTAATACGTCCAGTCCATATGCAGTGCAGTGGCAGCAACCAACCAATGAAAAAAGAATGAAACAAATATAAAAATCCAGAAGACTGAAGATAATAGAAGTATTCAAAGCGATGTCCAAAATTCCCGGGGTCGAGTAACGTCCCTCTCTAATCTCTATGGCGTTTCGGCAACTTAGTTTATTTGCCTCCATCATATGTTTTTTTTTATTTTTTTATTTTTGGTAAATCTGATTTTATTGATTTTGCATAGGAATAACAAAGTACAACACAAAGAAAATGTGTACAGAAAAGAGAGTACATTCACAAATTAGAAAATTCCGTACATCCAAAAGAGATGTCTGACTTCAACCAAAGATAACAGGTATTCAAGCCGCGGATTCACCGTCCTTGCACCGAATGTGAAAGGGCAAATACTCGATGGTGAAACGCAGAAATGGGCACAAAGACTCGGTCAGCTAATACATAAAACGGACAATCAGGTGTCCTGGTTATCACATTTTCATCATATGTTGATAGTATTTTTTTATTTTTTTTATCCAGGCTTTAGGACTGTTCCCTTATGTTTGTAGTCACTGTTTCGATATGATGAATGGAATAAAGGTCCAGCAGGTAGTATGACACCATCTCCTGCACACAACACTTCTCACTTCTATTCTCTTTCCCCTCTAGCTACTCCTCTCTATTACTTCCATCCTCTATGTGTCTTATAGTGTCCAAAATGTGTTATTTGTGGCCCATTAATGCCTGTTTATACCTATGGAGGACACTGGGGAAGAGGCATGGGCACGGCCATCTTATGGACAGAATCACCACAGAGCAGGACGGCACAGGCTGGAGGAGGGGAGGCTGATTATATCTCTATGGGGTACACAGGGAGCTGCTGTCAGTAAGAGCAGTGAGTACAGTTACTAATGTTATACACTGGACTATTTTACTATATAATGCAGATTTTTCCTTCATAATCATTTAGAATTCTTTATATTCATTTAACACATTGTCCACTAGAAAATGGCTTCTCCCCGATGTGTTTTTTTTTATGAGCAATAAGATTCGATTTCTGAGTAAAACATCTCCCACATTCTGAACATGAAAATGGCTTCTCCCCTGTGTGAGTTCTTTGATGTACAATAAGATATGATTTCTGATTAAAACATTTCCCACATTCTAAACATGAAAATTGCTTCTCCCCTGTGTGAATGTGTTTATGGTTAAGAAGATTTGATTTCCAAGAAAAACATTTTCCACATTCTAAACATGAAAATGGCTTTTCCCCTGTGTGAACATTTTGATGTTCAAAAAGTTTTGATGGGCGATTAAAACATTTTCCACATTCTGAACATGAAAATTTCTTCTCCCCTGTGTGAATGCGTTTATGGTTAAGAAGACTTGATTTGTGGTAAAAACATTTCCCACATTCTGAACATGAAAAGAGCTTCTCCCCTGTGTGAGTGTTTTTATGGCAAAGAAGACTTGATTTGTGATTAAAACATTTCCCGCATTCTGAACATGAAAATGGCTTCTCACCTGTGTGAATTCTTTGATGTTTAATAAGATTTGATTTCAGCCTAAAACATACCCCACATTCTGAACAAGAAAATGGCTTCTCCCCTGTGTGAATGTGTTTATGGCGAATAAGAACTGATATCTGAGAAAATCTTTTTCCACATTCTGAACATGAAAATAGCTTCTCACCTGTGTGAATGATTTTATGGGAATGAAGAGCTGATTTGTAAGTAAAACACTTCCCACATTCTGAACATGAAAATGGCTTCTCTCCTGTGTGAATTCTTTGATGTTGAATGAGATTTGATTTCTTTTCAAAACATTTTCCACATTCTGAACATGAAAACGCCCTCTCATCTGTGTGAGTTTTTTGATGTTGAACAAGATCTGATTTCTCAGCATAACATTTCTTACATTCTGAACATGAAAATGGCTTCTGCCCTGTGTGAATTTTCTGATGTCTCTTAAGAGATTTTTTATGAAAAAAGCATTTTTCACATTGTGAACATGAAAACTGAGGCTTTCCTGTATTTGCTCTCTGATGTTCATCGTCTTCTCTGTAAATGTCAGCTTGCTGTGATGGAGCAGAAGATGGGACTTGTATAACAGGATGAGATGAGAGATCTTTGCTGTGAGGGGCTGAGGGTGTATCTGGGATAGTGGACAGCTCCTCATATGTATCTTGTGTGATATGATCCTCTGAGGAGATCTGATGTCCCCCTGAGCTCCTGGTAGAATCATCTGCAAAGGAGAAAACACCATTTCTCTGATTTCCCAGTAATAGAAGCTTAAACATATTGCAGACATGGAAAGTTACTCTTTTTTATGTAACATAAAAAGAATGATCAGATCTGTTCCCATCCACAGGAAGTGTCAGGGAGAAGAATCTAGAAGCTTAGTAGTAAAACTAATGAAAGAAAAAAAAATAAAAAAATAATTGACCACCTATATGTCAACCACTTGCTGGATCCCAACCAGCATGGCTTTACTGGGGGCAAATCACCTGACTGAGTTTTTGACACATAGGTGTTGGATGAAGGTGATGCTGTGTATATCTTCTTCCTGGACTCTGATAGGTTCCTTATAAAGAGCTGATATCTGTTATTAATGGAGTTATCCAGGATGAGAATAATAGAGCTGATAACTCTGCTATCACCAGGGCTGTGGAGTCTGTAAGCTGCAGCTACAACTCAGACTCCTGAATTTTATCAGGACCGACTCAGACTCCTGCTCCTTCATAAATGACCGGTCAGACACCAGGGTGTTATCACACTGGTGTAAAATAGATCGGGCTCAGTAGCTTCTCCCTAATGTCCTACATGATCCTGGGGCGACTTCTGAGGGAATAAGGAAAGATATAAAGCAGCTTCTCCTGTGTGTGCAGTGGACGCAGCCAGTCTCCAGTCTCCATGTCCTGAACTACTCACAACTAGACTAGATGGAGAAGGTGGTCTTTTCCTGCTATCAATCCAAACACAAAGGGGGAGATTTATCAAAGGGTGTAAAATTTAGACTGGTGCAAACTACCCACAGCAACCAATCACAGCTCAGGTTTCCTTTCAGCACTGCCTAAAGCTGAGGGGTGATTGGTTGCTGTGGGTAGTTTGCACCAGTCTAAATTTTACACCCTTTGATAAATCTCCCCCATAGTGTGCACCAACTTGTATTGGTTGTGGTGTGTCAGACTTATAGGGGATTTAAGGCGCTCCCTTAATCATGAAACTCCAAGAAAAGATGTACTGACACAACTGTTGCAGTTCTCCTGTTTTTTATATTCAATATTTTGCAAAGTTACAATAGAAAGATCATTCAGAGCATAATCACACCCAAGTGCATTGGATACTCAAATGGTCACCATCGTTCCTTCCGGCATGGTTGCTGTTGGAGTCCTTGTATCCTTCAGTAGGCAGAGACCTCCATGATGGTAGGGAGGCCAGATGGTGGCGTAGTGACGCACGCGACGTTTCGGGGAGACCTTCCCCTTTCTCAAGCGTATAGCAAATAAGTGAAACCCATCACCATTTATAACAGTTCTGACGTATTCCAATTTCCGATTATGACGTCACAATCTGGACTAAAAATGTAATTAAACAAAATTTCACTTATCTAGACATTATACAAAATTCCTTTTTATCCATAATTCATAATGATTTACATCTTTTTATCCATAATTCATCATGATTTATACCACTTTATAGTAATTTATGACTTTGCAGCCGGTGGAAGTATATTGTCATATATAAAATTTAGCCACTAGATGGCGACCTAGTCGAGCCCACGCTAATCCACAAGAAACATTGGAAACTGCACAATTCATTCAGTCCTTTGGGATATTGGGATTCGAGAGCACAGATCCAATAAGTTTCCTTCTGCAGTAGTTTCTTCCTTAGATCGTTCTTATCCTCACTCCATACCTCTTCTAGCACTGTCCATCTGAGTTCGCTTACCCTATGGCCTTTTTCTGAAAAGTCTTTTGCTAAACCTGTTTCACCAAATTTTCTTTTATTTTCCTCCTCCTCCTCTCTCTGTTCCCTCTGTCCAAACCTCCTGATTGCTGACCTGTATTCATTTAGTCTCTGTTTTATTTGTCTACTTGTTTGACCCAGGTATACATCTCCGCACGGGCATTTAATTAAATATACGACATTAGATGAATTGCATGTGTGCATTTCTTTCAGTTGTATGGTGTATCCTTTCCTAGGGTGTGATATCTTACCCCCTTTGATAATTTTGACATTGCAGACATGGAAACGTACCATTTCTCTCTGTTGCCAAAACGGCCTGTCTAGATTTGGTTCTATCGCCAATGTCTGCTCTCACCAATCAGAGATAGACCTCCCTTTTCTATATATGAATTTTGGTCTCTCGCTAAACAATCTACCAAACTTGCACAAGTATTATCAAAGGGGGTAAGATATCACACCCTAGGAAAGGATACACCATACAACTGAAAGGAATGCACACATGCAACTCATCTAATGTCGTATATTTAATTAAAATGCCCGTGCGGAGATGTATACCTGGGTCAAACAAGTAGACAAATAAAACAGAGACTAAATGAGCACAGGTCAGCAATCAGGAGGTTTGGACAGAGGGAACAGAGAGAACAGAGAGAGGAGGAGGAGGAAAATAAAAGAAAATTTGGTGAAACCGGTTTAGCAAAACACTTTTCAGAAAAAGGCCATAGGGTAAGTGAACTCAGATGGACAGTGCTAGAAGAGGTATGGAGTGAGGATAAGAACGATCTAAGGAAGAAACTACTGCAGAAGGAAACTTATTGGATCTGTGCTCTCGAATCCCAATATCCCAAAGGACTGAATGAATTGTGCAGTTTCCAATGTTTCTTGTGATTTAGCGTGGGCTCGACGAGGTCGCCACCTGGTGGCTAAATTTTATATATGCCAATATACTTCCACCGGCTGCAAAGTCATAAATTACTATAAAGTGGAATAAATCATGATGAATTATGGATAAAAAGATGTAAATCATTATGAATTATGGATAAAAAGGAATTTTGTATAATGTCTATATAAGTGAAATTTTGTTTAATTACATTTTTAGTCCAGATTGTGACGTCATGATCGGAAATTGGAATACGTCAGAACTGTTATAAATGGTGATGGGTTTCGCTTATTTGCTATACGCTTGAGAAAGGGGAAGGTCTCCCCGAAACGTCGCGTGCGTCACTACGCCACCATCTGGCCTCCCGAACATCATGGAGGTCTCTGCCTACTGAAGGATACAAGGACTCCAACAGCAACGACTGTGACCATTTGAGTATCCGATGCACTTGGGTGTGATTATGCTCTGAATGATCTTTCTATTGTAACTTTTCAAAATATTGAATATAAAAGACAAGAGAACTGCAACAGTTGTGTCAGTACATCTTTTCTTGGAGTCTTTTCCTGCTGACAGTCTTCTGTGTTTCTAACTAAATATTCACCATACACATAACAATGCCAGATGCCTGTGATATAGAGGGCTCAGCCATAGTGATATAGAGGGGTTAGCCATAGTGATAGAGAATACCGCTTTTCTGACACACACACACACACACACACACACACACCCTGCTGCAGCCATGGCAAATAACCAACAGCATAGGAAATGACCCTCTTACCTAATTACTTAAAGTTTAATTTGCTTACCCTCTTTAGCCTTCTACTCTCATTAGGATATGTGCGTCGTCTCGTAACCCCCCCCCCTCCCCCATCCAAGTGTTTTCTAGTAATTCATAGCAGAAGATCTGTTTTGGAGAAGTCTTTCTTTCATCTTCTCACCAGCAAGAGACTACAATTTAGACTCTTTCATACTTTTTACATGCACCAGACTGCAATTTAAAGTAGTTATCCAGCATTAGAAAAATACGTCCACTTTCTTCTAGAGACAGCACCACTCTTTTCTCCAGGTCAGGTGTGGTTTGCTACTAAGCTCTATTCACCTCAATGGAACTGAGTTGCAAAAGCTGCACCCAAAACAGAGAAAAGTGCTGTCTCTGGAAGAAGGTGGCCATGTTTTCCTAATGCTGGATAATTACTTTCATATTACTACCTATAGTAGATTGAAATATCGTGTGTTCTTTTTTAGCCGCCCTTCTCACTCTGAGGTCACTATGCTAAGCAGTCGGTGTAGCGGCAGCGCTGAAGGAGCACAGACAGCGATCTGGTGATGCCGATACTTTCACTAATCAGACTACAGTGCAGGACTTTTCTCCAGATAGTGAAGCACAACCCAGCTACAGGGCGGCACAGCGCACACATATTATATGACTGTATTCCATACATTATACACACATCATGTGTTATTACCTGCAGCCGCGTCACATCCTCATCTATATTATATTAGACCTTAGGCTGAATGATTATATAGCTGGAAAACTGACAGGACACAGAGCTTATAATATTCCACACAGAATAGTTACACCCGGTGACTGAGGAGAATGTGTGACTGTTCTCTGCATTTAGTGGTCACTACTCACCTGGGCGGTTACCTGTAGTGATGTCCTCCTTATACTGCTCATCACTGCTGTCATCTGTCTCTTCTTCTTTCATCATCATATCTGTAACCTTAATATAGTTCAGATCCTTCCATGTAGTGA
Source organism: Dendropsophus ebraccatus (assembly GCF_027789765.1). Taxonomy (NCBI): domain Eukaryota; kingdom Metazoa; phylum Chordata; class Amphibia; order Anura; family Hylidae; genus Dendropsophus; species Dendropsophus ebraccatus. The sequence continues at coordinate 190,651,382 of NC_091456.1, read as the reverse complement.
TGTCCTCCTTATACTGCTCATTACTGCTGTCATCTGTCTCTTCTTCTTCTTTAATAATCATATCTGTAACATTAATATAGTTCAGATCCTTCCATGTAGTGATGTCCTCCTTATACTGCTCATCACTGCTGTCATCTGTCTCTTCTTCTTCTTTAATAATCATATCTGTAACATTAATATAGTTCAGATCCTTCCATGTAGTGATGTTCTCCTTATACTGCTCATCACTGCTCACATTCGTCTTTGGAGCATTAATATTGTTCCCATCTTCTCCCTGATTCATAAGATGTGAGAGAAATATTGTAAAAGTCATCAGACAGGAGGAGAAGTCAGGTGGGATGTACAGATCATAGGGAACATCTCCATCTACCTGATCCTGATCTTGTGGAAGAAGAGGACGGGGACATCTCTCTGGTGCTGTTCTCTTACTGGATCTGACTGGAGGGAACACATACAGAGACTGAATTCATTCTTTCCATCCAGATAATACAGAGAGGAGGTGTGTATATAGTCCTGTCTATTACCTGCTGATGGGAGGGGCTGCTGATCCTCCAGCATCACATCCTTGTACTGATCCTTGTGTCCTTCTACATACTCCCACTCCTCCATGGAGAAATAGACCGCCACGTCCTGACACCTTATAGGAACCTGACACACACAATGGTCACACAGTCATCCCCCCCACTCCTCCAGTGGTGTTACTGTATAATGTCCCAGCATTCCCAGCAGCCACAGTCTCACCTCTCCACTCAGCAGCTCCACCATCTTGTTGGTGACTTCTAGGATCTTCTCTTCCTCCATTTCCTCATGTATCAGGGGCCTCGGGATTGGGCTCAGGGTTCTTCCCCATCCTTCACACCCAGGGGCCCCACAGCGCCCACTAGAGGACTTCTTCACTACTGTGTAATCCTGTGTATGGAGAGACACATTACTATCACTCCATCCATTCCCAGAATCCCTCACCTCTCCAGTCCTATCCATCTGTTATTCCATAGATAAGAATGATGTCATGATGACATCACTCCCAGAATCCCTCACCTCTCCAGTCCTATCCATCTGTTATTCCATAGATAAGAATGATGTCATGATGACATCACTCCCAGAATCCCTCACCTCCCCAGTCCTATCCATCTGTTATTCCATAGATAAGAATGATGTCATGATGACATCACTCCCAGAATCCCTCACCTCTCCAGTCCTATCCATCTGTTATTCCATAGATAAGAATGATGTCATGATGACATCACTCCCAGAATCCCTCACCTCCCCAGTAAGCAGGAAGAGTATGTGTAGGGTGAGGGTTATTATCCTCTCGGCCATCTTGTCTCTGTCTCTCTCCATGGTTGATGGGTCGGTCTCTTATATAGAAGATATCAGCAGAGGATCCTGGCGTCTAGGAAGGTGATCTGGAAAAAAAAATGAGAGAATGTAACATGCGATCAATGACGCACAAACGAATTTTCGTTATTCGTTTGATCGTTGCATACACACAGAAAGATTATTGCTTAAAGAGAACCAATCACGGCCGATTATAATAATTTCTTTTATTCCTCCATTTAATTTTATTTTATTTTTAAACAATATTTGTAAATATTATTAATTAATTTTTCGGCCGCATTTTTAATTTATTAAAATTTTCCTTTACTGTTGCGCGCCGGCTCTTTTTAAAAGAGTCGGCGCGTGACAGGAAGGGCTCCCATGAGCCTTTGCCCGCCACTCAATACACAGACTGTCAGATACAGACTGCCTTTGGAGATCATCTGTTATCTATTCCTAAAGATATAGACTGCTTTTGCAGTCTGTATCTTATACTTTACCTACTCCTTCGTAGCGGTGCAGTTAGGCTGGGTGCCGCGATCTTGATTCCGTCGGAACGCAAGTGACGGAATCAAGATGGCGCCCTGCCTTACAGCACCGCTATGAAGGAGTGGGTAAAGTATAAGATACAGACTGCAAAAGCAGTCTATATCTTTAGGAATAGATAACAGGTGATCTCCAAAGGCAGTCTGTATCTTCATAAATAGCCTTCATGAAGAGACAGACTGCTGTAGCAGTCTGTATCTTACACTTACCTCAGGGCTGTGGAGTCGGAGTCGGAGCTAATTTTGGCTGGAGTTGGAAAAAAATGTACCGACTCCAGCTTTAAAAGATTCTTTAAAAAATTTAGAATTGAGTTTTGATATGAATTTAAAAAATTTTACTCATCAATATATTTTATGAGCAACATTCTAATAGGACACTGGCCTTATTACATAAGGGTGGTTGGGGAATATATCAGTAATAGGACACTGGCCCTATTAGATAGGGATGGTCGGGGAAAAGTTGTCGGTCACTATTTAGCAGTTTGTTTCTGAGCTGAAAGAGTCCATTGTGTGTGTGGGGGGGGGGGGATCTGTGCTGTTCTCCTACTGAATGCTGGATGACTGTATATGAACAGCAGTGTAATATGGAGATATCCTGTGTAATATAGGGGAGGAGGAGAAGACATAAGTAGTGTAGCAGTAACCTCTGTCCTCAGTGTTGTGTTTTCTCTCTGGGAGAGGATTGTGTGTTTTTCTTCAGTGTTCTATGGCTGCAGCTGTGTGTTTGTGTGCGCTATGGCTTCAGCAGGCTGTGTGTGTGTGTTATGGCTGCAGCAGGCTGTGTGTACGAGTGCTATGGCTGCAGCAGGCTGTGTGTACGAGTGCTATGGCTGCAGCAGGCTGTGTGTGTGTAAGTGTGTGCGCTATGGCTGCAGCAGGCTGTGTGTGTGTGTGTGTGCGCTATGGCTGCAGCAGGCTGTGTATAAGTGCTATGGCTGCAGCAGGCTGTGTGTGTGTGTAAGTGTGTGCGCTATGGCTGCAGCAGGCTATGTATGAGTGCTATGGCTGCAGCAGGCTGTGTGTGTGTGTGTGTGTGTGTGTGTAAGTGTGTGCGCTATGGCTGCAGCAGGCTGTGTATGAGTGCTACGGCTGCAGCAGGCTGTGTGTATAAGTGTGCTATGGCTGCAGCAGGCTGTGTGTGTGTGTGTGTGTGTGTGTGTAAGTGTGTGCGCTATGGCTGCAGCAGGCTGTGTATGAGTGCTACGGCTGCAGCAGGCTGTGTGTATAAGTGTGCTATGGCTGCAGCAGGCTGTGTGTGTGCTATTGCGTGCCCCCACAGTGACTCTCAAGATCACTATGTGTGACCCCTCTATATTACAGGTATCTGGCATTGTTAGCAGTGTATCTTTGTGTATGGTGAATATTTAGTTAGAAACATAGAAGACTGTCAGCAGGAAAAGATCACCTGCTCCATCTAGTCTAGTTGTGAGTTGTTCAGGACATGGAGGCTGGAGACTAGCTGCATCCACTGCACACACAGGAGAAGCTGCTTTATATCTTTCCTTATTCCCTCAGAAGTCGCCCCAGGATCATGTAGGACATTAGAGAGAAGCTGCTGAGCCAGTGTGATAAATAACTCCCCTGGTATATGACCGGCCATTTATGAAGGAGCAGGAGTCGGAGTCAGGAGTCGGTCCTGATAAAATTCAGGAGTCGGAGTCGGTCCTGATAAAATTTAAGAGTCGGAGTCGGAGCTGCGGCTTACTGACTCCACAGCCCTGCTTTACCTACTCCTCTGTAGCGGTGCAGTGTGGCCGGGCGCCGCCATCTTGATAACGTCCCTTGCGTTCCAGCAATGCGTTCCACTGCTGAAACGCAAGTGACGTCATCAAGATGGCGGCACCCGGCCACAATGCACCGCTACGAAGGATTAGGTAAAGTATAAGATACAAACTGCAAAAGCAGTCTATATCTTTAGGAATAGATAACAGGTGATCTCCAGCTCCAGAATGCGTTAAAAATCCAAATTTATTAGAACATGTTAAAATTTTTTCTAAAAGAACATCGATATTTGAGCCACGAGTAAGGACGTTTAGTCCGAAATGCGTCGTTTATACTTTTCTTGTGAACATCGATTATCTTTTAGAAAATATTTTTTAACACGTGCTAAAAAATTGGTTGTTGGCATATTGACAAATATGGTGGGAGTAAGCCCGCCAATTTTTTCTCCGTGCCCAGTTCACACTACCTATTTGGTGAGCGGACTGTTTTTGCAGCTGTTGTTTGCTACATATCTGTAGGAATAGACTTAGGGCCCTATTACACCGGACGATTATCGTTCAGATTATCGTTAAATCGTTCGAATCTAAACGATAATCGTTCGGTTGAAATGCAGTTAACGATTAACGACCGAACGAAAAAAATCGATCGCTTTATAAGACCTGGACCTATTTTTATCGTTGCTCGTTCACAAGACATTCGCAAATCGTTCGCATTGAATAAGACGTCATTCGCAATAGATACGAACACAATAGCGAATCTGCTAACTTTGTGCAGATGATGGGAGGAGACTATAGCGACCAATCAGATTCCAGTATTTTTTAATGTAACAAGAAACCAGAATGTAACCGGTGTGTAATCTACAGAAACCCGAAACCTCTCATCCCCCAGTATTACCTCCTCCCCCGGTATAATCTCCCGTCCTCCAGCATTATGTCCCCCTCCACTAATACATGGTTATGATGGCCGTCATCTTGTCTGAGCTTCTATTAAAAGGAGATATCCTAAATTTTAACAAAAACAGCTCCACCCTTGTCCTCAGGCTGTGTACAGTATTGCGGCTGAGTTTCCTTGAAGTGAATGGAGTCAAGCTGTAATCCTGCACACAAACTGCTGAGATGTTTCCCAATCCTGGAGGGAGGAGCGGAACATCCGGGACACTGAGCACCACAGAATCACAGCAGTTATAGGAGAACAGTCAGATATATGACAGGAACCGTGAGTGTCCTTCACCTACCAGCATCTAACTGTGTCCCCCAGCGCCTTCCCTGCAGAGACTCCACACATCCCTCCACCTGCAGAGCTGTACAGGAGCCGTGTGCTTCCCCTGTGCTTCCAGGACCTGCCATGATGTCACAGTCATGTGATCAGTCACATGGAGGAGGAGGAGGAGTCACATGATCAGGGGCTGCTGCTCAGTGTATGCAGGACTCTGCTGTGCTGGATGAGCTGAAGTGATGTGTGTGGAGCAGAGCTGTGTATGTTATATATGCCTGCAGCAGAGCCCTGTGTGTAATGTACATGTAGCTGAGCTGTATATGTGTGTAATGTACATGTAGCTGAGCTGTATATGTGTAATGTACATGTAGCTGAGCTGTATATGTGTAATGTACATGTAGCTGAGCTGTGTATGTTATATATGCCTGCAGCAGAGCCCTGTGTGTAATGTACATGTAGCTGAGCTGTATATGTGTAATGTATATGTAGCTGAGCTGTATATGTGTAATGTACATGTAGCTGAGCTGTATATATGTGTAATGTACATGTAGCTGAGCTGTATGTGTGTAATGTACATGTAGCTGAGCTGTATATGTGTAATGTACATGTAGCTGAGCTGTATATATGTGTAATGTACATGTAGCTGAGCTGTATGTGTGTAATGTACATGTAGCTGAGCTGTATGTGTGTAATGTACATGTAGCTGAGCTGTATGTGTAATGTACATGTATCTGAGCTGTATGTGTGTAATGTACATGTAGCTGAGCTGTATGTGTGTAATATACATGTAGCTGAGCTGTATATGTGTGTAATGTACATGTAGCTGAGCTGTATGTGTGTAATGTACATGTAGCTGAGCTGTATATGTGTGTAATGTACATGTAGCTGAGCTGTATGTGTGTAATGTACATGTAGCTGAGCTGTATGTGTGTAATGTACATGTAGCTGAGCTGTATATATGTGTGTAATGTACATGTAGCTGAGCTGTATGTGTGTAATGTACATGTAGCTGAGCTGTATGTGTGTAATGTACATGTAGCTGAGCTGTATGTGTGTAATGTACATGTAGCTGAGCTGTATATGTGTAATGTACATGTAGCTGAGCTGTATGTGTGTAATGTACATGTAGCTGAGCTGTATATGTGTAATGTACATGTAGCTGAGCTGTATATGTGTGTAATGTACATGTAGCTGAGCTGTATATGTGTAATGTACATGTAGCTGAGCTGTATATGTGTGTAATGTACATGTAGCTGAGCTGTATATGTGTGTAATGTACATGTAGCTGAGCTGTATATGTGTAATGTACATGTAGCTGAGCTGTATATGTGTGTAATGTACATGTAGCTGAGCTGTATATGTGTAATGTACATGTAGCTGAGCTGTATATGTGTGTAATGTACATGTAGCTGAGCTGTATATGTGTAATGTACATGTAGCTGAGCTGTATATGTGTAATGTACATGTAGCTGAGCTGTATATGTGTAAGGTACATGTAGCTGAGCTGTATGTGTGTAATGTACATGTAGCTGAGCTGTATGTGTGTAATGTACATGTAGCTGAGCTGTATATGTGTAATGTACATGTAGCTGAGCTGTATGTGTGTAATGTACATGTAGCTGAGCTGTATGTGTGTAATGTACATGTAGCTGAGCTGTATATGTGTAATGTACATGTAGCTGAGCTGTATATGTGTAATGTACATGTAGCTGAGCTGTATATGTGTAATGTACATGTAGCTGAGCTGTATATGTGTAATGTACATGTAGCTGAGCTGTATGTGTGTAATGTACATGTAGCTGAGCTGTATGTGTGTAATGTACATGTAGCTGAGCTGTATATGTGTACTGTACATGTAGCTGAGCTGTATGTGTGTAATGTACATGTAGCTGAGCTGTATGTGTGTAATGTACATGTAGCTGAGCTGTATGTGTGTAATGTACATGTAGCCGAGCTGTATATGTGTGTAATGTACATGTAGCTGAGCTGTATATGTGTAATGTACATGTAGCTGAGCTGTATATGTGTAATGTACATGTAGCTGAGCTGTATATGTGTGTAATGTACATGTAGCTGAGCTGTATATGTGTAATGTACATGTAGCTGAGCTGTATATGTGTAATGTACATGTAGCTGAGCTGTATATGTGTAAGGTACATGTAGCTGAGCTGTATGTGTGTAATGTACATGTAGCTGAGCTGTATGTGTGTAATGTACATGTAGCTGAGCTGTATATGTGTAATGTACATGTAGCTGAGCTGTATGTGTGTAATGTACATGTAGCTGAGCTGTATGTGTGTAATGTACATGTAGCTGAGCTGTATATGTGTAATGTACATGTAGCTGAGCTGTATATGTGTAATGTACATGTAGCTGAGCTGTATATGTGTAATGTACATGTAGCTGAGCTGTATGTGTGTAATGTACATGTAGCTGAGCTGTATGTGTGTAATGTACATGTAGCTGAGCTGTATGTGGGTAATGTACATGTAGCTGAGCTGTATGTGTGTAATGTACATGTAGCTGAGCTGTATATGTGTGTAATGTACATGTAGCTGAGCTGTATGTGTGTAATGTACATGTAGCTGAGCTGTATGTGTGTAATGTACATGTAGCTGAGCTGTATATGTGTAATGTACATGTAGCTGAGCTATATATATGTGTAATGTACATGTAGCTGAGCTGTATGTGTGTAATGTACATGCAGGGGCGTAGCTAAAGGCTGATGGGCCCTGGTGCAAAATTTTAGCTTGGGGCCCCCTCCATGCAATCATGTACTGTACCACTGCCCCTCCCCCTCATGTACTGTACCACTGCCCCTCCCCCTCATGTACTGTACCACTGCCTCCCACCTCATGTACTGTACCACTGCCTCCCCCTCATGTACTGTACCACTGCCCCTCCCCCTCATGTACTGTACCACTGCCTCTCCTCATGTACTGTACCACTGCCTCCCACCTCATGTACTGTACCACTGCCTCCCCCTCATGTACTGTACCACTGCCTCCCCCTCATGTACTGTACCACTGCCTCCACCTCATGTACTGTAAAGGGCCCCCCTTTATAAAAGGGGGACACACGGGATTGCGCCCCCACCCCCCTTTTTAGTACAAGTTTGGTTTTACATGTATGTGGTAGTTGTTCTCTCCCCCCCTTTCTTTCTATTCCTACAGGTACCACAAGCCTTGGAGATTCTGCTTAGCAACAGTCAGCGTTGTGATTGGTGATTACAGCTGTGTGGGAATACAGTGAGCTAAAAATAGAAAGGTGCCCTCTGGATTGGTCAGCTGGCTGAGAGCGGGAGATTTGGAATGGTATTTATAGGGGAGCCGGCTCTCAGCTGTGTCAGTCAGAGTAGCTGTACAGAAGAAGCTGCTCGGTGCTGTGTATTGCTGGTTTCTGTGAAAGAGCTAAGGGCACACTGGGCTAGAGCGGTGCTTGTAAGCATAGCAAGGCTGCTAGTGTGTCCCTGTAAAAGAGCTTCAGCAGTACCTGTCACATAGCTAACAGGTTTCAGCAGCTGCCATAGTCGGTATAGAGAGCCTTCTCACTGAGCTTATCCGGAGGGCAGAAGGAGCTGGAGGTGAAGCATGGCTGAGGCGGTGTCTAGCAGAGCCGGTGTCTGAGGAAGTTGCTCCCGAGCGTGTGGAGGAAGAGGCGGGGCCATCCAGGAGAATTGTGTGCCGTATACTGCCCCCTAGAGACCCGGAGGTATTACAAGAGGCGAGTGCTGCGGAAGACAGGAGGCATAGTGGAAGAAGCAGCCGGGGGGAGCGGCCATCTAAGCGGAGTAGGAGCAGTAAGAGAGCTGATTCCGCTCCCCTCCCGCCGCCCCCTTCTGGCAGTACCCCCGGCACCCAGGCTCATCGCCATCATAGCCGAGGTTCCCATAGGAGCCGCGGTGCAGCCTCCCCACAGGTGACCGCGCCCCCACCGGTGTCCGCAGCCCCGCAAGTGTCCGCATCCCAGCAGAGTGCCGCAGAGGAGTTTACACCGCAGCAGATCCGTGGTGAGGAGTCAGCAGCTGTGGGTGAGAACATCAATGTGGGTCCTGTCCCTGATGTGAGCAGGAGTGATTTGTTTGCCAATGATGCTGTGAAAAAGTTTTGTGCCCTGGTAGCTAAAGGGTTTAATAGCAGTCCATCGCTGGCTAATGTGTGGTCTCAGAGTACGATTGCTGTACCTAATGTGTCAGTTCCAGGTTCAGAGCGCTCTGCTTCTTGTAATACGCCAGTGATTGAGAAGTATGCTGGTGTGCCTGAGATTTGTGTTAAAGAGGCTCTAGCCTGTGAGCAGAGCGCTCTGCTTCTTGTAATACGCCAGTGATTGAGAAGGTGCTGATGTGCCTGAGATTTGTGTTAAAGAGGCTCTAGCCTGTGTGATGTCACCGCTTGGCTTCCACTTACAATTATGTGTGAAGGAAAAAATCTGGAAGGGTGAATTTGTAGATGTGATGTCATTGCTACCTGCTAGTAAGGATGTGTTGGTGAAGCGTACAGATGATAAACCTGATGATGTTAAAAAGTCACCACCTCGTTCTATTTTTAACTGGTTACATGCTTATTAAACCATCTATTGTGCTGTAGTGGGAGAGAAGCGCCCTGAGCTGTGTTCCTCCTTATTTCGGCACATGGATAAGATATTAGAGGCATACCGCAGTTTTGGCGGTATGGCCTGGTTTAACTATGATGAAATGTTTGAGCCTGGAAAGAATGTTGCTCATCTCGCCAGGTTCCCAGACAGGCAGAAAGCTGAATTGATTATTCATGGGTTCTCAATTGGCTTTGATGTTCCGCCTTATGATGGTTTAGGATGCGTGGTGGTGGACAATTTAAAATCTGTGTCCTTGCATGAGGCCGTGGTTAGGGACAAAATAATGAAGGAAGTTCGGGAAGGGAGGGTTGCGGGACCTTTTTCTGCACCCCCCCTTTCCTAACTTTCGCATCTCCCCCTTAGGATTGGTCCCTAAAAAGGAGCCAGGGGAGTACAGGTTAATTCATCATTTATCTTACCCGTTGCACTCTTCCTTGAATGATAATGCAGATAAATCTTTGTCATCAGTTTCTTATGCTTCATTAAATGACGCTGTAAGAGTTATTCGTGTTTTTTGGTGTTCGGGCCCTGTTAGCTAAATGTGATATAAAGTCTGCGTTCCGTTTGTTACCGGTTAATCCTGAAGGTTTTAGTTCACTTGGCTTTTGTTTTGATAATAATTATTACTTTTATCGTTGTTTACCAATGGGTTTTACTCTTTCATGCTATTACTTTGAGGTTTTTTTTTTGCAACGTTTCTGCACTGGATGGTGAATTATGGGGTACCGGATGGTGCCGTCGTTCACTACCTAGACGATTTTCTGTTTATTGGCCGGTCGGACTCCTCTGCCTGCATGGAATTACTTCGCCAGTTTCAATTGATTACTGGTGAGTTTGGTATTCCTCTGGCAGAGGATAAGACTGTGTTGCCGTGTCACTGTTTAGAGTTTCTAGGTATCACATTGGATACAGTGAGAATGGAATTCAGATTAAAAGTTATCCAGATTAAAATGCGCATTGAAGTGTATGTTACAGAAAGTTAAGGTGACTTTAAAGGAATTGCAATCAGTTTTAGGTTTGTTGGCTTTTATTGTGCGTGTCATTCCTATGGGTCGTATATTTTCTAAGAGACTCTATGCAGCTACTGCTGGTTTAAAATCTCCCCGTGCTCACATCCGCCTTACCAAACCGCTTGAGGAGGATCTGAGCATGTGGTTGGAGTTTGTATCTACTTTGAATGGTCATTCTGTCTTTTTACCAGAGTTTGTAGAGTCTGATGCTATTGCTTTATATACTGATGCGGCGAGTGCTCACGGTTACGGGGCTTATTTTGCTGGACAGTGGTCAGCCGAGCCTTGGCCTGATACATGGGTCCAGGCTGGTGTATGTAAGAACATTGTTCTGTTAGAATTATTCCTGGTGTTGGTAGCGCTGGTTATTTGGGGCAAGCAGTTTCAGAACAGGAGTATTTTATTAAGGTCTGATAATAAAGGAGTCATTTATTCAGTGAATTGCCTCTCTTCAAAATCAGCCATGGTTATAAAATTGTTACGCCACTTAGTATTGTACTGTATGTCTAATAAGATCTGGCTAAAGGCTGTACATTTACAGGGTAGTAAGAACAATATAGCTGATTCTGTATCTCGTGGTCAGTTTGCAGATTTCCGGCGTCTGGCTCCGGAGGCGGTGGCTGTGGGCACTGCTTGCCCAAATCACTTGTGGTCGCTGATCTGGGACTAACAGCGCAGCTAATTAGGAAGTCAGTGGCGCCTCGTACTTGGACTGCCTACGCAAACGCATGGTCCCAGTGGAAGTCTTTTGTTTTTCCTTACAGAAGCACCATCTACAACATGACGGGTGGTTGTCATTAGCTTTTGTAAATATGTTAATTGCTAAACAGCTTTCTCACTCTGCTATAGTGAAAACTTTGTATGGTGTTTCGTTCTTTTTTAAAATTCTGGGTCTGCATAGTATTTCTAGTTTTTTCCTTATTAAACAGGTTCTTAAAGGTTACAAAAAGGGACGTGTCTCTCCAGATGTGCGTCGCCCTATTACTATTGATCTGTTATTAAAGTTACATGAAGTTTTACATATTGTTTGCTGTTCTAGTTTTGAGGTTGTTTTGTTTAAAGCATTATTTTCATTAGCTTTCTTTGGCGCTTTTCGCCTGGGTGAGTTAGTATCATTTAGTAAAACCTCTCCCTCGGGCTTGTTGTTTTCAGACATTTCTATTAGTTTTGGCGTTTTATGTGTTTTGTTAAGATATTCTAAAACTGATCAGCTGGGTAGGGGTTCGCTTGTAAAGTTAAATACATTTAGTGGCTCTGTAGTTTGTCCAGTACAGTGTATGGCGGCTTTTCTTGCTGTTAGACCTGCTATTGATGGTATTCTATTTATACACCAGGATTTGTCTTTTGTTACTAGGTACCAGTTTAACAGGGTTCTTAAGTTGTGCTTTGCGGAGCTAGGCCTCTCTGAATTGCGTTTTACCAGTCACTCTTTCAGGATTGGCGCGGCAACTGAGGCCGCTGCAGCAGGGTTGGACGAGCAGTTGATTAAGCGTTTGGGCAGATGGGACTCTGATCGCTTTAAATTATACATTAGACCTGGTTTAGTTCATTAGTAGTTATCTTCTTTTCTTTCAGGTAAGAGAAGGCGTGTATGGATCCTAGGCCACTCATTTGTGGTATGGGCTTCCAAGAGAGCTGAGCGGCATAATTATGGGGTGAACCTGAGTTTTGACTTGGAGCAGTTTGAGGTGCAGTGGTTCGGGTATAGTGGTCTCCGGTGGAGGGAAATATATGCCATCCTGCATAGTCTAGCCTCAGCTCTGCCCCCCCCCCCCCCCGGATATTTTAATTATACACGCCGGGGGCAATGACATAGGAAAATTAAAAACTCTGGACTTATTGTGGGAGATCAAGAGGGATCTGTCGTTGTTTAAATGTATTTTTTCCTGAGTGTATTTTAGTTTTTTCTGAGATCATTCCTCGTCTCTCCTGGATGCGCAAAGGACTGTACTTCTACAAAAAAATTAGGAAGCGTATTAACTTTGCAGTGTCTAAATTTATCCCCTCTCTAGGTGGCCTATCATTTAGGCACCTGGACCTTGAGGGATATTTACCCGGCCTTTATTGGTCTGACCTCGTGCACCTATCTGACATTGGGTCAGACATTCTAAATGCCAATTTTCAGTCAATTATAGAATTGGGTGCCGTGGCACTGTTGGAGGTGGGGCCTGGTCAGCTTGTCTGACCAGGCAGGTGGGGTATTGTCGCCCTGCTCTCAGGGCGGGCATGTCCTTCTGTTAAGCTATGGCTCGGTTATTTATTTATTGATTTATTTATTGATTAAATTATTTGATTATTTATGATATTGGTGCTTAACAGTGTATTTGCTTACCCTTATTAAAGTGCCACGGCCTTTATATTCCAAGTGCTTGTTAGTCTTATTTCAGGGGGGGTATTGGGGGCTGCATTTCCGTGTAAAGGGCCCCCCTTTATAAAAGGGGGACACACGGGATTGCGCCCCCACCCCCCTTTTTAGTACAAGTTTGGTTTTACATGTATGTGGTAGTTGTTCTCTCCCCCCCCCTTCTTTCTATTCCTACAGGTAACACAAGCCTTGGAGATTCTGCTTAGCAACAGTCAGCGTTGTGATTGGTGATTACAGCTGTGTGGGAATACAGTGAGCTAAAAATAGAAAGGTGCCCTCTGTTTGGATTGGTCAGCTGGCTGAGAGCGGGAGATTTGGAATGGTATTTATAGGGGAGCCGGCTCTCAGCTGTGTCAGTCAGAGTAGCTGTACAGAAGAAGCTGCTCCCACCCGCCCTCCCTTATGTTCAAGGACTTTGTCGTGGCACTTTGATAGAGGGGGTATTGTCGCCCTGCTCTCAGGGCGGGCATGTCCTTCTGTTAAGCTATGGCTCGGTTATTTATTTATTGATTTATTTATTGATTAAATTATTTGATTATTTATGATATTGGTGCTTAACAGTGTATTTGCTTACCCTTATTAAAGTGCCACGGCCTTTATATTCCAAGTGCTTGTTAGTCTTATTTCAGGGGGGGTATTGGGGGCTGCATTTCCGTGTACCCCTGCCTCCCACCTCATGTACTGTACCACTGCCTCCCCTCATGTACTGTACCACTGCCTCCTCCTCATGTACTGTACCACCGCCTCCTCCTCATGTACTGTACCACTGCCTCCCCCTCATGTACTGTACCACTGCCTCCCCCTCATGTACTGTACCACTGCCTCCTCCTCATGTACTGTACCTCTGCCTCATGTACTGTACCACTGCCTCCCCCTCATGTACTGTACCCCTGCCTCCACCTCATGTACTGTAACACTGCCCCTCGACATGTACCACTGCCTCCTCCTAATGTACTGTACCACTGCCTCCACCTCATGTACTGTAACTATGTCTTACACATACAGTCACATAAGTATATATGGTCAGGCACATATATACCCATTTAGAGACACATATGCTATACACACAAGCACATACATACAGTCACATATACACAGTCAGGCACATACATACATAGAGACACATACAGTCACATATACATACCTCCCAACTTTTTGCTAAGAGCAAAGAGGGACACGTGTGCTGCGGTCCCCATAGCCTCGCCTCCGTAGCCACTTCCCTACAGTCACACCCCAGGGTAGCTCCACATGCTGCTCACTGAATAGTACCCCACATAGTATCCAATTCCCCATTATGGTGCCCCACATAGTATCCAATCCCCCTTTATAGTGCCCCACATAGTATTAAATCTGCCTAATATAGTAGCCAATCCCCCTAATATAGTTCCCCCACATAGTATCAAATCCCCAATATAGTGCCCCACATAGTATCCAATCTGCCTAATATAGTAGCCAATCCTCTAATGTAGTTCCCCCACATAGTATCAAATCCCTAATATAGTGCCCCACATAGTATCCAATCTGCCTAATATAGTAGCCAATCCCCCTAATGTAGTTCCTCCACATAGTATCATATCCCCCATTATAGTGCCCCACATAGTATTATATCCCCCTATTATAGTGCCCCACATAGTATCCTATCCCCCTAATATAGTGCCCCACATAGTATCTATTCTCCTCATATAGTACCCCACATAGTATCCAATCCCCCAATATAGTGCCTCACATAGTATCCGATCCCCTTAATATAGTGCCCCACACAGTATCCAATCCCCCATATAGTGCCCACATAGTATCCAATTCCCCCATATAGTGGCCCACATAGTATCCAATCCCCCCATATAGTATCCAATCCCCCAATATAGTGCCCCACATAGTATCCAATCCCCCATATAGTGCCCACATAGTATCCAATCCCCCTATATAGTGGCCCACATAGTATCCAATCCCCCTATATAGTGACCCACATAGTATCCAATCCCCCCATATAGTGGCCCACATAGTATCCAATCCCCCATATAGTGCCCACATCCTCCCGCACAGTGAGGGAGTGCAGAGAGCCTCCTGAGGGGTTGGGGAAGATAGTGAGCAGTCATGCATATATTATATGCATGATCGCTCACTGCAGTACAGAAGCAGAGACATCTGCAATACACTGATGTCTCTGCTTCTGTACACACGTTCCGTTGTGTGCTATGCTAATAGCATACTGCCCAATGGAATATGCGTAAAGAAACAGGGACTGCTGCTGCTGTCAGCTGTGTCTGTGTCCTGTAAGGGCGCAGACACAGCCACAGAAGGCTCAGAGCAGAGAGTGATCAGTTCTCTGCTCTGTGTCTCACTTCTAGGTCACAGGCTGTGTTAGGCCTGCGATCTAGAAGTGATCTGGAGCAGCTAGTTATGTCTGCTCCATTAGATCTGCCTTCAGCCATTTACCCGGAAGCATCCGAGAGACACAGCTGCGTGGAAGCTACAGGAGAGGTGAGTAGTGTTTGTTTTGTTTTTTTTTATTTAATCGTGGAAGAAGATTGAGGGGAGGCTTATCACTGCTGGGGGAGCCCAGGGAAGAGGATCATTATTACTGGGGATCACAGGGGAGGGAAATCATTACTACTGGGGGGAGCACAAGGGGAAGAGGGATCATAAACACTGGGGGAACACAGGGGAAGGGGGATCATCATTACTGGGGAGCACAGGGGAAGGGGGATCATTACTACTAGGAGGAGCACAGGGAAAGGGGGATCATAAACACTGGGGGAACACAGGGGAAGGGGGATCATCATTACTGGGGAGCATAGGGGAAGGAGGATCATCACTACTGGGGGAGCATAGGGGAAGGGGGATCATCACTACTGAGGAGCACAGGGAAAGGAGGATCATCACCACTGGGGGAGCACAGGGGAAGGGGGGTCATCACTACTAGGGAGCACAGGGGAGGGGGATCCTAAAAACTGGAGGAACACAGGGGAAGGAGGATCATCACCACTGGGGGAGCACAGGGGAAGGGGGTCAACACTACTAGGGAGCACAGGGGAGGGGGATCCTAAAAACTGGAGGAACACAGGGGAAGGGGGCTCATCAATACTTGGGGAGCACAGGGGAAGGGGGATAATCCCTACTGGGGAGCATAGGGAAAAGGGGTTCCTCACTACTGGGGAACATAGGTGAAGTGGGATCATCACCTCTGGGGGCGGGGCACAGGGGAAGGAGGGTCATCACTACTGTGGATTACAGGGGAAGGGGGATCATCACTACTGGGGAGCACAGGGAAAATGGGATCATCAGTACTGGGGATCACTGGAGAAGGGGGATTATCACTACTCGGGATCACAGGGGAAGGGGGGGGTCATCACTACTGGGGATCACAGGGGAAGGGGGATTTATCCCTACTAGGGATAACAGGGGAAGGGGATCATCACTACTGGGGAGCACAGGGAAAATGGCATCATCACTACTGGGGATTACACGAGAAGGGCGATTATCACTATTTGGGATCACAGGGGCTGGGGGATGATCACTACCGGGGAGCACAGGGAAAGGGGGATTATCACCACTGTAGGAGCACAGGAGGGGAAGGGGGATCATCACTACTGGGAAGCGGAGGGGAAGGGGGATCATCACTACTGGGTAGCACAGGGGAAGGAGGATCATCATTACTAGGGAGTACAGGAAAGACTAGCTACGGCTCTGGCTATGCATACACACCCATACAGGGAAGCACACACATGCTGTACACACAAGAACATGCATACACATCGCCTCTCGGCAATTTGGCTAAGATCAAGTGTAGTATCTGTTTTTATCAGTTTAATACCTGATACGTCCCCTATCTGGGGACCATATATTAAATGGATTTTTAGAACAGGGAGATGGAAAAAGAGCTTGCTCTGTCCTCTCCAGGCATTGACCTGGTATTGCAGTGCCTCCAGGTTCAGTGCAAAAAAAAAAAAAAAAAAAAAGAACATACATACACATATAGGCTATGTTCACACTACGTAAGTCTCCGGACGTAGCGCGTTCCGTGAATAAGCGGCCGGAGACTTACGTAGTTTGCGTACAATGGAAAGTATACGATGTACGGCTGCACAGTTCACACTACGTACGAACTTACGCCCGGATCGTACACGGCGCCGTAAAAAATGAACCAGACCATTGTTTGAGGATGAAAATGCCGTAAATTACGCCCGTAGCGTAACATGCGGTCCCGTACGGAGTGGTGATTTCTTCATTTTGCAAGCTTTTTGTGCCAATTCCAAAAGGTTCTGTGGGGTGTCCGGGGCTAGCCGAAGATTTCCAAGTAAAAGAGCGCTATCAGATCGCTACGTAGGGCGCTCGGAAGCGTAAGTAGACTACGGGCATAAGTTCGCGCTCCGTACGTAGCCGGCCGGAGTTTATATGTCCGGCCGCGAAAATATGCTGCTTTCACACTACGTATATTTCAGTCAGTATTTTGGTCCTCATATTGCAACCAAAACCAGGAGTGGATTAAAAACACAAAAAAGGCTCTGTTCACACAATGTTGAAATTAAGTGGATGGCTTCCATATAACAGTAAATAACGGCCATTATTTCAATATAACAGCCGTTGTTTTAAAATAACAGCAAATATTTGCCATTAAATGACGGCCATCCACTCAATTTCACCATTGTGTGAACAGAGCCTTTCTGTGTTTTCAATCCACTCCTGGTTTTGGTTGTAATACTGACTGAAATATACGTAGTGTGAACACAGCCATATACCCATACACACATGCTGTGCACACAAGCACATACATACAGTCCCATCTACTCATACGGACATAGACACAATTACATATACGCAGGCAGGGCCGCCGATAGGGCAGTACAAGTGGTACTGCCGTATGGGGCCCGGACCCTAAGAGCAGGGCCGTTTCTAGGGGCGGGCGAGCCGGGCCACCGCACGGGGCGCCCACAGCTAGGGGGCGCCCTGCGGCACCCGACAGAACCCAGCCCGCAGCCCCCGCATCCTCAGGGCTGGCCGGGGGATCTGGAATCTAAGTTCCAGATCCCCTGGCCAGAGAGACCTTTAGCTGTGCGTACTTATGAGAAATATTTTATATTTGGTACCAATGTATACATAATAAAAATCATATATATATATATTTTTTTAAAAAAAAAACTAAAACCCAGTGTTTTGTTTGTATAAACCTATATACTCATACAGGGACACAGACAGACACGCGCACACACACACACACTGTACACAGAGGTACACACATACAGCCAGCCACCTATATACTCATACAGGGACATACACACACGCTGTACACAGAGGCATACACATACAGTCAGCCACCTATATACTCATACAGGGACACAGACAGACACACACACACTGTACACAGAGGTACACACATACAGACAGCCACCTATATACTCATACAGGGACACAGACAGACACGCGCACACACTGTACACAGAGGTACACACATATAGCCAGCCACCTATATACTCATACAGGGACACAGACAGACACGCGCACACACACACACGCTGTACACAGAGGTACACACATACAGCCAGCCACCTATATACTCATACAGGGACACAGACAGACACGCGCACACACTGTATACAGAGGTACACACATACAGCCAGCCACCTATATACTCATACAGGGACACAGACAGACACGCGCTCATACACACACACACGCTGTACACAGAGGTACACACATATAGCCAGCCACCTATATACTCATACAGGGACACAGACAGACACGCGCACACACACACACACATGCTGTACACAGAGGTACACACATACAGCCAGCCACCTATATACTCATACAGGGACACAGACAGACACGCGCACACACACACACGCTGTACACAGAGGCACACACATACAGCCAGCCACATATATACTCATACAAGGAGACAGACACACACACACAGAGTTCTTTACACTGAGGCACTTACATAGTCCTCCTCTTCCTGTAGTCTCCCGGTAGTGTGTGGGTGGAGCTTCCTCCTGCAGGGGGACTGGACTGCCCTGTAACCTCCTATATGCCGTTTTCTGTCCTCTTCCCCACTGATCAGCATCAGACCTTATGCAGCAGATCTCGTTCCTCCTCCCGCAGCATGTAATAGGGTCGGGCCGTCAGCGCTCAGAGAAGCCTGCTGCTGCACACAGTCAGTGGAAGTGTCTGGCAGGGCCCTCAGCATCTGCTTTAGAAAGCGGGGTGGGCTGGAGGTGTATGCTGCCTGCTTAGTGCAGTTCTCCCAAACCGGCTGTCATTATCACAGCCGATAGGGGAGAACTACAAGTGACAGAAAGTGGTGAGAGGGGGGCAGGAGTCGGCAGCCCCCCCCCTAGTTTCGGGCCCAGTCGCCACTGTATGTGAAGCGGAGCTGTATATGTGTGTAATGTACATGTAGCTGAGCTGTATATGTGTGTAATGTACATGTAGCTGAGCTGTATATGTGTGTAATGTACATGTAGCTGAGCTGTATATGTGTGTAATGTACATGTAGCTGAGCTGTATATATGTGTAATGTACATGTAGCTGAGCTGTATGTGTGTAATGTACATGTAGCAGAGCTGTATATGTGTAATGTACATGTAGCTGAGCTGTATATGTGTAATGTACATGTAGCTGAGCTGTATGTGTGTAATGTGCATGTAGCTGAGCTGTATGTGTGTAATGTACATGTAGCTGAGCTGTATGTGTGTAATGTACATGTAGCTGAGCTGTATATGTGTAATGTGCATGTAGCTGAGCTGTATGTGTGTAATGTACATGTAGCTGAGCTGTATGTGTGTAATGTACATGTAGCTGAGCTGTATGTGTGCACAGTAGAGCTGTATATATGTAAGTCTACTGTCCGTTGCCAGAAACCAGCACAGCCAGCCACACATACAGGTCCTGGACTATATCCCCATGCCACACAGTGGTGGTAATAGGATACAAATATTCATAGCATTAGACTTCTTCTGGATACACACTTGGAACCCCTAAACAGAGAATACGAGATATTCTACCATTAAGGACATGAGGCCATCACTCTGTTCACATTGGTTTATTATATATTGATACTTATATTAATTATACTCAGCGCTCAATACTGAAAGTCAATGGCTCTTCCGCTAACACCGCATATTAGGTACAGAAATGATAATAAAACATGTTCACTACCTGCCCCAAGCGTGTGATCTATGGACGAAAGGAGTAGTAGTTGTTTCTCTATTTATTCCAAATTCAAATTTTGCACAATACTAGTCCATATGCAATCCTGTTATTTCTGTCCTGGTGATTGTGAAAAAGAAAATGGCTTCTCCCCTGCATGAGTTCTTTGATGTGCAATAAGATGTGATTTCTGTGTAAAACATTTTTCACATTCTGAACATGAAAATGGCTTCTTCCCTGCGTGAATTCTTTGGTGTTTACAAAAGTTTGACTTTTGAGTAAAACATTTTCCACATTCTAGACATGAAAATGGCTTCTCCCCTGTGTGAATTGTTAAATGTCTAATAAGGTATGATTTCCTATTAAAACATTTCCCGCAATCTGAACATGAAAATGGTTTTTCATCTGTGTGAGTTTTTCGGTGGTTAACAAGAATTGATTTCTGAGCAAAACACTTCCCACATTCTGAACATGAAAATGGCTTCTCCCCTGTGTGAATTCTCTGATGCTTAACAAGATATGATTTTTGAGTAAAACATCTCCCACATTCTGAACATGAAAATGGTTTCTCACTTTTGTGAGATCTTTGATGTCTAACAAAAGCTGATTGCTGAGCAAAACATCTTCCACATTTTGAACACGAAAATGGTTTCTCCCCTGTGTGAATTCTTTGATGTCTAACAAGAGTTGATTTCTGAGTAAAACATTTCCCACATTCTGAACATGAAAATGATTTCTCACTAAATGACTTGTCACTAAATGGCTTCTCCCCTGTGTGAGTTCTTTGATGGTTAATAAGAGTTGATTTCGAGGTAAAACATTTTCCACATTCTGAACATGAAAAGGGTTTCTCCCCTGAGTGAATTCTTTCATGTACTACAACATATGATTTATGGCTAAAACATTTTCCACATACTGAACATGGAAATGGCTTCTCCCCTGTGTGAACTTTTTGATGTTCAAAAAGATTTGATGTTTGATTAAAACATTTTCCACATTCTGAACATGAAAATGGCTTCTCACCTGTGTGAATGCGTTTATGGTAAATAAGACTTGATTTCTGAGAAAAACATTTTCCACATTCTGAACATGAAAATGGCTTCTCCCCTGTATGAATGTTTTTATGGTAAAGAAGACTTGATTTGTGATTAAAACATTTTCCACATTCTGAACATGAAAACGGCTTCTCTCCTGTGTGAATTCTTTGATGTTGAACGAGATTTGACTTCCGCGTAAAACATACCCCACATTCTGAACATGAAAATGGCTTCTCCCCTGTGTGAGTTTTTTGATGTTGAACAAGATCTGATTTCTGAGCATAACATTTCTCACATTCTGAACATGAAAACTGAGTCTTTCCTGTATTTTCTCTTTGATGTCCATCGTCTTCTCTGTAAATGTCAGCTTGCTGTGATGGAGCAGAAGATGGGACTTGTATAACAGGATGAGATGAGAGATCTTTGCTGTGAGGGGCTGAGGGTGTATCTGGGATAGTGGACGGCTCCTCATATGTATCTTGTGTGATATGATCCTCTGAGGAGATCTGATGTCCCCCTGAGCTCCTGGTAGAATCATCTGCAAAGGAGAAAACACCATTTCTCTGATTTCCCAGTAATAGAAGCTTAAACATATTGCAGACATGGAAAGTTACTATTTTTTATGTAACATAATAAGAATGATCAGATCTGTTCCCATCCACAGGAAGTGTCAGGGAGAAGAATCTAGAAGCTGGAGGACGGGGAGATGACGTCCTATATGACCCCCTATATACTAATAACCTGCTGGGGGCAGATCACGTCATCGAGTTTTTGACACACAGGTGTTGGATGCAGGTGACGCTGTGTATATCTTCTTCCTGGACTCTGATAGGTTCCTTATAAATAGCTGATATCTGTTATTAATGGAGTTATCCAGGATGAGAATAATAGAGCTGATACCTGTGCTATTACTAACCCTAAAAGTCATAAAAGTGTAAAAAACAAATGTAAAACTGATTGTACAGTCCTCCAAGTATCTTCTAAATGCCGATATATATACATGACAGGACAGGAATAAAATACAATAATAACAATTTCATGAGAAATATAAATATAATATATAAATAAATGTTTTATAAATATAAATTAAAACACACGTGACTCTATATATAAACACATGTGGTGGTAGATCAGCCTGTAGTATAAAGAGTAATAGACAGATTACACAATTAACCACACAGCCCTCGAGAAATAAACACTCCTTTAATGGAGAAACAAAGAACCATATAAACCAGGGGTGGGGAACCTTTTCCATGTCGAGGGCCGGTCGGGCATTAATAAAATCATTCGAGGGCCGCATACCGTGCGCGGCAGTTAGTAGCGGGGGTTTGCAGCACATGGGGCAAGGCAAAGTATTGTTCCCCCAGTGCCCCTGCTATTGTAGTTAACCCCCAGTGATGCCCCTTGTAGTCTAGTTAACCCCCAAGTCATGTCCCTGGTAGCCTAGTTAACCCCCCCCCCCCAGTGATGCCTCTGGTAGCCTAGTTAACTCCCATCAGGCATGTCCCTGGTAGCCTAGTTATCCCCCCCATCAGGCATGTCCCTGGTAGCCTAGTTATCCCCCCCATCAGGCATGTCCCTGGTAGCCTAGTTATCACCCCCATCAGGCATGTCCCTGGTAGCCTAGTTATCACCCCCATCAGGCATGTCTCTGGTAGCCTAGTTATCCCCCCCATCAGGCATGTCTCTGGTAGCCTAGTTATCCCCCCCCATCAGGCATGTCTCTGGTAGCCTAGTTATCACCCCCATCAGGCATGTCCCTGGTGGCCTAGTTATCACCCCCATCAGGCATGTCCCTGGTGGCCTAGTTATCCCCCCCATCAGGCATGTCCCTGGTAGCCTAGTTATCACCCCCATCAGGCATGTCCCTGGTGGCCTAGTTTATCACCCCCATCAGGCATGTCCCTGGTAGCCTAGTTATCACCCCCATCAGGCATGTCCCTGGTGGCCTAGTTATCCCCCCCATCAGGCATGTCCCTGGTAGCCTAGTTATCACCCCCATCAGGCATGTCCCTGGTAGCCTAGTTATCACCCCCATCAGTCTTGTCCCTGGTGGCCTAGTTAACCCCCAAATAAAAAAAAAATAAACATCCCTCTCACCTTACCTCCGTTCCCACGCTGCCCATGTCCTCTTCTGTCCCAGGTCCTCTGTGCCGGTCTTCTCCTGCAGGTGGCGCGCGATGAAATGACGTCATCGCGCGCGGCCCGCAGGAGACGGAAGACACGCGCCGCTCTGCTGGGGAAGAAGCCGGCACAGACAGCATCCTCCTGTATCCGGCAGCTGTCACAGACACAGGAGGATGCTGTGTGCGCCGGCTTCTTCCTCCTCCAGAGCGGCGAGCATCACAGGAAGTCTCAGGGGCCGGACCCCTGATATAAAGCATGTGATTAAAAGGAATCTGTCAGCACTTGGACACGACCTGAGTTGCTGACAGTGTTCTATAGCTCACAGCAGCCTATTCAACATGGTACCTGCAGCTTATCCGTCCATGTAGCAGAAAATGTGCACTCTTAGTGTGACCAAGAGTCAAAGAGGAGGTGCTCTAAGAGAGGTCAAAGGGCCCTATTCCACCGGACGATTATCGTTCGCATAATCGTTAACGATCTCAAAACGACCGCTATTGCGAAAAACCTGAAAACGTTCACTCATTTCCATGGAACGATAATCGTTACTTATGATCGTAATTGCGATCGTTTCTTCTTCGCTATTTATTCGCTATTGCGTTCATATCTACTGCGAACGTCTTATTCAATGCAAACGATTTGCGAACGAGCAATGATAAAAATAGGTCCAGGTCTTATAAAGCGATCAACGATTTCTCGTTCGATTTCTGCATTTCAAACGAACGATTATCGCTTAGATTCGAACGATTTAACGATAATCTGAACGATAATCGTCCAGTGGAATAGGGCCCATAGAGGAGTTCCCTGAAGAAGCCTGTGACGGCGAAACGTGCATAGGGACAGCTGTGACCCACATAGTGAAATAGGTGAGTGTTACAGAGATTTTTTGTCTATATATATATATATATATACTGCCTAGTTATTAGTTACCAATATTAGGGCTATGTTTATATATTTTGGGAACTTTATCAGACATTTCCTAGCACTTGTAGAATGATAAATCATTTTTCTATGTGGTCCATTTTAAATATACAGTGGTACCTTGGTTTAAGAGTAACTTGGTTTGGGGGCGGAGCTAGCCGGCCATGTGAACGGACGTGCACAGAAGGAGCTCCGTCCATGCAGCCCTGAATAAACCTAATTACCGGGGCTCCCGCCGCCAGACCCGCACACTAGCACATGGGGAAGACCACCGGGGGACCCTCACCTACCCCGACTCCTGCGGCGCCGCGGAAGAGCCGCCTGCAGACGCTGGAGCGCTTCTTCCCGCGCGGTGCATCTGGAGGCCGCGAATCCCGCAGCCAGCGCCAGCCACCCGGAGGACCAGAAGCCACTGACCCGGCCCGCTCCTCCAGCTTACCTCCCGCACCTCCACCGGACTGCCGCGGGACCCGGGCGGCTCGCTTCTCAGCGGTGAGCGCAGAGCCGAGGACGCGCTCAGAGCACCGGGAGGGAAAGCAGGCGCCATCTTGTCCACGTGGGGCGCCGGGCCCGGCTGCACGAGACGCAGAGCAGGTGTCCCGGCACCCTGAGACACCACCCCAGCACGCAGTAAGTGAGGCCCTGAGACTGGGGGACCCCCCCAACAGCCCACAATCTCCTGAGGGGACTCCAGACCCATCGGAACGCCCCCAAATCTCAGAGCCGGCGCCATCTTGGCCCCAGGGATCCCTCCAGGGACACACAGCACAGGAGGCAGCGGCTCCCACACAGCCTCCTATACAACCCCCCGTCTCGCAGTGGGACCCTCTGCCTGCCTCTCCCACCCCTTCCCTGCGGAGTACCCTGCACCCTGCTCTCTCTCTCTCCTGTGGGTCTGCACCTTCTATACAATATAACCTAGGCATGGCTGCAACACCCTTGCCTCCCAGAAGTGACAAATCACACACAAAAAACCCACAACAGAAATCCTCCCAGAGACAATCTACTAAAGCTAAAAATGGGGGCAATTCCCTTGCAACCACGCCGCCACATGAAACTTCTTGGCAACCTGGGGGAGACTCTGACTCTGACTCGTCTATATTTGGGGCTCAATCTCAGGGCAATGTTAGACAGCTTCTCTCTCAGCTCCCCACACGAAATGATTTCAGAGCCCTACTCTCGGAGATCAAGGCGTGTAGGGTGGAAATATCGGAAATCCGTAAAGATATCCAACATGTGTCAGACCGAGTAGAAAATCTGGAGGAGGAGCACGACGCCACCCGCTCCTACATTGCACAACTCCACGCTACAGTAGGGGTGCAATCTTCCGCCCTCAATGACATGCAGCGCCACATGGAGGACTTGGACAATAGGGGACGGCGCAATAACATCAGGGTCCGGGGGCTACCTGAGGCAACACACGATGAGGACCTCTCTGAAACTCTTGAGGCCATATTCAACATAGTCCTGGGAGAACCCTCCTCACACAAAATCAAGCTGGACAGGGCTCACAGGGCCCTCCGGCCTAAGCTGAACTCTGGCGTCCCTAGAGACGTTATCTGCTGTGTGCATGACTATGAGGTGAAGGAACGCATCATGACTAAAGTCCGAGCTATGAAGGATCTGGAGTTCGATGGAGCCCCTATTCAACTCTTCCCAGATTTGTCCTGGCTCACTTTGCAAAAGAGACGGCTTCTCCGTCCCCTCCTCACTACTCTGAAAGATAGCCAAGTCATGTACCGCTGGAACTTTCCATTCGCCTTGGTGGCTAGAAAGGATGGCAGATCGGCAACTCTGAGAGACCTCTCTGACCTTCCTGCCTTTTGCGAGACTTTTGCCCTCCCCATCCCCCGGATCACGGAATGGACTGTCGCTCATCCTCCCGCCCCTCCCGAGACTGTCTGGCACTCCACACAGCAGAAGCGGCGTAGATCCTCTTCTCACCCCTCACCTCCCCCAGCTCGCGACCCTGGAGGTTCCTCTTCCTCTCCTCGCTGATCTAGCGCCCTGTCTTCTGGGCCTATTAAGCTACCACCTGGCGGTGGGACTGTTTCTTCCTTTTATTGTTTATTGCTTTACATTAGGTTTTTTGTTTTGCTTCTACAGCTCTTTAGGCTGCATGGACGGGTTGCCAACCTGACTACCATACACCTTGATGCCTGTCCGGTTTGCAACCTGGTCTCTCCCTCCCCCTAGGAGCCTTATCCCTATGTTTTTTTTGATTCTACATTTATATGTGTTTTGTAGGGAGAACCTTTTTTGGTTTTTTTGCTCCTTCCCATGCCCATTTTGCATGGGTATATGGCCTAGAGCCATAAACTTCCCTTTTTGGGATTTTTCTGGAATGTTTATTGCTCCATTGTTTATCTTTTTCTTCTTTCTGTGTCGTTTTTATGTACCTCCCCCCCTTTTTTTTCCTCCCCCTCCCAAGCAGCTCCAGGCTTCGAATGGACTTCCTGCCTCCTTGGATTACCTCCCGTGGTGGACCACCTGTGTCGTGGATTTGGGTGAGTTTTATGCTCTCACTAGCCTTATGTCCTACCTGACTTCCCTATGGCTCAGATAGTCACCATTAATGCCAAAGGGCTAAACTCTAATATTAAAAGGCGCCTGCTCCTGCAGGAACTACGCTCCTTGAGAGCAGATATCGCCTTTGTACAGGAGACCCACTTTGATGCTACAGCTAACTTTAACTTCTCTAAACACTTCTATCCACACGCCTATTCGGCCTCAATGGGATGTAAAAGGGGAGGGGTAGCTATTCTGATCTCCCGACATTGTCTTCTACAAGTGACTTCCTCCTACTCAGACCCTGGGGGGAGATTTGTGGTAGTAGAGGGGACCCTACAGGGTAAACCCCTCCTACTTTGCAATGTGTATGCCCCGAATCGCAGGCAAATTCCCTTTCTCCGAGGGGTGCTCAAGCGGCTTGCAACCTATCCGCCCTCCCCCAGAATACTAGGGGGCGATTTCAATCTTCCATTTTCAGATCAGATGGACAGATGCTCTCACTTAGGTATTCCTCCCTCTCATGATTTACGTAGGCTGTCGGTTGAATTCCGTAAACTGATTCGCCGACATAATCTTTATGATCTCTGGCGTATTGTGCACCCCCTGGAGAAAGCGTATTCCTTTTACTCCCACCCCCATCAGACACACACTAGAATTGACTATTTTTTTGGGAATATCCCGACGGTTCGCCTACTCCGGAAAGCGGACATAGAACCCATCTCGTGGTCTGACCACGGCCCTGTCCGCATCACCCTGGCCCCTATGCTCTCACCCACCCGACAGTGTCACTGGCGTCTCAACGAATCCCTACTTAAAACCCAAGTTTCCCGAGACTCTATTAAGCTATGTATCGAGAACTATTTCAGAGAGAATGAAGGATCAGTCTCCTCCCACTCAGTTCTGTGGGAAGCCCATAAGGCCGTCACAAGAGGGCACTGTATAGCACTCAGCTCTAGACTCAAAAGGGACCGCCAAGCTGGTATCCTAGAGGCTAAGCGCAATATCAGCACTCTAGAGGCCTCCATGTCTTCCCGTCCCTCGGTGAGCACCCTGCGTGGGTTGGTGGCGGCCAGAGCTAAGCTTAAGGATCTCTCTATCCATAAGGTAGAGCGTTTACTCCTATTTTCTAGACAACGCTTTTATGAGAAGGGGAACAAGGCGCACACCCTTTTAGCTCGTATGCTCTCTGAACGCTCGGCCGCACAATCCCCGCAGGCTCTCAGAGACGAACAGGGGAATGCCAAATACCACCCGGCAGACATATCCCGAATTTTCGAGACATACTTCTCTGCTCTTTATTCCCTCCCATCCTCCCTACCATCTGACCCAGCCGCTCGAGCCCAGAGGATAAGAGACTTTCTGACCACCTGCAATCTACCCACTCTAACCCCGGAGGCAATGGAACACTTAAATTCCCCAGTTACTCTTGAGGAACTGCAGGAGGTGCTGAAACATCTGCCCTCGGGAAAATCCCCGGGGCCGGATGGCTACACCTATCTGTATTACAAAACTTTCTCTGAACTCCTCTCCCCCCGACTGGTTTCGCTCTTTAATACCTATATGCAGGGCTCCCCCATCCC
Source organism: Dendropsophus ebraccatus (assembly GCF_027789765.1). Lineage (NCBI taxonomy): Eukaryota > Metazoa > Chordata > Amphibia > Anura > Hylidae > Dendropsophus > Dendropsophus ebraccatus. The sequence continues at coordinate 190,623,293 of NC_091456.1, read as the reverse complement.
CTCTTCCATGCTCCATTCCCACATAACTCTAATACCCAAACCGGACAAAGACCCTTTGGACTGCTCTAGCTATCGACCCATTGCCCTGCTAAATACGGATTTAAAGCTTTTCACAAAAATCTTGGCCACACGCCTTGGGCTCTATCTACCGTCATTAGTGGATAAGGATCAAGTGGGATTCGTTATGGGTAGGCATGGGTCAGATAATACCAGGCGGGCGATAGATATAATTGATGCGGTCAACCTCCAAAACGACAAGGCACTGGTCTTGAGCCTAGATGCTGAAAAGGCGTTTGATCGCCTGGGCTGGCCCTTCTTAATGGAAGCCCTTTCGTTTTACGGGTTCTCCGGTCCCTTTTTGGCAGCGATTAAGGGCCTATATTCTCGCCCGACAGCATCCATTGTATCTTCGCACCAACGGTCGGGAGTATTCCCCCTCTCCAATGGCACCCGCCAGGGCTGTCCACTTTCGCCATTATTGTTTGTCCTTTGTATAGAGCCTCTGGCGGCGGCCATCAGGAGTAATGTAGATATCAGCGGAGTCACTATCAGGGGGAGGGAATACAAGCTGATGTTGTTCGCAGATGACGTCCTGTTGACCCTCACTAACCCACTCATATCCCTACCTAATTTGAATGAACTGCTGCGAGAGTTTGGGGTCTTATCAGGGTACAAGGTCAACACAGCCAAAACTGAGGCGCTTCCCCTCAACTTGCGAGCTGGAGAGCTACAGCACTTGCGGGTGACCTTTAAGTTTCGCTGGTCTACGGACTCTATCCGCTATCTGGGGATTCGTCTGACCGCGTCCTATCTATCCTTGTACCAGGCTAACTTCCCCACACTCTTTAGGGATGTTAAGGCCCTTATGACAAAATGGAGCAAGCACTACATCTCCCTCCTGGGTCGAATAGCAGCGGTAAAGATGACTATACTCCCCAAACTGCTTTACCTATTTGAAACCCTACCTGTCAGGGTCCCTATGCAGGAACTCAAGGCCATACAGGCGGCTATGTTTAGATTTATATGGGATGGGAAGAGGCATAGGATCCCCAAAACAGTGATGATGGCTAGTAAACTACAGGGTGGCTTGGCGGTCCCAAATATCACACATTATTACTGGGCGGCCCACCTCCGTTATATCCCTTCCTGGACTGCCTATCACGCTTACAGTAAATGGATGGCCATAGAGCGAAGGTGGCTGGCCCCCACCCATCCTAACTCTATCCTCTGGCTCTCTAGCCCAGCCGCCACCTTCCCTGATCCACTCCTTGGCCCTATCAAACATACGAGACACATCTGGCAGATATGCTCGGCCAAATTTAAACTTGCCTCTGAAGCATCGCCCTTAGTCTCATTCCTTCTTACTCCTGCATTTCCCCCTGGCATGCGGACTGCAACAGTCCGGACATGGGGGGAACATAATCTGTTTCAATTCGCTGACATTGTCAACCCACTAACCCGTACTCTGTTGCCTTTTGCGGACCTTTGTGGGAAATATGGACTCCCCCGGACTGAGCACTTCACTTACCTGCAACTACATCACTTCATGACTACCCTAATGGCTTCCACCACGGTATCAAGGCCCACAGCTTTTGAGCAGTTGTCTAGACTAGGTCCTAATATGCAGGGAATGATTTCTGATATCTATAAGATATTGGGCTCGCCTCCGGACGACACCCCGATCTCCCATAAATACATGGTGAAATGGGAGGCGGCTCTGGCCAAGACTATCTCTCCGGAGTGCTGGAGGATCATATGGGAAAGGGCAGCCAAAACGTCCATATGCACTACATACAAGGAAACCCAGTACAAATTGCTTATGCTGTGGTATCACACCCCCGAATTACTGAACAGACTGAATCCTTCCATTTCCCCCCTGTGTTGGCGTTGCCTGGGGGGAACCGGAACGGTTAAACATATCTTTTGGGACTGCCCGATCATTAAGCCTTTCTGGGCCACTGTGTGCGGCATAGTGTCCAATGTTATACAGAAGCCCTTCCCGTGTGATCCTCTGGCCTGTCTCCTTAATTTGACCCCCAAGACTATTGCTAAAAAAGCTACCAAGCTTACACTGCAACTACTGTCAGCGGCCAAAACTTTGATAGCGCGACAGTGGAAGCAGACCCTACCCCCTGCATTGACGGACCTGATAGCTAGAATAAAAGATATGAGGACCATGGACCATCTCACGGCCTCATTGGCAAACCGCCTGGATGCCTTCGATGCAGTGTGGTCCCCATGGGATGCCTATTGTACACAACAGGGATATGCCTGAAAGGTCTGGATCGCTGCCTTCCCTTTCCTCCCCCCCCCCCCTCCACCCCCCCCCCCTCTGTTGCTCTTAGTCATGTCTGTCTGTCTTTCCTCTCTTACTATGTCTCTTCTGTCGTTTGGTCTCTAAGTATGTGTCTTTTTCTGGTCTTATATACTTATGATGTGACGTCGGTACCCGATTTTGCACTACTTTTACAGGCCTGGAGGTTCTCCATGTCGATTTACTTCCTCACAATGTTCCAGTGTTTATATGACAGTTTTCTGAAAGAACTATGTGCTCCCAGCCTGCCACGAACTTTGCGGCCTTCCTCGGGAACTCAATGCTTATTATATGCTGTACCGAAGAGTCATTTGTTTTTGGCTTTATAACCTGTTATTTCATGTTTCTCTGTTGTATAAAACTTTAATAATAATAAAAACCACAGTTTAAAAAAAAAAAAAAAAAAGAGTAACTTGGTTTAAGAGCAACTTGGTTTAAGAGCATCGCTTTGGTTTAAGAGCTCCCTGTAATGGGTGGGAGAGTGAGTTAGGGAGGGGCATGGTCTGTATAGCCGAGTCTACAGCACTGTACTCTGACCCAGGAAGTCTCCCTCACCTTCCAAATCATAGCAGATCCACTTCAGGCTGGGGCTTGCACCCGGGGACAGGACTGTGTACGTAATCTCTTCATAGCTGTAACCCCTGTCTTCTCGGACAGAGAGTGCTGCTATACTGTGCCCACATATTCCCATGCTGAACAAACACCCCTTCCCCATTGCTGTCATGTGACCTCTAACAGCTTTCCTGCTTCTCTATTCTAGCCCGTTGTACTACGCTACTGCATTATGGGGATCTGCAGTTCCACCCTGTATCTACAAACTGCTGCTGTGTTATCAGGGTTATACAGTTACTATACATTATACATCACATGCTGATTGTTATACTGTACAGTAACTTATATATCACATATCCAGCTGCTGCTGTGTTATCAGGGTTATACAGTTACTATACATTATACACCACATGCTGCTATACTGTACAGTAACTTATATATCACATATCCAGCTGCTGCTGTGTTATCAGGGTTATACAGTTACTATACATTATACACCACATGCTGCTATACTGTACAGTAACTTATATATCACATCCAGCTGCTGTGTTATCAGGGTTATACAGTTACTATACATTATATACCACATGCTGCTATACTGTACAGTAACTTATATATCACATATCCAGCTGCTGTGTTATCAGGGTTATACAGTTACTATACATTATATACCACATGCTGCTATACTGTACAGTAACTTATATATCACATATCCAGCTGCTGCAGTGTTATCAGGGTTATACAGTTACTATACATTATACACCACATGCTGATTGTTATACTATACAGTAACTTATATATCACATATCCAGCTGCTGTGTTATCAGGGTTATACAGTTACTATACATTATACACCACATGCTGCTATACTGTACAGTAACTTATATATCACATATCCAGCTGCTGTGTTATCAGGGTTATACAGTTACTATACATTATACACCACATGCTGATTGCTATACTGTACAGTAACTTATATATCACATATCCAGCTGCTGTGTTATCAGGGTTATACAGTTACTATACATTATACACCACATGCTGCTATACTGTACAGTAACTTATATATCACATATCCAGCTGCTGCTGTGTTATCAGGGTTATACAGTTACTATACATTATACACCACATGCTGCTATACTGTACAGTAACTTATATATCACATATCCAGCTGCTGTGTTATCAGGGTTATACAGTTACTATACCTTATACACCACATGCTGCTATACTGTACAGTAACTTATATATCACATATCCAGCTGCTGCTGTGTTATCAGGATTATACAGTTACTATATATTATACACCACATGCTGATTGCTATACTGTACAGTAACTTATATATCACATATCCAGCTGCTGTGTTATCAGGGTTATACAGTTACTATACATTATACACCACATGCTGCTATACTGTACAGTAACTTATATATCACATATCCAGCTGCTGCTGTGTTATCAGGGTTATACAGTTACTATACATTATACACCACATGCTGATTGTTATACTGTACAGTAACTTATAATATCACATATTCTGCTTTTTCTGAATGTTTGTTTCATCTGTTTTACATGTTATTCAGAATAATAAACTATTATTTTTGGGGTGTGGAACCAATTAACTGCATTTCAATGATTTCTTATGGGAAAATGTGCTTTGGTTTAAGAGTGGATTTGGATTACAAGCACGGTCCCAGAACCAATTATGCTCGTAATCCAAGGCACCACTGTATATGTAGTTTTACTTGTGAATGGTTATTTTTAATTATTTTTAGAGAAACAGTGATTTTTTATCATGTTGTGTAATGTATCATGGTAAATAAAATTTTATTATTCAGACTTTATGCCCATAGTTTTTCTCTTGTATATAAAACCGAAAAAAAAGCAGTTTAATCCCCCGGGCGTGTGAGAGGCAGAGGCGGGGAGGTAGTCATCTGGGCGGCTCTCCGCCCCTGTCTAGTCACCGCGCTCTGCCTGTCAGCGTGCTCCGAGGGATGATTGACAGACAGAGAGGCCAGTAAGGGACCTCTCTCTTCCTGTCATTCATCCCCTCGGAGTGCTCTGACATATACTGATCTATAGATTCTAATGCTACTTTTATAATTATTGACTGTTTAAAGATTTTTTTGTGGCTACACACACTTACCGGAAGTGGTTTGGACTGCATGGCCGGGAGAAGAAGGCAACGTAGTCCAGGCCACTTCTGGTGTACATGAAGCCGGCCGGTCCAATAGGCGAGTAGTAAATGCGATGAGAGGAGCGGACATCATGCGCTCTTGTCATCTCTGCTGCCGGGCCGTGCCGTGATCCGCACAAGGAAGTGTCCTATTTTTTCGCGGTGCAGATCATGTGAATGGCTGCATTCATTTCATGGGTACCTAAAATTGCCCGAGGTCGCGGATCCGCAACCATGGACAATGGACAACCATGGCCTAAGGGCCCTATTACACAGGACGGTTATTGTGCGAAAAAATTATATAATTTGAACATAGACAATAATCGTTTCGTGTGTACGCAGGCAATGATCGAAAAATCGTTTGTGTGTCGCTCATCGCATCTTTTAAGCTGACCATGAAATCATTGTTAATTGTTCACTAAATGTACACATCGTCCGTTCTTTTGCTGGGATCAGACGGAGTAACCAATCAGAACTAAAGACTATTGTTCTGTGTGTTATGGTGAACCATTTCAGGTCGTTCCCAAAACCTCTCGTTTACGATCGTTTATCGTTAAAAATCGCTTTGTTTAGTACAACACTAAAACTTATCTGTCCCTTATCGACAGGATCCTCAGTGCCTTTGAATACTTTGAATAGAGCTGCGGGTCCATACGTGATCTATTCATTCTCTATACAGCCGCCAGAAAGAGCGGAGTACAGCACTGGGATGCCTCCAGAGGCTCCATAGAGAATTAACAGTGCCGTAGGTCATGTGCCGACCTGCAGATCTATTCAAAATAAAGGAGCCGGTGCCGATCTGGAGATGGTAGGGGGCAAGGAGGTCTCTTACTTGTTTCCTATTTTGCCCATAGGGGACAAGTACATTTTAGTTAGGAAACCCCTTTAAGGACTGTATCAGAAGATGCTTCCATGTGGTCTTTAGAACATAATTTCATAGGGAATGACCCTCTAACCTAATTACTTCAAGCCCAATGTGCTTACCCTCTTTACCCTTCTGCAGCCGCGTCACATCCTCATCTATATTATATTAGAACTTAGGCTGAATGATTATATAGCTGGAAAACTGACAGGACACGGAGCTTATAATATTCCACACAGAATAGTTACAGCCGGAGACTGAGGAGACTGTGTGACTGTTCTCTGCATTTAGTGGTCACTACTCACCTGGGCGGTTACCTGTAGTGATGTCCTCCTTATACTGCTCATCACTGCTGTCATCTGTCTCCTCTTCTTCTTTCATCATCATATCTGCAACATTCATATAATGCGGATCCTTCCATGTTGTGATATCCTCCTTATACTGCTCATCACTGCTCACATCTGTCTCTTCTACTTCTTTAATATCTGTAGCATTGATGAGCTTCATATGTTTCCTTGTAGTGATGTCCATCATATACTCCTCATTACTGCTCATACATGTCTGTACTTCTGATGTTGTGTCAGTATCATTCCTAGAGTTCAGATCCTTCCCTCTAGTGATGTCCTCCTTATACTGCTCATCACTGCTCACATCTGTCTCTGGAGCATTAATATTGTTCCCATCTTCCCCCTGATTCATAAGATGTGAGAGAAATATTGTAAAAGTCATCAGACAGTAGGAGAAGTCAGGTGGGATGTACAGATCATAGGGAACATCTCCATCTACCTGATCCTGATCCTGTGGGAGAAGAGGACGGGGACATCTCTCTGGTGCTGTTCTCTTACTGGATCTGACTGGAGGGAACACATACAGAGACTGAATTCATTCTTTCCATCCAGATAATACAGAGAGGAGGTGTGTATATAGTCCTGTCTATTACCTGCTGATGGGAGGGGCTGCTGATCCTCCAGCATCACATCCTTGTACTGATCCTTGTGTCCTTCTACATACTCCCACTCCTCCATGGAGAAATAGACCGCCACGTCCTGACACCTTATAGGAACCTGACACACACAATGATCACACAGTCATCCCCCCCACCCCTCCAGTGGTGTTACTGTATAATGTCCCAGCATTCCCAGCAGCCACAGTCTCACCTCTCCACTCAGCAGCTCCACCATCTTGTTGGTGACTTCTAGGATCTTCTCTTCCTCCATTTCCTCATGTATCAGGGGCCCCGGGATTGGGCTCAGGGTTCTTCCCCATCCTTCACACCCAGGGGCCCCACAGCGCCCACTAGAGGACTTCTTCACTACTGTGTAATCCTGTGTATGGAGAGACACATTACTATCACTCCATTCATTCCCAGAATCCCTCACCTCTCCAGTCCTATCCATCTGTTATTCCATAGATAAGAATGATGTCATGATGACATCACTCCCAGAATCCCTCACCTCTCCAGTCCTATCCATCTGTTATTCCATAGATAAGAATGATGTCATGATGACATCACTCCCAGAATCCCTCACCTCTCCAGTCCTATCCATCTGTTATTCCATAGATAAGAATGATGTCATGATGACATCACTCCCAGAATCCCTCACCTCTCCAGTCCTATCCATCTGTTATTCCATAGATAAGAATGATGTCATGATGACATCACTCCCAGAATCCCTCACCTCTCCAGTCCTATCCATCTGTTATTCCATAGATAAGAATGATGTCATGATGACATCACTCCCAGAATCCCTCACCTCTCCAGTCCTATCCATCTGTTATTCCATAGATAAGAATGATGTCATGATGACATCACTCCCAGAATCCCTCACCTCCCCAGTAAGCAGGAAGAGTATGTGTAGGGTGAGGGTTATTATCCTCTCGGCCATCTTGTCTCTGTCTCTCTCCATGGTTGATGGGTCGGTCTCTTATATAGAAGATATCAGCAGAGGATCCTGGAGAGATGAATAGAAAGTAGAGGATACAATGTATAATAAAGAATGGGAAGAAAAAGTACAACTTGTCTGGGAAAAAACAACAAACTTTTGTCTCCAGTTCAGCTGTGATTTGCTAATAAGCTAAAAAAAACTTCACCAACACTAGGGACCAGAGTGATGCTGTCTCTGGAAAAAACTCTAGGAGCGCTTAAAGTGACTGTACCACCAGGCCCAGGCTGAAGCATTGGAGACGGCCGACCTTAGTGGGAGGAAACCCCCGCCCCCCCCATGACGTGACTCCATTAGAATCAATGGAACCCTATCATAGAGGGGCGGGGGTTTCCTCCCACTAAGCATGGGTCGGCCCGTATGATCACTGTTTTACCATTGTTCTTATTTGCACTATTGTGTTGATCCGAACTATGTATCAGATATGTTTTAACTATGTGACTGGACTGCAATGAGCGTGTTAATAAAAAATTATCTGATTTAAAAAAGCGTGGGTCGGCCCGGCTCCAGTCTGGGCCTGGTGGTACAGTCACTTTAAAGTGATTATCCAATGTGATCCCCCATACTGCCCCCCTCCTCCTTACTATCCCCCCACCCATACTGCCCCCCTCCCCCTTAGCACAGCTGGATGCCCCCTCTCCCCTGAACACTGTAAATCTCCTACCTGTCTGGCAGCCAGTGGGCAGATCCCAGGAGGCAGCAGCAGCAGCAGCAGAGCACACTAGCAGGAGGAGGGGGAGGGGCAGGAAGGATTTCCACATGTACCTTGTGTCTGGCCCCTCCTCCTCTCCAGTGATTGGTGCTCAGGGGGCAAGGGGCGGGGCAGAGAGGTGAGCAGTGACCCAGCATTAGTACATACTGTGGGCAGGGAGCGGGCGGGACAGTCCAGCAGCAGCTGATAAGTCAGGAAGCCGCCTGCAGAGCTGTACAGGAGCCGTGTGCTTCCAGGACCTGCCATGATTGTCACAGTCATGTGATCAGTCACATGGAGGAGGAGTCACATGATCAGGGGCTGCTGCTCAGTGTATGCAGGACTCTGCTGTGCTGGATGAGCTGAAGTGATGTGTGTGGAGCAGAGCTGTGTATGTGTGTTATATATGCCTGCAGCAGAGCCCTGTGTGTAATGTACATGTAGCTGAGCTGTATGTGTGTAATGTACATGTAGCTGAGCTGTATATGTGTGTAATGTACATGTAGCTGAGCTGTATGTGTGTGTAATGTACATGTAGCTGAGCTGTATATGTGTAATGTACATGTAGCTGAGCTGTATATGTGTAATGTACATGTAGCTGAGCTGTATATGTGTAATGTACATGTAGCTGAGCTGTATGTGTGTGTAATGTACATGTAGCTGAGCTGTATGTGTGTAATGTACATGTAGCTGAGCTGTATATGTGTAATGTACATGTAGCTGAGCTGTATATATGTGTAATGTACATGTAGCTGAGCTGTATGTGTGTAATGTACATGTAGCTGAGCTGTATATGTGTGTAATGTACATGTAGCTGAGCTGTATATGTGTAATGTACATGTAGCTGAGCTGTATATATGTGTAATGTACATGTAGCTGAGCTGTATATATGTGTAATGTACATGTAGCTGAGCTGTATATGTGTGTAATGTACATGTAGCTGAGCTGTATATGTGTAATGTACATGTAGCTGAGCTGTATATGTGTAATGTACATGTAGCTGAGCTGTATGTGTGTAATGTACATGTAGCTGGGCTGTATATGTATGTAATGTACATGTAGCTGAGCTGTATATATGTGTACTGTACATGTAGCTGAGCTGTATATGTGTGTAATGTACATGTAGCTGAGCTGTATGTGTGTAATGTACATGTAGCTGAGCTGTATATGTGTAATGTACATGTAGCTGAGCTGTATATGTGTGTAATATACAGCTCAGCTACATGTACATTACACACATATACAGCTCAGCTACATGTACATTACACATATACAGCTCAGCTACATGTACATTACACATATATACAGCTCAGCTACATGTACATTACACACATACAGCTCAGCTACATGTACATTACACACATATACAGCCCAGCTACATGTACATTACACACATATACAGCCCAGCTACATGTACATTACACACATACAGCTCAGCTACATGTACATTACACATATACAGCTCAGCTACATGTACATTACACACATATACAGCTCAGCTACATGTACATTACACACATATACAGCTCAGCTACATGTACATTACACACATATACAGCTCAGCTACATGTGTGTAATGTACATGTAGCTGAGCTGTATATGTGTGTAATGTACATGTAGCTGAGCTGTATATGTGTAATGTACATGTAGCTGAGCTGTATGTGTGTAATGTACATGTAGCTGAGCTGTATATGTGTAATGTACATGTAGCTGAGCTGTATATATGTGTAATGTACATGTAGCTGAGCTGTATGTGTGTAATGTACATGTAGCTGAGCTGTATATGTGTAATGTACAAAATCTAAATCTGTGAGGAAGGATTGCAGGATTTGTAAAGAGAGGCTACCTTCTGATTATGATCGTCCCACCTGTGTGAATAAGATGGTGGCGGCAGAAAATCTGAATATGTCTTCTTTTTTCCCATCTATAAAGTGAAATGTTTTTTTTCTCCTATGTACATATGTATATGCTGGTTAAGTGGTTGTCTGTCAGAGAAACGGTACAGTTAGGAAGTTTTTCTTTCTTCCCTTAGGGATTTAATTAAAGAAGAGATCAAAAAATCCCTTAAATATGTTCCTCCAGTTACTGTACCATCGCCTGCTCCTAGTACATCTCAGGAAGCAGAAGTCATACCGGATAATGATTCAGAGGAAGAAGCAATTAATGAATCAGAAGCTGAATATTCAGATGAGGAAAGTGCAGGGAAACCTTTGTATTCGGTACAGGATGTGAACAATCTGGTTAAAGGGGTGCGCTCTACTATGAAAATAGAGGAACAAAAAGAAACAAAGTCCGTGCAGGACATCATGTTTAGTGGACTTGATTGCAACAAGAAGAGAGTTGAAGGTGGAAGGGAAAGGATCCGGTAAAGCAAGAGGTTTCCTTTTCAGTCAAAAATCTGAATCCTCCAAGAAATCTACTTTCCAGTAATGCTGGGATTATGGTGGGTGTAGATATCCTGAGATATATTCAGGAAGGTATGGACTTTGATTTTGTCTCCCTATCCCCCACCCGGTTTGTAATACATCAAATGGGAGACATTGGTGACATTGTTGAATAGACGTTAGAGAAAGAAGTTCTCTTATGGACAAAAATGTTCTGATTCTAGTCCCACAGAATGAGATTGAACAGGGGTTTTACTCTACACCCAAAAGCCCAATTTGTCTTTTAGGGTTATTATTAATTTGAAACCCCTAAATAAGTTTCTCCGATATCAAAGGTTTAAAATGGAAACTATTAAATCCAAAATACATTTGTTGACAAAAGAGTTTTTAAGGCATCTATTGATTTAATGGATGCATATCTTCATGTGCCAATTCATAAAGATTTTCAAAAGTTTTTAAGAATTGCTATCCGACTGAATAACACCTTATGTCACTTTCAATTCCAGGCTCCTCCCTTTGGAATCGCAATAAGGGGATTCACAAAACTTGCACATTCGAGAAGGTCCAGGTTTGTTTATTCCCTACCTGGATGATTTTCTGTTCGTAGCTAGGTCAGAGAAAGATCTACAATCTCAAAAAGTGAGAACTTTGGGAATATGAAGACAAACTAGGATGGATAGTTAATAACGAAAAATCTTCTTTATTCCCAGCTCAGAATTTTTTTTTTTCTAGGAATCAACTTAGACTCATCTTCTCAAAAGTCTTACCTTCCAGAAGAAAAGATCCACAAACTAGAAGACATAGTGACCTCAGTGCTAAGGAATCCCAGAGTTTCCATCAGAAAGGGTATGTCCCTGTTAGGACTATTTACAGCTGCCATCCCAGCAGTGTCCTGGGCTCAGATCCATGCTAGACCCCTTCAAATGCACCTTTTAGAACAGGGATGGTTCTCCAGGGGGACTAGATAGGAAGACTATTATTCCCCAAGAAATTCTGGATAGCCTGTCCTAGTGGTTAGAGAACATCTTACCGTAGGACATAACTGGGTTAACCTTTGTCCCATTGTAGTTACTACCGATGCTAGCCCTAGAGGTTGGGGGGCCCACTTAGGAGATCTAGACTTTCAAGGGACCTGGGATAGATCCTTCAGGGATAAATCATCTAATTACCAAAAATTTGCAGCAGTACTGGAGGCCCTAAAAAGTTCTAAAGACTTCATCCAGAATTCCAATGTTAGAATTTTATCAGATAACTCTAGCACAGTGACACTTATAAATAGACAGGGGACCACTAAAGGTCCTGCATTGTTGAATCTCTGCTACAAATTTTTTCATTCACAGAACTAAGTTTGATGACTCTGTCGACAGTACATCTAAAAGGAACCCTGAAAACCAGAGCCGATTATCTGAGCCACAATTCACTACACCAAAGGGAATGGCAGCTAAATCTAGAGATATTTCGGATGATAACTGGTGTTAGGGGTCAGCCAGAAGTGTACTTATTCGCCACACAATCCAATCGGCAGGTGAGACAATTCTTCCCACTGTCTCCCAAGGATCGTCCAGTTGCAATAGATGCTCTATCACAGACCTGGAAGTGGGAGCTGATGTATGCTTTCCCACCAATACCTCTCCTTCCGAGATTCCTAAAGAAGATAAGATGAGACAGAGGTAGAGTACTTGTCGTGGCTTCCTTCTGGCCAAGAAGAGCCTGGTTCTCTTGTCTCGCACAGATGTTTGTGACAGATCTTTGGGTTCTCCCGGACCGTCCAGACCTTCTACTTCAAGGACCATGGCCTGGCACTTAAAAGGATAATTCTGAAAGGGAAAGGACTGTCGGATGCATGATTAAACTTATAAGGCTCTCTTCAGTCTCAGAAAACCACTTAGGGCCTATTCCACGGGCCGAGCAACGGTGTAAACAAGCGCCGGTCTGCTAGATCGGCGCTCGTTTACTGGGCCTATACCACGGCCCCAATGATCGTTTAGCGAGGGCTGCAGGGACATCGTTACCGATCTCCTTGCAGCATACATTACCTAGCAGGGCTTCTCCTGCTCTCAGTCTTCCTCCCCGGATCCCGCAGCGCAGCATCAGCTTCGGTGCGGCCTGACTGAGCTGTCAGACCACTCAGCCAATCACTGGTCGCGGCGGTCCCGGCCTGTGATTGGCTGAGCAGTCTGACAGCTCAGTCAGGCCGCTCTGGAGTTGATGGTGCGCGATCCGGGGAGGAAGACTGAGAGCAGGAGAAGCCCTGCTAGATAATGTATGCTGCTTGAATCGTCGGTCGTCGCCGCGCACCGCTATCCCACCGTTGCGATGTGCGGGTGGCGAACGGCGATTTTAGGTTTGAACCTAAATGAAAGATCAGCCGATGACACGACATCGGCTGATCGTTTTCTCTATTCCACCGAGCGATAATGGGCCGAATCGGGTCGATTATCGCTCCCGTGGAATAGGCCCCTAAGGGAGGAAAGGAGGGCCTTTCCTTTTAGTTCTCCAAGTTTCCTGTCCCTCTCTCCGGTGGTGCTGTCATGTACTTGGGGAAACTACATTACCAGTGAGTAACTAAGTTTTTTTTCACATTCAAGTATTTATTAAGGAATTTTCATAATACAAAAGAACAAACAGTAGAGTAGAAAAGCACAGTCAAAACACTAAGTCCGAAGAATAAGAGACACAGGCAAATCGGATGCCTGGTAAGTGTGCAACTTGGAGAGTAAAAACAGATTAAGGTGCAGACAACTGCGACGGCATATGGTAATAACAATTGCAGTAAGCCGTCGGTCAACTAGTAAATAGGCTATATGCAGACAAGCAATCAATCATAAACTAACATTCGGCTAAATAAAGAAAAGTAACTACGTTTTTTTACACTATAATGTTGGTCTAGCCTTGAATTTTTGAGTCTGTAAATACCCCACATGTGGATATAAAGTGCCATGCGGGTGCAGGGCAAGCCTCTGAAGGGAGGGAGCGCCATTGGGATTTTGGGAGGCTGGATTTGGCTAGAATGGATGATGAAGGCCACAAGTCACCTCATTCTGGAAACTACACCTTTCAAGGAATCTAACAAGGGGTGGACCACAAAGAAGGCCTCACATGTCCAAAATAAAGATGGAAAAACTTTTGTTGAAAACATCCTAAAACAAAAGGTATATGTGGCCCAGGGTAAGTGACTCTCACTGTCTAGGGTGTAATCAACAGAGAATGCCAATGGTGAAAGCTCACTACAGTGGTAGTTGTCCAGCAGCGAGGGAGGTAATAGTGAGCGCTTTGGTGTGCATGCTGGGAGAGGAGGGTCATAGAAAGATCAGGAAGGGCGTCCAGTCAATGAGTCACTTTCTTCCAGAGACAGCACCGCTCTTGTCTCCAGTTTGGGTGCAGGATTTGCAACTTAGTTCCATTGAAGTGAATGGAGCTTAATTGTAAACCATATCTGACCTGGAGACAAGAGTGGTGCTATGTCTGGAAGAAAGTGTCCATGTTTCTCTAATGTTGGATAACCCCTTTAAGCTTAGGCTGTACACACAAGATGAAGATTGTAGTTTATCTGTGAGTCAATGGGGGAAGAATGATAAGCAACTCCAACAGAAGGTTTTCTGCTGTGGTGTTTCTCATTGCTCCCCATAGATTAATATAGAGGGGATGAAAATATAATTTCTATAGATATATTGGTGTTTTTTGGAGTGTTTTCCCCCAATTCCTAAACAGAAATTCTGGTATCACTAGATAAAGAATCACATGACTTACACACACGCAAAAAAAATTAAATATCTATAGTAATTTATACTTTAAGGGGTATTCCGCTAATACATAACTTTTATATGTTGCTGCCCATGGTGAGACTAACAATTCCTTCCATACTTATTATCTATTCAGTTTCCTTCCCCCACTTTCTGCTGAAGACACAAAAATCTGTGTGTGAGCTTTTGTCTTCGTCTCCCCCTCCTCCCCCCCTCTCTTCTGAGACAGCTCAAGTCCCTGGCAGGCGTTGGCTATGTCCCACTACATGTTTTCCTATCTATTTATTATTTTTTAAAATCTCAGTTATTTTGCAGTTTGGCCGCCTGTCAGTGCAATGACGGCTATTGGTGCATTATTCTAGGACAGTGTGTTTCTTTAACTGAAAAGTCCATTGAATTTAATGGTAAAGATGGTGGAAAAAATAAAAAAATGTGTGAAAAACTGAAAAATACTGTCTGTTGTTTGCAAAAGACGTCTGTGAATAATTGTCATGATTATTCGGTTGATGTCCGTGCAAATAACATTCATTATTTAATACACTCTGTGGATTGGGCGGCTGTCATTCCATTGAGGTCAATTAAAGGGGTATTCCCCCCAAAATTATTTTTGCATTAATACGTTGCCCACCTGTAGCTTTCCATCTTTCCAATATAAAGTTATAACGGATTCTGCACAGTTTTGCTGTTATCTAGGTGCCCCCACCCCCACGGATTGCATAGAATCATCAGCTCTCAGTCCACTCCAACACGCTCCCTGCTCCTGCCCCGACCCTCCAAGACGGCATCACGTGTCCTCCTTCTCTTCAATGGGCCGGGTTAGCGCTTCTAACCCAGCACACTGAAGAGAGGGAGGGCACTGACAGGGGACGGCTTCTGTAAGAGAGGGAGACAGTGATCAGTGCAGCTGTCACTGTCTCCCTTTCTAACAGCAGCCACCCCTGTCACCCACACCGTGTGGCCCCAGCCCCAGAGCTCACCCCCTGACTGTGCCGCCTCACTCGTGACGGTGCTTACTGGCGGCACCCCCCCCCCCCCCAGCTGCGGCGCTTGCATGCAACCGCCCTCCGGCCCCCCGCCCACCCACCGGCATCATTAGCGGCACCGGCGCACTCCCCCCCCCCCCATTATGGTTGTGCACAGACACAGTGCACAGGTCACTCACGGCACCCCTGTCATCAGCGGCTCACTCGCGGCGGGTATACATGCGGCACCCGAGCCCAGTCGTCCCCCCCCCCCCCCGCGAGGGTCGCGTGTGACAGAGGTGCCGCGGGACTCAGGGAGCGTGCTGGTGTCATCCACCGCTCACCCCCGTGTCACCCGCGCATACCGGCGGCTGCACCCCCCCCCCCGGAACTCGCCCGGCCCGCGCTCCCCCAGCATTCCCCCAATCTGGTGGATATCAGCTCTGCTACATCATGTACCAATCAGACATTAGCATTGCATGATGGGAGATGTAGTTTTCTGGCCGACGCCATGTTGGATATAGATCGGCTTTTTAAAAAACTTGTAACTACGGAACGGAAGCAGCTAGAAAGACGGGAGACGGCTCAAAATACTCAGGGGGACTTGGTGAGTAAGACCAGCTAGGTTTGGGAGCATTTTATTTTTTTTTGCTCTTGGGGGGAATACCCCTTTAACCCCTTGCCCCAAAATGACGTCCTGGGACATCATGAAAAGCCAGTACTTAAAACATTATGATGTCCCAGGACGTCATGAATGTAAACATGCACCGAGCGAAATCGCGAGCCACCTGCAGGACCCAAGGCAAACCCAAGCCCGGCTGGTCTGTGGCAGTACTGACCACAGAATCTGTAAGGTTGACAGGAGGAGGGAGCTCCCCCTGTCACACATTGGGACCCTCGCAGTGCGATCGCCGCGGGGTCCTGATGTGTTCCTGAGCTGGGTATCTACTAAATCATGGCCCCCAGTGTCCTTTTGTCAAACATTGCCCCCATGTGTGGCCCCCTGATGTGTGTGCAATCGGGTTGCACACACATCAGGGGGCCACACATAGGGGCAATGTTTGGCATAAGGACACTGGGGGCCATGATTGAGCAGGAACACATCGGAACCCCCGCTATGTGCTATACCTGTCAGTGCAGGTATAGCACATAACTCGTCAATAATGACACAACACCATAAGTACTTGCTGTTACTTTATCGTAATAAGAAGTGTATTAACACAAATCTATCTTGCAAATTGCATATACATCACCACGGTGTTCGGATTATGTTCAGCGTGAGAGAGGCAGATATAAGCTTCACCCGCAACGGGCTGATGAGTTAAATTCCACATAGGGAGACACCAGCTGCACATCACGGATAGACTGGAGCTGGACAACGTCCACTTGTCTGCGACGTTTCGAGGTTCACACCCTCTTTCTCAAGCATGTAGCGACATCACCCACCACCAAATAAAAAGACTAGGAAGTCCCGCGAGAGTTCTTCCCTGACTAATCAAGGTCCAATAAGCTCCAATACACACACCGTGGTGAGAGTGGTTTGCAGCATGGCTGAATAACCGAATTATACTGAACATAGCACATAACAATATTGATGTACTGCTATGTGTTATACTGGGGACCGCAGGGTCCTGATGCATGCCTGAGCTGTGTACTTGACCCCCAACACCTCCAGTATGGAAACCTCCTGAAAGAGGGAGCTGCAGGCTGACACGTTGTCAGTGTAAAACTGACAGGTATAGCACATAGCAGTACTGATGTACTGCTATGTGCTATACTAGCAATCTAACAACTGCAGTGTTAAGTCCCCTGGAACAAGAACAAAAAAGTGAAAAAAAAAATAATTAAAATAAAGTGTAAAAACATAAATAAAAATTAAGTAATAAAGTGTAAAAACATAAAAAGTGATCCTTTGATCCTTCCCCAATAAAGGCAAAAAAGGGAAAAAAACATGTTTTTATGTTTTTTGATAGCTTATTTTTTGTGATAGCCTTTTTTGTGAAAATTTCAATTTTCAAGCCAAAATTTTTAATTTTCATTGTCCCCTGCTAAATACTTTCCTCAAACAGTGGAGTCCGTATACTTACTATACCCCTGGATGATTACTTTGAGGGGTGTTGTTTCCAAAATGGGGTCACATGTGGGGGAGGTCCACTCTGAAAGCGCATGCGGCACCCAGAAACTGCTCCATCAAAATCAATGGACGCTCCTTCGCTTCCGAGCCCTGACATGTGACCAAACAGCGGTTTATGCCGACACATGGGGTGTTTTTGTACTTATGTTACAAATTTCGGAGTGCATTTTTGCCTTTGTTCTTTGTGAAAATATGAAATTTTAAACTAAAAGAAAATACTAATGGAAAAAAGATATATATTTTTTTTATTATGTCCTAATAAGAAATGCTTTCCTCAAACACTAGTCAAAATGCTCACTATACCTCTCGATAAAATCTTTGAGGGGTGGTTTTTAATCTGGGGTGACTTTTGGGGGTTCCTAACAAGCTGCTCCAATTCACTTCACAAATGAAGTAGTCCCTAAAAAAATGATTTCGCAAATTTTCACGAAAACTTGAAAATTGCTGATAAACTTCTAAGCTTAGCATCCTAAGAAAGTAAATAATGTTTAACAAATCATGCCAGCACATACTAGACATATTGCTAATGTGACATAGTAACTTATATTTTTGGCATGACTAACTTTTTTAAAAGTAGAAATTTTCAAATGTAAATTTTTCAATTTTTTTTTTAAATAAAATTTTGCAATTCCCCCCCCCCCCCCCCAAAACACTAACTATATTGACCAATTGAATACAATAACATAAAATACAATGTGTCACGAGAAAACAGTCTCAGAATCGTGAGCATACGTTAAAGCATTGCACAGTTATAATGATATACAGAGAGATAGGTCAGATTATGAAAAATGAGCTTGGTCATTAAGGCCAAAAGAGGATGCGGAGGCAAGGGGTTAATATTGGGCAATAACAGACTTTTTTTTTTTTTTTTACTTAGTGTGAATATAGCCTTTATCTGCAACTTTGTAGTTTCTTTGTAATGCAGGGAGGGACTTGTTTACATCAGCCATCTCAGGGAGGAGGGGGGAGACAGAAAGAAAAGCTCACACACAGATTTTTGTGACTTTAGCAAAAAGCTGCATCTCAGGACTGGGGGAAGGAGACAGAAAAGATAATAACAAGTATGGAAGGAATTGTTTGTTTCACCATGGGCAGCAACATATGAAAAGTTATGTTTGGGCAATTACCCCTTTAAACAAGAGAAGGCTAAAGGGCCTTTTACACAGGCCGATTATTGTGCAATAAATCGTTAAATTGGTCGAATTTAAGCGATAATCTTCTAGTGTAAACACAGCAACAATGAAACAAACAAGAATTCCATCCTATGTCATTGATCGCATCTTTTGCGCTGACCCCAAAATCATGAGGAAAGTACTGGGTTGATTACTTTATGTCACATGTTATTCTTTTGTCCAATTGTAGGTGCAGAATACTTTCCCTCCTTTTTCTACCCTATCCTATCCCTTTTCTCTCACATACACAGCCACCACCAATCACAGGGAAGCTTAGTATGCCACTAGAAAAGGAAGTCTAGTTCCTGGTGGGTGGTTCCTTCTAGTCAGTCTGCACAGAGAGAGCAAGATCGCAATACACAGTTCCTGCTGCAGCGAAGGCAGGGCCTGGCTCCGGCCAGGACCATTGTCAGGGACTCAAACTATTTTTCCTTTTCTCAGAGCAAGCAGCCTCTAGCATGCAGTGCTAGATCTCAGGACGTACTCTGAGGAACACTCTGTCCATGCCAGGGATACTAGCAACACAGTACAATGCAGTAACCTGGATCCAATTAGGCACTGACCCCAGTGGAACAAAGCAGCAGCAAGCCTATTCTGGAAAGCTTCAAGGAGTCTGCTCAACCCGGCACAGGAACAATGTGTAGAGGACGGCACTTCCGTAGCGGTGGTACTCAAGGCAATGGGTATCCAGAACATAAAGAGTAGAAAAGACCCAGCACTCAGCAGATACTTGCTAATTTATTATGCTGCATAAGGTTCAAAGAGGAAGCGTTTTGGCCAAGCATGGTCTTCATCAGCTTAGAGGGTACACTCTAAGCTGATGAAGACCATGTTTGGCTAAAAAGCGTCCTCTTTGTACCTGATGCCTTTTGCACCATAGTAAATTAGCAAGTATCATCAACCCAGCGCAAGGACCTGGGACGTCGTACTACCCTCAAAGGACAGGTACCTTGAGACTTTAGGGTATTAGGCAGTTCAGTAAACATGAGTACGAGGATCTTCTTTTCTTCTTCTCTATTATACCCAGCTATGCTATCCTCTGCAGAGCACAGTACTATCTATCATTGAGAAGATTTTATTCATTCAGATCTAGGAGGTGTTATTTAAAGGGTTCCCTATATTTTTTGAGCAGTGTATGTTGATAGTATTTTTTTTTCTTTTTTATCCAGGCTTTAGGATTGTTCCCTTATGTTTGTAGTCACTGTTCTGATATGATGAATGGAATAAAGGTCCAGCAGGTAGTATGAGCACCATCTCCTGCACTCACTTCTATCCTCTTTCTCCTGTTCTCACTTCTATCCTCTCTCCAGCTACTCCTCTCTATTACTTCCATCCTCTATGTGTCTTATAGTGTCCAAAATGTGTTATTTTTGGCCCATTAAAGCCTGTATATGTCTATGGAGGACACTGGGGGAGGGGCATGGGCACGGCCATCTTATGGACAGAATCACCACAGAGCAGGACGGCACAGGCTGGAGGAGGGGAGCCTGATTATAGCTCTATGGGGTACACAGGGAGCTGCTGTCAGTAAGTACAGTGAGTACAGTAACTAATACTATACACTGAACTATTTTACTATAAAATGCGGATTTTCCTTTATAATCATTTAGAATTCTTTATACTCATTTACCTAATTGTGAACATGAAAACGGCTTCTCCTCTTTAGTTTTTCCATTGAAACATTTCACACATTATCAACATGAAAATGGCTTCTCCCTGGTGTAAATGTATTTATGGTAAAGACAACTTGATTTCTGAACAAAACGCTTTCCACATTTCAAACATGAAAATGGCTTCTCGCCTGTATGAGTTCTGTGATGGTCAACAAGAATTCATTGATGAGCCAAACACTTCCAACATTCAGAACATGAAAATGGTTTCTCTCCTGTGTGAGTTCTCTGATGCGTAACAAGGTCTGTTTTCCGAAGAAAACGTTTCTCACATTCCGAACATGAAAATGGTTTCTCCCCTGTGTGAGTTCTCAGATGCCTAACAAGAAGTGCTTTCTCAGTAAAACATTTTTCACATTCCGAACATGAAAATGGCTTTTCCCCTGTGTGAGTTCTTTGATGATTAACAAGAACCGATTTCCGAGTAAAACATTTGCCACATTCTGAACATGAAAATGGCTTCTCCCCTGTGTGAGATCTCTGATGCTTAACAAGATCTGATTTCTGATTACAACATTTCCCACATTCAGAACATGAAAATGGCTTCTCCCCTGTGTGAATTCTTTGATGAGTAACAAGAACTGATTTCCGAGTAAAACATTTGCCACATTCTGCACATGAAAATAGTTTCTCCCCTGTGTGAATCCGCTGATGCTTAATAAGATCTGATTTCCGAGTAAAACATTTCCTACATTCTGAACATGAAAATGGCTTTCCGCCTGTAAGATATTTTTTATGTTGTACATATGAAAATTGAGGCTTTCCTGTATTTGCTCTTTGATGTTCATCGTCTCCTCTGTAAATGTCAGCTTGCTGTGATGGAGCAGAAGATGGGACTTGTATAACAGGATGAGATGAGAGATCTTTGCTGCGAGGGGCTGAGGGTGTATCTGGGATAGTGGACGGCTCCTCATATGTATCTTGCGTGATATGATCCTCTGAGGAGATCTGATGTCCCCCTGAGCTCCTGGTAGAATCATCTGCAAAGGAGAAAACACCATTTCTCTGATTTCCCAGTAATAGAAGCTTAAACATATTGCAGACATGGAAAGTTACTTTTTTATGTAACATAATAAGAATAATCAGATCTGTTTCCATCCACAGGAAGTGTCAGGGAGAAGAATCTAGAAGCTGGAGGCCGGGGAGATGACGTCCTTAGTAGGAAAAATAACAAACTCTTCCCAAATTGAAAAAATAAAAAAATATAATAATAATAATAATATTCATCTGTATAGCGCCAACAGATTCTGCAGCTTTTTTTACACACACACACACACACACACACACACAATACAGAGGTTACATTTACACATTATAGAATTAAATCATTAAAATATATAAATAAAGATACAAAGGATGTGAGATATCTGCTGGCGAGAACTTACAGACTAGGAGGACTGGGGTGATACTAGACACAACAAGTGCTTTATTTGCCGATGGTCCAGCCATTATACATAGAGTCATAAAATGTCTATAAGTGTTGGGTGAGCCAGTCACCCGCCAATGTCTGAGTACAGGTAATACATAAAAAGTGGAAGTCCACAGCTCCAAGTAAAATGTAAAGTCTTTATTAGAAATCCTCTTAAAATCCAAACATAACAATAAAAAAACATGGCGTGTTTTTTATTGTTATGTTTGGATTTTAAGAGGATTTCTAATAAAGACTTTACATTTTACTTGGAGCTGTGGACTTCCACTTTTTACCTATTGCCACTGGAAAATGGCCCAAATCTCTGTTTCCTTCCACCTGCTCCAGACGTAATTGAGGACCAGCACCACTGACTATTGCACACATGGTGAGCTGATTTGCCTTTCTACATTCCCACAGGTAATACATACATGGAACAAGAGGAGATATAGGGTAGAAGGCGAGGGGATAGCAGAGGGAAGACGAGATTAGGGAATGTTATAACCCTGTAGAGATGAGTCTTCAGGACATGTCTGACACTGTGGGTGTTGGAAATGAGTCTGAGGTCTTTGGGTAATAAATTCCAGAGAAGTGGTGCAGCACGAGAGAAGTCCTGGAGGCCGGAGTGAGAGGTTCTGATTATGGAAGATGTTAGTGTTAGATCATTAGCAGAACGTAGAGCGCGGGTAGGATGGCAGGTGGAGATGAGGTAGGAGATGTATGGAGGGGCAGAGTTGTGGAGAGCTTTATGGGTTAGAGTGACTGGTACAGAGGGGAGACGTCAGTGTAACGGCTAGAGAGGAAGATGAGCCTGGCTGCTGCATTCAGGATAGACTGGAGGGGGGAGAGCTTAGAGAAAGGAAGAGAGATTAGTAGGGAGTTACAGTAGTCAAGACGGGAAGGGATCAGGGGGACAGTCAGAGTCTGATCTGTGTCAGTGGTGAGAAATGGACGGATTCTGGAGATGTTTCTGAGATGTAGGTGACAGGAGCTGCAAGAGCTTGGATATAGGGAGTGAGAGACAGATCTGAGTCCAGCATAACCCCCAGACATGGAGCTTGATATACAGGAGTGATGCTAGTACCACGGACTGAGAGGGAGATGTCGGGATTGGGTTGGTTAGAGGGAGGGAATACAAGAAGTTCAGTTTTAGAAAGATTACGTTTGTGAAACGGGGAGGTCACAGTATTAGAGAGGGCGGATAGACAATGCAAGGATAATGTCACGGGAAGAGGAGTATAGATAAAAAAAAAATAGGACTATTGACGCCCTCGATACCAATAACCTTCTGGACCCCAACAGGCATGACGTTACTGGGGGCAGATCACAACTTAAAGAGAGAGAGAGGAGTGTTTGCGTGTGTTGGAGGAGGGGGGGGGCGCCTTAGACAAGCCAGGAAGTGAATCAGCGCAGGAGTTGTCCTTTAAAGCGGCTCTGTACCCACAATCTGACCCCCCCCAAAACTGCTTGTACTGTCAGATAGCTGCTTTTACTCAAGGTGATGCAGTTTTTGTCCTAAAAAACAACTTAAACTTGCAGCCCTGTGTCAAATTGATATGGCCTAGAGTGTGTGTGTGCCCTAGCCTTGCACCGCCGGTCCGTCCCTCCTCCCCATTTTTTTTCTATTTTTCCTATTTATCACCTTTATGACCACTGCACAGGTGCGTTAACGATCCAACACGTGCAGTGTTCAAACAGGTGATAAATAGGAAAAATACTGCCCAGGGCATTCTTAATGATGAGGAGGGACGGAGAGGCGGTGAAAGGCTTGGGCACACACACTCTAGGCCACGCCAACTTGGCACAGGACTGCAAGTTTAAGTAGTTTTTTAGGACAATAACTGCATCACCTGCCGAACGGACCCCAGGACAGATCTTAGATTAAAAGCAGCTATCTGAAGGTACAAGTGGTTTGGGGGGGGGGGGGGGGTCAGATTGTGGGAACAGGGTCGCTTTAAGACTGTAAATGATTAATCTGGAGTTGCGGTCAGTTTGTGTATAAGCTATAATATATTGGGAGAATATAGGGCCAAACCGTCTACGCTGAATAGTGGTGGAAATAAAGGGCCATGAGGTCTTGTCGGAGGCCTTTCCTGGATCTAAACTAAGTGTAATGGTCAAAGGTCACGAGGGGTCATATACTCGGCATTGAAAAATTCTCGACTAGTAACAAACACTCGAAAATTTTAGTTCTTGCTGAACATCACTGTCAGTCATTACCGAGCCATGTCTGTGAGCGCCGGGACTTTGTGTTTGGTCTCTTTTTAAACAAAGGAAAGACCAAATATCGTCACGAAGGGAACATGGAGCACAGCTCGGCCGGATGTATAACACTGATGTAACTGTATAATTATACAAAATAAATATATAAAAGTGAGTATATTACATAACAGGACACAGAGCTTATAATATTCCACACAGAATAGTTACAGCCGGTGACTGAGGAGAATGTGTGACTGTTCTCTGCATTTAGTGGTCACTACTCACCTGGGCGGTTACCTGTAGTGATGTCCTCCTTATACTGCTCATCACTGCCCACATCTGTCTCTTCTTCTTTTATTATCTTGTCCATAGCAATATTATGGCTCAGATTCTTCACTGTATTAATTTCCTTATACTGCTCATCACTGATCTCATCTGTCTCTTCTTCTTTTACAGTCAAATCTGTACAACTGATCTCAATTAGATCTTCCCCCTGATTCATAAGATGTAAGAGAAATATTGTAAAAGTCATCAGACAGTAGGAGAAGTCAGGTGGGATGTACAGATCATAGGGAACATCTCCATCTACCTGATCCTGATCCTGTGGGAGAAGAGGACGGGGACATCTCTCTGGTGCTGTTCTCTTACTGGATCTGACTGGAGGGAACACATACAGAGACTGAATTCATTCTTTCCATCCAGATAATACAGAGAGGAGGTGTGTATATAGTCCTGTCTATTACCTGCTGATGGGAGGGGCTGCTGATCCTCCAGCATCACATCCTTGTACTGATCCTTGTGTCCTTCTACATACTCCCACTCCTCCATGGAGAAATAGACCGCCACGTCCTGACACCTTATAGGAACCTGACACACACAATGATCACACAGTCATCCCCCCCACCCCTCCAGTGGTGTTACTGTATAATGTCCCAGCATTCCCAGCAGCCACAGTCTCACCTCTCCACTCAGCAGCTCCACCATCTTGTTGGTGACTTCTAGGATCTTCTCTTCCTCCATTTCCTCATATATCAGGGGCCCCGGGATTGGGCTCAGGGTTCTTCCCCATCCTTCACCCCCAGGGGCCCCACAGCGCCCCCTAGAGGACTTCTTCACTACTGTGTAATCCTGTGTATGGAGAGACACATTACTATCACTCCATCCATTCCCAGAATCCCTCACCTCTCCAGTCCTATCCATCTGTTATTCCATAGATAAGAATGATGTCATGATGACATCACTCCCAGAATCCCTCACCTCTCCAGTCCTATCCATCTGTTATTCCATAGATAAGAATGATGTCATGATGACATCACTCCCAGAATCCCTCACCTCCCCAGTCCTATCCATCTGTTATTCCATAGATAAGAATGATGTCATGATGACATCACTCCCAGAATCCCTCACCTCCCCAGTAAGCAGGAAGAGTATGTGTAGGGTGAGGGTTATTATCCTCTCGGCCATCTTGTCTCTGTCTCTCTCCATGGTTGATGGGTCGGTCTCTTATATAGAAGATATCAGCAGAGGATCCTGGAGAGATGAATAGAAAGTAGAGGATACAATGTATAATAAAGAATGGGAAGAAAAAGTACAAGAGGTGAGCAGTGACCCAGCATTAGTACATACTGTGGGCAGGGAGCGGGCGGGACAGTCCAGCAGCAGCTGATAAGTCAGGAAGCCGCCTGCAGAGCTGTACAGGAGCCGTGAGCTTTCAGGACCTGCCATGATGTCACAGTCATGTGATCAGTCACTTGGAGGAGGAGTCACATGATCAGGTGCTGCCGCTCAGTGTATGCAGGACTCTGCTGTGCTGGATGAGCTGAAGTGATGTGTGTGCAGCAGAGCTGTGTGTGTGTGATGTGTGTGGAGCAGAGCTGTATATGTGTAATGTACATGTAGCTGAGCTGTATATATGTGTAATGTACATGTAGCTGAGCTGTATGTGTGTAATGTACATGTAGCTGAGCTGTATATGTGTAATGTACATGTAGCTGAGCTGTATATGTGTGTAATGTACATGTAGCTGAGCTGTATGTGTGTAATGTACATGTAGCTGTATATATGTGTAATGTACATGTAGCTGAGCTGTATATGTGTAATGTACATGTAGCTGAGCTGTATATGTGTAATGCACATGTAGCTGAGCTGTATGTGTGTGTAATGTACATGTAGCTGAGCTGTATGTGTGTGTAATGTACATGTAGCTGAGCTGTATATGTGTAATGCACATGTAGCTGAGCTGTATGTGTGTGTAATGTACATGTAGCTGAGCTGTATATATGTAATGTACATGTAGCTGAGCTGTATATGTGTGTAATGTACATGTAGCTGAGCTGTATGTGTGTAATGTACATGTAGCTGAGCTGTATATGTGTAATGTACATGTAGCTGAGCTGTATATGTGTAATGTACATGTAGCTGAGCTGTATGTGTGTAATGTACATGTAGCTGAGCTGTATATGTGTAATGTACATGTAGCTGAGCTGTATATGTGTAATGTACATGTAGCTGAGCTGTATATGTGTGTAATGTACATGTAGCTGAGCTGTATGTGTGTAATGTACATGTAGCTGAGCTGTATATGTGTGTAATGTACATGTAGCTGAGCTGTATGTGTGTAATGTACATGTAGCTGAGCTGTATGTGTATAATGTACATGTAGCTGAGCTGTATGTGTGTAATGTACATGTAGCTGAGCTGTATATATATTATGCTAAAGAAATGAAGATCTATCCTGTCACAGGCCGAGTGATAATATCTCTCTCCCTCTTCCTGAGGTAAATACGGCCACAGAGGTTATAGAGGGGACTGTACCTAGGTGTGTGGTGATGCTGGTACTTGTAGTTCCCCCTGGGGCTTCTCTATTACTGCTGCCTGAGGTGATAATGGAGAAGCCCTTGATGGTGATGAGGAGCAGAGAAAATCAGACAACAGGAAGTAGGGGCAGTGAGATACAACAGTGACTGTTACTTGCATAGGAAGTATGTAGCTTAATGGTGCGTTCACACCTACAGGATTTGCAGCTGATTTTCTGCAGCAGATTTCATTTAAATAACTGAACACAGCATCAAATCTGCAGCAGATCTGCTGCAGATCCTGTAGGTGTGAACGCACCCTCAAGGAAACCTTTTACCCTAGCTGCTGGGGTGAAGCCCGCCTGACCCCTGGTGGAGCCCCATATACTTACCTCTTCCTCGAAGTCTTGGTCCCGCTGCCAAGAAATCCCCGTCGGAAGCCATTTGCACAATCACCAGAGATGACTCCAACACCCATAGAAAATGAATGGAGCAGGGTTAGGGTTAGTGGTCATAAGCCACAACCTTTTGGTTCCCAGGATATATAAGGGTATGTGGAGGAGTTGCCCCTCAGTGTGACACCTTGATGAGTAAGTGGATCAGGCTCGCTCTCTGGGTAAATTCATCAATAAAATAAGCTGCTTGGCTCAAAAACTCCTTGATGTCGCACTATTTCTGTTAGTTATTCTGCTGAGTGCAGTAAATCTCCTCACAGGCTGTACACCCTCAGAAGATGTTACTACTACCACAGCTACCACATTTTGAAGGAACGATTTGGTTTTAATAACGATCAGCGTTTAGACTAATAAATTGTTAGAAAAATCGTAAGAAAAATCATTAATGCGATCGTTTTTAAGATCGCTTAAGCCCATCTTTTACATGGTGAATCTTTGAAAGACTGTTTACACAAAACGATCTGCGAATTTTTATCAAACGATGAACGACGATTTAAGAACATGTTGAAAGATCAAAATGAACGATTTTTCGCTCATCGCTTGATCGTTTGCTGCGTTTACACTGAAGGATTTTTGCTTAAATGCGATTGTTATTGCGAAATGTCGAATGATAATCGTTCCGTGTAAACGCAGCATTATTCTCTTGTCCAATTGTAGGTGCAGACTACTTTCCCTCTTTTTTCTACCGTATTCCATCCCTTCTCTCTCACATACAGCCCCCGCCAATTACAGGGAAGCCTAACATGCCTAAGAAAAAGGAGTCTAAATATCAAAGGGTAGGCGGTGGCCGCCAGGTGGACCAGGCTCCATTCTACAAAGCCCCCCCCCCCCCCCACGGGGTTCAAATCGCACTCCGCCCCCCCCCCCCCCCAGGCTTACATTGCGCTGGGCCGACAGCAAGCCCCGCCCCCCCTGGGGCTTATAGCCCCCACATACAGTATAGCCTTCTGGCTGCCCCCGCATAGTGTACAGTCTCCACACCCCACATAGTATAGCCCCCACAGTGTACAGCCCCGGGCTATACACTGTGGGGGCTATACTATGTGTGTGTGGGGGGGGGGGGGGGCGCGGCGTGATGACTACACACTATGGGCACTATTACACCAGCAGATTATCTGACAGTTTTTTTTTTTTTAAAACCAAATCCAGGAATGGACTATAAACAGGGAAAAGGTAATAAAGGAAAGACTGAGATTTCTCCTCTTGTCACATCCATTCCAGGCTTTGGCTAAAAAAAAAAATCTATCACATAATCTGTCGGTGTAATAGGGCCCTATATGGGGGCAGTCAGGAGGCTACACTGTGGAGGCTATAGTGATGCACGATGCACCGAAGTATTGATACTACTATCGATATTCCCAGCAAAAAAACGGTTCGTACCAGGATTTCCTGGTATCGAATCGATACTTTATGTTAAGCTGAATAATAGTGCAGCTTAACATAAAATATAGCACAGAGAACATGGCCGGCGGTTAGCTGAGCGCCGGCCATGTTCTCTGTGCTGCCTCGGCCCCCTAGTGTCACCTCCTTGGCCCCACGCACTGTCCACTCCCAGCGGTGCCAAACTCAAATAGCCGGCACACAGCGATCGCTTGTGCCGGCTATTTTACAGTTTAGATGCCACTGACACACCTGACATCGGCATTTAACCCCTCCGGAGCCCCTCCATATGCAGCAGGGGTCTGTTACATATGGAGCCGCCCCCACTGCTAAAGACTGCAGGCCGCGATATTACAGACATCAGTCATCTAACCATCCCCCCGCCGGTGCTGCCGATGCACCCTGCCAGTCCTGCTTCCCATCCTTTCACCCCCGGGAGCCGCCGATGCACATTGCGATCCCCGCACACCGGCCAGTTCCCTCCCAGGATAACTTCTTGTGCCTTACACCTCCCAGCGTACCTCCTTGTGCACAAGAAGGTATGCTGGGATTTGTAGTGTACAAGGAGAAATGCTGGGGGTTGTAGTTTTGCAGCAACAACCTCCCACCAAAACTGTGTAGTGTACAAAGAGATATGCTGGGAGTTGCTGTTGTGTCAGGAGGCTGCTGCTGCACAACTACTGTTTATTGTTGTGGCCATTTAGGACGATAATTGCTGTGTGTAATAAGACCAGCAATTAGCGACATTGTGCATGCTTCTTCATCTATCTTCTCTTCTTCTTCTCCTCCTATCTGTCTATCTATCTAGAAAAGGTATTGCAGGTGCGGCACTCAAAGTGCAATCTTGAAGGTGGGTGCCAGCGATGTCCACTAGGGAACCAAACTGTATATAGAACTCCAAATGAAATCAAACATTTATTGCTCCCACAACTGCGACGTTTCCCTCATACAATCAGAGCTTTCTCAAGCAGGCCTTCATTTAGGCTACATTCACACGCTCCGGGAAGTTGTCCGTGCTCACGGATCCGTGCGCACGGACAATTTTACAGTCCATTGCTTTCCATTGGGCTATTCAGATGTTCCGTGATTTCACGGATCCGTTAAAAAATAGGACATGCCATTACTGGGAACGGATGCACGGAAAGGATTCCCCATAGAAGTCAATGAGATCCGTGTTTTTCACGGATGTACACGGATGTGACATCCGTGTTCATCCGTGAAAAACACGGATGTGATGTAATCAATGTCATTTAAAATGCTTTAACACAGATCCATGAAAAAAACGGACACGGATGCAAAACGGATGAAAAACGGACAGTTTTAAACGGATCACGGAGGTAGCTGCCGGACCACAATCACGGATCGGGAAAAACACTGAACTTGTGAATGCAGCCTAGAGTGCAGATCTGACAACAGAATATCTGCCAAAGATTTGAAGCCAAACCCAGGAGTGGATTTGAAAAGAGGAGAAATCCAGTCTTTCCTTTATGACCTGTTCTCTGTTTGGCTTCAAATCTTTGACAGATGATCTGTCGTCAGATCTGTTGGTGGAATAGGGCCTTAAGATGTAGTCGGTGAGGGGAAGCAGACACGTGCTCTCCATGATAGTCAGCCATAAGCAGCCATGTGCTGACCAAAACCTTCAAGTAAGTGAAGTAACCTGCTGAGTGCAGAGCAGGCAAAGCAAGGAGAGAGGGAGAGGAGAGATCCTAACCAGCCAGATAAGGGCTATAACCACTAAGGCAGAGGAAACCCAATGCTCACTTCATGCAGCCTGACTGGAGAGTGACTGAACACCATTCCAATGTGCTGTATTACTGTGCTAACCAGAAAGTAAAGTCCCTCAGTCAGGGGCGTAGCTAATGTCTCCTGGGCCCTGGTGCGAGAGGCCAACTTGGGCCCCCCCCCCCCCCCCTCCTTTCACGACCAAGTGATGCTATTGTTGTGTGTGTGTGTGTGTGTGTATGTATATATGTATATGTATATATATATATATATATATATATATATACAGTGGTGCCTTGGATTATGAGCATAGTTCGTTCCAGGACCGTGCTTGTAATCCAAATCCACTCTTAAACCAAAGCAAATTTTCCTATAAGAAATCATGTAAATGCAGACAATTGGTTCCGCACCCCAAATATATTTATTATTCTGTACTGTACAGTAATGGAGAGGATGGGAAACACAAGGGCTGACAGAGACTGCAGGGAGCATGAAGGAATGAGCAGTACAGATGTGGGCCCATACATGCAGCACTCTCTGTCTGGGGAGAGAGGGGTTACAGCTATGGAGAGATTACCCCCCCCCCCCAACAGTCCTGTCCCCTGATGTAAGCCCCAGCCTGAAGGGGATCTGCTATGATTTGGAAGGTGTTTAGAGTACAGTGCTGTAGACCCCGCTATGCAGGCCATGCCCCTTCTCCACTCGCGCTCCCACCCAATACAGGAAGTTCTTAAACCAAAGCAATGCTCTTAAACCAAGTCACAATTTTGAAAAACTGTGAGCTCTTAAACCAAAACGCTCTTAAACGAAGTTACTCTTAAACCAAGGTACCACTGATATATATACACACACACACACACACACCAAGACAGATATTACCTATTACCGACCAAATCCTGTATACTGAGACCAATATTACCAGTAATACCAGTATATAGGGAGGAAACATTACCGCCACACCACAACCACAACCATCACCACCATATTGTTACTGACCAAATCCAGTATACTAAATCACCTCATCCAGTCATATAGAGGTGGCCCCAGCTCTACACAGGCTCTATACACCATATACATTACTGTGCAGTTATATCAGGTGACTCACAGGGGACGTCTTTTCTGATCGGAGTTCTTTCCTTTTCATCATCTTCTCCATCCGTCCTGGGCCGTTATGAGAACTTCTCCGAGCCACGAATCCACAGAATCTGCCAGACAGACATATTAGTCTCCTCACTCTGGCACCATCCTCATCTCTCTACACACTGCACATCTGTACTGTCCCCTTTACACCCTCATTTAGTGGGTAGCCCTGACTCTATGTGACCTCCTAATAATATATGCCCCCCTCTGTGTATTCCCTCTCCCCCTATGTTGCCCCCCCCCCCCCAAATAGATGGCCCCCTCCCTTATAGATGGCCCCCTCTACCCCCTCCCTTATAGATGGTCCCCTCTCCCCTCACCCTCCCTTATGGATGGTCCCCTCTCCCCTCACCCTCCCTTATGGATGGTCCCCTTCCCCCCCCCCTCCCTTATAGATGGTCCCCTTCCCCCCCCCACCCTCATAGATGGCTCCTCTTTCCCCCCACCCTCATAGATGGCCCCCTCCTTCCCCCCACCATCATAGATGCCCCCCTCCTTCCCCCCCACCCTCATAGATGCCCCCCTCCTTCCCCCCCCACCCTCATAGATGCCCCCCTCTTCCCCCCACCCTCATAGATGCCCCCCTCCTTCCCCCCACCCTCATAGATGCCCCCCTCCCTCCCCCCCACCCTCATAGATGCCCCCCTCCTTCCCCCCCACCCTCATAGATGGCCCCCTCTTTCCCCCCCACCCTCATAGATGCCCCCTTCCCTCCCCCCCACCCTCATAGATGCCCCCTTCCCTCCCCCCCACCCTCATAGATGCCCCCTTTCCTCCTCTCCCCTCATAGATGGCCCCCTCTTTCCCCCCACCCTCATAGATGCCCCCCTCCTTCCCCCCCACCCTCATAGATGCCCCCCTCCTTCCCCCCCACCCTCATAGATGCCCCCCTCCTTCCCCCCCACCCTCATAGATGCCCCCCTCCTTTCCCCCCACCCTCATAGATGGCCCCCTCTTTCCCCCACCCTCATAGATGGCCCCCTCTTTCCCCCCACCCTCATAGATGGCCCCCTCCTTCCCCCCCACCCTCATAGATGCCTCCCTCCTTCCCCCCCACCCTCATAGATGGCCTCCCTCCTTCCCCCCCACCCTCATAGATGGCCCCCCTCCTTTCCCCCCACCCTCATAGATGGCCCCCTCTTTCCCCCCACCCTCATAGATGCCCCCCCCTTCCCCCCCACCCTCATAGATGCCCCCCTCCTTTCCCCCCACCCGTACAGGCTGATAAAAAAACAAAACTTAACTCACCTGACATCGTGCTCCCACGTTGATCCTCACTCCTTCGATCTGTCCTCGGCTGCTGCGCGGCTGCCGGGGGTGTCGCATCTTATCCCCGGCAGCGCGCGCATCCCAGAACTCCCTGCGCGCCGGAAACCGGAAGTCAGGGCCCAAGGCGCGCAGGGAGTTCTGGGATGCGCGCGCTGCCGGGGATAAGACGCGACACCCCCGGCAGCCGCGCAGCAGCCGTGGGAAAGACGGAGCCAGACTCTTGTGACCGCAAGCAAAACAATGCTTGCGGTCACAAGAGTGATTGATCGGGGGGCCCCGCGGGCCCCCCTTTGTGGCGGGCCCGGTCGCGGCGGCGACCCCCGCGACCACGGTGGCTACGCCACTGCCCTCAGTTAGACCACCCAGTCTATTCATTGTCTCCAAACACTGGAAACCAACCACCTCATTGCTGTGACGACCATCCGGGGCCTCAGGAGAGCCAGGACCACAAAGGTAGGAGTAAAACACAATGACACTATTGTCCCTGACAACACCACCGGCACCCTATCTGGCCCTAATAGAGCCTCCAGCCCACCGTGCGGACGTTGCACATGCAGCATCGGTGAATCCAGAGATGCAGACGTTTTTTGGAACCGTTCAGAGACTGTTTTGTTTTTTTCTCAAGCTCTACATCACGTTGGGATATACTTGAGAAATTTTTGACAACAAACTTTAAAAGGACACACAGATACCCGTCGGTCTTTAAGGGCAAAGGCAGTTAAAGCCTTGTACTCTCAGATTCCACAGATCCGTAATGCTATTAATGAAATTGTGGAAACCTCTGTAAATAACGAGTCTCCTTCTTCAATTGGACTTTAATTTTATGTGTATCCTACATATGTGGAACAAAATTTTAGACCACTTGGAAAGAGTTAATCAATCATTGCAAGGGAAAGAAGTCTCCATAATACAGGCCTCAAGGCAAATAGATGATCTGAAATGGCTTTTCAGGAAATGCGCACCATGGATATGCAGGAGGTGTTTGTGTATGCAAAAAATGTTTTCGAGATCTTAGACATTCCTGCAACATTTCCTCAAAAAAGAAAAGTTAAAACCATGGCACTATATGAGCCAGCTGATAGTGAAGTCAACCTATCTGCTAAAGATCAGTTTAGGATTAACTTTGTTACGGTTTGTGATGTATTAATCAATAACATTGTATGGAATCAGAAACACTCCGAAAAACTGCAGGGGATTTTGCTTTTCTTTCTTTTCCAGCACTTAGGGAAATGGAGGCCTCTGAGCTGCAGAGAATGGCCAAGAATCTTGCACTTAAAGAAGCAGTACACTTTTTTTTTCTGGCCCCCCGGGTAGCCGCTGTCAAGTATACTTACAGAAGATGATCGGTGTCCTGCGGCGTAGCTCCGGTCCCGTCCCGCGGTACCGTTCAAATCGGACGCGCGCTCATCGCCGGCGCTGTGACTCCTCTTCTCGGCCTTGTAATTTGAACGCCGGAAGTCACGAATGCATGGAAGCGAGTGACTTCCGGCGTATAATCACTGGTCAGAGAAGAGGACTCGCAGCAGCCGGCGGAAGTGCGCGCGCCCGATTTGAACGGCACCGCGGGACGGGAACGAAACACCGATAGTCTTCTGTAAGTATACATGACAGCGGCTACCCGGGGGGCCGAAAAAAAAAAAAAAAGTGAACTGCTTCTTTAAATACAAAGAAGATTTGGATCCATATAAATTCTGTGCAGAAGTTGAAAGTTTTCATTTCCATGCAGCGGCCATGCTGCCAGATGTCAGTTCTGCAACAGCACTTCAACTCCTTCAGATGATTCAGGATTTTTGCCTTCAGTCTTGCTACCCAAATATAGATTCAGCATTACGTATTTTTTTTAACTCTTCCTGTCACAGTTGCATCTTGTGAGCGTAGTTTTAGCAAGCTCAAACTAATAAAAAAAAAACTACTTACGCTGAACTATGGGTCAGGAAAGACTCTCAGACCTAAGCATTCTATCCATTGAATATGAAACGGCAAAAGAAATAGACTTTAAAGAGGACCTGTCACCCCCCGTGTCGGGGTGACAGGCTCCCGACCCCCAGCTAGATCACGGCATGGGGGGGTTACACGTCTCCTTTAATGATGTAATTGACGAGTTTGCATCCTTTAAGACAAGAAAAATTGCACTGTATAGTGTTATCTTCTTGTGACCAAATCATTGGCTGCTTTGAAAAGTTTATATTGTTAACTGTATTTTATTTTTACTTTGAAGTCATGAAGCACTTTATTGATGTAGAAAATACCTCTAATTGTTTGCATTAGTTACAGGGGGGGAAAAACTATTTAAATTAATAATAATTTATAATCGTTCTATATTAAATGTGTTTAAAAGTGTGTAAACATGTCCTTTTTATGCAGATATATATATATTTTTTTATTGGGGGGGGTTGGCGCCATTTGCCTTCTCTGCCTAGGGCACCAAAACTCCTTGTCCCGGACCTTATGAAAATTTTCAGATGTGTAGATACCAGATAGAAGGACTAGTTGAGGAATGCTTCATATGGACAAGAGAGGAAGAGGGAGGGGTGGCGGGATGGTTGGGAATTCCTGATCTTGCTTTCTTCTATTGCGACACTTGCAAAATATCTAGTCCTGGGGGAGAATGGAATTATGGTTTTTTTTGTAATTTGCACTTTGTACTTATCTTCCTTTTCGGCCTCCTGTCGGGCCATTATAATAATGTTGTTAATAATGCAAAAATGCATCTATTATGTCTATTTTCAATTAAAAAAAAAGGTTTTGAAGAAAAAGAAAAGGGAGTCTAGCTCCTGGTCGGTGGTTCCTTCTAGTTAGTCTAAACAGACAGAGCAAGACCAGAAAAGACAGTTCCTGCTGCAGTAAGGGCAGGGCCTGGCTCCGGCCAGAACCCTTGTCAGGGACCTAGAGACTCAAACTATTTTTCCTTCTCCCAGAGCAAGTAACTACTAGCATGCAGTGCTCGACCTCAGGAGGAAAAGGACGTCCTGAGGAACACAGTGATCTGGCACCAGCTAGACACTGACCCCAGTGGAACAAAGCAGCAGTTAGCCTATATTTTCCACTGCGTAACGCACGGCTATCCTGGAAAGCTTCAGGGAGTCTGCTCAACCCGACACAGGGACCTGGGACCTCGTACTAACATCACAGGATGGGTACCTCGACACTGTAGGGCATTGGGCAGTTCAGTAAACGTGAATACGAGGATATTCTCTTCTTCTCTATTACACCCAGCTACGCTATCCCCGGCAGAGCACAGTACTACATTGGGTAGGGCCCTCAAGACACTCCATTACTCCATTGTAATGGCACGCCAAATATGAATTTCTGGATTTCTGTAGCATCACTTGTACATTTTATTGGTACCTGATGCTGGTTGAGCGGGCCCCTGTGCCAGCCGCATCAGCTATATATCAGTCACTGGACACACATATTATGCATGTACATGGAGGTGTCCGTGTTCCCATAAAAGGTTTTACACTTGTGACTCATTGTACATCATATACCTGACTCATTGTACATCATATACCTGATCAAGTGCCCCTGTGACCTCAGATACTTGGAGGAGACCACCCAGAGGATCCAAGATGGCGTCCTACAGCACACAGGTCCTGGACTATATCCCCATGCCACGCAATGGGGGTAACAGGATACAAAGATTATTACCATTAGAGTTCTTCTGGATACACACTTGGAACCCTATAGACTAAACAGAGAATACAAGATTGTGAGGATTATGGACGGCCTTATCATTATTCCAGAATATGTAGAGTGAAATTATATGTGGTGTACTTTTATATGCATTTGTGCAGTGGATATATTATATATAGAGCGTAATTAATAGCATTTTGGTGCAGGCCCATAGCTGATCCAAGTTATCTATATGCAATTATTGATTTGCTTGGAGTCAGGCCGTCTGTTTACCCTATGAAAAGGACCAAAACACTCTCTGCAAGGGGCAATAAGCATGGAGCTGCAAGGAGATGGTGGATTAGATTGAGGCTAGAGTGGTGAGATCGCACCTCTCAGGCTGCATTCACACGTTCAGGGTTTTTCCTGGTTCGTGATTGTGGTCTGCTAGCTATCTCCGTGATCTGTGCAAAACCGTCCGCTTTGTCACCCTTTTTGCTTCCGCTTTGCATCCGTGTTTTTCACGGATCTGTTTAAAGAATTTTAAATTACATTGATTACATCACATCCGTGTACATCTGTGGAAAACACGGATCTCATTGATTTCTATAGGGAATCCATGCTGTGCTTCTATTCCGAGTTACGACATGTCCTATTTTTAAACTAAACGGATTGGAGATCCGTGAAAACACTGAACATGTGAATAGCTCAATACAAAGCAGTGGGCTCTTAATTTGTGTGTGCGTACGGACTACTTCACGGAGGGTGTGAATGCAGCCTACAGCAGGCTCACTGACTCTATGTCAGCACCTCTAAGGCAGGCTCACTGACTCTATGCCAGCACCTCTAAGGCAGGCTTACTGACTCTATGCATTCGAGGGGGGGGGGATTCTCTTTAAAGGAGAAGTCTGGTGAAAATATTAAAGTATTGTATTGCCTCCCAAAAGTTATACAAATCCCCAATATACACTTATTACGGGAAATGCTCATAAAGTGCTTTTTCCCTGCACTTACTACTGAATCAAGGCTTCACTTCCTGGATAAAATGGTGATGTCACGACCCGACTCCCAGAGCTGTGCTGGCTGTGGCTGCTGAAGAGGATGATGGCAGAGGGATGCTCAGTGTCCCTCCAGTGGCCTGTGTCCCTCTGCCATCATCCTTTCCAGCAGCCACAGCCCGCACAACTCTGGGAGTCGGGGCGTGACATCACCATTTTATCCAGGAAGTGACATCACCATTTTATCCAGGAAGTGAAGCCTTGATGCAGTAGTAAGTGCAGGGAAAAAAGCACTTTATAAGCATTTCCCGTATTAAGTGTATATTGGTGATTTGTATAACTTTAATAAATATTTTTGCTGGACTTTCCTTTAAGAAAAGGAATAGGAACATGAAATCTTCCATAACTTTGTCAAAGATATTGCAGGGAATCCAAACATGATCTGTCTACCTGTCCTCATCATTAACTAAGGGGTATCTAACCTTCTGAATATCCGGGACATATAATGTTTGATATGACAGGAATCAGAACGGGGAGATATGAAATATGAAGAAGGACTAGGGCCTGTACCGTCAATACAGCACCTGGGAAAGAATCTTTTTGATATTCCCAGGTATGTTCCCTTGAGGGCTGAGGGGGGTGGCTGAAGCTCTGCCCTGAGGGGCGGAGTTAGAGATGTCAGGTGACGCCCTTCAGGCCAACCCTTTCAGCCCTTAGATAAAATTGAGAGGTTTGCAATATTTGAGTGTCACAAAGTTGGGGATCCAATCAAATTGGTTTGTGCACCACTTTCTCAGCCCAAATCCCCTGAGAAGGAAGAACCTATACAACGCATCCCTGTGTTAAGTATCTAAACTTCTTATTTCATCCTTGTTGTTTTCATTGTTTGCCGTGTTCTGTATGTCTTTTATAACCAAGTATTGTTCATTTTAATGCATTAAGCCTAAAAGTTTGATGGTTTGTCTTGTACCCTAAAACAAACCTAGTTATCTCTGTGAAGAGTGTATATACGGTGTGTGACCGTATATTGTATGACTGGGTGGGTTACTGTACCGTGTGGGTGTCTCCTTGCGAGTGGAACACTTCTGGGGTTCCCTGTCTCCCCAATAACGTAACAGATGGGTCACGTGTATGACAACAGCCGGTGGGTCCCAACATAGCAGAGTTCTGTGTATGTGCTTCATAGGTGTGTGTTTGGCAGTGGTCGGTGGGTCACGTGTACGACAGCGACTGCTGGGTCCAGACATAGCGAAGTTTTGTGTTTGTGTTGGCCAGCGAGCAGGGAGTGTTTGTGGCAAAAAGGGTGTCTGGTGCCTGGGTGTGCAGAAGGCGGCAGGTGGCGATTTACGCTCAAGTTACGGCACGGGAGGGCATAAACGCATGAGTGCGGGAGGTGAATTGACCTGTAGGTCTAGCGCAACCCGGAGAGCCCAGAGTTCCCAAACCCCTCCAAACTTCTTCTCTTTTCTTCTCCCCCCTTTTGGTCTTTGGCTTGGTCCTTTCCCCCCTTTACGTTAGGTTTCCCCTCCTCCTAGTCACGGGACGGCCGGGCTTGAGTCGTGGATCCCTGACAAAGATTTTCTACCATTAAGGACATGAGGCCATCACTCTGTTCACATCGGTTTATTACACTGCTCACAAAAATAAAGGGAACACTCAAATAACACACAGATCCAAGTGAATGAAATATTTTCATTGAATACTTTGTTCTGTACAAAGTTGAATCTCTTGACAACAAAATCCCACCACAACCCAGCAGCAGGACCGCTACCTCCGCCTCCGTGCAAGGAGGAACAGGAGGAGCTCTGCCAGAGCCCTGCAGAATGACCTCCAGCAGCCACTAATGTGCATGTGTCTGCACAAATGGTTAGAAACCGACTCCATGAGGATGGTATGAGGGACCGACGTCCACAGATGGGGGTTGTGCTCACAGTCCAACACCGTGCAGGATTCTTGGCATTTACCAGAGAACAGCAGGATTGGCAGATTCACCACTGGCGCCCCCTGTGCTCCTCACAGATGAGAGCAGGTTCACACTGAGCACATGTGACAGACGTGACAGAGTCTGGAGACGCAGTGGAGAGCGATCTGCTGCCTGCAACATCCTTGAACGATTTGGCAGTGGTTCAGTAATGGTGTGGGGGAGCATGTCTTTGGGGGGACGCACAGTCCTCCATGTGCTGCCAGAGGTAGCCTGACTGCCATTAGGCACCGAGATGAGATCCTCAGAGCCCTTGTGAGACCATATGCTGGTGCGGTTGGCCCTGGGTATCTCCTAATGCAGGACATTGCTAGACCTCATGTGGCTGGAGGGTGTCAGCAGTTCCTACAAGATGGAGGCAGTGACGCTATGGACTGGCCGCCCGTTCCCCAAACCTGAATCCCATTGACCAAATCTGGAACATCATGTCTCCTCCATCCACCAACGTCACGTTGCAGCACAGACTGTCCAGGAGTTGGCGGATCCTTTAGTCCAGGTCTGGGAGGAGATCCCTCAGGAGAACATCCGCCATCTTTTTGTGGGATTTTGTTGTCAGCACATTCAGCTTTGTACAGAACAAAGTATCACTGAGAAGATTTAATTCACTCAGGTCTAGGAGGGGTTATCTGAGGGGTCACTGTATTTTTTAAGCAGTTTATGTTGATAGGATTATTCTTTTTTATCCAGGCTTTAGGATTGTTCCCTTATGTTTGTAGTCACTGTTTGGATATGATGAATGGAATAAAGGTCCAGCAGGTAGTATGACACCATCTCCTGCACACAACACTTCTCACTTCTATCCTCTTTCCCCTCCAGCTGCTCCTCTCTATTACTTCCATCCTCTATGTGTCTTATAGTGTTCAAAATGTGTTATTTGGCCTACTAAAGCGTGTATATACCTATGGAGGACACTGGGTGAGGGGCATGGGCACGGCCATCTTATGGACAGAATCACCACAAAGCAGGACGGCACAGGCTGTAGGAGGAGAGGCTGATTATAGCTCTATGGGGTACACAGGGAGCTGCTGTCAGTAAGTGCAGTGAGTACAGTTACTAATACTATACACTGAACTATTTTACTAGATTTTCCTTCATAATCATTTAGAATTCTTTAGATTTATTTACCTCATTGTGAACAAGATAATGGCTTCTCCCTTTTCTTTTTTCAATTAAAACATTTCCCACACTATGAACATAAAAAGGGCTTCTCCACTGTGTGAGTTTTCAGATGCTGTACAAGATTTCCTTTCTGAGCAAAACATTTCCCACATTCCGAACATGAAAATGGCTTCTCCCCTGTGTGAGTTCTCAAATGACTTACAAGTTGTGATTTCCGATTAAAACATTTCCCACATTCTGAACAAGAAAATGGCTTCTCCCCTGTGTGAGTTCTCTGATGCACAACAAGGTCGGCTTTCCAATGAAAAACTTTTTTACATTCCGAACATGAAACCGGCTTCTCCCCTGTGTGAGTTCTCCGATGTGTAACAAGGTCTCTTTTCCGATTAAAACATTTCTCACATTGCGAACATGAAAATGGCTTCTCCCCTCTGTGAGTTCTCAGATGCACAACAAGCTGTGATTTCTCAATAAAACATTTTTTACATTCCGAACATGAATATGGCTTCTCCCCTGTGTGATTTCTTTGATGGATTACAAGACCTGTTTTCCCAGCATAACATTTGCCACATTGTGAACATGGAAATGGTTTCTCCCCTGTGTGAGTTCTCTGATGCACAACAAGATCTGATTTCTGATAAAAACACTTCCCACATTTCAAACATAAAAATGGCTTCTCCCCTGTGTGAGTTTTCTGATGCTGACCAAGAGATGATTTAGAAATATAACATTTACCACATTCTGAACATGAAAATGGCTTCTTCCTTGTAAGATATTTTTCATGTTGTAAATCTGAAACCTGAGTCTTTCCTGTATTTTCTCTTTGCTGTTCATCGTCTTCTCTGTAAATGTCAGCTTGCTGTGATGGAGCAGAAGATGGGACTTGTATAA
This sequence comes from Dendropsophus ebraccatus, assembly GCF_027789765.1. Lineage (NCBI taxonomy): Eukaryota > Metazoa > Chordata > Amphibia > Anura > Hylidae > Dendropsophus > Dendropsophus ebraccatus. The sequence goes on along the minus strand of NC_091456.1, from coordinate 190,581,717 downwards.
CAGGATGAGATGAGAGATCTTTGCTGTGAGGGGCTGAGGGTGTATCTGGGATAGTGGACGGCTCCTCATATGTATCTTGTGTGATATGATCCTCTGAGGAGATCTGATGTCCCCCTGAGCTCCTGGTAGAATCATCTGCAAAGGAGAAAACACCATTTCTCTGATTTCCCAGTAATAGAAGCTTAAACATATTGCAGACATGGAAAGTTACTCTTTTTTATGTAACATAATAAGAATGATCAGATCTGTTCCCATCCACAGGAAGTGTCAGGGAGAAGAATCTAAAAGCTGGAGGCCGGGGAGATGACGTCCTTAGTAGGAAAAATAACAAACTCTTTCCAAATTGAAAAAATGTAAATATAACAATATTTATTTGTATAGCGCCAACAGGTTCTGAAGCTTTTTTTTTTTTTACACACACAATACAGAGGTTACATTTAAATATTATAGAATTAAATAATTAAAATATATAAAAACAGATACAAAGGGAGTGAGAGACCTGCTTGCAAGAACTTACAGACTAGGAGGACTGGGGGGGGGGGGGGGGGGGGAACAAGACGCAACAAGTGCTTTATTTGCCGATGGTCCAGCCATTATACATAGTCAGAAAGTGGCGATAAGTGTTGGGTGAGCCAGTCACCGGCCAATGTCTGAGTACAGGGAATACATACATGGAACAAGAGGAGATATAGGGTAGAAGGCGAGGGGATAGCAGAGGGAAGACAAGATTAGGGAATGTTATAAGCCTGAGGAGATGAGTCTTCAGGACATGTCTGACACTGTGGGTGTTGGAAATGAGTCTGAGGTCTTTGGGTAATGAATTCCAGAGAAGTGGTGCAGCACGAGAGAAGTCCTGGAGGCCGGAGTGAGAGGTTCTGATTATGGAAGACATTGGTGTAAGATCATTAGCAGAACGTAGAGCGCAGGTAGGATCGGAGGTGGAGATGAGGGAGGAGAAGAATGGAGGGGCAGAGTTGTGGAGAGCTTTATGGGTGAGAGTGACTGGTACAGGGGGAGACATCAGTGTAACGGCTGGAGAGGAAGATGAGCCTGGCTGCTGCATTCAGGATAGACTGGAGAGCGGAGAGCTTAGAAAAAGGAAGAGCGATTAGTAGGGAGTTACAGTAGTCAAGACGAGAAAAGATCAGGGCGACAGTAAGTCTGAGCTGTGTCAGCGGGGGGAAAAAGGCGGATTCTGGGGAGGTTTCTGAGATGTAGGTGACAGGAGCTGCAAGAGCTTGGATATAGGGAGTAAGAGATAGATCTGAGTCCAGCATAACCCCCAGACATGGAGCTTGATAAACAGGAGTGATGCTAGTACCACAGAGTAAGAGGGAGATGTCGGAATTGGGTTGGTTAGAGGGAGGGAATACAAGAAGTTCCATTTTAGAAGGATCAAGTTTGAGAAACAGGGAGGTCACAGTATTAGAGAGAACAGAGAGACAGTGATAATGTCACGGGAAGAGAAGTATAGCCGGCTGTCATCAGCATATACTGTAGATAGTAGTTAAAAAATAGGACTACTGACCCCGTACATACCAATAACCTGCTGGACCCCAACCAACATGGCGTTATTGGGGGCAGATCACAACTTAATAAGAGAGAGAGGAGTGTTTGGGGGGGGGGGGGGGGGGGTGAGAATTAGCGCCAAAGCATTTTAGTTCTCACTGAACATCACTGTCAGTCATTACCGAGCCATGTCTGTGAGCGCTGGGACTTTCTCTGTTTGGTCTCTTTTTGAACAAAGAAAAGAACAAATATCGACACGAAGGGAACATGGAGCACAGCTCGGCCGGATGTATAACACTGATGTAACTATATAATTATACAAAATAAACAAAATAAATAAATAAAAGTGAGTATATTATATAACTGCTTGTGATCACATCCCCTTTCGATTTCTTTAAAAATGTTTCATGTACCGGCCTGCACTGCTGGAGTGAGGAGCAGCTTAATGTTGTACAATTTATACTGTATTATTGCAACTTGGTTGTTTTCTGACCATCATATATCTGGAACCACTGATGCTACAGCGGTTTGCAATAAATTAGAATATCATCAAAAAGGTTTTTTTTCTTTTCAGTAATTCAATTCAAAAAGTGACCTCATATATTCCATAGAGTCATTACATACATTACATTAAATACTAACTTTTGGGTTTTTCTTGGCTGTAATCCATAATCATGAACTTTAACAGAAATAAACGCTTGAAAAAGTTCACTCTGTATGTAATGATTCTATAGAATATATGAGGTCACTTTTTGAATTGAGTTACTGAAAAAAACCTTTTTGTTGATATTCTAATTTATTGCAAATCACTGTATATGTCATGTTGGAATCACCTTTAGATGTTTACTGTACTGTATGCTTTATTATTCTGCCTTTACTTGTCAATAAAATGAGTTAAAAAAATCACAACAGGTACGCTGTAAGATGAGGACAGTCACTATAGATGCAGCAGCATGAGACTGATAGTGATATATTGTCCGCTGGGACTGTGCTGTATATTAGAATTTAGGCTGAATGATTATATAGCTGGAAAACTGACAGGACACAGAACTTATAATATTCCACACAGAATAGTTACAGCCGGAGACTGAGGAGAATGTGTGACTGTTCTCTGCATTTAGTGGTCACTACTCACCTGGGCGGTTACCTGTAGTGATGTCCTCCTTATACTGCTCATCACTGCTGTCATCTGTCTCCTCTTCTTCTTTTATTATTATCTTGTCCATCGCAATATTATGGCTCAGATTCTTCTCTGTATTAATTTCCTCCTTATACTGCTCATCACTGCTGTCATCTGTCTCCTCTTCTTCTTCTTTTACTATCTCGTCCATAGCAATATTATGGTTCAGATCCTTCCCTGTAGTGATGTTCTCCTTATACTGCTCATCACTGCTCACATCTGTCTCTTCTTCTTTTACAGTCATATCTGTAGCATTGATCTCAATTAGATCTTCCCCCTGATTCATAAGATGTGAGAGAAATATTGTAAAAGTCATCAGACAGTAGGAGAAGTCAGGTGGGATGTACAGATCATAGGGAACATCTCCATCTACCTGATCCTGATCCTGTGGGAGAAGAGGACGGGGACATCTCTCTGGTGCTGTTCTCTTACTGGATCTGACTGGAGGGAACACATACAGAGACTGAATTCATTCTTTCCATCCAGATAATACAGAGAGGAGGTGTGTATATAGTCCTGTCTATTACCTGCTGATGGGAGGGGCTGCTGATCCTCCAGCATCACATCCTTGTACTGATCCTTGTGTCCTTCTACATACTCCCACTCCTCCATGGAGAAATAGACCGCCACGTCCTGACACCTTATAGGAACCTGACACACACAATGATCACACAGTCATCCCCCCCACCCCTCCAGTGGTGTTACTGTATAATGTCCCAGCATTCCCAGCAGCCACAGTCTCACCTCTCCACTCAGCAGCTCCACCATCTTGTTGGTGACTTCTAGGATCTTCTCTTCCTCCATTTCCTCATGTATCAGGGGCCCCGGGATTGGGCTCAGGGTTCTTCCCCATCCTTCACACCCAGGGGCCCCACAGCGCCCACTAGAGGACTTCTTCACTACTGTGTAATCCTATGTATGGAGAGACACATTACTATCACTCCATTCATTCCAAGAATCCCTCACCTCTCCAGTCCTATCCATCTGTTATTCCATAGATAAGAATGATGTCATGATGACATCACTCCCAGAATCCCTCACCTCTCCAGTCCTATCCATCTGTTATTCCATAGATAAGAATGATGTCATGATGACATCACTCCCAGAATCCCTCACCTCTCCAGTCCTATCCATCTGTTATTCCATAGATAAGAATGATGTCATGATGACATCACTCCCAGAATCCCTCACCTCCCCAGTCCTATCCATCTGTTATTCCATAGATAAGAATGATGTCATGATGACATCACTCCCAGAATCCCTCACCTCCCCAGTAAGCAGGAAGAGTATGTGTAGGGTGAGGGTTATTATCCTCTCGGCCATCTTGTCTCTGTCTCTCTCCATGGTTGATGGGTCGGTCTCTTATATAGAAGATATCAGCAGAGGATCCTGGAGAGATGAATAGAAAGTAGAGGATACAATGTATAATAACGAAGGTGAATAAAAAGTACAAGAGGTGAGCAGTGACCCAGCATTAGTACATACTGTGGGCAGGGAGCGGGCGGGACAGTCCAGCAGCAGCTGATAAGTCAGGAAGTCGCCTGCAGAGCTGTACAGGAGTCGTGTGCTTCCAGGACCTGCCATGATGTCACAGTCATGTGATCAGTCACATGGAGGAGGAGGAGTCACATGATCAGGGGCTGCTGCTCAGTGTATGCAGGACTCTGCTGTGCTGGATGAGCTGAAGTGATGTGTATGCAGCAGAGCTGTGTGTGTGTAATGTACATGTAGCTGAGCTGTATGTGTGTAATGTACATGTAGCTGAGCTGTATGTGTGTAATGTACATGTAGCTGAGCTGTATATGTGTGTAATGTACATGTAGTTGAGCTGTATATGTGTAATGTACATGTAGCTGAGCTGTATATGTGTAATGTACATGTAGCTGAGCTGTATGTGTGTAATGTACATGTAGCTGAGCTGTATGTGTGTAATGTACATGTAGCTGAGCTGTATATGTGTGTAATGTACATGTAGCTGAGCTGTATGTGTGTAATGTACATGTAGCTGAGCTGTATGTGTGTAATGTACATGTAGCTGAGCTGTATGTGTGTAATGTACATGTAGCTGAGCTGTATATGTGTGTAATGTACATGTAGCTGAGCTGTATATGTGTAATGTACATGTAGCTGAGCTGTATATGTGTAATGTACATGTAGCTGAGCTGTATGTGTGTAATGTACATGTAGCTGAGCTGTATATGTGTAATGTACATGTAGCTGAGCTGTATATGTGTGTAATGTACATGGAGCAGAGCTGTGTATGTGTAATGTACATGTAGCTGAGCTGTATATGTGTAATGTACATGTAGCTGAGCTGTATATGTGTAATGTACATGTAGCTGAGCTGTATATGTGTAATGTACATGTAGCTGAGCTGTATGTGTGTAATGTACATGTAGCTGAGCTGTATATGTGTAACGTACATGTATCTGAGCTGTATGTGTGTAATGTACATGTAGCTGAGCTGTATATGTGTGTAATGTACATGTAGCTGAGCTGTATGTGTGTAATGTACATGTAGCTGAGCTGTATGTGTGTAATGTACATGTAGCTGAGCTGTATGTGTGTAATGTACATGTAGCTGAGCTGTATGTGTGTAATGTACATGGAGCAGAGCTGTGTATGTGTAATGTACATGTAGCTGAGCTGTATATGTGTAATGTACATGTAGCTGAGCTGTATATGTGTGTAATGTACATGTAGCTGAGCTGTATGTGTGTAATGTACATGTAGCTGAGCTGTATGTGTGTAATGTACATGTAGCTGAGCTGTATGTGTGTAATGTACATGTAGCTGAGCTGTATATGTGTGTAATGTACATGTAGCTGAGCTGTATATGTGTAATGTACATGTAGCTGAGCTGTATGTGTGTAATGTACATGTAGCTGAGCTGTATGTGTGTAATGTACATGTAGCTGAGCTGTATATGTGTAATGTACATGTAGCTGAGCTGTATGTGTGTAATGTACATGTAGCTGAGCTGTATATATGTTTAATGTACATGTAGCTCAGCTGTATATGTGTAATGTACATGTAGCTGAGCTGTATGTGTGTAATGTACATGGAGCAGAGCTGTGTATGTGTAATGTACATGTAGCTGAGCTGTATATGTGTAATGTACATGTAGCTGAGCTGTATATGTGTGTAATGTACATGTAGCTGAGCTGTATGTGTGTAATGTACATGTAGCTGAGCTGTATGTGTGTAATGTACATGTAGCTGAGCTGTATGTGTGTAATGTACATGTAGCTGAGCTGTATATGTGTGTAATGTACATGTAGCTGAGCTGTATATGTGTAATGTACATGTAGCTGAGCTGTATGTGTGTAATGTACATGTAGCTGAGCTGTATGTGTGTAATGTACATGTAGCTGAGCTGTATATGTGTAATGTACATGTAGCTGAGCTGTATGTGTGTAATGTACATGTAGCTGAGCTGTATATATGTTTAATGTACATGTAGCTCAGCTGTATATGTGTAATGTACATGTAGCTGAGCTGTATGTGTGTAATGTAGCTGAGCTGTATATGTGTAATCTACATGTAGCTCAGCTGTATATGTGTAATGTAGCTGAGCTGTATATGTGTAATGTACATGTAGCTGAGCTGTATATGTGTAATGTACATGTAGCTGAGCTGTATATGTGTAATGTACATGTAGCTGAGCTGTATATGTGTGTAATGTACATGTAGCTGAGCTGTATATGTGTGTAATGTACATGTAGCGGAGCTGTATATGTGTGTAATGTACATGTAGCTGAGCTGTATATGTGTAATGTACATGTAGCTGAGCTGTATGTGTGTAATGTACATGTAGCTGAGCTGTATATGTGTGTAATGTACATGTAGCTGAGCTGTATATGTGTGTAATTTACATGTAGCTGAGCTGTATATGTGTAATGTACATGTAGCTGAGCTGTATGTGTGTAATGTACATGTAGCTGAGCTGTATGTGTGTAATGTACATGTAGCTGAGCTTTATATGTGTGTAATGTACATGTAGCTGAGCTGTATATATGTGTGTAATGTACATGTAGCTGAGCTGTATGTGTGTGTAATGTACATGTAGCTGAGCTGTATGTGTGTGTAATGTACATGTAGCTGAGCTGTATATGTGTAATGTACATGTAGCTGAGCTGTATGTGTGTAATGTACATGTAGCTGAGCTGTATATGTGTAATGTACATGTAGCTGAGCTGTATGTGTGTAATATATATCTATACTATAGTAACTTAGACATAAAGGGGTATTCCGCTCAAACATAACTTTTCATATGTTGCTGCCTATGGTGAGACTAACAATTCTTTCCATACTTGTTATTATCTATTCAGTCTCCTTGCCCCAGTTCTAAACTGCTGCTTTCTGCTAAAGACACAAAAATCTGAGTATGAGCTTTTCTCTCTGTCTCCCCGCTCCCTTCTAAGACGGCTGATGTAAACAAGTCCCTGGCAGGCTTTGGCTATGTTCCCACTACTTTTTTTTCCTGTTTATTTTTTTTTTTTAAATGACACCAGTTATTTTGCAGTTTGGTCGCCTGTCAGTGCTATGATGGCTAATGATGTATTTATTCTAGGTCAGTGTGTGTCTTTAAAGGGAACCAATCACACACAAATTGGCCATAAAGATAAGGAAACGTGCTGGTACATCAGCCAGCACGCTTCCTAACCATCCCCCTGTCCCCTCCGTCCCATGAACATTCAGCCCGCAAAGTTAGTTTAATAGTGTCCCGCGCTGTATGCAAATTACCATGTAAGTAGTCAAGGTGGGCGGGCGGCTGGTCAAGTAGTCCCGGTGGGCGGGGGCTTCGTCATGTAGTCACAGGCTCCTGGGCCGCCTCCGGTGCTGTAATCACGCCCCTCCGGGCGTGTTGTAAAGCGGCTCCTGGTGACGTCACTCGGGGGGGGCCGGCATTGCACGTCGGCCACGCCGACGTCTTTACTAAGCTGCGCGTGCGCAGTACAGTGGGTGAAGCCGCTGCTATACTACGCCGCGCAAGCGCAGTACAGCAGCGTCTTCTCAGGCTGCACTGCGCATGTGCAGCTTAGTAAAGACGTCGGCGTGGCCGACGTGCAATGCCGGCCCCCCCGAGTGACGTCACCAGGAGCCGCTTTACAACACGCCCGGAGGGGCGTGATTACAGCACCGGAGGCGGCCCAGGAGCCTGTGACTACATGACGAAGCCCCCGCCCACCGGGACTACTTGACCAGCCGCCTGCCCACCTTGACTACTTACATGGTAATTTGCATACAGCGCGGGACACTATTAAACTAACTTTGCGGGCTGAATGTTCATGGGACGGAGGGGACAGGGGGATGGTTAGGAAGCGTGCTGGCTGATGTACCAGCACGTTTCCTTATCTTTATGGCCAATTTGTGTGTGATTGGTTCCCTTTAACTGAAAAGTCCATTGAATTTAATAGTAAAGACGGTGAGAAAATGTGTAAAAAAAACTAAAAAAATACCGTCTGTTGTTTGCAAAAGACATCTGGGAATAATTATCATTATTTGTTTGATGTCCGTGCAAACAACATCCATCGGTGCTCTAGGACGGCTGAATGTCTGTGGAGGAAATCTAGAACCTCAGCAGATTTCATTCACTACAAATTCACCCTCAAATCTTACTACTCGGCCCTTCACCTCACCAAACAGGCTTACTTTACCTCTCTCATCTTCACTCTCAAACAATCCAAAGCGCCTTTTCAACACCTTTAACTCTCTTCTTAAAGTGAATATACCATCAGGCCCGGGCTGAAGCACTGGAGGCGGATCGACCAACCCCCAGTGGGAGGAAACCCCCGCCCCTCGATGATACAGCTCTATTGATTCTAATGGAGCAGGGTCATAGAGGGGCGGGGGTTTCCTCCCACTGGGGGTGGGTCGGTCCGCCTCCAGCGCTTCAGCCAAGGCCTGATGGTACATTCACTTTAAGCCCAAAGTTCAGACACCCATCACTGACCTCTGCGCTGAAGACCTGGCCTCCTCTTCAAAACCAAAATTGATACTCTCCGCTCCGATATCACCTCCCTGCCCCAAAGTCCCATAGCTCCTATTACTTCTCTCATAGATCCCCTTCCTTCTCCCACTCCCTCATCACTCTCCTCTTTTGACCCAATGACAGAGGAAGAAGTCTCTAAGCTCCTCTCATCCCACTATCTGCCCTAGTGACCCTATTCCCTCACACCTCCGCCAGTCCCTCTCTCCCGCTGTCACTTCTCACCTCACCAAAATATTCAACCTCTCCCTCTCCTCTGGGATCTTTCCCTCCTCGTTCAAACACTCTATTACAACCCCTGGTAAAAAGTATGGAATCACCAGTCTTGGATGAGCACTCATTCAGACATTTCATGCTGTCAAACAAACTCAGATCAAAAACCTGATACAATATTAAGGTCATTCCAAAGTGCAACTTGTTGGCTTTCAGGAACACTCAAAGAAATGAAGAGAAAACATTGTGGAAGTTAGTGAATGATACGTTTATTGACCAAGCACAGGGAAATAAATATGGAATCACTCAATTCTGAGGAAAAAGTGTGGAATCACTCAAATTGGAGGTAGAAAAAAGGTCACACCCAGTCTATTTCCTTTCCCTAAATGGACACCTGCCCCAGATTAGATGTGCCCGTTAGTCTGCAGTTAAAAACACCTGCAGTCATGACACCTTGGAGGGCTGCTGGACGAAGTGGAGTGGCGAGAACCATGGCTCCAACAAAAGAAATGTCCCTTGAAACAAAAGAGAGGATTGTGAAACTTGTTGAAGAAGGTAACCCTTCACGCATGGTTGCTAAAGATGTGGGCTGTTCACAGTCAGCTGTATCCAAGATATGGACCAAATACAAACAGCATGGAATGGTTGTTAAAGCCAAGCGTACTGGTAGACCAAGAAAGACATCAAAGCGTCAAGACAAACAACTTAAGGCCATTTGTCTTGAAAACCAAAAAAGTACAACTAAACAGATGAAGCACAAATGGGAGGAAGCTGGAGTCAATGTATGTGACCGAACCGTAAGAAATCGCCTAAAGGAGATGGGATTTCTATACAGGAAAGCTAAACGAAAACCAGCATTGACACCTAAACATAAAGAAACAAGACTCCAATGGGCTAAGGAGAGGCAATCATGGACTGTGGATGACTGGATGAAAGTTGTCTTCAGCGATGAGTCAAGAATCTGCATTGGACAAGGTGATGATGCTGGAACTTTTGTTTGGTGCCGTTCCAGTGAGATTTATGAAGAGGCCTGCCTAAAGAAAACAACCAAATTTCCACAGTCCTTGATGATATGAGGCTGCAGGTCAGGCAAAGGCACTGGGGAGATGACTGTGGTTAATTCTTCCATCAATGCACAAGTTTACATTGACATTTTGGACAGTTTTCTCATCCCTTCAATTGAACAGATGTTTGGAGATGATGAAATAATTTTCCAAGATGACAATGCATCGTGCCATAGGGCAAAAACAGTGAAGGCATTCCTTGAAGAAAGACACATTCAGTCGATGTCATGGCCTGCAAATAGTCCAGATCTCAACCCAATTGAAAACCTGTGGTGGAGATTGAAAAAAAAATGGTCCACAAGAAGGCTCCAACCTGCAAAGCTGATCTGGCCACTGCTATCAAAGAGAGTTGGCACCAAACTGATGCAGAATACTGTTTGTCACTCATCAAGTCCATGCCTCAAAGACTGAAAGCGGTTATAAAAGCCAAAGGTGGTGCAACTAAATACTAGTGATGTATTTTGAATGGTCTTTTGTTTATGTGTTTTTCATGATTCCACACTTTTTTCCTCAGAATTGAGTGATTCCATATTTATTTCCCTGCGCTTGGTCAATAAAAGTGTCATTCACTAACTTCCACAATGTTTTCTCTTTATTTCTTTGAGTGTTCCTGAAAGCCAACAAGTTGCACTTTGGAATGACCTTAATATTGTATCATGTTTTTGATCTGAGTTTGTTTTACAGCATGAAATGTCTGAATGAGTGCTCATCCAAGACTGGTGATTCCATACTTTTTACCAGGGGTTGTATAACCCCACTGCTGAAAAAACTTCTCTAGACCCCTCCTGTGCAGCCAACTATCGGCCTGTTTCTAATCTCTCCTTCATCTCCAAACTGTTGGAACGTCTTGTCTACTCTCGCCTAACCCGCTATCTCTCTGATAACTCTCTTCCCCTCTACAGTCTGGTTTCCGACCCCTTCACTCCCCTGAAACTGCTCTCACCAAGGTGTCAAACAACCTCCTGAAGGCCAAATCACAGGGAAACTGCTCCTTGCTGATTCTCTTGGATCTCTCAGCAGCGTTTGACACGGTGGACCACCAGCTCCTCCTCTCCATGCTCAGCTCTCTTGGCCTCAAGGACTCTGTTCTTTCTTGGTTCTCTTCCTACCTCTCTGACCGCTCCTTCAGCGTATCCTTCTCGGGCTCTACTTCTTCTCCCTTACCTCTCTCTGTTGGGGTTCACCAGGGGTCAGTCCTGGGTCCTCTCCTCTTCTCCCTCTATACAGCCCCCATCGGACAGACCATCAGCAGGTTTGGCCTGCAATACCATCTTTATGCTGATGACACCCAGCTATACACTTCTTCCCGCGACATCTCCCCTGCCTTCCTGCGATATACTAGTGACTGTCTATTCGCAGTCTCTAACACTATGACCTCTCTATTTTTCAAACTTAATCTTTCTAAAACTGAACTTCTTGTATTCCCTCCCTCTAACCAACCCAAACCCGACATCTCCCTCTTACTCTGTGGTACTAGCATCACTCCTGTATATCAAGCTCCATGTCTGGGGGTTATGCTAGACTCAGATCTATCTCTTACTCCCTATATCCAAGCTCTTGCAGCTCCTGTCACCTACATCTCAGAAACCTCCCCAGAATCCGCCCATTTCTCACCACTGACACAGATCAGACTCTGACTGTCGCCTTGATCCCTTCCCGTCTTGACTACTGTAACTCCCTACTAATTTTCATATATAATCAACCCTTGCATTGTGTATATCGAGGCTATACCCTTGCTAAGTTCTTTTATTTGTAAAATTCTCCCTTAATGACACAGGGCGTACATTTACGCCCTCACTGCCTGGGACTTAACGCAAGAGGACTTAAATATACGCCCTGGCACGGTCCTGGGCGCTAGCCCGCCCCATAGCGGGTGAGGATGGGCTGCTATCTGCAGCCAGGCCCTCACCCTCAATGGTGGGCCACTGCGATTGCGTGGCCGCCCTCAATTACCACTTAAACGCCACGATCACGCCGTGACCGTGGCGTTTAGGTATAAGTGACAGGAGCATGGGGGTGTCTGCAGGGCTCCCGATCGCATTTCCTGACTGGTCTCTTTCCTGGAGGTCTCTTACCTTCCTCCGTGCAGTCCTCAGATCGGTCCTCTGATTCAGCCTGCCACAGGCCACAGGCAGGCTGAATCAGAAGATCACAGATAACACTGATCCCTGCAATGCTATGGCATAGCAGGGATCAGTGTTACCGATCCAATGTATGTAAATGATAGTGTAAAAGTGTAAAAACATAAATCAATAAATGTTTTTACAAAATGCCCCAAAGCCCCTCCCCCAATAAAAGTGTAAATCACCCCCCTTCCCATTTCATACATAAAACACATAGAAAGTAATAAAGTTAATTAACATATTATATACCGTAGCGTGCGTAATCGTCCAATCTATTAAAATAAAACAATACTTTTCCCACACGGTGAACGGCGTGAAAAAAGCGGTAAAAATACGCAGATATTGCTTTTTTTAATGTCATTTTTTGTATAAAAAATAAAAAGCGATCAATACGTTTGATCTAGAAAAAGATGTTACTAATAAAAACTAGAGATCATGATGCAAAAAATGACACCCCATAGGTGTCCCCCCCCCCCCCGTAGGTGAAAAAATAAAAGCCCTATAAAAGTCACAATAGGACCATTTTAAATATTTGCAAAAAAAAAATTAAAGTGACACTGTCACCCCCTTTGTGCATTCTGACATCTTTACACAGGTGTAAAGGGTAAATTTAGCGTTTTTCATACCTTATTTCATATCCTACGTCATGGTGCTTGTTCAAGTAAAAAGTGTCCTTTTATCAACTGCAGATTGTATTAAGTGGGCGTGGCCTCGCGGCAGTAGTGCCACTTAGTCCCGCCCACAACAGCACCGTTGGCTCCGCCCCCTCACTGGCAATTGGAACAGGCTGGCCGAAAGGTCTAGACCTCACCCCCTTTACGTCGGCCAACCAATGAGCGTCAAGGGGGCGTGATCAACTATGCATTTGTGGGCGTGGCTAAGTGGCGCTAATGCCACGAGGCCATGCCCACTTAATACAATCTGCAGTTGATAAAGGGACACTTTTTACTTTAACAAGCACCACGACGTATGATATGAAATAAGGTATGAAAAACACTAAATTTACCCTTTACACCTGTGTAGAGATGTCAGAATGCAAAAAGGGGGGGACAAAAACGAAAACGCAAAAGTGACAATTGGCCCGGTCCTTAAGGCCATTTCAGGCTCTGTCCTTAAGGGGTTAAAATACATCGGAACCTTTACTAGTGATTTTTACTTACCACTACGCTACTCCAGCTTTCAGGAATAGCGTATCTTTACGCCGATGAAGCGTGCTCCAACGTGATGACATCACACGCTAGAAGGATTACTCCGCTCCTCCACACCGCCGGAGCCCTGTACTTCGGTCCCGGATGGGGGTTATTGTTCACCAGCATGGTAAGCAACGAACTGCACCTACACAGGATTACAACCACACACATTTAAACTGATCATGCACTTCAGCAACTGTCATCTCATACTTACCCTGCGATCAGTGTGCCTAACTACTAGAGATGAGTGAACCTGAAGCATGCTCGAGTCGATCCGAACCCGAACTTTCGGCATTTGATTGGCGGTGGCTGCTGAAGTTGGATAAAGCCCTAAGGCTATGTGGAAAACATGGATATAGTCATTGGCTGTATCCATGTTTTCCAGACAACCTTAGAGCTTTATCCAAGTTCAGCAGCCCCTGCTAATCAAATGCCGAACGTTCGGATCGATTCGAACCCGGTTCGCTCATCTCTACTAACTACCCTTTTGTATATATTTATTTATTCATTTATGTGGAGATATACGGTTATTTATGTATTCATCTACTTATTCACAACTTATGAGCTTTGGGGTCACACGGACTTATGGATTGATGAACTTTATGTATGTCCTTAGTCTTTGTTTACATATTGATGTTGTGCCACGATGTGCCATGTGCATATGTTTGTTTACTTTTTTTCCCACGACCCCCTGAGGTCACTGACCCGGAAGTCTAATATAATGTCATTAAGATGTGCCTATATATTGCTCATGTAGTGTCTGCTCTGTATGCTTGAAAAAGGCCCATGTTAGATGATATAGGGCCGAAACGCGTTGCAAATAAAGAGTAGGATTATTTTTCTTTTTAATCCAGGCTTTAGGACTGTTCCCTTATGTTTGTAGTCACTGTTTCCATATGATGAATGGAATAAAGGTCCAGCAGGTAGTATGACACCATCTCCTGCACACAACACTTCTCACTTCTATCCTCTTTCCCCTCCAGCTGCTCCTCTCTATTACTTCCATCCTCTATGTGTCTAAAATATGTTATTCGTGGCCCATTCGTGGGGGAGGGGCATGGGCACGGCCATCTTATGGACAGAATCACCACAGAGCAGGACGGCACAGCCTGGAGGAGGGGAGGCTGATTATAGCTCTATGGGGTACACAGGGAGCTGCTGTCAGTAAGTGGAGTGAGTACAGTTACTAATACTATACACTGAACTGTTTTACTATAAAATGCAGATTTACCTTCATAAAGATTTAAAGTTCTTTAGATTTATTTACATCATTGTGAACAAGATAATGGCTTCTCCCTTTTCCTTTTTCAATTAAAACATTTCCCACACTATGAACATGAAAAGGGCTTCTCCCGTGTGTGACTTCTCTGATGCCTAACAAAATTTGCATTATGAGTAAAAGATTTCCCACATTCCGAACAAAAAAATGGCTTCTCTCCTGTGTGAGTCCTCTGATGCGCAACAAGGTCTGCTTTCCAAAGAAAACATTTTTTACATTCCGAACATGAAAACGGCTCCTTCCCTGTGTGAGTTCTCCGATGTGTAGCAAGGTCTCTTTTCCCATTAAAACATTGCTCACATTCCGAACATGAAAATGGCTTCTCCCCTCTGTGAGTTCTCAAATGCGTAAGAAGACATGATTTCTCATTAAAACATTTCCTACATTCCGAACATGAATATGGCTTCTCCCCTGTGTGACTTCTTTGATGGATAACAAGACCTGTTTTCCCAGCATAACATTTGCCACATTCTAAACATCGAAATGGTTTCTCCCCTGTGTGAGTTCTCTGATGCACAACAAGAGATGATTTCTGATAAAAACATTTTCCACATTGCAAACATAAAAATGGCTTCTCCCCTGTGTGAGTTTTCTGATGCTGAACAAGACCTGTTTTCCCAGCATAACATTTACCACATTCTGAACATGAAAATGGCTTCTCCCCCGTAAGATATTTTTCATGTTGTAAATCTAAAAACAGAGGCTTTCCTGTATTTTCAATTTGATATTCATAGTCTTCTCTGTAAATGTCAGCTTGCTGTGATGGAGCAGAAGATGGGACTTGTATAACAGGATGAGATGAGAGATCTTTGCTGTGAGGGGCTGAGGGTGTATCTGGAATAGTGGACGGCTCCTCATATGTATCTTGTGTGATATGATCCTCTGAGGAGATCTGATGTCCCCCTGAGCTCCTGGTAGAATCATCTGCAAAGGAGAAAACACCATTTCTCTTATTTCCCAGTAATAGAAGCTTAAACATATTGCAGACATGGAAAGTTACTCTTTTTTATGTAACATAATAAGAATGATCAGATCTGTTCCCATCCACAGGAAGTGTCAGGGAGAAGAATCTAGAACAGGCATGTCAAACTCTGGCCCGCGGGCCAAATATGGCCCGTTGTGCCATTATTTTTGGCCCACCAGGCAATTCAGGGTTTGAATTACATCTGGCCCATCATGGCTACTATATGAGACTACGGGGAAGAGCAGGCTACTTTATAAGAGACTATGGGGGGCTGGCTACTATATGAGACTACAGGGAAGAGAGGGCTACTTTATAAGAGACTATGGGGAACTCGCTACTATATGAGAATATTGGGGAGGGCTGGCTACTATATAAGACTATGGGGGAGGGCTGGCTACTATATGACACTATTGGGGGGGCTGGCTACTATATTAGAGACTATGGGGCAGGGCTGGCTACTATATGAGACTATGGAGGAGGGCTGGCTACGATATGAGACTATTGGGGAGCGCTGGCTACTATATGAGATTATTGGGGAGGGCTACTATATAGGACACTTGAGGGGCTGGCTACTATTTGGGCAATTTTGGTTGGGTTGGCTACTACATGGGGCAATATTGGGGGGGGGCTATTACATGGGTTGGGGTTTAATCATATCATAGCAATTTATCATGTCATTTATCATAGTGCACAGTGCTGGGAGACGCACACCACTGACAGTGCCAGGAACGCCACATTTGCAATAATTATCAAGGTTGGCCCGCGACTTTGTCTAATTTTTTTATTGTGGCCCACTGTGTATTGAAGTTTGACACCACTGATCTAAAAGCTGGAGGCCGGGTGGATGACGTCCTTAGAAGTAAAAATAACGGAACTCTTCTCAAATTAAAAATAATTATTATTTTTATAGCGCCAACAGATTCTGCAGCTTTTTTTTTTTTTTTTTTTTATACACACAATACAGAGGTTACATTTACACATTATAGAATTAAATAATTAAAATATATAAATAAAGATACAAAGGGAGTGAGATATCTGCTGGCGAGAGCTTACAGACTGGGAGGACTGGGGGGGGGGGGGGGAGACAAGACTCAATAAGTGCTTTATTTTCCGGTGGTCCAGCCATTATACATAGAGTCAGAAAGTGTCTATAAGTGTTGGGTGAGCCAGTCACCCGCCAATGTCTTGAGTACAGGTAATACATACATGGAACAAGAGGAGATATAGGGTAGAAGGCGAGGGGATAGCAGAGGGAAGACAAGATTAGGGAATGTTATAACCCTGTAGAGATGAGTCTTCAGGACATGTCTGACACTGTGGGTATTGGAAATGAGTCTGAGGTCTTTGGGTAATGAATTCCAGAGAACTGGTGCAGCACGAGAGAAGTCCTGGAGGCCGGAGTGAGACGTTCTGATTATGGAAGATGTCGGTGTAAGATCATTAGCAGAACGTAGAGCGCGGGTAGGATGGGAGGTGGAGATGAGGGAGGAGATGTATGGAGGGGCAGAGTTGTGGAGAGCTTTATGGGTGAGAGTGACTGGTACAGGGGGGAGACGTCAGTGTAACGGCTGGAGAGGAAGACGAGCCTGGCTGCTGCATTCAGGATAGACTGGAGAGCGGAGAGGTTAGAGAAAGGAAGACCGATTAGTAGGGAGTTACAGTAGCCAAGACGGGAAGGGATCAGGGGGACAGTAAGAGTCTGAGCTGTGTCAGTGGTGAGAAATGGGCGGATTCTGGAGAGGTTTCTGAGATGTAGGTGACAGGAGCTGCAAGAGCTTGGATATAGGGAGTAAGAGATAGATCTGAGTCCAGCATAACCCCCAGACATGGAGCTTGATGCAGACGAGTGAGACTAGTACCACGGACTGAGAGAGAGATGTCGGGTTGGTCAGAGAGAGAGGGAGGGAATACAAGTTGTTCCATTTTAGAAAGATTGTTTGAGGAACGGGGAGATCATAGTGTTAGAGAGAGCGGATAGACAGGGATAATGTCACGGGAAGAGGTGTATAGCTGGCTGTCATCAGCATACAGATGGTAGTTAAAAAATAGGACTATTGATCCCCTACATACTAATAACCTGCTGGACCCCAACCAGCATGGTGTTACTGGGGGCAGATCACAACTTGAAAAGAGAGAGAGAGAGAGAGAGAGAGGAGTGTTTGTGTGTGTTGGGGGGGGGGGGGGGGGGGGGGGGGGCGCCTTAGACAAACCAGGAAGTGAGGCGCCTTAGACAAACCAGGAAGTGAATCAGCGCCGGAGTTGTCCTTTAAAGCGATTCTGTACCCACAATCTGACCCCCCAAACCACTTGTATCTTCGGATAGCTGCTTTTAAACCAAGATCTGTCCTGGGGTCCATTCGGCAGGTGATGCAGTTATTGTCCTTAACAAACAACTTAAACTTGCAGCCCTGTGTCAAGAGTGGCCTAGAGTGTGTGTGCCCAAGCCTTTCTCCGCCTTTTCCGTCCCTCCTCCCCGCCCTCCTCATCATTAGGAATGCCCTGGGCAGTATTTTTCCTATTCATCACCTATCTGAACACTGCACAGGTGCCTTAATGATCCCACTCATGTGCTGTGTTCACACAGGTGATGAATAGGAAAAATACCGCCAGGGAATTCATAATGATGAGGAGGGCGGGCAGGAGGGGCAGAAAGGCGGTGCAAGGCTTGGGCACACACACTCTAGGCCACTCCAATTTGACACAGGACTGCAAGTTTAAGTAGTTTTATAGGACAATAACTGCATCACCTGCCGAACGGACCCCAGGATAGATCTTTGATTAAAAGCAGCTATCCGAAGGTACAAGTGGTTTGGGGGGGGGGGATTGTGGGTACAGAGTCGCTTTAAGTCTGTTAATCATTAATCTGGAGTTGCAGTTTCTGTATAAGCTATAATATATTGGGAGAATATAGAACCAAACCGTCTACGCTGAATAGTGGTGGGAATAAAGGGCCATGAGGTCTTGTCGGAGGCCTTTCCTGCATCTACACTAAGTATAATGGTCAAAGGTCATAACTCAGGCATTGAAAAATTCTCGATTCTACTAACAAGCACTCGAGCATTTTAGTTCCCGCTGAACATTACTGTCAGTCATTACCGAGCCATGTCTGTGAGCGCCGGGACTTTCTGTGTTTGGTCTCTTTTTGAACAAAGAAAAGAACAAATATCGACACAAAGGGAACATGGAGCACAGCTCGGCCGTATGTATAACACTGATGTAACTGTATAATTATACAAAATAAATAAAAAAAGTGAGTATATTACATAACTGCTTGTCAAAACCACTGTTGATTTCTTGTGCCGACCTGCACTGTTGGTGTGAGGAGCAGAATACTGTTGTACGATTTAAACTGTGACATTGTAACTTGGTTGTTGTTTAATCAACATATATCTGGGATTTGATGCTATATGCCATGTTGGAATCACCATGAAATGTTTTCTGTATTGTATGCTTTATTATTTCTGACTTTACTTGTCAATAAAATGAGTTAAAGAAAAAATCCCAACAGGCACGCTGTGATGAGGACAGGCGATATATTGTCCGCTGGGACTGTGCTGTATATTAGAATTTAGGCTGAATAATTATATAGCTGGAAAACTGACAGGACACAGAACTTATAATATTCCACACAGAATAGTTACAGCCGGTGACTGAGGAGAAGGTGTGACTGTTCTCTGCATTTAGTGGTCACTACTCACCTGGGCGGTTACCTGTAGTGATGTCCTCCTTATACTGCTCATCACTGCTGTCATCTGTCTCTTCTTCTTTTATTATCTTGTCCATAGCAATATTATGGTTCAGATCCTTCCCTATATTAATTTCCTCCTTATACTGCTCATCACGGCTCAAATCTTTCTCCTCTTCTTCTTTTACTATCTCGTCTATAGCAATATTATGGTTCAGATCCTTCCCTGTAGTAATGTTCTCCTTATACTGCTCATCACTGCTCACATCTGTCTCCTCTTCTTCTTTTACTATCTCGTCCATAGCAATATTATGGTTCAGATCCTTCCCTGTAATAATGTTCTCCTTATACTGCTCATCACTTCTCACATCTGTCTCTTCTTCTTCTTTTACTGTCATATCTGTAGCATTGATCTCAATTAGATCTTCCCCCTGATTCATAAGATGTGAGAGAAATATTGTAAAAGTCATCAGACAGGAGGAGAAGTCAGGTGGGATGTACAGATCATAGGGAACATCTCCATCTACCTGATCCTGATCCTGTGGGAGAAGAGGACGGGGACATCTCTCTGGTGCTGTTCTCTTACTGGATCTGACTGGAGGGAACACATACAGAGACTGAATTCATTCTTTCCATCCAGATAATACAGAGAGGAGGTGTGTATATAGTCCTGTCTATTACCTGCTGATGGGAGGGGCTGCTGATCCTCCAGCATCACATCCTTGTACTGATCCTTGTGTCCTTCTACATACTCCCACTCCTCCATGGAGAAATAGACCGCCACGTCCTGACACCTTATAGGAACCTGACACACACAATGATCACACAGTCATCCCCCCCACCCCTCCAGTGGTGTTACTGTATAATGTCCCAGCATTCCCAGCAGCCACAGTCTCACCTCTCCACTCAGCAGCTCCATCATCTTGTTGGTGACTTCTAGGATCTTCTCTTCCTCCATTTCCTCATGTATCAGGGGCCCCGGGATTGGGCTCAGGGTTCTTCCCCATCCTTCACACCCAGGGGCCCCACAGCGCCCACTAGAGGACTTCTTCACTACTGTGTAATCCTGTGTATGGAGAGACACATTACTATCACTCCATCCATTCCCAGAATCCCTCACCTCTCCAGTCCTATCCATCTGTTATTCCATAGATAAGAATGATGTCATGATGACATCATTCCCAGAATCCCTCACCTCTCCAGTCCTATCCATCTGTTATTCCATAGATAAGAATGATGTCATGATGACATCACTCCCAGAATCCCTCACCTCTCCAGTCCTATCCATCTGTTATTCCATAGATAAGAATGATGTCATGATGACATCACTCCCAGAATCCCTCACCTCCCCAGTCCTATCCATCTGTTATTCCATAGATAAGAATGATGTCATGATGACATCACTCCCAGAATCCCTCACCTCTCCAGTCCTATCCATCTGTTATTCCATAGATAAGAATGATGTCATGATGACATCACTCCCAGAATCCCTCACCTCTCCAGTCCTATCCATCTGTTATTCCATAGATAAGAATGATGTCATGATGACATCACTCCCAGAATCCCTCACCTCTCCAGTCCTATCTATCTGTTATTCCATAGATAAGAATGATGTCATGATGACATCACTCCCAGAATCCCTCACCTCCCCAGTCCTATCCATCTGTTATTCCATAGATAAGAATGATGTCATGATGACATCACTCCCAGAATCCCTCACCTCCCCAGTCCTATCCATCTGTTATTCCATAGATAAGAATGATGTCATGATGAC
This sequence comes from Dendropsophus ebraccatus, assembly GCF_027789765.1. Taxonomy (NCBI): domain Eukaryota; kingdom Metazoa; phylum Chordata; class Amphibia; order Anura; family Hylidae; genus Dendropsophus; species Dendropsophus ebraccatus. The sequence goes on along the minus strand of NC_091456.1, from coordinate 190,560,744 downwards.
ATCACTCCCAGAATCCCTCACCTCTCCAGTCCTATCCATCTGTTATTCCATAGATAAGAATGATGTCATGATGACATCACTCCCAGAATCCCTCACCTCCCCAGTAAGCAGGAAGAGTATGTGTAGGGTGAGGGTTATTATCCTGTCGGCCATCTTGTCTCTGTCTCTCTCCATGGTTGATGGGTCGGTCTCTTATATAGAAGATATCAGCAGAGGATCCTGGAGAGATGAATAGAAAGTAGAGGATACAATGTATAATAAAGAATGGGAAGAAAAAGTACAAGAGGTGAGCAGTGACCCAGCATTAGTATATACTGTGGGCAGGGAGCGGGCGGGACAGTCCAGCAGCAGCTGATAAGTCAGGAAGCCGCTGGTAGAGCTGTACAGGAGCCTGTGCTTCCAGGACCTGCCATGATGTCACAGTCATGTGATCAGTCACATGATCAGGGGCTGCTGCTCAGCGTATGCAGGACGAGCTGAAGTGATGTGTATGTAGCTGAGCTGTCTGTGTGTGATGTGTGTAGAGCAGAGCTGTGTATGTGTGTGTTATATATGCCTGCAGCTGAGCTGTATATGTGTAATGTACATGTAGCTGAGCTGTATATGTGTAATGTACATGTAGCTGAGCTGTATATGTGTAATGTACATGTAGCTGAGCTGTATGTGTGTGTAATGTACATGTAGCTGAGCTGTATGTGTGTAATGTACATGTAGCTGAGCTGTATGTGTGTAATGTACATGTAGCTGAGCTGTATATGTGTGTAATGTACATGTAGCTGAGCTGTATATATGTAATGTACATGTAGCTGAGCTGTATATGTGTAATGTAAATGTAGCTGAGCTGTATGTGTGTAATGTACATGTAGCTGAGCTGTATATGTGTAATGTACATGTAGCTGAGCTGTATGTGTGTAATGTAAATGTAGCTGAGCTGTATGTGTGTAATGTAAATGTAGCTGAGCTGTATGTGTGTAATGTAAATGTAGCTGAGCTGTATGTGTGTAATGTACATGTAGCTGAGCTGTATATGTGTAATGTACATGTAGCTGAGCTGTATATATGTAATGTACATGTAGCTGAGCTGTATATGTGTAATGTAAATGTAGCTGAGCTGTATGTGTACATAGTAGAGCTGTAAATGTGTATGTAGCTGAGTTGTATGTGTGTACACAGTAGAGCTGTATATTTGTAATATATATCTATACTGTACTAACTTAAACTAACTTATACTTAACTGAGACTAATAACTCCTTCCATACTTGTTATTATCTATTCAGTCTCCTTTCCCCAGTTCTAAACCTCTGCTTTCTGCTGAAGACACAAAAATCTGTGTGGAGTTGAGAGGACATTTTGTCACTGTTTCTCTATTCTATAGTCTTAAAATGTGTATAATGCTGTGTATGCAACTATTCCCCCGCTCTGTCTATTTACCATCTTTTATTACAAGGAGAACTTGTTTTTCCTAGCTCTTTTGTTTACTTTAGGGTCTGAGGATCCTTGACTATAGATAAGGGCAAGGACAGCCGGGGACAAACATCATGGCAGCTCTTGCAGAATATGGGTCCTCCTACCTTTTTTCTAAGTTCTTATGTTAAGATATAACTAAGATTTTCACTGAATAAATCAGATCAGCTTGAAGACTGAAGGAGCTTTCACATGTCTTGGTTGATACTCACGGACAGCTGTCAAATCACTTCCCTGATTAGGCAGCACCCAGTTATAGCTGAGAGACTTTATTGTAATGGTCCTTTTACACGGAACGATTTATCGTTCGAATTTGCATGATAACGATGATAATTCGAATGATATCGAATGATAATTGTACGTGTAAACGCAGCGAACGATCAAACGACGAACGAGAAATCGCTCATTTTGATCTTTCAACATGTTCTCAAATTATCGTTGGTCGTTCGCAAAAAATTCGCAGATCATTTAGTGTAAACAGTCTTTCAACGATTTCACCTATGTGTGAGATCGGCTTAAACGATCGCATAACAAATTTTCCGTACGATGTATCGTTCCGTATTTCATTCGTTCAATCAAAATCGGGCGAATTATCGCTCCGTGTAAAAGTACCATAAGTCTCACCCTAACATCTGAGTGTGAGCTTTTCTCTCCGTCTCCCCCTCCTCCCCCCTCCCTTCTGAGACGGCTGATGTAAACAAGTCCCTGGCAGGCTTTGGCTATGTTCCCACTACGTTTTTTCCTGTTTGTTTATTATTTTTTAGAATGACGTCAGTTATTTTGCAGTTTGGCCGCCTGTCAGTGCAATGACAGACGTTTTCAGATACTTCAATGTTAACGCTTGTCTTTCGCAGGGATCAGTATATATTACCCTAACAACATCTTATAGTGATTTATTTTCTCGTCTAAATGTTGTATCATGTAAAAGAAAAAATATCACTTGTTCGCTAAACAAGCACTTAAGAGATTTATCTGTATGAGTGAAAGGACCCTCAGGGCTTATTTTTCGTAGGACGGTTTGTATATTTAACTGCTGTTATTGTGGAAATGGTAAAAAGATAAAACTACCCCCCCCCCCCCACACACACGCACACACACACACACACTGCATGTGACCTTTATTCAAGTGGGTCAGTATGAATATGACAATACCTGTATGTATGTGTAGTGCCCCAGCACAAGGTGCTTTACTAAGTTTCCTATTAGTAAATAGTTAATAATTTCCCTCTCCAAATATATATCACATTTATATAAACCTTACCTACTATCTGCAGGGGTAAGGAACCTTAGCTCTCTACCTGTTGCAGAACTACAACTCCCATCATGCCTGGACAGCCAAACTTTTAGCTTTGACTGTCCATGTATGATGGGAGTTGTAGTTTTGCATCAGCTGGAGAGCCAAGGTTCCCTACGCCAATCTATAAAGCGCCTGTATTCTGTATATACAGCGACCATGATATACAGTGGTCATTTTTCTAAATTATTTCTATTTTAAATTTGGTGATGGAATACCTTACTGGAGGTGACGGGATACCGTACTGGAGGTATTACTGCTGTTGTCTCCGATGCTGAGCGTACCTGTGCATTAGGAGACGGCACTTAGAATCACATTACACTGGGTGTCACACTGGAGATAGAGAAGGAGCAGAGACAACGGCAGCTCCTCAGGTACAGACAGCAGGGAGCGGAGACAACGGCGCCTCCTCAGGTACAGACAGCAGGGAGTGGAGACAACGGCACCTCCACAGGTACAGACAGCAGGGGGCGGAGACAATGGTGCCTCCTCAAGTACAGACAGCAGGGAGCTGAGACAACGGCACCTCCTCAGGTACAGACAGCAGGGAGCAGAGGCAACGGCGCCTCCTCAGGTACAGACAGCAGGGAGCGGAGACAACGGCTCCTCCTCAGGTACAGACAGCAGGGAGCGGAGACAACGGTGCCTCCTCAGGTACAGACAGCAGGGAGGGGAGACAACGGCGCCTCCTCAGGTACAGACAGCAAGGAGGGGAGATTACGGCGCCTCTGTTGTTACTTAGGGACCAAATTTTAAATGGGAAAAAAGTACTTTAGAAAATGCTGATTGAGCCCAGAGCTGCCTGATAATCATTCTTCATAAAAACATTCCAGGTACACAGTAAATATAACATTATGTATCCCTATTCGCTCATCTAAACTTCATTAGAAAAAAAAAAGGGGTGCATTATGCTTACCGATAATTTGGTTTTCTGTAGTCCACCATGACAGCCCACATGAGAGATTGTCTCCTAGGATCTAATAGGAACAGGAACACAGAGAGGTTAAAAGCCCCCCCCCCCCCTGCACCTTCCCAGTGATTTACAAATAAGTACTAGCCACCAGGAACAGATGCATAAACTATTTATTGGAAAATAATATCCAACAGAAAACAAGGGCGGGGTATTGATCGGGCTGTCATGGTGGACTACAGAAAACCGAATTATCGTTAAGTATAATTCACCCTTTACAGGGCGTCCACCATAACAGCCCACATGAGAGCAATACCAAATAAACATAAATTAGGGAGGGACCACCGCCTGTAGGACTTTCCTACCAAAAGATACCGCATTATTGTCCATTATATTTAATCTATAATGCTTGAAGAAAGTATGCGGGCTTGACCAAGTGGTGGCCCGACATATTTGATCCAACAAAGCTGCTGATCTTTCCGCCCACGAGGTCGATACTGCTCTTGTGGAGTGGGCCTTTAGACCGGTAGGAGCAGGATGACCCTGGATACTGTAGGCTTCTGTAATTGTTGTAGTTAGCCATCTGGCTATTGAGCTTTTTGAAGCTTTTTTCCCTTTATTGGGACTTTGAAATTGGAGCAGGATATTTGAGTCCTTTCTCCAGTCCTTAGTGACTTCTAAGTATCTGAGAAGGGAACGTAGAACGTCCAAGGAGTGGTAGATCCTTTCTTGTTCATTACGAGGGTTATGACAAAAAGCTGGTAAGATGACTTCCTGAAGCCGGTGGAAGTCTGTGACCACCTTGGGAAGAAAGGAAGTGTCTAATCTTAGGGTCACTCTGTCTTCCGTGATCGTCATATATGGTTCCCTCATAGTTAAAGCCTGGATCTCGCCCACCCTACGGGCAGAGGTGATCGCTATTAAGAAGGCAGTCTTTAATGTGAGATGTTTAAGTGATGCCTCCTCAATAGGTTCAAAGGGCTTCTTGGTGAGACCTGTTAGAACCCAATTTAAGTTCCACATAGGGGCCCTGACTGGATTTTTTGGCTTAATTCTAGCAACGGCCTTAAAGAAGCGTCTGATCCAGCGGTGTTCTGCCAGCGCCTGGTCTGATACTGCCCCCAAAGCTGCCACTTGTACCTTCAGGGTACTCTGCAACAGGCCCTTCTCCAGTCCTTCCTGTAAGAAATCAAGGACTTGTGTGATCTTTAGAGCCTCTGGATTCGGCTTGTCATCACCACACCAGTTTCCAATTTCCGCCAAATTTTTAAGTAGATGTTAGAAGTAGATTATTTTTACTGCTCTTTAGGGTAGCTATGACCCTATCAGAAAGGCCTTTCTGCTTCATGACGGACTCTTCGACATCCAGGCCGCAAGATGGAGGTTTTGTAGGGTCTGATGTTTTACTGGTCCATGGTACAACAGGTTCTCTAGATGTGGTAGAGGCCAAGGGTCTTCTATTGCTAGAGAAAACCAACTTCTCTTTGGCCACATTGGGGCTATGAAGGTCACCTTTGTTCTTCTATTACCTAGAAACCGCCAAGTCTGTTTCAGTGCGTCTACTGCCTCAGGCATGTCCCTTGGATTGAGTGAGTAGAACCGACTTGTCTTTGCGTTCAGCTAAGTCGCAAAGAGGTTGATTTCCGGCACCCCCCAAACCAATGTTATCTTTTGATACACTTGGGGGTTTAGGCACCATTCTCCTGGGTCCAGCGCTTTGCGACTTAGATAGTCCGCTAGATGGTTCTCTAAGCCTTTTAAGTGAACCGCTGAGATTGACATGAGGTTCTCCTCTGACCACCTGCGGATCCTGCAGAGCTCTGTGTCTGGTTCCTCCTTGTTTTTTTATGAAGGCTACTGCTGTGACATTGTCTGAGTATACTCTGATGTGAGTGTTTGTCACTATCTCGCTGGATCCCTGAAGAGCTTCCCATATAGCCCGAAGCTCCTTGTAATTGCCACTGACCCTGTAAGGGTACATGCACTCCCCAGCCCCATGCACTGGCGTCCGTTGTTACTATCAACAATGGACTCTGGAACCAAGGAACCAATGAACCCCCTTGTTTAGGTTGGATTGTTTTGTCCACCAGTTTAGGGAATTTTTTACCGTCTTTGATTGCAATGTCCTTCAGTGGAACTGACATCACTGTATTGCTGGCATAAAGAACGTCATTGTGCCTAGAAGTGCCATGGCCTACCTGATGGAAACCTGTTTCTTCTTTTGAAATAGTTTACCTTCTCTGGAATACTTCTCACCTTGTCTGGTGGCAGATAGGTTTTCTGATCCGCTGAGTCTAACAGCATGCCCAGGAAGTTTTTTTTGTGGCTGGGGATTAGGTGAGATTTTTCAAAGTTTATTATCCATCCCAAATTTTCCAGGCAACGGATGGTTTGGGATAGATGGTATAAGAGCAGGTGATGAGAGCCTGCTGTTAGAAGCAGGTCATCCAGGTAAGGGACTACAATGAGCCCCTGGAGCCTTAGGGTACTATTACACGGAACGATAATCGGCCCGATTCGGCCGATTATTGCTCCATATAATAAATGCAGCGATCAGCCGATGACAACGGTCGGGCGCCGACCACGCACCGCTACGTGTAATAGCGGTGCGCGGCCGGCGACTAACGATATACACGTTCCAGGGCTGCTGCTGCGGTCTTCTTCTCCCTGGGTCCCGCACGCTGTAACGTCAGAGTGGCCTGTCAGCTGACAGGCCGCCCAGCCAATCACAGGCCGCTGCGGTCCCAGCCTGTGATTGGCTGAGTGGCCTGTCAGCTGACAGGCCACTCTGACGTAAGAGCGCTCGGGACCCGGGGAGAAGAAGACCGCAGCAGCAGCCCTGGAACGTGGATGGGTAATGTATATAGTTATGCAAGGGCTGCAAGGACATCGGTAACGATGTCCCTGCAGCCCTTGTTTTAACGATTATTGGGCCGTGTAATAGGCCCATGAACGAGCGGCGATCTAGCAAATCGCAAAATAGCAAATTTTTGATGATTCAGATGTATCGGGACGTGAAAATACGCGTCCTTGAGATCGATCATTATCATCTGGGCATTCAGAGTTATGGGGATGGCAGATTTTCTTGACTCCATTTTGAACCTCTTGTAAACAATGTATTTGTTGAGGTACTTTAACTGTATTATTGTCCTGAGTGTTCCGTTTGGCTTTGGTACCAGAAAGAGGGAGGAGTAATGACCTCGCTCTTTTTGGCTGTCTGGAACTTGGACCACTGCTCCCAGCTGGACTAGATTGCAAACTCCCTCCCACATTCTTTCCTGTAAAAGAGAAGAAGGTTGATTTGAAATAAAAAAAAACCTTTGTGGAGGTAAAGAAGTAAATTCGATCCTATAGCCTTAAGATAAGGTACTTAGGACCCAGGGATTGGAGGTAATGTTTTGCCACTGGCTAACAAAAAACATAAGTCTTCCTCCCACCGGAATGGTATCATTGCTTTTTGGCAGGTTGGTTGGGGTTAAGGAAAAAATCTCTGTCTTTCCCCCCTTTTGCATAGTTCCACCTACCGGATTTTCCTTTCCCCCTGAAGCTTCCCTTGCTTCCTTGGGGAGGAAAAAACTTTTGTTTTTTTTTAGTTTTTTCTTCTAGAAACCCCTTCTTTTTGTCCGCCGCCTTTTCCAATATTTCATCCAGAACGGGGCCAAAAAGTGATGTTCCTGTAAATGGAATAGCACACAATTTTGTTTTGGAAGTTGTATCACCCTGCCAGGACTTTAGCCATAGAGCTCTTCTTGCAGTATTTGACAATACTGCAGATCTAGCCGCCACTTTAATACTCTCCGCAGAGGCATCTGCTAAAAATCCTGAGGCTAACTTTAACATGGGGAGAGAAAATAGAAGCTGCTCTCTTGGGGCTTTATTTTCTATGTGAGTCTCCAACTCTGAGAGCCACACAAATAATGCTCTTGCCACACTTGTAGCTGCAATGTTATGTTTCAACAGTGCAGCAGATGCTTCCCAAGATCTCCTCAGCAGACCATCCATTTTGCGGTCCATAGAGTCCCGTAATTGAGATGGATCATCAAATGGGAGAGAAGTTTTTTTTCACAACTTTCGCCACTTGCACGTCCACCTTAGGAATTTCATTCCATATGACAGTCTCTTTTTCATCAAAAGGCAGTCTATTTTTAATTTCTTCAGCAACTACCAGTTTTCTTTCTGGTTCCTTCCACTCATCTAAGATAAGGCTTTTTATATTTTCATGAATTGGAAAGACTCATTTCTGTTTGGGCTTGAGACCGCCAAACATGGCAGCCTGAACAGACTTAGTCTCTTCCTCCTCCTCTAAGCCCATCACACTTCTGACTGCTTTTAAAAGCACATCTGTGTCTTCAGAAGAGAAGAAATATTTGGTGGAAATATTTTTTTAGGTGGAAGGAGGAGATTCCTCCTCTACAGGCTGTTCAGTATCAGACATACACACCCCCTCTTCAGATTCTGAGTCTGAATTTTCAATTCGTCTTGGCTTTTTAGCAGGTGGGTCATTAGAGCCTCCTGGTATGGCAGTAGAAGCCGCAATATTTAAGCCTGCTAAGGATGATTTTTATCTCTTTGCGAATCATCGCTCTGAGTTCATCAGACAAGGATGGCTTTTCCTCCTGCATCAATTTACTTATACAGGCACTGCATAGTGTCTTTTTATGTGAGTCCGGAAGCTTCTGATTACAGACTCTACTTTCTTTTTAGCAATAGCTTTTTGAGCGGATTCCTTATCTCCCTGCAGGGAAAGAGGGAATCACTAGTCAGGCCACTTTAAACAAAACAGTAAGTAGAAAAAAATGACCCAGCGGTCCATGTACTTACAGCAGCTGCAGAAACAGGCTGCTCCACATAATCATCCCTGGAGGAAACCTGAGGGTCCATGGTACAGCATACAGGAAAAAAACAGCAATTTCCTACCTTAAATAGCTGCAGCCGGACCGCAGATTTCAAATTTGGCACCACAATGACATCACTCCCGACCCTCGCAGCTCCCGTATGCTAACCCGGAAGCCTTCAAGAACCGACCCGGCCCTATAGTGAAAAACTAGGAGCTAACAGTCCCCAGGTGAGACCTCTCTCCTGGACCTAGCAGGAACAGGAAAACACTGGGAAGGTGCAGGGGGGAGGGGCTTTTAACCTCTCTGTTCCTGTTCCTTTTAGATCCTAGGAGACAATCTCTCATGTGGGCTGTCATGGTGGACGCCCTGTAAAAATAAAATATATATATATATATATATATATATATACCAGCAGTAAGGGACAACATGGGCCCCCCTGTGCTTACTGCGCACACAAGGGGGGGGGGGGGGGCTCAAATTGAATCTTTGCCCCAGGTGAAGGAGAGCCTAGCTACACCCCTGGTTTGTAGTCACTGTTTCAATATAATGAATGAAATAAAGGTCCAGCAGGTAGTATGACACCATCTCCTGCACATAACACTTCTCACTTCTATCCTCTTTCCCCTCCAGCTGCTCTTCTCTATTACTTCCATCCTCTATGTGTCTTTGTAGAAAATGGCGTTAGCACCTGTAGTTTATGGCTCGCCGCAGTAGGATGACATCAGAGAGGTTTCTTTATAAAATGGAGATTTATTGCTTCTTCTTTAAAAGTAGTGAAATTACAGAATTGAATAGAAAAGAATATCAGAGAAACGTCTTACAGCCCTTAGTGTCTAGTGTCCATAGTTCATATCAGAGTCCTTTGAAGTGAAGGGTTTGTCTCACAAATCGTCACGAGCTTCAGGCAGCTGTTGCGTCACTCAAGCATCCTGGATGACATTCCTTCGTTCACGCTTCCATCATGGATTCCTCACGCTTCCATCATGGCCTTGAAGGCTCTGGATCCTTCTTGTGACATAGGGCTCATACCTTCTGTACAGCCCTGATCCAACCCACCTCCATCTTGGTGACTACCATCTTATATAGGGTTCTTGACTCACTGTCAATGTCATGTGTGGGTGTGTTTATTATAATTGAGTGTGTGTGTCTGCACATATATGACCATAACATATATAGAACTCTTTCTCTATGCATCAGCATAACCTGTTTCCACTCATGGATGTATAGTTATCGTGCTGTGTACTGGCATCACCACCCTACATACGTCATGGAATCATAAATAGTGATGTGTACACTTATGAATCTATTTCCAACTTATACACGTTTACTTAGTATAGAATATGATATTATAATGTCAGTATTACAATCACTTTATACAGTGAATAGTGTTGTGCTATTATGGTGAGGTCAGCAGTATATATATATATGACTTACATTATATTATACCAAGATATTGTTCATTGTAAAACACATCGTATTTAACAGTCTTATAGTGTCCAAAATGTGTTGTTTTTGGACCATTAATGCCTCTATATACCTGTGGATGACACTGGGGGAGGCGCATGGGTACGGCCATCTTATGGACAGAATCACCACAGAGCAGGACGGCACAGGCTGGAGGAGGGGAGGCTGATTATATCTCTATGGGGTACACAGGGAGCTGCTGTCAGTAAGTGCAGTGAGTACAGTTACTAATTCTGTTAAACGCACACCCCTCTCACGGGTAGGTCAGGGATTCCACTTTTAACAACTAAACCCTCAGACCGAAGCCCGGGTACAAAACCCCTTTTAAACAAAATAAATCCCCCTTCATAAAATGTAACTTTTATTATGAATTACTTAAAATATTAGTAAACTATTAAAAACACAACACTTAGTACTGTTCACTGAGGGACTTGGACTAAATGAGGGCTTTTCATTTGCTGCGTTCCTCTAAAGTATGTAGGTTGAGATATTATTTGTTTTTTGAAATATATGAATTGTGAACATGATTTATTACCTTGGCTGTATTTTAATTTTAAAATTAATATCTGTTTAGGAATTATTCAACATGATTATAGTTTGTGTCCATGGGGTCCATATACTTACCTTGGTCTACGATTTAGAATCCATGATTGTATATATTTATGCTTACGATACTTTCCTTGGTTTATGATATAGAATACATGATTGTATACACTTATGATTTCTTATAAGCTGATAATTTTTTCTGTCCCATAAATTGATAGTGAACTTAAGAATTTATTGATTTATAATTTTATAATTATTAATTTTGGCCTGTTAGAAATCATGTTAATTCATCTGATAGTATATTATAAACAGTTATAGTCTTGGTATCCTGTCGGGTGAATGAGACTAGTGTAGTGTAGTGACATGCGCACAACGGACTTGGAGTATATAGCACACCGGGCTCTAACTATGTTGACATGCGCACAGCGTGCTTGGAACACTGCGTCCTAAGTGCGTTTTAATGCGCGGAGTGAATCAGATGATGTGCGATCATGTGATGTTCTTAGATCATGTGTCCGCGAGTGAGGGACTGACGACACTTCTGGTGAGGCGCGAGAATATATCACGTGGCCGCGGGATTTCCGTGATGCGATCTGACAATATGGAAATAGATACACTTTGAGTGTGAGCCGATGCTTAGGGAAATAGGCGGACTTGAGTAATAACTAGGTCACCAATGCAGACGATGAATTTGGGCACTGTTTAGTAATATACTAGATCATTGGTAGATAGTAGGTTTCTGTTTGGGGCGGGATCGGAGGCCATCTTAATGAACACACATATAAATAGCAGCCAGTATAGGTAACCAGTGTTGTCTATTTTTCTCCTGATGACGTTGCTGCTGCAATGAAACATGTAGAGAGGGGGGTACGATTGTGTTTTATTTAGCATATACTCAGTATCTGAAGTAGTTCTACTGCAGTTTTTTAGGCTGCACTGATCTAGTGATAGATAGGAGGAGGAGGATAATCATATCCCTAGTGACAGTATAACAGTGACTTAGAACAGTACTGAGTGTCATGTGTTTTTAATAGTTCAGTAATATTTTAAATAATTCATAATAAAAGTTACATTTTATTTTGTTTAAAAGGGTTTTTGTACCCCGGGCTTCGGCCTGAGGGTTTAGTTGTTAGCAGTTACTAATACTGTGCACTGAACTATTTTACTATAAAATGCAGATTTTCCAGTCATCCCATAATTTTAAGGCTCCCAGACCCAACGGGTACACGGGTGAATTTTATAAAGCAACGATAGATCAGGTTGCCCCGAGTTTGGTGACTCCTTTTAATAATATGTTCACTACTGGCATAGTTCCGGCGGGAGCTTGTCAGGAACCGAGCCGCGCGCTTGGCCCCTGCCGACAGCGTCCCTGGTTACTGGCAGGGCAGGTTGCTGAGGGCGCTCTGACAGCGTCCTTAGCAGCTGGCCTGTTTGTGCGCTGCGGTGCTTTTTTTTTACCTTAGTCCGTTCCTAGTTTTGTTACATTCTTTGTTTGTCTTTTGTGATCCAGTCCATGTTTTTCAGTTTTCCCTGCACCTTCCTTGCTGTGGGCTCACTCACTGATTGTATCTGCCTGTGTTCGTATTGACAGCTGACCTGGCCAGTTAGCTATCAACACCTAGGTTCCCATCCACTATATAATCCAGCCCTAGGCCTCAATCCAGTGCCTGTAAAAGAGCCTTGAGCCTGGATCAAGCGTTTCCTGTTTGTTGTTGCATATATATTCTGACCTTGGGTTGTGTACCCTGACCTTGCTTAAAGATTTTGATCTTCTACTGTAGTTGCCCGGTTGTTGCTGACTTAGATTTCCTGACTATTCTTTTTTGAGTTTGTTCGTCTTGTCTTGTGTTGCACTTTTTTCAGTATAAGGAACGTCGACAAGTTGTCTGCAGTAACCCCTAGTACTGTTTGAGGCAAGTAGGTAGGGACAGCTGGGGTGGGTGCGAATTGCAGGTTGCACTTGTCTTTATTTTCCAGTACCCTATCTGACAGAGCTAGGATGACATACATTAAGGTAATTCCCAAAGAGGGTAAAGATCTCCTAGACCCAGGTTCTTATAGACCCATCTCATTAATTAAACAAGATATCAAATTACTAACAAAGATTCTGGCGGATCATCTAGTGGCCTATCCACCAGATTTGTTAAAGATAGTCTGGTGGGTTTTGTGTGCAACAGATAGTCACTTACCAATATTAGATGGGTGTTAGCAGTATTGGATCGGGTCAGACACCGCCCCCAGCCAGATGATGCCGAAAAGGCCTTTGATAATGTAAGATAGTCGGACTGGCTGTGGTCGGTGTTAGACAAATTCAGGAATATGGGCAAATGGCGGACCTTCTTGGGGGGTCTGTATACGGACCCTGTGGCTAGAGTGCATACACCGGGAATACTGTCTGCTCCACTTACCTTGCCCAGAAGCACGCGGCAAGGTTGACCACTTTTCCCCTTGCTGTTCGACCTGGCTATTGAGCCTTTGGCTAGGTTGGACCAGGCTTTGACTTGGACGAGGCAGCCCTATATGAGGGCATTAAGGTGGGTACCTAGGAAGTGCACTTAACGCTTTTTGCAGATGATGTCCTTATATTTCTTAATAATCCGCAGTCCGGTTTGCCTAATATCTTACACTTTTTAGAAAATTATAAGAAACTATCAGGTTATAAAATTAATATGTCCAAAAGTGAAATTATTCCTTTGGGGGCTACTTCTCCCACATGGGTGAAGGAAATACCGTGTGAAAGTGGCTTGTGGTCATATCACATATCTCGGGATAAGAATAGGGAAAACACCGGATACATTTTATTCCTTGAACTATCCCCCTTTGTTGGATAAAATAGTGTCTGAATTAAAGAGGTGGATGCACTTGGCCCTGGCCTTCCTGGGTAGATGTCACCTAGTAACGATGGTTAGTTTTTCACGTCTTTTATACCCGTTGCAGACAGTGCCCTTGCTGCTGAAACACATGGATGTAAAATGTTTACGTAAAGCGTTTTCTAAATTTATATGGTCAGGAAAACGCCCGAGAATTGCCTTTCCCAAATTTGTCCTTTGTAAGCCAGAAGGGGGATAGAATTTTCCCAATATCAGAGGATATAATATGATTTGTTTGTTCAGACATGTTATGGATTGGATTTATGATTCTTCCAATCATTCCAATATTGCTCTTGGAACGGGCATTTGCCTACCCCTATGATCTGACAGTCCACTTTGGCAAGAATGGCCACGTACATTAAAAGCTCTATTCTTACTAGAGATACTGTCATGGCATGGAGAGCAGTGCGTCAATTATTCCGACTACCGCTCCTGTTATCTAAGCGTATGCCACTGTTTGGTAATCCTGATGTGCCCTGGAGTTATCACCTGTCGGGAAGCTGCTATGGATAGAGAAAGGTCTACGATCGGCAAGGTCCTTGATAAATAATGACACTAGAAAAAGGCTCACCCCTCAAGAAATATTGACTAAATTTTCTCTACCCCCAACCCATTTTCTTTGTTAGCCAGGTACACTCCTTTTGCTCTGCTAGATTGCATAACTTAGGTGTGGAAGCTACATCTCAGACACTTGATGGTATAAATCGGGGACAGGGCAAGGAAAGCCTCCATATATCTGCTCTTAATAATGCTCTCCGAAATAATTTTCTTAAAATAAATCCCAAAGCTATTTTTCCAATGTGGGTGAGATGGACAAATGACCCTCAAATTCAGGAGTCCATACTTAAAGGGTGGATGATTGTCCGTAAATGTATAATTAATGAACGCTGGAGGGGAACATATTTTAGACTAGCGCATGCTGCCCTTTATGGTTTCAATTTCCGCCCTTTCCCCTTGTTCCCAAATAGAATTACGGCTTGCCCAAAATGTGAGGACCCGCTGACTAACTTGTGGCATGGGGTGTGGGAATGTCCACAGACGAAGGTTTATTGGCACAACATATCCAACATACATTTTCACAAATTGGAGGATTAGGATTCCCCTCAGGCTTTCCTATTCCACTAGCTCTGCCCCCCAGAAGAGGAAAGTCAGGAGGTGACCATCCCTAAAATGGTGCACGTAGTCTTGCACGTGGCCCTGAGATGCCTGTTTCATGTATGGTTGGCGAAGGAGGCGCCCGAGGTCTCTATGGTGGTTTCCCAAGTAAAATTACTGTTTGGAATAGATAGACTTTATGCTGAAAGACATAAATCTCTCGGAATGAAAAAATTCTTTGGTAGATGGAATTCTTTCATTACCAACCCCAGGAGATTGTTGATATTGTTTTTCCGTTTCATTGTACGGATTGGTACTGTAAAAGTGACCTAGCGGGTACCTTGGGACCCTTCTGTCTTCCTTCTACAGTAACCAGAGTCACAGGGTCAGTGGGGTGATCGCCTGTAATTCTTGGGCATGATTGGTACACCCATAGAGGGTTTATTTCCATTCTGGAAGTGCTCTCTATCAGAGGAGAACCTTGTTATTGTATGTTGCGGTTGGCACGTCACGAGTGACCACAGGAGGCAGATGTCTGACATTGATTCTTTTATTGTGTCCTCTATGTACATTGTCTGTTTTGTTGTATTGTTTTGGGGTCTTGGACCCCTGTTCAGGTCCCTGCTGTATTTGTTTAAAATTTTGATGGAAAATGAATAAAAATATTTTTTTAAAATGCAGATTTTCCTTCATAATCATTTAGAATTCTTTATATTTATTTAACTCATTGTGAACAAGATAATGACTTCTCCCTTTCTGTTTTCCATTTCCATTTCATTTCCCAAACTACGAACATGAAAATGACTTCTCCCCTGTGTGAATTCTCCGATGTTTAACAAGGTCTTCTTTCCGACAAAAACATTTCACACATTCTGAACAAGAAAATGGCTTCTCCCCTGTGTGAGTTCTCATATGCTGTACAAGATATGCTTTCCGCGTAAAACATCTCCCACATTCCGAACATGAAAATGGCTTCTCCCCTGTGTGAGTTCTGTGATGCTTAACAAGATATAATTTATTAGGAAAATATTTCCCACATTCTGAACATGAAAATGACTTCTTCACTGTGTGAATTCTCTGATGCTTAACAAGGGTTGATCTCCAACAAAAACATTTCTCACACTCCGAACAAGAATATGGCTTCTCCCCTGTATGAGTTCTCAGATGATCTACAAGATGTGATTTCTGAGCAAAACATTTCCCACATTCCGAACATGAAAACGGCTTCTCCCCTGTGTGAGTTCGCAGATGCTCTACAAGATGTGATTTCCGAGTAAAACATTTCCCACATTCCGAACATGAAAACGGCTTCTCCCCTGTGTGAGTTCTCAGATGGCTAGCAAGATATGATTTCTTAGTAAAATATTTCCTACATTCCGAACATGAATATTGCTTCTCCCCTGAGTGAGTTCTTTGATGGTTTACAAGAATTGTTTTTTCAGCAAAAGATCTGCCACATTCTGAAGATAAAAATGGCATCTCCCCTGTGTGAGTTCTCTGATGCATAATAAGAGCTGATTTCAGAATATAACATTTCCCACATTCTGAACATGAAAATGGCTCCTTCCTTGTAAGATATTTTTCATGTTCTAAATATGAAACCTGAGGCTTTCCTGTATTTTCTCTTTGCTGTTCATCGTCTTCTCTGTAAATGTCAGCTTGCTGTGATGGATCAGAAGATGGGACTTGTATAACAGGATGAGATGAGAGATCTTTGCTGTGAGGGGCTGAGGGTGTATCTGGGATAGTGGACGGCTCCTCATATGTATCTTGTGTGATATGATCCTCTGAGGAGATCTGATGTCCCCCTGAGCTCCTGGTAGAATCATCTGCAAAGGAGAAAACACCATTTCTCTTATTTTCCAGTAATAGAAGCTTAAACATATTGCAGACATGGAAAGTTACTCTTTTTTATGTAACATAATAAGAATGATCAGATCAGTTCCCATCCACAGGAAGTGTCAGGGAGTAGAATCTAGAACCTGTAGGCCGGGGAGATGACGTCCTTAGTAGGAAAAATAATGGAAACTTTTCTCTAACTGAAAATAATGATGATAATAATAATATTATTATTATTATTATTATTAACAATAATAACAATAATAATAAATAATAATCTGTATATTTTTTATACACAGAATACAGAGGTTACATTTACAAATTATAGAATAAAATAGTTAAAATATATAAATAAAAGGGGGCATGGCTTAGCGCTGGAACCGAGCGGTCGCACGTTGGTACAAATCCTGCTCTGAGCTCACCTATTGCACTTATCCTGACTCCTATTGCACTGCACACACCCGGTACACGATGGGAAAGATCGGGAGACAAGATACCGCCCGCAAAGACCACACTGCACTGGAAAAGCTCCGAGAGTTTGCCCGGAATGACTCCCAAGATGGCGCCGACGCAGGAGAGCGCGAGACTGTGGCAGAGGAGCAGTGGGCTGCAGGCGCTTCCAATAGCGAGGACGACCCTGAACCTACACTCCGGCAAGTGATGGAACAGCTGCTGCTAGCCATTACCTCATGTAAAACGAACCTGACAGGCAAACTGGAAGAAGTTAAGGTAGACGTGGGTTTGCTCCAGCAAGATATGCAGAACATGAGGGGGACGATTACACAGGCGGAGGGCCTTATAAGCACCCTGGAAGATGACGTACACCCCCTAATGAACTCTGTCTCCTCACTAGAATCACAACTAGCACTGAGCAAGCAGAAAGCGGACGATCTTGAGAATCGGCTCCGCCGTAATAACCTTCGGATTATAGGCTTGCCTGAAAGAGCAGAAGGCCAGAACCCTGCTGCATTTATTGAGAAGTGGCTCAAAGAGACATTTGTGGGCGCTGAGTTTTCTATAGCCTTTACCGTTGAGAGGACCCATCAGGTCCCTGCAAGACCCTCGCCACCGGGAGCCTCCACCGCCCATTGCTGGCCCGCATTCTTAACAATGATAGAGATGCACTGTGCACGGATCTCCATTTTCCCTGACTTCTCCGCTGAACTGCAGAAGCAGAGAGCCTCCTTCACAGCCATTAAGGCCCGACTGCGCGAATTAGGCCTAGCATACTCCATGGCTTATCCAGCGCGCCTGCGCGTGGTAGACGGAGGCCGCTCCATCTTCTTTGCCACACCAGAAGAAGCAGACGAGTGGGTCCGGAGACAACGCTGCAGAACGTCGCCTCGCTAAAACATCCATGCTTGTGCTCACTGTCTGTGAGGGCCAGTTTTGAGACTCACACATGTTTTGCCCCATGGGGAAATAACTATTGTTTCAGGCACTTATGTCTCCTTCCCGATAGTCTCCTCACAGGTCAATAGGAGCTTACGATTACTTTGTTCATATGGTGAGCTCTACCCTATTAATAGAGCCACTACAACACCAACGTCACACAGTGTACATCACACTGCCTGCACAGGGGAATGGAGAAGACGACGCGCGGAGGCCGGGAACGGGCCCAGGTGAACAGGTTAACAGTTTTAAATGGTCACCCCATACGGTGGGGATGCGGTCCATTTTTTAGCCCCGCCCACCGTATGGGGCGACCATACCCGGCGTATAAGACGACCTTCAAATTCTGACAAGATTTTTAGGTGTTAAGAAGTAGTCTTATACGCCGGAAAATACGGTAAATGGTTGTTATGCTGTTGGATTCCCTCCGGGGACATGTTCTTCTCGTTCTTTTATCTTATGGACGCTATCCAGAAACCTGCCTGTGGGATATGTTATTGTGTAATAGCCGTCGGGCTGAACTCACATTCCTACCAACGCTGCAACAATATGTTAATTATGAATATGGCTGATTGGAATATTTTATCATGGAATGTCAGGGGGATGGGATCGCCTAAAAAGAGGTCATTAATATTCACTCACATACGACAGTTCTCTCCTCTGATTGTGCGTCTGCAGGAGACCCATCTAGTGCCCGATAAGAGTAGATATCTCCAAAAACCGTGGGTACAATGGCAGGCTCACTCCTACCACACCTCTTACTCAAGAGGTGTGTCCTTTTTGGTTCATCGCACCCTCAGATGGGAACCAATTACCACTCAAACCGATTCTCGAGGTAGATATATATTTATACATGCATACGTAAATAATGAAGCATATGTTCTGTTAGGCATCTATAATCCACCGCCTGCTACACTTGAGATCATCCACCTAGCTGTAACGTTTGCTGCCAACTATCCACATGCAAAATGTCTGTGCTTTGGAGACTTTTATCTAGTCCCATAAGCTGCCATAGATAGATATAACCCGACAGCACCAGCAGCACAGAGACCTTTATCTGGTATAAAAGCCTCTCCCTTAGCACAACTGCCGCTGAAGTAGGATGGATTGATGGCAATAGTGTTAGGCATCCTAACAGCAGAATGCTCTCGTGTTATTCCCTGGGAAGAAATGCTCTATCCCGTATAAACTTACTATATTGCAACTCAGAGATGTACACAGGTCTGTGGGAGATCTCCTATAACGTGCAAGCTTTATCGGACCACTCCCCTGTAGTGATCACAGTGACTGGGGAAACTGAAGTGGGCCCACGTAGATGGAAGGTTCATCCTTTCTGGTTGCAACTCATAGGGGACAATGACCGCATCCCTGACCGGCTAACTGAATTCTTACGCCATGACAGCACTGACGCCTTGGTACGCTGGGACACCCTAAAGGCGTATCTTAGAGGTTGTCTTAGGTCTACCATCTCCTTTATCAAACGAGACACCCCAAGACAGGAACAGGAATTGGCAACTTAGTTTAGTGAGTTAGAAGCCATGTTGCTGACCCTACGGACGATAACAGGGGACGTTGGTTGAGTAAGGGACATGAATATATGCACCAACTTTAAACTGAATAGGAAACTGTTTTATACCCACCAGTATTACTTTGAACATGGTAACCAATCCAGCAAGCTCCTTGCAAATTTAATAAACCAAAACAATGCCTCACCAGCTATACTAAAGATTAGGGCTGAGATGGGAGAAGTTCTTATTTACTCCTCTCACATAGCTGAACCTTTCTCTCAGTTTTATAGAGACATACACATCACAGGTGCATTAGACAGGGATTTAGATGCCTACCTAGATACCATCTCATTCCCACGACCTCCGACAGCTCCTTGAGAAGGATATCACAAAGCCTGAGGTACTGACTGCAAAAGCCTACCTGGCCTTAGGGAAAGCATCAGGGCCCGATGGCCTGCCATAAGAGGTATTGACAAAGTACACTGATGAACTGATTGACCCCCTGCATGACATGTATTGCGATGCCTTTTAAACTGGCCGCCTGCCTGACTCGCCATACGATGCCACAATAGTCGTGATACTTAAGAGAGATAAAAATCCAGAGGACTGTGGCTCATATCGGCCAATATCACTTTTAAACGCCGACTACAAAATATTGGCTACCCGCCTGAATAACGTGGTTCTCTCTATCATACATAGCGACCAATCGGGTTTTATGCCCACCAGATCCACATCTGATTAAATCCGTAGGGTACAGGCGGCAGTGGAAACTGTGGTGGCTCTGGGGGGAGATTGGGCTTTGCCCTTCCTAGATGCGGCCAAAGCTTTTGATTCAATTGAATGGCGTTTCCTGTTAGGGGTCCTTAAACGGTTCGACTTCGGGGATAACTTAAGTGGATAACTATACTGTACAACTCCCCTAGAGCACAAGTGCTTGTAATTGGTATATGTTCGCCCCTATTTAATCTGGAGAGAGGGATCCGCTAAGGTTGCCCTCTGTGGCCGCTGCTGTTCGCATTGGGGATAGAGGCACTTGCTATCTCCATTAGAAACGACCCACAGGTAGAGGGTATGCCCTTTGGATCTGCTGAAGATCGTATTGACTTATACGCCGATGACCGAATACTATTTATGTCCCGGCCGGAGGAGATGCTCCCCTATCTAATAAATATTATAGACACCTTCGGGAATTATTCAGGCCTTCGCATTAACTGGTCTAAATCAATCTTTTGTACCCTCATCACTAAACCGTGGCCCCAGGAACTTTGCAGCCTTAAAGTAGTCACTCAGTTTAAATATCTAAGAATAAATATATATAGAGGTACAAACCAAGTCCTAGCTGGTAACGTAGTGCCCTTTATACCATTGATTAAACATAAATTTCGGGTATGGAGCTCTCTCCCTCTGACTGTCCCCGGCAGGATCAATTTAATCAAAATGGTAATCCACCCAAAATGTCTCTATATACTGCAACACACCTAGGTCCCAGTTTCTCTTTCATTCTTCAAATCCTTAACATCTTTACATCCTGCTTTTGTGTGGGGCAATGCCAGGTCCAAATTAAAACTCACCACCCTCCAAAGACCCAAAATTGAGGGGGAATACGCATTGTCCGGTATACGGCTTTACTACTTGGCCGGCCAGTTGAGAATGATACGCTCCTGGACACTTGCTGATCCACTCCCCCAACTCAGAAGCTAGATCAGCCCAGTACGTTGGACTTTCTCATGCACACCTTCTATTGGAAGACAATATACTGGTAAATAAACCTTTTCTGCCTACAGTCATAGCCAAAAGTTTTGAGAATGACACAAATATTATATTTTCACATGATCTGCTGCCCTCTGGTTTTTATGTGTGTTTGTCAGATTTTTTTTATCACATACAGAAATATAATTGCAATCATATTATGAGTAACAAAAGCTTATATTGACAGATAGAATGAGTTAATGCAGCAAGTCAATATTTGCAGTGTTGACCTTTCTTCTTCAGGACCTCTGCAATTCTCCCTGGCTGCTCTCAATCAACTTCTGGACCAAATCCTGACTGATAGCAGTGAATTCTGGCACAATCAATGCTTGCATTTTGTCAGAATTTGTTGGTTTTTGTTTGTCCACCCGTCTCTTGATGATTGACCACAAGTTGACACCTGCCTGCTGCCATTCCCGAGCAAGCTCTGCCCTGCTGGTATAGTGATCCCGCAGCTGAAACACTTTTAAGAGACGGTCCTGGCGCTTGCTGGTTTTTCTTGGGCGCCTTGGAGCCTTTTTGGTAACAATGGAACCTCTCTCCTTGAATTTCTTGATGATGTGATAGATTTTTGACTGAGGTGCAATCTTTCTAGCTGCAATACTCTTCCCTGTTAGGCCATTTTTGTGCAGTGCAATGATGACTGCACGTGTTTATATCGAGATAACCATAATTAACAGAAGAGAAACAATGATGCCAAGCACCAGCCTCCTTTGAAAGTGTTCAGTGGTTTCATTCTTACTTAATCATGACAGATTGATCTCCAGCCCTGTCCTCATCAACACCCACACCTGTGTTAATGGAGCAATCACTGCAACGATATTAGCTGGTCCTTTTAAGGCAGGGCTGAAATGATGTTGAAATGTGTTTTGGGGATAAATTAAATTTTCTAGGCAAATATTGACTTTGCAAGTACTTGCTGTTACGCTGATCACTCTTTATAACATTCTGACGTATATGCAAATTGCTATTTTAAAAACTGAAGCAGTAGACTTTGTAAAAATTAATATTTGTATCACTCTTTAAACTTTTGGCCATGACTGTATACTCAAACTAGCTAGGCAGGAATGGAGAGTAGTTAGGAAACAACATGGGAACTTTGATGTCATGGCAGACCTATCATTATGGGATAATCCACTCTTCCCCCATCTGACCGTAGATTTAGAACCTGACTTCTGGAAGTCACCCAACATACTTGCATTTCAAGAGCTCTATGACACGCTGCAAACTGAATACCATCTCCCGAGGCATTCAAAATTCCGCTACTTTCAGATACGCCATGCCCTTTCCATTTAATTCCCACCTCCAAGAAACCCCATCTCTAACTACCCGCTAATAGGAGTGTTACGCTCACAAGGCCCCAAGGACTTAGGGCCCTATTCCACCGGACGATTATCATTCAGATTATCATTAAATCGTTCGAATCTAAACGATAATCGTTCCGTTGAAATGCAGTTAACGATTAACGACCGAACGAGAAATTGTTGATCGCTTTATAAGACCTGGACCTATTTTTATCGTTGCTCGTTCGCAAAACGTTCGCATTGAATAAGACGTCATTCGGTCGTTCGCAGTAAATCTGAACGCAATAGCGAAGAAGAAACAATCGCAAATCGTTCCATGGAAATGAGTAAACGCTTTCAGGTCTTTTGCAATAGTGGTCGTTTGAGATAGTTAATGATTATGCGAACGATAATCGTCTGGTGGAATAGGGCCCTTAGTCTCAGCACTGTACACCCACCTTATCACACTTAAAATATCTAGCACTCCCCTGCCAGCGGAACAGTACTGGAAAAGGAGCATCCCTTCTATGACCACTGAGGATTGGCTAGAGTCGCACACTCAGGTGTCCCCAGCGGCCAACAATAAAATAACTCAATGGTTTATCATCTACAGCTGTTATCAACCGCCCATTAGATTTCAACGTATGGGTAGAATAGCCACAGACGAGTGCCACCGGTGCCATACACAGAGAGCAGATTTTTGGCACCTAATATGGCAGTGTCCGTACATCCACACCTACTGGCAGGAGGTACTACAAATGCTACATGAAGTCTTGGGGAGACCTTTATTGCCACACCCACTTATTTGTCTCTTTGGAATAGTTTCTAAAGAGGAATGGACACATCATGACCGTGTATTTATAAAGGAATCGCTTTTTCTAGCTAGAAAGGTAACCGCATTGAGGTGGATGGACCCTCGTCCTCCAACTCTGACCAAATGGAAAAAACTAGTTAATTCCGTAATACCCTTTGAGGAAGTGGTGTTTACGAAAAGGGGTAATCCCAACAAATTCAGGAAAGTGTGAGGGTGATTGCCCACTAGCAGCGTACTCCACGTCCACATTTAGGACTCTCAGGGATTCCCTGGCAGCGCAATTAAACTTGTAGGACCATCTATAGGCAGGTTGGTTTACTCTGATTACACTGGTCAACAGCCAAAAAGGTTCCGACATGAAAACAGTTGATCTTAACTAATTTTGATGTTCAAATTTTGAAATTGTCTCAAATTTTCAAGATATAGATGTACTTTCTATATTTCTCTCAGCCTGTGATACAATACTGGGAAAAGTTTGAATCATTAGTATTGCATCATCAACTGGTATATTGCATCATCCAATCACACTGCATTTTTGCAATTTTTTTTTTCATCCTTTTTTTTTGCAAAAAAATGGATGCATTCGTGTGCATCCGTTTTGATCCGTTTTTCCACTGACTTCCATTATAAAAAAATTAAAAAAACGGATCCGTTTTTTTTAACGAACACAAAAGTAGTGTCAGCTACGTTTTTGTGTCAGTCAAAAAAAAAAAACGGATCTGTTTTGATCAGTTTTTTTTTATAATATAAGTCAATGGAAAAACGGATCAACACGGATGCACACAAATTCATCCGTTTTTAATCACTATTTGCAAAAAATGGATTGGAAAAACGCAGTGTGAAAAAAAAATGTATATGCCGGCCTGCACTGTTGGAGTGAGGAGCAGCTTACTGTTGTACAATTTATACTGTGTTATTGTAACTTGGTTGTGGTTTGAAAAACATATCTAGAATTTGTACCACTGATGCTATATGCCACGTTGGAATCACCTTGAGATGTTTACTGTACTGTATGCTTTATTATTTCTGACTTTACTTGTCAATAAAATGAGTTTAAAAAAATCCCAACAGGTACGCTGTAAGATGAGGACAGTCACTATAGATGCAGCAACAGGAGACTGATAGTGATATATTGTCCCCTGGGACTGTGCTGTATATTAGAATTTAGGCTGAATGATTATATAGCTGGAAAACTGACAGGACACGGAGCTTATAATATTCCACACAGAATAGTTACAGCCGGTGACTGAGGAGAATGTGTGACTGTTCTCTGCATTTAGTGGTCACTACTCACCTGGGCGGTTACCTGTAGTGATGTTCTCCTTATACTGCTCATCACTGCTGTCATCTGTCCCTTCTTCTGCCTCTTCTTTTACACTTATGTCTGTGACATTAAAACAGTTCAGATTATTCCCTCTAGTAACTTCCTCCTTATACTGCTCATCACCGCTCATGTATGTCCCCTCTTCTTCTTTGATCATCATATTTGTAGCATTAATAGAATTCAGATCCTTCCCTCTAGTGATTTCCTCCTTATACTGCTCATCACTGCTGTCATCTGTCTCCTCTTCTTCTTTCTTTACGGTCATATCTGGAGCATTGATCTCAATTAGATCTTTCCCCTGATTCATAAGATGTGAGAGAAATATTGTAAAAGTTATCAGACAGTAGGAGAAGTCAGGTGGGATGTACAGATCATAGGGAACATCTCCATCTACCTGATCCTGATCCTGTGGGAGAAGAGGACGGGGACATCTCTCTGGTGCTGTTCTCTTACTGGATCTGACTGGAGGGCACACATGCAGAGACTGAATTCATTCTTTCCATCCAGATAATACAGAGAGGAGGTGTGTATATAGTCCTGTCTATTACCTGCTGATGGGAGGGGCTGCTGATCCTCCAGCATCACATCCTTGTACTGATCCTTGTGTGCTTCTACATACTCCCACTCCTCCATGGAGAAATAGACCGCCACGTCCTGACACCTTAAAGGAACCTGACACACACAATGATCACACAGTCATCCCCCCCAACCCCCCCAGTGGTGTTACTGTATAATGTCCCAGCAGCCCCAGTCTCACCTCTCCAGTCAGCAGCTCCACCATCTTGTTGGTGGCCTCTAGGATCTTCTCTTCATCCTTTTCCTCATGTTTTAGGGGCCCCGGGATTGGGCTCAGGGTTCTTCCCCATACTTTATACACAAAGGCCCCACAGCGCCCACTAGAGGACTTCTTCACTACTGTGTAATCCTGTGTATGGAGAGACACATTACTATCACTCCATCCATTCCCAGAATCCCTCACCTCTCCAGTCCTATCCATCTGTTATTCCATAGATAAGAATGATGTTATGATGACATCACTCCCAGAATCCCTCACCTCTCCAGTCCTATCCATCTGTTATTCCATAGATAAGAATGATGTCATGATGACATCACTCCCAGAATCCCTCACCTCTCCAGTCCTATCCATCTGTTATTCCATAGATAAGAATGATGTCATGATGACATCACTCCCAGAATCCCTCACCTCTCCAGTCCTATCCATCTGTTATTCCATAGATAATGATGTCATGATGACATCACTCCCAGAATCCCTCACCTCCCCAGTCGTATCCATCTGTTATTCCATAGATAAGAATGATGTCATGATGACATCACTCCCAGAATCCCTCACCTCTCCAGTAAGCAGGAAGAGTATGTTTAGGGTGAGGGTTATTATCTTCTCGGCCATCTTGTCTCTGTCTCTCTCCATGGTTGATGGGTCGGTCTCTTATATAGAAGATATCAGCAGAGGATCCTGTAGAGATGAATAGAAAGTAGATGATACATCTATCATTTGCATCAGTGTAGATAGAAGCCAATTTATCTGGAGTATAGTACCAGCATAAAATACTTTTTAATGCAGATTCCATGTATGTACTACATTTAAATGAGTAATATATCAGTCCAAATGCAGATTGCCATTCTTCGGCTGTGAAGGTAGTTTGTAAATCTTGTTCCCAATATCGGAAAGGGTGGGTCTTTTGAAAGGTATCGTATGTATTCATTTTGGCATATATTGGACGTAAGCCTTTCTTTGTAGAGGGTAAATACAGAAAGGAAGTTACATCTACTACTAATTTGGATGGTGGCATGTTTTGTAAAAAGTGTCTAACTTGTAGGTATTTACCAAAGTCAGATTTCTGAATAGGATACAGTTTGCTGGTTCTAGGAACGAAAGCAGAGTTTCCCCATTATATAAGTGGCTTACAGAGACAATACCCCTTTCGCTCCAAGTACTAAGCAATAGGTTTGGTATGCTAGCTTCTAAAAGTGAGATAGGGAGTAGAGACTAGTTAGAGTTAGTGTGGTTATGGTAGTATATCCAAGCATTATAAGATGCCAGGATTAGTGGATTGGAGCATTTTAGTGAAATGCCTTTCCAGAATGGCAGGAGTAGGGCATGATTCAAATCATAGGGGAATACATCTGAATTTTCAATTTGGACCCAAGGCAAAGAGACATTTACCTTCCACCAATTTCTTAATGAGGATACTAATGTAGCAATATAATATGTTCTTAGGTCTGGCATACTCATGCCTCCTACATCTCTGTGCTTACATAGAAATTTCGCAGCTATACAGGGCCTTTTATTGGCCCAAATTAATTTATTTATCAGTCTCTGTGCCTTGGTGAAGAGTTTGGCTGGTACACTTATTAGACATGTTCTGAATATATACAGAAACTTGGGAAGTATAAACATTTTTAATGTAGACACTCGTCAAATCCATGAAATTTCTGATTTGGAGAAATGCTGGGGCTCCCTATCAACCTCTACCAATAGTGGCTCATAGTTCAACTTTAATAAGAGTGAGTGGGGGGAAGCCAATTATAGATGAGCGAACCTCGAGCATGCTCGAGTCTATCCGAACCTGAGCTTTCGGCATAACGGGGGCTACTGAACTTGGATAAAGCCCTAAGGCTATGTGGAAAACATAGAGATGAGCAAACCTGGAGCATGCTCGAGTCACCCGAACACGAACTTTCGGCATTTGATTAGCGGTGGCTGCTGAACTTGGATAAAGCCCTAAGGCTATGTGGAAATCATGGATATAGTCATTGGCTGTATCCATGTTTTCCAGACAACCTTAGAGCTTTATCCAAGTTCAGCAGCCCCCGCTAATCAAATACCGAACGTTCTGGTTCGGATGGACTCGAACCCGAACCCGGTTCGCTCATCTCTAATATCAATGTATTTATGTTTTCCAGACAGCTTAAGAGCTTTAGCCAACTTCAGCAGCCCCCGCTATGCCGAATGCTAGGGTTCAGATGGACTCAAGCATGCTCAAGGTTCGCTCATCTCTAAAGCTAATTTAATACCTAGGCAATCTAAGTGTTTTTTAAGATCATGCGGAGAAAAAGCCACACTACTTCACATATTGTGGTCCTGTCCCAAAATACTAGACTATTGGAATAATTGTATAACTATATTTAACCAACTTATACCTAACTGCCATACATTTCCTCCACACAAAATACTACTGTTTATAGCAATAGATAGCTTACCAATGACGCAGAGAGTCCTAGCCTGCCACCTATTTATAAAAGCAAATATTGTACTTCTGCGCTATTGGAAAACATCAGAAATTCCTTCGGTGCAAGAATTTGTAAATGCGGTAAACACCACATACAAATATGAACAGATCATAGCTAGAGGATCATTGAAAATTAAAACATTCAACAATATATGGGGGGGGAATGGAGAAACTCTCCATACTATGTAGATGGCTGACAGATAGAGATGAGCGAACCGGGTTCGGGTTCGAGTCGATCCGAACCTTAACGTTCGGTATTTGATTAGTGGCGGCTGCTGAACTTGGATAAAGCTCTAAGGTTGTCTGGAAAACATGGATACAGCCAATGACTATATCCATGTTTTCCACATAGCCTTAGGGCTTTATCCAACTTCAGCAGCCACCGCTAATCAAATGCCGAAAGTTCGGGTTCGGATCGATTCGAGCATGCTCCAGGTTCGCTCATCTCTACTGACAGACCATTACATATACCTTATCTTCTCACTTCCCTATCCCTTTCTCCATCACTAACCCCAAAATTCTATTATCTGGGATCATGGTAATAAACCTACTAAGAAATTGAACATCCACAATAAATATACCCCTTGACTTGACCGGTAACACCCTGGCCATATACAAATGAGACTCACCCACACATCAGGTTTCGTGTTTACTTATTTCTTTATTACTCAGGTACTGTTAACATGGATATAACATTAATGATATTGAGTAAGACTCAAAGTTTCTTTCTTTCTTTAGAATTTTCGTTAACTGCCTGCTTGCCTACGGGCAACAATACTACCCTTCCCCCTCCCTCCCCAATCTTCTAATATACTACTTTGTTCGTATTATTTTTATTATTATTATTATTTATTTATAAAGCGCCCTTAGTTCCAGAGCGCTATACAATAGATAGGCAACAGGCAGGAACAATACAAGATCAGAAAACATTACATGAAGGCAAAAGACAGACTGGTACATGGGGGAAGAGGACCCTGCCCGCGAGGGCTCACAATCTATGGGGTATAGGGAGAGAAACAGGAGGTAAAGTGCAGCCATTCAAGTGTGATGCAGAGTTATTGTAGGTTGTAGCCTTGTTTGAAGAGATGGGTTTTCAGGTTACTTTTGAAGGACTTGATGGTGGATGAGAGACGGATGTGTCGGGGTAGCGAGTTCCAGAGTATGGGGGAGGCTCGGGCAAAGTCTTGGAGGCGGTTGTGCGAGGTACGAACAAGGGGGGAGCGGAGACGGAGGTCACTGGAGGATCGAAGGTTGCGTGAGGGACGGTAGCGGGATATCAGGTCAGAGATGTACGGAGGGGACAGGTTGTGGATTGCCTTGTATGTCATGGTCAACAATTTAAAGTCAATACGTTGGGCAATGGGGAGCCAGTGAAGGGATTGGCAGAGGGGAGAGGCTGAGGCAAAGCGAGGGGAAAGGTGGATTAGTCGGGCAGCAGAGTTAAGGATAGACTGGAGGGGATCAAGGGAGTTAGCTGGAAGGCCAGAGAGGAGGATGTTACAGTAGTCCAAGCGGGAGATAATGAGAGCATGGACCAGCAGTTTGGTGGAGTCAGGGGTGAGGAAAGAGCGGATTCTGGAAATGTTTTTGAGGTGAAGGCGGCAGGAGGTGGTCAGGGCCTGAATATGTCGTTTAAAGGACAGGGCAGAGTCAAAGGTGACCCCAAGGCAGCGGACTTGGGGGACAGGGGACAGAGTACAGCCATTGATAGTGATTGACAGATTAGAAGGCGGGGTGGAGCGAGATGGGGGAAAGATGATAAGTTCTGTTTTGTCCATGTTGAGTTTTAGAAAGCGGGAGGAGAAGAAGGAGGATATGGCCGATAGACACTCTGGAATCCTGGATAGCAAAGAGGTGACATCCGGACCAGAGAGGTAGATCTGAGTGTCATCGGCATAAAGATGGTACCTGAAGCCATGGGATTCTATGATATGTCCCAGGCCAGAGGTGTAGATGGAGAAGAGAAGAGGCCCGAGTACAGAGCCTTGGGGAACACCAACAGTAAGGGGACGAGGAGAGGAGGTGGTGTGGGAGTGGGAGACACTAAAAGTGCGGTTGGAGAGGTAAGAGGAGATCCAGGAGAGAGCTAGGCTAGTGACACCAAGGGATGAGAGGATTTGTAAGAGGAGAAAATGGTCAACTGTGTCGAAGGCAGAAGATAGGTCAAGGAGAAGGAGCACAGAGTAGTGGTGCGAGGTTTTGGCAGTCAGCAGGTCATTAGCCACTTTGGTGAGGGCAGTTTCTGTGGAGTGGTGGGAGCGGAAACCGGATTGCAGGGAGTCAAAAAACGAGTTGGATGAAAAATGTGAGGAAAGTTCATGGTAGACATGTTGTTCCAGGAGTTTTGAGGCAAAGGGGAGAAGCGAGATGGCTTTTTGAGGATGGGTGTGATGGTTGCATGTTTATATGGAGATGGGAAGATGCCAGAAGTTAGTGATAGATTGAAGAGATGGGTAAGTGCTGGGACAAGTGCTGAGGAGAGGTTGGGGATAAGGTGGGATGGAATAGGGTCAAGTGCGCAGGTGGTGAGGTGCGATGTGGAGAGTAGTTTGGAGAGATGTTCTTCTGTGATGGTGGAGAGGTGAGTTAGTGGGGACAGGCAGTAGACAGGCATTAGGGGGGGCTGAGGGGACTGTGAGTTGAAGCTTCCTCTGATGTCATCGATTTTCTGCTTGAAGAATGTGGCGAAGTCCTCAGCAGAGATGAGAGATGTGGGGGGTGGCAGTGGGGGGCGGAGAAGAGAGTTGAAGGTGTTAAACAGTTGCCTAGGGTTATGAGATAAGGAAGATATGACGGAAGAAAAGTAGTCCTGTTTAGCAGAGGTGAGGGCAGATTTGAACTCAAGGAGTGCTCTCCTGTATGTTTGGAAGTGTTCCTCAGAGTCAGTCTTCTTCCAGCGCCGTTCAGCAGCTCTGGACACTCGCCTTAGTTGTTTGGTTAGGTCGGTGTGCCAGGGCTGTCTGTTCGTGCTTCGTGTTTTCTTTTTCGTGAGAGGGGCAACGAGTCGAGGGCTGAGGTTATTGTGGAATTGTAGAAGGTTGCGGCTGTGTCAGTGTCGTTCAGAGAGTGTATGGTGGAGAGAGGCAGAAGGGAGTCAGAGAGTGTTTGAGTGTTGAGGTTTCTGCGAGGGTGTACAACTATTACAAGCCCGGATTGTGGGTTAACTGTGTTTAAAGTGACTGTACCACCAGGCCCAGGCTGAAGCACTGGAGACAGCTGACCCACTCTTAGTGGGAGGAAACCCCAGCCCTTCCATGACCTGACTCCATTAGAATCAATGGAACCCTATCATAGAGGGGCTAGGGTTTCCTCCCACTAAGGGTGGGTCGGCCCGCCTCCAGTGCTTCAGCCTGGGCCTGGTGGTACAGTCACTTTAAACGGATTATCCAATGTGATCCCTCCATACTGCCCCCCTCCCCCATAGCACAGCTGGATGCCCCCTCACCCCTGAACACTGTAAATCTCCTACCTGTCTGGCAGCCAGTGGGCAGATCCCAGGAAGCGGCGGCGGCAGCAGCAGAGCACACTAGCAGGAGGAGGAGGAGGGGGAGGGGCAGGAAGGATTTCCACAAGTACCTTGTGTCTGGCCCCTCCTCCTCCTCTCCAGTGATTAGTGCTCAGGAGGCAAGGGGTCGGAGCAGTCCAGCAGCAGCTAATAAGTCAGGAAGCTACCTGCAGAGCAGAGCTGTACAGGAGCTGTGTGCTTTCAGGACCTGCCATGATGTCACAGTCATGTGATCAGTCACATGGAGGAGGAGTCACAAGATCAGGGGCTGCTGCTCAGTGTATGCAGGACTCTGCTGTGCTGGATGAGCTGAAGTGATGTGTATGCAGCAGAGCTGTCTGTGTGTGATGTGTGTGGAGCAGAGCTGTGTATGTGTGTGTTATATATGCCTGCAGCAGAGCCCTGTGTGTAATGTACATGTAGCTGAGCTGTATGTGTGTAATGTACATGTAGCTGAGCTGTATATGTGTGTAATGTACATGTGGCTGAGCTGTATATGTGTGTAATGTACATGTGGCTGAGCTGTATGTGTGTAATGTACATGTAGCTGAGCTGTATGTGTGTAATGTACATGTAGCTGAGCTGTATGTGTGTAATGTACATGTAGCTGAGCTGTATATATGTGTAATGTACATGTAGCTGAGCTGTATATATGTGTAATGTACATGTAGCTGAGCTGTATGTGTGTAATGTACATGTAGCTGAGCTGTATGTGTGTAATGTACATGTAGCTGAGCTGTATGTGTGTAATGTACATGTAGCTGAGCTGTATGTGTGTAATGTACATGTAGCTGAGCTGTATGTGTGTAATGTACATGTAGCTGAGCTGTATGTGTGTAATGTACATGTAGCTGAGCTGTATGTGTGTAATGTACATGTAGCTGAGCTGTATGTGTGTAATGTACATGTAGCTGAGCTGTATGTGTGTAATGTACATGTAGCTGAGCTGTATGTGTGTAATGTACATGTAGCTGAGCTGTATGTGTGTAATGTACATGTAGCTGAGCTGTATGTGTGTAATGTACATGTAGCTGAGCTGTATGTGTGTAATGTACATGTAGCTGAGCTGTATGTGTGTAATGTACATGTAGCTGAGCTGTATGTGTGTAATGTACATGTAGCTGAGCTGTATGTGTGTAATGTACATGTAGCTGAGCTGTATGTGTGTAATGTACATGTAGCTGAGCTGTATATGTGTAATGTACATGTAGCTGAGCTGTATATGTGTGTAATGTACATGTAGCTGAGCTGTATATGTGTAATGTACATGTAGCTGAGCTGTATATGTGTAATGTACATGTAGCTGAGCTGTATGTGTGTAATGTACATGTAGCTGAGCTGTATATGTGTGTAATGTACATGTAGCTGAGCTGTATATGTGTAATGTACATGTAGCTGAGCTGTATATGTGTAATGTACATGTAGCTGAGCTGTATATATATATGTAGCAGTCTGGAGTGAGGGGATATCGGGGAGGATGGATGTTATGATGAATAAATGAAGATCTATCCTATCACAGGCCGAGTGGTAATATCTCTCTCCCTCTTCCTGAGGTAAATACGGCCACAGAGGTTATAGAGGGGACTGTACCTAGGTGTGTGGTGATGCTGGTACTTGTTGTTCTTCCTGGGGCTTCTCTATTACTGCTGCCTGAGGTGATAATGGATCTCCATTAGTTGTGGTGCTGACTCCATTGAATCTCCTCACAGGCTGTTTCTCCTACCACAGCTGTGCTCCACTAACCAGGGAATTCCTGTCACAAATGCCTCTTAAGGGGAGCTCAGTAGAATAGCTCCGCCCTCTTTCTGGGCCTTTCTCCTAGCTAGTGTAGTACACTAAGGAGGCAGCTGGTGTTGCTATGGGAACTCCCTGCTCTGGTCTGTGTGAATAATAAAGATGTCCCATCTCCAGCATGGCTCCTCTCTGTAATATAATAAAGGATAATCAATATATTAATAAATCTATGTCAGTATAATACAGGATCCATACACTGCTCAACCCCAGGGATATAAACCGTCCTGTACACTATGGGAGAGATTTATCAACCTGGAGTAAAGTGGAACTGGCTCAGTTGCTCCTAGCAACCAATCAGATTCCACCCTTCATTTTTCCAAGGAATCTGTAAGGAATGAAGAGTGGAATCTAATTGGTTGCTAGAGGCATCTGGACCAATTCTACTTTACTCCAGGTTGATAAATCTCCCCCTATATATACACAGTAGAGCTGTATATGTGTAACGTACATGTATCTGAGCTGTATGTGTGTAATGTACATGTAGCTGAGCTGTATGTGTGTAATGTACATGTAGCTGAGCTGTATATGTGTAATGTACATGTAGCTGAGCTGTATATGTGTAATGTACATGTAGCTGAGCTGTATATGTGTACACAGTAGAGCTGTATATGTGTAATGTACATGTAGCTGAGCTGTATATGTGTAATGTACATGTAGCTGAGCTGTATATGTGTAATGTACATGTAGCTGAGCTGTATGTGTGTAATTTACATGTAGCTGTTATTTTAAAACAACGGCTGTTATATTGAAATAATGGCCGTTATTTATTGTTATATGGCGGCCATCCACTCAATTACAACATTATGTGAACAGATCCTTTCTGTGTTTTTAATCCACTCCTGGTTTCGGTTGCAATATGAGGTACACAATACTGACTGAAATATACGTAGTGTGAACCCAGCCTAGAGCTGTATATGTGTAATGTACATGTAGCTGAGCTGTATATGTGTGATGTATGTGTAGCTGAGCTGTATGTGTGTAATGTACATGTAGCTGAGCTGTATATGTACACAGTAGAGCTATGTTCACACTATGAATGAGAGCGGCCGTTCCGTGACTCCGGCCAGGTCACGAAATGGCCGGTCTCTGGCCGGATCATCTTAAGTACCGGCCGCATCAGAGCTTCCCATAGCCCACAGTGAAGCAAGCGTCTGGAGCCGCTCGCTTCACTGTGTGAACTGATAGGTCTTTCTGCGGCCGGAATTCACTGCATTCCGGCCGCAGAAAACTGACCTGTCAGTTCTATGTGGCGCCGCATAGATCCTGACCGGAGCGTATACGATGTGTGTACGCTCCGGCCGGGATCCCATTGAAAGTAAGAACGGCGAGAACTACGGCCGTAGTTTTATGTAGTGTGAACATAGCCTAGAGCTGTATATGTGTAATGTACATGTAGCTGAGCTGTATGTGTACACAGTAGGGCTATGTTCACACTACGTGAACAACCGGCCATTCCGTGATCTTTCCGGCCGCGGAGCTCTGATGCGGGCGCATCAGCACGCGCCCGCATCAGAGCTTCCCATAGCGCACAGTGAAGTGAGCGGCCGGAGCCGCTCGCTTCACTTTGTGAACTGACAGGTCTTTCTGCGGCCGTAATTCACTGAACTCTCTCCCGCCTCCTGAGGTAAATGGACTGCACCTAGGTGTTTGGTGATGATGGTACTTGTAGTTCCTCCTGGGGCTTCTCTATTACTGCTGCCTGAGGTGATATTAATACAGGGGCGTAGCTAGGATTCACAGGGCCCCATAGCTAAAAAATTTTAAGGGGCCCCCCTTGCCTACGCACAACACAAAGCAATATATGCTTTATTGCCGGTGCACTGATAATTGATGACCTCTGTAAGGAGCTCTGCACATTTTCCTTTCCTACTTGATTGCCAGCTGGAGAACAGAGGTCAGAGGTTATCAGTGCAGCGAAGCAGAGATCTCTGTCTTCTGCTTGTTAACCTTTTTTTGTGTTGCAGCATGTAAGTAAACATTGGGTCAATTACACACTGCAGTACATAAGGGGTTAAGCAGAAGGACACATGCTCTTACCTTCTCCCCTGGGCCCCCCTCCTGCACGGCCCCATAGCAACTGCCTACCCTGCCTCTATGGTAGCTACGCCACTGTATTAATATTATTATTTATCTATAAAGCGCCCTTAATTCTATACAAGTGATAGCGGATAACAAACAGGAACATTACAAGATCAAAAACACATTACATGAAGGCAAATGGCAGATTGGTACACATGGGAAGAGGAGCCTGCCCGCAAGGGCTTACAATCTATAGGATACTGGGAGAGAAACAGGAGGTAAAGTGCAGCCAATCAAGTGTGATGCAGAATTGTTATAGGTTGTAGCCTAGTTTGAAGAGATGGGGTTTTAGGTTACTTTGAAGGACAGACAGGTGGGTGAGAGCCGGATGTGTCGGAGTAGTGAGATCCAGAGCATGGGGGAGGCTTGGTCTAAGGGTCCATTTACACAGAAAGATTATCTGCCAACGATTTGAAGCCAAAGCCAGAAACAGACTATAAACTGAGATCAGGTCATAATGAAAGCCTGAGAATTCTCCTCTTTTTAAAGCCATTCCTGGCTTTGGCTTCAAATCTTTGGGAGATAATCTTTCTGTGTAAATGGACCCTTAGACCAAGCCTCCCCCATGCTCTGGAACTCACTACTCCGACACATCCAGCTCTCACCCACCTGTCTTGGATGCGGTTGTGTGAGGTACGAACAAGGGAGGAGCACAAAAAGAGGTCACTGGAAGATCGAAGCAGTGTTGGACTCGAGTGCCTTGGGCCCACCAGGGGAAATCATTCTTGGGGCCCACCCTTCAGCCACCATACTGTTTATACAGGGAGATATGGGGCAGTGTAGGGTTGCAAACCATTGCTAATCAGCAGGGCATGAGATGTGCGGCCGACAGCAATGATTTTTACAGCCGCACAAAAGATCAAATCAGCCGACTATCGGGCATTTGCTTGTTTGTCAGCTGATCTCTGGCACTTTCACATGGGCCGATCATTGGCTGAATAGGTTTCCTAGGTGCACTTGTTACCGATAATTGGCCGGTGTAATCGGGCTATAAGACAATTTTCTTTGCATGATAACACTGTATACTTATATACATAGGTCATACAGCTACCAATAACACCAGTATATAAAGAGCAAATATCCTCACACACATATTACCGCCATACGTTTACTGACCAAATCCTGTATACTGTGACCAATATTACGAGTATACAAGGGGGAAATATTACTGCCACACCACAACCACTACCATCACCACCATATTGTTACTGACCAAAAGTATACTAAATCCAATAAAACACAGTACCAGATAACAAGTAACAAATAATTCCACCACATACAGTAATGGCCAAAAGTTTTGAGAATGTTACAAATATTTACTTTTACAAAGTCTACTGCTTTAGTTTTTAAAATGGCAATTTGCATAAAATCCAGAATGTTATAAAGAGTGATCAGCTTAACAGCAATTACTTGCAATGTCAATATTTGCCTAGAAAATGAACTTTATCCCCCAAAACACATTTCAACATCATTACAGCCCTACCTTAAAAGAACCAGCTAACATAGTTTCAGTATTTGCTCCATTAACACAGGTGTGGGTGTTGATGAGGACAGGGCTGGAGATCAATCTTTCATGATTAAGTAAGAATGACACCACTGGACACTTTAAAAGGAGGCTGGTGCTTGGCATCATTGTTTCTCTTCTGATAACCATGGTTATCTCTAAAGAAACACGTGCAGTCATCATTGCACTGCACAAAAATGGCCTAATAGGGAAAAGTATCGCAGCTAGAAAGATTGCACCTCAGTCAACAATCTATTGCATCATCAAGAACTTTAAGGAGAGAGGTTCCATTGTTGCCAAAAAGTCTCCAGGGCGCCCAAGAAAGACCAGCAAGCGCCAGGACCGTCTCTTAAAAGTGTTTCAGCTGCCGGATCGGGCTACCAGCAGTGCAGAGCTTGCTCAGGAATGGCAGCAAGCAGGTGTGAGTGCATCTGCACGCACTGTGAGGTGGAGACTCTTGGAGCAAGGCCCGGTCTCAAGGAGGCCAGCAAAGAAGC
Source organism: Dendropsophus ebraccatus (assembly GCF_027789765.1). Classification (NCBI taxonomy): domain Eukaryota; kingdom Metazoa; phylum Chordata; class Amphibia; order Anura; family Hylidae; genus Dendropsophus; species Dendropsophus ebraccatus. The sequence continues at coordinate 190,523,724 of NC_091456.1, read as the reverse complement.
CACTTCTCTCCAGAAAAAACATCAAGGACAGACTGATATTCTGCAAAAGGTACAGGGAGTGGACTGCTGAGGACTGGAGTAAAGTCATTTTCTCTGATGAATCCCCTTTTTTCTGGAATTCTGGAAAACAGCTTATTCGGAGAAAACGAGGTGAGCGCTACCACCAGTCTTGTGTCATGCCAACTGTAAAGTATCCTGAAACCATTCATGTGTGGGGTTGCTTCTCAGCCAATGGAATCGTCTCTCTCACAGTCTTGCCTAAAAACACAGCCATGAATAAAGAATGGTGCCAGAATGTCCTCCAAGAGCAACTTCTCCCAACAGTCCAAGAGCAGTTTGGCGATCAACAATGCCTTTTTTAGCATGATGGAGCACCTTGCCATAAAGCAAAGGTGATAACTAAATGGCTCAGGGAACAAAACAGAGATTTTGGGTCCATGGCCTGGAAACTCCCCAGATCTTAATCCCATTGAGAACTTGTGGTCAATCATCGAGAGACGGGTGGACAAACAAAAACCAACAAATTCTGACAAAATGCAAGCACTGATTGTGCAAGAATGGACGGCTATCAGTCAGGATTTGGTCTAGAAGTTGATTGAGAGCATGCCAGGGAGAATTGCAGAGGTCCTGAAGAAGAAGGGTCAACACTGCAAATATTGACTTGCTGCATTAACTCATTTTAACTGTCAATATAAGCCCCCCCTATTATCCCCCTTATAGATGGTCTCCCTAACAATGCCCCTTATACATGCCCCCCATTATCCCCTTAAAAATGGTCCTCCTATATATTCCCCCTAATACATGCCCCGTTATCCCCCTTATAGATGCCCCAATATTATCCCCCTTATAAATGGCCCTTATACATACCCCCATTATCCTCTTAATAAATGGCCCCCTTATATATACCCCTCTGTTATCTCCTTATACATGCCCCCCAGTTATCCCCCTTATAGATGGCCCCCTTATACATACCCCCGTTATCCCCCTTGTTCCCCCGTCGCCACTCTCTTCTCTTTAGGGAGCATCTCTAACATGCGCTCCCTGTGCCAGAAGTCCCGGCGATGCACATTGAGTTTCCTGATGGTCATAGAGCAATTTTAAAGAACATTTATTTCTTTAAAGAGAACCAATCATGGGCGGAAATTAAATTTTTTTTTTTTCGATAATTAGATTAAAATTGTTATTTTATTAATATTTGTAATTTGAATTAATTACTTTTAGGGCCGCGTTTTCGCAATATACCTATTTTCTTTTCGTGTCTCGCGCCGGCTCTTTTGAAAAGAGCCGGCGCGCGACAGGAAGCTCCCGGCATGCCGAGCGGCAGGAAGGGCTCCCATGAGCCTTTGCCACCGCTCTGTAAGTACACAGTGATCCCGCGCTATACAGCGCGAGATCGCTGTGTATGAATATCCTAACTGGGCCTATTAGTCTATTCCTGAAGATACAGACTGCCTGTGCAGTCTGTATCTTATTCTTTTACCTATAGCTGTATAGCGGAGCGGAGCAGTAAGGCCGGGGGCGGCCATCTTGATGACGTCAGTGGTGCGTTCCAGCGCTGGAACGCAAGGGACGTAATCAAGATGGCGCCCGGCTTTACTACACCGCTACAGAGGAGTGGGTAAAGTATAAGATACAGACTGCACAGGCAGTCTGTATCTTCAGAAATAAACTTCATGAAGATACAGACTGCCTTTGCAGTCTGTATCTTATACTTTACCCACTCCTCTGTAGCGGTGCAGTAAAGCCGGACGCCATCTTGATTACGTCCCTTGCGTTCCAGCGTTGGAACGCACCACTGTGACGTCATCAAGATGGCCGCCCCCGGCCTCCCCAAATAATAATAATTTTTTCTGGTTTCGCAGTGTACTTTATGCAAAAATTAAGGCTGTAATTATAAAGTACAATAAGCGGCGCAAAAAAATAAGAGGCCCATGTTGGTCTCTAGATGAAAAAATACAAGCGCTATGGCTTTATAAGCACAATGAGGAAAAAATTAAAGTGCAAAATGGAAATTGGCCCGGTCCTTAAGGGGTTAAAGACATTACAGTAAAGTTGGATCAGCCTGGAGGGCGTTTTTCCACTGTAATCCAGGCCGCCATTGGGTAATACATGGGATTTCCAGTCATAATGTTTGTGGGATTTTGTTGTCAGCACATTCAGCTTTGTACAGAACAAAGTATCACTGAGAAGATTTCATTCACTCAGATCGAGGAGGGGTTATCTGAGGGTAGGGCTGGGCAATATGGCCAAAAAATAAAATCTCTATATTTATTTTTAGAAATTTAGATTTAGATTTTCGATTTAAATCTTGATTTTTTTTTTTTATTTTAATTTTGCTAAATAAACAGAAAATTTTATTGCAATGTCAGATACTATTTTAATGACGTTTGAGACAACAACTGTATTGCTTCCCAGTGTAACAGTGCTCATCTGTGACTGGTGGTGACTGAGGGAGAGCTGGGGATGACAGAGGGGGACTGGGGCAGCTGGGGTGACTGGAGATGACTGAGGGAGAGCTGGGGATGATAGAGGGGGACTGAGGCAGCTGGGGTGACTGACGGGACTGGAGATGACTGAGGGGGACTGGGGCAGCTGAAGATGACTGAGGGGGACTGGGGCAGCTTAAGATGACTGAGGGGGACTGGGGCAGCTGGAGATGACTGGGGGGACTGGAGATGACTTGGGCAGTAGTGCACATAGCCCTTCCTCCTCTCACCCCGGCACACAGCGTCCCGCTCCCCTGTCAGCTACAGTCAGGGCTCCCTGGTCTCTGGAAGGGGCAGCAGGGACTGCAGAATAGGGTGATTCCTGGAGCTGTACAGCGGGATCCGACCCCGCTGTACAGCTCTAGGACCTGCAGCAACACTATCACCCTGCAGTCCCTGCTGTCTCCTCCAGAGGCCGGGGAGCTCTGAGTGTGGCTGACAGGGAAACACTGTGCTGGAGGCCACCCACTCCGCATCACTCCAGACTACCTGCCCTGCACCTCGCCTCCAGCACTCGCCAGCCCCATACTGCCTGCCTGCCCGACTGTCTCACACCACCCACACCTCCCCTCTCCGGACTGCCGACCCACCCTGCACCTCACCGTAGCGCTCGCCAGCCCCATACCGCCCCTCTCCAGACTGTCCGCCCGCTCGTGTATCACCCCGCCCGATTTCATAAAGAATCTAATCGATTCTAACATTGTGGGCAAATTAATCAAATTAATTTGATTAATCGCCCAGCCCTATCTGAGGGTTCCCTTTATGTTTTTTGAGCAGTGTATGTTGATAGAATTATTTTTCTTTTTTATCCAGGCTTTAGGATTGTTCCCTTATGTTTGTAGTCACTGTTTGGATATGATGAATGGAATAAAGGTCCAGCAGGTAGTATGACACCATCTCCTGCACACAACACTTCTCACTTCTATCCTCTTTCTTCTCCAGCTGCTCCTCTCTATTACTTCCATCCTCTGTGTCTTATAGTGTCCTAAATGTGTTAATTGTGGCCCATTAAAGCCTATATATGCCTATGCTTATATATATTTTTTTATATTCATTGCTTATATATTTTTGTGTGTGCATAATATATTTGTTTATTAATTGTTATCATCTCTTAAAAATCACTAGATATAAGCAATGTTAGAGTAATGGTGCGTTTTATATCTGACAGATTTTTGAAGCCAAAGCCATGAACAGACTATAAACAGAGAACAGGTCATAAAGGAAAGATTGGGATTTCTCCTCTTTTCAAATCCATTCCTGGCTTTGGCTTCCAAAATCTGTCAGATAAATCTGTCTGTGTAAACGCACCCTAAGTTGTAACCACCTAGATCGTTAGATAAAACTAATTGTATCATCACTATTATATTATGGTTTGTTCATATGCGTTCCAAGCTGGAACGCATACATTAGTCTGTGCCGCCCTCTGCATTTATTCTTGGTATACGTTCCATGGTGGAAAGCATGCGTAGGCAGTGGTACGGGGCGCTGTGTCGGTGACATGCATATGTGGGTGATGCAGTGTGACACCACATCCTGTGTGGTGGTCGGCAGCCCGGAAGAGAGGAAGCACGGAATATGGAGTTCATGTATATATAATGGTGATCTTTGCATACTTTATATAGGCTTGATAAAGGTGAATGCTATCACCGAAACGCGTTGCTTGGAATTTTAATGCACAGTCCCATCGGTGCACGAGTTTATTATACGCTAACCTGGAGGGGGACATTGATATATGGGTATGTCTGTCCCCCAAGTGGAGTAAGTAACCTGTGAAATTATTGTTTGGATCACCTATATCCTCCACTATTTGTTCTGAGCGCGATCCTGTGTTTTGCTTATTAACTTTCCTGTGAGTTCCCAACGTCTATATTTTGGATCGGATTGGGTGGATGGATACACTTGCTCTCCTTTTGGATATTACTGGTGTGAAGAACCAATAGTTGTGTGCAATCGTGGCTCTAAGGAGAAGTGGGGGTTTAAGCAACCACCCACTATCACCCAGTGAGTAATTATCTCTTGGATATTTTTATATTTTTTGGATGAGCGCTGTTCCTTGATCCTGTTAATTATATATACCTATGAAGGACACTGGGGAGGGGCATGGGCACGGCCATCTTATGGACAGAATCACCACAGAGCAGGACGGCACAGCCTGGAGGAGGGGAGCCTGATTATAGCTCTATGGGGTACACAGGGAGCTGCTGTCAGTAAGTGCAGTGAGTACAGTTACTAATACTATACACAGAACTATTTTACTATAAATTGTGAATTTTCCTCCATAATCATTTAGAATTCTTTATATTCATTTACCTCATTCCGAACGTGAAAATGGCTTCTCGTCTGAAAGAGTTTTGTGATGGTCAACAAGAATTCATTGATGAGCCAAACACTTCCCACTTTCAGAACATGAAAATGGCCTTTCTCGCGTGACTTTTTCGATGCGTAACAAGGTCTGCTTTCTGATAAAAACATTTCTCACATTCCGAACATGAAAATGGCTTCTCCCCTGTGTGAGTTCTCTGATGCCTAGCAAGAGCTACTTTCTGATTAAAACATTTCCCACATTCTGAACATGAAAATGGCTTCACCCCTGTGTGAATTCTCTGATGCTTATTAAGATCTGATTTCCGAGCAAAATATTTGCCACATTCTGAACATGAAAATGGTTTCTCTCCAGTGTGAATTCTCAGATGCTCAACAAGAATTGATTTCTGATTAAAACATTTCCGACATTCCGAACATGAAAATGGCTTCTCCCCTGTGTGAGCTCTCTGATGTTTAACAAGATTTGCTTTAAGAGTAAAACATTTCCCACATTCTGAACATGAAAATGGTTTCTCCCCTCTGTGAGTTATCTGATGCTTAACAAGGTTTGATTTCTGATTAAAACATTTTCCACATTCTGAACATGAAAATGGCTTCTCCCCTGTGTGAGTTCTCTGATGTTTAACAAGATTTGATTTAAGAGTAAAACATTTGCCACATTCTGAACATGAAAATGGTTTCTCCCCTTTGTGAGTTCTCTGATGCTTAACAAGATCTGATTTCTGATTAAAACATTTCCCACATTCTGAACATGAAAATGGCTTCTCCCCTGTGTGAGTTCTCTGATGTTTGACAAGATTTGAGTTATGATTAAAACATTTCCCACATTCTGAACATGAAAATGGTTTCTCCCCTGTGTGAGTTATCTGATGCTTAACAAGATTTGATTTATGTTTAAAACATTTCCCACATTCTGAACATGAAAATGGCTTCTCCCCTGTGTGAGTTCTCCTATGCTTAACAAGATCTGATTTTTGATTAAAACATTTCCCACATTCTGAACATGAAACTGCCTTCTGCCCTGTAAAATATTTTTCACGTTGTAAATATGAAAACGGAGGCTTTCCTGTATTTGCTCTTTGATGTTCATGGTCTTCTCTGTAAATGTCAGCTTGCTGTGATGGAGCAGAAGATGGGACTTGTATAACAGGATGAGATGAGAGATCTTTGCTGTGAGGGGCTGAGGGTGTATCTGGGATAGTGGACGGCTCCTCATATGTATCTTGTGTGATATGATCCTCTGAGGAGATCTGATGTCCCCCTGAGCTCCTGGTAGAATCATCTGCAAAGGAGAAAACACCATTTCTCTTATTTCCCAGTAATAGAAGCTTAAACATATTGCAGACATGGAAAGTTACTCTTTTTTATGTAACATAATAAGAATGATCAGATCTGTTCCCATCCACAGGAAGTGTCAGGGAGAAGAATCTAGAAGCTGGAGGCCGGGGAGATGACGTCCTTAGTAGTTAACCCTTTAAGGACCATGCTAACTTTCGTTTTTGCGTTTTCGTTTTTTCCTCCATGTGTTTAAAAGGCCATAGCACTTGCATTTTACACCTACAGTCCCACATGAGCCCTTATTTTTTGCGTCACTAATTGTACTTCGCAATGACAGGCTGAATTTTTCCATAAAATATGCTGCGAAACCAGAAAAAAATTATATGCGCAGTGAAATTGAAAAAAAAAACGCAATTATTTTTCTTTGGGGGGGGGGCTTCATTTTTACGCCGTGTGTCCTATGGAAAAACTTAGGTGTTATATATGTTTCTCAAGTCATTATGATTAAAACGACATGTAACATGTATAACTTTTATTGTATCTGATGGCCTGTAAAAAATTAAAACCATTGTTAACAAATATACGTTCCTTAAAATCGCTCCATTCCCAGGCTTATAGCGCTTTTATCCTTTGGTCTATGGGGCTGTGTCAGGTGCCATTTTTTGCGCCATGATGCGTTCTTTCTATAGGTACCTTGATTGCGCATATACGACCTTTTGATCGCTTTATATTACATTTTTTCTGGACCAAAAATGCGCAATTTTGCACTTTGGGATTTTTTGGCGCTGACGCCGTTTACCGTGCGAGATCAGGAATGTGATTAATTAATAGTTGGGGCGATTACGCGCGCGGTGATAAAAAACCTGTTTATTTATTTATTTTTATTTGTAAAATGGGAAAAGGGGGGTGATTCAGACTTTTATTAGTGGAGGGGATTTTTTATTAAAAACACTTTTTTTTAACTTTCCCTTACAGTAATATGAAGCCCCCTGGGGGACTTCTATATACACAGAACTGATCTCCCATTGAGATCAATCCTGTGTATATAATAGAGCAATGATCCATCAGATCGGTGCTCTATTATAATGGTCTGCTGCAGACCATCTGAATAGATTGCCGAGTCGGGATCAGCGTCATTCAGACGCTGAGCCCCGGCCGGCTCATTAGAACAGATCTCCCCTCCGCGATCGCATCGCGGGGGGGGGGGGGGGGGGGAGATCCCCCACTGGAGACCAGGGAGAGGGGGCACAGCTGCTATTCAAATGCAGCTGTCAGTTTTGACAGCGGCATTTGAATAGTCAATTAGCCGGCCGCGGCGATCGGCCGCGCCGGCTAATACACGCGGTCCCTGCACTTAGCAACCGGGGACCGCGCGTTGCAGAGAAGGCTCACGCCGGGAGCCCTCTCTGTTTACTCTTAACGGCTGCATGACGGGTATACCCGTCATGCTTCGTTAAGAGGTTAAAATTAAAACAAAAAAAACTCTTCTCAAATTGAAAAAACAAAAAATATAATTATTATTATTTGTATAGCGTCAGTTATTTTTGTTTGTTTTACACACACAATACAGAGGTTTGATTTACACATTATAGAATTAATTAATTAAAATATATAAATACAGATACAAAGGGAATGAGAAATGTGCTGGCGAGAGCTTACAGACTGGGAGGACTGGGGGGGGGGGGGGGTGAACACAAGACGCAACAAGCGCTTTATTTGCCGATAGTCCAGCCATTATACATAAAGTCAGAAAGTGTCTATAAGTGTTGGGTGAGCCAGTCACCGGCCAATGTCCGAGTACAGGGAATACATACATGGAACAAGAGGAGATATAGGGTAGAAGGCGAGGGGATAGCAGAGGGAAGACGAGATTAGGGAATGTTATAACACTGTAGAGATGAGACTTCAGGACGTGCTTGACACTGTGAGTGTTGGAAATGAGTCTGAGGTCTTTGGGTAATGAATTCCAGAGAACTGGTGCAGCACGAGAGAAGTCCTGGAGGCCGGAGTGAGAGGTTCTGATTATGGAAGATGTTAGGGTAAGATCATTAGTAGAACATAGACCACGGGTAGGATGGGAGGTGGAGATGAGGGAGGAGATGTATGGAGGGGCAGAGTTGTGGAGAGCTCTATGGGTGAGAGGGACTGGCACATGGGTGAGACGTCAGTTGGAGAGGAAGATGAGTCTGGCTGCTGCGTTTAGGATAGACTGGAGAGCAGATAGTTTAGAGAATGGAGGTCACTTTAGACAAACCAGGGAGGAAGAAGAAATAAAGACACCAACTGGAGCTTCAGGGACCTGCAAACAGCGGGAAATTCAAACATTGACGGACTCAGGAAGGATGGTAAGTGTAAAAACTATGTTTGTGATTGTTTTTGTTCCTTTTTATCAGCGTCGGAGTTGTCCCTTAAGTCGGTTAATTGTTAATCTGGAGTTGCCATCAGTTTATGTATAATCCACCACACTCCCGGGTTGGGGGGAACACGGGGAAGGGGGCCATTTACTTACATAACACACATTACAAAGTTGTATAACTTTGTAATGTGTGTTATTTTGTGAATAAATGTTTAGCGCCATATATAGGGGTCATATACTCGGACATTAAAAAACTCTACTGTCAGGCAGTACCTAGCCATGTCTGTAAGCGTTGGGACTTTGTGTTTGGTCTCTTTTTTCGAATAGAGAAAAGAACAAATATCATGGAACATGGAGCACAGCTCGGCCGCATGTAACTATATAATAATAACTATATACATAATAAAAAAGTGAGTATATTATATAACTGCTTGTGATCACAACCTGTCGATTTCTTTAAAAAAAATTTCATGTGCCGGCCTGCACTGCTGGAGTGAGGAGCAGATTACTGTTGTACGATTTATACTGTGTTACTGTAACTTGGTTGTTGTTTTAACAATCATATATCTGGGATTTGTACCACTGATGCTATATGCCATGTTACCATTACTGGGAGATGTTTTCTGTATTGTATGCTTTATTATTTCTGACTACTTGTCAATAAGAAAAATCACAACAGGTACGCTGTAAGCATGAGATTGATAGTGATATATTGTCCGCTGGGACTGTGCTGTATATTAGAATTTAGGCTGAATGATTATATAGCTGGAAAACTGACAGGACACAGAACTTATAATATTCCACACAGAATAGTTACAGCCGGTGACTGAGGAGAATGTGTGACTGTTCTCTGCATTTAGTGGTCACTACTCACCTGGGCGGTTACCTGTAGTGATGTCCTCCTTATACTGCTCATCACTGCTGTCATCTGTCTCCTCTTCTTCTTTTGTCTTGTCTGTGGCATTAATATAATTCAGATTCTTCCTTGTATTAATTTCCTCCTTATACTGCTCATCACTGCTGTCATCTGTCTTCTCTTCTTCTTTTATCTTGTCTGTAGCGTTAATATAATTCAGATTCTTCCCTTTATTAACTTCCTCCTTATACTGCTCATCACTGCTCACATCTGTCTCTTCTTCTTCTACTATCTTGTCCATTGCAATATTATGGTTCAGATCCTTCCCTGTAGTGATTTTCTCCTTATATTGCTTATCACTGCTCACATCTGTCTCTTCTTTTACTGTCATATCTGTACAACTAATCTTAATTAGATCTTCCCCCTGATACATAAGATGTGAGAGAAATATTGTAAAAGTCATTAGACAGTAGGAGAAGTCAGGTGGGATGTACAGATCATAGAGAACATCTCCATCTACCTGATCCTGATCCTGTGGGAGAAGAGGACGGGGATATCTCTCTGGTGCTGTTCTCTTACTGGATCTGACTGGAGGGAACACATACAGAGACTGAATTCATTCTTTCCATCCAGATAATACAGAGAGGAGGTGTGTATATAGTCCTGTCTATTACCTGCTGATGGGAGGGGCTGCTGATCCTCCAGCATCACATCCTTGTACTGATCCTTGTGTCCTTCTACATACTCCCACTCCTCCATGGAGAAATAGACCGCCACGTCCTGACACCTTATAGGAACCTGACACACACAATGATCACACAGTCATCCCCCCCACCCCTCCAGTGGTGTTACTGTATAATGTCCCAGCATTCCCAGCAGCCACAGTCTCACCTCTCCACTCAGCAGCTCCACCATCTTGTTGGTGACTTCTAGGATCTTCTCTTCCTCCATTTCCTCATGTATCAGGGGCCCCGGGATTGGGCTCAGGGTTCTTCCCCATCCTTCACACCCAGGGGCCCCACAGCGCCCACTAGAGGACTTCTTCACTACTGTGTAATCCTGTGTATGGAGAGACACATTACTATCACTCCATCCATTCCCAGAATCCCTCACCTCTCCAGTCCTATCCATCTGTTATTCCATAGATAAGAATGATGTCATGATGACATCACTCCCAGAATCCCTCACCTCTCCAGTCCTATCCATCTGTTATTCCATAGATAAGAATGATGTCATGATGACATCACTCCCAGAATCCCTCACCTCTCCAGTCCTATCCATCTGTTATTCCATAGATAAGAATGATGTCATGATGACATCACTCCCAGAATCCCTCACCTCCCCAGTCCTATCCATCTGTTATTCCATAGATAAGAATGATGTCATGATGACATCACTCCCAGAATCCCTCACCTCCCCAGTAAGCAGGAAGAGTATGTGTAGGGTGAGGGTTATTATCCTCTCGGCCATCTTGTCTCTGTCTCTCTCCATGGTTGATGGGTCGGTCTCTTATATAGAAGATATCAGCAAAGGATCCTGGAGAGATGAATAGAAAGTAGAGGATACAATGTATAATAATAATAATGCATAATAATATGTATATGTAGAATACAGAATGGGAATAAAAAGTACAACTTGTCCGGCAAACAACAACAAACTCTTGTCACCAGTTCAGCTGTAGTTTGCTAATAAGCTTCACCAAAACTGGAGACCAGAGTGCTGCTGTCTCTGGAAGTAACTCCGGGAGCGCTTAAAGGGATTATCCAATGTGATCCCCCCATACTGCCCCCCTCCCCCTTAGCACAGCTGGATGCCCCCTCTCCCCTGAACACTGTAAATCTCCTACCTGTCTGGCAGCCAGTGGGCAGATCCCAGGAGGCAGCAGCAGCAGAGCACACTAGCAGGAGGAGGGGGAGGGGCAGGAAGGATTTCCACATGTACCTTGTGTCTGGCCCCTCCTCCTCTCTAGTGATTGGTGCTCAGGAGGCAAGGGGCGGGGCAGTCCAGCAGCAGCCGATAACAAGTCAGGAAGCCGCCTGCAGAGCTGTATAGGAGCCGTGTGCTTCCAGGACCTGCCATGATGTCACAGTCATGTGATCAGTCACATGGAGAAGGAGGAGTCACATGATCAGGGGCGGCTGCTCAGTGTATGGTAGAGCCTAGAATGTATCCTCTCCTTTGAGTTTCTCACTGTAGGGGATACATTCTAGCATCTCCAGTACTGAAATGGCTAGAATGTATCCTCTCCTCTGAGTCTCTCACTATAGGGTATACATTATAGCATGTTCAGTATTGAAATATTTAGAATGTATACTCTCCTCTGAGGGTATACATTCTAGCATGTGTAGCATTGAAATGTCTAGAATATATACCCTCTTAGTACTCAACATGCTAGAATAAATCCCCTATAGTGACTCAGAGGAGAGGATACATTTTAGCCATTTCACTACTGAGCATGCTAAATGTATCCCCTACAGTGAGAAACTCAGAAAGGAGGATACACTCAGAGGAGAGGATACATTCTAGCATGTTCAGTACTGAAGTGTCTAGAATGTATCCTCTCCTCTGAGTTTCTCACTGCAGGGTATACATCCTAGCATGTTTAGGGCTATGTTCACACATAGGGAGGCATTTATTAAGTCCGGCGTTTTTTACGCCGGACGTAAAAATGCCCCCGCGGACTGCCTCTACATAAATCCCGTGCGCGCCGTTGCGCACCGCCGAAAACCTACGCCAGCTGAGGACTGGAGTAGGTTTTCGGCGTACATTTTGGCGGAACGGATGATAAATCGCGCGGACTCTGAGTCCGCGCCCTCCATTCCGCCCACTCTCCACCCCTTTTCCGCCCCCTGGCGTACTCGGCGGAAAGTGCCGATTTGCGAATATTTTATTCGCAAATCCGCCATGTTTGCTTAAAAAAAGACGCAAATCAGCACTTTCTGCCGAAAATCATCCATTCGCCGGATGATACATGTGGCCCATAGTATTTCGGTCATTCTTTCTTCAACCAAAACCGAGTGCTGTGTTTTATGTGTGAACATAGCCTAGTAATGTAAAGTCCATCGAGTATCCTCTCCTCTGAGAGGGCATCTCCACCAGGTGTACCCTCTCCTCTGAGAGGGCATCTCCACTAGGTGTATCCTCTCCTCTAAGAGGGCATACATTCTAGCAAGTGCAGTTTTGAAAGGTCTAGACCACAGGTGTCAGACTTCATCCCTCGGCTGTTACAGACTACATTTTCCTTCATGCCTTACTTGTCCAGACATGGTGGGAATTGTAGTTCTGCAACTGCTGGAGGGCCTGAGTCTGACATCTCTGGTCTAGAATGTTCTCTTTTCTAACTGCAGGGTATACAGTCTAGTATGTATCCTCTCCTCTGAGCGTATCCTCTCTTCTGAGCTTCTCCCTGAGCGGGTCATATTATACAGCATGATTAATAGGTGAAAGCGAGCGGCGATGTTTTAGGTCAGTGCTCGCTTCCCCTTTGTTCCCTGCACATTTTCTGTGTTATTACACACACAGACAGTGACTGGGGGAACTGCGGGCAGCTGCGGGAGGGGCAGCCCAAAAAATCCTTAGATTGTTCAAGCTGCCCATTGTAGACAGCAGCACTATCGTGATCTGGATTACTCGACCAGTTTGAAGACCACAATCAGCTGATAACATGGATTATTACACCAAATGATTATCAGACGTAACGGCCAGGAAACCTTTGGTGTAATACACCATTGTCTGTACAAGGAACAGGACTGGTGTGTGGGGTCTGTATACAGGGGAGAGGACTGGTGTGTGTGGGGTCTGTATACAGGGGAGAGGACTGGTGTGTGTGGGGTCTGTATACAGGGGGAGAGGACTGGTGTGTGTGGTCTGTCTACAGGGGGAGAAGACTGGTGTGTGTGGTCTGTATACAGGGGGAGAGGACTGGTGTGTGTGGTCTGTCTACAGGGGGAGAAGACTGGTGTGTGTGGTCTGTATACAGGGGGAGAGGACTGGTGTGTGGGGTCTGTATACAGGGAGGAGAGGACCGGTGTGTGGGGTCTGTATACAGGACTGGTGTGGGGGGGGGGGCTGTATACAGGGGGAGAGGACTGGTGTGTGTGGTCTGTATACAGGGGGAGAGGACTGGTGTGTGGGGTCTTTATACAGGGGGAGAGGACTGGTGTGTGGGGTTTGTATACAGGGGGAGAGGACTGGTGTGTGTGTGTGTTCTGTATACAGGGGGAGAGGACTGGTGTGTGGGGTCTGTATACAGGGGGAGAGGACTGGTGTGTGTGGAGTCTGCATACAGGGGGAGAGGACTGGTGTGTGGTCTGTATACAGGGGAGAGGACTGGTGTGTGGGGTCTGTATACAGGGGAGAGGACTGGTGTGTGGGGTCTGTATACAGGGAAGAGGACTGGTGTGTGTGGTCTGTATACAGGGGAGAGGACTGGTGTGTGGGGTCTGTATACAGGGGAGAAGACTGGCGTGTGTGGGGTCTGTATACAGGGGAGAGGACTGGTGTGTGGGGTCTGTATACAGGGGAGAGGACTGGTGTGTGGGGTCTGTATACAGGGGAGAAGACTGGCGTGCGTGGGGTCTGTATACAGGGGAGAGGACTGGTGTGTGGGGTCTGTATACAGGGGGAGAGGACTGGTGTGTGGGGGTCTGTATACAGGGGAGAGGACTGGTGTGTGGGGTCTGTATACAGGGGAGAGGACTGGTGTGTGTAGTCTGTATACAGGGGGAGAGGACTGGTGTGTGGGGTCTGTATACAAGGGGAGAGGACTGGTGTGTGTGGGGTCTGTATACAGGGGAGAGGACTGGTGTGTGTGGGGTCTGTATACAGGGGGAGAGGACTGGTGTTTGTGGAGTCTGCATACAGGGGGAGAGGACTGGTGTGTGGTCTGTATACAGGGGAGAGGACTGGTGTGTGGGGGGTCTGTGTACAGGGGGAGAGGACTGGTGTGTGTGGTCTGTATACAGGGGAGAGGACTGGTGTGGGGGGGGTCTGTATACAGGGGGAGAGGACTGGTGTGGGGGGGGTCTGTATACAGGGGGAGAGGACTGGTATGTGGGGTCTGTATACAGGGGGAGAGGACTGGTGTGGGGGGGGTCTGTATACAGGGGGAGAGGACTGGTATGTGGGGTCTGTATACGGGGGAGAGGACTGGTGTGGGGGGGGTCTGTATACAGGGGGAGAGGACTGGTATGTGGGGTCTGTATACAGGGGGAGAGGACTGGTGTGTGCGGGGTCTGTATACAGGGGAGAGGACTGGTGTGTGGGGTCTGTATACAGGGGAGAGGACTGGTGTGTGGGGTCTGTATACAGGGGAGAAGACTGGCGTGTGTGGGGTCTGTATACAGGGGAGAGGACTGGTGTGTGGGGTCTGTATACAGGGGGAGAGGACTGGTGTGTGGGGGTCTGTATACAGGGGAGAGGACTGGTGTGTGGGGGTCTGTATACAGGGGAGAGGACTGGTGTGTGGGGTCTGTATACAGGGGAGAGGACTGGTGTGTGTAGTCTGTATACAGGGGGAGAGGACTGGTGTGTGTAGTCTGTATACAGGGGGAGAGGACTGGTGTGTGGGGTCTGTATACAGGGAGAGGACTGGTGTGTAGGGTCTGTATACAGGGGGAGAGGACTGGTGTGTGTGGGGGGTGTATACAGGGGGAGAGGACTGGTGTGTGTGTGGGGTCTGTATACAGGGGGAGAGGACTGGTGTGTGTGGGGTCTTTATAGAGGGGGAGAGGACTGGTGTGTGTGGGGTCTTTATACAGGGAAGAGGACTGGTGTGTGTGGGGTCTGTATACAGGGGAGAGGACTGGTGTGTGTGGGGTCTGTACACAGGGGGAGAGGACTGGTGTGTAGGGTCTGTATACAGGGGGAGAGGACTGGAGTGGGGGGCGGGCTGTATACAGGGAAGAGGACTGGTGTGTAGGGTCTGTATACAGGGGGAGAGGACTGGTGTGTGTGGTCTGCATACAGGGGAGAGGACTGGTGTGTGGGGTCTGTATACAGGGGGAGAGGACTGGTGTGTGTGGGGTCTGTATACAGGGGGAGAGGACTGGTGTGTGGGGGGTCTGTATAGAGGGGGAGAGGACTGGTGTGTGTGGGGTCTTTATACAGGGGAGAGGACTGGTGTGTGTGGGGTCTGTATACAGGGGAGAGGACTAGTGTGGGGGGGTCTGTATACAGGGGAGAGGACTGGTGTGGGGGGGTCTGTATACAGGGGAGAGGACTGGTGTGGGGGGGGTGTATACAGGGTGAGAGGACTGGTGTGGGGGGGGGGTCTGTATACAGGGGAGAGGACTGGTGTGTGGGGTCTGTATACAGGGGGAGAGGACTGGTGTGTGTGGGGTCTGTATACAGGGGAGAGGACTGGTGTGTGTGGGGTCTGTATACAGGAAAGAGGACTGGTGTGTGTGTGTGGGGGGGTCTGTATACGGGGGAGAGGACTGGTGTGAGTCTGTATACAGGGGGAGAGGACTGGTGTGTGTGTGGGGGGGTCTGTATACAGGGGGAGAGGACTAGTGTGTGGGGTCTGTATACAGGGGGAGAGGGGACCAGTGTGGGGTGTCTGTGTACAGGGGTTCTCTCCCCCTGTATACAGACCCCACACACCAGTCCTCTCCCCTGTATACAAACCCCACATACCAGTCCTCTCCCCCTGTATACAGACCCCCCCCCCCCACACCAGTCCTCTCCCCCTGTATACAGACCCCCCCACACACAAGTCCTCTCCCCCTGTATACAGACCCCACACACACGCCTGTACTCTCCCCTATATACAGACCCCACACACCAGTCCTCTCCCCCTGTATACAGACCCCACACACCAGTCCTCTCCCCTGTATACAGACCCCACACACCAGTCCTCTCCCCCTGTATACAGACCCCATGTACCAGTCCTCTCCCCTGTATACAGACCCCACATACCAGTCCTCTCCCCCTGTATACAGACCCCACATACCAGTCCTCTCCCCCTGTATACAGACTCCACACACCGGTCCTCTCCCCTGTATACAGACTCCACACACTAGTCCTCTCCCCCTGTATACAGACCCCCCCCCCCACACCAGTCCTCTCCCCCTGTATACAGACCCCCCCCCACACCAGTCCTCTCCCCCTGTATACAGACCTCACACACCAGTCCTCTCCCCCCTGTATACAGACCTCACACACCAGTCCTCTCCCCCTGTATACAGACCCCACACACCAGTCCTCTCCCCCTGTATACAGACCCCCCACACCAGTGCTCCCCCCTGTATACAGACCCCACACACACCAGTCCTCTCCTCCTGTATACAGACCCCACACACACCAGTCCTCTCCCCCTGTATACAGACCCCCCACACACCAGTCCTCTCCCCCTGTATACAGACCATACACCAGTCCTCTCCCCCTGTATACAGACCCCCCACACCAGTCCTCTCCCCTGTATACAGACCCCACACACCAGTCCTCTCCCCTGTATACAGACTACACACACCAGTCCTTTCCCCCTGTATATAGACCCCCCACACACCAGTCCTCTCCCCCTGTATATAGATCCCCCACACACCAGTCATCTCCCCTGTATACAGACCCCACACACCAGTTCTCTCCCTCTGTATACAGACCCCACACACCAGTCCGCTCCCGCTGTATACAGACTCCACACACACCAGTCCTCTCCCCCTGTATACAGACCCCACACACCAGTCCTTTCCCCCTGTATACAGACCCCACACACACCAGTCCTCTCCCCCTGTATACAGACCCCACACACCAGTCCTCTCCCCTGTATACAGACCCCACACACCAGTCCTCTCCCCTGTATACAGACCCCACACACCAGTCCTCTCCCCCTGTATACAGACCCCACACACCAGTCCTTTCCCCCTGTATACAGACCCCACACACACCAGTCCTCTCCCCCTGTATACAGACCCCACACACCAGTCCTCTCCCCTGTATACAGACCCCACACACCAGTCCTCTCCCCTGTATACAGACCCCACACACCAGTCCTCTCCCCCTGTATACAGACCCCACACACCAGTCCTCTCCCCCTGTATACAGACCCCACACAACAGTCCTCTCCCCCTGTATACCCCTCCATGCTACTATGGATATTGCAGCTTCCTTCACTCTGTTTCTGCACAGTGAATGGTGCAGCAGCTCACTACTTCCTACTTCCGGTCGAGGCCCCGCCCCTCCTGGTGACATCACACCTCAAAGGAGAGGATACATTCTAGCATCTACCCTCAGTGTATGCAGGACTCTGCTGTGCTGGATGAGCTGAAGTGATGTGTGTGCAGCAGAGCTGTGTGTGTGTGATGTGTGTGGAGCAGAGCTGTGTATGTGTGTGTTATATATGCCTGCAGCAGAGCCCTGTGTGTAATGTACATGTAGCTGAGCTGTATATGTGTAATGTACATGTAGCTGAGCTGTATATGTGTAATGTACATGTAGCTGAGCTGTATGTGTGTAATGTACATGTAGCTGAGCTGTATGTGTGTAATATACATGTAGCTGAGCTGTATATGTGTGTAATGTACATGTAGCTGAGCTGTATATGTGTAATGTACATGTAGCTGAGCTGTATATGTGTGTAATGTATATGTAGCTGAGCTGTATATGTGTGTAATGTACATGTAGCTGAGCTGTATGTGTGTAATGTACATGTAGCTGAGCTGTATGTGTGTAATGTACATGTAGCTGAGCTGTATATGTGTGTAATGTACATGTAGCTGAGCTGTATATGTGTAATGTGCATGTAGCTGAGCTGTATGTGTGTAATGTACATGTAGCTGAGCTGTATATGTGTGTAATGTACATGTAGCTGAGCTGTATGTGTGTGTAATGTACATGTAGCTGAGCTGTGTGTGTGTAATGTACATGTAGCTGAGCTGTATGTGTGTAATGTACATGTAGCTGAGCTGTATGTGTGTAATGTACATGTAGGTGAGCTGTATATATGTGTAATGTACATGTAGCTGAGCTGTATATGTGTAATGTACATGTAGCTGAGCTGTATGTGTGTAATGTACATGTAGCTGAGCTGTATATGTGTAATGTACATGTAGCTGAGCTGTATATATGTGTAATGTACATGTAGCTGAGCTGTATATATGTGTAATGTACATGTAGCTGAGCTGTATATGTGTAATGTACATGTAGCTGAGCTGTATGTGTGTAATGTACATGTAGCTGAGCTGTATATGTGTAATGTACATGTAGCTGAGCTCTATACTGTATCTAACTCAGTGAGATCCGGACTCGCGTCTATGCCCACAGTGGAGGCTAGTAGAAAGGAGCAAAGCTGATTGTAGTCAAACCAGGACAGGGTTCTATCAGGACACTGTGTCGGTAGATCAGGCAAGGTTGGGATCCCTGTGGATGTCAGAATGTGGTGTAAACCGGGAAAATCCCCTGCCCGCCAGACCAGAAATGAGGAATGCGTTACACCTGGTTAGCGAACAGGGGAGTCATAGGTCGCGGTCGGTGGGAGAGTCCATGCTTAGTCACCCAAAGGTCCCACACGCAAAACGTATGTTTGGCTAGGTACGGCCACCCCTGCACAGAGTCTTGATCAGTCTTTATAAGCCAGGGCGCCGTGGCCAGAGTCATGGGAGCTATAGCGTCTTCAAGAGTCACCCATCGCTTTGTAGCTTGATTCTGAGTCCAGTTATTCTAGAGATGACAGCCGCGGCATGATATAGTGGTAAGTCAGGCAGTCCTGTCTCACCCGGGACTTGTGTTTAGTAAGAAGTTTGACACTCATTCTAGCCCTAGCGTTGCCCCACACGTATCTAACAAAGGCACGCTGAAGCTGTTTAAAGTAGCTAGTTGGAACGTGGATCTGCATGGTCTGAAAGACATAAAGAAAGCACGGCAACACATCCATTTTAAGGACATTCATCCGACCAAACCAGGAGAGGAAGGTACGAGGATAAGATTGGAGCATATTTACGGTTTTCCCCTGCAGTGGGCGGTAATTCAGTGGAAACAGCAACTCCAAGCGTGAAGGGATCTGGACCCCCAGATAGGTAATACTCTTCTGCCACTTGAAAGAGAAATTCTCTTGCAGCAGTGAGACTTCCTGAGGAATCAAAGAAATATTGAGGCCCTCTGTTTTAGAGGGGTTCACCTTAAAGTAGCTGAGTCTGCCAAACCACTCAAACTCCTTTAAAACCGATGGAAAGGTCATATGCGGACGTGTAACGTAAAGGAGCAAATCATCGGCGTATAGCGCCAGTTTATGATGCTCTCCCTTGACCTCCAGACCTGTCACCTCAGGGTTCTTACGCAACACAATGGCAAGATGTTCTATTGTGATGAAATAAAGCAGAGGCGACAGGGGGCACCCCTGCCTCATGCCATTTCTTATTAGAAAGTCCTCCGACAGGGATCCGTTGGCCCTAACCCTGGCTGAGGGGGAAGAATAAAGGGCCATAATTCTTGTGATGAAGTCGGATCCCAGTCCAAGCTGGGTCAGGGATGCTACCAGAAATTTCCATCGGACCATGTAGAAGGCCTTTTCCGCGTCGACAGATAGAAGACAAGACCTAGTGGCAGTGGTACCCGCGTGGGCTATTAGCGAAATGGCGCGCAGGGTGTTATCCTGTCCCTCCCTGCCTGGGACAAATCCAACTTGATCGTAGTTTATAACCTGAGAGATAACCATGTTCAGTCTAGTAGCCAGGACCTTAGAGTATAACTTAATTTCACAGTTGATGAGTGAGATGGGTCTGTAGCTACTACACTAAAAGGGGGTCCTTCCCTGGCTTGGGTAGGACCACAATATGGGCCTCCAGGGCTTGCTTTAGGAACCCACTGGTCGCCGAGATGGAGTTAAACACCTTAGTCATAAAGGGAAGTAAATGCTCCTTAAACACTTTAAAGAACACGGCCGTATACCCGTCCGGGCCCGAACTCTTCCCATTTTTCAATGAAGATAGAGCCGCTCCTAACTCCCCTTCACTAAAATGCGCGTCTAGGCTGTCCTTGGCCTCCTGATATACTACCGGCAAAGCTGTTGCCTCAACATATTCCCGTATTTTCTCTTCTAACGAGTGGGAGGGGAGATCAGCTCAATGTCCAACTAAGGAATACAGAAAAAGAGCTGAAAACAAAAAGGTAGGCGCTCCCTGGGTGAATCTGTATAGATAAGGGTAATGTACAAAGACGGTGAGGATTGCACTCACCTGGTGGGGTTGCGCTAAGAGCACAACACCTGCAATAGCGTAGATATAATATTGTCCTCAATGCAGCCGCTCCCGGAGCCCGAGACAGGATGCCTCACGTCAAGGGTTCAAGTCAATGTGAAAATAGTGCAAAGGAAGGCAGTGTGTCACTTGTAGTGCGCTCTTCCAAGGAGCTAATATGGCGCAAGGAGGCTGAAGTGGAAGTCCGTTATCGTAGAAAAAGTTTTATTTGCATATAGGCAACGCGTTTCAAGGCTACAGTGCCTCTTTTTCAAGCCAAAATAAATATGCATGTACATGGTAAAATCCTGAAAATTATTTAAAGGAGAGAAGCGTGCCAAAAAGAGGGACGGGGGCGGAGACCACCCATCACCGTCATATTATGACGTGTATCAGCTTCTCGGAGAGAGCAAGTAAAGTCATTAAAACAATTATTTCTCGATCTATATATAAAAGGACAGACTAATAAATGACGTATAAATAATGTAAAAGAACCAGTATAAAAGTGTAAAACCATACATATATAGAACAATGAGTGGTCACATGACTATCACATGATCGCGTTATGAGAAGATGAATGAATAAAACATAAAAATGTATACACAAAAAGGCACAAATATACACAAGTAATCTGAGATATTCTAAAATATGTGAATGTGTGAATATTCTCAAAAAATGAGTGAAGTTTCGTAACTGACGCATGCGCAGAAATGATCTTTCTGAGGTTTGAGTGCGCAGCTAGCGCATGCGTGCAAATTAGAATCAGTAAATTCATATCTGGGGGGGGGGGCGGCTGGTGGTTACATATTAATTTCATATGCCTCATTGAGACCTCTAGGTGTCAAGGTGTCTAGCTTGAAAATCCAGTACATTTCCCTTCTTTTAAGATTTTGGAAACGTTGTTTGGCATCTGTGGGAATGTGATCAATAAGGCAAATCCGAAAGTTATCAAAGGAACAATTATGTGTTATAGAGGCATGTTTAGATACACTATGATTTTGAAGTATTTTATCATCAATCTGGCGTAGTTTGCTGGGTGCAATAATATTCTTAAGGGTCCTCGCACGACGGAACAGGAGTTTAGGTCTTTGTGGGATGCACTGCTCGATGTAAGGATCACTAAGTAGAATATTCCAATGCTTCTGTAAGATGTTCTCAAGTTTCTTCCGATTGTTATTGTATGTAGTCAGGAAGCAAGTACTGAATTTATCATTGGTAGAAGAGCATGTAATTTGTTTTTTTTCGGGTGTAGGCATTCCGATTGGGTAAGTGTTCTCGCTCTTTTACATGCTGCCGTGACTATACTTTTAGGATAGCCTTTTGCAATGAATCTAAGAGGTTAAAATGAAGGGTCAACACTGCAAATATTGACTTGCTGGATTAACTCATTCTTACTGTCAGTATAAGCTTTTGTTATAGAAAAATAATTGCAATCATATTATGAGTATGTGATAAAAACATCTGACAAACACACATAAAGACCAGAGGGCAGAAGATCATGTGTAAATATAATATTTGTGTCATTCTCAAAACAAATGACTGTACTATTGGGAGAGAGCACAGGGGGGCTATATACTACAGGGGGAGAGCGCACAGGGTGCTATATACTCAGGGCCGGCCTTAGGGTAGATGGCACCCTGTGCAAAACTTTCTTTTGGCGCCCCCCCCCCCCCCCCCCGCCTCTGCTGATACCCCCTAATAGTGACATAAACTAAATATTACAGCCTCCCACCCCCCCCAGACAACCCCCACTGCCCCCCGCTGACTGTTATATATGTGACCTTTTTATCACTTTTTGAATTTTTTTTCTGGGATGTGATTTCACAAAAAATCTGTAAATTTGGACTTCAGGATATCAGGGTATGCTGGGGGTAATAGTTATGCACTGTTTTGGCTGTTGGGGTATGTTGGGGGTAGTAGTTATGCACTGTTTCAGCTGTTGGGGTATGCATGGGGTAGTAGTTATGCACTGTTTAGCTGTTGGGGTATGCTGGGGCAGTAGTTATGCACTGTTTAGCTGTTGGGGTATTCTGGGGGTAATAGTTATGCACTGTTTTGGCTGTTGGGGTATGTTGGGAGTAGTAGTTATGCACTGTTTTGGCTGTTGGGGTATGCTGGGGGCAGTAGTTATGCACTGTTTAGCTTTTGGGGTATATTGGGGGTAGTAGTTATGCACTGTAGCTGTTGGGGTATGCTGGGAATAGTAGTTATGCACTGTTTAGCTGTTGGGGTATGTTGGGGGCAGTAGTTATGCACTGTTTCAGCTGTTTGGGTATGCATGGGGTAGTAGTTATGCACTGTTTAGCTGTTGGGGTATGCTGGGGCAGTAGTTATGCACTGTTTAGCTGTTGGGGTATGCTGGGGTAATAGTTATGCACTGTTTTGGCTGTTGGGGTATGTTGGGAGTAGTAGTTATGCACTGTTTTGTCTGTTGGGGTATGTTGGGGGTAGTAGTTATGCACTGTTTCAGCTGTTGGGGTATGCTGGGGGCAGTAGTTATGCACTGTTTTGGCTGTTGGGATATGCTGGGTGCAGTAGTTATGCACTGTTTAGCTGTTGGGGTATGCTGGGGGCAGTAGTTATGCACTGTTTCAGCTGTTGGGGTATGCTGGGGATAGTAGTTATGCACTGTTTAGCTGTTGGGGTATGCTGGGGATAGTAGTTATGCACTGTTTTAGCTGTTGGGGTATGCTGGGGATAGTAGTTATGCACTGTTTTAGCTGTTGGGGTATGCTGGGGATAGTAGTTATGCACTGTTTTAGCTGTTGGGGTATGCTGGGGATAGTAGTTATGCACTGTTTTAGCTGTTGGGGTATGCTGGGGATAGTAGTTATGCACTGTTTAGCTGTTATACTGTTAGGCAAGGAGAGAAGAGATGCCAGTGTCTGTATATATACTGTGACAGTGCATGTATACACAGCAGCAGGGTCAGAACAGTGTACATGAAGTATATTGCCACAGTGTATACAGACTATACAGAGAGAGAGAAAAAGAAGATAGAATATACACAGATAGATAGGAGATAGATAGATAGATAGATAGATAGGAGATATATAGATAGATAGGAGATAGATAGGAGATAGATAGATAGATAGATAGATAGATAGATAGGAGATAGATAGATAGAAGAAGAAGCATCAGGCTTACAGCAGGGGCACAGGATGCGAGACGCTGCAGGAATTGCTGAGGAGCATGGAGGAGGCACAGGGCTTGGCAGAGGTTACAGGTCATCACACTGATGGGGAAGCACGGCCTGTGCTAAAATGGTCAGCTTACACACACAGTCCGGCACACAGTTGAGCAGGCTGCATTGTGGCAATGAGTGAGTGAGTATCCCACCCGCGGTGGGCGCCGGGGGCGGGGCTTGTCGGCGAGGGGCGGAGCTTACCTGGACGTACTCGGAACATTAATTTGCCAGTCCCTAGTCTGGCTTCAGGAGCGCCCCAAACCAAGCACTATGCAGGGAGGGCAGGCGACCAGCTAGGGGGGCGCTTTGGCAGACAGACAGAACGTCTGTCTGCCAGACAGTTAGGTGTGCAACCATCTGCCAGAGCGCCCCCCAGCGGGCTAGGAGTGATGCGCCCTGTGCAAGCACACAGGTCGCACACCCCTAAGGCCGGCCCTGTATATACTACAGGGGGAGAGTGCACAGGGGGCTATATACTACGGGGGAGAGCACACGGGGGGCTATATACTATAGGTGGACAGCACACGGGGCTAAATACTACTGGGGGAGAGCGCACAGGGATGCTGTATACTACTATGGAGAGCGCGACGGAGGGGACAGGTTATGGACTGCCTTGTACGTCATGGTCAACAATTTAAAGTGAATACAGGAGATGGTTAGGGCCTGAATGTGTGGTTTAAAAGACAGGGCAGAGTCAGAGGTGACCCCAAGGCAAGCAGACTTGAGGGACATTGGACAAAGTGCAGCCATTGACTGTGATTAACAGATTAGACGGCAGGGTGGAGCGAAGTGAGGGAAAAATAATTAGTTTTGTTTTGTCCATGCTGAGCTTTAGAAAGCGGGAGAAGGAAGAAAGATATGGCCGATAGACACGCTGGAATCCTGGATAGCAAAGAGGTGACAACCGGCCCAGAGGTAGATCTGAGTGTCATCGGTGTAGAGGTGGTACCTGAAGCCGTGGGATTCTATGATATGTCCCAGGCCAGAGGTATAGATGGAGAAGAGGAGAGGCAAGAGTACAGAGCTTTGGGGGACACCAACAGTGGGGGGACAAGGAGAGGAGGTGGTGTGGGACCGGAGACACTAAATGTGCGGTTGGAGAGGTAAGAGGAGATCCAGGAGAAGGCTGAGCAAGTGACGGCGAGGGGTGAAAGAATTTGTAGGAGAGAATGGTCAACTGTGTCGAAGACAGAAGATACTGGCGACAGAAGACAGAGTATTGGTGTGAGGCTTAGGCAGTTAGGTCATTGGCCATTTTGGTAAGGGCAGTTTCTGTGGAGTGGTGGGGGTGGAAGCCGGATTGCAGGGAGTCAAAAAGCGAGTTGGATGAAAAGTGGGAGGATAGATCAGGATAGGCAAGGATGTCAAACCTAGGCCCTCCAGGTGTTGCAAAACTACAAGACCCATCATGCCTGGACAGCCAAAGGTTTAGCTTTGGCTGTTCAGGCATGATGGGAACCGTAGGTTTAAAACAGCTGGAGGGCCTGAGTTTGACATGTGTGGATCATGGTAAACATGAGATTGGCAAATTCTCCACTGGCGCCCTGTGCTCTTTACAGATGAGACCAGGTTCACACTGAGCACATGTGACAGACGTGACAGAGTCTGGAGATGCCATGGAGAGCGATCTGCTGTCTGCAACATCCTTCAGCACAAGCAGTTTGGCAGTGGGTCATTAAATGAAGAGCGGGCGGAGTATGAGGCAGAGCTAGTACATGCCTCGCCGAAGCCTACCTCGGGAATCCGGGCCATGTGCTGACCGGCGTTATGCCGTGTATGGAGGCCGGGAGCCGGTACTGATCGGGGGCTTGATGTGGCGTTCTGCCTGGGGGGGAGGGGGTAAGCTGTCACCTGGGTAAGCTGTCACCTGGGTGGTAACACCCTCCCCAGCTCTTTACTGTCTGCCGGGTGGCAGGGCCTCTCCTATGGAACGTTCTTTTGTAACGCTGCTGGATGCCACAGCTGTGATGGGACCCGGTGGCAGCGGGTCTTTTATTCTCCTTTAGAAAAAGTGACTGGTGTACCCCGCTCTTTGTACTTCGTATTGTTGGGGCAGTGCCTCCACGTTTAACTTAGCAGCTTGTATCAGAGTGGGGACTCCCGTGGCAAAGTGTCATGTTGGCTCAATGTGACTGTGGCGGAGGGGGGGGGGGGGAACGGTAATGCTTCCCGTGACACAGTGAGAGTGTGTCAGGGGTGTGACTACCCTGTACCCCGCCTGGGCTCTCAGAAGGCCCCCAGCGATTCCACACATTGGAGGACAACGCACCGCATGAATGGCGGTTAGAGGGGAGCTAACATACTCCTATAAGTAATGGCTGTTTAATTGCATTTATTATTCTACAGACACCATCTGCTCTAGGCAGGAATAAGCTGGATTGGACTCTCCGGATTGAATCTCCGCTGCTACTAATATCTGCCGTGCCTTACTAACGGCACCAACTGCACGGAGGATTATTGGAAAGTCCTCTCTTTGCTAAGCTGCCTGCACCTGATGCTGTCCACCAGTTGGGGATGGTAACTATAGTAAAGACTGTATCTCCACTTACACTGCGATACCCTCTTGCTGATTGACGTTTGTTAACACCACTAACCCTGTCCTCTGGAATCCCTCCTGGTATAACATCACTAACCCTCTCCTGTTGGATGCCCTGTGGTCTGGAGGGGATCATTGCTTAGCCTGCAACTGGGTGTCAAAAGGAGGAGCTGACTGTGTCTCAAATTATACGAACTATTGTCTCTTCTTGTTGAACTGCCCTTAAGTGGTGACTGCTGGCAACTTCATACCTTCCAACTGGTGTATTCATTGCTGGGAGGTTTGTCGCTTCCTAACAGTCTATTAGAAGACCTGCTGCCCGGCAGCCCAGTAGCTTGGGCATCTATATGTGTATCAAGTGTTCGTTTATGTACTTTTAGGGCCGGGCCTGCCTGGTGGTTTTGCTTGTGGTGTTAAGAGATAGAGGGGTGTCGCTAGCCAAGATGGCCTCTAAAAGAGCTAATAAAAATAGCAGCCCCAAGCAGGACAATAGGAAAAGTCTTGGTAAAATTGACAAAATGGGGGGGTCTCGCTTTTCCCCTTTTTTTTTTTTTTTTTCTCTTTCTCTTCCTCTTCCCTTTCCTGTTTTTCTCCTTTTTACTTAGTAGAAGGATATGCTTCGTATTCTGACCTGGAACATAAGGGGGGTGGGGGAGAAATGTAAGAGGCTGGCTATCATGAATATTATAAAGAACTATCAGCCCTGTATAGTCTCCCTTCTAGAGACACATTTAGTGAGTGAAACAGTGACCAAACTTCATAGGCCTTGGTGGGGGTCTCAATTTCATGCGACCTTTTCCAACTACTCTAGGGGGGTGTCAGTATTGGTCCATAATAAGATCAAATGGAGGCTGTTTGATCAATTCTTGGATAAGGAGGGTAGATTGGTGTGTCTACACTGTTTGGTTGAGGGTTTAGAGTGTGTCTTGGCTTTTATATACATCCCCCCCCCCCCTTCAGGTCTGAGGTCCTTGAATTAGTATTTTCATTCAGTAGCAAATTTAGTGGTTGTCAGCTTTTGATATCAGGGGACCTGAATGCGGTCGTTTGTGAACATGCTGACCGAGTGCGGATCACTCCTCCTGCTCGCGGGGTTGGTCGGTCCCCCCTCCCTATTCTTTTTCGGGAGTTGGGCCTGATTGATCTATGGAGGGAGAGAAATCCGGGGGTCAAGGGGTTTTCCTGCTGGAATAAATCTAGTAGTACGCAATCTAGAATAGACATGGCCTTGGTTAACGCTGAAATGATTAGATGGGTCCACAATGTAAAATATCTGCCTCGCTGTCTATCGGATCATGGCCCATTGTTGGTGGTCCTTGATAAGCAGGGATGCAGACCTAGGCGCACATTTAAGTTCAATGCACAGTGGTTGGATTTAATAGATGTTTCACTTGTATCAGATAAAGAATTAGAAGAAATTTGGAGGGTTAATGTGGGTAGCGCACCGTTAAATATAGTTTGGGACGCTTTTAAGTCCGTAATTAGAGGGAAGTATTTTGGCACTATACAGGGAAAGAAAGCACAGTTTAGAAAGAAAGAGTTGGAGTTAAAAGAAAATTTAAAGTCACTAGATGAGAAATTCAGAGGGGATCCGTCACCGGTTGCACAGCAAGAGTTAGCCAAAGGTCAGGCAGAGTTAGATAGATATCTGATGGAGAAAGCCAGGGCGCAACTGGGTTTTATAGCAAGGAAAAATTATTTCGAGTCAGGTACCCCTAACAAGGGACTTATGAGTATTATCAGAAATCAGAAGGGGGGAAGGGAAGTCCATGCTCTCCGGCTGCCCGGAGACTCGGTTGTCAACTCTCCGGGGGAGATCTTGGAGGCCTTTAGAGAATTCTTTGAGGAGACATATAGTTCCAGCGGTAGGAAACAAGATAGGTTCTTGGAGGGACTGCTGGATGGTGCTACCCTGCCCGTAATTACGAATGAGCAAAAGGAGACGCTTGGGGTCCCTATTACATTGGAGGAGTTGGAGGGTGCCTTGGCGAGGACCCCAGGGGGTTCCACGCCAGGACAGGACGGCATCCCGTTTGAGATATATAAAAGGCATCAAAAGGTTTTGCTTCCAGCACTCCTGCAAGTCCTGCAGAGCTCGGTCTCTGGGGGAACGCTCCCCACTTCTATGGGAGAAGCAGAAATTATCCTAATATTAAAAGAAGGTAAAGACCCCCTTGAGAAAGAGTCCTACAGGCCAAAATCCTTAATAAATGCGGATGTTAAGCTTTTTGCTGGAGTGCGTAAGATTGAGTAAGATAGTGGGAGGCCTGATTGGGGAGGACCAGACTGGGTTCATCCCGGGGCGTCAGATAAAATCTAACCTCACGAGGTTATATGAGAATATGCAGCTGTCTGGGGGGGGCCCCCACTCCATCCTGTCGTTGGACGCGGTCAAGGCCTTCGACAGGGTGGAGTGGGAGTATCTCTGGGCAGTAATGGAGCGGTTTGGCCTGGGGAAGGAGTATGTGGAAATGGTGAAACTCTTGTACGGTGACGCAAGGGCTGCCGTCACGGTGAACGGTCTCCACTCAGCCGTTTTTCGGCTGGGTCGTGGGACCAGGCAAGGCTGTCCCCTTTCCCCCTTGCTCTTCGCCCTTGGAATAGAACCAGTAGCCTGTCTTATCAGATGGGATCAGGACATAGTGGGGCGAGGGGTGAGGCGGATAGGGTGTCTTTGTACGCGGACGACATGCTCTTGTTTCTCTGGGACCCTGTTATAGCTATTCCCAAAGTTATTGATCTGATACAAAAGGTGGGACAGTACTCGGGCCTAGCAATAAACTGGAAAACAGTCAGTGTTGATGCAGGTGGGTGTCGAAGGGGACCTGTCCTTCCCACAGCTCCAAGTCCTGGGGAGAGGTGAATCTTTTAGATACCTTGGGGTACGGGTGGCCAGGAGTATTACGGCCTTTTGTGATCTTAACCTTACTCCCTTGATAAAGGAGATGGGGGAAAAGGTGAGGGTTTGGTACAGTCTTCCCCTCTCTAGAGCTGATAGGCTGGTCCTGTTGAAGACAGTATGCCTCCCTAAGTTCCTATATATATTTGGGGCCGCCCCGGTCTGGGTAGGCCAAAAGGTCTTTAAGAGGATCAAAAATATATGGAACTTTCTGATGTGGGGACGCAAACGTGTTCGCATTAAGCTAGAGTTCCTGACAGTTCCTAAGGATAAAGGAGGGCTGGGCCTCCCTTCAATGGAAATATATTTTTTGGCCTCTCAGGCTTTTTGGCTCCTGGATTGGAGGAAAAATCCTTTCTTCGCTCGGGGAGGGGGCAATAGATGGTCAGTTAGATATTTTCCAGATCCTGGATTCAGGCATCTTGGAGGGTAGGGTGAGGTGGAGGAAAAGGAGGTGGATGAGAGGGTCAACTGGGGGCTGTCTACCATAATATTAGGAGAGTAGCGCCATCGGCAAATCACCAGCTGATCCAGTTCTATATTGTACATAGGCTGTACTATACCCCCCTCTTTATGTTTAAAATAAAAAAAAGGCCTGACGATCTGTGTCCGAGTTGTAAAGAAAAAGCGGGGATAAAGGGGTATTTTGTATTCGTTGGATTGTGTGATGAAATGATTGTTTCCTTTTTATGTAGATCTGTGGAATTCCCTGTGTGGAGAACTTGTTGTAATCATGATTTTTTTAATATAAAATAATTATAAAGCAAAAAAATAAATAAAATATGGTGTGGGGTGGCATTTCTTTGGGGGGACGCACAGTCCTCCATGTGTTGCCAGAGGTAGCCTGACTGCCATTAGGTACTGAGATGAGATCCTCAGAGCCCTTGTGAGACCATATGCTGGTGCAGTTGGCCCTAGGTTCCTCCTAATGCAGGACAATGCTAGACCTCAGGCATTGAAGCTATGGACTGGCCGCCCGTTGCCCAGACCTGAATCCCATTGAGCACATCTGGGACATCATGTCTCCTCCATCCACCAACGTCACGTTGCAGCACAGACTGTCCAGGAGTTGGCTGGATGCTTTAGTCCACGTCCGGAGACAATCCGTAACCTCATCAGGAGCATGTCTAGGCCTTGTAGGGACGTCATACAGGCACGTGGAGGCCACACACAATACTCAGCCTTTTTTTGACCCCTTAACGACCAAGGGCGTAAATGTACGCTATGGTTAAAGGTGTTCAGAACAACCACTATCCAGGGTGCTATCTGCAGCCCAGGACCGCGGCAATTAACCATTTAAATGCAGCTGTCAAAGTTGACAGCTGCATTTAAATGGTTGCTTTCCTCCATCCCTGGTCATCTAGTGGGAAGACAACCCCCCACGATCGCGGAGGAGCAGCCCCTGCATGTGAGCCGGCTCGGGGTCTGCGCCATAATGGTGCTGATCCTGGCTCGATAATCTATTGCTTTCGGGTGCTGCAACCAATCTCATGGATCTATGCAGTATATCTACACTGCATACATCTCAATGAGAGATCAATGTGGCTATACTATAAGTCCCCCAGGAGGAATAACCCTAACCTCACGGGGACTTCTAGTATGTGTGTAAAAAAAATAATATTTTTCTATTAATAGAAAATCCCCTCCCCTAATAAAAGTATAAATCACCCCCCTTTTCCCATTTTATTAATAAATATCGGTATCGTGTTATCGCAGAAGTATTAATGTATTTCATTCCTGATCAAGCATAGTAAACAGCAGAGGCGCAAAAAAGTTCCAAAATGTAAAATTGTGCATTTTTGGTCGCAACAAATCCAGAAAAAAAAGAGCAGATACGCAAACGAGGTGCAGATAGAAAGTACAGATCATGATGCAAATAATAACACCTCACATAGCCCCATAGACGAAAGGATAAAAGTGATAATTGGTCATAGAGCAATTTTAAAGAACATTTATTTTTTTTAAAAACAACCAAATAAAATAAAAGTTACACAATTTACATATCGTTCTAATCGTATTATTTAGAGGAACATGTACAACCCAGGGCGAACAGTTTAAACACGAAACCTCCCCAAATTTTAAAAAAATTGCTTTTTTTCCCCCAATTTCATTACACAGTTAATTTTTTTTCTGGTTTCACAGCATACTTTATACAACAATTAAGCCTGTCATTACAAAGTACAAATAGTGTTGCAAAAAATAAGGGCTCATGTGGAAATTGGCCCGGTCCTTAAGGGGTTAAAGACATTACAGCAAAGTTGGATCAGCCTGGAGGGCGTTTTTCCACTGTAATCCAGGCCGCCATTGGGTAATACAGGGGATTTCCAGTGATGATGATTGTGGGATTTTGTTGTCAGCACATTCAGCTTTGTACAGAACAAAGTATCACTGAGAAGATTTCATTCCCTCAGATCTAGGAGGGGTTATCTGAGGGTTCCCTGTATCTTTTGAGCAGTTTATGTTGATAGAATTATTTTTCTTTTTTATCCAGGCTTTAGGATTGTTCCCTTATGTTTGTAGTCACTGTTTCCATATGATGAATGGAATAAAGGTCCAGCAGGTAGTATGACACCATCTCCTGCACACAACACTTCTCACTTCTCTCCTCTTTCCCCTCCAGCTGCTCCTCTCTATTACTTCTATCCTCTATGTGTCTTATAGTGTCCAAAATGTGTTATTTGTGGCCCATAAAGCCCGTATATGTCTATGGAGGACACTGGGGGAGGGGCATGGGCACGGCCATCTTATGGACAGAATCACCACAGAGCAGGACGGCACAGCCTGGAGGAGGGGAGGCTGATTGATTATAGCTCTATGGGGTACACAGGGAGCTGCTGTCAGTAAGAACAGTTACTAATATTCACGGAACTATTTTACCATAAAATGCGGATTTTCCTTCATAATCATAGAGCTCTTTTTATTCATTTACCTCATTGTGAACAAGAAAATGGCTTCTCCCTTTTATTTTTTCAATTGAAACATTTCCCACATTCCGAACGTGAAAATGGCTTCTTGCCTGTGAGAGTTCTGTGATGGTCAACAAGAATTCATTGATAAGCCAAACACTTCCCACTGTCAGAACATAAAAATAGCTTCTGTCGTGTGACTCTTTCGTTGCATAACAAGGTCTGCTTTCCGATGAAAACATTTCTCACATTCCGAACATAAAACTGGCTTCTCCCGTGTGAATTCTCTGATGCTTAACAAGATCTGATTTCTGAGTAAAACACCTCCCACATTCTGAACATGAAAATGGTTTCTCCCCTGTGTGAATTCTCTGATGCTTAACAAGATCTGATTTCCGATTAAAACATTTAGCACAATCCGAACATGAAAATGGCTTCTCCCCTGTGTGAGTTCTTTGATGGTAAATAAGAACTGATTTCCCAGTAAAACATTTGCCACATTCTAAACATGAAAATGGTTTTTCCCCTCTGTGAGTTTTCTGGTGCTTAACAAGACTTGATTTCTCATTAAAACATTTTCCACATTCCGAACATGAAAATGGCTTCTCACCTGTGTGAGTTCTCTGATGCTTAACAAGATCTGATTTCTGATTAAAACATTTCCCACAATCCGAACATGAAAATGGCTTCTCCCCTGTGTGAGTTCTTTGATGGTAAAGAAGAACTGATTTACCGGTAAAACATTTGCCACATTCTGAACATGAAAATGGCTTCTCCCCTGTGTGAGTTTTCAGATGCGTAACAAGATGTGATTTCCGAGTGAAATATTTCCCGCATTCCGAACATGAATATGACTTCTCCCCTGTGTGAGTTCTCTGATGGAGAACAAGATCTGATTTCTGAGTAAAACATCTTCCACAGTTTGAACATGAAAATGGCTTTACCTTCATGTGACTGTATGTATGGTTAAGAAGAATTGACTTCTGAGTAAAACACTTCCCACATTCCGAACACGAAAATGGCTTTACCCCTGTGTGAATTCTCTGATGCTGAACAAGATCTGATTTCCGAGTAAAATATTTGCCACATTCTGAACATGAAAATGGTTTCTCTCCAGTGTGAATTCTCAGATGCTTAACAAGATATGATTTCTGATTAAAACATTTCCCACATTCCGAACATGAAAATGGCTTCTCCCCTCTGTGAGTTCTCTGATGCTTAACAAGATAGGATTTGTCAGAAAAACATTTTCCACATTCTGAACATGAAAATGGCTTCTCCCCTGTGTGAGTTCTCTGATGCTTAACAAGATCAGATTTTTGGTTAAAACATTTTCCACATTCCGAACATGAAAATGGTTTCTGCCCTATAAGATATTTTCCACGTTGTAAATCTGAAAACTGAGACTTTCCTGTATTTTCTCTTAGATGTTCATGGTCTTCTCTGTAAATGTCAGCTTGCTGTGATGGAGCAGAAGATGGGACTTGTATAACAGGATGAGATGAGAGATCTTTGCTGTGAGGGGCTGAGGGTGTATCTGGGATAGTGGACGGCTCCTCATATGTATCTTGTGTGATATGATCCTCTGAGGAGATCTGATGTCCCCCTGAGCTCCTGGTAGAATCATCTGCAAAGGAGAAAACACCATTTCTCTGATTTCCCAGTAATAGAAGCTTAAACATATTGCTGACATGGAAAGTTACTCTTTTTTATGTAACATAATAAGAATGATCAGATCTGTTCCCATCCACAGGAAGTGTCAGGGAGAAGAATCTAGAAGCTGGAGGCCGGGGAGATGACATCCTTGGTAGTAAAAATTAAAAAAAATCTCTTCTAAAATTAAAAAAAAAAAATCTAAAAATAATATTTATCTGTATAGCGCCAACTCAATCTGCAGCTTTTTTTAAATTTTATTTTACACACAGAATACAGTGATTACATTTACAAATTATAGAATTAAATAATTAAAATATATAAGTACAGATACAAAGGGAGTGAGAGATCTGCTGGCAAGAGCTTACAGACTATTAGGACTGGGGGGGGGGGGGGGGGGGGACAAGACACATCAAGTGCTTTATTTGCCGATGGTCCAGCCATTATACATAGAGTCAGAAAGTGTCTGTAAGCAGTGGCGTAGCCACCATAGAGGCAGGGTAGGCAGTTGCTATGGGGCCCAAGGGAGGAGGTAAGAGCGTGTGTCCTTCTGCTTAACCCCTTATGTACTGCAGTGTGTAAGGGACCCAATGTTTACTTACATGCTGCAACACAAAAAAAAGGGTTAACAAAGAGAAGACAGAGATCTCTCCCTTCACTGCACTGATAACCTCTGACCTCTGTTTTCCAGCTGGCAATCAAGTAGGAAATGAAAATGTGCAGAGCTCCATGCAGAGGGCAGGGGTTATCAGTGCACCAGCAGTAAAGTATATATATATATATATATATATATATATATATATATATATACACACATACATCCTAGCTACGCCCCTGTCTATAAGTGTTGGGTGAGCCAGTCAGGTAAAGCATACAGGTAAAACATACATGGAACAAGAGGAGATATAGGGTAGAAGGCGAGGGGATAGCAGAGGGAAGATGAGATTAGGGAATGTTATAACCCTGTAGAGATGAGTCTTCAGGACATGTCTGACACTGTGGGTGTTGGAAATGAGTCTGAGGTCTTTGGGTAATGAATTCCAGAGAACTGGTGCAGCACAAGAGAAGTCCTGGAGGCCGGAGTGAGAGGTTCTGATTATGGAAGATGTTAAGTGTAAGATCATTAGCAGAACGTAGAGCGCGGGTAGGATGGAGATGTATGGAGGAGATGTATGGAGGGGCAGAGTTGTGGAGAGCTTTATGGGTGAGAGTGACTGGTACAGGGGGGGGGGGACGTCAGTGTAACGGCTGGAGAGGAAGATGAGCCTGGCTGCTGCATGCAGGATAGACTGGAGAGCGGAGAGCTTAGAGAAAGGAAGAGCGATTAGTAGGGAGTTACAGTAGCCAAGATGGGAAGGGATCAGGGGGACAGTCAGAGTCTGAGCTGTGTCAGTGGTGAGAAATGGGCGGATTCTGGGGAGGTTTCTGAGATGTAGGTGACAGGAGCTGCAAGAGCTTGGATATAGGGAGTAAGAGATAGATCTGAGTCCAGCATAACCCCCAGACATGGAGCTTGATATACAGGAGTGATGCTAGTATCACAGACTGAGAGGGAGATGTCGGGATTGGGTTGGTTAGAGGGAGGAAATACAAGAAGTTCCATTTTAGAAATATTACTTTTGAGAAATGAGAGAGGTCATAGTAATAAAGAGAACGGAGAGACAGGGATAATGTAACGGGAAGAGGTGTATAGCTGGTTGTCATCAGCATACAGATGGTAAATAAAAAATAGGACTATTGACCTCCTACATACCAATAACCTGCTGGACCCCAACCAGCATGGCTTTACTGGGGGCAGATCACAACTTAATAAGAGAGAGAGAGAGAGGAGTGTTTGTGTGTGTTGGGGGCGGGGCTTAGACACACAAGGAAGTGTAGAAGAAATTAAGACACCAACTGGAGCTTCAAGGACCTGCAAGCAGCAGGAGGGATGGCAAGTGTGAAAACTATGGAGGAGATTTATCAAACATGGTGTAAAGTGAAACTGGCTCAGTTGCCCCTAGCAACCAATCAGATTCCACCTTTCCTTTTTCAAAGAGTCTGTGAGGAATGAAAGGTGGAATCTGATTGGTTGCTAGGGGCGACTGAGCCAGTTTCACTTTACACCATGTTTGATAAATCTCCCCCTATGTTTATGATGGTGCTTGTTTTTGGATCAGCGCTGGAGTTGTCCTTTAAGTCTGTTAACCATTAAACTGGAGTTGCCGTCAGTTTGTGTATAAGCTATAATATATTGGGAGAATATAGGACCAAACCGTCTACGCTGAATAGTGGTGGGAATAAAGGACCATGAGGTCTTGTCGGAGGCCTTTCCTGCAACCAAACTAAGTATAATGGTTAAAGGTCATGAGGGGTCATATACTCTGCATTGAAAAATTCTCGATTCTAGTAACAAGCTCTCCAGCATTTTAGATCTGGCTGAACATTACTGTCAGTCATTACTGAGCCATGTCTGTGAGCGCTGCGACATGTATCTGCATGAAGGGAACACGGAGCACAGCTCGGCCGCATGTAACTATATAATAACTA
This sequence comes from Dendropsophus ebraccatus, assembly GCF_027789765.1. Classification (NCBI taxonomy): domain Eukaryota; kingdom Metazoa; phylum Chordata; class Amphibia; order Anura; family Hylidae; genus Dendropsophus; species Dendropsophus ebraccatus. Next base: position 190,487,542 of record NC_091456.1, on the reverse strand, counting down.
TATACATTATAAAAAAAGTGAGTAGATTACATAACTGCTTGTGATCACATCCCCTGTCGATTTCTTTAAAAGATTTTCCTGTGCCGGCCTGCACTGCTGGAGTGAGGAGCAGATTACTGTTGTACAATTTATACTGTGTGACTGTAACTTGGTTGTTGTTTAACCATCATATATTCTGACTTTACTTGTCAATAAAATGAGTTAAGAAAGAAACACACCACAACAGGCACGCTATAAAGCTCTGTGCATAAGGAGCTAAAATTGCGGAATTCCGCGGCCAGCCTCCCTGTCATAATGACAGTCTATGAGAGGCTCGCACGCTATATCTTTCGGTGATGAAGAATAAACATGTTCATTCTTCAGCACTGAGAGATGCTGAGAGATGTGGTGCACAAGCCTCCCATAGACTATCATTATGACAGGGAGGCTGGCGGCATTCCACGGTGGACAATTCCGCCCCTTTCCTCCAAGTGGACGGAGCCTAAGATGAGGACAGTCACTATAGATGCAGCAGCATGAGACTGATAGTGATATATTGTCCGCTGGGACTGTGCTGTATATTAGAATTTAGGCTGAATGATTATATAGCTGGAAAACTGACAGGACACAGAGCTTATAATATTCCACACAGAATAGTTACAGCCGGTGACTGAGGAGAAGGTGTGACTGTTCTCTGCATTTAGTGGTCACTACTCACCTGGGAGGTTACCTGTAGTGATGTCCTCCTTATACTGCTCATCACTGCCCACATCTGTCTCTTCTTCTTTTATTATTATCTTGTCTATAGCAATATTAAGGCTCAGATCCTTCCATGTATTAATTTCCTCCTTATACTGCTCATCACCGCTCACATCTGTCTCTTCTTCTTTTATTATCTCGTCCATAGCAATATTATGGCTCAGATCCTTCCCTGTAGTGATGTTCTCCTTACACTGCTCATCACCGCTCACATCTGTCTCTTCTTCTTTTACGGTCATATCTGTAGCATTGATCTCAATTAGATCTTCCCCCTGATTCATAAGATGTGAGAGAAATATTGTAAAAGTCATCAGACAGTAGGAGAAGTCAGGTGGGATGTACAGATCATAGGGAACATCTCCATCTACCTGATCCTGATCCTGTGGGAGAAGAGGACGGGGACATCTCTCTGGTGCTGTTCTCTTACTGGATCTGACTGGAGGGAACACATACAGAGACTGAATTCATTCTTTCCATCCAGATAATACAGAGAGGAGGTGTGTATATAGTCCTGTCTATTACCTGCTGATGGGAGGGGCTGCTGATCCTCCAGCATCACATCCTTGTACTGATCCTTGTGTCCTTCTACATACTCCCACTCCTCCATGGAGAAATAGACCGCCACGTCCTGACACCTTATAGGAACCTGACACACACAATGATCACACAGTCATCCCCCCCACCCCTCCAGTGGTGTTACTGTATAATGTCCCAGCATTCCCAGCAGCCACAGTCTCACCTCTCCACTCAGCAGCTCCACCATCTTGTTGGTGACTTCTAGGATCTTCTCTTCCTCCATTTCCTCATGTATCAGGGGCCCCGGGATTGGGCTCAGGGTTCTTCCCCATCCTTCACACCCAGGGGCCCCACAGCGCCCACTAGAGGACTTCTTCACTACTGTGTAATCCTGTGTATGGAGAGACACATTACTATCACTCCATCCATTCCCAGAATCCCTCACCTCTCCAGTCCTATCCATCTGTTATTCCATAGATAAGAATGATGTCATGATGACATCACTCCCAGAATCCCTCACCTCTCCAGTCCTATATATCTGTTATTCCATAGATAAGAATGATGTCATGATGACATCATTCCCAGAATCCCTCACCTCTCCAGTCCTATCCATCTGTTATTCCATAGATAAGAATGATGTCATGATGACATCACTCCCAGAATCCCTCACCTCCCCAGTCCTATCCATCTGTTATTCCATAGATAAGAATGATGTCATGATGACATCACTCCCAGAATCCCTCACCTCCCCAGTCCTATCCATCTGTTATTCCATAAAGAATGATGTCATGATGACATCACTCCCAGAATCCCTCACCTCTCCAGTCCTATCCATCTGTTATTCCATAGATAAGAATGATGTCATGATGACATCACTCCCAGAATCCCTCACCTCCCCAGTCCTATCCATCTGTTATTCCATAGATAAGAATGATGTCATGATGACATCACTCCCAGAATCCCTCACCTCTCCAGTCCTATCCATCTGTTATTCCATAGATAAGAATGATGTCATGATGACATCACTCCCAGAATCCCTCACCTCCCCAGTAAGCAGGAAGAGTATGTGTAGGGTGAGGGTTATTATCCTCTCGGCCATCTTGTCTCTGTCTCTCTCCATGGTTGATGGGTCGGTCTCTTATATAGAAGATATCAGCAGAGGATCCTGGAGAGATGAATAGAAAGTAGAGGAGACAATGTATAATAAAGAATGGGAAGAAAAAGTTAAAGAGGTGAGCAGTGACCCAGCATTAGTACATACTGTGGGCAGGGAGTGGGCGGGACAGTCCAGCAGCAGCTGATAAGGTAGATGCTAGAATGTAGTTGCCAGAGGTAGGTCTTGAGGACCTTTGATGACATCATGCCCACGTGACCAGCCTCATGTGTGGGAGGAGCCGTGTGCTTCCAGGACCTGCCACGATGTCACAGTCATGTGATCAGTCACATGGAGGGGGAGTCACATGATCAGGGGCTGCTGCTCAGTGTATGCAGGACTCTGCTGTGCTGGATGAGCTGAAGTGATGTGTGTGCAGCAGAGCTGTGTGTGTGTGATGTGTGTGGAGCAGAGCTGTGTATGTGTGTGTTATATATGCCTGCAGCAGAGCCCTGTGTGTAATGTACATGTAGCTGAGCTGTATAGGTGTGTTATGTACATGTAGCTGAGCTGTATGTGTGTGTAATGTACATGTAGCTGAGCTGTATGTGTGTAATGTACATGTAGCTGAGCTGTATATGTGTAATGTACATGTAGCTGAGCTGTATATGTGTGTAATATACATGTAGCTGAGCTGTATATGTGTGTAATGTACATGTAGCTGAGCTGTATGTGTGTAATGTACATGTAGCTGAGCTGTATGTGTGTAATGTACATGTAGCTGAGCTGTATATGTGTAATGTACATGTAGCTGAGCTGTATATGTGTGTAATATACATGTAGCTGAGCTGTATATGTGTGTAATGTACATGTAGCTGAGCTGTATGTGTGTAATGTACATGTAGCTGAGCTGTATGTGTGTAATGTACATGTAGCTGAGCTGTATATGTGTGTTATGTACATGTAGCTGAGCTGTATGTGTGTGTAATGTACATGTAGCTGAGCTGTATATGTGTGTAATGTACATGTAGCTGAGCTGTATGTGTGTAATGTACATGTAGCTGAGCTCAGGGGTGATTCTAGCCTCTCTGCTGCCCGAGGCGAACTATAGAATGACGCCCCCCCCCCCCCCCCCCCCCCGTCAATCCGCCCACATTATAATCCACTACTGCCCCCCCCCACTGCTGTCCCCAATAAACATAATGTTTGGTCCCTTGCTGCACAGAGGATGTCACGAGAGGAGGGGGCTAATCCTATAGGAGAGGTCCCAGCAGCACAGAGGATGTCAGGAGAGGAGGGTGCTAATCCTATAGGAGAAGTCCCAGCAGCACAGAGGATGTCAGGAGAGGAGGGTGCTGATCTTTTAGGAGATGGTCCCCCTCTTCCCCCCTTATAGATGGTCCCCCTCTTCCCCCCCTTATAGATGGTCCCCTCTCCCTTATAGATGGTCCCCCTCTCCCCCCCTTATAGATGGTCCCCCTCTCCCCCCTCCCTTATAGATGGTCCCCCTCTCCCCCCTCCCTTATAGATGGTCCCCCTCTTTCCCCTCCCTTATAGATGGTCCCCCTCTTCCCCCCTTATAGATGGTCCCCCTCTTCCCCCCCCCCTTATAGTTGGTCCCCCTCTTCCCTCTCTCCCCCCCCTTATAGATGGTCCCCCTCTCCCCCCCTTATAGATGGTCCCCCTCTTCCCCCCCCCCCTTATAGATGGTCCCCCCTCTTCCCTCTCTCCCCCCCCTTATAGATGGTCCCCCTCTTCCCCCCTTATAGATGGTCCCCCTCTTCCCCCCCTTATAGATGGTCCCCTCTCCCTTATAGATGGTCCCCCTCTCCCCCCCTTATAGATGGTCCCCCTCTCTCCCCCCCTTATAGATGGTCCCCCTCTCCCCCCCTTATAGATGGTCCCCCTCTTCCCCCCCCCTTATAGATGGTCCCCCTCTTCCCTCTCTCCCCCCCCTTATAGATGGTCCCCCTCTTCCCCCCTTATAGATGGTCCCCCTCTTCCCCCCCTTATAGATGGTCCCCTCTCCCTTATAGATGGTCCCCCTCTCCCCCCCTTATAGATGGTCCCCCTCTCCCCCCCTTATAGATGGTCCCCCTCTCCCCCCTCCCTTATAGATGGTCCCCCTCCCCCCCTTATACATGGTCCCCCCCTCCCTTATAGATGCCCCCTTATAGATGGTCCCCCTCTCCCCCTTATACATGGTCCCCCTCTTCCCCCCCCTTATAGACGGTCCCCCTCCCGCCCCTCCCTTATAGATGGCCCCCCCCTTATAGATGGTCCCCCTCTTTCCCCCCTCCCTTATAGATGGCCCCCCCCCCTATAGATGGTCCCCCTCTTCCCTCTCCCCCTCCCTTATAGATGGTCCCCCCCCCTTATAGATCGTCCCCCTCTTTCCCCCCTCCCTTATAGATCGTCCCCCTCTTTCCCCCCTCCCTTATAGATGGCCCCCCTTCCCCCCCCCTACCTTATAGATGGTCCCCCTCTCCCCCCTCTCCCCCTGCACAGCAGATAAAACAAAAACAAAAAACAGCACACAACTCACCTGCCCTCCGTTCCCCCGTCGAGCCTCTCTGGTCTGGTCCCGGCTGATGTGCGGCTGCCCGGGGTGTCCCGTCCTGTCCCCGGCAGCGCGCGCATCACAGAGCTCCCCGTGCGCCTGTGCCTGTGACTTCCGGCGCACGGGGAGCTCTCTGATGCGCGCGCTGCCGGGGACAGGACGGGACACCCCGGGCAGCCGCACATCAGCCGGGGGACTAAGGCTGCATTCCCACGTTCCGTGATCCTGACGGATCACGGACGTGGAATGCATGTACTGGAGCCCCCCCGCCCCCGGGAAGTATCTGTAATGAGATGCTGTGAGCGGGGGGGACTGTATTCATAAGCGCCGCGCTGTAGTATCAGCACCGCGCGGCTGATTTAGTACAGCGCGGCGCTTATGAATACAGTCTCCCCCGCTCACAGCATCTCATTACAGATACTGCCCGGGGGCGGGGGGGCTCCAGTACATGGTACAGTCAGGGCCGTTTTTAATACATTGGTGGGCCCAGTGCACAGCCCTCAAGAGTGGGCCCCCCCTTACCTTTCTGCACATTGTATAATGTACTGAATTTGCCCCCACACTGTATCAAGAGCCCCAATACATACAGTAGTTACCTTATAACACTATTTCCACCATTCAGTGATTACATATTACATAAAAACTGCACTAAACAAAACAGAAAGATATCACCATTGATACCATTACATAATACCGCCACACCATGACCCCTATCAGTACAAGCCTATAACAGAGTGAAGTTACATCCAGTGACTCACCGGAGGCGTCTTCTCCGATCAGAGTCTGTCACCTTTTCTTTTTCTCTCCATCCAGCCTGGGCCACCTTGAAGTCTTCTCCTGGCTGTGAATCTTCTCTCCAGAATCTGCCAGACAAATATTTTAGGCTCCAACACATCCAGTAGTTAGGTCCCTTGTACCCCTATACAGTAGTTACACCCCTCTGTACTCCTACATAGTTACACCCCTCTGTGCCTCCATAGTTTTAAGGTGTCCCTGTAGTATATAGACCCTCATGTGCTCCTCCAGTTATATACAGCCCTCCTGTGCGCTCCCCCATTAGTATATAGCCCCCCTGTGCACTCTCCCCAGTAGTATATAGCCCCCTGTGCTCACCCACAATAGTATATAGCCCCCCTGTGCTCTCCCCCAATAGTATATAGCCCCCCTATGCTCTCCCACAATAGTATATAGCCCCCCTGTGCTCTCCCACAATAGTATATAGCCCCCCTGTGCTCCCCCATAGTATATAGCCCCCTGTGCTCTCCCCCAATAGTATATAGCCCCCCTGTGCTCTCCCACAATAGTATATAGCCCCCCTGTGCTCTCCCACAATAGTATATAGCCCCCTGTGCTCCCCCTCAATAGTATATAGCCCCCCTGTGCTCTCCATAATATATAGCCCCCTGTGCTCTCCCCCATAGTATATAGACCCCTGTGCTCCCCAATAGTATATAGCTCCCCTGTGCTCCCCAATAGTATATAGCCCCTGTGCTCCCCAATAGTATATAGCTAACCTGTGCTCCCCAATAGTATATAACCCCCTGTGCTCCCCCATAGTATATAGCCCCCTGTGCTCCCCCATAGTATATAGCCCCCTGTGCTCCCCAGTAGTATATAGCCCCCTGTGCTCCCCATAGTATATAGCTCCCCTGTGCTCCCCCATAGTATATAGCTCCCCTGTGCTCCCCCATAGTATATAGCCCCCTGTGCTCCCCCAAAGTATATAGCTCCCCTGTGCTCCCCCATAGTATATAGCTCCCCTGTGCTCCCCAATAGTATATAGCCCCCTGTGCTTCCCAATAGTATATAGCTCCCCTGTGCTCCCCAATAGTATATAGCTCCCCTGTGCTCCCCCATAGTGTATAGCCCCCTGTGCTCCCCCATAGTATATAGCTCCCCTGTGCTCCCCCATAGTATATAGCCCCCTGTGCTCCCCCATAGTATATAGCCCCTTGTGCTCCCCAATAGTATATAGCCCCCGTTCTCCCCCATAGTGTATAGCCCCCTGTGCTCCCCCATAGTATATAGCTCCCCTGTGCTCCCCCATAGTATATAGCCCCCTGTGCTCCCCCATAGTATATAGCCCCCTGTGCTCCCCCATAGTATATAGCCCCCTGTGCTCCCCCAAAGTATATAGCTCCCCTGTGCTCCCCCAAAGTATATAGCTCCCCTGTGCTCCCCCATAGTATATAACTCCCCTGTGCTCCCCAATAGTATATAGCCCCCTGTGCTTCCCAATAGTATATAGCTCCCCTGTGCTCCCCAATAGTATATAGCTCCCCTGTGCTCCCCCATAGTGTATAGCCCCCTGTGCTCCCCCATAGTATATAGCTCCCCTGTGCTCCCCGATAGTATATAGCTCCCCTGTGCTCCCCGATAGTATATAGCTCCCCTGTGCTCCCCCATAGTATATAGCCCCCTGTGCTCCCCCATAGTATATAGCCCCCTGTGCTCCCCAATAGTATATAGCCCCCGTTCTCCCCCATAGTATATAGCCCCCTGTGCTCCCCAATAGTATATAGCCCCCGTTCTCCCCCATAGTATATAGCCCCCCTGTGCTCCCCAATAGTATATAGCCCCCGTTCTCCCCCATAGTATATAGCCCCCCTGTGCTCCCCAATAGTATATAGCCCCGTTCTCCCCCATAGTATATAGCCCCCTGTTCTCCCCCATAGTATATAGCCCCCTGTGCTCCCCAATAGTATATAGCTCCCCCTCCCATATAACATTGAAAAAAACAAACACTTTTACTCACCTGGGTCCACGCGTTCCTCTTCTCTTCCCTCCTGTGGCCGCACTTCCTGTGGTCACAAGAGGCTGCACTCCCCTTACCCTCGCGCCGACGCTCCAGTGACGTCGGGCGCTAGAGGGAGAGCGCGGCCTCTTGTGACCGCAGGAAGTGCGGCCACAAGAGTGAGTGACTGACAGGGAGGGAGCCAATGGCTCTCTCTCTGTCAGTGTCGCTGCTGCTGCAGCGCTGAAGCGCCGCAGCAGCAGCGGACGGGGGCAGCGGCGGACGGGGGGGCCCTGCAGGGGGCGCCATGGAGGGGTAAGTAGATTACCCATCCATGGCGCTCCCCCCTGACAGGCTGGTGGCCGGAGCCCTGTGCGACCGCACTGGTCGCACATAGCAACGGCCGGCCTGCTCGGGGGGGCCCCTTTAACCAGTGGGCCCGGTGCACGTGCACCATGTGCCCTCTGGTTAAAGCGGCCCTGGGTACAGTCAGTGGCGGATTATAATGTGGGCGGCCGCCCGAACCGCTCATATTATAATCTGCCACTGAATGCCGCCCCCATGAAGATAGCTGGTGGCGCCGCCTGAGGCAGACGATTCAGGTCGCCTCATCATTGCGGCGCCCCTGGCTGAGCTGTATATGTGTAATGTATATGTAGCTGAGCTGTATGTGTGTAATGTACATGTAGCTGAGCTGTATATATGTAATGTACATGTAGCTGAGCTGTATATGTGTAATGTACATGTAGCTGAGCTGTATGTGTGTAATGTACATGTAGTTGAGCTGTATGTGTGTAATGTACATGTAGCTGAGCTGTATGTGTGTAATGTACATGTAGCTGAGCTGTATATGTGTTATGTAAAAGTAGCTGAGCTGTATATGTGTAGGCTGGGTTCACACTACGTATATTTCAGTCAGTATTGTGGTCCTCATATTGCAACCAAAACCAGGAGTGGATTAAAAACACAGAAAGGATCTGTTCACACAATGGTTAAAATGAGTGGATGGCCGCCATTTAATGGCAAATATTTGCTGTTATTTTAAAACAACGGCTGTTATATTGAAATAATGGCCGTTATTTACTGTTATATGGCAGCCATCCACTTAATTTACTATTGTGTGGACAGATCCGTTCTGTGTTTTTAATCCACTCCTGGTTTTGGTTGCAATATGAGGATACAATACTGACTGAAATATATGTAGTGTGAACCCAGCTGTAATGTGTGTGTAGCTGAGCTGTATATGTGTAATGTACATGTAGCTGAGCTGTATATGTGTAATGTACATGTAGCTGAGCTGTATGTGTGTAATGTACATGTAGCTGAGCTGTATGTGTGTAATGTACATGTAGCTGAGCTGTATGTGTGTAATGTACATGTAGCTGAGCTGTGTATGTGTAATGTACATGTAGCTGAGCTGTATATATATATGTAGCAGCCTGTAGTGAGAGGATACCAGGGAGGATGGAGGTTATGATGAAGAAATGGAGATATATCCTGTCAGAGGCCGAGTGGTAATATCTCTCTCCCGCCTCCTGAGGTAAATACGCCACAGAGGTTATAGAGGGGACTGCACCTAGGTGTGTGGTGATGATGGTACTTGTAGTTCCTCCTGGGGCTTCTCAATTACTGCTGCCTGAGGTGATATTAATATTATTATTATTATTTATCTATAAAGCGCTCTTACTCCATACAAGTGATAGGGGTAACAAACAGGAACATTACAAGATCAAAAACACATTACATGAAGGCAAATGGTAGATATGGGAAGAGGACCCTGCCCGCGAGGGCTTACAATCTATAGCAGGGGTCATTAACTGGCCAGGGGCGGACACAGACTGCAAAGGGCCATGTGCAAAAAATGTGTTTGGGCCCCCATAACCCATTCATTTCTCCGCCTTTCTGCCTTGAAGGTGCACACATATATACGCCCGGGTATCCGGTACACGGAATTGCAAGCCCCCACCCCCAAAAACTTAACCTAAGAATAAAACACAGAGACCTTTTACTTTGCAAATATTTATGGCCGCGGTACTTTGTAAGGGTTACAATAAATTAACAGCAGTAAATCAACCAAGCCTTAAACTTTCATTAAATTGTCTAAGATACAATCCTATCCTCCCAGGGTAAACTAGGAGATTAAACCCCCACTAGCCTGAGACGTAGTCACAGGCCCCCCCCAGAAGCACCGCAGCCCCCATCTCCACCATGGATTGTAAATCCATGTTGAAGATGTCCAAACCTATTTCGGAAAGGTGTACTAGATCCCAGATATATAAACCAGGCAAAAAACCTTCCAATTCTTGGTGCCTAAATGAAGCACCTCCGATAGAAGGAAGGAATTTGGCCAGATTGTGATTGATCCGTTTGCGGATACGCTCATAGAACATAGTGTGTTTTGCCGCCCAGGATAGTCTGGGTACAATTTCCGAAAATATTAGAAAAACCTGTGGAAAAAGAGTTTGAATTAATAACAGGTCATTTTTTATTTCAGTGATTCTCACCTTACTGACATCATTGCCGCCTACATGAATAATCAGTATATCAGGCGGAGGCAAGGATGTACACAAACTGAGCAACTTTGGGTATAAGTCTCTCCATCTAAGACCTTTAAAACCAAACCATAGTACTGAATATTTATTACTGTCCATGCCTATCATAGCTGAATACGAACGGTTCGCAGCTCGCTGTTCTGCCCAGAAAACAAACGAGTGTCCTATTATCCATACTGAAATATTTTTAAAACCTGTAATAAGAAAAGAATTATGATACTACCAGGCCAGGACGAACATATAACTTAAACCTGTTAGAGCTCCATCTACCAATACGTTTAATGATTTGCTCATCCAGACCAATAGCCGCCGCTTCTGTAGCGGCACCTATTCTAAATGAATGACTAGTCAACTTCAAGTTTTCAAGACCTAATTTAAGGAAACATTTTTTTTAAAACAGCGTTAAACTGGAACATGGATAAAAATGACCAATCCTCATGCAATAGCAAGACGCCGTCCACCGGCGGACGGATCAACAAATAGTCTTTCACAGCCTGAACCGGGCATACTGAGGAACCAGAATATTCATTGATCCGAATCAATGAACCTCTTCCTAAAACATCAGTTTTAGAAAAACGGATCAATATCTGCAAGTGATTAACATCTACCTTAACATCAAATAGTAACAAACCTGACACAGTTGTTTTCGTTTTAGGCACTAACTCACTAATGCGTAATGCTGCAAAAAAGCAAAAAGCCACTCTGAACAAACCTACTTCAAACTGCGACACACACACCACTCTAAGTACATCACAGATCTGAACCAGCAGATCTACAGTAATAGGTCTGCGCAGCTCCCTGACAGGGGCTTGTTTTTTATAACCTTTTAAAGCTTGTGCTACAGGAAAGTAACTCATTAAACTCCTACCACCAAATATTTTGAGAAAAAAGGAAACACCAGCTAAATGTTTAGACAAAGCAGAAAACGACAAGGCCAGCCACACGTCCACATCCATATACTCAGTGTCTCTCAATTCACAGAAGCGCTTCCATTCCAACCATGCAGCCGAGTATGAGGCCCATGTTCTGCTGGTAACAGAATTACTAAACAACTTAGGTATTAGTCCCAGACCAGGTCCCATAGATGACTCGGGCACGACACCCCCTCCTGTTCTGCGTCCGGAGCTAACTTCCTGAATACGGCAAACTGTCGACGAGAGAGAGAATCTGCAATTACATTCTTCACCCCTTCTAAATGAACTGCTTTTAACCAGATATTAAATGATAAACAACATAATACTAAATGCTGCAACAACTTAACGACCTCAGGCGACTTGGAAGACAAACAGTTAACTGCAAATATCACACCTTTATTGTCTGACTTTAACAGAATATGCTTATTTCTGAAAAACTGACCCCAAACTACTATAGCTACTAAAACTGGAAATAACTCTAATAAAACGATAATCCTAACTAAAGCTGCTGACACCCAAGATTCCGGCCAAGCCTCTGCAGACCACCTGCCCGCCCAGTATGCCCCATAACCCAGTGAACCAGCAGCATCTGTATACAGCAACAGAGACTCAGCATCCACAAAGTCCTCCTGCCACTTAATGTCACTTTTTGCTAAAAGCGCACTCCTCCCAAACTTCCGCAATAAACATACCGCATCCTCAAAGGACGCGTATTCTACTGATGCGCTACTCTTATCTGTCAATGCATTGAGCGACTCATCTTGGGGGTATGAGAGATGATGAATTAAACAAAAAGAATTGGGTTCCCGCTTGGGTACAAGGCCAAAGGGGGAAATTCTAAAATCAGGGAAAGGAGGGTCCGGGAAAGGCCCAGCCACCCTCCCCTCCCTGACCTCTTTCAATATCTTATCACAAACAACTGACTCAAAACGCTTAACCGACTTTAAATTATCAACCAACTTACAACCAGAACCTGAAAAAGGAGGGACATAAAAACCGTCACGAAAACCATAGTAAATGAGCTCAGCCTTCTGTTTGTCGGGATACCCCTCTAGCCACGGGGACATTTTTTGCAAGTTCACTGGCTTCGACACTTTTTGACACTGCCTCTCTAGTAGAGGGCTGTTGAGCAGCCTGTGCTGCTTTCTTAAAGCACCTTGACATTGAGTGTTGTCCCCAGCAATGTGAGCACTCGTGGCGGTATCGACAATTGGCAGCCCATTTACATTGACTCTCGTTGTAGGCAAAGCAATATCCTTTGCGAAAACTAGATTGTGTATTAGTAGTTGGTTTTACATTAGTATTCCTCTGGGGTAACATCAAATTTAACCATAACCCCACATCCTTACAACCTATGCGCATCTTTGGGTGCACGGCAAATTTTTGGCGGTACATTTCATCATATGAAAACCATGCCATGCTGCCAAAATTTCTATAAGCTTCCAGAATACTGTCCAAGTGCTGAAACAAAGCCGAACAGAGTTCTGGACGCTTTTCTCCTAGCACAGCACTATACACACAAAATCCCTGAATCCAGTTGAAAATGGATCTAGGAGCCCGTTTTCTATCTTCTTCCTTATCCTCTTTTTTTTATCCGCTTTGAAAACAGGCTCCTTGATCGAAGGGACTAATGACATTAAATCAACAAATTCTCCCCTCCAAATTTTTTCCTTGACCGTAGTATTTAAATGATACCCGAGGGGAGACACATCACATGTTAGAGCCTCTTTAACGCACACTTCACTGGTGCCTGCACCTTTCTCCAACACTGGGGGAACAGAGCGCTCCGGAGTTAACTTAGGCATAGCAGCATTATCCCATACATTGGCCAAAGGGGTATTAACTGACACCCCCTTTGCCAATAACCCACAAAATTTGACCACAGCCGGGTTGGCTAACAACACATTAACATCAGGTATGGCAGCAAGAGCTGCAGACTCACCCACAGCTGCTGATAAGGTCCCAGCCGACTGCTGTGGTGTATCCAATGGTGCTGGAGGAGGGAGATCACCGGCAGAGTGGCAGCTGGAGCGCCTGCTATGCCTGCTAGAATGGCCGCTGCGGTCACTGTGATGTCTGCTGCGGTGAGGGGACTGCCGCTGCTCTGGGCCTCCTACAGCGGTGCGGCTGGTCCCGGACCTGCTGCCTCTTCTCGGGGAACTGCTGGCAAGGCGGGCCGGAGGAGGCGGGGATCGGTTAGCTCTTTTACCCCGCCGCCTCCTCTTAGTCGGCCTCTCACCCTGCCGCAGACCCCTGTCCTCCCGGTCTTCTGTGCCGCTCACCGCTGTTCCTTCTCTGGGGGGCAGGATACGGCATATCACCCTGGATGGCGCCGCCTCCTCACCGCTCGGGAAATCTTCGCGCATGCAGCGCTGAAGCCAGGCCTCCCCGCTCTCCGCCTTCCTCAGCAGCTCTGCCAATAGATCTTCAGTGTGTGACGACATCACCGGAACCGGATGCCGCTCTCTCTTCTTCCTGTTGCCGCGCCGCTCCGTACACGTCACTTCGTCACCAGCGATGTCGCCGCTCACCGGGCCCCTGCTACTGCTTGACCACGACGCGCTCACCGCTGGCACACTCTTCCTCTTGTCGCCGTCTTCTCCTCCTTGCCGCGCCGGCTTCCAGGTCCCGGCACACCACTGCTTCTTCGCCGCTTCCCGCCGCTCACACAGGCCTCTTCAGCCGTCTTCTCCTGGCAGCTTCTTCTTCAGAGATGATCCGCGGCGACTGAGCTGGGAGCTGAAATCATCTCCTTAAATTCAAATCTGGATTCCCGCTTAGCCGTCAACGACCAATCAGCAGCGCCTCTCATGGATTTACAGTTCCCGCACTTTCCAACGGTCCAATCAGCTGATGGCCTGGACCGAACATTCTGGTAGGTAACTACCACCTGTGAGGGAAGAAATAGGGGGAGGGGGGGAGAGAGCACGTAACGGGACAAACCAAGTCTGTCCCATAGTAAAACCATACACAAAAAAGGGGGGCGCAAATCCGTGTGTCCGTGAGCCCCTGCCATGTGTCCTGGTTTCTCGGGAGGGCCCTACAGCACAGATGCCAGGGCCCACTAAAGGACTGTACTGTAGTCTGTGCAGGCCCCAGTGTGGGCCTGAGGGCCGTGGCCACCAATGGAACTGATCATGGGGGGCACCCAAATAAAGAACCCATCAGAAGTGACATGCAGACCTGGTCCCATTCTGTACTGATGTATCTGCGACCACAACTGCCTGAATAATAATAACTACAACTCTCAGAATGCCGGGAGTTGTAGTTTCCCAGAGGCAGGGCCGGCTTTAGGCCAAGTGTGGCCATGGGCAAAATTTTAAAGTGGGGCCCCAGGTGCTTGGATAATGTACCACAACATAGTTGTAGTTAAAGGGGTACTCCGGTGAAAAGCTTTTTCTTTTTCAAATCAACTGGAAAGTTAAAGTAGTATGGGGGATGTATGTGACAGGTAGCAGGTCTATGGGGGATCTATGTGACAGGGAGCAGGTCTATGAGGGATGTATGTGACAGGGAGCAGGTATATGGGGGATGTATGTGACAGGGAGCAGGTCTATGAGGGATGTATGTGACAGGGAGCAGGTCTATGGGGGATGTATGTGACAGGGAGCAGGTCTATGGGGGATCTATGTGACAGGGAGAAGGTCTATGAGGGATGTATGTGACAGGGAGCAGGTATATGGGGGATGTATGTGACAGGTAGCAGGTCTATGGGGGATGTATGTGACAGGGAGCAGGTCTATGGGGGATGTATGTGACAGGGAGCAGGTATATGGGGGATGTGTGAGGAACAGAGCAGGTATATGGGGGATGTATGTGACAGGGAGCAGGTATATGGGGGATATATGTGACAGGGAGCAGGTATATGGGGGATATATGTGACAGGGAGCAGGTATATCGGGGATGTATGAGGCAGGGAGCAAGTCTATGGGGGATGTATGTGACAGGGAGCAGGTCTATGGGGGATGTATGTGACAGGGAGCAGGTCTATGGGGGATGTATGTGATAGGGAGCAGGTATATGGGGGATGTATGTGATAGGGAGCAGGTATATGGGGGATGTATCTGACAGGGAGCAG
Organism: Dendropsophus ebraccatus; assembly: GCF_027789765.1. NCBI lineage: Eukaryota > Metazoa > Chordata > Amphibia > Anura > Hylidae > Dendropsophus > Dendropsophus ebraccatus. The sequence goes on along the minus strand of NC_091456.1, from coordinate 190,472,357 downwards.
GTATATGGGGGATCTATGTGACAGGGAGCAGGTATATGGGGGATGTATGAGGCAGGGAGCAGGTGTATGGGGGATGTATGTGACAGGGAGCAGGTCTATGGGGGATGTATCTGACAGGGAGCAGGTATATGGGGGATGTATGAGGCAGGGAGCAGGTCTATGGGGGATGTATGTGACAGGGAGCAGGTATATGGGGGATGTATGTGACAGGGAGCAGGTCTATGGGGGATGTATGTGACAGGGAGCAGGTATATGGGGGATGTATGTGACAGGGAGCAGGTCTATGGGGGATGTATGTGACAGGGATCAGGTATATGGGGGATGTATGTGACAGGGAGCAGGTCTATATAGGATGTATGAGGCAGGGACAGCGAGTTCCACTATGTCTGCACACATCCCCTGTTGTCTCTTACTGTCCCGACATGCTGCAAACCAGGAAGCTGGAGGAGGCTTGTCAGAGCGGGGGAGGGGAGGAGAGATTTCTAATGCTGCGTTTACACGAAACAATAATTGGCCCGATCGTACGATTACCGATGTCGGAGTAACGATTTTTTTTTTATAATTATCAGCGTTTAGACTGCACAATATATTGTACAGAAAATTTGTTTTGCGATCGCTTAAGCCTATCTCGCACACGGGAAAAATCGGTGAATGTTTACTGGGAACGATCTGCAAATTTTTTGCGAACGATCAACAATAATTTTAAAAGATGTAGTAAGATCAAAATTAACGAATTCTTGTTCGTCGTTTGATCATTCGCTGCGTTTACACGTACGATTATTGTTCGAATATCGTTCGAATTCGTTCCGTGTAAACGCAGCATTAAGGGAGCTAATTAAGGTGGAACGTGCAGTGTGAACCTCGGCTAGCAGCAAGGATTACTGTGAGAGCTGCAGTAAATCTTGCTGCAGCGTTTTGGCATCATAGCAGCTGCAGGGGGCCCCTTTGGGGATGGGGGCCCTGGGCAATTGCCCTGTTTGCCCCCCCCCCCCCCCCCCCCCCCCCCCCCCCCCCCCCCCCCTAACGCCGGCCCTGCCGAGAGGACAGCAACTTGAGTTGTCTGCTCTTTGTACTTCAAATCCTAGCACATCCTGAGGGCTGCAGACTGTAGTAAATGCTGGGAGTTGTAGTGTTTGCAGCTGTTGTACTTGGAGGGTCCTGGATGCATTATACACTGGATGCTGTGTGGGGGATGTGGAAGTGACCCAAGAACAGCACTAATAGGAGATAGAGAAAATGGGTCCTTAATCACTGTTGGGGCACAGGTGGGATACATGTACTGTATGTGGCTGCACAGGTGGGAGACATGTACTGTATGTGGCTGCACAGGTGGGATACATGTACTGTATTTGGCTGCACAGGTGGGATACATGTACTGTACGTGGCTGCACAGGTGGTAGATGAAAGAGAAAAACAACCATGCTGCAGGGGAGGGGGGGGGGGGGCACAGATATTGGCTAAAAGGCATAAACTGACAATAAAACTTCCAGCACCAGGGAGGGGGGGGGGCTCTGTGCTTTCTCTTTCACCCCCCCATCCTACAACTTCCAGCAGCCCGACAGACACACTGACAATAATCACTCACTGTCAGAGCTGCTGCTGTTGCTCCTCTTTACAGTCCTGTCCCTGGCAGCCATAACCCTGCAGGATCCCTCCAGCCCCTGTCATCACATGCTTTCTTCTCCTCACCCAAGGTATGCCGGACAGTGGAGTACAAGAAGGGGGAGGGGTTGTCATCACATGCTCTCTCTTTTCTCCTCCTCATACAAGGTATGCCAGACAGTGAAGTACGGGAGGGGGTTAACCTATCCAAAACAGAGGCATTAAATATTTCTCTTCCAGAGAAAGAGGTTCGGCAACTGGCTAGGGGGTTTCCCTTTAGATGGATGTCTCAGTCAATCAAATACCTCGGTGTGAGAGTTCCAAGAGACCTCTCTCTGTTGTATAGGTTGAATTACCAACCTCTCCTAGAGAGAACAGCGAGGGATTTGGGGCCGTATTCAAATAAAACTCTCTCATGGTTTGGGAAAGTAAATGTATTAAAAATGGATGTTATCCCTCGCCTGTTATATATTTTTCAGGCTCTGACGATTAGACCCCCATCTGCTTTTTTTAGAAGACTGAAGACACTGTTTACTGCATTTATTTGGGGAGGCCAAGGATATAGGATTAGTTACAAAACCTTACCTCTTCCTAAGGAACGGAGCGGCGTGGGTCTATCATACCGCGGCTGTACTATCGCGCCTCTCGGACTGGCACTTTCAGAGAGAAACTAAGCAGTGGGTTGATCCGGAGATACAGATGGTTCATCCGGTTCTCTATCTGATCCCATGGCTCTCTAGAGATAAAAGACCTATTGTGATGCAGCGTTCCATATTTTCCAGGTTTCTTTTTTAGATCTGGAATGGAGTCGTTTAAAGGGAGGCCCTAACGAAAAGTAGGGGCCCACTTACCCCTCTATTTAGGAACCCAGACTTCCCTCCGGGTTGACAGCGGTGAGTTTTTTGGGGTGGTCAAGAAGTGAAGACAGCAGATTTTATCAGATCCTAGGGGGCTCCCCATTACCTTCATGGGAGAATTCACAGTTACAATTCCCGGGAGTATGCATCTCATGGCTGGAGTACTGTCAATTATCCTCTTTTGTTAATAGTTTAACCAATAGAAACAGCCTGAGGGAACCCCCCACTAAGCTAGAAAAAGTATTCTTGCAGACAGAACCACCGTCTCATATGCTATCTTTCTATTACTCTCTCCTGTGTGATGCATACTCTCAGGACTTACCATTATTCACAAGAAGCTGGGAAAGTGAGCTGGGGGAAACTATCTCCGCAGAGGAATGGTCTAAGGCATTTAGGTTAAAATGTCAGTAGGATGTGCAGCTCAGGAGAAGAGTTATAAAATACTTGCGATATGGTACCGATGCCCAGACCGTCTCCACGCAATGTACCCCACAGTTTCTGAAAGATGTTGGCGTTGTGAGGTTGAGAGGGGTACAATGCTTCATGCGTGGTGGGGATGTCCAGTTCTTCAAAAGTTTTGGGAAAGTGTATTCACTGTCTATGAGGAAATCTGTGGTTCTCCCCTAGAGCTCTCTCCCAAAATTGTCTATCCTCCCAGGCTCTATTCCTGCTACCAAGAGAGGTCTATTGCAATACTTATTGGTTGCTGCAAGGGCAGTTATTCCAAGGCACTGGGGGAAGACTAACCCACCCTCAATAGTGGAGTGGATACACCAAAAAAAAAAAAAGATAGGGTATCAGCCCCACAAAAGTTGTGGATTCCATGGTCACAGTTCTTAGATTCTCAATATTTTCATACATTAATGAATTAAGACCCCGACTTATTGACCAAGGACATGATTCATTTACTTATTTATGTTTATATTTTCTTAGTTAGTTATTCTATTTATTTATTTATTTATTATTTTTCTCTCCTCTCCCCTCCCCCTTTTTTTTCTTCTTCTATTTTTTTCTTTAGTATTATTGTTGGTGTATTACTGTGTTTTTGTACCCGTGTCACTAACTGTCTATTCTGAGATGAATGTGTTTATTTTTGTTTGTATATAAGGTAAAAAAAAGCATGGATAAATAAAGATAAAAATAAAAAAAAGTACAGGAGGGGGTGTCAGCAGCAGTGTGCAGGTGGAGAGGAGAACCAGCCCCGACCGGGCACAGCATCCAGTCACTAAAGGGGCCCCACAGGAGCATGAGGCCTGCACTTCCTGGGTGCTGATTCTGCCTGGGGGGCCCACTACAAACATGTGCCATGCTGAGCTGACACTTTAGAGTCTGAGCCTGGCAGGCCCCTCTATTGGCCTGGGCCCCTGTGCAGCTGAACAGGCTGCACAAGTGATAGGTCCCCCTCTGCAACTGGCGGACCGACCCCTGACTGCAGCTCAGTATACCTGTGTACTGAGCTGCGCTGCTCTGTGCACAGTAAATATGAGCGCTCGTAACTAGTGCTCACAGTTACCGTGCAGGAGCACTGACAGAGAGGGAGAGCCATTGGCTCCCTCCTTGTCAGTCACTCTTGTGGCCGCAGCGGTCACAAGAGGCCGCTCTCTGCCTCTGGTTTCGGCACTCGATTGACGTCACTGGAGCGCCGGCGCCAGGACGAGGGAAGGGCGGCCTCTTGTGACCACTGAAGTGCGGCCACAAGCGGGAAGAGAAGAGGAAGCACCGGACCCAGGTGAGTATGTGTTTGTTTTTTTATGTTATATGCTGTATGGGAGGGGGAGAGCAAAAAGGGGGAGAGCGCACAGGGGGGCTATATGGGAGGGGGAGAGCGCACAGGGGGGATATATGGGAGGGGGAGAGCGCACAGGCGGGATATATGGGAGGGGGAGAGCGCACAGGGGGGCTATATGGGAGGGGGAGAGCGCACAGGCGGGAAATATGGGAAGGGGAGAGCGCACAGGGGGGATATATGGGAGGGGGAGAGCGCACAGGCGGGATATATGGGAGGGGGAGAGCACACAGGGGGGCTATATGGGAGGGGGAGAGCGCACAGGCGGGAAATATGGGAAGGGGAGAGCGCACAGGGGGGCTATATGGGAGGGGGAGAGCGCACAGGGGGGCTATATGGGAGGGGGAGAGCGCAAAGGGGGGCTATATGCTATATGGGAGGGGAAGAGCGCACAGGGGGGATATAAGCTATATGGGAGGGGGAGAGCGCACAGGGGGGATATATGGGAGGGGGAAACCGCACAGGCAGGATATATGGGAGGGGGAGAGCGCACGGGGGGATATATGGAAGGGGGAGAGTGCACAGGGGGGCTATCTGCTATATGGGAGGGGGAGAGCGCACAGGGGATATATTCTACTGGGGGAGAGCGCACAGGGGGCTATATACTACTGGGAGAGAGCGCGGAGGGGGAGAGCGCACAGGGGGCTATATACTACTTGGGGGAGCGCACAGGGGGGCTATATACTATTGGGGGAAATGCACAGGGGGGCTATATACTAGAGTGGGAGAGCGCATGGGTGCTATATACTACAGTGTGAGAGCACACGGGGCTATAAACTATTGGGGGAAAGCGCACAGGGGGGCTATATACTACTGGGGGAGAGCGCACAGGGGGCTATATACTACTTGGGAAGAGCGCACGGGGGGCTATATACTACAGGGGGAGAGCGCACAGGGGGGATATATAAGGGCTCTTGAGAGAGAAAAAAATGCCAGTTTTCCCACTAATAATTCTGTATGTAAATAGTTCAACAAACGTTGTGAGAAGTTAACAAAACACGTTTATTACTCATGTTCAGCTTGGACCTTCACCTGACAATAGACCACGGTAAGTGGACCTTCACTTAATGTTGTTGAGTACTCCTGGTCTATAGGATACTGGGAGAGAAACAGGAGGTAAAGTGCAGCCAACCAAGTGTGATGCAGAATTGTTATAGGTTGTAGCCTAGTTTGAAGAGATGGGTTTTCAGGTTACTTTGAAGAACAGGTGGATGAAAGCCGGATGTGTCGGGGTATTGAGTTCCAGAGTATGGGGGAGGCTCGGGCAAAGTCTTGGAGGCCGTTGTGTGAGGTACGAACAAGGTCAGAGCACAAAAGGAGGTCACTGGAGGATCGGAGGTTGTGTGAGGGACAGTAGCGGAATATCGGGTCAGATATATGGAGGAGAAAGGTTGTGGACGACCTTGTACGTCAGGGTTAATAATTTAAAGTGAATACAGGAGGTGGTTAGGGCCTGAATGTGTGGTTTAAAAGACAGGGCAGAGTCAGAGGTGACCCCAAGGCAGCGGACCTGGGGGACAGGGGACAGAGTGCAGCCATTGACTATGATTGACAGATTAGACGGCAGGGTGGAGCGAGGTGGGGGAAAAATAATTAGTTTTGTTTTGTCCATGCTGAGCTTTGGAAAGTGGGAGGAGAAGGAAGAAAGATATGGCCGATAGACACTCTGGAATCCTGGATAGCAAAGAGGTGACAACTGGCCCAGAAGTAAATTTGAGTGTCATCGGCGTAGAGGTGGTACCTGAAGCCGTGGGATTGTATCATATGTCCCAGGCCAGAGGTATAGACTGAGAAGAGGAGAGACCAGAGTACAGAGCTTTGGGGGACACCAACAGTAAGGGGAGAGGAGATGGTGGGAGGGAGTGGGAGACACTAAATGTGCGGTTGGAGAGGTAACAGGAGATCCAGGAGAGGGCTGAGCAAGTGACACCAAGGGGTGAAAGAATTTGTAGGAGAGAATGGTCAACTGTGTCGAAGACAGAAGATAGGTCAAGGAGAAGGAGCACAGATTATTGGTGTGAGGCTTTGGAAGTAAGCAGGTCATTGGCCATTTTGGTGACGGCAGTTTCTGTGGAGTGGTGGGGCAGAAACCGGATTGCAGGGAGTCAAAAAGCTGTAGCTTTGGCTGTTAAGGCATGATGGGAATTGTAGTTTTAAAACAGCTGGAGGGCCTGAGTTTGACACGTCTGGATCATGGTAAACATGATAACACCAGGATTGGCAAATTCTCCACTGGTGCCCCCTGTGCTCTTCACAGATGAGAGCAGGTTCACACTGAGCATGTGACGAGTCTGGAGACGCCATTGAGAGCTTCCTGCAACATACTTCAGCACAAGCAGTTTGGTAGCATGGTGTGTGGTGGCATCTCTTTGGGGGGGTGGCACAGCCCTCCATGTGCTGCCAGAGGTAGCCTGACTGCCATTCGATAGCGAGATGAGATCCTCAGAGCCCTTGTGAGACCATATGCTGGTGCAGTTGGCCCTGGGTTCCTCTTAATGCAGGACCTTGCTAGACCACAGGCAGTGAAGCTATGGACTGGCCGCCCATTCTCCAGACCTGAATCCCATTGAGCACATCTGGGACATCATGTTTCCTTCATCCACCAACATCACGTTGTAGCACAGACTGTCCAGGAGTTGGCGGATGCTTTAGTCCAAGTCTTGGAGGAGATCCCTCAGGAGACCATCGGACACCTCATCAGGAGCATACCCGGGGCCTTGTAGGGACATCATACAGGCACGTGGAGGCCACACACAATACTCAGCCTTATTTTGACTTGGTTTAACCCCTTCAGAACCACCACGATCCCGGATGCTATCTGCAGCCCGGGACCGCGGCAATTAACCATTTAAATGCAACCGTCAAAGTTGACAGCTGCACTTAAATGGTTGCTTTCCTCAGTCCCTGGTTATCTAGTGGGAGGACCCCCCCAGCGATCGCGGAGCAGCCCCTGCATGTGAGCCGGCTCGGGGTCTACGCCATAATGGTGCTTATCCCGGCTTGGGAATCTAATGCTTTCCGGTGCTGCAGCCAATCTCATGGATCCACACTGCATACATATCAATGAGAGATCAATGTGGCTATACTAGAAGTCCCGCAGGAGGAAAACCCTAACCCCAAGAGGACTTCCAGTAGGTGTGTAAAAGAAATAATTTTACATATCGTTGTAATCATATTAACGAAAGGAACATGTACAACCAGTCAGTTTTACCCTAGGTCAAACAGTGTAAACACAAAACCAACCTAAATTTAAAAAAAAAAATGGCTTTTTTTCCAATTTCATCACAGTTAATTTTTTTCTGGTTTTACAGCAACATTTGTGCAAAAATTAAGCCTGTAATTACAAATATTGGTGCAAAAAATAAAAGCTCATGTGGAAATTGGCCCGGTCTTTAAGGGGTTAAAGACATTACAGCAAAGTTGGATCAGCCTGGAGGGCGTTTTTTCACTTTAATCCAGGCTGCCATTGGTTAATACATGTGATTTCCAGTGATGATGTTTGTGGGATTTTGTTGTCAGCACATTCAGCTTTGTACAGAACAAAGTATCACTGAGATTTCATTCGCTCAGACCTAGGAGGGGTTATCTGAGGGGTCACTGTATTTTTTGAGCAGTTTATGTTGATAGAATTATTTTTCTTTTTTATCCAGGCTTTAGGACTGTTCCCTTATGTTTGTAGTCAGTGTTTCCATATGATGAATGGAATAAAGGTCCAGCAGGTAGTATGACACCATCTCCTGCACACAACACTTCTCACTTCTATCCTCTTTCCCCTCCAGCTTCTCCTCTCTATTACTTCCATCCTCTGTGTCTTATAGTGTCCAAAATGTGTTATTTGTGGCCTATTAAAGCCTGTATATACCTATGGACACTGGGGGAGGGGCATGGGCACGGCCATCTTATGGACAGAATCACCACAGAGCAGGACGGAACAGCCTGGAGGAGAGGAGCCTGATTATAGCTCTATGGGGTACACAGGGAGCTGCTGTCAGTAAGTGCAGTGAGTACAGTAACTAATACTATTCACAGAACTATTTTACCATAAAATGCAGATTTTCCTTCATAATCATTTAGAATTCTTTATATACATTTACCTCATTGTGAACAAGAAAATGGCTTCTCCCTTTTAGTTATTCAATTGAAACATTTCCCACATTCCGAGCGTAAAAATGGCTTTTCGCCTGTATGAGTTCTGTGATGGTCAAAAAGAATTCATTAATGAGCCAAACACTTCCCATATTCAGAACATAAAAATGTCTTCTGTAGTGTGACTTTTTCGATGTGTAACAAGGTCTGCTATCCGATGAAAACATTTCTCACATTCTGAACATAAAAATGCCCTCTCACCTGTGTGAGTTTTCTGATGCTTAACAAGACTTGATTTCTGAGTAAAACATTTTCCACATTCCGAGCATGAAAATGGCTTCTCCCCTGTGTGAATTCTCTGATGCTTAACAAGATCTGATTTCTGAGTAAAACATGTCCCACATTCTGAACATGAAAATGGTTTCTCCCCTGTGTGAACTCTCTGATGCTTAACAAGATCTGATTTCTGATTAAAACATTTCCCACATTCCGAACATGAAAATGGCTTCTCCCCTGTGTGAGTTCTCTGATGTTCAACAAGACTTGATTTACGATTAAAACATTTTCCACATTCCGAACATGAAAATGGCTTCTCCCCTGTGTGAGTTCTCCTATGCGTAACAAGAACTGATTTCTGATTAAAACATTTCCCACATTCCGAACATGAAAATGGCTTTTCCCCTGTGTGAGTTCTCTGATGTTCAACAAGATTTGATTTACGATTAAAACATTTTCCACATTCCGAACATGAAAATGGCTTCTCCCCTGTAAGATATTTTCCACATTGTAAATATGAAAACTGAGGCTTTCCTGTATTTTCTCTTTGATGTCCATCGTCTTCTCTGTAAATGTCAGCTTGCTGTGATGGAGCAGAAGATGGGACTTGTATAACAGGATGAGATGAGAGATCTTTGCTGTGAGGGGCTGAGGGTGTATCTGGGATAGTGGACGGCTCCTCATATGTATCTTGTGTGATATGATCCTCTGAGGAGATCTGATGTCCCCCTGAGCTCCTGGTAGAATCATCTGCAAAGGAGAAAACAACATTTCTCTTATTTCCCAGTAATAGAAGCTTAAACATATTGCAGACATGGAAAGTTACTCTTTTTTTATGTAACATAATAAGAATGATCAGATCTGTTTCCATCCACAGGAAGTGGCAGGGAGAAGAATCTAGTAGCTGGAGGCCGGGGAGATGACGTCCTTAGTAGTTAAAATTAAAACAAAAAAACTCTTTTCAAATTGAAAAAACAAAAAATATAATATTTATTTGTATAGCGCCAACAGATTCAGCAATTTTTTTCTTAAAAAGAATAAAGAGGTTACATTTACAGATTTACATTAAAATATATAAATACAGATACAAAGGGAGTGAGAGATCTGCTGGCGGGAGCTTACAGACTGGGAGGACTGGGGGGGGACAAGACGCAACAAGTGCTTTATTTCCCGATGGTCCAGCCATTATACATAGAGTCAGAAAGTGTCTATAAGTGTTGGGTGAGCCAGTCACCGGCCAATGTCCGAGTACAGGTAATACATACATGGAACAAGAGGAGATATAGGGTAGAAGGCGAGGGGATAGCAGAGGGAAGACAAGATTAGGGAATGTTATAAGCCCGAGGAGATGAGTCTTCAGGACATGTCTGACACTGTGGGTGATGTAAATGAGTCTGAGGTTTTTGGGTAATTAATTCCAGAGAACTGGTGCAGCACGAGAGAAGTCCTGGAGGCCGGAGTGAGAGGTTCTGATTATGGAAGATGTCGGTGTAAGATCATTAGCAGAACGTAGAGCGCGGGTAGGATGGCAGGTGGAGATGAGGGAGGAGATGTATGGAGGGGCAGAGTTGTGGAGAGCTTTATGGGTGAGAGTGACTGACACAGGGGGGAGACGTCAGTGTAACGGCTGGAGAGGAAGATGAGTCTGGCTGCTGCATTCAGGATAGACTGGAGAGCGGAGAGTTTAGAGAATGGACGTCGCTTTAGACAAACCAGGAAGTGAAGATGAAGAGATGAAGACACCAACTGGAGCTTCAGGGACCTGCAAACAGCGGGAAATTCAAACACTGACGGATTCAGGAAGGATGGTAAGTGTTTGTGATTGTTTTTGTTCTTTTTAATCAGCGCCGGATTTGTCCCTTAAGTCGGATAATTGTTAATCTGGAGTTGCGGTCAGTTTGTGTATAAGCTATAATATATTGGGAGAATATAGGACCAAACCGTCTACGCTGAATAGTGGTGGGAATAAAGGGCCATGAGGTCTTGTCGGAGGCCTTTCCTGCATCTAAACTAAGTATAATGGTTAAAGGGGTAGTGCGGTGGTAAACATTTATTCACAAAATAACACACATTACAAAGTTATACAACTTTGTAATGTGTGTTATGTAAGCGAATGGCCCCCTTCCCCGTGTTCCCCCCACCCCGGCCGCCATCTTGTGATAATGACGACATCTTCGGGAGGCCGTCAGAACCGCTCCAGCCGTCACCTCTCTGCCGCGTCATCAGCTGCAATTGGCTGAGCATAACTGTGCTGAGCCAATCGCGGCTGAGCAGCTGATGATGCAGCAGAGGGGGTCGGCATGAGGGACGGCTGGAGCGGTTCGGCCGTGCTCCCGAAGATGTCGTCATTGTCACAAGATGGCGGCCGGGGGCTGACACGAATGCAGTGAGTATAAGGCATCACACTTCCGGCTTGGGGGGAACACGAGGAAGGGGGCCATTCACTTACATAACTCACATTTCAAAGTTGTATAACTTTGTAATGTGTGTTATTTTGTGAATAAATGTTTAGCGCCGCACTACCCCTTTAAAGGTCATGAGGGGTCATATACTCTGACATTAAAAAAACTCTACTGTCAGTCATTACCGAGCCATGTCTGTGAGTGCTGGGACTTTGTGTTTGGTCTCTTTTCTTGAATAGAGAAAAGAACAAATATCATGGAACACGGAGCACAGCTCGGCCGTATGTAACTATATACGTAATTTAAAAAAAAGTGAGTATATTACATAACTGCTTGTGATCACATCCCCTGTCGATTTCTTTAAAAGATTTTCATGTACCGGCCTGCACTGCTGGAGTGAGGAGCAGATTACTGTTGTACAATTTATACTGTGTTACTGTAACTTGGTTGTTGTTTAACCATCATATATCTGGGATTTGTACCACTGATGCTATATGCCATGTTACCATTACTGTGAGATGTTTTCTGTATTGTATGCTTTATTATTTCTGACTTTACTTGTCAATAAAATGAGTTAAAAAAAAATCCAAACACATACGCTGTAAGATGAGGACAGTTACTATAGATGCAGCAGCAGGAGACTGATAGTGATATATTGTCCGCTGGGACTGTGCTGTATATTAGAATTTAGGCTGAATGATTATATAGCTGGAAAACTGACAGGACACAGAGCTTATAATATTCCACACAGAATAGTTACAGCCGGTGACTGAGGAGAATGTGTGACTGTTCTCTGCATTTAGTGGTCACTACTCACCTGGGCGGTTACCTGTAGTGATGTCCTCCTTATACTGCTCATCACTGCTGTCATCTGTCTCTTCTTCTTTTATCTTGTCTGTAGCATTAATATAATCCAGATTCTTCCCTTTATTAATTTCCTCCTTATACTGCTCATCACTGCTGTCATCTGTCTTCTCTTCTTTTACTATCTTGTCCATAGCAATATTATGGTTCAGATCCTTCCCTGTAGTGATGTTCTCCTTATACTGCTCATCACCGCTCACATGTGTCTCTTCTTCTTTTACTGTCATATCTGTACAACTGATCTCAATTAGATCTTCCCCCTGATTCATAAGATGTGAGAGAAATATTATAGAAGTCATCAGACAGTAGAAGTCAGGTGGGATGTACAGATCATAGGGAACATCTCCATCTACCTGATCCTGATCCTGTGGGAGAAGAGGAAGGGGACATCTCTCTGGTGCTGTTCTCTTACTGGATCTGACTGGAGGGAACACATACAGAGACTGAATTCATTCTTTCCATCCAGATAATACAGAGAGGAGGTGTGTATATAGTCCTGTCTATTACCTGCTGATGGGAGGGGCTGCTGATCCTCCAGCATCACATCCTTGTACTGATCCTTGTGTCCTTCTACATACTCCCACTCCTCCATGGAGAAATAGACCGCCACGTCCTGACACCTTATAGGAACCTGACACACACAATGATCACACAGTCATCCCCCCCACCCCTCCAGTGGTGTTACTGTATAATGTCCCAGCATTCCCAGCAGCCACAGTCTCACCTCTCCACTCAGCAGCTCCACCATCTTGTTGGTGACTTCTAGGATCTTCTCTTCCTCCATTTCCTCATGTATCAGGGGCCCCGGGATTGGGCTCAGGGTTCTTCCCCATCCTTCACACCCAGGGGCCCCACAGCGCCCACTAGAGGACTTCTTCACTACTGTGTAATCCTGTGTATGGAGAGACACATTACTATCACTCCATCCATTAACAGAATCCCTCACCTCTCCAGTCCTATCCATCTGTTATTCCATAGATAAGAATGATGTCATGATGACATCACTCCCAGAATCCCTCACCTCCCCAGTCCTATCCATCTGTTATTCCATAGATAAGGATGATGTCATGATGACATCACTCCCAGAATCCCTCACCTCTCCAGTCCTATCCATCTGTTATTCCATAGATAAGGATGATGTCATGATGACATCACTCCCAGAATCCCTCACCTCTCCAGTCCTATCCATCTGTTATTCCATAGATCAGAATGATGTCATGATGACATCACTCCCAGAATCTCTCACCTCCCCAGTCCTATCCATCTGTTATTCCATAGATAAGAATGATGTCATGATGACATCACTCCCAGAATCCCTCACCTCTCCAGTCCTATCCATCTGTTATTCCATAGATAAGAATGATGTCATGATGACATCACTCCCAGAATCCCTCACCTCCCCAGTCCTATCCATCTGTTATTCCATAGATAAGAATGATGTCATGATGACATCACTCCCAGAATCCCTCACCTCCCCAGTCCTATACATCTGTTATTCCATAGATAAGTATGATGTCATGATGACATCACTCCCAGAATCCCTCACCTCTCCAGTCCTATCCATCTGTTATTCCATAGATAAGAATGATGTTATGATGACATCACTCCCAGAATCCCTCACCTCCCCAGTCCTATCCATCTGTTATTCCATAGATAAGAATGATGTCATGATGACATCACTCCCAGAATCCCTCACCTCCCCAGTAAGCAGGAAGAGTATGTGTAGGGTGAGGGTTATTATCCTCTCGGCCATCTTGTCTCTGTCTCTCTCCATGGTTGATGGGTCGGTCTCTTATATAGAAGATATCAGCAGAGGATCCTGGAGAGATGAATAGAAAGTAGAGGATACAATGGATAATAAAGAATGGGAAGAAAAAGTACAACTTGTCCAGCAAACAACAAACCTTTGTCTCCAGTTCAGCTGTGATTTGGTAATAAGCTAAAAAAACTTCACCAACACTAGGGACCAGAGTTGTGCTGTGTCTGGAAGAAACTCTGGGAGCGCTTAAAGTGATTATCCGATGTGATCCCTCCATACTGCCCCCCCTCCTTACTATCCCCCCATACTGCCCCCCTCCCCCTTAGCACAGCTGGATGCCCCCTCTCCCCTGATCACTGTAAATCTCCTACCTGTCTGGCAGCCAGTGGGCAGATCCCAGGAGGCAGCAGCAGCAGAGCACACTAGCAGGAGGAGGGGGAGGGGCAGGAAGGATTTCCACATGTACCTTGTGTCTGGCCCCTCCTCCTCTCCAGTGATTGGTGCTCAGGGGGCAGGGGGCGGGGCAGTCCAGCAGCTGCTGATAAAACAAGTCTGGAAGACACAGGAGCTGTATGCTTCCAGGACCTGCTGTGATGTCACAGTCATGTGATCAGTTAAATGGAGGAGGAGGAGGAGTCACATGATCAGGGGCTGCTGCTCAGTGTATGCAGGACTCTGCTGTGCTGGATGAGCTGAAGTGATGTGTATGCAGCAGAGCTGTCTGTGTGTGATGTGTGTGGAGCAGAGCTGTGTATGTGTGTAATGTACATGTAGCTGAGCTGTATGTGTGTAATGTACATGTAGCTGAGCTGTATGTGTGTAATGTACATGTAGCTGAGCTGTATATGTGTAATGTACATGTAGCTGAGCTGTATATGTGTAATGTACATGTAGCTGAGCTGTATATGTGTGTAATGTACATGTAGCTGAGCTGTATGTGTGTAATGTACATGTAGCTGAGCTGTATATGTGTAATGTACATGTAGCTGAGCTGTATGTGTGTAATGTACATGTAGCTGAGCTGTATGTGTGTAATGTACATGTAGCTGAGCTGTATATGTGTAATGTACATGTAGCTGAGCTGTATATATGTGTAATGTACATGTAGCTGAGCTGTATGTGTGTAATGTACATGTAGCTGAGCTGTATATGTGTAATGTACATGTAGCTGAGCTGTATATGAGTAATGTACATGTAGCTGAGCTGTATGTGTGTAATGTACATGTAGCTGAGCTGTATATATGTGTAATGTACATGTAGCTGAGCTGTATGTGTGTAATGTACATGTAGCTGAGCTGTATGTGTGTAATGTACATGTAGCTGAGCTGTATGTGTGTAATGTACATGTAGCTGAGCTGTATATGTGTAATGTACATGTAGCTGAGCTGTATGTGTGTAATGTACATGTAGCTGAGCTGTATGTGTGTAATGTACATGTAGCTGAGCTGTATGTGTGTAATGTACATGTAGCTGAGCTGTATGTGTGTAATGTACATGTAGCTGAGCTGTATATGTGTAATGTACATGTAGCTGAGCTGTATGTGTGTAATGTACATGTAGCTGAGCTGTATATATGTGTAATGTATATGTAGCTGAGCTGTATGTGTGTAATGTACATGTAGCTGAGCTGTATATGTGTGTAATGTACATGTAGCTGAGCTGTATATGTGTGTAATGTACACGTAGCTGAGCTGTATATGTGTGTAATGTACATGTAGCTGAGCTGTATGTGTGTAATGTACATGTAGCTGAGCTGTATATGTGTAATGTACATGTAGCTGAGCTGTATATGTGTGTAATGTACATGTAGCTGAGCTGTATATGTGTAATGTACATGTAGCTGAGCTGTATATGTGTGTAATGTACATGTAGCTGAGCTATATGTGTGTAATGTACATGTAGCTGAGCTGTATATGTGTAATGTACATGTAGCTGAGCTGTATATGCGTGTAATGTACATGTAGCTGAGCTGTATATGCGTGTAATGTACATGTAGCTGAGCTGTATATGCGTGTAATGTACATGTAGCTGAGCTGTATATGCGTGTAATGTACATGTAGCTGAGCTGTATATGTGTAATGTACATGTAGCTGAGCTGTATATATATATATATATATATATATATATATATATATATATGTATATGTAGCAGTCTGTAGTGAGGGGATCTCAGGGAGGATAAAGGTTATGATAAATAAATGAAGATATATCCTGTCACAGGCCGAGTGGTAATATCTCTCTCCCTCTTCCTGAGGTAAATACGGCCAAAGAGGTTATAGAGGGGACTGTACCACGAGGCTGAAGTTGGTTTCTTATTCGGAGGATTTTTCTTTTTCCTTTTTTAACCATTATTCTTACAGAAAATTGATAATATTCATAACCAGCTGTAAGTGACGGGCCCTGAGGAGATTGGTGATAAACATGGCCAAAAGGAGCCCAAGGTTGGCGTAAAAATGGGCATCAAAGTGAAAATACAAAATTATGATTTAAAAATAAAATTGACTTTGGGCCACTGATCTCACACTGATACTACACAGAGAGGGGGGACCCCGCATCACACTGAAACTACACAGAGAGGGGGGACCCCGCATCACACTGATACTACACAGAGAGGGGCCCCGCATCACACTGATACTACACAGAGAGAGGAGGGACCCCGCATCACACTGATAATACACAGAGAGGGACCCCGCATCACACTGATACTACACAGAGAGAGGAGGGACCCCGCATCACACTGATCATACACAGAGAGGGGGGACCCCGCATCACACTGATACTACACAGAGAGAGGAGGGACCCCGCATCACACTGATAATACACAGAGAGGGGGGACCCCGCATCACATCCAAGAGAGTCCAGCCTGGCCCAAAGTGGTTCTGGGTATAAGAACTGGCATCAAAGTGGGCACATAGGCATTTTTTCCTATTTTGAATAAGTAACAGGTGTTTTCAAAGGGTTAAATGAGTTTGGGCCACTGATCTCACACTGATAATACACAGAGAGGGATGCTCAAACAATCTTTGAGCGGAGAGATGCGGAGAGCGGAGGTGCGCGATCCTTCCCATAGACAGTGGCAGGCGGGATTCAGCAGCGGAGAGTTACGACTCCGAATTGCGCCGATTTTACTCTGTGTGAACTGGCCTTAAGGGGGAACTCTCTGGAGTGGGAGTAATGTAACCTGCTGCTATGTCCCTATTGCAGCGGAGACGCCATGGATGACGGGATGTCTCTTTATCTTCATCCTCGATGCCGTTGTGATGCAGTTTGGCATTTGCTCCACTGTACAGTTAGACCCTTAGGAGCACTGGAGCTACTCTCTGTGTATTATCACTGTGATGCTGGGCGTCCCTCTCTGTGTATTATCACTGTGATGCTGGGCGTCCCTCTCTGTGTATTATCAGTGTGAGATCAGTGGCCCAAACTCATTTAACCCTTTGAAAACACCTGTTACTTATTCAAAATAGGAAAAAATGCCTATGTGCCCACTTTGATGCCAGTTTTTATACCCAGAACCACTTTGGGCCAGGCTAAACTCTCTTGGATGTGATGCGGAGTCCCTCTCTCTCTGTATTATCAGTGTGATGCGGGGTCCCTCTCTGTGTAGTATCAGTGTGATGCAGGGTCCCTCTCTGTGTAGTATCAGTGTGATGCGGGGTCCCCCCTCTCTGTGTAGTATCAGTGTGATGCGGGGCATCCCTCTCTGTGTAGTATCAGTGTGATGCGGGGTCCCCCCTCTCTGTGTAGTATCAGTGTGATGCGGGGTCCCCCCTCTCTGTGTAGTATCAGTGTGATGCGGGGTCCCCCCTCTCTGTGTAGTATCAGTGTGATGCGGGGTCCCCCCTCTCTGTGTAGTATCAGTGTGATGCGGGGTCCCCCCTCTCTGTGTAGTATCAGTGTGATGCGGGGCATCCCTCTCTGTGTAGTATCAGTGTGATGCGGGGTCCCCCCTCTCTGTGTATTATCAGTGTGATGCGGGGTCCCCCCTCTCTGTGTATTATCAGTGTGATGCGGGGTCCCCCCTCTCTGTGTAGTATCAGTGTGATGCGGGGTCCCCCCTCTCTGTGTAGTATCAGTGTGATGCGGGGTCCCTCCTCTCCGTGTAGTATCAGTGTGATGCGGGGCCCCTCTCTGTGTAGTATCAGTGTGATGCGGGGTCCCCCCTCTCTGTGTAGTATCAGTGTGATGCGGGGTCCCCCCTCTCTGTGTAGTATCAGTGTGATGCGGGGTCCCCCCTCTCTGTGTAGTTTCAGTGTGATGCGGGGTCCCCCCTCTCTGTGTAGTATCAGTGTGAGATCAGTGGCCCGAAGTCAATTTTATTTTTAAATCATAATTTTGTGTTTTCACTTTGATGCCCATTTTTACACCAACCTTGGGGTCCTTTTGGCCATGTTTATCACCAATCTCCTCAGGGCTCCTCACTTACAGCTGGTTATGAATATTATCAATTTTCTGTAAGAATAATGGTTAAAAAAGGAAAAAGAAAAATCCTCTGAATAAGAAACCAACTTCAGCCTCGTACTGCACCTAGGTGTGTGGTGATGCTGGCACTTGTAGTTCGTCCTGGGGCTTCTCTATTACTGCTGCCTGAGGTGATATTAATATTATTATTATTTATCTATAAACCGCCCTTAAAGGGGTTATCCAGCGCTACAAAAACATGGCCACTTTTCCCCCTAGTGTTGTCACCAGTTCAGGTGTGGTTTGCAATTAAGCTCCATTTACTTCAATGGAACTGAGTTTCAAAACCCCACCCAATCTGGAGACAACAGTAGGGGGAAAGTGGCCATGTTTTTGTAGCGCTGGATAACCCCTTTAATCCCATACAAGTGATAAGTGTAACAAACAGGAGCATTAATGGAGAGAAGTAGATTTTATGTTAAGGTGGATGAGAGAACAGAAAATTAGACCGCAGAATATTTTTGAGCTACTGGAGAGGATGGTGCAAGCTAACTTCCCCAAGAATTCAATCTATAGGATGATGATCAAAGGATGGCTATAGCTTAGGAAAGCTGAAAAAGTTACAGGGCCGTTGGAATATACTTATTTGACAATAGCCAGTACCCTGAGTTTAAAGACGTGGACTCGAGGTACTGGAGGCAGAAGGGATTATATTATGTTGGGCATTTTTTTAAGAATAGGAGCTTAAGGTCACGGGAGGAGTTGGGTGAAATCACTAACATTAGAGTATGTCAATTACGATATTATCAACTGAGAGAAGTGGTTAAGAAGGTTAAACATAAGGATAGATGGGAAATAGATGACTCAAGAATAATTCGGCGTATAGTTGAGATGGATACTGGCACAAAAGGTGGAGTTGGTAAAATATATAAAGCACTAGTAGAGGCACGTGGGAATAAGTTGTTTTTGAATTCACAGAAAAAATGGGAGAACGCTATTGGGCCCAGATTAGAAGAGTTCTGGGAAGAAGTATACACTAACGCAAGGGATAACATTACAGATAAAAGGCACAAGGTTACACAATTTTTTTATACGCACAGATTGTATTATACGAGTGCCGATATTAATAAATGGTGTAAGGATAAGGTAAAAGGTTGTGTAAGATGTGGAATGGAAGACGCTGATCTGGATCATCACTGGTGGGCATGTCAAAAAATAGGTAAATTTGGGGAAGATATCTTTCAAAGGATAAATACAATTTATAATTTTGATGTCAAAGATAAGTTTATTTGTGCAATTTTGGGGGTAATGGAGGATCAACAGATACCAAGGGTTAAGAAAGGGGTTCTGTACAAATTATTCTTAGCTGCTAGATTGGTAATAGCAAGAAATTGGATTGCAGCACATCCACCTACATGTAAAGAATGGAAGGGATTGGGGAGTACAATTTTAAGGTATGAACTGTGGCATAATAGGAAAAAGAAAGGGTACCTTAAATTAAAGGAGTATACTGAACTGTGGGTAAAATTCTGGGAAAAACAGTAGTCTATTATTGATGCCGAATGGTAGATCTTTTTTTGTTTTTGCTTTGTTGTGTGTGTGCGTTTTTTTTTTTTTCTTTTCTTTTCTTGCCACCGATGGGGGAGGGGGGTTCGGGGGTGGGATAGGGGATTGTATTTTAGCTAATTATAGACAAAAGGACAACATTGGATGGATGTAATGAGTAGAAGAGTTAATAACAAACGAGAGAAGAGTTAATAACAGATGGTATAGAAGAGGGATGAAAGAGTGAAGAATTGTGAACGGGCGATCATCCCCCGGGGCACTGGAATTAAATATAGTATGGGCAGATTTTAAGATTAATAAATATATAGAGAATAAGGGTGAGGACTCTATGGCACCGGTTGTGAGGCAGATGGCAGGATTCCAGTGTATTACTTGGGATAAATAATATATGCTATAGTAAGCGGACATTATAATTACTTATGAGATGAGATAGATGATCAGAATGTATAAAGGGGGATATGATGTTGTTGAGCCAGAGAAGTGTGTAGTATGTCCCGGCTCCTTTGTCTGATCTGTTGATCATAATATATGGTTGGGGCATCTGTCGGAGGAGTCGGGTGGGATGCGAGTGGCTCCACATTAGTGGGATCACTGGCACCAGGTTGAAAGTGGGAAAGGGTGGACTTGAGGGTGACCAGGATCCCCGAGATGGGAACATGGACCCCAAGAGTTCTGCTTTTAGTGAGCGTGTTTGCCTGTGCTGGTTCCTAATCATTGCCCTAACATAATGATGGAATATGGAAATAACCTTGTATAAGAAGTAAATATGATATGGAGGGGTTGTGCCGTCTGTAGCGCAGCCGGGGTCCATGGTGTCGTAGTAAGATGTGTGTAGGGTGGTTGGATTAGAGTTGGGAAGATAGAATAGAGATAGGGTAGGTAGTTTTTGGTCAACAGTGCCTTGGGGGTTGGATCTCCTGGGAGATATAATTAAATGGATGATTATGATTTGGTTTTGAAACTGCTTGACCAGATACTCATACAAGTGATGTGAAGATATCAATGCCACTGTCTGTTCTTTTGAGCTGCGTTGTTGTTTAAAATAAAATAAAATAAATAAAAATAAAAAACAAACAAACAGGAGCATTACAAGATCAAAAACACATTACATAAAGGCAAATGGCAGATTCGTACATATGGGAAGAGGACCCTGCCCGCGAGGGCTTACAATCTATAGCAGGGGTCATCAAGTGGCGGAGCGCGGAGGCCAGCTGTCCGGACCCCGGCTGCAGCATACCTATATACTGAGCTGCGCTGCTCCCTGCACAGTAACTATGAGCGCTTGTAACTCTCATAACTATGAGCGCTCACAGTTACCGTGCAGGAGCACTGACAGGAAGAGCCATTGGCTCCCTCCCTGTCAGTCACTCTTGTGGCCGCAGCGGTCACAGGAGGCTGCTCTCTGCCTCTGGTTTCGGCGCTCGAGTGACGTCACTGGAGTGCTGGCACCAGGACAAGGGAAGGGCAGCCTCTTGTGACCACTGCAGTACGACCACAAGCGTGAAGAGGAAGCGCCCGGACCCAGGTGAGTATAAGTGTTTGGTTTTTTATGTTATATGCTGTATGGGAGGGGGAGAGCACACAGGGGGGATATATGGGAGGGGGAGAGAGAACAAGGGGATATATACTACTGGGGGAGAGCGCACAGGGGGGCTATATGCTGTCATGGCCAAAAGTTTTAATAATGATACAAATATTAATTTTTACAAAGTCTACTGCTTCAGTTTTTAAAATGGCAATTTGCATATACTCCAGAATGTTATAAAGAGTGATCAGCTTAACAGCAATTACTTGCAAAGTCAATATTTGCCTAGAAAATTTATCCCCCAGAACACATTTCAACATCATTGCAGCCGTGCCTTACAAGGACCAGCTAACATTGTTTCAGTGATTGCTCCATTAACACAGGTGTGGGTGTTGATGAGGACAGGGCTGGAGATCAATCTGTCATGATTAAGTAAGAATGACACCACTGGACACTTTAAAAGGAGGCTGCTGCTTGGCATCATTGTTTCCCTATCGTCCATATTGGCAGCACAACAGATGGGGTGTCTCCACCCCTGTGTAGCTATGGACAAGGGAATATTTTAATGAGGCAAAAATAACAACTCCGCCCCCTTCGCTATAATAGGCCCCCTATGGCCCCCTCCCTCTAAGTTTTTTTCTCTTGTCCCTGTTATCTATGGGATAGGTAGCCAGTGTTCCTGTTGGCTGTGTTCTAAAAACTTTTGAGGCACTTTTAACACTGTGAGTACTCTTTGTACCACAGTATCATATACCTCTGCCCAATACCTGTGTAGCAGTAGGAGCAGAGACTCGTTGCTGCGGTGACACCGGCAGATTCCGGTCGGCGGTCTAAGGTTGAGGTGGTACCGGACGGGGTTATTCCTTGTCCGGTTACGAATTCAAGAGGCAGAAGCGGTCCCGTGGCAGCGTTTCCCTCGGGAGCGGAGGATGCCACTGCGCCATCTTGGTGTGGGCGGAAGTGACGCATAGCAGTGAAGATTCACTTCCGGGACCCCGCCACTGTTCGGAGGTATCGCTTGGAGCGGCAAAGGAGCGGTAATCAGGTCACAGTTGCCTATAGAATCACTATCCCTCTCCTATCGGGCTTTCTAGAAAGGGGTGTATGGGCAGTATCAAGGATCGCCCATGGGAGTTACATACAACTGCACTAGGAGGCAGGGCCTTAATGTAGTGACGCCAAGGCTGTCCATTTAAAGTGCCCAGACCATCATCACAGTGCTGTTTGGCGTTCAGGACAGCACATGGTGGGAAATCTCTCAAGCAACCGTCTGGGTTACTATTGCTGAGTGAAATCTCCTTTGCAGGACTGTTTTACAGCTTAAAGGGGTTGTCCGGGATTTTTCAATAAACTAGCATTGCATTGACCTCTGTGGGTGTTGCATATTCTACATACACTTCTATTCTTTATTTAGAGCGCTTACTGTGTTCTCAGGCTCAGTCACATGACCACTCTGCCTGTGTTTTCTTTACTTCCTGTGATATTCTGTTCTCTTTCTGTTTCCTGTTCCTGCCAGTGAGGGAACAGTGAGTCATCAGGTGGGTGGGGTTATGCATATATTTCTTTAGCCACACCCCTAACATGTAACTAACATCTGAGCCCAGAAGAAACTGCAACAGTAAGGACGACATGACAGACTACAATCTCTGTACAGCACTGCAGCATAGGTTGGAGCTATTAACAGTAAAGAAAGTATGAGGGGGTGATTTATCAAAACTTGTACAGGGAAGCAGTTGCCCATAGCAACCAGTCAGATTCTAGGTTTCATTTTCCAAGGCCTTTTTTAAAAATTAAAGAAGCAATCTGATTGGTTGCTATGGGTAACTGCTCCCCTGCACAGGCTTTGCTAAATCTTCCCCTATATTGTTACTATTGTAGTGTAAAGATGAGAGTGATAGGTCAGTGCTGCTGCTGCTGTGTAATATGGAGAGGAGAGAGGCTGCTGCTATGTGTAATATGGAGAGGAGAGAGGCTGCTGCTGTGTGTAATATGGAGAGGAGAGAGGCTGCTGCTGTGTGTAATATGGAGAGGAGAGAGGCTGCTGCTGTGTGTAATATGGAGAGGAGAGAGGAGACTTCACCTCATGGCAGTCACCATGTCATCTATCAATCTATTGCTGAGGTAAACTTGTAACAGAATCCTGGCCCACCCCGCCCACCTGTAGGATGGCTACTGTAGTGTATATGTAATCCAGGACTACAACTCCTATCATGTACATGTGTGCTGGGGTTTGTAGTGCTACAACAGATAAAAGTGTAAAAAAAAAACTAGTTGATTTGATAACAAAACTAATTGGCAGACACTGAGCCACCATGCTGCTTAAAAGGACACTTGTAGTAATACAGACATTACCTGCCTATGGGTAGAGTGGGTGGAGCTACAGGCTTGCAGAGCTGTGATGTCACTGCTGACCCCTGTGACCTGGAAGTTCTTTATGTAAACAAACACAAATCCAAAAAGCAGCAACAGAGGAGGAGGCCCGGGGACACAGAGGCGAAAAAAGGTGAGAGAAAACCACTCAGGGAAAGAGACAGATAACAAGTTATTCACATTTCCAATAAGAAAAAAATGTTGGACAATCTCTAACCCCTTGCCTCCGCAGCCTGTTTTGGCCTTAATGACCAGGCTCATTTTTCAAAATCTGACCTGTCTCACTTTATGCTCTTATAGCTCAGTGATGCTTTAACGTATGCTAGCGATTCTGAGATTGTTTTTTCGTCACATATGGCACTTTATGTTAGTGGCAAAATTTGGTCACTACTTTGTGTGTTTTTTGTGAAAAACATCAAAATATCATGAAAAATTTGAAAATTTAGCATTTTATGAACTTCTGAAATTCTCTGCTTTTAAAAGAGGAAGTCATAGCACATAAATTAGTTACTAAGTCACATTACCGATATGTCTTCTTTATTTTGGCATAATTTAGTAAACATATTTTACTTTTTTAGGGTGTTACGGGGCTTAGAAATGTATCAGCAAATTATCAAATTTTCATGAAATTTCCAAAACTGATTTATTTTAGGGACCAGTTATTTTTTTAAATGGATTTAGAAGGCTTGTATACTGGAAACCCCCATAAGTGACCCCATTTTGGAAACTACACACCTTAAAGAATTAATCTAGGGGTATAATGAGCATTGTAACCCTACAGGGGCTGGAGGAAAGTATTCACAATTAGGCCGTAAAAAAATTGAAAATTAAAATTTTCCAATAATATATACGTTTAGATTAAAGTTTCTCATTTTCAAAAGGAACATGAGAAAAAAAAGTATGCCAAAATCTGTAACGCAGGTTCTCCTAAGTACAACGGTACCCCATATGTGGGCATAAACCACTGTATGGGCACACAGCGGGGCTTAGAAGGAAGGGAGCGCCAATTATTTTTTTTAATGCAGATTTTGCTGAAGAAGTTTCTGAGCACCAGGTGCGTTTGCAGAGCCCCTGTAGTGCCAGCAGAGAAAAAAAAACCATAAGTCACCCCATTTTCGAAAGTACACCCCTCAGAGAATTCATCTTTGGGTAGAATGAGCATTTTGACCCCACATGCATTAGAGGTAAGTATTCAAAAGAATACAGTAAAAATGAAAAACCCGAATTTTTCCAATAATATGTTCGTTTAGTTTGAAATTTCTCAATTTCACGAGGAACAAGAAAAAAAAAGTACCGCAATATTTGTAACGCAGGTTCTCCTGAATACAACTGTACCCCATATGTGGGCATTAACCACTGTATGGGGACACAGCAGGGCTCAGAAGGGAAGGAGCGCCAATTAGCTTTTTTAATGCAGATTTTGCTGAAGAAGTTTCTGAGCGCCAGGTACGTTTGCAGCGCCCCTGTACTGTCCGCAGAAGAGAACCCCCCCAAAAGTCACCCCATTTTGGAAAGTACACCCCTCAAAGAATACATCTTGGGGTGTGGTGACCATTTTGACCCCACAGGTATTAAAGGAAAGTATTTAAAATTAGACAGTAAAAATTAAAAACTCAAATTTTTCCAATAATATGTTCGTTTACTTTGAAATTTCTCAATTTCATAAGGAACATGAGAGAATCCACACCCCAAAATTTGTAACGCAGGTTCTCCTGAGTAGAACGGTACCCCATACGTGGGCATAAACCACTGTATGGGCACACAGCCGGGCTCAGAATGGAAGCAGCGCCAATTAGCATTTTCAGTGCAGATTTTTCTGAAGAAGTTTCTGAGCGCCAGGTGTGTTTGCAGCGCCCCTGTAATGTCCGCAGAAGAGAACTCCCCCCCAAAAGTCACCCCATTTTGGAAAGTACACCCCTCAAAGAATTCATCTTGGGGTGCGGTGACCATTTTGACCCCACAGGTATTAGAGTAAAGTATTCAAAATAAGACAGTAAAATTGAAAAACTAGAATTTTTCCAATAATATGTTCGTTTAGTTTGAAATTTCTCAATTTGACTAGGAACAGGGGAGAATCTGCATGCCAAAATCTGTAACGCAGTTGCAGTGCCCCTGTAGTGTCCGCAGAAGAGAACCCCCCAAAAGTCACCCCATTTAGGAAAGTTCACCCCTCAAAGAAATCATCTTGGGGTGAGGTGAGCATTTTGACCCCACAGGTATTAGAGGAAAGTATTCAAAATAAGACAGTAAAAATGAAAAACTCGAATTTTTCCAATAATATGTTCGTTTAGTTTAAAATTTCACAAGGAAAAGGAGAAAAAATGTACCCTAAAATCTGTAACGCAGGTTCTCCTGAGTAGAATGGTACCCCATATGTGGGCATAAACCACTGCATGGGCACACAGCAGGCCTCAGAAGGGAAGGAGCGCCAATTAGCATTTTCAGTGCCGATTTTTCCGAAGAAGTTTCTGAGCGCCAGTTGCGTTTGCAGTGCCCCTGTAGTGTCCGCAGAAGAGAACCCCCCAAAAGTCACCCCATTTAGGAAAGTTCACCCCTCAAAGAATTCATCTTGGGGTGCGGTGAGCGGTTTGACCCCACAGGTATTAGAGGAAAGTATTCAAAATAAGACAGTAAAAATGAAAAACTCGAATTTGAGACTTTTTATCCCCTGTCACCAATGATTTATGGTGACAGGGGATAAAAAGTGCTGGGCAGCACTGGGAACAGGCGATCAGCGGTATATAGTATGGGGAAGGGGGGGTGACTGGGGGACGGGGGTGACTGGGGGGGTGGGGGGCAACTTGGAGGGGGGACACTGAGACTTTATATCCCCTGTCACCAATGATTTATGGTGACAGGGGATAAAAAGTGCCGGGCAGCACTGGGAACAGGCGATCAGCGGTATATAGTATATACCGCTGATCGCCTGCTCCGGGACCCCCCAGGGGGGTCCCCGATCACTGCCCCATGCTCTCCGCTACCTCCGGTGGCGGAGAGCATGGGGTTTTGATTATTTATTTATTTATTTCCATCCCTGCGAACAAACATCGTTTGTTCGCAGGGATGGGGGCGGCCATCTTGGATGTGATGGCCGCCCGGGGAAGGGGGGGTTAGAGATCGGCCTACTAGGGGGCTGATCTGAGGTCTGATTTACACTTATTTCATCTCCCCCCATTGTGGATTCACGGTGGAGGGAGATGAAATGCAGCGGCGGCGCCGGTACCGGCGGATCGCCGCTATAACGGTAATAGCGGCGATCCACCGGCGCAGGAGGGGGGACAGAACGGCCAGGGGGAGCATAAGCAGTGGCGGCGGGAGGAGCCAACATGCCACAGTCCCCTCCCGCCGCCCGATCGCCTCCCGACCGCCGGCCTTTTTTTAAAACTCCCCATAGACGTTGTGGTCACATTGACCGCGGCGTCTATGGGGTTAACTGCCCGGGGGGAGCGCAGCTCCCCTCCGGGCAGAGACAGCAGGAGGATGCTGTGTGACACAGCCTCCTCCTGCTGTGTGATCTCACTTAGGGACAGAGGGGGGGAGGCAGGGAAAGCATGACGTTTGGGAAACGTCATGTTGCAGGAACTACCTGCTTTACATGACGTTTCCCAAACATCATTTTGCGGCAAGGCGTTAAGGTAGCTGAATTATTCTATGTGTGCATAATGAAGTATTGCTTGCTAGCATATTTTAATATACAGTAATACCTCGGTTTTCGAACGCTTTGGAACTCTAACTGCTTGGTATTCGAACGAAAATTTATCCAGAAGTAGTGTTTGGAATTCCAACTATGCTCGGCTTTCGAACGTTTTTGCGAGCGTGGATGGTGGGTTGTACCTGGCGAGTTAAGCAGTAGTTTAGGCTTCACATACAGTACAGTGCTGTATAAGACTGCTGGAGTGCATATAAAGTGCAGTAGTAGTACAGGCAGTGCACCACCATCTCCCATACATTACAGTGCTTGGATGGGGGGGGGGGAACGCTATACAGTAAAGAATGGGTGAGGAGTTGGTGACTACTCTACTATAATTGCTGGTTCTGATGAACATTTCTTATGTTTAATGTCTTGTACAGTATCGTGCTGTTCTGTCCTGTACTGTAGTGATTAAACTGAGCAAATATCAGTGTAATAAATGAGGATTGTAGGTTATTATTGGTGGCTGCTGGAACCAATTAATCACATTTACATTATTTCCTATGGGAAGACACTGCTCGGTTTTTAAACTGCTTGGTTCTCAAACTGCCTTCCGGAACCAATTAAGTTCGAGAACCAAGGTACCGTTGTAATGTCTGTTACAGATGTCTTCTATAGATTCCAGCAGGGGGTCCCGTGGACGTAAATGCACTTTTAAACACAACAACCTGTCGTGTATCCGGTGTGGTAAGTCGAGGATAGTTCCTTGCACCCTATTTTCTCCTCTGGATCTAAGGGGTCTTGTTTGCATGCGTTTGTTTACAGATAAATCTTTAAAGCAAATTACTCTATGTTGTGCCAGGAATGTCTCAATTCCTTACTGAATAGGGATGAACCTTCCATCCAGGATGTGGTCGTCTGGGTAAAAGACTTTGTGCAGCAGTCCATTGGAGAACTTACGGACTCTATTAAAAATAAGTTGAGAAAAAGGGCAAGAAGGAGGATAAGGATTATGGATATTATCAAGGCAGAAAATCTTCTGTTCATAGTAAGAGATTTAAACTTATGTACAACATAAGAGATGATCAGTCTAACGAATGGATAGCACCACCGAGAGAAGATGTGGCTATTGCCAAACTTTCCAAGCGTAATCTGGTACTAGCAGAGGATGGGTCCAGTCTAAAGGACCCAATGGATCGTAGGGTGGAAGTAGCCCTTAAACGGTCCTACTCAGCTGCTGCTGCTCAGACTTCGGTGTCAGTCTTTGCCTTCGGAGTGGCCAGATCGCTTAGAAGGTGGCTGGCTAAGTCTCAGGATAACTTAGAGAAAGGAGAAAAAAGGGATGATATACTCGCCAAATTTAAGAAAATAAATTTAGCTATTGACTACCTTTGCGATGCTTCTTCACAGCAGATTACACTGGCATCCAGAACCATGGCAATTTCTACTGCAGGTAAGAGGGCCCTCTGGCTGAAACCTTGGACGGGATAACCCGTCCAAGTAGCATCTCTGCAACCTAGAATATCAACCCGGGAGGTTGTTTGGTGCAGAGTTAGATAACCTAATGATAGAATTATCTGATAAGAAGGGAAAGTCCCTTCCTCGGATCACTTCAGCCAGGAGACAGTTTAGGACAGTGCTTCTCAAACTGTGAGGCAGGCCTCACCAGTGAGGCACCCCCTAGTTGTTGGTGAGGCCCAGCTGGGGAGCCAGTTTTCACAAAGCAACTATAATCTGTTTAGTTCTTTTGCTGTTTGCAAAAATCTCCATTATTATTTTATTTATTTATTTTGTACTTGCTTTATTAGTATAAAGAGCTTGGGAGATTGGTGAATAGTAGCCCTAGCATTATTTTCAGCTTTTAAATGGACTTTCACCACAGATAGTGAGGCCCAGGCATCCTCTTGGTCAGTCTGGTGAGGCCCAGGCATTGCCTTGGTCTGTTGGGTGAGGCTCCAGTAGAAAAAGTTTGAGAAGCACTGGTTTAGGAAACCAAGATCACCACCAAGAGGAAGGCAGTCCAGGTACTCCAACAGGGGTAGAGAGACCTTTTCTCGTAGAAGGGGCACCTCTAGGCAGGTCAAAAGGAAGGAAACAAGAAACCTGATTTTTGACTCCTCAGTTTTGCCGGTCGGCAGTCAGTTGACTGTTTTTTTGGGAGATCTGGGCGTCTGCAGTCCAAGACCCCTGGGTCGTAAACCCCTATCCGTTTTGGTTATTCTCTTCCTTTAAACCCTCTTCCTTTAGAAAGATTTTTGATTTCAAAAAGGTTAGAAAGCGGAAAAAGAAACATTCTAGAGCAACAGGTCTTGCATCTAGTAAAAATCACAGCCTTGGAGGAAGTCCCTCCAGCAGAAGAGGGGAAAGGAGTATATTCCCAAATTTTTTGGTCCCAAAGCAGTCCGGCAAATGGAGACTAGAATAGATCTCAGGTATTTGAACAAATGTATAGTCACCAAAAGATTTCGCATGGAGACAATAAAATCTGTCAAATCAATAATCCTGCCTGGAGACTTCATGGCGTCCCTGGACCTCCAGGACGCATATTTCCATGTACCAATCAATCCCTGCCACAGGAAGTATCTAAGGATAGCACTACACCTACAGGGAAAGGTCAGGCACCTTTAATTCAGAGTGCTGCCTTTTGGCATAAGTACAGCGCCATTGGTCTTTACCAAAATAGTCTCAGCAGTGGTAGCCGTTTTGAGACTACAAGGGATAAGCATAGTCCCTTATCTAGACGACTGGCTAATCATGGCGCCTACAACAGACCTCCTTTGCACGCAGACCAGGATTGTCCTAGATTTCCTCCATCAGCTAGGCTGGGTGGTGAATCAGGAGAAGTCAGACTTGGAGCTGTCAACATCCAAAGCTTTCCTGGGATTCATCATCGACACGGTCCAGATGAAACTCTACCTATCCATTCAGGGGAAGAACAGGATCCAAATGGGATGTCAGTTTTTAAAGACACCACGTCAGGTTTCATTGAGAACTCTAATGAAATTCTTGGGGCACCTTTCATGGCACCTCAGGCATCTACAACAAGAGACTCTCAGGGTTTGGAGCAGAGATCTAGCAACCCTGAATCATACTCATGTCCTGTCTGTAAACACCAGACTATCTCTCAGATGGTGGCAGGAGGTGAAAGATGGGATGGATCTTGTAGAACCAGTTAGGGAGGTGATTACCACAGATGCCTCAGGGACAGGCTGGGTAGCCCATCTTCATCAGATGCAAGTTTCAGGATTATGGACCGTAAAGGAAAAAGACCTGTATTCCAACGTAAAAGAGCTAAGAGCGTTGTTTCTGGCACTAAGACACTTCGAGCAGGTACTTTACTGCAAGGTGGTGAAAGTTCAAACAGACAATATAGAGTGCATTTGTTATATCAACAAACAAGGAGGCACAAGGTCCCAGACCCTTCTGAGAGACGTGGAGAGGATCTTTGTATGGGCAGAAGAGA
The DNA here is from genome assembly GCF_027789765.1 of Dendropsophus ebraccatus. Taxonomy (NCBI): domain Eukaryota; kingdom Metazoa; phylum Chordata; class Amphibia; order Anura; family Hylidae; genus Dendropsophus; species Dendropsophus ebraccatus. The sequence continues at coordinate 190,441,769 of NC_091456.1, read as the reverse complement.
GGATAACAAAGCTATCTGCAATACACATCAAGGGCACCCACAATGTGATGGCGGATCGTCTGAGTTGAGGGCTCACGGTTCCAGGAAAATGGGCACTGAACAAGAGGGTGCTCAGGCAAATAGTAGATCGCTGGGGATCTGATGGCAACCAAACAGAACGCCAGGCTGACCAATTTTTGTTCCCTTTACAGGGAAGACCATCCCCTAGCAGTGGATGCCCTGTCCATCAAGTGACACTTCCAGCTGGCATATGTATTTCCACCAATTCCTCTAATATCGAGGGTATTAGCAAAGATCCGCCAGGATCAGGCAAATGTGATAGCCATAATTCCCTTCTGGACAAAGACGTGCTGGTTCCCACAACTGTTGAACATGAGCAGGGGAGTGTATTGGAGATTACCAATGTTGAGAGACCTGGTGTCTCAGGACAACCAGTTGTATCAGAGTCTCAAGGCCTTCAACCTGACAACCTGGAGATTGATCGGCCCGTATTGAACACTCTCTCAGGTTCTCTCTCAGAAAGTGTTGGAAGCGTTGTCTCACTCTAGGAGTGTTGCAACCAACCGCTCCTATAACAGGATTGGTAAAAATCTTCCAGACCTGGGCTATTTCTCACAAAATCAATCCACAAAGTCCATCAGTGGCGCAGATTTTGGACTTCCTGCAGGAAGGTTTCGACAATGGTCTAAAACCCAGCTCGATCAGGGTTCAGATTGCGGCCTTGTCTTCCTTGCTAAACAGAAGACATCTACAGGAGAAGGAAGTGAAAGATTTCACTAGGGCAATTGATCAATTAAGACCTACAATAGTTAGACCTGTACCACCTTGGGACCTACCCTTAGTCCTGAAACAGCTTTGTAAACAGCCCTTTGAACTTCTGGATTCGGTAGAAACTAAGTTTCTCACCCTCAAGGTGGCATTTCTGTTGGCTGTCACTACAGCCAAGAGGGTAGGTGAGCTTCAGGCCCTGGCAGCTGGTGAACCTTATACAACTTTTCTGGAAGACAAAGTCATCCTAAGATATTTACCGGCTTTCCAACCCAAGGTTTCTTCCTTTGCAAATATAAACCATTCCATCCTGCTTCCGATTTTTGCTCCAGAGGGTCTGGAGGAAGGAGAAGACTATTCCACTCTGGATGTGGTCAGAGCAATGAGGATATACCTACAGAGAACTTCTTCCTTTAGGATAGAAGATAACTTACTGGTCCTGTTCCATGGGAAAAACAAGGGCAGGAAGGCCTCAAAGCCATCAATTTCGCGCTGGATTTGCGACTGCATCAACTTGTGTTAAACCACGGCAGGAAGAGAAGCTCCGGACTTCACCAAAGCGCATTCGATCAGAGCCGTTTCCACCACCTGGGCAGAAAGATGCTCTGTTCTTTTGGACTCAGCTACTTGGTCCAATTCACTCACCTTTGTGAGACATTATAGAGTTGACTCTCTACTCTCACAATGTTTGCTGGAGCTATATTAAGTTCTGTTACAGCATAAGACGATAGGGAAGTTATCATTTATTATAGTTTCACACAAGATGTGTATGCTGGCACTGTCCCCAGTTTTAGGAAACCAAACTTGGACCTCACCGTGACTCTCCATTGGTTTGTGTAACTCTACCGTAGGTGGTGCTCAGCTTGAGAAAACAATCCAGTAAAGTCTTTGCACAAAAGGATAAGATGAAGTGCGGCAGCTCACCAAAATCGGTTAAAAGATGCTTTATTTGGACATAGAAGGCATCAATAGCAGGTACTATCCACAAGTAAACAGAGCGACGTCCGTTTCACGTATAAAACGCTTCTTCTCGGTGAGCCAAAAAGGCTCCAGGGCGCCCAAGAAAGACCAACAAGCCAGGACCGTCTCTTAAAAGTGTTTCAGCTGCGGGATCGGGCTACCAGCAGTGCAGAGCTTGCTCAGGAATAGCAGCGAGCAGGTGTGAGGGCATCTGCACGCACTGTGAGGCTGAGACTCTTGGAGCAAGGCCTCGTCTAAAGGAGGGCAGCAAAGAAGCCACTTCTCTCCAGAAAAAACATCAGGGACAGACTGATTCTGCAAAAAGGACAGGGAGTGGACTGCTGAGGACTGGGGAAAATCATTTTTTCTGATGAATCCCCTTTCTGATTGTTTGGGACATCTGGAAAACAGCTTATTCCGAAAAGACGAGGTGAGCGCTATCACCAGTCTTGTCTCATGCCAACTGTAAGGCATCCTGAAACAATTCATGTGTGGGGTTGGTTCTCAGCCAAGGCAATCTGCTCTCTCACAGTCTTGCCTAAAAACACAGCCATGACTAAAGAATGATACCAGAATGTCCTCCAAGAGCAACTTCTACCAACCGTCCAAGAGCAGTTTGGCAATCAACAATGCCTTTTCCAGCATGATGGAGCACCTTGCCATAAAGCAAAGGTGATAACAAAATGGCTCAGGGAACAAAACTAAGATTTTGGGTCCATGGCCTGGAAACTCCCCAGATCTTAATCCCATTGAGAACTTGTGGTCAATCATCAAGAGACGGGTGGACAAACAAAAACCAACAAATTTTGACAAAATGCAAGCATTGATTGTGCAAGAATGGACGGCTATCAGTCAGGATTTGGTCCAGAAGTTGATTGAGAGCAGCCAGGGAGAATTGCAGAGGTCCTGAAGAAGAAGGGTCAACACTGCAAATATTGACTTGCTGCATTACCTCATTCTAACTGTCAGTATAAGCTTGTGTTACTCATAATATGATTGCAATTATATTTCTGTATGTGATAAGAACACCTGACCAACACACACAAAAACCAGAGGGCAGGGGATCATGGGAAAATATAATATTTGTGTAATTCTCGAAACAAATGACTGTACTATTGGAAAAGAGAGCACAGGGGGGCTATATACTACAGGGAGAGAGCGCACAGGGGGCTATATACTACAGGGAGAGAGTGCACAGGGGGCTATATACTACAGGGAGAGAGCGCACAGGGGGCTATATACTACAGGGGGAGAGTGCACAGGGGGGGTAATATACTACGGGGGAGAGCACGCAGTGGGCTATATATTACTGGGGAACAGCGCACAGGGATGCTGTATACTACTATGGAAAGCTCGGACCTTCACCTGACAATAGACCACGGTAAGTGGACCTTCACTAAATGTTGTTGAGTACCCCTGATCTATAGGATACTGGAAGAGAAACAGGAGGTTAAGTGCAGCCAACCAAGTGTGATGCAGAATTGTTGTAGGTTGTAGCCTAGTTTGAAGAGATGGGTTTTAAGGTTACTTTCAAGGACAGGTGGATGAGAGCCGGATGTGTCGGGGTAGAGAGTTCCAGAGTATGGGGGAGGCTAGCTTTGTTTTGTCCATGCTGAGCTTTACAAAGTGGGAGAAAGAAGAAAGATATGGCCGATAGACACTCTGGAATCCTGGATAGCAAAGAGGTGAAAACCGGCCCAGAGGTAGATCTGAGTACAGAGTACAGAGCCTTGGGGGACACCAACAGTAAGGGGACGAGGAGAGGAGGTGGTGTGGGAGACACTGAAAGTGCGGTTGGAGAGGTAAGAGGAGATCCAGGAGAGGGCTGCGCAAGTGACGCCGAGGGATGAAAGAATCTGTAGGAGAGAATGGTCGAAGACAGAAGATAGGCCAAGGAGAAGGAGCAAAGAGTATTGGTGTGAGGCTTAGGTTATTGGCCATTTTGGTGAGGACAGTTTCTGTAAAGTGGTGGGGGTGGAAGCCGGATTGCAGGGAGTTAAAAAGCGAGTTGGATGAAAAGTGGGAGGATAGATCAGGATAGGCAAGGATGTCAAACCTAGGCCCTCCAGGTGTTGCAAAACTACAAGACCCATCATGCCTGGACAGCCAAAGGTTTAGCTTTGGCTGTTCAGGCATGATGGGAATTGTAGGTTTAACCCTTTAAGGACATGGCCCATTTTCGTTTTTACGTTTTCGGTTTTTCCTCCTTGTGTTTAAAAGGTCATAGCACTTGCATTTTTCCACCTAGAAACCCACATGACCCCTTATTTCTTGCGTCACTAATTGTACTTTGCAATTACAGGCTGAATTTTTGCATAAAGTACACTGCGAAACCAGAAAAAAATTCAAAGTGTGGTGAAATTGAAAAAAAAAAACGCATTTCTTTTATTTGGGGGAAATGTGTTTTTACGCCATTCGCCCTGGGGTAAAACTGACTTGTTATGCATGTTCCTCAAGTCGTTACGATTAAAACGATATATAACATGTATAACTTATATTGTATCTGATGGCCTGTAAAAAATTCAAACCGTTGTTAACCAATATACATTCCTTAAAATCGCTCCATTCCCAGGCTTATAGCGCTTTTATCCTTTGGTCTATGGGGCTGTGCAAGGTGTCATTTTTTGCGCCATGATGTGATCTTTCTATCGGTACCTTGATTGCGCATATACGACTTTTTGATCGCTTTTTATTACATTTTTTCTGGATTTGATGCGACCAAAAATGCGCAATTTTGCACTTTGGGATTTTTTTGCGCTGACGCCGTTTACCGTACGAGATCAGGAATGTGATTAATTAATAGTTCGGGCGATTACGCACGCGGCGATACCAAACATGTTTATTTATTTATTTATTTGTTTACTTTTATTTAAAACCTGGGGAAAGGGGGGTGATTCAGACTTTTATTAGGGGAGGGGGATTTTTACTATTAACAACACGTTTTTTTTTTTTTTACACATATACTAGAAGCCCCCCTGGGGGACTTCTAGTATATACACTTGGATCTCTCATTGAGATCTCTGCAGCATAGATATGCTGCAGAGATCCATGAGATCGGCACTCGTTTGCTTTCGGCTGCTGCAGCCGGAAACAAACGAGTGCCGAGCCGAGGACGGCGCCATCTTGGACGCGTCCCCGGCCGGCATCAGTAACGGAGATCGCTCCTCCGGGACAAGGTCCCGGAGGAGCGATCTCCCCCACTAGACACCAGGGAAACGTTGCCTCCGGTAATCGGAGGCAGCTGTCAACTTTGACAGCTGCCTCCGATTAGCTAATTAGCGGGCACGGCGATCGGACCGTGCCCGCTAATAGCGGCGGTCCCGGGCTACACGCGGCACCCGGGATCGCGGCACTTCAAAGCGGGGCCGCCGCGCGGCCCCGCTTTGAAGTGCTAATGAGGACATAGGACGTACCGGTACGTCCTATGTCCTTAAGAGGTTATAGGGGTACTTCGGAGTGGGGGCACTTTTTTGATGGGACCGGGGAGGGGGTGGCTGAGGAAAAAGACGACCACTCACCTCCCCGGTTCCAGCGGCGGGTTCAGCATCGCGGTGCTCTGGTCCCCGGCCGCTTTCTGGTGTCTGACGCCGCCCGAGACGCTACGTCTCCGGTCCGCTCAGCCAGTCAGTGAAGGAGGCGGGATCTGAGCGGACTTGACACGGATCCCACCTCCTTCACTGAGTGACTGAGCGGACCTGAGACGTAGCGTCTCGGTTGGCGTCAGACACCAGGAAGCGGCTGGGAACCAGGGGCCGGAGCGCCGCGATGCGGGACCCGCCGCTGGTCCTATCAAAAAAGTGCCCCCGCCGGAGTACCCCTTTAAAACAGCTGGAGGGCCTGAGTTTGACACGTCTGGATCATGGTAAACATGAGATTGGCAAATTCTCCACTGGCGCCCTGTGCTCTTTACAGATGAGACCAGGTTCACACTGAGCACATGTGACAGACGTGACAGAGTCTGGAAACGCCGTGGAGAGCGATCTGCTGTCTGCAACATGCTTCAGCACAAGCGATTTGGCAGTGGGTCAGTAATGGTGTGAGGTGGCATTTCTTTGGGGGGCCGCACAGTCCTCCATGTGTTGCCAGAGGTAGCCTGACTGCCATTAGGTACCGAGATGAGATCCTCAGACCCCTTGTGAGACCATATGCTGGTGCAGTTGGCCCTGGATTCCTAATGCAGGACAATGCTAGACCTCAGGCTTTGAAGCTATGGACTGGCCGCCCGTTCCCCAAAACTGAATCCCATTTAGCACATCTGGGACATCATGTCTCCTCCATCCACCAACATCACGTTGCAGCAGACTGTCCAGGAGTTGGCAGATGCTTTAGTCCAAGTCTGGGAGGAGATCCCTCAGGAGACCATCAGTCACCTCATCAGGAGCATGCCCAGGCCTTTTAGGGAGGTCATACAGGCACGTGGAGGCCACACACAATACTCAGCCTTTTCTTTTTACTTGGTTTGACCCCTTAAGGACCAAGGACGTAAATGTACGCTATGGTTAAAGGCGTTCAGAGGGGGGTCGTGTGGCAACCCTGCTCTGAACACAACGATCTCTGGTGCTATTGTGAAGGTGAGATTTGCTTTTCATCTCCCTTGTTCCCAAGTGACTATCCCTGTCCAAATTAAGTAAGCTGAGCTCTAGCGACGAGGATATGACACCAGGCAAAAAGACGGTATAACCTCCTCTCTCAGCTGAGTTAGGAGTGTGCACTCACGCTTTATTTGGTTTCACATGAAATTATATAAGCTTAATACAGGTGGGGTTTCAAGTCACAAGACACATACATGTCACACTCTGATTGGTTACTCCATAGATGGTCAGTAGATTCCTGTCCTGCACAGTCAGGCGGGCACAACGTGATGTTTACCATATATTGTTTATATAACAGTCTCATTCTTATGTCTGTGTTATGGCTACGATGTAGGTTCATGGTGCTTTTCTCATCGGCAGGCTGCCAACATTTCTCTCGTTCTTCTAGAAGCAGTTACAAAGCTAAAGCCATTTTAAGGATTACAATGTTTTTACCCAAAGTAATAACCACTTAATGGCCAACTTCTCACTATCTGCAGCCCGGGACCGCGGCAATTAACCATTTAAATGCAGCTGTCAAAATTGACAGCTAAATTTAAATGGTTGCTTTCCCCCATCCCTGGTCTTCTAGTAGGAGGACCGCCCCCCCAAAAATTTTTTAATTTTTTAAAAGCAACTAAATAAAATAAAATAAAAGGTACACAATTTACATATTGTTGCAATCGTATTAACTAAAGGAACATGTACAACCAGTCAGTTCTACCCTAGGGCGAACAGTGTAAACACGAAACCTCTCCAAATTAAAAAAAAAATTGCTTTTTTTTCCAATTTCATCACACAGTTAATTTTTTTCTGGTTTCACAGCTCATGTGAAAATTGGCCCGGTCCTTAAGGGGTTAAAGACATTACAGCAAAGTTGGATCAGCCTGGAGGGCGTTTTCCCACTGTAATCCAGGCCGCCATTGGGTAATACATGGGATTTCCAGTGATGATGTTTGTGGGATTTTGTTGTCAGCACATTCAGCTTTGTCCAGAACAAAGTATCACTGAGAAGATTTCATTCCCTCAGATCTAGGAGGGGTTATCTGAGGGGTCACTGTATTTTTTGAGCAGTGTATGTTGATAGAATTATTTTTCTTTTTTATCCAGGCTTTAGGACTGTTCCCTTATGTTTGTAGTCACTGTTTCCATATGATGAATGGAATAAAGGTCCAGCAGGTAGTATGACACCATCTCCTGCACACAACACTTCTATCCTCTTTCCCCTCCAGCTGCTCCTCTCTATTACTTCCATCCTCTATGTGTCTTATAGTGTCCAAAATATGTTATTTGTGGTCCATTAAAGCCTGTATGTGTCTATGGAGGACACTGGGGGAGGGGCATGGGCACGGCCATCTTATGGACAGAATCACCACAGAGCAGGACGGCACAGCCTGGAGGAGAGGAGCATGATTATAGCTCTATGGGGTACACAGGGAGCTGCTGTCAGGAAGTGCAGTGAGTACAGTAACTAATACTATTCACAGAACTATTTTACCATAAAATGCGGATTTTCCTTCATAATCATTTAGAATTCTTTATATTCATTTACCTCATTGTGGCTCCTCCCTTTTAGTTTTTCAATTGAAACATTTCCCACATTCCGAATGTGAAAATAGCTTCTCGCCTTTGAGAGTTCTGTGATGGTCAACAAGATCTGATTTCCGATTAAAACATTTCCCACATTCCGAACATGAAAATGGCTTCTCCCCTGTGTGAATTCTCTGATGCTTAACAAGATCTGATTTATCATTAAAACATTTTCCACATTCCAAACATGAAAATGGCTTCTCCCCTGTGTGAGTTCTCTGATGCTTAACAAGATCTGAATTCCGATTAAACCATTTCCCACATTCCGAACATGAAAATGGCTTCTCCCCTGTGTGAATTCTCTGATGCTTAACAAGATCTGATTTATCATTAAAACATTTCCCACATTCCAAACATGAAAATGGCTTCTCCCCTGTGTGAATTCTCTGATGCTTAACAAGATCTGATTTATCATTAAAACATTTCCCACATTCCAAACATGAAAATGGCTTCTCCCCTGTGTGAGTTCTTTGATGCTTAACAAGAGCTGATTTTCCAGTAAAACATTTGCCACATTCTGAACATGAAAATGGCTTCTCCCCTGTGTGAGTTCTTTGATGGTAAATAAGAACTGATTTCCCAGCAAAACATTTGCCACATTCTGAACATGAAAATGGTTTCTCCCCTCTGTGTGTTTTCTGGTGCTTAACAAGATCTGATTTATCATTAAAACATTTCCCACATTCCGAACATGAAAATGGCTTCTCCCCTGTGTGAATTCTCTGATGCTTAACAAGATGTGATTTATCATTAAAACATTTCCCACATTCCAAACATGAAAATGGCTTCTCCCCTGTGTGACTTCTTTGATGCCTAACAAGAGCTGATTTTCCAGTAAAACATTTGCCACATTCTGAACATGAAAATGGCTTCTCCCCTGTGTGAATTTTCAGATGCGTAACAAGATGTGATTTCCGAGTAAAATATTTCCCGCATTCCGAACATGAATATGACTTCTCCCCTGTGTGAGTTCCCTGATGCAGAACGAGATCTGATTTCCGAGTAAAACATTTTTCACAGTCTGAACACGAAAATGGCTTTTCCTTCATGTGAATGTATGTATGGTTAAGAAGAATTGATTTCTCAGTAAAACACTTCCCACATTCCGAACACGAAAATGGCTTTACCCCTGTGTGAATTCTCTGATGCTGAACAAGATTTGATTTCCGAGTAAAATATTTGCCACATTCTGAACATGAAAATGGTTTCTCTACAGTGTGAATTCTCAGATGCTTAACAAGATATGATTTCTGATTAAAACATTTCCCACATTCCAAACATGAAAATGGCTTCTCCCCTCTGTGAGTTCTCTGATGCGTAACAAGATATGATTTGTCAGAAAAACATTTTCCACATTCTGAACATGAAAATGGCTTCTCCCCTGTGTGAGTTCTCTGATGCTTAACAAGATCTGATTTCTGATTAAAACATTTTCCACATTCTGAACATGAAAATGGCTTCTCCCCTGTGTGAATTATCTGATGTCTCTTAAGATATTTTTTATGAGTAAAACATTTTTCACATTGTGAGCATGAAAATTGAGACTTTCCTGTATTTTCTCTTTGATGTTCATCGTCTTCTCTGTAAATGTCAGCTTGCTGTGATGGAGCAGAAGATGGGACTTGTATAACAGGATGAGATGAGAGATCTTTGCTGTGAGGGGCTGAAGGTGTATCTGGGATAGTGGACGGCTCCTCATATGTATCTTGTGTGATATGATCCTCTGAGGAGATCTGATGTCCCCCTGAGCTCCTGGTAGAATCATCTGCAAAGGAGAAAACACCATTTCTCTTATTTCCCAGTAATAGAAGCTTAAACATATTGCAGACATGGAAAGTTACTCTTTTTTATGTAACATAAGAATGATCAGATCTGTTCCCATCCACAGGAAGTGTCAGGGAGAAGAATCTAGAAGCTGGAGGACGGGGAGATGACGTCCTTAGCAGTAAAAATAAAAAAATCTCTTCTAAAATTGAAAAAAAAAAAAATTTCTATAAAATAATAATAATATTTATCTGTATAGCGCCAACAGATTCTGCAGCATTTTTTTTTTATTTTACACACAGAATACAGAGGTTACATTTACAAACTATAGTATTAAATAATTAAAATATATAAATAAAGATACAAAGGGAGTGAGAGACCTGCTGGCGAGAGCTTACAGACTGAGAGGACTGGGGGGGGGGGGGGGGGGACAAGACGCAACAAGTGCTTTATTTGCCGATGGTCCAGCCATTATACATAGAGTCAGAAAGTGTCTATAAGTAGTGGCGTAGCCACCATAGAGGCAGGGTAGGCAGTTGCTATGGGGCCCAGAGGAGAAGGTAAGAGCGTGTGTCCTTCTGCTTAACCCCTTATGTACTGCAGTGTGTAAGTGACCCAATGTTTACGTACATGCTGCAACACAAAAAAAGGTTAACAAAGAAGACAGAGATCTCTCCTTCACTGCACTGATAACCTCTGACCTCTGTTCTCCAGCTGGCAATCAAGTAGGAAAGGAAAATGTGCAGAGCTCCATGCAGAGGGCAGGGGTTATTAGTACACCAGCAGTAAGGGTATATTCACACAAATGGACTCGTAGCGAAATTCTAACTGTGAGTCCGGCAGGTCCTGGCAGTTCCCACACACTATATACTCGCTGCGGTCTGAATGACCGCAGTGAGTATGTAATTCTGCCGCTCTTAACCCCTTCTGCTCCCCCGCTGTAAGCATACATTACCTGACCTTGCTGCACGGGTCCGGCGTCCTGCTCTTCCGTCCAGTCAATCAGTGGCTGCGGCTGGGCAACACACTGGCCGGGTGGGAGAGCAGGACGCCGGACCCGTGCAGCGAGGAGAGGTAATATATATACAGAGCGGGAGTCGGGCGGGAGCAGAAGGGGTTAAGGGCGGCAGAATTACATACTCGTTGCGGTCGTTTAGACCCCCTACATACCAATAACCTGCTGGACCCCAACCAGCATGGCGTTACTGGGGGTAGATCACAACTTAAGAGAGAGAGGAGTGTTTGTGTGTGTTGGGGGCGGGGCTTAGACACACAAGGAAGTGATGGAGAAATTAAGACACCAACTGGAGCTTCAGAGACCTGCAAGCAGCAGGAGGGATGGTAAGTGTAAAAACTATGTTCATGATTGTGTTTTTTTTTTGTATCAGCGCTGGATTTGTCCCTTAAGTCTGTTAATTAAACTGGAGTTGCGGTCAGTTTGTGTAGAAGCTATAACATATTGGGAGAATATAGGACCAAACCGTCTACGCTGAATAGTGGTGGGAATAAAGGGCCATGAGGTCTTGTCGGAGGCCTTTCCTGCATCTACACTAAGTGTAATGGTCAAAGGTCATGAGGGGTCATATACTCTGCATTGAAAAATTCTCGATTCTAGTAACAAGCAATCCAGCATTTAAGTTCTGGCTGAACATTACTGAGCCATGTCTGTGAGCGCTGCGACATGTATCGGCATGAAGGGAACACGGAGCACAGCTCGGCCGTATGTAACTACAGAATTGTACAAAAATAAATATATAAAAGTGAGTATATTACATAACTGCTTGTGATTACATCCCATGTCGATTTGCACTGCTGGAGTGAGGAGCAGATTACTGTTGTACAATTTATACTGTGTGACTGTAACTTGGTTGTTGTTTAACCATCATATATCTGGGATTTGTACCACTGATGCTATATGCCATGTTACCATTACTGGGAGATGTTTTCTGTATTGTATGCTTTATTATTTCTGACTTTACTTGTCAATAAAATGAGTTAACAAAGAAACACACCAATGGACAATTCCGCCACTTTTGCTCTGTGTGCACTGGAGCCTAAGATGAGGACAGTCACTATAGATGCAGCAGCAGGAGACTGATAGTGATATATTGTCCGCTGGGACTGTGCTGTATATTAGAATTTAGGCTGAATGATTATATAGCTGGAAAACTGACAGGACACAGAACTTATAATATTCCCCACAGAATAGTTACAGCCGGTGACTGAGGAGAATGTGTGACTGTTCTCTGCATTTAGTGGTCACTACTCACCTGGGCGGTTACCTGTAGTGATGTCCTCCTTATACTGCTCATCACTGCTGTCATCTGTCTCTTCTTCTTTTATTATTATCTTCTCTATAACAATATTATGGCTCAGATCCTTCCATGTATTAATTTCCTCCTTATACTGCTCATCACTGCTGTCATCTGTCTCTTCTTCTTTTATTATTATCTTCTCTATAACAATATTATGGCTCAGATCCTTCCATGTATTAATTTCCTCCTTATACTGCTCATCACTGCTGTCAACTGTCACTTCTTCTTCTTCTACTATCTTGTCCATAGCAATATTATGACTCAGATCCTTCCCTGTAGTGATGTTCTCCTTATACTGCTCATCACCGCTCACATCTGTCTCTTCTTCTTTTACTGTCACACCTGGAGCATTGATCTCAATTAGATCTTCCCCCTGATTCATAAGATGTGAGAGAAATATTGTAAAAGTCATCAGACAGGAGGAGAAGTCAGGTGGGATGTACAGATCATAGGGAACATCTCCATCTACCTGATCCTGATCCTGTGGGAGAAGAGGACGGGGACATCTCTCTGGTGCTGTTCTCTTACTGGATCTGACTGGAGGGAACACATACAGAGACTGAATTCATTCTTTCCATCCAGATAATACAGAGAGGAGGTGTGTATATAGTCCTGTCTATTACCTGCTGATGGGAGGGGCTGCTGATCCTCCAGCATCACATCCTTGTACTGATCCTTGTGTCCTTCTACATACTCCCACTCCTCCATGGAGAAATAGACCGCCACGTCCTGACACCTTATAGGAACCTGACACACACAATGATCACACAGTCATCCCCCCCACCCCTCCAGTGGTGTTACTGTATAATGTCCCAGCATTCCCAGCAGCCACAGTCTCACCTCTCCACTCAGCAGCTCCACCATCTTGTTGGTGACTTCTAGGATCTTCTCTTCCTCCATTTCCTCATGTATCAGGGGCCCCGGGATTGGGCTCAGGGTTCTTCCCCATCCTTCACACCCAGGGGCCCCACAGCGCCCACTAGAGGACTTCTTCACTACTGTGTAATCCTGTGTATGGAGAGACACATTACTATCACTCCATCCATTCCCAGAATCCCTCACCTCCCCAGTCCTATCCATCTGTTATTCCATAGATAAGAATGATGTCATGATGACATCACTCCCAGAATCCCTCACCTCTCCAGTCCTATCCATCTGTTATTCCATAGATAAGAATGATGTCATGATGACATCACTCCCAGAATCCCTCACCTCTCCAGTCCTATCCATCTGTTATTCCATAGATAAGAATGATGTCATGATGACATCACTCCCAGAATCCCTCACCTCTCCAGTCCTATCCATCTGTTATTCCACAGATAAGAATGATGTCATGATGACATCACTCCCAGAATCCCTCACCTCTCCAGTCCTATCCATCTGTTATTCCATAGATAAGAATGATGTCATGATGACATCACTCCCAGAATACCTCACCTCTCCAGTCCTATCCATCTGTTATTCCATAGATAAGAATGATGTCATGATGACATCACTCCCAGAATCCCTCACCTCCCCAGTCCTATCCATCTGTTATTCCATAGATAAGAATGATGTCATGATGACATCACTCCCAGAATCCCTCACCTCTCCAGTCCTATCTATCTGTTATTCCATAGATAAGAATGATGTCATGATGACATCACTCCCAGAATCCCTCACCTCCCCAGTCCTATCCATCTGTTATTCCATAGATAACAGATGTCATGATGACATCACTCCCAGAATCCCTCACCTCCCCAGTCCTATCCATCTGTTATTCCATAGATAAGAATGATGTCATGATGACATCACTCCCAGAATCCCTCACCTCTCCAGTCCTATCCATCTGTTATTCCATAGATAAGAATGATGTTATGATGACATCACTCCCAGAATCCCTCACCTCTCCAGTCCTATCCATCTGTTATTCCATAGATAAGAATGATGTCATGATGACATCACTCCCAGAATCCCTCACCTCCCCAGTAAGCAGGAAGAGTATGTGTAGGGTGAGGGTTATTATCCTCTCGGCCATCTTGTCTCTGTCTGTCTCCATGGTTGATGGGTCGGTCTCTTATATAGAAGATATCAGCAGAGGATCCTGGAGAGATGAATAGAAAGTAGAGGATACAATGTATAATAAAGAACGGGAAGAAAAAGTATAAGAGGTGAGCAGTGACCCAGCATTAGTACATACTGTGGGCAGGGAGCGGGCGGGACAGGAAGCCGCCTGCAGAGCTGTACAGGAGCCGTGTGCTTCCCCTGTGCTTCCAGGACCTGCAATGATGTCACAGTCATGTGATCAGTCACATGGAGGAGGAGGAGTCACATGATCAGGGGCTGCTGCTCAGTGTATGCAGGACTCTGCAGTGCTGGATGAGCTGAAGTGATGTGTATGCAGCAGAGCTGTGTGTGTGTGATGTGTGTGGAGCAGAGCTGTGTATGTGTGTTATATATGCCTGCAGCAGAGCCCTGTGTGTAATGTACATGTAGCTGAGCTGTATGTGTGTAATGTACATGTAGCTGAGCTGTATATGTGTGTAATGTACATGTAGCTGAGCTGTATGTGTGTAATGTACATGTAGCTGAGCTGTATGTGTGTAATGCACATGTAGCTGAGCTGTATGTGTGTAATGTACATGTAGCTGAGCTGTATGTGTGTAATGTACATGTAGCAGAGCTGTATATGTGTAATGTACATGTAGCTGAGCTGTATATGTGTAATGTACATGTAGCTGAGCTGTATATGTGTGTAATGTACATGTAGCAGAGCTGTATGTGTGTAATGTACATGTAGCTGAGCTGTATGTGTGTAATGTACATGTAGCTGAGCTGTATATGTGTAATGTACATGTAGCTGAGCTGTATGTGTGTAATGTACATGTAGCTGAGCTGTATATGTGTGTAATGTACATGTAGGTGAGCTGTATGTGTGTAATGTACATGTAGCTGAGCTGTATGTGTGTAATGTACATGTAGCTGAGCTGTATGTGTGTAATGTACATGTAGCTGAGCTGTATATGTGTGTAATGTACATGTAGGTGAGCTGTATGTGTGTAATGTACATGTAGCTGAGCTGTATGTGTGTGTAATGTACATGTAGCTGAGCTGTATGTGTGTGTAATGTACATGTAGCTGAGCTGTATATGTGTAATGTACATGTAGCTGAGCTGTATATATGTGTAATGTACATGTAGCTGAGCTGTATGTGTGTAATGTACATGTAGCTGAGCTGTATATGTGTAATGTACATGTAGCTGAGCTGTATATGTGTAATGTACATGTAGCTGAGCTGTATATGTGTGTAATGTACATGTAGCTGAGCTGTATGTGTGTAATGTACATGTAGCTGAGCTGTATGTGTGTAATGTACATGTAGCTGAGCTGTATATGTGTAATGTACATGTAGCTGAGCTGTATGTGTGTAATGTACATGTAGCTGAGCTGTATATGTGTGTAATGTACATGTAGGTGAGCTGTATGTGTGTAATGTACATGTAGCTGAGCTGTATGTGTGTAATGTACATGTAGCTGAGCTGTATGTGTGTAATGTACATGTAGCTGAGCTGTATATGTGTGTAATGTACATGTAGGTGAGCTGTATGTGTGTAATGTACATGTAGCTGAGCTGTATATGTGTAATGTACATGTAGCTGAGCTGTATGTGTGTGTAATGTACATGTAGCTGAGCTGTATATGTGTAATGTACATGTAGCTGAGCTGTATATGTGTGTAATGTACATGTAGCTGAGCTGTATGTGTGTAATGTACATGTAGCTGAGCTGTATGTGTGTAATGTACATGTAGCTGAGCTGTATGTGTGTAATGTACATGTAGCTGAGCTGTATGTGTGTAATGTACATGTAGCTGAGCTGTATGTGTGTAATGTACATGTAGCTGAGCTGTATGTGTGTAATGTACATGTAGCTGAGCTGTATATGTGTGTAATGTACATGTAGCTGAGCTGTATATGTGTGTAATGTACATGTAGCTGAGCTGTATATGTGTGTAATGTACATGTAGCTGAGCTGTATATGTGTGTAATGTACATGTAGCTGAGCTGTATATGTGTGTAATGTACATGTAGCTGAGCTGTATGTGTGTAATGTACATGTAGCTGAGCTGTATGTGTGTAATGTACATGTAGCTGAGCTGTATGTGTGTAATATACATGTAGCTGAGCTGTATATATGTGTAATGTACATGTAGCTGAGCTGTATATGTGTAATGTACATGTAGCAGAGCTGTATATATGTGTAATGTACATGTAGCTGAGCTGTATATGTGTAATGTACATGTAGCTGAGCTGTATGTGTGTAATGTACATGTAGCTGAGCTGTATATGTGTAATGTACATGTAGCTGAGCTGTATGTGTGTAATGTACATGTAGCTGAGCTGTATGTGTAATGTACATGTAGCTGAGCTGTATGTGTGTAATGTACATGAAGCTGAGCTGTATGTGTGTAATGTACATGTAGCTGAGCTGTATGTGTGTAATGTACATGTAGCTGAGCTGTATATGTGTAATGTACATGTAGCTGAGCTGTATATATATATATATATGTAGCAGCCTGTAGTGAGCGGATATCAGGGAGGATGGAGGTTATGATGAATAAATGGAGATATATCGTGTCACAGGCCGAGTGGTAATATCTCTCCCTCTTCCTGAGGTAAATACGGCCACAGAGGTTATAGAGGGGACTGCACCCAGGTGTGTGGTGATAATGGTACTTGTAGTTCGTCCTGGGGCTTCTCTATTACTGCTGCCTGAGGTGATATTAATATTATTATTATTTATCTATAAACCACCCTTAAAGGGGTTATCTAGCGCTACAAAAACATGGCCACTTTCCCCCTACTGTTGTCACCAGTTCAGGTGCGGTTTGCAATTAAGCTCCATTTACTTCAATGGAACTGAGTTTCAAAACCTCACTCAAACTGGAGACAACAGAGGGGGAAAGTGGCCATGTTTTTGTAGCGCTAGATAACCCCTTTAATTCCATACAAGTGATAAGTGTAACAAACAGGAGCATTACAAGATCAAAAACACATTACATGAAGGCAAATGGCAGATTTGTACATATGGGAAGAGGACCCTGCCCGCGAGGGCTTACAATCTATAGCAGGGGTCATCAACTGGCGGACCGCGGAGGCCAGCTGTCCGGCCCCCGGCTGCAGCATACCTGTATACTGAGCTGCGCTGCTCCCTGCACAGTAACTATGAGCGCTTGTAACTCTCATAACTATGAGCGCTCACAGTTACCGTGCAGGAGCACTGACAGGAAGAGCCATTGGCTCCCTCCCTGTCAGTCACTCTTGTGGCCGCAGCGGTCACAGGAGGCTGCTCTCTGCCTCTGGTTTTGGCGCTTGAGTGACGTCACTGGAGTGCTGGCACCAGGACAAGGGAAGGGCAGCCTCTTGTGACCACTGCAGTACGGCCACAAGCGTGAAGAGAAGGCGCCCGGACCCAGGTGAGTATAAGTGTTTGGTTTTTTATGTTATATGCTGTATGGGAGGGGGAGAGCAAACAAGGGGGGCTATATGCTGTCATGGCCAAAAGTTTTGAGAATGATACAAATATTAATTTTTACAAAGTCTACTGCTTCAGTTTTTAAAATGGCAATTTGCATATACTCCAGAATGTTATAAAGAGTGATCAGCTTAACAGCAATTACTTGCAAAGTCAATATTTGCCTAGAAAATTTATCACCCAGAACACATTTCAACATCATTGCAGCCGTGCCTTACAAGGACCAGCTAACATCATTTCAGTGATTGCTCCATTACACAGGTGGGGGTGTTGATGAGGGCAGGGCTGGAGATCAATCTGTCATGATTAAGTAAGAATGACACCACTGGACACTTTAAAAGGAGGCTGGTGCTTGGCATTATTGTTTCCCTATCGTCCGTATTGGCAGCACAACAGATGGGGTGTCTCCACCCCTGTGTACCTGTGGACAAGGGAATATTTTAATGAGGCAAAATTAACAACTCCACCCCCTTTGCTATAATAGGCCCCCTATGGCCCCCTCCCTCTGAGTTTTTTTTTCTCTTGTCCCTGTTATCTATGGGATAGGGATCTCACAGCCAGCGTTCTTTTTGGCTGTGTTCTAAAAACTTTTGAGGCATTTTTAACACTGTGAGTACTCTTTGTACCACAGTATCATATACCTCTGCCCAATACCTGTGTAGCAGTGGGAGCAGAGAATCGTTGCTGCGGTGACACCAGCAGATTCCGGTCGGCGGTCTAAGGTGGAGGTGGTACCGGACGGGGTTATTCCTTGTCCAGTTAAAAATTCAAGAGGCAGAAGCGGTCCTGTGGCAGCGTTTCCCTTGGGAGTGGAGGAAGCCACTGCGCCATCTTGGTGTGGGCGGAAGTGACGCATAGCAGTGAAGATTCACTTCCGGGACCCCGCCACTGTTCGGAGGTATCGCTTGGAGCGGCAAAGGAGCGGTAATCAGGTCACATTTGCCTATAGAATCACTATCCCTCTCCTATCGGGCTTTCTAGAAAGGGGTGTATGGGCAGTATCAAGGATCGCCCATGGGAGTTACATACAACTGCACTAGGAGGCAGGGCCTTAATGTAGTGACGCCAAGGGTGCCCATTTAAAGTGCCCAGACCATCATCACAGTGCTGTTTGGCGTTCAGGACAGCACATGGTGGGAAATCTCTCAAGCAACCAGCTGGGTTACTATTGCTGAGTGAAATCTCCTTTGCAGGACTGTTTTACAGCTTAAGGCTATGTTCACACTACGTATATTTGAGGCTGTATATTTCAGGCTGTATAGCAACCAAAACAAGGAGTGGATTGAAAACACAGAAAGGCTCTGTTCACATAATGCTGTAATTGAGTGGATGGCCGTCATATAATGGCAAATATGTGCTGTTATTTTAAAACAGCGGCTGTTGTATTGAAATAATGGCCGTTATTTACTGTTATATGGCGGCCATCCACTCAATTACAACATTATGTGAACAGATCCTTTCTGTGTTTTCAATCCACTCCTGGTTTTGGTTGCTATGAGGACCTGACATGAGGACCAAATACAGCCTCAAATATACATAGTGTGATCCCAGCCTTAAGGGGTTGTCCGGGATTTTTCAATAAACTAGCATTGCATTGACCTCTGTGGGTGTTGCATATTCTACATACACTTCTATTTTTTATTTAGAGCACTTACTGTGTTCTCAGTCACATGACTGCTCTGCCTGTGTTTTCTTTACTTCCTGTGATATTCTGTTCTCTTTCTGTTTCCTGTTCCTGCCAGTGAGGGAACAGTGAGTCATCAGGTGGGTGGGGTTATGCATATATTTAGCCACACCCCTAACATGTAACTAACATCTGAGCCCATAAGAAACTGCAACAGTAGAAACAGCATGACAGACTACAATCTCTGTACAGCACTGCAGCATAGGTTGGAGCTATAAACAGTAAAGAAAGTATGAGGGGGTGATTCTAGGTTTCATTTTCCAAGTCCTTTTTTAAAAAATAAAGAAGCAATCTGATTGGTTGCTATGAGTAACTGCTCCCCTGCACAGGCTTTGCTAAATCTTCCCCTATATTGTTACTATTGTAGTGTAAAGATGAGAGTGATAGGTCAGTGCTGCTGCTGCTGCTGTGTAATATGGAGAGGAGAAAGGCTGCTGTGTGTAATATGGAGAGGAGAGAGGCTGCTGCTGTGTGTAATATGGAGAGGAGAGAGGCTGCTGCTGTGTGTAATATGGAGAGGAGAGAGGCTGCTGCTGTGTGTAATATGGAGAGGAGAGAGGCTGCTGCTGTGTGTAATATGGAGAGGAGAGAGGCTGCTGCTGTGTGTAATATGGAGAGGAGAGAGGCTGCTGCTGTGTGTAATATGGAGAGGAGAGAGGCTGCTGCTGTGTGTAATATGGAGAGGAGAGAGGCTGCTATGTGTGTAATATGGAGAGGAGAGAGGCTGCTGCTGTGTGTAATATGGAGAGGAGAGAGGCTGCTGCTGTGTGTAATATGGAGAGGAGAGAGGCTGCTATGTGTAATAGGGAGAGGAGAGAGGCTGCTGCTATGTGTAATATGGAGAGGAGAGAGGCTGCTGCTGCTGCTGCGTGTAATAGGGAGAGGAGAGAGGCTGCTGCTGTGTGTAATATGGAGAGGAGAGAGGCTGCTGCTGTGTGTAATATGGAGAGGAGGCTGCTATGTGTAAGGGAGAGAGGCTGCTGCTGTGTGTAATATGGAGAGGAGAGAGGCTGCTGCTGTGTGTAATATGGAGAGGAGAGAGGCTGCTGCTGTGTGTAATATGGAGAGGAGAGAGGCTGCTGCTGTGTAATATGGAGAGGAGAGAGGCTGCTGTGTGTAATATGGAGAGGAGAGAGGCTGCTGCTATGTGTAATAGGGAGAGGAGAGAGGCTGCTGCTATGTGTAATATGGAGAGGAGAGAGGCTGCTGCTGTGTGTAATATGGAGAGGAGAGAGGCTGCTGCTGTGTGTAATATGGAGAGGAGAGAGGCTGCTGCTGTGTGTAATATGGAGAGGAGAGAGGCTGCTATGTGTAAGGGAGAGAGGCTGCTGCTGTGTGTAATATGGAGAGGAGAGAGGCTGCTGCTGTGTGTAATATGGAGAGGAGAGAGGCTGCTGCTGTGTGTAATATGGAGAGGAGAGAGGCTGCTGCTGTGTGTAATAGGGAGAGGAGAGAGGCTGCTGCTGTGTGTAATATGGAGAGGAGAAAGGCTGCTGCTGTGTGTAATATGGAGAGGAGAGAGGCTGCTGCTGTGTGTAATATGGAGAGGAGAGAGGCTGCTGCTGTGTGTAATATGGAGAGGAGAGAGGCTGCTGCTGTGTGTAATATGGAGAGGAGAGAGGCTGCTGCTGTGTGTAATATGGAGAGGAGAGAGGCTGCTGCTGTGTGTAATATGGAGAGGAGAGAGGCTGCTGCTGTGTGTAATATGGAGAGGAGAGAGGCTGCTGCTGTGTGTAATATGGAGAGGAGAGAGGCTGCTGCTGTGTGTAATATGGAGAGGAGAGAGGCTGCTATGTGTAATAGGGAGAGGAGAGAGGCTGCTGCTATGTGTAATATGGAGAGGAGAGAGGCTGCTGCTGCGTGTAATAGGGAGAGGAGAGAGGCTGCTGCTGTGTGTAATATGGAGAGGAGAGAGGCTGCTGCTGTGTGTAATATGGAGAAGAGAGAGGCTGCTGCTGTGTGTAATAGGGAGAGGAGAGAGGCTGCTGCTGTGTGTAATATGGAGAGGAGAGAGGCTGCTGCTGTGTGTAATATGGAGAGGAGAGAGGCTGCTGCTGTGTGTAATATGGAGAGGAGAGAGGCTGCTGCTGTGTGTAATATGGAGAGGAGAGAGGCTGCTGCTGTGTGTAATATGGAGAGGAGAGAGGCTGCTGCTGTGTGTAATATGGAGAGGAGAGAGGCTGCTGCTGTGTGTAATATGGAGAGGAGAGAGGCTGCTATGTGTGTAATATGGAGAGGAGAGAGGCTGCTGCTGTGTGTAATATGGAGAGGAGAGAGGCTGCTGCTGTGTGTAATATGGAGAGGAGAGAGGCTGCTATGTGTAATAGGGAGAGGAGAGAGGCTGCTGCTATGTGTAATATGGAGAGGAGAGAGGCTGCTGCGTGTAATAGGGAGAGGAGAGAGGCTGCTGCTGTGTGTAATATGGAGAGGAGAGAGGCTGCTGCTATGTGTAATAGGGAGAGGAGAGAGGCTGCTGCTGTGTGTAATATGGAGAGGAGAGAGGCTGCTGCTGTGTGTAATATGGAGAGGAGGCTGCTATGTGTAAGGGAGAGAGGCTGCTGCTGTGTGTAATATGGAGAGGAGAGAGGCTGCTGCTGTGTGTAATATGGAGAGGAGAGAGTCTGCTGCTGTGTGTAATATGGAGAGGAGAGAGGCTGCTGCTATGTGTAATAGGGAGAGGAGAGAGGCTGCTGCTGTGTGTAATATGGAGAGGAGAGAGGAGACTTCACCTCATGGCAGTCACCATGTCATCTATCAATCTATTGCTGAGGTAAACTTGTAACAGAATCCTGGCTCATTGAGACCCCGCCCACCTGTAGTATGGCTACTGTAGTGTATATGTAATCCAGGACTACAACTCCTATCATGTACATGTGTACTGGGGTTTGTAGTGCTACAACAGATAAAAGTGTAAAAAAAACTAGTTGATTTGATAACAAAACTAATTGGCAGACACTGAGCCACCATGCTGCTTAAAAGGACATTTGTAGTAATAGAGACATTACCTGCCTATGGGTAGAGTGGGTGGAGCTACAGGCTTGCAGAGCTGTGATGTCACTGCTGACCCCTGTGACCTGGAAGTTCTTTATGTAAACAAACACAAACCCAAAAAGCAGCAACAGAGGAGGAGGCCCGGGGACACAGAGGCGAAAAAAGGTGAGAGAAAACCACTCAGGGAAAGAGACAGATAACAAGTTATTCACATTTCCAATAAGAAAAAAATGTTGGACAACCTCTTTAAGGTAGCTGAATTATTCTATGTGTGCATAATGAAGTATTGCTTGCTAGCATATTTTAATATACAGTAATACCTCGGTTTTCGAACGCTTTGGAACTCGAACTGCTTGGTATTCGAACGAAAATTTATCCAAAAGTAGTGTTTGGAATTGGAACTATGCTCGGTTTTCAAACGTTTTTGCGAGCGTGGATGGTGGGTTGTACCTGGCGAGTTAAGCAGTAGTTTAGGCTTCACATACAGTACAGTGCTGTATAAGACTGCTGGAGTGCATATACAGTGTAGTAGTAGTACAGGCAGTGCACCACCATCTCCCATACATTACAGTGCTTGGATGGGGGGGGAACGCTATACAGTAAAGGATGGGTGAGGAGTTGGTGACTACTGTACTATAATTGCTGGTTCTGATGAACATTTCTTATGTTTAATGTCCTGTACAGTATAGTGCTGTTCTGTACTGTACTGTAGTGATTATACTGAGCACTTGTCAGTGTAATAAATGAGGATTGTAGGTAATTATTGGTGGCTGCTGGAACCAATTAATCACATTTACATTATTTCCTATGGGAAGACACTGCTCGGTTTTCAAACTGCCTTCTGGAACCAATTAAGTTCGAGAACCAAGGTACCGTTGTAATGTCTGTTACAGATGTCTTCTATGGATTCCAGCAGGGGGTCCCGTGGAAGTAAATGCACTTTTAAACACAACCTGTCGTGTATCCGGTGTGGTAAGTCGAGGATAGTTCCTCGCACCCTATTTTCTCCTCTGGATCTAAGGGGTCTTGTTTGCATGCGTTTGTTTACAGATAAATCTTTAAAGCAAATTACTCTATGTTGTGCCAGGAATGTCGCAATTCCTTACTGAATAGGGATGAACCTTCCATCCAGGATGTGGTCGTCTGGGTAAAAGACTTTGTGCAGCAGTCCATTGGAGAACTTACGGACTCTATTAAAAATAAGTCGAGAAAAAGTGCAAGAAGGAGAATAAGGATTATGGATATGATCAAGGCAGAAAATCTTCTGTTCATAGTAAGAGATTTAAACTTATGTACAACATAAGAGATGATCAGTCTAAGGAATGGATAGCACTACCGAGAGAAGATGTGGCTATTGCCAAACTTTCCAAGCGTAATCTGGTACTAGCAGAGGATGGGTCCAGTCTAAAGGACCCAATGGATCGTAGGGTGGAAGTAGCCCTTAAACGGTCCTACTCAGCTGCTGCTGCTCAGACTTCGGTGTCAGTCTTTGCCTTCGGAGTGGCCAGATCGCTTAGAAGGTGGCTGGCTAAGTCTCAGGATAACTTAGAGAAAGGAGAAAAAAGGGATGATATACTCGCCAAATTTAAGAAAATAAATTTAGCTATTGACTACCTTTGCGATGCTTCTTCACAGCAGATTACACTGGCATCCAGAACCATGGCCCTTTCTACTGCAGGTAAGAGGGCCCTCTGGCTGAAACCTTGGATGGGATAACCCGTCCAAGTAGCATCTCTGCAACCTAGAATATAAACCCGGGAGGTTGTTTGGTGCAGAGTTAGATAACCTAATGATAGAATTATCTGATAAGAAGGGAAAGTCCCTTCCTCGGATCACTTCAGCCAGGAGACAGTTTAGGACAGTGCTTCTCAAACTGTGAGGCAGGCCTCACCAGTGAGGCACCCCCTAGTTGTTGGTGAGGCCCAGCTGGGGAGCCAGTTTTCACAAAGCAACTATAATCTGTTTAGTTCTTTTGCTGTTTGCAAAAATCTCCATTATTATTTTATTTATTTATTTTGTACTTGCTTTATTAGTATAAAGAGCTTGGGAGATTGGTGAATAGTAGCCCTAGCATTATTTTCAGCTTTTAAATGGACTTTCACCACAGATAGTGAGGCCCAGGCATCCTCTTGGTCAGTCTGGTGAGGCCCAGGCATTGCCTTGGTCTGTTGGGTGAGGCTCCAGTAGAAAAAGTTTGAGAAGCACTGGTTTAGGAAACCAAGATCACCACCAAGAGGAAGGCAGTCCAGGTACTCCAACAGGGGTAGAGAGACCTTTTCTCGTAGAAGGGGCACCTCTAGGCAGGTCAAAAGGAAGGAAACAGGAAACCTGATTTTTGACTCCTCAGTTTTGCCGGTCGGCAGTCGGTTGACTGTTTTTTTGGGAGATCTGGGCGTCTGCAGTCCAAGACCCCTGGGTCGTAAACCCCTATCCGTTTTGGTTATTCTCTTCCTTTAAACCCTCTTCCTTTAGAAAGATTTTTGATTTCAAAAAGGTTAGAAAGCGGAAAAAGAAACATTCTAGAGCAACAGGTCTTGCATCTAGTAAAAATCACAGCCTTGGAGGAAGTCCCTCCAGCAGAAGAGGGGAAAGGAGTATATTCCCAAATTTTTTGGTCCCAAAGCAGTCCGGCAAATGGAGACTAGAATAGATCTCAGGTATTTGAACAAATGTATAGTCACCAAAAGATTTCGCATGGAGACAATAAAATCTGTCAAATCAATAATCCTGCCTGGAGACTTCATGGCGTCCCTGGACCTCCAGGACGCATATTTCCATGTACCAATCAATCCCTGCCACAGGAAGTATCTAAGGATAGCACTACACCTACAGGGAAAGGTCAGGCACCTTTAATTCAGAGTGCTGCCTTTTGGCATAAGTACAGCGCCATTGGTCTTTACCAAAATAGTCTCAGCAGTGGTAGCTGTTTTGAGACTACAAGGGATAAGCATAGTCCCTTATCTAGACGACTGGCTAATCATGGCGCCTACAACAGACCTCCTTTGCACGCAGACCAGGATTGTCCTAGATTTCCTCCATCAGCTAGGCTGGGTGGTGAATCAGGAGAAGTCAGACTTGGAGCTGTCAACATCCAAAGCTTTCCTGGGATTCATCATCGACACGGTCCAGATGAAACTCTACCTATCCATTCAGGGGAAGAACAGGATCCAAATGGGATGTCAGTTTTTAAAAACACCACGTCAGGTTTCATTGAGAACTCTAATGAAATTCTTGGGGCACCTTTCATGGCACCTCAGGCATCTACAACAAGAGACTCTCAGGGTTTGGAGCAGAGATCTAGCAACCCTGAATCATACTCATGTCCTGTCTGTAAACACCAGACTATCTCTCAGATGGTGGCAGGAGGTGAAAGATGGGATGGATCTTGTAGAACCAGTTTGGGAGGTGATTACCACAGATGCCTCAGGGACAGGCTGGGTAGCCCATCTTCATCAGATGCAAGTTTCAGGATTATGGACCGTAAAGGAAAAAGACCTGTATTCCAACGTAAAAGAGCTAAGAGCGGTGTTTCTGGCACTAAGACACTTCGAGCAGGTACTTTACCGCAAGGTGGTGAAAGTTCAAACAGACAATATAGAGTGCGTTTGGTATATCAACAAACAAGGAGGCACAAGGTCCCAGACCCTTCTGAGAGACGTGGAGAGGATCTTTGTATGGGCAGAAGAGAGGATAACAAAGCTATCTGCAATACACATCAAGGGCACCCACAATGTGATGGCGGATCGTCTGAGTTGAGGGCTTACGGTTCCAGGAAAATGAGCACTGAACAAGAGGGTGCTCAGGCAAATAGTAGATCGCTGGGGATCTGATGGCAACCAAACAGAACGCCAGGCTGACCAATTTTTGTTCCCTTTACAGGGAAGACCATCCCCTAGCAGTGGATGCCCTGTCCATCAAGTGACACTTCCAGCTGGCATATGTATTTCCACCAATTCCTCTAATATCTAGAGTATTAGCAAAGATCCGCCAGGATCAGACAAATGTGATAGCCATAATTCCCTTCTGGACAAAGACGTGCTGGTTCCCACAACTGTTGAACATGAGCAGGGGAGTGTATTGGAGATTACCAATGTTGAGAGACCTGGTGTCTCAGGACAACCAGTTGTACGAGAGTCTCAAGGCCTTCAACCTGCCAACCTGGAGATTGATCGGCCCGTATTGAACACTTTCTCAGGTTCTCTCTCAGAAAGTGTTGGAAGCGTTGTCTCACTCTAGGAGTGTTGCAACCAACCGCTCCTATAACAGGATTGGTAAAAATCTTCCAGACCTGGGCTATTTCTCACAAAATCAATCCACAAAGTCCATCAGTGGCGCAGATTTTGGACTTCCTGCAGGAAGGTTTCGACAATGGTCTAAAACCCAGCTCGATCAGGGTTCAGATTGCGGCCTTGTCTTCCTTGCTAAACAGAAGACATCTACAGGAGAAGGAAGTGAAAGATTTCACTAGGGCAATTGATCAATTAAGACCTACAATAGTTAGACCTGTACCACCTTGGGACCTACCCTTAGTCCTGAAACAGCTTTGTTAACAGCCCTTTGAACTTCTGGATTCGGTAGAAACTAAGTTTCTCACCCTCAAGGTGGCATTTCTGTTGGCTGTCACTACAGCCAAGAGGGTAGGTGAGCTTCAGGCCCTGGCAGCTGGTGAACCTTATACAACTTTTCTGGAAGACAAAGTCATCCTAAGATATTTACCGGCTTTCCAACCCAAGGTTTCTTCCTTTGCAAATATAAACCATTCCATCCTGCTTCCGATTTTTGCTCCAGAGGGTCTGGAGGAAGGAGAAGACTATTCCACTCTGGATGTGGTCAGAGCAATGAGGATATACCTACAGAGAACTTCTTCCTTTAGGATAGAAGATAACTTACTGGTCCTGTTCCATGGGAAAAACAAGGGCAGGAAGGCCTCAAAGCCATCAATTTCGCGCTGGATTTGCGACTGCATCAACTTGTGTTAAACCACGGCAGGAAGAGAAGCTCCGGACTTCACCAAAGCGCATTCGATCAGAGCCGTTTCCACCACCTGGGCAGAAAGATGCTCTGTTCTTTTGGACTCAGCTACTTGGTCCAATTCACTCACCTTTGTGAGACATTATAGAGTTGACTCTCTACTCTCACAATGTTTGCTGGAGCTATATTAAGTTCTGTTACAGCATAAGACGATAGGGAAGTTATCATTTATTATAGTTTCACACAAGATGTGTATGCTGGCACTGTCCCCAGTTTTAGGAAACCAAACTTGGACCTCACCGTGACTCTCCATTGGTTTGTGTAACTCTACCGTAGGTGGTGCTCAGCTTGAGAAAACAATCCAGTAAAGTCTTTGCACAAAAGGATAAGATGAAGTGCGGCAGCTCACCAAAATCGGTTAAAAGATGCTTTATTTGGACATAGAAGGCATCAATAGCAGGTACTATCCACAAGTAAACAGAGCGACGTCCGTTTCACGTATAAAACGCTTCTTCTCGTGAGCCAAAAAGGCTCCAGGGCGCCCAAGAAAGACCAACAAGCCAGGACCGTCTCTTAAAAGTGTTTCAGCTGCGGGATCAGGCTACCAGCAGTGCAGAGCTTGCTCAGGAATAGCAGCGGGCAGGTGTGAGGGCATCTGCACGCACTGTGAGGCTGAGACTCTTGGAGCAAGGCCTCGTCTAAAGGAGGGCAGCAAAGAAGCCACTTCTCTCCAGAAAAAACATCAGGGACAGACTGATTCTGCAAAAAGGACAGGGAGTGGACTGCTGAGGACTGGGGAAAATCATTTTTTCTGATGAATCCCCTTTCTGATTGTTTGGGACATCTGGAAAACAGCTTATTCCGAAAAGACGAGGTGAGCGCTATCACCAGTCTTGTCTCATGCCAACTGTAAAGCATCCTGAAACCATTCATGTGTGGGGTTGGTTCTCAGCCAAGGAAATTGGCTCTCTCACAGTCTTGCCTAAAAACACAGCCATGACTAAAGAATGATACCAGAATGTCCTCCAAGAGCAACTTCTACCAACCGTCCAAGAGCAGTTTGGCGATCAACAATGCCTTTTCCAGCATGATGGAGCACCTTGCCATAAAGCAAAGGTGATAACAAAATGGCTCAGGGAACAAAACTAAGATTTTGGGTCCATGGCCTGGAAACTCCCCAGATCTTAATCCCATTGAGAACTTGTGGTCAATCATCAAGAGATGGGTGGACAAACAAAAACCAACAAATTTTGACAAAATGCAAGCACTGATTGTGCAAGAATGGACTGCTATCAGTCAGGATTTGGTCCAGAAGTTGATTGAGAGCAGCCAGGGAGAATTGCAGAGGTCCTGAAGAAGAAGGCGAAACACTGCAAATATTGACTTGCTGCATTAATTCATTCTAACTGTCAGTATAAGCTTGTGTTACTCATAATATGATTGCAATTATATTTCTGTATGTGATAAGAACACCTGACCAACACACATAAAAACCAGAGGGCAGCAGATCATGTGAAAATATAATATTTGTGTAATTCTCGAAACAAATGACTGTACTATTGGGAGAGAGCACAGGGGGGCTATATACTACAGGGAGAGAGCGCACAGGGGGCTATATACTACAGGGAGAGAGCGCACAGGGGGCTATATACTACAGGGAGAGAGCGCACAGGGGGCTATATACTACAGGGGGAGAGTGCACAGGGGGGGTAATATACTACGGGGGAGAGCACGCAGTGGGCTATATATTACTGGGGAACAGCGCACAGGGATGCTGTATACTACTATGGAAAGCTCGGACCTTCACCTGACAATAGACCACGGTAAGTGGACCTTCACTAAATGTTGTTGAGTACCCCTGATCTATAGGATACTGGAAGAGAAACAGGAGGTTAAGTGCAGCCAACCAAGTGTGATGCAGAATTGTTATAGGTTGTAGCCTAGTTTGAAGAGATGGGTTTTAAGGTTACTTTCAAGGACAGGTGGATGAGAGCCGGATGTGTCGGGGTAGAGAGTTCCAGAGTATGGGGGAGGCTAGCTTTGTTTTGTCCATGCTGAGCTTTACAAAGTGGGAGAAAGAAGAAAGATATGGCCGATAGACACTCTGGAATCCTGGATAGCAAAGAGGTGAAAACCGGCCCAGAGGTAGATCTGAGTACAGAGTACAGAGCCTTGGGGGACACCAACAGTAAGGGGACGAGGAGAGGAGGTGGTGTGGGAGACACTGAAAGTGCGGTTGGAGAGGTAAGAGGAGATCCAGGAGAGGGCTGCGCAAGTGACGCCGAGGGATGAAAGAATCTGTAGGAGAGAATGGTCAACTGTGTCGAAGACAGAAGATAGGTCAAGGAGAAGGAGCAAAGAGTATTGGTGTGAGGCTTAGGTTATTGGCCA
The DNA here is from genome assembly GCF_027789765.1 of Dendropsophus ebraccatus. NCBI lineage: Eukaryota > Metazoa > Chordata > Amphibia > Anura > Hylidae > Dendropsophus > Dendropsophus ebraccatus. The sequence continues at coordinate 190,412,251 of NC_091456.1, read as the reverse complement.
TTTTGGTGAGGACAGTTTCTGTAAAGTGGTGGGGGTGGAAGCCGGATTGCAGGGAGTTAAAAAGCGAGTTGGATGAAAAGTGGGAGGATAGATCAGGATAGGCAAGGATGTCAAACCTAGGCCCTCCAGGTGTTGCAAAACTACAAGACCCATCATGCCTGGACAGCCAAAGGTTTAGCTTTGGCTGTTCAGGCATGATGGGAATTGTAGGTTTAAAGGGGTACTTCGGCGTGGGGGCACTTTTTTGATGGGACCGGGGAGGGGGTGGCTGAGGAAAAAGACGACCACTCACCTCCCCGGTTCCAGCGGCGGGTTCAGCATCGCGGCGCTCTGGTCCCCGGCCGCTTTCTGGTGTCTGACACCGCCCGAGACGCTACGTCTCCGGTCCGCTCAGCCAGTCAGTGAAGGAGGCGGGATCTGAGCGGACTTGACACGGATCCCACCTCCTTCACTGAGTGACTGAGCGGACCTGAGACGTAGTGTCTCGGTTGGCGTCAGACACCAGGAAGTGGCTGGGAACCAGGGGCCGGAGCGCCGCGATGCGGGACCCGCCGCTGGTCCTATCAAAAAAGTGCCCCCGCCGGAGTACCCCTTTAAAACAGCTGGAGGGCCTGAGTTTGACACGTCTGGATCATGGTAAACATGAGATTGGCAAATTCTCCACTGGCGCCCTGTGCTCTTTACAGATGAGACCAGGTTCACACTGAGCACATGTGACAGACGTGACAGAGTCTGGAAACGCCGTGGAGAGCGATCTGCTGTCTGCAACATGCTTCAGCACAAGCGGTTTGGCAGTGGGTCAGTAATGGTGTGGGGTGGCATTTCTTTGGGGGGCCGCACAGTCCTCCATGTGTTGCCAGAGGTAGCCTGACTGCCATTAGGTACCGAGATGAGATCCTCAGACCCCTTGTGAGACCATATGCTGGTGCAGTTGGCCCTGGATTCCTAATGCAGGACAATGCTAGACCTCAGGCTTTGAAGCTATGGACTGGCCGCCCGTTCCCCAAAACTGAATCCCATTTAGCACATCTGGGACATCATGTCTCCTCCATCCACCAACATCACGTTGCAGCAAACTGTCCAGGAGTTGGCAGATGCTTTAGTCCAAGTCTGGGAGGAGATCCCTCAGGAGACCATCCGTCACCTCATCAGGAGCATGCCCAGGCCTTTTAGGGAGGTCATACAGGCACGTGGAGGCCACACACAATACTCAGCCTTTTCTTTTTACTTGGTTTGACCCCTTAAGGACCAAGGACGTAAATGTACGCTATGGTTAAAGGCGTTCAGAGGGGGGTCGTGTGGCAACCCTGCTCTGAACACAACGATCTCTTACGCTATTGTGAAGGTGAGATTTGCTTTTCATCTCCCTTGTTCCCAAGTGACTATCCCTGTCCAAATTAAGTAAGCTGAGCGCTAGCGACGAGGACATGACACCAGGCAAAAAGACGGTATAACCTCCTCTCTCAGCTGAGTTAGGAGTGTGCACTCACGCTTTATTTGGTTTCACATGAAATTATATAAGCTTAATACAGGTGGGGTTTCAAGTCACAAGACACATACATGTCACACTCTGATTGGTTACTCCATAGATGGTCAGTAGATTCCTGTCCTGCACAGTCAGGCGGGCACAACGTGATGTTTACCATATATTGTTTATATAACAGTCTCATTCTTATGTCTGTGTTATGGCTACGATGTAGGTTCATGGTGCTTTTCTCATCGGCAGGCTGCCAACATTTCTCTCGTTCTTCTAGAAGCAGTTACAAAGCTAAAGCCATTTTAAGGATTACAATGTTTTAACCCAAAGTAATAACCACTTAATGGCCAACTTCTCACTATCTGCAGCCCGGGACCACGGCAATTAACCATTTAAATGCAGCTGTCAAAATTGACAGCTAAATTTAAATGGTTGCTTTCCCCCATCCCTGGTCTTCTAGTAGGAGGACCGCCCCCCAAAAAATGTTCTAATTTTTTAAAAGCAACTAAATAAAATAAAATAAAATAAAAGGTACACAATTTACATATTGTTGCAATCGTATTAACTAAAGGAACATGTACAACCAGTCAGTTCTACCCTAGGGCGAACAGTGTAAACACGAAACCTCTCCAAATTAAAAAAAAAATTGCTTTTTTTTTCCAATTTCATCACACAGTTAATTTTTTTCTGGTTTCACAGCTCATGTGAAAATTGGCCTGGTCCTTAAGGGGTTAAAGACATTACAGCAAAGTTGGATCAGCCTGGAGGGCGTTTTCCCACTGTAATCCAGGCCGCCATTGGGTAATACATGGGATTGCCAGTGATGATGTTTGTGGGATTTTGTTGTCAGCACATTCAGCTTTATACAGAACAAAGTATCACTGAGAAGATTTCATTCCCTCAGATCTAGGAGAGGTTATCTGAGGGGTCACTGTATTTTTTGAGCAGTGTATGTTGATAGAATTATTTTTCTTTTTTATCCAGGCTTTAGGATTGTTCCCTTATGTTTGTAGTCACTGTTTCCATATGATGAATGGAATAAAGGTCCAGCAGGTAGTATGACACCATCTCCTGCACACAACACTTCTATCCTCTTTCCCCTCCAGCTGCTCCTCTCTATTACTTCCATCCTCTATGTGTCTTATAGTGTCCAAAATATGTTATTTGTGGTCCATTAAAGCCTGTATGTGTCTATGGAGGACACTGGGGGAGGGGCATGGGCACGGCCAACTTATGGACAGAATCACCACAGAGCAGGACGGCACAGCCTGGAGGAGAGGAGCCTGATTATAGCTCTATGGGGTACACAGGTAGCTGCTGTCAGGAAGTGCAGTGAGTACAGTAACTAATACTATTCACAGAACTATTTTACCATAAAATGTGGATTTTCCTTCATAATCATTTAGAATTCTTTATATTCATTTACCTCATTGTGGCTCCTCCCTTTTAGTTTTTCAATTGAAACATTTCCCACATTCCGAATGTGAAAATGGCTTCTCACCTTTGAGAGTTCTGTGATGGTCAACAAGATCTGATTTCCGATTAAAACATTTCCCACATTCCGAACATGAAAATGGCTTCTCCCCTGTGTGAATTCTCTGATGCTTAACAAGATCTGATTTATCATTAAAACATTTTCCACATTCCAAACATGAAAATGGCTTCTCCCCTGTGTGAGTTCTCTGATGCTTAACAAGATCTGAATTCCGATTAAAACATTTCCCACATTCCGAACATGAAAATGGCTTCTCCCCTGTGTGAAATCTTTGATGCTTAACAAGATCTGATTTATCATTAAAACATTTCCCACATTCCAAACATGAAAATGGCTTCTCCCCTGTGTGAATTCTCTGATGCTTAACAAGATGTGATTTATCATTAAAACATTTTCCACATTCCAAACATGAAAATGGCTTCTCCCCTGTGTGAGTTCTCTGATGCTTAACAAGATCTGAATTCCGATTAAAACATTTCCCACATTCCGAACATGAAAATGGCTTCTCCCCTGTGTGAAATCTCTGATGCTTAACAAGATCTGATTTATCATTAAAACATTTCCCACATTCCAAACATGAAAATGGCTTCTCCCCTGTGTGAATTCTCTGATGCTTAACAAGATCTGATTTATCATTAAAACATTTCCCACATTCCAAACATGAAAATGGCTTCTCCCCTGTGTGAGTTCTTTGATGCTTAACAAGAGCTGATTTTCCAGTAAAACATTTGCCACATTCTGAACATGAAAATGGCTTCTCCCCTGTGTGAGTTCTTTGATGGTAAATAAGAACTGATTTCCCAGCAAAACATTTGCCACATTCTGAACATGAAAATGGTTTCTCCCCTCTGTGTGTTTTCTGGTGCTTAACAAGATCTGATTTATCATTAAAACATTTCCCACATTCCGAACATGAAAATGGCTTCTCCCCTGTGTGAATTCTCTGATGCTTAACAAGATGTGATTTATCATTAAAACATTTCCCACATTCCAAACATGAAAATGGCTTCTCCCCTGTGTGAGTTCTTTGATGCCTAACAAGAGCTGATTTTCCAGTAAAACATTTGCCACATTCTGAACATGAAAATGGCTTCTCCCCTGTGTGAATTTTCAGATGCGTAACAAGATGTGATTTCCGAGTAAAATATTTCCCGCATTCCGAACATGAATATGACTTCTCGCCTGTGTGAGTTCCCTGATGCAGAACGAGATCTGATTTCCGAGTAAAACTTTTTTCACAGTCTGAACACGAAAATGGCTTTTCCTTCATGTGAATGTATGTATGGTTAAGAAGAATTGATTTCTCAGTAAAACACTTCCCACATTCCGAACACGAAAATGGCTTTACCCCTGAGTGAATTCTCTGATGCTGAACAAGATTTGATTTCCGAGTAAAATATTTGCCACATTCTGAACATGAAAATGGTTTCTCTACAGTGTGAATTCTCAGATGCTTAACAAGATATGATTTCTGATTAAAACATTTCCCACATTCCAAACATGAAAATGGCTTCTCCCCTCTGTGAGTTCTCTGATGCGTAACAAGATATGATTTGTCAGAAAAACATTTTCCACATTCTGAACATGAAAATGGCTTCTCCCCTGTGTGAGTTCTCTGATGCTTAACAAGATCTGATTTCTGATTAAAACATTTTCCACATTCTGAACATGAAAATGGCTTCTCCCCTGTGTGAATTATCTGATGTCTCTTAAGATATTTTTTATGAGTAAAACATTTTTCACATTGTGAGCATGAAAATTGAGACTTTCCTGTATTTTCTCTTTGATGTTCATCGTCTTCTCTGTAAATGTCAGCTTGCTGTGATGGAGCAGAAGATGGGACTTGTATAACAGGATGAGATGAGAGATCTTTGCTGTGAGGGGCTGAGGGTGTATCTGGGATAGTGGACGGCTCCTCATATGTATCTTGTGTGATATGATCCTCTGAGGAGATCTGATGTCCCCCTGAGCTCCTGGTAGAATCATCTGCGAAGGAGAAAACACCATTTCTCTGATTTCCCAGTAATAGAAGCTTAAACATATTGCAGACATGGAAAGTTACTCTTTTTTATGTAACATAATAAGAATGATCAGATCTGTTCCCATCCACAGGAAGTGTCAGGGAGAAGAATCTAGAAGCTGGAGGACGGGGAGATGACGTCCTTAGTAGTAAAAATAAAAAAATCTCTTCTAAAATTGAAAAATAAAATAAAAAAATTCTATAAAATAATAATAATATTTATCTGTATAGCGCCAACAGATTCTTCAGCATTTTTTTTTTATTTTACACACAGAATACAGAGGTTACATTTACAAATTATAGTATTAAATGATTCAAATATATAAATAAAGATACAAAGGGAGTGAGAGACCTACTGGCAAGAGCTTACAGACTGGGAGGACTGGGGGGGGGGGGGGCTTTATTTGCCGATGGTCCAGCCATTATACATAGAGCCAGAAAGTGTCTATAAGTAGTGGCGTAGCCACCATAGAGGCAGGGTAGGCAGTTGCTATGGGGCCCGGGGGAGAAGGTAAGAGCGTGTGTCCTTCTGCTTAACCCCTTATGTACTGCAGTGTGTAAGTGACCCAATGTTTACGTACATGCTGCAACAAAAAAAAAGGTTAACAAAGACAGAGATCTCTCCTTCACTGCACTGATAACCTCTGACCTCTGTTCTCCAGCTGGCAATCAAGTAGGAAAGGAAAATGTGCAGAGCTCCATGCAGAGGGCAGGGGTTATCAGTGCACCAGCAGTAAGGGTATATTCACACGAATGGACTCGTAGCGAAATTCTAACTGTGAGTCCGGCAGGTCCTGGCAGTTCCCACACACTATATACTCGCTGCGGTCTGAATGACCGCAGTGAGTATGTAATTCTGCCGCTCTTAACCCCTTCTGCTCCCCCGCTGTAAGCATACATTACCTGACCTTGCTGCACGGGTCCGGCGTCCTGCTCTTCCGTCCAGCCAATCAGTGGCTGCGGCTGGGCAACACACTGATTGGCCGGGTGGGAGAGCAGGACGCCAGACCCGTGCAGCGAGGAGAGGTAATATATATACAGAGCGGGAGTCGGGCGGGAGCAGAAGGGGTTAAGGGCGGCAGAATTACATACTCGTTGCGGTCGTTTAGACCCCCTACATACCAATAACCTGCTGGACCCCAACCAGCATGGCGTTACTGGGGGTAGATCACAACTTAATGAGAGGAGTGTTTGTGTGTGTTGGGGGCGGGGCTTAGACACAAAAGGAAGTGAAGGAGAAATTAAGACACCAACTGGAGCTTCAGAGACCTGCAAGCAGCAGGAGGGATGGTAAGTGTAAAAACTATGTTCATGATTGTATTTTTTTTTTGTATCAGCGCTGGATTTGTCCCTTAAGTCTGTTAATTAAAGTTTCTGTATAAGCTATAATATATTGGGAGAATATAGGACCAAACCGTCTACGCTGAATAGTGGTGGGAATAAAGGGCCATGAGGTCTTGTCGGAGGCCTTTCCTGCATCTAAACTAAGTATAATGGTCAAAGGTCATGAGGGGTCATATACTCTGCATTGAAAAATTCTCGATTCTAGTAACAAGCTCTCCAGCATTTTAGTTCTGGCTGAACATCACTGTCAGTCATTACTGAGCAATGTCTGTGAGCGCTGCGACATGTATCGGCATGAAGGGAACATGGAGCACAGCTCGGCCGTATGTAACTATAGAATTGTACAAAAATAAATATATAAAAGTGAGTATATTACATAACTGCTTGTGATCACATCCCATGTCGATTTGCACTGCTGGAGTGAGGAGCAGATTACTGTTGTACAATTTATACTGTTACTGTAACTTGGTTGTTGTTTGACCATCATATATCTGGGATTTGTACCACTGATGCTATATGCCATGTTACCATTACTGGGAGATGTTTTCTGTATTGTATGCTTTATTATTTCTGACTGTACTTGTCAATAAAATGAGTTAACAAAGAAACACACCAATGGACAATTCTGCCACTTTTGCTCCGTGTGCACTGGAGCCTAAGATGAGTACAGTCACTACAGATGCAGCAGCAGGAGACTGATAGTGATATATTGTCCGCTGGGACTGTGCTGTATATTAGAATTTAGGCTGAATGATTATATAGCTGGAAAACTGACAGGACACAGAACTTATAATATTCCACACAGAATAGTTACAGCCGGTGACTGAGGAGAATGTGTGACTGTTCTCTGCATTTACTGGTCACTACTCACCTGGGTGGTTACCTGTAGTGATGTCCTCCTTATACTGCTCATCACTGCTGTCAGCTGTCTCTTCTTCTTTTATTATTATCTTCTCTATAACAATATTATGGCTCAGATCCTTCCATGTATTCATTTCCTCCTTATACTGCTCATCAGTGCTGTCAACTGTCACTTCTTCTTCTTCTACTATCTTGTCCATAGCAATATTATGACTCAGATCCTTCCCTGTAGTGATATTCTCCTTATACTGCTCATCACCGCTCACATCTGTCTCTTCTTCTTTTACTGTCACAACTGGAGCATTGATCTCAATTAGATCTTCCCCCTGATTCATAAGATGTGAGAGAAATATTGTAAAAGTCATCAGACAGTAGGAGAAGTCAGGTGGGATGTACAGATCATAGGGAACATCTCCATCTACCTGATCCTGTGGGAGAAGAGGACGGGGACATCTCTCTGGTGCTGTTCTCTTACTGGATCTGACTGGAGGGAACACATACAGAGACTGAATTCATTCTTTCCATCCAGATAATACAGAGAGGAGGTGTGTATATAGTCCTGTCTATTACCTGCTGATGGGAGGGGCTGCTGATCCTCCAGCATCACATCCTTGTACTGATCCTTGTGTCCTTCTACATACTCCCACTCCTCCATGGAGAAATAGACCGCCACGTCCTGACACCTTATAGGAACCTGACACACACAATGATCACACAGTCATCCCCCCCACCCCTCCAGTGGTGTTACTGTATAATGTCCCAGCATTCCCAGCAGCCACAGTCTCACCTCTCCACTCAGCAGCTCCACCATCTTGTTGGTGACTTCTAGGATCTTCTCTTCCTCCATTTCCTCATGCATCAGGGGCCCCGGGATTGGGCTCAGGGTTCTTCCCCATCCTTCACACCCAGGGGCCCCACAGCGCCCACTAGAGGACTTCTTCACTACTGTGTAATCCTGTGTATGGAGAGACACATTACTATCACTCCATCCATTCCCAGAATCCCTCACCTCTCCAGTCCTATCCATCTGTTATTCCATAGATAAGAATGATGTCATGATGACATCACTCCCAGAATCCCTCACCTCTCCAGTCCTATCCATCTGTTATTCCATAGATAAGAATGATGTCATGATGACATCACTCCCAGAATCCCTCACCTCTCCAGTCCTATCCATCTGTTATTCCATAGATAAGAATGATGTCATGATGACATCACTCCCAGAATCCCTCACCTCCCCAGTCCTATCCATCTGTTATTCCATAGATAAGAATGATGTCATGATGACATTACTCCCAGAATCCCTCACCTCTACAGTCCTATCCATCTGTTATTCCATAGATAAGAATGATGTCATGATGACATCACTCCCAGAATCCCTCACCTCTCCAGTCCTATCCATCTGTTATTCCATAGATAAGAATGATGTCATGATGACATCACTCCCAGAATCCCTCACCTCCCCAGTAAGCAGGAAGAGTATGTGTAGGGTGAGGGTTATTATCCTCTCGGCCATCTTGTCTTTGTCTCTCTCCATGGTTGATGGGTCGGTCTCTTATATAGAAGATATCAGCAGAGGATCCTGGAGAGATGAATAGAAAGTAGAGGATACAATGTATAATAAAGAATGGGAAGAAAAAGTACAAGAGGTGAGCAGTGACCCAGCATTAGTACATACTGTGGGCAGGGAGCGGGCGGGACAGGAAGCCGCCTGCAGAGCTGTACAGGAGCCGTGTGCTTCCAGGACCTGCAATGATGTCACAGTCATGTGATCAGTCACATGGAGGAGGAGGAGTCACATGATCAGGGGCTGCTGCTCAGTGTATGCAGGACTCTGCTGTGCTGGATGAGCTGAAGTGATGTGTATGCAGCAGAGCTGTGTGTGTGTGATGTGTGTGGAGCAGAGCTGTGTATGTGTGTGTTATATATGCCTGCAGCAGAGCCCTGTGTGTAATGTACATGTAGCTGAGCTGTATATGTGTGTAATGTACATGTAGCTGAGCTGTATGTGTGTAATGTACATGTAGCTGAGCTGTATGTGTGTAATGTACATGTAGGTGAGCTGTATATGTGTAATGTACATGTAGCTGAGCTGTATATGTGTAATGTACATGTAGCTGAGCTGTATATGTGTAATGTACATGTAGCTGAGCTGTATGTGTGTAATGTACATGTAGCTGAGCTGTATATGTGTAATGTACATGTAGCTGAGCTGTATGTGTGTAATGTACATGTAGCTGAGCTGTATATGTGTGTAATGTACATGTAGCTGAGCTGTATTTGTGTAATGTACATGTAGCTGAGCTGTATGTGTGTAATGTACATGTAGCTGAGCTGTATGTGTGTAATGTACATGTAGCTGAGCTGTATGTGTGTAATGTACATGTAGCTGAGCTGTATATGTGTAATGTACATGTAGCTGAGCTGTATGTGTGTAATGTACATGTAGCTGAGCTGTATGTGTGTAATGTACATGTAGCTGAGCTGTATATGTGTGTAATGTACATGTAGCTGAGCTGTATGTGTGTAATGTACATGTAGCTGAGCTGTGTGTGTAATGTACATGTAGCTGAGCTGTATATGTGTGTAATGTACATGTAGCTGAGCTGTATATGTGTAATATACATGTAGCTGAGCTGTATATGTGTGTAATGTACATGTAGCTGAGCTGTATATGTGTAATGTACATGTAGCTGAGCTGTATGTGTGTAATGTACATGTAGCTGAGCTGTATATGTGTGTAATGTACATGTAGCTGAGCTGTATATGTGTAATGTACATGTAGCTGAGCTGTATATGTGTAATGTACATGTAGCTGAGCTGTGTGTGTGTAATGTACATGTAGCTGAGCTGTATATGTGTGTGATGTACATGTAGCTGAGCTGTATGTGTGTAATGTACATGTAGCTGAGCTGTATATATATATATATGTAGCAGCCTGTAGTGAGCGGATATCAGGGAGGATGGAGGTTATGATGAATAAATGAAGATATATCCTGTCACAGGCCGAGTGGTAATAACTCTCTCCCTCTTCCTGAGGTAAATACGGCCACAGAGGTTATAGAGGGGACTGCACCCAGGTGTGTGGTGATAATGGTACTTGTAGTTCGTCCTGGGGCTTCTCTATTACTGCTGCCTGAGGTGATATTAATATTATTATTATTTATCTATAAACCACCCTTAAAGGGGTTATCCAACGCTACAAAAACATGGCCACTTTCCCCCTACTGTTGTCACCAGTTCAGGTGCGGTTTGCAATTAAGCTCCATTTACTTCAATGGAACTGAGTTTCAAAACCCCACCCAAACTGGAGACAACAGAGGTGGAAAGTGGCCATGTTTTTGTAGCGCTAGATAACCCCTTTAAATCCATACAAGTGATAAGTGTAACAAACAGGAACATTACAAGATCAAAAACACATTACATGAAGGCAAATGGCAGATTCGTACATATGGGAAGAGGACCCTGCCCGTGAGGGCTTACAATCTATAGCAGGGGTCATCAACTGGCGGACCGCGGAGGCCAGCTGTCCGGCCCCCGGCTGCAGCATACCTGTATACTGAGCTGCGCTGCTCCCTGCACAGTAACTATGAGCGCTTGTAACTCTCATAACTATGAGCGCTCACAATTACCGTGCAGGAGCACTGACAGAGAAGAAGAGCCATTGGCTCCCTCCCTGTCAGTCACTCTTGTGGCCGCAATGGTCACAGGAGGCTGCTCTCTACCTCTGGTTTCGGCGCTCGAGTGACGTCACTGGAGTGCTGGCACCAGGACAAGGGAAGGGCAGCCTCTTGTGACCACTGCAGTACGGCCACAAGCGTGAAGAGGAAGCGCCCGAACCCAGGTGAGTATAAGTGTTTGGTTTTTTATGTTATATGCTGTATGGGAGGGGGAGAGCAAACAAGGGGGGCTATATGCTGTCATGGCCAAAAGTTTTGAGAATGATACAAATATTAATTTTTACAAAGTCTACTGCTTCAGTTTTTAAAATGGCAATTTGCATATACTCCAGAATGTTATACAGAGTGATCAGCTTAACAGCAATTACTTGCAAAGTCAATATTTGCCTAGAAAATTTATCACCCAGAACACATTTCAACATCATTGCAGCCCTGCCTTACAAGGACCAGCTAACATCATTTCAGTGATTGCTCCATTAACACAGGTGTGGGTGTTGATGAGGACAGGGCTGGAGATCAATCTGTCATGATTAAGTAAGAATTACACCACTGGACACTTTAAAAGGAGGCTGGTGCTTGGCATTATTGTTTCCCTATCGTCCATATTGGCAGCACAACAGATGGGGTGTCTCCACCCCTGTGTACCTGTGGACAAGGGAATATTTTAATGAGGCAAAATTAACAACTCCACCCCCTTTGCTATAATAGGCCCCCTATGGCCCCCTCCCTCTGAGTTTTTTTCTCTTGTCCCTGTTATCTATGGGATAGGGATCTCACAGCCAGCGTTCTTTTTGGCTGTGTTCTAAAAACTTTTGAGGCATTTTTAACACTGTGAGTACTCTTTGTACCACAGTATCATATACCTCTGCCCAATACCTGTGTAGCAGTGGGAGCAGAGAATCGTTGCTGCGGTGACACCAGCAGATTCCGGTCGGCGGTCTAAGGTGGAGGTGGTACCGGACGGGGTTATTCCTTGTCCAGTTAAAAATTCAAGAGGCAGAAGCGGTCCCGCGGCAGCGTTCTCTTGGGAGTGGAGGAAGCCACTGCGCCATCTTGGTGTGGGCGGAAGTGACGCATAGCAGTGAAGATTCACTTCCGGGACCCCGCCACTGTTCGGAGGTATCGCTTGGAGCGGCAAAGGAGCGGTAAGCAGGTCACATTTGCCTATAGAATCACTATCCCTCTCCTATCAGGCTTTCTAGAAAGGGGTGTATGCAGGGGCGTTGCTAGGGTCCCAAAACATCCGGGGCACGGGCCCCCTGAGTTGACTTCTGCAGTGACGTTACACACACACACACTTTTTTTTTTAAACAGATGGTCATACAGGCTAGTATTTGATATAGTGACTTGTGACTCACAGTTGACGTCTTCTCTGATCAGAGTCACCCACTTTTCTCTTTCTTTTCCATTCGGCCCAAGCCATAACTCTTCTCTTCAGAATCTGCCAGGAAAAACATTTTAGGCTCCTTGCTCCAGCACACACAGAAATTTTCCTATATGCCCTGTGCTCACATAGTATAGGCCTTCTCTCTACCCCCACATAGTTGTAGCTCCCCCTTCCCTCTTTGTCTGCATTATATGCCTCAACTGTGCCTCCAAATAGTATAGGTCCCCATGCAGCAGTCCTCATGTAGTGTGCAACACACACTATAAAGTATATGCCCCCTCATGCATCAACCTCCACATAGTATATGCTTCCCTCTGCTGTGCAGCATCCCCATATAGAATACCCTCTGCTGTGCATTATTCCCGTATAGAATATCCCTTGCTGTGCAAATATAGTAATAATGCTCCCTGCTGTGCTATCCCACATTGTTAAATGCCCCCATAAAGTAATAATGCTCCCTGCTGTGCTATCCAGGGGCGGGCTGGGCCGGGGGGCAGGGGGGCATATGCCCCCCGGGCCGCTCTTCCCCCAGTTGTCAGGGCCGCATGGCTGCTGACAGCTGGCTGGAGTCCTCAGTGCCTCCCCTGCTTACAGCCCCGCCTCTTCTGTCATATTTACCTGTGGCTGTGGTGGATCCGGACTGTGATGGAAGCGGCCGCCGAAGCCCCGCCCCCATACCGGTAAGCCCCGCCCCCTGTATGCCCACTATGCTTTCTATAAGCCTAAGGCCCCGTTCCCACTGAGCAAAGCTAGCGGAATTCCGCTAGCTTTGCTCAGTGGGAACGGGGCCTAAGAGGCTTATGGTAAAAAGCAAACTGCTGTACGCAGTATCTTCCTCCGGCCACCAGAGGCCGCTCTCTCCTCCCAGCTGGTTCTTCTGCAACTGGGCTAGAAGAGCCTGAAGACCGAGAAGATGGTGTCTGCAGCAAGCAAGGTACCTACACAGGAGGACATCTACACAGCAGGACATAAGGCAGGGGGAGGGGACCAAGGCTCTCCAGCTACTGCAAAACTACAACTCCCATCATAGCTGGAGAGCGATAGGCTGTCCATGGATGATGGGAGTTGTAGTTTTGCAACAGCTGAAGAGCCAAGGTTCCCCCTCCCTGACATAGAGGATACATATACACAGGAGACCTACACAGGAGGATACATATATACAGGAGACCTACACAGGAGGATACACATATACAGGAGGAAACATACAGAGGAGTATATAGAGCATACATATATACAGGAGGAAGCATATATACAGGGGTACATAGAGGATACATATATACAGGAGGAGGCATATATACAGGGGTACATAGAGGATACATATATACAAGAGGAGACATACTGAGGAGTATATAGAGGATACATATATACAGGAGGAGACATATATACAGGGGTACATAGAGGATACATATATACAGGAGGAGGCATATATACAGGAGACCTACACAGGAGGATACATATATACAGGAGACCTACACAGGAGGATACACATATACAGGAGGAGACATACAGAGGGGTACATAGAGGATACATATACACAGGAGGAAGCATATATACAGGGGTACATAGAGGATACATATATACAGGAGGAGGCATATATACAGGGGTACATAGAGGATACATATATACAAGAGGAGACATACTGAGGAGTATATAGAGGATACATATATACAGGAGGAGACATACAGAGGGGTACATAGAGGATACATATATACAGGAGGAGACATATATACAGGGGTACATAGAGGATACATATATACAGGAGGAAGCATATATACAGGGGTACATAGAGGATACATATATACAGGAGGAGGCATATATACAGGGGTACATAGAGGATACATATATACAAGAGGAGACATACTGAGGAGTATATAGAGGATACATATATACAGGAGGAGACATACAGAGGGGTACATAGAGGATACATATATACAGGAGGAGACATATATACAGGGGTACATAGAGGATACATATATACAGGAGGAAGCATATATACAGGGGTACATAGAGGATACATATATACAGGAGGAGGCATATATACAGGGGTACATAGAGGATACATATATACAAGAGGAGACATACTGAGGAGTATATAGAGGATACATATATACAGGAGGAGACATACAGAGGGGTACATAGAGGATACATATATACAGGAGGAGACATATATACAGGGGTACATAGAGGATACATATATACAGGAGGATACATCTATACAGGGGTACATATAGGATACATATATACAGGAGGAGACATATACAGGGGTACATAGAGAAAAAGAAATGGTGTGGAGACAGCATCCATCCAGTGAAAAAATATTTTTACTTTATTTTAAGCCATTGCATATAAAAAGATTACCGACGTTTCGGCTCTAACACTTGAGAAAGGCTCAGGAGTGTTAGAGCCGAAACGTCGGTAATCTTTTTATATGCAATGCCTTAAAATAAAGTAAAAATATTTTTTCACTGGATGGATGCTGTCTCCACACCATTTCTTTTTCGCTATTGAGTATCAGGTGTGGGCCCACCTGACGGAGACTGTGCATCCCTGGGAGGTTCCGCTGTTCCAACCTTGGACTTTACCAGGGGTACATAGAGGATACATATATACAGGAGGAGACATATATACAGGAGGAGACATACAGAGGATACATATATACAGGAGGAGACATATATACAGGGGTACATAGAGGATACATATATACAGGAGGAGACATATATACAGGAGGAGACATACAGAGGATACATATATACAGGAGGAGACATATATACAGGGGTACATAGAGGATACATATATACAGGAGGAGACATACAGAGGATACATATATACAGGAGGAGACATATATACAGGGGTACATAGAGGATACATATATACAGGAGGAGACTTATATACAGGAGGAGACATACAAAGGATACATATATACAGGAGGAGACATATATACAGGGGTACATAGAGGGTACATACATACAGGAGGAGACATATATACAGGAGGAGACATACAGAGGATACATATATACAGGAGGAGACATATATACAGGGGTACATAGAGGATACATACATACAGGAGGAGACATATATACAGGGGTACATAGAGGATACATATATACAGGAGGAGACATACAGAGGATACATATATACAGGAGGAGACATATATACAGGGGTACATAGAGGATACATACATACAGGAGGAGACATATATACAGGAGGAGACATACAGAGGATACATATATACAGGAGGAGACATATATACAGGAGGAGACATACAGAGGATACATATATACAGGAGGAGACATATATACAGGGGTACATAGAGGATACATACATACAGGAGGAGACATACAGAGGATACATATATACAGGAGGAGACATATACAGGGGTACATAGAGGATACATACATACAGGAGGAGACATATATACAGGAGGAGACATACAGAGGATACATATATACAGGAGGAGACATATACAGGGGTGCATAGAGGATACATATATACAGGAGGAGACATATATACAGGGGTGCATAGAGGATACATACATACAGAGGAGTTAGGGCTGGGCGATTAATCAAATTAATTTGCCCAGAAGGTTAGAATCAATTTCGATTAAAACCGTAAATTCAATTTTCACAAAAAATCATTGCAGGTGGAGCAGCGTAGAGTGACGGGTTGGCGGCCGGGCAAGAGGTGCAGGTCAAGCAGGCGGCGCGGAGGTGAGGTGCATGGCGGGCGGCGGTGCGTGGAGTGTCGGGCCGGAGGTGAGGTGCAGGGCGGTCGGCAGTCCGCCTAACAGAGCCGCAACTGACCTACCCCAGCTATACATATCACGTCCTGCTCCCCTCCCGGCCACACGTGCAGGTCCCCGGTCTCTGGAGGAGGCTGCAGGGACTGTAGTGGTGATAACGTTGCTTCGGGTCCTGGAGCTGAACAGCGGGATCTGCATCCCCCGATCCCGCTGTACAGCTCCAGTAATGGCAGTGACGCTATCACCTCTACAGTCCCTGTGGCCTGCTTCAGAGACCGGGGACCTGCACGTGTGGCCGGGAGGGGAACCTGTGTACCGGGGTGAGAGGAGGAGGGATATGTGCACTCCTGCCCCAATCACCCCCAGCTGCCCAATCCCTCTAGAGTCACCCCCAGTCTGCCTCAGTCCCCCTCTGTCACCCCCAGCTGCCCCAGTCCCCCTAGAGTCACCCCCAGTCCCCCTCAGTCATCCACAGTCTGCCCAGTCCCCCTCAGTCACCCCAGTCTGCCCCAGTCCCTCTCAGTCATCCACAGTCTGCCCAGTCCCCCCTCAGTCGCCCAAGTCTGCCCCAGTCCCCCTTCAGTCACCCCCAGTCTGCCCTAGTCCTCATTCAGTCAACTCCAACTGCCCCAGTCCCGCTTAAGTCAACCCCAGTTTGCCCCAGTCCCCCTCAGTCACCCCCAGCTGCCCCACTCACCCCCCAGTTTGCCCCGTACACCCCCAGTTCTCCCAGTCATCCCCAGCTGCCCCAGTTTCCCCCAGTATGCCCCTGTCACCTCTCATCTATACCTTTATTCCTTCTACACCCCTCATCTTTACCTGTACTACTACAGCCCACATCTATACCTGTACTACTAATCCCCCTCATCAGTATTACTAATACCCCCCATATCTATACCTGTACTACCTCACCCCTCATCTTTACCTGTACCCGCTACCCCCCCTCGCTTATCCCGGAAATGCCCCTGCCTGCATGTGTCCCTGCTACATAGAGGATACATATATACAGGAGGGCATAGAGGATACATATATACAGCAGTAAATAGAGGATACATGTATACAGCAGTACATAGAGGATACATATATACAGGGGGAGGCATATATACAGCAGTACATAGAGGATACATATATACAGGGGGAGGCATATATACAGTAGTACATAGAGGATACATATATATATATATACAAGAGTACATAGAGTATACATATATATACAGGAGTACATAGAGGAGGCATATATACAGGAGGACATAGAGGATACATATATACAGCAGTACATAGAGGAGACGTATATACAGAAGTATATAGATGATACATATATACAAGAGGAGACCTACACAGGAGTACATAGAGGAGACATATATACAGAAGTACATCGAGTGATATAAACTATTGTAAAAATACAGTAACCCCAGCTTTCCCAGCATCTTGCGTAGTAGTCAGTATAATGAGGGTCAGGCAGCTTTCCCAGCATCTTGTATTTGTAGTCAGTATAATGGAGGTCACCCAGCTTTCCCACCATCTTATCCTCAGTATAATGGAGGTCACCCAGCTTTCCCACCATCTTATACTCAGTATGATGGAGGTCACCCAGCTTTCCCACCATCTTATACTCAGTATGATGGAGGTCACCCAGCTTTCCCACCATCTTATACTCAGAATGATGGAAGTCACCCAGCTTTCCCACCATCTTATACTCAGTATGATGGAGGTCACCCAGCTTTCCCACCATCTTATACTCAGTATGATGGAGGTCACCCAGCCTTCCAGCATCTTGTACACAGTTTTATGGGGGTCACCAGCTTTTCCACCATCTTATACTTAGTATGATGGAGGTCACCCAGCTTTCCAGCATCTTGTACACAGTATTATGGGGGTCACCAGCTTTTCCACCATCTTATACTCAGTAGGATGGAGGTCACCCAGCTTTCCCAGCATCTTATACTAAATATGATGGAGGTCACACAGCTTTCCCAGTATCTTGTAGTCAGTATGATGGAGGTTACCCAGCTTTCCCACCATCCTATACTCAGTATAATGGTGGTCACCCAGCTTTCACAGCATCTTATACTTAGTATCATGGAGGTCACCCAGCTTTCCCAGCATCTTATAATCAGTATGATGGAGGTCACCCAGCTTTCCAGCATCTTATACTCAGTATGATAGAGGTCACCCAGCTTTCCCACCATCCTATACTCAGTATAATGGAGGTCACCCAGCTTTCACAGCATCTTATACTCAGTATCATGGAGGTCACCCAGCTTTCCCACCATCTTATACTCAGTATGATAGAGGTCACCCAGCTTTCCCACCATCCTATACTCAGTATAATGGAGGTCACCCAGCTTTCACAGCATCTTATACTCAGTATCATGGAGGTCACCCAGCTTTCCCAGCATCTTATACTCAGTATGATGGAGGTCACCCAGCTTTCCAGCATCTTGTACTCAGTATGATAGAGGTCACCCAGCTTTCCTAGCATCTGTCTATGGGACCGTTCTGTGTCATCACTGAGCCGCCCCATAGACTTATACAGGAAAGTGACTTCTGACCCTTTCACAGGGCACAGTAGGATATTTGGTCACAAATGACTGGAAGGACCGAAGATGTTATAGGTAAGAGGTAAGAGGCCAGAGTGGTCCTTTTAGGATGGGCTGCCAGCCTGCTACTCATGGGCCAGTGCTGTGTACTTGCCCCCCGGGCTAAAATTTGCCAGCCAGCCCCTGGTGCTATCCCACATTGTTAAATGCCCCCATATAGTAATAATGCTCCCTGCTGTGCTATCCCACATTGTTAAATGTCCCCATATAGTAATAATGCTCCCTGTGCCCTCCATATAGTAATAATGTCTCCTGCTGTGCCCCATATAGTAATATCCCCTGCTGTGCCCTCCATATAGTAATAATGTCTCCTGCTGTGCCTCCATATAGTAATAATGTCCCCTGCTGTGCCCCCATACAGTAATAATGCCCCCTACTTTGCCTCCATACAGTAATAATGCCCCCTACTATGTCCTCACCTGCTATGTCCCCATAGTAAATGCCCCCTGCCCTGCTGTGCCCCCATAATACTGCCCCCTAAGCCCCATAGCAAAGCCCACCATTCCACTTCCCCCACTCAAACACACAAAAAAAGTCATACTCACCTAATCGGTGCATGGAGCGGGTCTTCCTCCCTTCTCTAGCCTCTGAGCCACAGGAAAAATCACGTCCAAGCACGGCGCTGCAGATTGAGGTCAGAGGGGGGCAGAGAAGGAAAGAGGGGGAGAGAGAGGAGGTGAAGAGGGAGTAGGAAAGAGGAGGTAATGGGGGGTAAGGGGGAGAGGGGGTAAGGGGGAGAGGGGGTAAGGGGGAGAGGAAGAGAGAGAAGGTAAAGGGGAGGAGGGGGGGGAGCAGGGAAAGAGGAAGTGATGGGGAGAGGACAAGAGAGAGGGTGAGGGGGAAAAGAGGTGGTAAAGGGGGGTTAGGGGAGAGAGGAGGTGATGGCAGAGAGGAGGTGATAGGAGAGGGGAGGTGATGGGGGCAGAGAGAAGGTGATGGCAGAGAGGAGGTGGAGGGGGCAGAGAGGAGGTGATGGCAGAGAGGAGCTGATAGGAGAGAGGAGGTGGAGGGGGCAGAGAGGAGCTGATAGGAGAGAGGAGGTGGAGGGGGCAGAGAGGAGCTGATAGGAGAGAGGAGGTGGAGGGGGCAGAGAGGAGCTGATAGGAGAGAGGAGGTGGAGGGGGCAGAGAAGAGGTGATGGCAGAAAGGAGCTGATAGGAGAGAGGAGGTGGAGGGGGCAGAGAGGAGGTGATGGCAGAGAGGAGGTGATAGGAGAGAGGAGGTGGAGGGGGCAGAGAGGAGGTGATGGCAGAGAGGAGGTGGAGGGGTCAGAGAGTAGGTGGAGGGGTCAGAGAGTAGGTGGAGGGGGCAGAGAGGAGCTAATAGGAGAGAGGAGCTGATAGGAGAGAGGAGGTGGAGGGGGCAGAGAGGAGGTGATGGCAGAGAGGAGGTGGAGGGGGCAGAGAGGAGCTGATAGGAGAGAGGAGCTGATAGGAGAGAGGAGGTGGAGGGGGCAGAGAGGAGGTGATGGCAGAGAGTAGGTGGAGGGGGCAGAGAGGAGGTGATAGGAGAGAGGAGGTGATAGGAGAGAGGAGGTGGAGGGGGCAGAGAGGAGGTGATGGCAGAGAGTAGGTGGAGGGGGCAGAGAGGAGGTGATAGGAGAGAGGAGGTGATAGGAGAGAGGAGGTGGAGGGGGCAGAGAGGAGGTGATGGCGAAGAGAGTAGGTGGAGGGGGCAGAGAGGAGCTGATGGCGGAGAGTAGATGGAGGGGGCAGAGAGGAGCTGATAGGAGAGAGGAGGTGATAGGAGAGAGGAGGTGGAGGGGGCAGAGAGGAGGTGATGGCAGAGAGGAGGTGGAGGGGGCAGAGAGGAGCTGATAGGAGAGAGGAGCTGATAGGAGAGAGGAGGTGGAGGGGGCAGAGAGGGAGTGGAGGTGGGAGAGAGCAGGCGATGGGGGTGGATTTGGTGTGGGGGAGAAGTGTGCTATTCGGGGAGGGGAGTGTGTCAGGGGTCTGGCCAGCTCCCGGTCAGGGAACCACATCAGCGAGGGGGTTGTGGTGCGCGGCGCTAACCCGCCTCCTGCAGCAGTGGACTGTGGACCGGGAGATTGGGCCCCCACGTCCACCAGCTACCGCCACCTCTTCTGTGGGATGCAGGGAGGCGTGGCACACAGCAGCAGCAGCCTCCGGTGCACGCTCTTCCCCAGCGTGACCCGCGCAGGCAGAGAGGAGAAGCGGCGACGGCAGCTGGTGGACACGGAGGGTGCCCATCTACCGGTCCACAATCCACTGCTTCTGGAGCCCCGGGCGACCCCTCGACGCTGACTGTCGGCCTCCTGAGGTGACATCAGCTGGCCGCCGCATCTCCTCTGTCTGCGTGGCTCACGCGGGGGAAGAGCGTGCACGGAAGGCTGTTGCTACTGCTTTGTGTCCTGTGACTCCTTCCTTCCCCCAGCAGCCTCACCCAGCCCGTTCCCCCACAGAACGCTCTTGAGCAGCTGCTGGGAGAAGGAAGGAGAGAGCTGCCGCGGGGATTGGTCCAGGCACCAAAGGAAAAAGTTTAATCCCCCTCGGTTGAGAAACGCTGCGCTAGAGGACGCAGGGTAACGTCCCTGTAGCGCAGCAGAGGAGGCGGGGCCGGAGAGTGCTGTGGTAGCGTCCACTGCGGCCCTCTGTCCAACGAAGAGCGGGGTGACGTCACTAGCGGCGTACGGACATACTTCGGGCAAGTCGTGCCGGCTGATCCAACTCTTGCGGCTGAATTAACAGCAGCCGGGGCCTCTGATAATCAGAGGCCCCGGCTGCTGTTATTTCGGCGCTGGCAGAATCAAAAAAGCTTTCGGGGCTAGGCTAAAATCATTCGGGGCTTTGGCCCCGAATGATTATGCCTAGCGACGCCACTGGGTGTATGGGTAGTATCAAGGATCGCCCATGGGAGTTACATACAACTGCACTAGGAGGCAGGGCCTTAATGTAGTGACGCCAAGGCTGCCCATTTAAAGTGCCCAGACCATCATCACAGTGCTGTTTGGCGTTCAGGACAGCACATGGTGGGAAATCTCTCAAGCAACCAGCTGGGTTACTATTGCTGAGTGAAATCTCCTTTGCAGGACTGTTTTACAGCTTAAGGCTATGTTCACACTACGTATATTTGAGGCTGTATATTTCAGGCTGTATAGCAACCAAAACAAGGAGTGGATTGAAAACACAGAAAGGCTCTGTTCACATAATGCTGTAATTGAGTGGATGGCCGTCATATAATGGCAAATATGTGCTGTTATTTTAAAACAACGGCTGTTGTATTGAAATAATGGCAGTTATTTACCGTTATATGGCGGCCATCCACTCAATTACAACATTATGTGAACAGAGCCTTTCTATGTTTTCAATCCACTCCTGGTTTTGGTTGCTATGAGGACCAAATACAGCCTCAAATATACATAGTGTGATCCCAGCCTTAAGGGGTTGTCCGGGATTTTTCAATAAACTAGCATTGCATTGACCTCTGTGGGTGTTGCATATTCTACATACACTTCTATTTTTTATTTAGAGCGCTTACTGTGTTCTCAGGCTCAGTCACATGACCGCTCTGTCTGTGTTTTCTTTACTTCCTGTGATATTCTGTTCTCTTTCTGTTTCCTGTTCCTGCCAGTGAGGGAACAGTGAGTCATCAGGTGGGTGGGGTTATGCATATATTTAGCCACACCCCTAACATGTAACTAACATCTGAGCCCATAAGAAACTGCAACAGTAGAAACAGCATGACAGACTACAATCTCTGTACAGCACTGCAGCATAGGTTGGAGCTATAAACAGTAAAGAAAGTATGAGGGGGTGATTTATCAAAACTTGTACAGGGAAGCAGTTGCCCATAGCAACCAGTCAGATTCTAGGTTTCATTTTCCAAGGCCTTTTTTTAAAAATAAAGAAGCAATCTGATTGGTTGCTATGGGTAACTGCTCCCCTGCACAGGCTTTGCTAAATCTTCCCCTATATTGTTACTATTGTAGTGTAAAGATGAGAGTGATAGGTCAGTGCTGCTGCTGCTGTGTAATATGGAGAGGAGAGAGGCTGCTGTGTGTAATATGGAGAGGAGAGAGGCTGCTGCTGTGTGTAATATGGAGAGGAGAGAGGCTGCTGCTGTGTGTAATATGGAGAGGAGAAAGGCTGCTGCTGTGTGTAATATGGAGAGGAGAGAGGCTGCTGCTGTGTGTAATATGGAGAAGAGAAAGGCTGCTGCTGTGTGTAATATGGAGAGGAGAGAGGCTGCTATGTGTAATAGGGAGAGAGGCTGCTGCTGTGTGTAATATGGAGAGGAGAGAGGCTGCTGCTGTGTGTAATATGGAGAGGAGAGAGGCTGCTACTGTGTGTAATATGGAGAGGAGAGAGACTGCTGCTACGTGTAATATGGAGAGGAGAGAGGCTGCTGCTACGTGTAATATGGAGAGGAGAGAGGCTGCTGCTACGTGTAATAGGGAGAGGAGAGAGGCTGCTGCTATGTGTAATAGGGAGAGGAGAGAGGCTGCTGCTGTGTGTAATATGGAGAGGAGAAAGGCTGCTGCTGTGTGTAATATGGAGAGGAGAGAGGCTGCTGCTATGTGTAATATGGAGAGGAGAGAGGCTGCTACTGTGTGTAATATGGAGAGGAGAGAGACTGCTGCTACGTGTAATATGGAGAGGAGAGAGGCTGCTGCTACGTGTAATATGGAGAGGAGAGAGGCTGCTGCTACGTGTAATAGGGAGAGGAGAGAGGCTGCTGCTATGTGTAATAGGGAGAGGAGAGAGGCTGCTGCTGTGTGTAATATGGAGAGGAGAAAGGCTGCTGCTGTGTGTAATATGGAGAGGAGAGAGGCTGCTGCTATGTGTAATATGGAGAGGAGAGAGGCTGCTGCTGTGTGTAATAGGGAGAGGAGAGAGGCTGCTGCTGTGTGTAATAGGGAGAGGAGAGAGGCTGCTGCTGTGTGTAATATGGAGAGGAGAGAGGCTGCTGCTGTGTGTAATATGGAGAGGAGAGAGGCTGCTGCTATGTGTAATATGGAGAGGAGAAAGGCTGCTGCTGTGTGTAATATGGAGAGGAGAGAGGCTGCTGCTGTGTGTAATATGGAGAGGAGAGAGGCTGCTGTGTGTAATATGGAGAGGAGAGAGGCTGCTGCTGTGTGTAATATGGAGAGGAGAGAGACTGCTGCTATGTGTAATATGGAGAGGAGAGAGGCTGCTGCTGTGTGTAATATGGAGAGGAGAGAGGCTGCTACTGTGTGTAATATGGAGAGGAGAGAGACTGCTGCTATGTGTAATATGGAGAGGAGAAAGGCTGCTGCTGTGTGTAATATGGAGAGGAGAGAGGCTGCTGCTGTGTGTAATATGGAGAGGAGAGAGGCTGCTGCTATGTGTAATAGGGAGAGGACAGAGGCTGCTGCTGTGTGTAATATGGAGAGGAGAGAGGCTGCTGCTGTGTGTAATAGGGAGAGGAGAGAGGCTGCTGCTGTGTGTAATATGGAGAGGAGAGAGGCTGCTGTGTGTAATAGGGAGAGAGGCTGCTGCTGTGTGTAATATGGAGAGGAGAGAGGCTGCTGCTGTGTGTAATATGGAGAGGAGAGAGGAGACTTCACCTCATGGCAGTCACCATGTCATCTATCAATCTATTGCTGAGGTAAACTTGTAACAGAATCCTGGCCCACCCCGCCCACCTGTAGGATGGCTACTGTAGTGTATATGTAATGTTCAGAGAAGGAAACGATAATCCAGCACTTGATGCAGAGAGTTTCTTTTATTTTTCAAAGCCAAATATACAAACAACACCTAAGTGCAGTGACCCCACAGGACGCGTTTCAAGCGCATGCGCGCTCTTGATCACCGGGTGATCAAGAGCGCGCATGCGCTTGAAACGCGTCCTGTGGGGTCACTGCACTTAGGTGTTGTTTGTATATTTGGCTTTGAAAAATAAAAGAAACTCTCTGCATCAAGTGCTGGATTATCGTTTCCTTCTCTGAACTGTAGTACCACGCATTTGCCAGATGTGAATCCGGGGCACCAGAGAGTTCTTGGTCGGTGAGCTGACAACTACACATTTTTTGCTTACAGTGTATATGTAATCCAGGACTACAACTCCTATCATGTACATGTGTACTGGGGTTTGTAGTGCTACAACAGATAAAAGTGTAAAAAAAAACTAGTTGATTTGATAACAAAACTAATTGGCAGACACTGAGCCACCATGCTGCTTAAAAGGACACTTGTAGTAATAGAGACATTACCTGCCTATGGGTAGAGTGGGTGGAGCTACAGGCTTGCAGAGATGTGATGTCACTGCTGACCCCTGTGACCTGGAAGTTCTTTATGTAAACAAACACAAATCCAAAAAGCAGCAAAAGAGGAGGAGGCCCGGGGACACAGAGGCGAAAAAAGGTGAGAGAAAACCACTCAGGGAAAGAGACAGATAACAAGTTATTCACATTTCCAATAAGAAAAAAATGTTGAACAACCTCTTTAAGGTAGCTGAATTATTCTATGTGTGCATAATGAAGTATTGCTTGCTAGCATATTTTAATATACAGTAATACCTCGGTTTTCGAACGCTTTGGAACTCGAACTGCTTGGTACGAAAATTTATCCAGAAGTAGTGTTTGGAATTGGAACTTTGCTCGGTTTTCGAACGTTTTTGCGAGCGTGGATGGTGGGTTGTACCTGGCGAGTTAAGCAGTAGTTTAGGCTTCACATACAGTACAGTGCTGTATAAGACTGCTGGAGTGCATATAAAGTGCAGTAGTAGTACAGGCAGTGCACCACATCTCCCATGCATTACAGTGCTTAGATGGGGGGGGGGGGGGGGGGGACGCTATACAGTAAAGGATGGGTGAGGAGTTGGTGACTACTGTACTATAATTACATAGTTACATAGTTAATACGGTTGAAAAAAGACACATGTCCATCAAGTTCAACCAAGGAGGGGATGGATACAGGGAAGGGGGAGGGGTGATAGGTTCTATACATATGCATCTATATTATTTTGGTCTAAGAACTTGTCTAGCCCTGTTTTGAAGCCCTCTACTGTTTTTGCTGTGACCAGATCCTGTGGTAGACTGTGGTAGGATGGGTCCAGTCTAAAGGACCCAATGGATCGTAGGGTGGAAGTAGCCCTTAAACGGTCCTACTCAGCTGCTGCTGCTCAGACTTCGGTGTCAGTCTTTGCCTTCGGAGTGGCCAGATCGCTTAGAAGGTGGCTGGCTAAGTCTCAGGATAACTTAGAGAAAGGAGAAAAAAGGGATGATATACTCGCCAAATTTAAGAAAATAAATTTAGCTATTGACTACCTTTGCGATGCTTCTTCACAGCAGATTACACTGGCATCCAGAACCATGGCAATTTCTACTGCAGGTAAGAGGGCCCTCTGGCTGAAACCTTGGACGGGATAACCCGTCCAAGTATCATCTCTGCAACCTAGAATATAAACCCGGGAGGTTGTTTGGTGCAGAGTTAGATAACCTAATGATAGAATTATCTGATAAGAAGGGAAAGTCCCTTCCTCGGATCACTTCAGCCAGGAGACAGTTTAGGACAGTGCTTCTCAAACTGTGAGGCAGGCCTCACCAGTGAGGCACCCCCTAGTTGTTGGTGAGGCCCAGCTGGGGAGCCAGTTTTCACAAAGCAACTATAATCTGTTTAGTTCTTTTGCTGTTTGCAAAAATCTCCATTATTATTTTATTTATTTATTTTGTACTTGCTTTATTAGTATAAAGAGCTTGGGAGATTGGTGAATAGTAGCCCTAGCATTATTTTCAGCTTTTAAATGGACTTTCACCACAGATAGTGAGGCCCAGGCATCCTCTTGGTCAGTCTGGTGAGGCCCAGGCATTGCCTTGGTCTGTTGGGTGAGGCTCCAGTAGAAAAAGTTTGAGAAGCACTGGTTTAGGAAACCAAGATCACCACCAAGAGGAAGGCAGTCCAGGTACTCCAACAGGGGTAGAGGGACCTTTTCTCGTAGAAGGGGCACCTCTAGGCAGGTCAAAAGGAAGGAAACAAGAAACCTGATTTTTGACTCCTCAGTTTTACCGGTCGGCAGTCTGTTGACCGTTTTTTGGGAGATCTGGGCATCTGCAATCCAAGACCCCTGGGTCGTAAACCCCCTCCGTTTTGGTTATTCTCTTCCTTTAAACCCTCTTCCTTTAGAAAGATTTTTGATTTCAAAAAGCTTAGAAAGCGAAAAAAGAAACATTCTAGAGCAACAGGTCTTGCATCTAGTAAAAAATCACAGCCTTGGAGGAAGTCCCTCCAGCAGAAGAAGGGAAAGGAGTATATTCCCAAATTTTTTGGTCCCAAAGCAGTCCGGCAAATGGAGACTAGAATAGATCTCAGGTATTTGAACAAATGTATAGTCACCAAAAGATTTCGCATGGAGACAATAAAATCTGTCAAATCAATAATCCTGCCTGGAGACTTCATGGCGTCCCTGGACCTCCAGGACGCATATTTCCATGTACCAATCAATCCCTGCCACAGGAAGTATCTAAGGATAGCACTACACCTACAGGGAAAGGTCAGGCACCTTTAATTCAGAGTGCTGCCTTTTGGCATAAGTACAGCGCCATTCGTCTTTACCAAAATAGTCTCAGCAGTGGTAGCTGTTTTGAGACTACAAGGGATAAGCATAGTCCCTTATCTAGACGACTGGCTAATCATTGCGCCTACAACAGACCTCCTTTGCACGCAGACCAGGATTGTCCTAGATTTCCTCCATCAGCTAGGCTGGGTGGTGAATCAGGAGAAGTCAGACTTGGAGCTGTCAACATCCAAAGCTTTCCTGGGATTCATCATCGACACAATCCAGATGAAACTCTACCTATCCATTCAGGGGAAGAACAGGATCCAAATGGGATGTCAGTTCTCAAAGACACCACGTCAGGTTTCATTGAGAACTCTAATGAAATTCTTGGGGCACCTTTCATGGCACCTCAGGCATCTACAACAAGAGACTCTCAGGGTTTGGAGCAGAGATCTAGCAACCTTGAATCATACTCATGTCCTGTCTGTAAACACCAGACTATCTCTCAGATGGTGGCAGGAGGTGAAAGATGGGATGGATCTTGTAGAACCAGTTTGGGAGGTGATTACCACAGACGCCTCAGAGACAGGCAGGGGAGCCCATCTTCATCAGATGCAAGTTTCAGGATTATGGACCGTAAAGGAAAAAGACCTGTAGTCCAACGTAAAAGAGCTAAGAGCGGTGTTTCTGGCACTAAGACACTTCGAGCAGGTACTTTACTGCAAGGTGGTGAAAGTTCAAACAGACAATATAGAGTGCGTTTGTTATATCAACAAACAAGGAGGCACAAGGTCCCAGACCCTTCTGAGAGACGTGGAGAGAATTTTTGTATGGGCAGAAGGGAGGATAACAAAGCTATCTGCAATACACATCAAGGGCACCCACAATGTGATGGCGGATCGTCTGAGTTGAGGGCTCACGGTTCCAGGAAAATGGGCACTGAACAAGAGGGTGTTCAGGCAAATAGTAGATCGCTGGGGACTCCCTCAGGTGGATCTGATGGCAACCAAACAGAACGCCAGGCTGACCAATTTTTGTTCCCTTTACAGGGAAGACCATCCCCTAGCAGTGGATGCCCTGTCCATCAAGTGGCACTTCCAGCTGGCATATGTATTTCCACCAATTCCTCTAATATCGAGGGTATTAGCAAAGATCCGCCAGGATCAGACAAATGTGATAGCCATAATTCCCTTCTGGCCAAAGACGTGCTGGTTCCCACAACTGTTGAACATGAGCAGGGGAGTGTATTGGAGATTACCAATGTTGAGAGACCTGGTGTCTCAGGACAACCAGTTGTATCAGAGTCTCAAGGCCTTCAACCTGACAACCTGGAGATTGATCGGCCCGTATTGAACACTCTCTCAGGTTCTCTCTCAGAAAGTGTTGGAGACATTGTCTCACTCTAGGAGTGTTGCAACCAACCGCTCCTATAACAGGATTGGTAAAAATCTTCCAGACCTGGGCTATTTCTCACAAAATCAATCCACAAAGTCCATCAGTGGCGCAGATTTTGGACTTCCTGCAGGAAGGTTTCGACAATGGTCTAAAACCCAGCTCGATCAGGGTTCAGATTGCGGCCTTGTCTTCCTTGCTAAACAGAAGACATCTACAGGAGAAGGAAGTGAACGATTTCACTAGGGCAATTGATCAGTTAAGACCTACAATAGTTAGACCTGTACCACCTTGGGACCTACCCTTAGTCCTGAAACAGCTTTGTAAACAGCCCTTTGAATTTCTAGATTCGGTAGAAACTAAGTTTCTCACCCTCAAGGTGGCATTTCTGTTGGCTGTCACTACAGCCAAGAGGGTAGATGAGCTTCAGGCCCTGGCAGCTGGTGAACCTTATACAACTTTTCTGGAAGACAAAGTCATACTAAGATATTTACCGGGTTTCCAACCCAAGTTTTCTTCCTTTGCAAATATAAATCATTCCATCCTGCTTCCGATTTTTGCTCCAGAGGGTCTGGAGAAAGGAGAAGACTATTCCACTCTGGATGTGGTCAGAGCAATGAGGATATACCTACAGAGAACTTCTTCCTTTAGGATAGAAGATAACTTACTGGTCCTGTTCCATGGGAAGAACAAGGGCAGGAAGGCCTCAAAGCCATCAATTTCGCGCTGGATTTGCGACTGCATCAACTTGTGTTAAACCACGGCAGGAAGAGAAGCTCCGGACTTCACCAAAGCGCATTCGATCAGAGCCGTTTCCACCACCTGGGCAGAAAGATGCTCTGTTCTTTTGGACTCAGCTACTTGGTCCAATCCACTCAACTTTGTGAGACATTATAGAGTTGACTCTCTACTCTCACAATGTTTGCTGGAGCTATATTAAGTTCTGTTACAGCATAAGACGATAGGGAAGTTATCATTTATTATAGATTCACACAAGATGTGTATGCTGGCACTGTCCCCAGTTTTAGGAAACCAAACTTGGACCTCACCGTGACTCTCCCTTGGTTTGTGTAACTATACCGTAGGTGGTGCTCAGCTTGAGAAAACAATCCAGTAAAGTCTTTGCACAAAAGGTAACGAAAAGAAAGGATGCGCATATAGATAAAATATACAATTTATTAGATATGCAGTAAAAGGTAAAATTTACAATAGGTAATTCTCCGATATCAAAAAAGCATGAGTATTGTGTCAGTACGTCTTGTCATGTCGTGTCCAGGAATCATCTATGTACTAGTCACAGATCTCGATTCCACCATTCAAAACACCTCCAAGGTACGCTGACTACTCAAAAAGAACCGTGACAATTCACGAAAACCAATAAAGAAGTTGCTCCTATTCAACCAAAACCATAATTCATCAGTAGAGGTCAGGAGGTTTATTCGACCATCAAATCCCTTTAAACCAATAATGCCCAACGCGTTTCAGTAACTCAGTACGTTACGTCATCAGGGGCCGTAGGGTGCGGGTAGGTCAGTATAGGTCAGGGTACATAGGTTAAGTCACAAACGTCACATTCTATTTAGAGGCTATTTATGCCATAAAGTGATGTGACCAGACAATGATGCGTTGCCACATACTGTACTCACTGTGTCCCCTTAGTGCGACCCTCAGGAGGATGTCCCACCTGTCAAGTTTGTACACGTGGACACTATATAATGTAGAGAGGGGGCGGTATAAGCATATACAGGCATAAACAAATGTACCATATCGTATGTGTGTTGCCATTACTTACTGAATCCCCTGTTAGGGTCTATCATGGGGCAAGGCAGTATGTGCCGGCGTATGTGAGCGTGTTACCTAAGGTAAAAACCATACACCAAAATAAGATATGCACAGTAGGGTCCTTAGTTTGTAAAAAACTCAAGGAGAGGCCAGGGCCTATTACTTACAGTTTGTGTGCATTCCGGAGAAAAGTCCCTGACATCTGCGTTGGCAGAGTGCCGGGAGTGCCGCCGTAAGCTAGAATATGTAGCCGCCGCGCGGCCCGGCGCGTCTGACGTCACAGACATCATGGACGCGCGCCAAAACTCGGTCACGCCCCCTGCACGCCCCGGGGGTGTGTTCGGCCTCTGAATGTGATCGAGAGAGCCGCGGCTCCGGCACTGGGAGCTGTCCATGGTGCTGTAATGTCCAGTTCAGTGAAGTGTGAACCACACTGAATCTAATTAGCGGGGTAATGTGTGTTCTATTGAAAACTGGTACATAAGCGCAGCTGATACTGTTAGACAATATAGATGTGGTACAGAGGTAGTCAATTATAGTTACAGCGGGGTGGAACAGACTGCATTGATTGTGGGTTTCCATGAGTGGCATATATAGTGTATTTATGTCAGGGAGATGAATACTACGGTTATGTAGCTGGATAAAACGCAAATTCATAGGCTATACAGGATCATGACAAGGTAGTGGGGGGGGGGCGGAGGGCCTAATTAATGCCCTAGTTCATCCCTCCTCTTAGTCCCTATGCCTAGGTGGGGTGGTCGTCCTAATAAGGGCGGTCCCACTCAGGATCCTAAAGTTGTTAAGCCCTAGTTCACCACTACACACCAGCTGGTTCCTAACTTGGATAGGTCAACTAAGACCTTCCCTCACTACCTGTTAAACCAGCATCCTAATCTATGTGGATATAGATGGCGGTAAAGGCATAATATTACATGGGTATATACGGATCTGTGCGAGCGTGGGTAATTGTCCGGGGGTGGAATAGTGTGTAATGACTGTGAGGGGATGTAGGGGAATATTTCGGGTTTACTGGATATGCTAGATAAAGCAGGCAAAGTTAAGAGCCTCATTGAGGCCTAAAGGTGTTGTAGTTTGTAGTGTATAGATCCACCTTGTTTCTTTCTGGAGCAATGTCTTGTCCAAATCTCCTCCTCGGGGAGATGGTCTCAAGCATTCAATTGCCGTAAATGTAAATGTTCCCTGATTCCCTCCATGTTGTTCACGTGTATGTAGGGCCAAAGGCGTATCCCGCTTATTCCTAATATCCCCTAAATGTTCCAGAATCCTTTTTCTCCACTCCCTTATGGTCTTCCCCACGTATTGTTTACCGCACACACATGTAGCCAGGTAGATTAGAGCTTTGGAGCTGCAGTTGATGAAGGATCTGATTTCATAAGTCCTAGACGTATGGTTACTCCTAAAGGTTTTAGTCTTACAAACCGCAGGGCATGCCCTGCAGTGTCCGCACCGGTAAGTCCCTGCTCCCTGTTGTGTGTGTAGCCAGGTCAGAGGTTTCTGGAGCGGTGGAAGGTGGCTCTGTGTTACTCTGTCACCGAGACTCTGTCCCTTCCTATATGTCATCAGGGGATATTCCCCTATAACCTCCTTGAGGTCCGGGTCCATCCTAAGTATGCTCCAGTGTCTTTTAAAGATCTCCCTAACTGGTCCAGACTCATTGTCATAGGTGCCTATGATCCGCATCAGACCCTGTGATGTCTCTTTCTGCTTGGGGTTCAGTAATTCTTCCCTCTGTTTATTCTGGGCTTTATGAAAAGCATCCCTCAGCGTGTAATCCGGGTACCCCCTTTCCCTGAATCTCTCCCTTAGATCTTTAGCCTGTTTGAGGAAGTCTTCCTCCGCTGAGCAGTTTCTTTTAATCCGGAGATACTGTCCCCTTGGGATACCCCTCTTAAGGGGGACTGGATGACAACTTTCCCATCGAAGGAGACTGTTAGTCGCTGTCTTTTTCCTGAAGATGGTTGTGTCCAAGTATCCCAGTGCATTTTTAGTGATTTTTACGTCCAAAAACGTCAGGGAAAATTACAGCACCATGGACAGCTCCCAGTGCCGGAGCCGCGGCTCTCTCGATCACATTCAGAGGCCGAACACACCCCCGGGGCGTGCAGGGGGCGTGACCGAGTTTTGGCGCGCGTCCATGATGTCTGTGACGTCAGACGCGCCGGGCCGCGCGGCGGCTACATATTCTAGCTTACGGCGGCACTCCCGGCACTCTGCCAACGCAGATGTCAGGGACTTTTCTCCGGAATGCACACAAACTGTAAGTAATAGGCCCTGGCCTCTCCTTGAGTTTTTTACAAACTAAGGACCCTACTGTGCATATCTTATTTTGGTGTATGGTTTTTACCTTAGGTAACACGCTCACATACGCCGGCACATACTGCCTTGCCCCATGATAGACCCTAACAGGGGATTCAGTAAGTAATGGCAACACACATACGATATGGTACATTTGTTTATGCCTGTATATGCTTATACCGCCCCCTCTCTACATTATATAGTGTCCACGTGTACAAACTTGACAGGTGGGACATCCTCCTGAGGGTCGCACTAAGGGGACACAGTGAGTACAGTATGTGGCAACGCATCATTGTCTGGTCACATCACTTTATGGCATAAATAGCCTCTAAATAGAATGTGACGTTTGTGACTTAACCTATGTACCCTGACCTATACTGACCTACCCGCACCCTACGGCCCCTGATGACGTAACGTACTGAGTTACTGAAACGCGTTGGGCATTATTGGTTTAAAGGGATTTGATGGTCGAATAAACCTCCTGACCTCTACTGATGAATTATGGTTTTGGTTGAATAGGAGCAACTTCTTTATTGGTTTTCGTGAATTGTCACGGTTCTTTTTGAGTAGTCAGCGTACCTTGGAGGTGTTTTGAATGGTGGAATCGAGATCTGTGACTAGTACATAGATGATTCCTGGACACGACATGACAAGACGTACTGACACAATACTCATGCTTTTTTGATATCTGAGAATTACCTATTGTAAATTTTACCTTTTACTGCATATCTAATAAATTGTATATTTTATCTATATGCGCATCCTTTCTTTTCGTTAGTTTATAGACGCAAGGATATTGTCAATTTTTTGGCCTTTGTACCATTATTTACACTACTTGTGATATATTTCTTTGCACAAAAGGATAAGATGAAGTGCGGCAGCTCACCAAAATCGGTTAAAAGACGCTTTATTTGGACATAGAAGGCATCAATAGCAGGTACTATCCACAAGTAAACAGAGCAACGGCCGTTTCACGTATAAAACGCTTCTTCTCGCTTCTCGGTGAGCCGTGAAACGGCCGTCGCTCTGTTTACTTGTAGATAGTATCTGCTATTGATGCCTTCTATGTCCAAATAAAGCATCTTTTAACCGATTTTGGTGAGCTGCCGCACTTCATCTTATCCTTTTGTGCAAAGACTTATCATTTATTATGTTAATGTGTTTTCCCTGAGTCCTATTGGCAGCACAAGAGTCCCACCCTACTATGTACTTTAAAATTTACTCAGGGGGAGGGGGCCTATTATAGCGAAGGGGGTGGAGTTGTTAATTTTGCCTCATTAAAATATTCCCTTGTCCATAGGTACACAGGGGTGGAGACACCCCATCTGTTGTGCTGCCAATAGGACTCAGGGAAAACACATTAACATAATTGTTAAAGTGTCACTGTCGTGATTTTTTTTTTTGCAGAAATCAATAGTCCAGGCGATTTTAAGAAACTTTGTAATTGGGTTTATTATCCGAAAAATGCATTTTTATCATGAAAAAGCAGTTTGAAGCTCTCCCCCCTGTCTTCATTGTTCTCTATGGAGAGAGCTAAAGAAAAGACCAAAACAGGACAACAAAGAGTTAATCTACAAATCCCTCACGGGATATCTCTACTGACCATCACCAGTGACCTGTCTGAGCTCAGATTACAGCTGTCACCCAGCTCTGTGCCTGTAATCCTCTGTTATCTGCTTTCTGCTGCCGGCTAACTCCCTCCTTCCTCCTCCCCCCTCCCCTCTCCCTAGAGCAGACAGGGGACGTCTCCTGCAACAAGTCACAATTTTCAGATTTTTCAGAGTGGATGAAAAAGAGGAAGGAGGGGGGGACCTGGGAAAAGGCTTTTTACATGCAGATAATGGCAGATTTGGCTAATAAACCCAATTACAAAGTTTCTTAAAATCGCCTGGACTATTGATTTCTGCAAAAAAAAAAAAATACGACAGTGACTCTTTAACTTCTCTTCTGCTAATCATGGTTTTCTCTAAAAAAACATGTGCAGTTATCATTGAACTGCACGCAAATGGCCTAACAGGGAAGAGTATCGCAGCTAGAAAGATTGCAGCTCAGACAACAATCTATCGCATCATCAAAAACTTCAAAGAGAGAGGTTTCATTGTTGCCAAAAAGGCTCCAGGGTGCCCAAGAAAGACCAACAAGCGCCCGGACCGTCTCTTAAAAGTGTTTCAGCTGCGGGATCTGGCTACCAGCAGTGCAGAGCTTGCTCAGGAATAGCAGCAGGCAGGTGTGAGTGCATCTGCACGCACTGTGAGGCGGAGACTCTTGGAGCAAGGCCTGGTCTCAAGGAGGGCAACAAAGAAGCCACTTGTCTCCAGAAAAAACATCAGGGACAGACTGATATTCTGCAAAAGGTACAGGAAATGGACTGCTGAGGACTGAGGGAAAGTCATTTTTTCTGATGAATCCCCTTTCTGATTGTTTGGGATATCTGGAAAACAGCTTATTAGGAGAAGACGAGGTGAGCGCTACCACCAGTCTTGTCTCATGCCAACTGTAAAGCATCCTGAAACCATTCATGTGTGGGGTTGCTTCTTAGCCAAGGGAATCGGCTCTCTCACAGTTTTGCCTAAAAACACAGCCATGACTAAAGAATGATACCAGAATGTCTTCCAAGAGCAACTTCTCCCAACCGTCCAAGAGCAGTTTGGCCATCAACAATGCCTTTTACAGCATGATGGAGCACCTTGCCATAAAGCAAAGGTGATAACAAAATGGCTCAGGGAACAAAACAAAGATTTTGGGTCCATTGCCTGGAAACTCCCCAGATCTTAATCCCATTGAGAACTTGTGGTCAATCATCAAGAGACGGGTGGACAAACAAAAACCAACAAATTTTGACAAAATGCAAGCATTGATTGGGCAAGAATGGACGGCTATCAGTCAGGATTTGGTCCAGAAGTTGATTGAGAGCAGCCAGGGAGAATTGCAGAGGTCCTGAAGAAGAAGGGTCAACACTGCAAATATTGACTTGCTGCATTACCTCATTCTAACTGGCAGTATAAGCTTTTGTTACTCATAATATGATTGCAATTATATTTCTGTATGTGATAAAAACACCTGACCAACACACATAAAAACCAGAGGGCAGGGGATCATGGGAAAATATATTTGTGTAATTCTCGAAACAAATGACTGTACTATTGG
Organism: Dendropsophus ebraccatus; assembly: GCF_027789765.1. Classification (NCBI taxonomy): domain Eukaryota; kingdom Metazoa; phylum Chordata; class Amphibia; order Anura; family Hylidae; genus Dendropsophus; species Dendropsophus ebraccatus. The sequence continues at coordinate 190,376,533 of NC_091456.1, read as the reverse complement.
GAGAGAGCACAGGGGGGCTATATACTACAGGGGGAGAGCGCACAGGGGGCTATATACTACAGGGAGAGAGCGCACAGGGGGCTATATACTACAGGGGGAGAGCGCACGGGGGGGTAATATACTACGGGGGAGAGCACACGGTGGGCTATATACTACTGGGGAAGAGCGCACAGGGATGCTGTATACTACTATGGAAAGCTCGGACAGCTCGGACCTTCACCTGACAATAGACCCCGGTAAGTGGACCTTCACTAAATGTTGTTGAGTACCCCTGATCTATAGGATACTGGAAGAGAAACAGGAGGTAAAGTGCAGCCAACCAAGTGTGATGCAGAATTGTTATAGGTTGTAGCCTAGTTTGAAGAGATGGGTTTTCAGGTTACTTTGAAGGACAGGTGGATTACCGGCCTAGACAAGTTCTTAGAGCAAAATAATATAAATGCTTATGTATAGAACCTATCACCCCTTCCCTGTATCCATCCCCTCCTTGGTTGAACTTGATGGACATGTGTCTTTTTTCAACCGTATTAACTATGTAACTATGAGAGCCGGATGTGTCGGGGTAGAGAGTTCCAGAGTATGGGGGAGGCTAGTTTTGTTTTGTCTATGCTGAGCTTTACAAAGTGGGAGAAGGAAGAAAGATATGGCCGATAGACACTCTGGGATCCTGGATAGCAAAGAGGTGACAACCGGCCCAGAGGTAGATCTGAGTACAGAGTACAGAGCCTTGGGGGACACCAACAGTAAGGGGACGAGGAGAGGAGGTGGTGTGGGAGACACTGAAAGTGCGGTTGGAGAGGTAAGAGGAGATCCAGGAGAGGGCTGCGCAAGTGACGCCGAGGGATGAAAGAATTTGTAGGAGAGAATGGTCAACTGTGTCGAAGACAGAAGATAGGTCAAGGAGAAGGAGCAAAGAGTATTGGTGTGAGGCTTAGGCAGTTAGGTCATTGGCCATTTTGGTGAGGACAGTTTCTGTAAAGTGGTGGGGGTGGAAGCCGGATTGCTGGGAGTTAAAAAGCGAGTTGGATGAAAAGTGGGAGGATAGATCAGGATAGGCAAGGATGTCAAACCTAGGCCCTCCAGGTGTTGCAAAACTACAAGACCCATCATGCCTGGACAGCCAAAGGTTTAGCTTTGGTTGTTCAGGCATGATGGGAATTGTAGGTTTAAAGGGGTACTCTGCCGGGGGGGGGGCACTTTTTTGATGGGACCGGGGAGGGGGTGGCTGAGGAAAAAGACGACCACTCACCTCCCCGGTTTCAGCGGCGGGTCCAGCATCGCGGCGCTCTGGTCCCCGTTCGCTTCCTGCTGTATGACGCCGCCCGAGACGCTACGTCTCAGGTCCGCTCAGCCAGTCAGTGAAGGAGGCAGGATCTGAGCAGACTTGACACGGATCCCACCTCCTTCACTGAGTGGCTGAGCGGACCTGAGACGTAGCGTCCTAGGTGGCGTCAGACGCTGGTCCTATCAAAAAAGTGCCCCCCCGCCAGAGTACCCCTTTAAAACAGCTGGAGGGCCCGAGTTTGACACGTCTGGATCATGGTAAACATGAGATTGGCAAATTCTCCACTGGCGCCCTGTGCTCTTTACAGATGAGACCAGGTTCACACTGAGCACATGTGACAGACGTGACAGAGTCTGGAGACGCCGTGGAGAGCGATCTGCTGTCTGCATAATGCTTCAGCACAAGCAGTTTGGCAGTGGGTCAGTAATGGTCTGTGGTGGCATTTCTTTGGGGGGCCGCACAGTCCTCCATGTGTTGCCAGAGGTAGCCTGACTGCCATTAGGTACCGAGATGAGATCCTCAGAGCCCTTGTGAGACTATATGCTAGTGCGGTTGGCCCTCGATTCCTAATGCAGGACAATGCTAGACCTCAGGCATTGAAGCTATGGACTGGCCGCCCGTTCCCCAGACCTGAATCCTATCTGGGAAATCATGTCTCCTCCATCCACCAACATCACGCTGCAGCAGACTGTCCAGGAGTTGGCGGATGTTTTAGTCCAAGTCTGGGAGGAGATCCCTCAGGAGACCATCCGTAACCTCATCAGGAGCATGCCCAGGCCTTGTAGGGAGGTCATACAGGCACGTGGAGGCCACACACAATACTCAGCCTTTTTTTTTTACTTGGTTTGACCCCTTAAGGACCAAGGACGTAAATGTACGCTATGGTTAAAGGCGTTCAGAGGGGGGTCGTGTGGCAACCCTGCTCTGAACACAACGATCTCTTACGCTATTGTGAAGGTGAGATTTGCTTTTCATCTCCCTTGTTCCCAAGTGACTATCCCTGTCCAAATTAAGTAAGCTGAGCGCTAGCGACGAGGACATGACACCAGGCAAAAAGACGGTATAACCTCCTCTCTCAGCTGAGTTAGGAGTGTGCACTCACGCTTTATTTGGTTTCACATGAAATTATATAAGTTTTTTTTTTCCTTATTCAACGGTTTTTATTGAGAAAAGGAGTGCACACAAATGGGGATTTACACATAAGACATAATCCACATAACAAGCAGGAAAGTACAAACGTAACCTGAACGCTATTGTACAGTAGTTAAAGCTAGCTATCAATTATCTAGACAATAATAAAAGTAGTAGAACAAAATAACCCGATAATAAGGTCCAAAAAGAGGCATTGCGGACAGGCGCCGCCAGACAGAACCTGCTAAACAGTATATTATCACATCAGTGCGAACTGAAACAACAACAAAAAAAGAAGGAAAAACATAGGAAATAGCTTATACGCAGCAAAGAGAGAGAACAAAACAAACAGAAACAGAAGAGAAGAGATTGCCAGTGCGGTCCGTCCAAGCCCCCTAGAGAACCCAAAACTCCCAAGAAACCCACATCACAGCCGGGATGAGCCCCCATACCTACAGTACTCAGGAGAGTCAACAAAGGTCGACCAAGGCATCCACAGCACTGTGGTATCCCTAGAGCTAGCTAGCAACTCTGTTCTTAATTCCTCCATCCGGTGAATCACCATCACCTCCGTCAACCATTCCAGCACCGTAGGTACTACAGTGTCCCTCCAGTGTCGTGGAATGACTGCATGTGCCGCTGTCAGAAGAAACCTGACCAGCGATTTCTTCTGGACCTTTAAAGTCCCCGGCAACCTCAACAGCAATAGGACCAAAGGATCCAAAGGCAGCTGGACAGAGGTGATCACTTTTATTAAGTCAGTCACCTGTGCCCAGAATGGTTGGAGTCTAGCGCACTCCCACCAGATATGGAGCATAGAACCCTGCGCCGATTCGCATCTCCAGCAGGTATCAGGGACATTGGGGTATAATGCGTGCAAGAACGTCGGCACTCTATACCACCTGGATAATATCTTGTAATTAGTTTCCTGGTATCTGACGGAGATCGATGACTTGTGGCAGAAATGGTAGATTTTCCCCCAGTCAGATGGGCCTATCACACATGCAAGTTCCCGTTCCCAGCCCCCTTGAAAAGCTGGAGGCGCAAGACTAGAGGAAGAGAGTAAGAGGGCATAAATTAATGACACTGCGCGTCCGGGGAAGGCACCCGCCACACATAGATCCTCAAAGGGAGACAAAGGCCTGTGAAACTCCAGGAGGGTCTTATTGGTGGTGTAGTAATGCAACAGCTGGTTATATTGTAATAACATCGCATTCGATCTATTACTCTCCGAGACTATATCCTCATAACGCTTCAGCGAGGAGGCCGTCAGGAAGTGTTGGATATGGAGAGTCCCCACAGTGCCAGAACCCAAAAAGGTAGAGGAAACCCTTCCAGGTAAGAAGTCCGGATTATGTGTGAGTGGGGTTAACGGCCCTCCAGCCACAAATAATGGAACCTTTCGAAACTGTGTGTGGAAGGCAGAAATCGTGGTGGAGGAAACAAAGGGCAAGGAAGCCACTCGCGCACGTGGCCATCTGGACGGCAACATCCACAAAATGTACGAAAGCGGCGTATCAGCTACCTCCGACTCCACCGCCACCCACAGCTTCGTTGAACAATTATGGAACCAGTCCAAAACTCTCGTTGCCACTGCCGCTAAATAATACAGGAAGGGGTCTGGGAGAGCCAGTCCACCGGCAGCTTTAGGCCTAATCAGAGTTGATCTAGCAATCCGGGGTCGTGTGCATTTCCAGACAAATCTCGAGAAAAGCTTAGTGAGGTCAGCAAAGAATTTCCTAGGGATGGCGGCAGGGATTGTCTGAAACAGATAAAGCAAACGGGGAAGCAGGTTCATTTTGAGTATGTTTATCCGCCCAATCCACGAGAATTCTTTCCTGTCCCACTTAGAAAGGTCACCCTTGAAACGCTCCAACAGGGGTGCAAAATTGAGCGAGAACGTCTGAGATAAGGCCGCAGGTATATGGACTCCCAGGTACCTAAAAGCCTTATCCGTCCAGGAGAAGGGAAAAGGGGACAAACCCAACCTGATCGGGATGGACTAGGGCTTCCAGATGCGGCGCCAACCTTAGCGCTATCAGCTTTGCAAACAACTTGGCGTCCGTGTTAAGCAGAGAGATCGGACGATAGCTAGGGCACAGATTAGGATCCTTTCCCTCCTTGGGAATTACAGTAATATATGCTAAGTGGAACGTGGAAGGGAGGGGAGAATCTACCGAGATTGCGTTAAAGACCTCAAGCAATCTGGGGGATAATTCCGTCTGGAGGGTTTTATAAAAATTTTGCCGTGTACCCATCAGGGCCCGGACTCTTCCCAGTCGGCAGGCCACTGATTTCAGCATTCAGCTCCTCCATTGTAAAAGGACGTTCCAGGTCCTCTAAGACCTCAGAGGGCAGGCGCGGGAGCGCAGTCTGCCGAAGAAACATATCCGCAGAGTCCACTGTGGCGTTCGGAGACTTAGGGAGAGAATATAAACCCATATAATATTCCCTAAATGCGGCCAAGATATCAGACGTCACATGCGTTATTTCCCCATTAGAGCGTTTCACAGAGGCAATATGCAGAGCCGCCCTCTAGTCACGCAGGGCTCTCGCCAGCATCCGCCCAGACTTATTACCCCACTCATAAAACATACTGGAGCAGACTTGCCGGAATCTGTTCTGTTTGCGGTCTAGCAAGGTTCATATGTCTTGCCTCGTCCTCACAAGAGCCCGGTGTGTGTCCTCATCCAGGGAATTTTTATGCCTGAGCTCCAAGTCATGTAACTCAGTGAGGAGTCTTTTCAGCTTAGATGCTGCATCCCTTTTCAGCCTTGCCCCATGCTTGATTAAAACTCCCCTCAGCACACATTTCAACGCCTCCCACTGCGTTTGAGGGGTACATGCGTCAGCAGCGTGGTCAGCGTTAAAGTGGTGTACAGAGGATTTAAGCTCAGCCAGGCAGGCAACATCATGCAATAACGACTCACTAAGCCGCCAAGTAAAAGCACGGGGAGCATCAGCGGGAAAGGCCAGGACACAGTGAACTGGAGCATGGTCCGAATACACTATATTCCCAATAGACGCTGACACGACACGTGGGAGGATGTGATGACTGGTGAACACATAATCTAAGCGACTATATACATTATGCACATGCGAGTAAAATGAATAATCACGATCCCCCGGGTGCAGGAGACGCCAAGCATCAGATAACTGCATAGAATGAAGGGCCCTGCAAATTTTGTGCAATTTATTATAGGACAGAGAGGAGCGCCCTGAGGAGGTATCTAACAGAGGATTTAATGCGACATTAAAGTCGCCACAGAGAATGATATGGCCTTAGGCGAAAATCGTGAGTTCGTCAATGATTTTAGCTAGACACGTGTGCTGACCCCGATTGGGGAGGTATACTGTGGCCACAGTAAACAGCTGGCCCCTGATAGTACAACGAACAAATAGATACAGAGCTTCAGCGTCAACACACGTGTCCAACACCTCACATCGAAGGGACTTGTGGAATAGGATCGCAACCCCCTTCGTTTTCGCTATGGCATTACTGCTATGATACCAAGTGGGATAGTATCTATTACGAAAATTAGGAATTTTGTCTTTCAAAAAATGAGTTTCTTGTAGGCACAATATCTGAGTCTTTAGCTTGTGCATGGTGTACAGGACTTGGGATCTCTTCTCGGGCTTATTAAATCCCTGAATGTTCAGGGACGATACTTTAAGTGACGCCATCACAGTACCTCAGGCACAAGAGCAGGGCGTCCGAAAGTACAGGAAAGACCACACTGGCAAGAAGAGTAAGTAGAGCAAGGAAAAAATAAAAATCAAAAGTAAAGAGAGAGAAAGAGAAACAAAAACAGCATCGCCATGATAGAGGCGGCAACCTAACTAGTAGTGCAATCCATGATTGCAAGAAACCAATGGTGAACAAACAACCATTACCTATTGGGGGGTAAGGTAACATATGAACAGTAATAGGACCAACAGTAAGGGGGATCCGCTAATCGGACCTTCTATCTTAGCAATCTTCTAAAACAGAATATAGAGGGGAAAACTAGGAAACAATATTAAACTGCAATTATATACGGGGCATAGTGATAAACACAGCTTATGCGACCAGAGACAGGCCTTAGGAGGCTAGGCCGAATGCCTAGAAATCATTTCACCCAACCCTGCGGGTGACAGCTCAGAGCTCGGAATCAGATCTGGCGTCCTGTCTGGGACGTCATCGAGTTCGTTGCTGTCTTGGAGACATACGGGATCGGCTTCCCGAGGGGCCACCAGCAGCAGCAGCAGGCAGTGCATAGGGGTCGCTCAGTATGGCCTCCCAATCTGGCAATTCGATCCCGGGTAAGTCCAATGCTCGCAGGAAGGCAGGCAAGTCAGGGGCATGCCGGAGAGTCACAGTCTTACCCGCCTGGGTAACAATGAGAGCAAAAGGAAACCCCCAGCGGTAGGGGATGTTTCTAGATTGCAGCATTCCCAGCAGTGGCTTCAGAGAGGCACGAAGCCGCAGGGTCCGCCTGGACAGATCCGGGAACAGCTTCAATTTCGCACCATCAAAGTCAATCTCTGGCATGGACCTAGCCTTCAGCATGATGCTCTCTTTAATAGCATAATAATGCACCCTGCATATCACATCTCTTGGTTTAGTCGGATCTGTGCTTTGTGGGCGCAGGGCCCGGTGGGCTCGATCTATTTCGATATGAGATTGAGGAGGCCTTCCAAGCAAAGAATTGAAGATATCCATCAAAGTAGGAATGAGGTCAGGTGTGCGTGTCGCCTCCGGTAGGCCCCGGATTCTAATATTGTTCCTCCTATTCCTATTTTCCAGATCATCTAGGTGAGATGACAGGTTCTGCTGTTGCAGCGTATGGGAGGAAAGGGTGTCTTGTACTTGCGACATCGTCTGTTGCATAGAAGTTTTAAATGCCTCCAAGTCCCGCACCTTAGATTGTAGGGAAGCAATATCAGTTTGCACCACCCCTAAGTCCTGCCGCCATGCGGCTTTGAGATCACAGGACAACCGCTCCAGATCTGCCTTAGTTGGGAGAAAGGCAAGGAGAGCCTGCAGCTCCGGGTGACCCTGTAAGATTGTGGCCGCAGCAGCCTGAGGCAGGGGCCTCCCAGGTGGAGGAGCAGCAGAAGACGCTACAGCGTGCGACATAGTAGGGGCACAGGCAGGTTGTGAATAAAGCAGGGGTGATAACGCAGGTGTAGAAGACAGGGAGGAGATATCAGGCCTTGTGGCCATATGTGGTGATGGAGATGGCGGCACTGTCTTAGCAGCAAGCAATTGTGTGGGTGACCGGGAGCAGGAGCCCGAGTGATCCCGAGGGAGATTAGCTGCCGGCACTATATTATCCCCCAATATCAGATGCGGGGGGTCACCAGAAGCAGGCCCAGAATCACAGTACTGTCTCAGAGTGCCTGCCTGTGGAGCTGCAGCAGGTTCCACACACGTGTCACCACACACCAAGATGGCGCCTCCCGCCGGCTCCCCCCCGCACTCCTCACCCCTCAGCAGCGCTCTCCGCTTCGGGCAGTCCCTACTACTGCCGGGGGAAGGGGATACCCGGTCCCCGAGTCCGTCCCGCACCTCTGCTCCGACTCCCGCGGCCTCTCCCGGATACGCTCTGGACACCGGGCGGCACTCCTCCTCTGCAGCACGTGACGCCTCCTCACCTCCGTCCGACCGCTGTTCCCGGTAAGTGTCGCGTCGGTCACCTCGTTGCACCGGGATCCCCGCACCTCCTTCACAGGCCTGCTCCGCTGACTGTGCTGACACCTGGCGGGTTCGCCGCGTGACACGCTGCGGCAGTGGAAGTGAAGATGGCGCCGGCGGGCAGCGCTGGTCTCCTCTCTCCTCCGGGAGTCCCGACAGCGGGGCGAAGTAATTAAATATCGGGGTCCCCTGTGGTCTGGGTGGTGCAGGAGCTTTGCCGGACCTCCTGTTCTTCTTCAGCCCCATAAGAACCGGGAGTTTTCCCCTCAAAAGCTGCGGTCCTGAGCGGAGCTCTTCTCAAAGGCGTCCGGCTCCCCGCATGGCTAGACACGCCCCCCCAAATTATATAAGTTTTTTAATACAGGTGGGGTTTCAAGTCACAAGACACATACATGTCACACTCTGATTGGTTACTCCATAGATGGTCAGTAGCTTCCTGTCCTGCGCAGTCAAGCTGGCACAACGTGATGTTTACCATATATTGTTTATATAACAGTCTCATTCTTATGTCTGTGTTATGGCTACGATGTAGGTTCATGGTGCTTTTCTCATCGGCAGGCTGCCAACATTCCTCTCGTTCTTCTAGAAGCAGTTACAAAGCTAAAGCCATTTTAAGGTTTACAATGTTTTTACCCAAAGTAATAACCACTTAATGGCCACCTTCACACTATCTGCAGCCCGGGACCGCGGCAATTAACCATTTAAATGCAGCTGTCAAAGTTGACAGCTGCGCTTAAATGGTTGCTTTCCCCCATCCCTGGTCTTCTAGTAGGAGGACCGCCCCCGCCCCCCCCCCCCCCCCCCCCCCCGCAATGATCGTGAAGGAGTAGCCCCTGCATGTGAGCCGGCCTGTGGTCTGCGCCAAAATGGTGCTGATCCCGGCTCGGCAATCTATTGCTTTCAGCTGCTGAAGCCAATCTCATGGATCTATGCATTATATCTACACTGCATACATCTCAATGAGAAATCAATGTGGCTATACTAGAAGTCCCGCAGGAGGAATAACCCTAACCCCAAGAGGACTTCCAGTATGTGTGTGTAAAAAAATTAATTTTTTTTATTAATAAAAAAAATCCCCTCCCCTAATAAAAGTTTAAATCCCCCCCCCCCTTTCCCCATTTTATTAATAAACATATTTGGTAACGCATAATCGCCGAAGTATTGATTTAATTAATTCCTGATCAAGCATAGTAAACAGAAGCGGCGCAAAAAAAGTTCCAAAATGCAAAATTGCACATTTTTGGTCGCATCAAATCCAAAAATAATGTGCATACACGCAAACAAGGTGCCGATAGAAAGTACAGATCATGATGCAAATAATAACACCTCACATCGCCCTATAGACCAAAGGATAATAGCGCTATAAGTATGGTCATAGAGCAATTTTAAAGAACAATTAATTTTTAAAAAGGTTTTAATTTTTTAAAAGCAACCAAATAAAATAAAATAAAAGTTAGACAATTTACATATCGTTGCAATCGTATTAACTAGAGGAACATGTACAACCAGTCAGTTTTACCCTAGGGTGAACAGTGTAAACACAAAACCTCCCCAAATTTAAAAAAAAATTGCTTTTTTTTCCAATTTCCTTTCCATCACACAATTAATTTTTTTCTGGTTTCACAGCAAACTTTATGCAAAAATTAAGTCTGTAATTACAAAGTACAAAAAGTGGCGCAAAAAATAAGGGCTCATGTGGAAATTGGCCCGGTCCTTAAGGGGTTAAAGACATTACAGCAAAGTTAAAGCAGCCTGGAGGGCGTTTTCCCACTGTAATCCAGGCCGCCATTGGGTAATACATGGGATTTCCAGTGATGATGTTTGTGGGATTTTGTTGTCAGCACATTCAGCTTTGTACAGAACAAAGTATCACTGAGAAGATTTCATTCCCTCAGATCTAGGAGGGGTTATCTGAGGGGTCACTGTATTTTTTGTTCCCTTATGTTTGTCGTCACTGTTTCGATATGATGAATGGAATAAAGGTCCAGCAGGTAGTATGACACCATCTCCTGCACACAACACTTCTCACTTCTATCCTCTTTCCCCTCCAGCTGCTCCTCTCTATTACTTCCATCCTCTGTGTCTTATAGTGTCCAAAATATGTTATTTGTGGCCCATAAAGCCTGTATGTGTCTATGGAGGACACTGGGGGAGGGGCATGGGCACGGCCATCTTATGGACAGAATCACCACAGAGCAGGACGGCACAGCCTGGAGGAGAGGAGCCTGATTATAGCTCTATGGGGTACACAGGGAGCTGCTGTCAGGAAGTGCGGTGAGTACAGTAACTAATACTATTCACAGAACTATTTTACCATAAAATGCGGCTTTTCCTTCATAATCATATAGAATTCTTTATATTCATTTACCTCATTGTGAACAAGAAAATGGCTCCTCCCTTTTAGTTTTTCAATTGAAACATTTCCCACATTCAGAACATGAAAATGGCTTCTCGCCTTTGACAGTTCTGTGATGGTCAACAAGAATTCATTGATGAGCCAAACTCTTCCCACTTTCAGAACATAAAAATGGCTTCTGTTGTGTGAATTCTCTGATGCTTAACAAGATCTGATTTCCGATTAAAACATTTCTCACATTCCGAACATGAAAATGGCTTCTCCCCTGTGTGAATTCTCTGATGCTTAATAAGATCTGATTTATCATTAAAACATTTTCCACATTCCAAACATGAAAATGGCTTCTCCCCTGTGTGAATTCTCTGATGCTTAACAAGATCTGATTTCCGATTAAAACATTTCTCACATTCTGAACATGAAAATGGCTTCTCCCCTGTGTGAATTCTCTGATGCTTAACAAGATCTGATTTATCATTAAAACATTTTCCACATTCCAAACATGAAAATGGCTTTTCCCCTGTGTGAGTTCTCTGATGCTTAACAAGAACTGATTTTCCAGTAAAACATTTGCCACATTCTGAACATGAAAATGGCTTCTCCCCTGTGTGAGTTTTTTGATGGTAAATAAGAACTGATTTCCCAGCAAAACATTTGCCACATTCTGAACATGAAAATGGTTTCTCCCCTCTGTGAGTTTTCTGGTGCTTAACAACATCTGATTTATTATTAAAACATTTTCCACATTCCGAACATGAAAATGGCTTCTCCCCTGTGTGAATTCTCTGATGCTTAACAAGATCTGATTTCTGATTTAAACATTTCCCACATTCCGAACATGAAAATGGCTTCTCCCCTGTGTGAGTTCTTTGATGCTTAACAAGAGCTGATTTTCCAGTAAAACATTTGCCACATTCTGAACATGAAAATGGCTTCTCCCCTGTGTGAATTTTCAGATGCGTAACAAGATGTGATTTCCGAGTAAAATATTTGCCGCATTCCGAACATGAATATGACTTCTCCCCTGTGTGAGTTCCCTGATGCACAACGAGATCTGATTTCCGAGTAAAACATTTTTCACAGTCTGAACACGAAAATGGCTTTTCCTTCATGTGAATGTATGTATGGTTAAGAAGAATTGATTTCTCAGTAAAACATTTCCCACATTCCGAACACGAAAATGGCTTCTCCCCTGTGTGAATTCTCTCATGCTTAACAAGATCTGATTTCCGAGTAAAATATTTGCCACATTCTGAACATGAAAATGGTTTCTCTCCAGTGTGAATTCTCAGATGCTTAACAAGATATGATTTCTGATTAAAACATTTCCCACATTCCAAACATGAAAATGGCTTCTCCCCTCTGTGAGTTCTCTGATGCGTAACAAGATATGATTTGTCAGAAAAACATTTTCCACATTCTGAACATGAAAATGGCTTCTCCCCTGTGTGAGTTCTCTGATGCTTAACAAGATCTGATTTCTGATTAAAACATTTCTCACATTGTGAACATGAAAATGGCTTTTCCCCTGTGTGAATTATCTGATGTCTCTTAAGATATTTTTTATGGGTAAAACATTTTTCACATTGTGAGCATGAAAATTGAGGCTTTCCTGTATTTTCTCTTTGATGTTCATCGTCTTCTCTGTAAATGTCAGCTTGCTGTGATGGAGCAGAAGATGGGACTTGTATAACAGGATGAGATGAGAGATCTTTGCTGTGAGGGGCTGAGGGTGTATCTGGGATAGTGGACGGCTCCTCATATGTATCTTGTGTGATATGATCCTCTGAGGAGATCTGATGTCCCCCTGAGCTCCTGGTAGAATCATCTGCAAAGGAGAAAACACCATTTCTCTTATTTTCCAGTAATAGAAGCTTAAACATATTGCAGACATGGAAAGTTACTCTTTTTTATGTAACATAATAAGAATGATCAGATCTGTTCCCATCCACAGGAAGTGTCAGGGAGAAGAATTTAGAAGCTGAAGGACGGGGAGATGACGTCCTTAGTAGTAAAAATAAAAAAATCTCTTCTAAAATTGAAAAAAAAAAATTCTATAAAATAATAATATTTATCTGTATAGCGCCAACAGATTCTGCAGCATTTTTTTTTAAATTTTACACACAGAATACAGAGGTTACATTTACAAACTATAGTATTAAATAATTAAAATATATAAATACAGATACAAAGGGAGTGAGAGACCTGCTGGCAAGAGCTTGCAGACTAGGAGGACTGGGGGGGGGGGGGGAACAAGACGCAACAAGTGCTTTATTTGCCGATGGTCCAACCATTATACATAGAGCCAGAAAGTGTCTATAAGTAGTGGCGTAGCCACCATAGAGGCAGGGTAGGCAGTTGCTATGGGGCCCAGAGGAGAAGGTAAGAGCGTGTGTCCTTCTGCTTAACCCCTTATGTACTGCAGTGTGTAAGTGACCCAATGTTTACGTACATGCTGCAACACAAAAAAAGGTTAACAAAGAAGACAGAGATCTCTCCTTCACTGCACTGATAACGTCTGACCTCTGTTCTCCAGCTGGCAATCAAGTAGGAAAGGAAAATGTGCAGAGCTCCATGCAGAGGGCAGGGGTTATCAGTGCACCAGCAGTAAGGGTATATTCACATGAATGGACTCGCAGCGAAATTTTAACTGTGAGTCCGGCAGGTCCTGGCAGTTCCCACACACTATATACTCGCTGCGGTCTGAATGACCGCAGTGAGTATGTAATTCTGCCGTTCTTAACCCCTTCTGCTCCCCCGCTGTAAGCATACATTACCTCTCCTTGCTGAATGGGTCCGGCGTCCTGCTCTCCCGTCCGGCCAATCAGTGGCTGTGGCTGGGCAACACACTGATTGGCCAGGTGAAAGAGCAGGACGCCGGACCCGTGCAGCGAGGAGAGGTAATATATATACAGAGCGGGAGTCGGGCGGGAGCAGAAGGGGTTAAGGGCGGCAGAATTACATACTCGTTGCGGTCGTTTAGACCCCCTACATACCAATAACCTGCTGGACCCCAACCAGCATGGCGTTACTGGGGGTAGATCACAACTTAATGAGAGGAGTGTTTGTGTGTGTTGGGGGCGGGGCTTAGACACACAAGGAAGTGAAGCAGAAATTAAGACACCAACTGGAGCTTCAGAGACCTGCAAGCAGCAGGAGGGATGGTAAGTGTAAAAACTATGTTCATGATTGTGTTTTTTTTTTTTGCATCAGCGCTGGATTTGTCCCTTAAGTCTGTTAATTAAAGTTTCTGTATAAGCTATAATATATTGGGAGAATATAGGACCAAACCGTCTACGCTGAATAGTGGTGGGAATAAAGGACCATGAGGTCTTGTCGGAGGCCTTTCCTGCATCTAAACTAAGTATAATGGTCAAAGGTCATGAGGGGTCATATACTCTGCATTGAAAAATTCTCGATTCTAGTAACAAGCACTCGAGCATTTTAGTTCTGGCTGAACATTACTGTCAGTCATTACCGAGCCATGTCTGTGAGCGCCGCGACAAGTATCTGCATGAAGGGAACATGGAGCACAGCTCGGCTGTATGTAACTATAGAATTGTACAAAAATAAATATATAAAAGTGAGTATATTACATAACTGCTTGTGATCACATCCCATGTCGATTTGCACTGCTGGAGTGAGGAGCAGATTACTGTTGGACAATTTATACTGTGTTACTGTAACTTGGTTGTTGTTTAACCATCATATATCTGGGATTTCACCACTGATGCTATAGGCCATGTTACCATTACTGTGAGATGTTTTCTGTACTGTATGCTTTATTATTTCTGACTTTACTTCTCAATAAAATGAGTTAAAGAATGAGACTGATAGTGATATATTGTCCGCTGGGACTGTGCTGTATATTAGAATTTAGGCTGAATGATTATATAGCTGGAAAACTGACAGGACACAGAACTTATAATATTCCACACAGAATAGTTACAGCCGGTGACTGAGGAGAAGGTGTGACTGTTCTCTGCATTTAGTGGTCACTACTCACCTGGGCGATTACCTGTAGTGATGTCCTCCTTATACTGCTCATCACTGCTGTTATCTGTCTCTTCTTCTTTTATTATTATCTTCTCTATAACAATATTATGGCTCAGATCCTTCCATGTATTAATTTCCTCCTTATACTGCTCATCACTCCTCACATCTGTCTCTTCTTCTTCTTCTTTTACTATCTTGTCCATAGCAATATTATGGTTCAGATCCTTCCCTGTAGTGATGTTCTCCTTATACTGCTCATCGCCACTTACATCTGTCTCTTCTTCTTCTTTTACGGTCATATCTGTAGCATTGATCTCAATTAGATCTTCCCCCTGATTCATAAGATGTGAGAGAAATATTGTAAAAGTCATCAGACAGTAGGAGAAGTCAGGTGGGATGTACAGATCATAGGGAACATCTCCATCTACCTGATCCTGATCCTGTGGGAGAAGAGGACGGGGACATCTCTCTGGTGCTGTTCTCTTACTGGATCTGACTGGAGGGAACACATACAGAGACTGAATTCATTCTTTCCATCCAGATAATACAGAGAGGAGGTGTGTATATAGTCCTGTCTATTACCTGCTGATGGGAGGGGCTGCTGATCCTCCAGCATCACATCCTTGTACTGATCCTTGTGTCCTTCTACATACTCCCACTCCTCCATGGAGAAATAGACCGCCACGTCCTGACACCTTATAGGAACCTGACACACACAATGATCACACAGTCATCCCCCCCACCCCTCCAGTGGTGTTACTGTATAATGTCCCAGCATTCCCAGCAGCCACAGTCTCACCTCTCCACTCAGCAGCTCCACCATCTTGTTGGTGACTTCTAGGATCTTCTCTTCCTCCATTTCCTCATGTATCAGGGGCCCCGGGATTGGGCTCAGGGTTCTTCCCCATCCTTCACACCCAGGGGCCCCACAGCGCCCACTAGAGGACTTCTTCACTACTGTGTAATCCTGTGTATGGAGAGACACATTACTATCACTCCATCCATTCCCAGAATCCCTGACCTCTCCAGTCCTATCCATCTGTTATTCCATAGATAAGAATGATGTCATGATGACATCACTCCCAGAATCCCTCACCTCCCCAGTCCTATCCATCTGTTATTCCATAGATAAGAATGATGTCATGATGACATCACTCCCAGAATCCCTCACCTCTCCAGTCCTATCCATCTGTTATTCCATAGATAAGAATGATGTCATGATGACATCACTCCCAGAATCCCTCACCTCCCCAGTCCTATCCATCTGTTATTCCATAGATAAGAATGATGTCATGATGACATCACTCCCAGAATCCCTCACCTCTCCAGTCCTATCCATCTGTTATTCCATAGATAAGAATGATGTCATGATGACATCACTCCCAGAATCCCTCACCTCCCCAGTCCTATCCATCTGTTATTCCATAGATAAGAATGATGTCATGATGACATCACTCCCAGAATCCCTCACCTCCCCAGTAAGCAGGAAGAGTATGTGTAGGGTGAGGGTTATTATCCTCTCGGCCATCTTGTCTCTGTCTCTCTCCATGGTTGATGGGTCGGTCTCTTATATAGAAGATATCAGCAGAGGATCCTGGAGAGATGAATAGAAAGTAGAGGATACAATGTATAATAAAGAATGGGAAGAAAAAGTACAAGAGGTGAGCAGTGACCCAGCATTAGTACATACTGTGGGCAGGGAGCGGGCGGGACAGGAAGCCGCCTGCAGAGCTGTACAGGAGCCGTGTGCTTCCAGGACCTGCAATGATGTCACAGTCACGTGATCAGTCACATGGAGGAGGAGTCGTCACATGATCAGGGGCGGCTGCTCAGTGTATGCAGGACTCTGCTGTGCTGGATGAGCTGAAGTGATGTGTATGTAGCAGAGCTGTGTGTGTGTGATGTGTGTGGAGCAGAGCTGTGTATGTGTGTGTTATATATGCCTGCAGCAGAGCCCTGTGTGTAATGTACATGTAGCTGAGCTGTATATGTGTGTAATGTACATGTAGCTGAGCTGTATGTGTGTAATGTACATGTAGCTGAGCTGTATGTGTGTAATGTACATGTAGCTGAGCTGTATGTGTGTAATGTACATGTAGCTGAGCTGTATGTGTGTAATGTACGTGTAGCTGAGCTGTATGTGTGTAATGTACGTGTAGCTGAGCTGTATGTGTGTAATGTACATGTAGCTAAGCTGTATATGTGTGTAATGTACATGTAGCTGAGCTGTATGTGTGTAATGTACATGTAGCTGAGCTGTATATATGTGTAATGTACATGTAGCTGAGCTGTATATATGTGTAATGTACATGTAGCTGAGCTGTATGTGTGTAATGTACATGTAGCTGAGCTGTATATATGTGTAATGTACATGTAGCTGAGCTGTATGTGTGTAATGTACATGTAGCTGAGCTGTATATGTGTAATGTACATGTAGCTGAGCTGTATATGTGTAATGTACATGTAGCTGAGCTGTATGTGTGTAATGTACATGTAGCTGAGCTGTATATATGTGTAATGTACATGTAGCTGAGCTGTATATATGTGTAATGTACATGTAGCTGAGCTGTATATATGTGTAATGTACATGTAGCTGAGCTGTATGTGTGATGTACATGTTGCTGAACTGTATATATATATATATATATATATATATATATATATATATGTAGCAGTCTGTAGTGAGGGGATATCGGGGAGGATAGATGTTATGATAAATAAATGAAGATCTATCCTATCACAGGCCGAGTGGTAATATCTCTCTCCCTCTTCCTGAGGTAAATACGTCCACAGAGGTTATAGAGGGGACTGCAGCTAGGTGTGTGGTGATGATGGGACTTGTAGTTCCTCCTGGGGCTTCTCTATTACTGCTGTCTGAGGTGATATTCTTATTATTTATCTATAAAGCGCCTTTAATTCCATACAAGTGATAGCGGATAACAAACAGGAACATTACAAGATCAAAAACACATTACATGAAGGCAAATGGTAGATATGGGAAGAGGACCCTGCCCGCGAGGGCTTACAACCTATAGCAGGGGTCATTAACTGGCCAGGGGCGGACACAGACTGCAAAAGGCCCATGTGCAAAAAACGTGTTTGGGCCCCCATAACCCATTCATTTCTCCGCCTTTCTGCCTTGAAGGTGCACACATATATACGCCCGGGTATGTGGTATATGTGTCCTTGTTTCTCGGGAAGGCCCTACAGCACAGATGTCAGGACCCACAAAAGGACTGTACTGTAGTCTGTGCAGGCCCCAGTGTGGGCTTGAGGGCCGTGGCCACCAATAGAACTGATCATGGGGGGCACCCAAATAAAGAACCCATCAGAAGTGACATGCAGACCTGGTCCCATCCTGCACTGATGTATCTGGGACCGCAGCTGCCTGAAAAACAATAACTACAACTCTCAGAATGCCTTACACTTATGAAGCTCTCAGAAAATGCTGGGAGTTGTAGTGTCCAAGAGGCAGGGCCGATTTTAGGCCAAGTGTGGCCATGGAAGCAGATATATGGAGGATGTATGTGACAGGGAGCAGGTCTATGGGGGATGTATGTGACAGGGAGCAGGTCTATGGGGGATGTATGTGACAGGGAGCAGGTCTGTGGGGGATGTATGTGGCAGGGAGCAGGTCTATGGGGGATGTATGTGACAGGGAGCAGGTATATGAGGGATGTATGTGACAGGGAGCAGGTATATGGGGGATGTATGTGACAGGGAGCAGGTATATGGGGGATGTATGTGACAGGGAGCAGGTCTATGGGGGATGTATGTGGCAGGGAGCAGGTCTATGGGGGATGTATGTGACAGGGAGCAGGTATATGGGGGATGTATGTGACAGGGAGCAGGTATATGGGGGATGTATGTGACAGGGAGCATGTATATGGGGGATGTATGTGACAGGGAGCAGGTATATGGGGGATGTGTGTGACAGGGAGCAGGTATATGGGGATGTATGTGGCAGGGAGCAGGTCTATGGGGGATCTATGTGGCAGGGAGCAGGTATATGGGGGATATATGTGACAGGGAGCAGGTCTATGGGGGATCTATGTGACAGGGAGCAGGTATATGGGGGATGTATGTGACAGGGAGCAGGTATATGGGGGATATATGTGGCAGGGAGCAGGTCTATGGGGGATGTATGTGACAGGGAGCAGGTCTATGGGGGATGTATGTGACAGGGAGCAGGTATATGGGGGATATATGTGGCAGGGAGCAGGTCTATGGGGGATGTATGTGACAGGGAGCAGGTCTATGGGGGATGTATGTGACAGGGAGCAGGTCTATGGGGGATGTATGTGACAGGCAGCAGGTATATGGGGGATGTATGTGGCAGGGAGCAGGTCTATGGGGGATGTATGTGACAGGGAGCAGGTCTATGGGGGATGTATGTGACAGGCAGCAGGTATATGGGGGATATACACTCACCGGCCACTTTATTAGGTACACTACATGCCTAAATGCACTGAGTTGCCGCCATGTGATTGGCTGATTAGAAATTAAGTGGTAACGTGCAGTTGGACAGGTGTACCTAATAAAGTGGCCGGTGAGTGTATGTGACAGGCAGCAGGTATATGGGGTGTGGAGTTGAGTCTATTTTATATGTGTTATTGTGGAGCTGAGAGGACATTTTGTCTCTGTTCCTATATTCTATAGTCTTACAGTATGTATGTGCTGTGTATAATGCTGTGTATGCAACTATTGGGAAAGAGGCCCCCGCTCTGTCTATTTACCATCTTTATTACAAGGAGAACTTGTTTTTCCCTTGGCTCTTTTACTTACTATGTCTATGGCTAGTAGAATTTGTTCTTTACTTTAGGGTCTGAGGATCGTTGACTATAAGATAAGAGCGAGGACAGCTAAGAACAAATATCATGGCCAGGGTTCAGATCCCTTGAAAATAACATGTTGTTTAATTAATCTTCGCCCCTCACATGCTGAGTAATAGAATACATAACTGACACTCACTCCAATCAGAACAAGAATTACTATGTATGTAACATCTAACCAATAGGAGCTTGGTCACTGCCCATGTCCTTCTTGGTTGGACGCCAACTTTCTTTGTTATGTATAAATATGTGTTTTTGTCCAATAAATGATGAGCTTGATTCACAGAATCCTGTGTCTGTGTCATGTCTCCCAAGCTTGTAAAAATACCCTACTGATAATTTAGAGTCTCGCTAAGACTGGGGGTGGGTGTTTCCCCCACAGTTAATGGCACCCCAGATGGGACTGGCATCATATCTGCATTGACGACACCCAAACCTGGGAGAATTATGGTTCAGAGACCCACAGACCAGACCAGCTGCAGTATAAGGCAGCACCCAGGTATAGCGGGGAGACTTTATTCTAAGTGTCACCCTAACAGGGGGATGTATGAGGCAGGGAGCAGGTATATGGGGGATGTATGTGACAGGCAGCAGGTATATGGGGGATGTATGTGACAGGGAGCAGGTATATGGGGGATGTATGTGACAGGGAGCAGGTATATGGGGGATGTATGTGACAGGGAGCAGGTATATGGGGGATGTATGTGACAGGGAGCAGGTCTATGGGAGATGTATGTGACAGGGAGCAGGTCTATATAGGATGTATGAGGCAGGGAGCAGGGTATGGGAGATCTATGTGACAGGGAGCAGGTCTATGGGAGATGTATGTTATAGGGAGCAGGTGTATGGGGGATGTATGTGACAGGGAACAGGTCTATGGGGGATGTATGTGACAGGGAACAGGTCTATGGGGGATCTATGTGACAGGGAGCAGGTCTATGGGGGATGTATCTGACAGGGAGCAGGTCTATGGGGGATGTATGTGACAGGTAGCAGGTCTATGGGAGATGTATGTTATAGGGAGCAGGTGTATGGGGGATGTATGTGACAGGGAGCAGGTCTATGGGGGATGTATGTGACAGGGAACAGGTCTATGGGGGATCTATGTGACAGGGAGCAGGTATATGGGGGATCTATGTGACAGGGAGCAGGTCTATGGGGGATGTATCTGACAGGGAGCAGGTCTATGGGGGATGTATGTGACAGGGATCAGGTATATGGGGGATGTATGTGACAGGGAGCAGGTCTATGGGGGATGTATCTGACAGGGAGCAGGTCTATGGGGGATGTATGTGACAGGGAGCAGGTATATGGGGGATGTATGTGACAGGGAGCAGGTCTATATGGGATGTATGAGGCAGGGACAGCGAGTTCCACTATGTCTGCACACATTCCCTGTCGTCTCTTACCGTCCCGACATGCTGCAAACCAGGAAGCTGGAGGAGGCTTGTCAGAGCAGGGGAGTAGAGGGGGAGGGGAGGAGAGATTTCTAATACTGCGTTTACACGAAACAATAATTGGCCCGATCGTACGATTAAAGATGTCGGACTAACAATTTTTTTTATAATGATCAGCGTTTAGACGGCACGATATATCGTACAGAAAATTCGTTTTGCGATCGCACATGGGAAAAATCGGTGAACGACTGTTTACTCGGAACGATCTGCAAATTTTTTGCGAAAGGTCAACGATGATTTTAGAACATGTTGTAAGATCAAAATGAACAATTTCTCATTCGTCGTTTGATCGTTCGCTGCGTTTATACGTACGATTATCGTTCGAATATCGTTCCAATTCGATCGTTATCATGCAAATTCGCATGATAATCGTTCCGTGTAAACGCAGAATTAAGGGAGCTAATTAAGCTGGAACGTACAGTGTGAACCTCGGCTAGCAGCAAGGATTACTGTGAGAGCTGCAGTAAACCTTGCTGCAGCGTTTTGGCATCATAGCAGCTGCAGGGGGCCCCTTTGGGGATGGGGGCCCTGGGCAATTGCCCTGTTTGCCCCTCCCCCCTCCTTAACGCCTGCCCTGCTGAGAGGACAACCACCTAAGTTGTCTGCTCATTTATACTTCAAATCCTAGCACATCCTGAGGACTGCAGTAAATGCTGGGAGTTGTAGTGTTTGCAGCTGTTGTACTTGGAGGGTCCTGGATGCATTATACACTGGATGCTGTGTGGGGGATGTGGACGTGACCCAAGAACAGCACTAATAGGAGATAGAGAAAATGGGTCCTTAATCACTGTTGGGTCACAGGTGGGAGACATGTACTGTATGTGGCCGCACAGGTGGGAGACATGTACTGTATGTGGCCGCACAGGTGGGAGACATGTACTGTATGTGGCCGCACAGGTGGGAGACATGTACTGTATGTGGCTGCACAGGTGGGAGACATGTACTGTATGTGGCTGCACAGGTGGGAGACATGTACTGTATGTTGCTGCACAGGTGGGAGACATGTACTGTATGTGCTCCACACAGGTGAGATACATGTACTGTATGTGGCCGCACAGGTGGGATACATGTACTGTATGTGGCCGTACAGGTAGGACACATGTACTGTATGTGGCCGCACAGGTGGGATACACATGTACTGTATGTGGCTGCACAGGTGGGATACATGTACTGTATGTGGCCGCACAGGTGGGATACATGTACTGTATGTGGCCGCACAGGTGGGAGACATGTACTTTATGTGGCTGCTTAGGGGGGGAGATGAAAGAGAAATACAACCATGCTGCAGGGAGGAGGGGGGAGGGGGGTTACAGATATTGGCTAAAAGGCATAAACTGACAATAAAACTTCCAGCACCAGAGAGGGGGGGGGGGCTCTGTGCTTTCTCTCACACAGCCGCCCCCCCCCCCCCATCCTACAACTTCCAGCAGCCTGACAGACACACTGACAATAATCACTCACTGTCAGAGCTGCTGCTGTTGCTCCTCTTCACCGTGCCGTCCCTGGCACCATAATCCTGTAGGATCCCTCCATCCCCTGTCATCACATCCCGTCCCTGGCAGCCATAACCCTGCAGGATCCCTCCAGCCCCTGTCATCACATGCTCTCTCTCCTCCTCACACAAGGTATGCCAGACAGTGGAGTACAAGAAGGGGGAGGGGTTGCCATCACATGCTTTCTCTTTTCTCCTCCTCATACAAGGTATGCCAGACAGTGAAGTATAGGAGGGGGTTAACCTATCCAAAACAGAGGCATTAAATATTTCTCTTCCAGAGGAAGAGGTTCGGCAACTGGCTAGGGGGTTTCCCTTTAGATGGATGTCTCAGTCAATCAAATACCTCAGTGTGAGAGTTCCAAGAGACCTCTCTCTCGCTGTATAGGTTGAATTACCAACCTCTCCTAGAGAGAACAGCGAGGGATTTGGGGCGGTATTCAAATAAAACTCTCTCATGGTTTGGGAAAGTAAATGTATTAAAAATGGATGTTATCCCTCGCCTGTTATATATTTTTCAGGCTCTGCCGATTAGACCCCCATCTGCTTTTTTTTAGAAGACTGAAGACACTGTTTACTGCATTTATTTGGGGAGGCCAAGGATATAGGATTAGTTACAAAACCTTACCTCGTCCTAAGGAACGGAGCGGCGTGGGTCTATCATACCGCGGCTGTACTATCGCGCCTCTCGGACTGGCACTTTCGGAGAGAAACTAAGCAGTGGGTTGATCTGGAGATACAGATGGTTCATCCGGATCTCCATCTGATCCCATGGCTCTCTAGAGATAAAAGACCTATTGTTGTGCAGCATTCCACATTTTCCAGGTTTTTTTTTTAGATCTGGGATGGAGTCATTAAAAGGGAGGCCCTAACGAAAAGTAGGGGCCCACTTACCCCTCTATTTAGAAAGCCAGACTTCCCTCCGGGTTTGACAGCGGTGAGTTTTTTGGGGTGGTCAAGAAGTGAAGACAGCAGATTTTATCAGATCCTAGGGGGCTCCCCATTACCCTCACAGTTACAATTCCCGGGAGTATGCATCTCATGGCTGGAGTACTGTCAATTATCCTCTTTTGTTAATAGTTTAACCAATAGAAACAGCCTGAGGGAACCCCCCACTAAGCTAGAAAAAGTATTCTTGCAGACAGAACCACCGTCTCATATGCTATCTTTCTTTTCTCTGTCTATGCGGAAATCTGTGGTTCTCCCCTAGAGCTCTTTTCCAAAATTGCGTTGTTGTCTATCCTCTCAGGCTCTATTGCGATACTTATTGGTTGCCGCAAGGGCAGTTATTCCAAGGCACTGGGGGAAGACGAACCCACCCTCAATAGTGGAGTGGATAGTGAACAGTTTCAATTTAAAGTTCACTTTTCAGTTTGATTCAGAAAAAAATGTCTTTTTTGGATGTTCTGTTGTTTTTTCAGGAAGGTAAGATACACAGTAGCCTATATCGCAAACCCAGTGCGGGCAATGGCCTTCTGCATGCATCTAGCCACCATCCACCCCATGTTGTTGAAAACTTACCCATTGGGGAATTTATAAGGACCATTGGGAGTTGCTCCGATCGTTCCTTATATGATTCAGCCTGTAGGGATCTTACGTATCGCCTCAAGTCCAGGGGTTACCCCATGTTTACTATTAATAGAGCTAAAGCCATAGCTGAGAAAAACACCAGATCGTTTCACTTACAGGATAGAGCTACACGCAGTAAACAACTCTCTAGCCCTTCCCATAACATGCCCTCCTTGGTATTTTCTACACCATTTAGCCCACAATATAAAACTATTTGCAACATTGTTCGTAAATATATACCTTTGTTATATCAGGATGCTACATGCGAAACCATTCTATCTACAGGGATTAAATGTGTAGCTCGTAGAGGGGTTACTTTGGGCAATGTACTTTCGCCGAGTGTACTTCCAGAGAACAAGCCAGTCAGCCAAACATGGTTACATATTCTAGGCTGCCATAAGTGTGCTTTATCTCGTTGTCCCTTATGTCGTTTTATTACTAATCAGTCTGTTTTTTGTTCTATTGCAACCGGCATTTCTTACCCTATTAAATCCTTTCTCAATTGCAATTCTACCTTTGTGATCTATCTGGCGGAATGTAGACAATGTCGATTGCAATATGTGGGTTCCACAAAACGTAAGCTCAAAACCAGATTTGCTGAACATCTTTCTGATGCGGTTTCTGTACGTACTCGCACATCCAGCAAGTCTATGTCTGGTTTGTCCAAGCATTTTGCTGAAGTGCATGGGGGCGTGTGCAGTAGTCTGTCCATGTGTGCTATCGAGCAAGTCTGTCCACCCTTGAGAGGTGGGGACCTTGTTCACACACTGAGAAAGCGAGAGGCGTTTTGGATCTTGTGGTTAAGTACACGCATTCCCCAGGGTCTTAATTACAGAAATGATCTCTCCTTCATTTATTAGACTATTTTTTTAAATTTTTTTATTTATTTTTTTTTTTTGCAATTTATTTTTATTTTTTATTTTTTTTTACAATTTTTTTTTTTTGCATTTGTAATTTACTCTTGTATATATTTATATTGTATATGTTAAGTTGTATAAATGTGTTTAATTCAACTATTGACGAGGAGGGGTGATCCCAGCCCAGTCAGGAGGCACTTCTTTTGTGCCTCCTGACACAACATTTAATTCAACTATTAGCACACACCTGTTAGCATCATGTGATGTTTTTCTCCTCCCTTTTGGGGGGCGTATCCCTTGTAACATACTGGTCATATCCTCTTATAAAAGCTTGTAATATTCATTATAAATTTGCCATGATTAAGGGACCAGTGTCCTGAAACGCGTCGGCGTGTTTTTTATTGTTATGTTTGGATTTTAAGAGGATTTCTAATAAAGACTTTACATTTTACTTGGAGCTGTGGACTTCCACTTTTTACCTAGTGGAGTGGATACATGAAGTGAACTTGATAAATAAAATGGAAGAAATGGGTAAAGATAGGGTATCAGCCCCACCCATGGGTAAAGATAGGGTATCAGCCCCACCCATGGGTAAAGACAGGATATCAGCCCCACCCATGGGTAAAGATAGGGTATCAGCCCCACCCATGGGTAAAGATAGGGTATCAGCCCCACCAATGGGTAAAGACAGGATATCAGCCCCACCCATGGGTAAAGATAGGGTATCAGCCCCACCCATGGGTAAAGATAGGGTATCAGCCCCACCAATGGGTAAAGACAGGATATCAGCCCCACCCATGGGTAAAGATAGGGTATCAGCCCCACCCATGGGTAAAGATAGGGTATGAGCCCCACCAATGGGTAAAGATAGGGTATCAGCCCCACCCATGGGTAAAGACAGGGTATCAGCCCCACCCATGGGTAAAGATAGGGTATCAGCCCCACCCAGTTCACAACAGTTGTGGATTCCATGGTCACAGTTCTTAGATTCTCAATATTTTCATACATTAATGAATTAAGACCCCGACTTATTGACCTAAGACATGACTCATTTACTTATTTATGTTTATATTTTCTTAATTAGTTATTATATTTACTTATTTATTTATTATTTTTCTCTCCTCCCCCCTCCCACTTTTTTTCTACTTCTATTTTTTTTCTTTAGTATTATTGTTGGTGTATTACTGTGTTTTTGTACCCGTGTCACTAACTGTCTATTCTGAGATGAATGTGTTTATTTTTGCTTGTATATAAGGTAAAAAAAGCATGGATAAATAAAGATTAAAAAAAAAAAGTACAGGAGGGGGTGTCAGCAGCAGTGTGCAGGTGGAGAGGAGAACCAGCCCCGATCGGGCACAGCATCCAGTCACTAAAGGGGCCCCACAGGAGCATGAGGCCCGCACTTCCTGGGTGCTGATTCTGCCTGGGGGGCCCACTACAAACATGTGCCATGCTGAGCTGACACTTTAGAGTTTGAGCCTGGCAGGCCCCTCTATTGGCCTGGGCCCCTGTGCAGCTGAACAGGCTGCACAAGTGATAGGTCCGCCTCTGCAACTGGTGGACCGACCCCGGACTGCAGCTCAGTATACCTGTGTACTGAGCTGCGCTGCTCCGTGCACAGTAAATATGAGCGCTCGTAAAGAGTGCTCACAGTTACCATGCAGGAGTACTGACAGAGAGGGAGAGCCATTGGCTCCCTCCCTGTCAGTCACTCTTGTGGCCGCAGCGGTCACAAGAGGCCGCTCTCTGCCTCTGGTTTCGGCACTCGAGTGACGTCACTGGAGCGCCGGCGCCAGGACGAGGGAAGGGCGGCCTCTTGTGACCACTGAAGTGCGGCCACAAGCGGGAAGAGAAGAGGAAGCACCGGACCCAGGTGAGTATGTGTTTGTTTTTTTATGTTATATGCTGTATGGGAGGGGGAGAGCACAAAGGGGGGCTATATGGGAAGGGGAGAGCGCAGAGGGGGGATATATGGGAGGGGGAGAGAGCACAGGGGGGATATATGGGAGGGGGAGAGCGCACAGGGGGGATATATGGGAGGGGGAGAGCGCACAGGCGGGATATATGGGAGGGGGAGAGCGCTCAGGGGGGCTATATGCTATATGGGAGGGGGAGAGCGCACAGGGGGGATATATGGGAGGGGGAGAGCTCACAGGGGGGATATATGCTATATGGGAGGAGGAGAGCGCACAGGGGATATATTCTACTGGAAGAGAGCGCACAGGGGAACAATATGGTATATGGGAGGGGGAGAGCGCACAGGAGGCTATATACTACTGGGGGAAAGCGCACAGGGGAGCTATATACTACTGGGGGAGAGCGCACAGGAGGCTATATACTACTGGGAGAGAGCGCACAGGGGGGCAATATGCTATATGGGAGGGGGAGAGCCCACAGGGGGGCTATATACTATTGGGGAAATGCACAGGGGGGCTATATACTAGAGTGGGAGAGTGCATGGGTGCTATATACTACAGGGAGAGAGCGCACGGGGGCTATATACTACAGTGTGAGAGCACACAGGGGGCTATAAACTATTGGGGGAGAGCGCAAGGGGAGCTATATACTACTGGGGGAAAGCGCACAGGGGGGCTATATACTACTGGGGGAAAGCGCACAGGGGGCTATATACTACAGGGGGAGAGCGCACAGGAGGGATATATAAGGGCTCTTGAGAGAGAAAAAAATGCCAGATTTCCCACTAATAATTCTGTATGTAAATAGTTCAACAAACGTTGTGAGAAGTTAACAAAACACGTTTATTACTCATGTTCAGCTTGGACCTTCACCTGACAATAGACCACGGTAAGTGGACCTTCACTTAATGTTGTTGAGTACTCCTGATCTATAGGATACTGGAAGAGAAACAGGAGGTAAAGTGCAGCCAACCAAGTGTGATGCAGAATTGTTATAGGTTGTAGCCTAGTTTGAAGAGATGGGTTTTCAGGTTACTTTGAAGGACAGGTGGATGAGAGCCGGATGTGTCGGGGTATTGAGTTCCAGAGTATGGGGGAGGCTCAGGCAAAGTCTTGGAGGCGGTTGTGTGAGGTACGAACAAGGTCAGAGCACAAAAGGAGGTCACTGGAGGATCGGAGGTTGTATGAGGGAAAGTAGCGGGATATCGGGTCAGATATATGGAGGAGACAGGTTGTGGACGACCTTGTACGTCAGGGTTAATAATTTAAAGTGAATACAGGAGGTGGTTAGGGCCTGAATGTGTGGTTTAAAAGACAGGGCAGAGTCAGAGGTGACCCCAAGGCAGCGGACCTGGGGGACAGGGGACAGAGTGCAAACATTGACTGTGATTGACAGATTAGACAGCGGGGTGAGGTGGGGGAAAAATAATTAGTTTTGTTTTGTCCATGCTGAGCTTTGGAAAGTGGGAAGAGAAGGAAGAAAGATATGGCCGATAGACACTCTGGAATCCTGGATAGCAAAGAGGTGACAACCGGCTCAGAGGTAGATCTGAGTGTCATCGGTGTAGAGGTGGTACCTGAAACTGTGAGACTCTATGATATGTCCCAGGCCAGAGGTATAGATGGAGAAGAGGAGAGACCAGAGTACAGAGCTTTGGGGGACACCAACAGTAAGGGGAGAGGAGATGGTGGGAGGGAGTGGGAGACACTAAATGTGCGGTTGGAGAGGTAAGAGGAGATCCAGGAGAGGGCTGCGCAAGTGACGCCAAGAGATGAAAGAATTTGTAGGAGAGAATGGTCAACTGTGTCGAAGACAGAAGATAGGTAAAGGAGAAGGAGCACAGAGTATTGGCGTAAGGCTTAGGCAGATAGCAGGTCTTTGGCCATTTTGGTGACGGCAGTTTCTGTGGAGTGGTGGGGCCGAAGCGGGATTGCAGGGAGTCAAAAAGCTGTAGCTTTGGCTGTTAAGGCATGATGGGAATTGTAGTTTTAAAACAGCTGGAGGGCCTGAGTTTGACATATCTGGATCATGGTAAACATGAGAACACCAGGATTGGCAAATTCTCCACTGGTGCCCCCTGTGCTCTTCACAGATGAGAGCAGGTTCACACTGAGCATGTGACGAGTCTGGAGACGCCATGGAGAGCGATCTGCTGCCTGCAACATCCTTCAGCACGAACGGTTTGGTAGCATCTCTTTGGGGGGTGGCACAGCCCTCCATGTGCTGCCAGAGGTAGCCTGACTGCCATTAGGTAGTGAGATGAGATCCTCAGAGCCCTTGTGAGACCATATGCTGGTGCGGTTGGCCCTGGGTTCCTCTTAATGCAGGACAATGCTAGACCTCAGGCAGTCAAGCTATGGACTGGCCGCCAGTTCTCCAGACCTGAATCCCATTGAGCACAGCTGGGACATCGTCTCCTCCATCCACCAACATCACGTTGTAGCACAGACTGTACAGGAGTTGGCGGATGCTTTAGTCCAAGTCTTGGAGGAGATCCCTCAGGAGACCATCGGACACCTCATCAGGAGCATGCCCCGACAGTGTAGGGAGGTCATACAGCCACCTCATCAGGAGCATGCCCCGACGGTGTAGGGAGGTCATACAGCCACCTCATCAGGAGCATGCCCCGACGGTGTAGGGAGGTCATACAGCCACCTCATCAGGAGCATGCCCGGGCCTCCCGGGTGGAGGCCATACACAATACTCAGACTTATTTTGACTTGGGTTAACCCCTTAACAACCAAGGGTGTAAATGTATGCTATGGTTAAGGGCATTCAGAACCACCACGATCCCGGGTGCTATGTGCAGCCTAGGATCGTGGCATTTAACCATTTAAATGCAGCTGTCAAAGTTGACAGCTGCATTAAAATGGTTGCTTTCCCCCATCCTTGGTCATCTAATGGGAAGACCGACCCCTCCAAACCCCCCCCCCCCCCCCCCCCCCCCCCCCCGAGATAACGGAGCATCAGCCCCTGCATGTGAGCCGGCTCGGGGTCCGAGCCATAATGGTGCTGATCCCGGCTCGGTAATCTAATGGTTTCGGGTGCTGCAGCCAATCTCATGGATCGATGCAGTATATATATCTACACTGCATACATCTCAATGAGAGATCAATGTGGCTATACTAGAAGTCCCCCAGGAGGAAAACCCTAACCCCAAGGGGACTTCTAGTAGGTGTGTAAAAAAAATAATTTTACATATCGTTGTAATCATATTAACTAAAGGAACATGTACAACCAGTTTTACCCTAGGTCGAAAGGTGTAAACACAAAACCAACCTAAATTTTTAAAAAAATTGCATTTTTTTTCCAATTTCATCACACAGTTAATTTTTTCTGGTTTCACAGCAACATTTATGCAAAAATTAAGCCTGTAATTGCAAAGTACAAATAGTGGTGCAAAAAATAAGGGCTCATGTGGAAATTGGCCCGGTCCTTAAGGGGTTAAAGACATTACAGCAAAGTTGGATCAGCCTGGAGGGCGTTTTCCCACTGTAATCCAGGCCGCCATTGGGTAATACATGGGATTTCCAGTGATGATGATTGTGGGATTTTGTTGTCAGCACATTCAGCCTTGTACAGAACAAAGTATCACTGAGAAGATTTCATTCCCTCAGATCTAGGAGGGGTTATCTGAGGGTTTTACTTTATATTTTTTGAGCAGTTTATGTTGATAGAATTATTTTTCTTTTTTATCCAGGCTTTAGGACTGTTCCCTTATGTTTGTAGTCACTGTTTCCATATGATGAATGGAATAAAGGTCCAGCAGGTAGTATGACACCATCTCCTGCACACAACACTTCTCACTTCTCTCCTCTTTCCCCTCCAGCTGCTCCTCTCTATGTGTCTTATAGTGTCTACATTGTGTTATTTGTGGCCTATTAAAGCCTGTATATACCTATGGACACTGGGGGAGGGGCATGGGCACGGCCATCTTATGGACAGAATCACCACAGAGCAGGACGGCACAGCCTGGGGGAGGAGAGGCTGATTATAGCTCTATGGGGTACACAGGGAGCTGCTGTCAGGAAGTGCAGTGAGTACAGTTACTAATACTATACACAGAACTATTTTACTATAAAATGTGAATTTTCCTTCATAATCATATAGAATTCTTTATATTCATTTACCTCATTGTGAACAAGAAAATGGCTTCTCCCTTTTTAATTGAAACATTTCCCACATTCCGAACGTAAAAATGGCTTTTCGCCTGTATGAGTTCTGTGATGGTCAACAAGAATTCATTGATGAGCCAAACACTTCCCACATTCAGAACATAAAAATGGCTTCTGTAGTGTGACTTTTTCGATGCGTAACAAGGTCTGCTTTCCGATGAAAACATTTCTCACATTCCAAACACAAAAATGGCTTCTCCCGTGTATGAGTTCTTTGATGCCTAGTAAGACGTAATTTCTCAGTAAAACATTTCCCACATTCCGAACATGAAAATGTTTTCTCCCCTCTGTGAGTTTTCTGATGCTTAACAAGAGTTGATTTCTGAGTAAAACATTTTCCACATTTTGAGCATGAAAATGGCTTCTCCCCTGTGTGAGTTCTCCTATGTATAAGAAGAACTGATTTCTGAGTAAAACACGTCCCACATTCTGAACATGAAAATGGTTTCTCCCCTGTGTGAATTCTCTGATGCTTAACAAGATCTGATTTCTTAATAAAACATTTCCCACATTCCGAACATGAAAATGGCTTCTCCCCTGTGTGAGTTCTTTCATGTTCAACAAGATTTGATTTACGATTAAAACATTTTCCACATTCCGAACATGAAAATGGCTTCTCCCCTGTGTGAGTTCTCCTATGCGTAACAAGAACTGATTTCTGATTAAAACATATCCCACATTCAGAACATAAAAATGGCTTCTCCCCTGTGTGAATTCTCTGATGTCTAACAAGAGCTGATTTTTGATTAAAACATTTCCCACATTCTGAACATGAAACTGCCTTCTGCCCTGTAAGATATTTTCCACGTTGTAAATATGAAATTTGAGTCTTTCCTGTATTTTCTCTTTGATGTCCATCGTCTTCTCTGTAAATGTCAGCTTGCTGTGATGGAGCAGAAGATGGGACTTGTATAACAGGATGAGATGAGAGATCTTTGCTGTGAGGGGCTGAGGGTGTATCTGGGATAGTGGACGGCTCCTCATATGTATCTTGTGTGATATGATCCTCTGAGGAGATCTGATGTCCCCCTGAGCTCCTGGTAGAATCATCTGCAAAGGAGAAAACACCATTTCTCTTATTTCCCAGTAATAGAAGCTTAAACATATTGCAGACATGGAAAGTTACTCTTTTTATGTAACATAATAAGAATGATCAGATCTGTTCCCATCCACAGGAAGTGTCAGGGAGAAGAATCTAGAAGCTGGAGGCATCAGCAATTTTTTTCTTAAACAGAATAAACAGGTTACATTTACATTAAAATATATAAATACAGATACAAAGGGAGTGAGAGATCTGCTGGCAAGAGCTTACAGACTGGGAGGACTGGGGGGGGAGGGGAGACAAGACGCAACAAGTGCTTTATTTGCCGATAGTCCAGCCATTATACATGGAGTCAGAAAGTGTCTATAAGTGTTGGGTGAGCCAGTCACCGGCCAATATCTGTGCACAGGTAAAACATACATGGAACAAGAGGAGATATAGGGTAGAAGGCGAGGGGATGGCAGAGGGAAGACAAGATTAGGGAATGTTATAACCCTGTAGAGATGAGTCTTCAGGACATGTCTGACACTGTGGGTGATGGAAATGAGTCTGAGGTCTTTGGGTAATGAATTCCAGAGAACTGGTGCAGCACGAGAGAAGTCCTGGAGGCCGGAGTGAGAGGTTCTGATTATGGAAGATGTTAGGGTAAGATCATTAGCAGAAAGTAGAGCGCGGGTAGGATGGGAGGTGGAGATGAGGGAGGAGCTGTATGGAGGGGCAGAGTTGTGGAGAGCTTTATGGGTGAGAGTGACTGGTACAGGGGGGAGACATCAGTGTAACGGCTGGAGAGAAGATGAGCCTGGCTGCTGCATTCAGGATAGACTGGAGAGCGGATAGTTATGTAAGTGAATGGCCCCCTTCCCCGTGTTCCCCCCCACCCCGTTAGTGTGGTGCCTTATACTCACCGCATTCGTGTCGGCCCCAGGCAGCCATCTTGTGACAATGACAACATCTTCGCGTGATCAGCTGCTCAGCTGCGATTGGCTGAGCATAAATGTGTTGAGCCAATCGCGGCTGAGCAGCTGATGATGCGGCAGAGGGGGGGGGCGGCATGAGGGGGGGGCGGCATGAGGGACGGCTGGAGCAGTTTGGCCGGCCTCCCGAAGATGTCCTCATTGTCACAAGATGGCGGCCCGGGGGACGACACGAATGCGGTAAGTATAATGCACCACACTTCCGGGGTGGAGGTAATGCGGGGAAGGGGGCCATTCACTTACATAACACACTTTACAAAGTTGTATAAAAGGTCATGAGGGGTCATATACTTGGGCATTTAAAAACTCTGTCACTCATTACCGAGCCATGTCTGTGAGCGCTGGGACTTTGTGTTTGGTCTCTTTTTTTTGAATAGAGAAAAGAACAAATATCATGGAACATGGAGCACAGCTCGGCCGCATGTAACTATATAATAATAACTATATACATTATAAAAAGTGAGTATATTACATAACTGCTTGTGATCACAACCCTGTCGATTTCTTTAAAAAATGTTTCATGTGCCGGCCTGCACTGCTGGAGTGAGGAGCAGATTACTGTTGTACAATTTAAACTGTGTTACTGTAACTTGGTTGTTGTTTAACCATCATATATCTGGGATTTGTACCACTGATGCTATATGCCATGTTACCATTACTGGGAGATGTTTTCTGTATTGTATGCTTTATTATTTCTGACTGTACTTGTCAGAAAAAAAAAAAAATCACAACAACGGGTACGCGGTAAGCATGAGATTGATAGTGATATATTGTCCGCTGGGACTGTGCTGTATATTAGAATTTAGGCTGAATGATTATATAGCTGGAAAACTGACAGGACACAGAGCTTATAATATTCCACACAGAATAGTTACAGCCGGTGACTGAGGAGAAGGTGTGACTGTTCTCTGCATTTAGTGGTCACTACTCACCTGGGCGGTTACCTGTAGTGATGTCCTCCTTATACTGCTCATCACTGCTGTCATCTGTCTCTTCTTCTTCTACTATCTTGTCCATAGCAATATTATGGTTCAGATTCTTCCCTGTAGTGATGTTCTCCTTATACTGCTCATCACTGCTCACATCTGTCTCTTCTTCTTCTACTATCTTGTCCATAGCAATATTATGGTTCAGATTCTTCCCTGTAGTGATGTTCTCCTTATACTGCTCATCACTGCTCACATCTGTCTCTTCTTCTTTTACTGTCATATCTGTACAACTAATCTCAATGATATCTTCCCCCTGATTCATAAGATGTGAGATAAATATTATAGAAGTCATCAGACAGTAGAAGTCAGGTGGGATGTACAGATCATAGGGAACATCTCCATCTACCTGATCCTGATCCTGTGGGAGAAGAGGACGGGGACATCTCTCTGGTGCTGTTCTCTTACTGGATCTGACTGGAGGGAACACATACAGAGACTGAATTCATTCTTTCCATCCAGATAATATAGAGAGGAGGTGTGTATATAGTCCTGTCTATTACCTGCTGATGGGAGGGGCTGCTGATCCTCCAGCATCACATCCTTGTACTGATCCTTGTGTCCTTCTACATACTCCCACTCCTCCATGGAGAAATAGACCGCCACGTCCTGACACCTTATAGGAACCTGACACACACAATGATCACACAGTCATCCCCCCCACCCCTCCAGTGGTGTTACTGTATAATGTCCCAGCATTCCCAGCAGCCACAGTCTCACCTCTCCACTCAGCAGCTCCACCATCTTGTTGGTGACTTCTAGGATCTTCTCTTCCTCCATTTCCTCATGTATCAGGGGCCCCGGGATTGGGCTCAGGGTTCTTCCCCATCCTTCACACCCAGGGGCCCCACAGCGCCCACTAGAGGACTTCTTCACTACTGTGTAATCCTGTGTATGGAGAGACACATTACTATCACTCCATCCATTCCCAGAATCCCTCACCTCTCCAGTCCTATCTATCTGTTATTCCATAGATAAGAATGATGTCATGATGACATCACTCCCAGAATCCCTCACCTCTCCAGTCCTATCCATCTGTTATTCCATAGATAAGAATGATGTCATGATGACATCACTCCCAGAATCCCTCACCTCTCCAGTCCTATCCATCTGTTATTCCATAGATAAGAATGATGTCATGATGACATCACTCCCAGAATCCCTCACCTCCCCAGTCCTATCCATCTGTTATTCCATAGATAAGAATGATGTCATGATGACATCACTCCCAGAATCCCTCACCTCTCCAGTCCTATCCATCTGTTATTCCATAGATAAGAATGATGTCATGATGACATCACTCCCAGAATCCCTCACCTCCCCAGTAAGCAGGAAGAGTATGTGTAGGGTGAGGGTTATTATCCTCTCGGCCATCTTGTCTCTGTCTCTCTCCATGGTTGATGGGTCGGTCTCTTATATAGAAGATATCAGCAGAGGATCCTGGAGAGAAGAATAGAAAGTAGAGGATACAATGTATAATAAAGAATGGGAAGAACAAGTATAAGAGGTGAGCAGTGACCCAGCATTAGTACATACTGTGGGCAGGGAGCGGGCGGGACAGTCCAGCAGCAGCTGATAAGTCAGGAAGCCGCCTGCAGAGCTGTACAGGAGCCGTGTGCTTCCCCTGTGCTTCCAGGACCTGCCATGATGTCACAGTCATGTGATCAGTCACATGGAGGAGGAGGAGTCACATGATCAGGGGCTGCTGCTACACTACCGTTCAAAAGTTTGGGGTCACATTGAAATGTCCTTATATTTGAAGGAAAAGCACTGTACTTTTCAATGAAGATAACTTTAAACT
Organism: Dendropsophus ebraccatus; assembly: GCF_027789765.1. Taxonomy (NCBI): domain Eukaryota; kingdom Metazoa; phylum Chordata; class Amphibia; order Anura; family Hylidae; genus Dendropsophus; species Dendropsophus ebraccatus. Next base: position 190,340,989 of record NC_091456.1, on the reverse strand, counting down.
AGTCCTAACTTTAAACAAATCCCCTCTATACATTGCTAATGTGGTAAATGACTATTCTAGCTGTAGCTGCAAATGTCTGGGTTTTGGTGCAATATCTACATAGGTGTATAGAGGCCCATTTCCAGCAACTATCACTCCAGTGTTCTAATGGTACAATGTGTTTGCTCATTGGCTCAGAAGGCTAATTGATGATTAGAAAACCCTTGTGCAATCATGTTCACACCTCTGAAAACAGTCTAGCTCGTTACATAAGCTACAAAACTGACCTTCCTTTCAGCAGATTGTGTTTCTGGAGCATCACATTTGTGGGGTCAATTAAACGCACAAAAACACAGTCTATTCTTGTTCTTAGAAATGAAGGCTATTCCATGCGAGAAATTGCTAAGAAATTGAAGATTTTCTACAACGGTGTGTACTACTCCCTTCAGAGGACAGCACAAACAGGCTCTAACCAGAGTAGAAAAAGAAGTGGGAGGCCGCGTTGCACAACTAAGCAAGAAGATAAGCACATTAGTCTCTAGTTTGAGAAACAGACGCCTCACAGGTCCCCAACTGGCATCTTCATTAAATAGTACTCGCAAAACACCAGTGTCACCATCTACAGTGAAGAGGCGGCTGCGGGATTTTGGGCTTCAGGGCAGAGTGGCAAAGAAAAAGCCATATCTGAGACTGGCCAATAAAAGAAAAAGATTAAGATGGGCAAAAGAACACAGACATTGGACAGAGGAAGACTGGAAAAAGTGTTGTGGGCGGATGAATCCAAGTTTGAGGTGTTTGGATCACAAAGAAGAACGTTTGTGAGACGCAGAAGAAATGAGAAGATGCTTGAAGAATGCCTGACGCCATCTGTTATACATGGTGGAGGTGATGTGATGGTCTGGGGTTGGTGCTGGTAAGGTGGGAGATTTGTACAGGGTAAAAGGGATTGTGAATAAGGAAGGCGATCACTTTGCACCGCCATGCCATACCCAGTGGACAGCGCTTGGTTGGAGCCAATTTCATCCTACAACAGGACAATGACCCTAAACACACCTCCAAATTGTGCAAGAACTATTTCCAGCAGAAGCAGCAGCTGGTATTCTATCATAGGTAATGGAGTGGCCAGCGCAGTCACCAGATCACCACCCCATTGAGCTGTTGTGGGAGCAGCTGGACCGTATGGTACGCCAGAAGTGCCCATCCAACCAATCCAACTTGTGGGAGCTGCTTCTAGAAGCGTGGGGGGCAATTTCTCCAGCTTACCCCAACAGATTAATAGCTAGAATGCCAAAGGTGTGCAATGCTGGAATTGCTGCAAGAGGAGGATTCTGGGACGGAAGCAAAGTGTGATGGAAGAACAATGTTATTTCACATACAAATCATTATTTCTAACCTTGTCAATGTCTTGGCTCTATTTGCTATTCATTTCACAACGTATGGTGGTGAATAAGTGTGACTTTTCATGGAAAACACAAAATTGTTTGGGGGACCCCAAACTTTTGAACGGTAATGTACATGTAGCTGAGCTGTATATGTGTAATGTACATGTAGCTGAGCTGTATATGTGTAATGTACAAGTAGCTGAGCTGTATATGTGTAATGTACATGTAGCTGAGCTGTATGTGTACATAGTAAGGCTATGTTCACACTACGTATATTTGAGGCTGTATAGCAACCAAAACAAGGAGTGGATTGAAAACACAGAAAGGATCTGTTCACATAATGTTGTAATTGAGTGGATGGCCGTCATTTAATGGCAAATATTTGCTGTTATTTTAAAACAGCGGCTGTTGTATTGAAATAATGGAAGTTATTTACCGTTATATGACGGCCATCCACTCAATTACAACATTATGTGAACATAGCCTTTCTGTGTTTTCAATCCACTCCTGGTTTTGGTTGCTATGAGGACCTGACATGAGGACCAAATACAGCCTCAAATATACATAGTGTGAACCCAGCCTAGAGCTGTATGTGTGTAATGTACATGTAGCTGAGCTGTATGTGTGTAATGTACATGTAGCTGAGCTGTATATGTGTAATGTACATGTAGCTGAGCTGTATGTGTACACAGTAGAGCTGTATGTGTGTAATGTACATGTAGCTGAGCTGTATGTGTGTGTAATGTACATGTAGCTGAGCTGTATATGTGTAATGTACATGTAGCTGAGCTGTATATGTGTAATGTACATGTAGCTGAGCTGCATGTGTGTAATGTACATGTAGCTTAGCTGTATATGTACATAGTAGAGCTGTATATGTGTGTAATGTACATGTAGCTGAGCTGCATGTGTGTAATGTACATGTAGCTTAGCTGTATATGTACATAGTAGAGCTGTATATGTGTAATGTACATGTAGCTGAGCTGTATATGTGTAATGTACATGTAGCTGAGCTGTATATGTGTAATGTACATGTAGCTGAGCTGTATATGTGTAATGTACATGTAGCTGAGCTGCATGTGTGTAATGTACATGTAGCTGAGCTGTATATGTGTAATGTATATGTAACTGAGCTGTATGTGAGTAATGTACATGTAGCTGAGCTGTATATGTGTAATGTACATGTAGCTGAGCTATGTCTGTAATGTACATGTAGCTGAGCTGTATATGTGTAATGTACATGTAGCTGAGCTGTATATGTGTAATGTATATGTAACTGAGCTGTATATGTGTAATGTACATGTAGCTGAGCTATGTCTGTAATGTACATGTAGCTGAGCTGTATATGTGTAATGTACATGTAGCTGAGCTGTATGTGTGTAATGTACATGTAGCTGAGCTATGTCTAATGTACATGTAGCTGAGCTGTATGTGTACACAGTAGAGCTGTATATGTGTAATGTACATGTAGCTAGCTGAGCTGTATGTGTATACAGTAGAGCTGTATATGTGTAATGTACATGTAGCTGAGCTGTATATGTGTGTAATGTACATGTAGCTGAGCTGTATGTGTGTAATGTACATGTAGCTGAGCTGTATATGTGTAATGTACATGTAGCTGAGCTGTATGTGTGATGCAGAATTGTTGTCATCACGTTAAGGCTGCATAATCGACGTCGGCGCCATCTTGATGACGCGATTCGCGTCATTACGTCGGGCGCCGCGCTTGGGTGCGGTACTGACGTCATCACCCAGACCCGTAAGTGCTCGCGGCCTGATGCCGGGCATTCATACCTGCTCCTCGCTCTGTTTTAAGGCCCTCAGATCTAGGTAAGGCCAGGTCTGACTTCCTTGAGGTCTTGCCTTCAGCGTTTTGCAACTGGTCTGCTGCTGCTGCTACTGATTGCTTGTGCTACTCTGCTACTGCTGTTGTTGTGCTGTATCTTCTTGCAATGTAAGTTGTATGCCAAGTTGTGGCCGTTTATGATATGGCAGTTTTTAATCGGCTTCTTCAGGATAGGCCTGTTACGACCAGATGGGACACTCTATTATTCTGTCGTTTATTATTATCATCTGTTTATTTAGATGTCTGCCATGGAGACTAGTCCTCCGGGGAAAAAAGCTTCCAAAAGCAAGCATTTTACTTGTGCCGAATGTGGAACTCCACTTCCGGATGGTTATGAATATCGTACGCAGCATCTTCTAGCAACTTTAAGGTTCCATTTTGATTGATAAAAAGTCTTAATTTTTTTTATTATACTAAGTATATTACAGTACATTGTGCTTCATACCGTCCTAAAAATACTGAAGAGCTTGATACGCAGGATAATATGTAATATGGGTTATAGATTTGGTTGAAAAATCCCTTCAGGTCATCATTCATGTCAAAAGAAGAAATCTAAGCATAGTATTTCTCCTTATGTTTCTCATCCTGTGAGTATTTGTATCCTAGGGCATACAAGAATTATTTTTCACTCAGCTAAGTTCATTTTTTTCTACCCTAGGGGTCAGAATATAAAGTGATTGATGAGATTGGATCTTCCTCTGATACTGAGTCATCTTCACCTTCTGAAGATGATAATGCGATTTTCAAGGGTTCTTTTCCTGTGGATAGTATATATAAACTACGCAAAGCTGTTCAGGCGGAGTTCCACCTTGATGAAGTTGAGGATGGAGCCGCCGCAAAAAAGCCAAGGGCTTTTTCTGTGGGGAAACATCCATGTCTATGTTACAAGTTGAGTGGAAGAAACCGGAAAAAGCTCTGGTTTTAAGCAAAAAGTTCTAAACCTTGTATGTCCTCAAGGAGGAACAATCCAAGGAGTGGGCTGATCCTCCTAAGGTGGACACGACCATAGCCAAACTGTCAAAAAATACTGAATTACCTGCTAAAGATGGTTCTAATCTTAAGGATTCTATAGACAGGAGGATTGAGGTAGCCTTTAAAAGATCTTACACGGCTGCAGCTGCCCAAGGGGCAGTTGCTATCCCCTCCTTCGAAGTATCCAGAAGTCTAAGGAGATGGCTGGCTAAAGTACAGGAAGATCTTGAGTCTGGGGTGAACTGGGACAAGGTCCTCCATTCATTCAAGAAAGTCAATAAGTCCATTGACTTTCTATGTGAAGCAGTTTCTCAACAGACCAGGTTGGCAGCCAAGACTATGGCTTTGTCTACTGCTGGCCGCCGTGCCCTCTGGTTGAAACCTTGGGTTGGGGATGCCAACCGGAAGTTTCAATTGTGCAACCTGGAGTTTCACCCAGGAAGATTGTTTGGCTCAGAGCTAGACAAGATAATGGAGATGTCTGACAAGAAGTGGAAGTCCTTGCCCTTAACCTCTGCTAGCGGATCCTATAAAAGAGCTCGTGGATCGTTTCGTAGAGGCAGATCGCCGCAGTGTGGTAAGAGTCATTACCAATACATAGGAAGAGGAAGGTACTATAATAAAGGAGGTTCGGGCAAGCAACAAAACAAGGACTCCAACAAGAAACCAGACTTCTGACGCCAGAAGTCTACCAGTAGGGGGACGTCTAACTATTTTTCTCCCTGCCTGGAAAGAGTTAATAAAAGTTTTTTTGATTGCCAGTTACACGCTTCCTTTGTCGACTCTTCCTCCCCCAAGGTTTCTTGTTTCCCGCCATCTAGGTTCAGCAAGACACCAGATTTTAGAAAAAGAGATTCTTCACCTTTTGGACATCAAAGCTCTAGAGGATGTTCCTGTGTCAGACATCGGACTAGGAGTATACTCACCGATTTTTCTCATGCCCAAGCCATCTGGAAAGTGGAGGACTATTATAGATTTGCGTTACTTAAACAGGTTCATGAAAAAAAAGGAGTTCAGTATGGAAAACATAAGATCCGTAAAGACCATCCTCAAGGAGAAGGACTTTATGGTATCTATAGACCTGCAGGACGCATATCTACACATCCCTATTCTGCCAACACACAGGAAATACCTCAGGATCACCATTCAGCTCCAAGGAAGGGTAAGACACCTTGGTTTGGGCCCATGCCACGCCGCCCTCATTATAATCCGCCACTACACTGCCACGGCTGATGCGCGGCTGCCGGGGGTGTCCCGTCCTATCCCCGGCAGCGGCATCAGGGAGCTCCCAGTGCGCCGGAGTTCACAGCCACAGGCACACGGGGAGCTCTCTGATGCCGCTCTTGGGGATAGGACAGGACACCCCCGGCAGCCGCACATCAGCCGGGGCCAGACCAGGAGGCGAGAGGCTCCATGGGGGAACGGACGGCAGGTGAGTTGTGTTTTTTTGTGTGTTATCTGCACAGGAGGGGGGGGGGGGGTAGAGGAGGACCATCTATAAGGGGGAATAGGGAAGAGGGGGATCATCTATAAGGGGGGAATAGGGGGACCATCTATAAGGGGGGAAGAGGGGGGCAGCTGACATCCTCTATGCTGCTGGGACCCTGCGACCTCCCCTGTAAGATCAGCACCCTCCTCTCCTGACATCCTCTGTGCTGCTGGGACCCTGTGACTTCCCCTATAAGATCAGCACCCTCCTCTCCTGACATCCTCTGTGCTGCTGGGACCCTGCAACCTCAGCTATAAGATCAGCTCCCTCCTCTCCTGCCATCCTCTGTGCTGCTGTGTCCTCTCCTATAGATCAGCACCCTCCTCTCCTGACATCTTCTGTGCTGCTGTGACCTCCCCTATAGATCGGCACCCTCCTCTCCTGACATCCTTTGTGCTGCTGGGACCAGGTTGGGTGGACAGTCCGGGGCCCAGGGTACATTTAATCCGCCACTGGAGGTACCAGATCTCCCCTACTTCTCAGGGAAGTAGAGCACATATTCGAATGGGCGGAACGCAGAATAGCAAGGCTGTCTGCTCTCCATATAAGGGGCATCCACAACACGCTGGTAGACCGTCTGAGCCGGGGACTGACTATTCCAGGAGAATGGTAGCTTTCGAGGAAAGAGTTTGCCCAATTAACCCTAAGGTAGAGACATCCTCAGATAGACCTCATGGCGTCGGCAAACAATGCCAAACTGAGGACTTTTTGTTCCCTATACTCGGCGGACAATCCGACGGTAGTGGATGCGATGTCAATCCAGTGGAATTTCCAGCTGGCTTACATATTTCCGCCGATCTCCATGATTCCCAGGATTCTGATGAAGATCAAACAGGACCAAGATTCAGTCATTATGATCACGCCTTTTTGGCCAAAGAAGTGGTGGTTCACCCTGCTCATGATTATGAGCATGGGCGAGTTTTGGAAACTTCCATTACTACCTGATCTGATATTCCAGGGTCGTCACCTTTGCCAGGATCTTCACAGCCTCAGTCTCACAGTTCGGAGACTGAAGGGACCTTATTAGGTCCTGAAGAATTTTCTGAGAGGGTCCTTCAAACCTTATCCCATGCACGTAGTGACTCCACCAACCTAAAGTTTAGCTAAAATTATAATGTTAATTTGTCTTCCCTGAGACCCCTTGGCATCACAAGTCTTCCTACCCTTTTGTATGTTTCTTGTATATTGACTGATGATGTAAAGGGGGGGGGTTACTTATACTTCCTGTGGGAGGGGTTTATTAAGCCTTCATTATTGTTTTCATTAAATATTCCTTCGTCCCAGGAGCTCGCAGGGGGAGAAAACACCTCTATCGTTGTGATGCCAATGAGTCTCAGGGAAAACAAATTAACATTATAATTTTAGCTTCGCTCAGATCTAGGAGAGGTTATCTGAGGGGACCCTGTATTTTTTGAGCAGTTTATGTTGATAGAATTATTTTTCTTTTCTATCCAGGCTTTAGGATTGTTCCCTTATGATTGTAGTCACTGTTTCCATATGATGAATGGAATAAAGGTCCAGCAGGTAGTATGACACCATCTCCTGCACACAACACTTCTCACTTCTATCCTCTTTACCCTCCAGCTGCTCCTCTCTATTACTTCCATCCTATATGTGTCTTATAGTGTCCAAAACGTCTTTTTGTGGCCCATTAGAGCCTGTATATACCTATGGAGGACACTGAGGGAGGGGCACGGCCATCTTATGGACAGAATCACCACAGAGCAGGACAGCACAGCCTGGAGCAGGAAAGGCTGATTATAGCTCACAGGGAGCTGCTGTCAGTAAGTGCAGTGAGTACAGTTACTAATACAATACACTGAACTGTTTACTATAAAATACAGATTTTCCTTCATAATCATTTAGAATTCTTTATATTCCTTTACCTCATTGTGAACAAGAAAATGGCTTCTCTCTTTTAGTTTTTCAATTGAAACATCTCCCACATTCTGAACGTGAAAATGGCTTCTCGCCTGAAAGAGTTCTGTGATGGTCAACAAGAATTTATTGATGAGCCAAACACTTCCCACAATCAGAACATAAAAATAGCTACTGTCGTGTGACTTTTTCGATACGTAACAAGGTCTAATTTCCAATGAAAACATTTCTCACATTCCAAACATTAAAATGGCTTCTCCCCTGTGTGAGTTCTCTTATGCCTAGCAAGACCTAATTTCTCAGTAAAACATTTCCCACATTCTGCACATGAAAATGGCTTCACCCCTGTATGAATTCTCTGATGCTTAACAAGATCTGCTTTCCGAGTAAAATATTTGCCACATTCAGAACATGAAAAAGGTTTCTCCCCTGTGTGAGTTCTCTGATGCTTAACAAGATCTGATTTCTGATTAAAATATTTTCCACATTCCGAACATGAAAATGGCCTCTCCCCTGTGTGAGTTCTTTGATGGTAAATAAGAACTGATTTCCCAGTAAAACATCTGCCACATTCTGAACATGAAAATGGCTTCTCCCCTGTGTGAGTTCTCTGATGCTTCACAAGATCTGATTTCTGAGTAAAACATTTCCCACATTCTGAACATGAATATGACTTCTCCCCTATGTGAGTTCTTTGATGGAGTACAAGAGCTGATTTCCGAATAAAACATCTTCCACAGTCTGAACATGAAAATGGCTTTTCCTCCATGTGAATGTATGTATGGTTAAGAAGTCTTGATTTCTCAGTAAAACACTTCCCACATTCGGAACATGAAAATGGCTTCACCCCTGTGTGAATTCTCTGATGCTTAACAAGATTTGATTTCCGAGTAAAATATTTGCCACATTCTGAGCATGAAAATGGTTTCTCTCCAGTGTGAATTCTCAGATGCTTAACAAGATCTGATTTCTGATTAAAACATCTCCCACATTCCGAACATGAAAATGGTTTCTCCCCTGTGTGAATTCTGTGATGTTTAACAAGATTTGATTTACGATGAAAATATTTTCCACATTCCGAACATGAAAATGGCTTCTCCCCTGTGTGAGTTCTCCTATGCGTTACAAGAACTGATTTCTGACTAAAACATTTCCCACATTCAGAACATGAAAATGGTTTCTCCCCTGTGTGAATTCTCTGATGCATAACAAGATTGGAGTTCTGATTAAAACATTTCCCACATTCTGAACATGAAACTGCCTTCTGCCCTGTAAGATATTTTCCACATTGTAAATATGAAAACTGAGGCTTTCCTGTATTTGCTCTTTGATGTTCATGGTCTTCTCTGTAAATGTCAGCTTGCTGTGATGGAGCAGAAGATGGGACTTGTATAACAGGATGAGATGAGAGATCTTTGCTGTGAGGGGCTGGGGGTGTATCTGGGATAGTGGACGGCTCCTCATATGTATCTTGTGTGATATGATCCTCTGAGGAGATCTGATGTCCCCCTGAGCTCCTGGTAGAATCATCTGCAAAGGAGAAAACACCATTTCTCTGATTTCCCAGTAATAGAAGCTTAAACATATTGCAGACATGGAAAGTTACTCTTTTTTATGTAACATAATAAGAATAATCAGATCTGTTCCCATCCACAGGAAGTGTCAGGGAGAAGAATCTAGAAGCTGGAGGCCGGGAAGATGACGTCCTTAGTTAAAATTAAAACAAAAAAACTCTTCTCAAATTGAAAAAAACAAAAAATATAATAATAATACTTATATATATTTATATTTATATATATTTACATATTTGTATAACGCCAACAGATTTAGCAATTTTTTTCTTAAAAACACACAGAATACAGAGGTTACATGTACACATTTACATTAAAATACATAAATAAATATAGATACAAAGGGAATGAGAAATGTGCTGGCGAGAGCTTACAGACTGGGAGAACTGGGGGGGACAAGACGCAACAAGTGCTTTATTTGCCGATGGTCCAGCCATTATACAGAGTCAGAAAGTGTCTATAAGTGTTGGGTGAGCCAGTCACCCGCCAATGTCTGAGTACAGGTAATACATACATGGAACAAGAGGAGATATAAGGTAGAAGGCGAGGGGATAGCAGAGGGAAGACAAGATTAGGGAATGTTATAACCCTGTAGAGATGAGTCTTCAGGACATGTCTGACACTGTGGGTGTTGGAAATGAGTCTGAGGTCTTTATGTAATAAATTCCAGAGAACTGGTGCAGCACGAGAGAAGTCCTGGAGGCCGGAGTGAGAGGTTCTGATTATGGAAGATGTCGGTGTAAGATCATTAGCAGAACGTAGAGCGCGGGTAGGATGGGAGGTGGAGATGAGGGAGGAGATGTATGGAGGGGCAGAGTTGTGGAGAGCTTTATGGGTGAGAGTGACTGGTACAGAGGGAGACGTCAGTGTAACGGCTGGAGAGGAAGAGGAGTCTGGCTGCTGCATGCAGGATAGACTGGAGAGCTTAGAGAAAGGAAGAGCGATTAGTAGGGAGTTACAGTAGTCAAGACGGGAAGGGATCAGGGCGACAGTAAGAGTCTGAGCTGTGTCAGTGGTGAGAAATGGGCGGATTCTGGAGAGGTTTCTGAGATGTAGGTGACAGGAGCTGCAAGAGCTTGGATATAGGGAGTAAGAGACAGATCTGAGTCCAGCATAACCCCCAGACATGGAGCTTGATGCAGACGAGTGAGACTAGTACCACAGACTGATTCACTGCACCCGGATTCAGAAGTAAGGCGCGGCCGAAGATGGTGGGGATGCAGCCGGCGGGAAATTCTAACGGCGACCGTCACCGGAGGGATGGTAAGTATATTTCCAATGTGTGTCTGTGTTGTTGTTTTTTTGTGTGTGTGTGTGTGGGGGGGGGGGGCACTGGAGTACTCCTTTGATCAGCATTGTCCTTTAAGTGTGTTAATCTGGAGTTGGGGTCAGTTTGTGTATAAGCTATAATATATAAGGAGAATATAGGTCCAAACCGTCTACGCTGAATAGTGGTGGGAATAAAGGGCCATGAGGTCTTGTCGGAGGCCTTTCCTGCATTTAACCCTTTGAGGACCAGGCCCAAAATGACCCAGTGGACCGCGCAAATTTTGATCTTAGTGTTTTCGTTTTTCCCTCCCCCCCTTCTAAGAGCTCCAGCACTCTCAGTTTTCAATCTACAGGCCATGTAAGGGCTTATTTGTTACAGGAATAGTTGTACTGTGTAATGGCGTCATTCATTTTACCATAACATGTATGATGGAATTCCAAATATATTATTTATGAAGATATAAATAGGTGAAATCGTAAAAAAGAATGCAATATGGTAACGTTTGGGGGGTTCCTGTGTCTACGTAATGCACTATATGGTAACAGCGACATGACACTATTATTCTATAGGTCAGTCCGAACACAACCATATGCAGGTTACACAGATTCTCTAATGTTATATATATATTTTTTTATGAAATCCTTTTTTTTGGCAATTAAATATGAATAAAATGGGCCTATTGTGACGCTGATAACGGTTTTATTTTTTCACCTACAGGGCTGTATGTGGTGTCATTTTTTCCGCCATGATCTCTAGTTTTTATTAATACCATATTTGTGAAGATCGGACGTTTTGATCACTTTTTATAGATTTTTTTTAATATATAATGTAACATAAAATCGGTAATCTGCGCACTTTTTCCCCTCTTTTCGTGTACGCCGTTTACCGGTCGCAATGACGCTTGTTATATTTTAATAGATCGGACAATTACGCACGCTACGGTATATTATATGTTTATCTATTTATTAATTTTTATATGTTTTATTTATATAATGGGAAAGGGGGGTGATTTAGACTTTTATTGGGGGAGGGGTTTTGGGGTTGTGTGTTAGTGTTTTGAACTTCTTTTTTTTTTTACACATTTGAAGTCCCTTTGGGGGACTTGTACATACATTACTTTGATTTCTACGATGATGAATGCTATGCCATAGGCATAGCATTGATCAGTGTTATCGGCGCTCTGCTCATTGAGCCTGCCTGTGCAGGCTCAGTGTAGCAGATCGCCGATCGGACCGCACGGAGGCAGGTAAGAGACCTCCAGCAGTCCGTTTCAACGATCGGGACCCCCGCAGTCACACTGCGGGGGTCCCGATCGGTAAGTGACAGGGGACTCCCCCTGTCACTTACACTTAAACGCTGCGGTCGCGCCGCGATCGCGGCGTTTAAGGGGTTAATGACACGCGGCAGCGCGATCGCTGCAGCGTGTCATTGCCGGTGAGGTCCCGGCTGCTCACTGCAGCCGGCCCCCACCTCCTATGAAGCGCGCTCCGCTCCGGAGCGCGCTTCATAGCGGGAATAACACCCATGACGTAAGGTTACGTCATGGGTCGTCTGTGGGTTAAACTAAGAATAATGGTCAAAGGTCATGAGGGGTCATATACTCGGGCATTGAAAAAATTCTCCATTCTACTAACAAGCACTCCAGCATTTTAGTTCTCGCTGAACATTACTGTCAGTCATTACCGAGCCATGTCTGTGAGCACTGGGACTTTGTGTTTGATCTCTTTTTGAACAAAGAAAAGAACAAATATCGTCACGAAGTGAACATGGAGCACAGCTCGGCCGTATGTAACTATATAATTATACAAAATAAATATATAAAAGTGAGTATATTACATAACTGTTTGTGATCACATCCCATCTTTATAAAATGTCATGTGCCGGCCTACACTGCTGGAGTGAGGAGCAGATTACTGTTGTACAATTTATACTGTGTTACTGTAACTTGGTTGTTGTTTAACCATCATATATCTGGGATTTGTACCACTGATGCTATATGCCATGTTACCATTACTGGGAGATGTTTTCTGTATTGTATGCTTTATTATTTCTGACTTTACTTGTCAATAAAAAAAAAAATCACAACAACGGGTACGCGGTAAGCATGAGATTGATAGTGATATATTGTCCGCTGGGACTGTGCTGTATATTAGAATTTAGGCTGAATGATTATATAGCTGGAAAACTGACAGGACACAGAACTTATAATATTCCACACAGAATAGTTACAGCCGGTGACTGAGGAGAATGTGTGACTGTTCTCTGCATTTAGTGGTCACTACTCACCTGGGCGGTTACCTATAGTGATGTTCTCCTTATACTGCTCATCACTGCTGTCATCTGTCTCTTCTTCTTCTGCCTCTTCTTTTACACTTATGTCTGTAGCATTAAAACAGTTCAGATTATTCCCTCTAGTAATTTCCTCCTTATACTGCTCATCACAGCTTGCGTATGTCTCCTCTTCTTCTTTCATCATCATATTTTTAGCATTAATAGAATTCAGATCCTTCCCTGGAGTGATGTTCTCCTTATACTGCTCATCACTGCTCACATTTGTGTCTTCTTCTTTTACTGTCATATCTGGAGCATTGATCTCAATTAGATCTTCCCCCTGATACATAAGATGTGGGAGAAATATTGTAATAGTCATCAGACAGGAGGAGAAGTCAGGTGGGATGTACAGATCATAGGGAACATCTCCATCTACCTGATCCTGATCCTGTGGGAGAAGAGGACGGGGACATCTCTCTGGTGCTGTTCTCTTACTGGATCTGACTGGAGGGAACACATACAGAGACTGAATTCATTCTTTCCATCCAGATAATACAGAGAGGAGGTGTGTATATAGTCCTGTCTATTACCTGCTGATGGGAGGGGCTGCTGATCCTCCAGCATCACATCCTTGTACTGATCCTTGTGTCCTTCTACATACTCCCACTCCTCCATGGAGAAATAGACCGCCACGTCCTGACACCTTATAGGAACCTGACACACACAATGATCACACAGTCATCCCCCCCACCCCTCCAGTGGTGTTACTGTATAATGTCCCAGCATTCCCAGCAGCCACAGTCTCACCTCTCCACTCAGCAGCTCCACCATCTTGTTGGTGACTTCTAGGATCTTCTCTTCCTCCATTTCCTCATGTATCAGGGGCCCCGGGATTGGGCTCAGGGTTCTTCCCCATCCTTCACACCCAGGGGCCCCACAGCGCCCACTAGAGGACTTCTTCACTACTGTGTAATCCTGTGTATGGAGAGACACATTACTATCACTCCATCCATTCCCAGAATCCCTCACCTCTCCAGTCCTATCCATCTGTTATTCCATAGATAAGAATGTCATGATGACATCACTCCCAGAATCCCTCACCTCTCCAGTCCTATCCATCTGTTATTCCATAGATAAGAATGATGTCATGATGACATCACTCCCAGAATCCCTCACCTCTCCAGTCCTATCCATCTGTTATTCCATAGATAAGAATGATGTCATGATGACATCACTCCCAGAATCCCTCACCTCCCCAGTAAGCAGGAAGAGTATGTGTAGGGTGAGGGTTATTATCCTCTCGGCCATCTTGTCTCTGTCTCTCTCCATGGTTGATGGGTCGGTCTCTTATATAGAAGATATCAGCAGAGGATCCTGGAGAGATAAATAGAAAGTAGAGGATACAATGTATAATAAAGAATGGGAAGAAAAATTACAACTTGTCCGGCAAACAACAAACTTTTGTCGCCGATTCAGCTGAGTTTATAAATATAGTCATTAACTGTATCCACATTTTCCAGACAACCTTAGAGCTTTATCCAAGTTCGGCAGCCACTGCTAATCAAATGCCGAACATTCGGGTTCGGATCGACTCGAACCTGAACCCGGTTCGCTCATCTCTAGTATAGATGTTTGAGCTCCTGTGATGTCATAGAAAGAAAACTTTATCCTCACAACTCAGCACCCCCCTCCCCCCACCTACTAACCCTTCTATTACAGGGGTCATTCAGTGTTGGAAAAACATGGCCACTTTCTTCCAGAGACAGCAGGACTCTTGTCTCCAGTTTAGCTGTGATTTGTAATTAAACTAAGCTCAAAAACTTCACCAAGACTGGAGACCAGAGTGCTGCTGTCACTGGAAGTAACTCTGGGAGCGCTTAACCCCTTCGTGCTGCAGCCTGTTTGGGCCTTAATGACCAGGCTAATTTTTCAAAATCTGACCTGTCTCACTTTATGCTCTTATAGCTCAGTGATGCTTTAACGTATGCTAGCGATTCTGAGATTGTTTTTTCTTGACATATGGCACTTTATGTTAGTGGCAAAATTTGGTCACTATTTTGTGTGTTTTTTGTGAAAAACATCAAAATATCATGAAAAATTGAAAAAATTTGCATTTTATGAACTTTGAAATTCTCTGCTTCTAAAAAAAGAAAGTCGTAGCACATAAATTAGTTACTAAGTCACATTACCAATATGTCTTCTTTATTCTGGCATAATTTGGTAAACATATTTTACTTTTTTAGGGTGTTATGGGGCTTAGAAATGTATCAGCAAATTATCACATTTTCGTGAAACTGATTTTTTTAGGGACCAGTTCTTTTTTTAAATGGATTTAGAAGTCTGGTATCCTGAAAACCCCCATAAGTGACCCCATTTTGGAAACTACACACCTTAAAGAATTAATCTAGGGGTATAATGAGCATTTTAACCCTACAGGGGCTGGAGGTAAGTGTTCACAATTAGGCAGTAAAAAAATTGAAAATTTTAATTTTCCAATAATATATACGTTTAGATTAAAGTTTCTCATTTTCTAAAGGAATATGAGACAAAAAGCACCCCAAAATTTGTAATGCAGGTTCTCTTGAGTACAACGGTACCCCATATGTGGGCGTAAACCACTGTATGGGCACACAGCAGGGCTCAGAAGGAAGGGAGCGCCAATTAGCTTTTCCAATGCAAATTTTGCTGAAGAAGTTTCTGAGCGCCAGGTGCGTTTGCAGTGCCCCTGTAGTGTCAGCAGAGAGAAAACCCCCCATAAGTCACCCCATTTTGGAAAGTACACCCCTCAAAGAATTCATCTTGGTGTGTGGTGACCATTTTGACCCCACAGGTATTAGAGGAAAGTATTCAAAAGTAGACAGTAAAAATGAAAAACTCGATTTTTTCCAATAATATGTTCCTTTAGTTTGAAATTTCTCAATTTCTCGAGTACCAGGAGAGAAATGTCACCCCAATATATGTAAAGCAGGTTCTCCTGAGTAGAACGGTACCCCATATGTGGGCATAAACCACTGCATGGGCACACAGCCGGGCTCAGAAGGGAAGGAGCGCCAATTAGCATTTTCAGTGCAGATTTTTCTGAAGAAGTTTCTGAGCGCCAGGTGCGTTTGCAGAGCCCCTGTAGTGTCAGCAGAATAGATTCCCCCCAAAAGTCACCCCATTTTGGAAAGTACACCCCTCAAAGAATTCATCTTGGGGTGTGGTGACCATTTTTACCCCACAGGTATTAGAGGAAAGTATTCAAAATTGGCCAGTAAAAATGAAAAACTCGAATTTTTCCAATAATATGTTGGTTTAGTTTGAAATCTCTCAATTTGACGAGGAACAGGAGAGAAAACGTACCCCAAAATCTGTAACGCAGGTTCTCCTGAGTACAACGGTACCCCATATGTGGGCATAAACCACTGTATGGGCACACAGCAGGGCTCAGAAGGGAAGGAGCGCCAATTTACAGGAGCAAAACCGCAGCTAGTAATGGTTATTAGAATAGCGCAGTTACTAAAATAGAATAAAAAAAATGAGATTACAGGTAATGTAGGGTGGTTACGGGCAACCTGGGGTGGTTATGGGCAACCTGAGGTGGTTACAGGTAATCTGGGGTGGTTACGGACAACATGGGGTGGTCACGGGCAACCTGCTGTGGTTACGGCAACCTGGGGTGGTTACAGGCAACGTTGGGTGGTTACGGGCAACGAGGGGTGGTTATGGGCAACGTGTGGTGGTCACGGGCAACCTGCTGTGGTTACAGGCAACGTGGGCTGGTTACAGGCAACGTGGGCTGGTTACAGGCAACGTGGGCTGGTTACAGGCAACGTGGGCTGGTTACAGGCAACGTGGGCTGGTTACAGGCAATCTGCTGTGCTTACAGACAATCTGGGATGGTTACAGGAAACGTGGGGTGGTTACGGGCAACCTGCAGTGCTTACAGACAATCTGGGGTGGTTACGGGCAACGTGGGGTGGTTACGGATAAACTGAAGTTCTTATAGGCAATCTGGGGTGGATACCTGTTATCTGGCATGGGCACCGCAATCTGGAGGGGGTCATTGGCAATTTGGGGTGGTCAGAGGCGCCGTGGCGTGGTCAGAGGCGACGTGCGGTGGTCAGAGGCATCGTGGCGTGGTCAGAGGCAACGCGCGGTGGTTATGTGCAATCTGGGGGGGGTTACATGTAATCTGGCATGATTACGGGGAACCTGGGGGGTTATGTGCAACCTGGAAGGGTTACAGACAATCTGGGATTGTTACTGAGAAACTGAAGTGCTTATAGGTAATCTGGGGTGGGTACATGTAATTTGGGGTGGTTACGGGCAATTGGGAGGGGGTCACTGGCAATTTGTGGTGGTTACGGGCAACGTGCGGTGGTTACGGGCAACGTGCGGTGGTTATGGGCAATCTGGGGAGGGGTTAGGGGTAATTTGGGAGTAAACTGCAATTATTACTATAATAAAAAGTGTGTGTCTTATTTTTTTGTATGTTTGTCACTTTTTGTACTTTACATATTCATGTTCACTGTATTACTATGATTACTGTGATATTTTCTATCACAGTAATCATAGTTCAGTGACAGAGACCAAATTGGTCTCTGTCACTTTAAATTTTCAGAGCTTGGCTGGTTGTGGAGCGCATGCGCACTTCATAACCAGCCAGGACGTCGAGGAGGAAGGAGCTCCAGGATCAGGTAACGTATATGGGGAAGGGGGGGGTGACTGGGGGACGGGGGTGACAGGGGGGGTGGGGGGCGACTTGGGGGGTGGGGGAACATCACTTTTTATCCCCTGTCACCAATCATTCATGGTGACAGGGGATAAAAAGTGCCGGGATGCACATGGCACAAGCGATCAGCGGTATACAGTATATACCGCTGATCGCTTGTACCGGGACCAAACAGGGGGGTCCCCGATGACTGCCCCATGCTCTCCGCTACCTCCGGTGGCGGAGAGCATGGAGCTTTCATTCATTTTAACTTTTACATCGCTGTGAACCGACATTAGTCGGTTCACAGCGATGGCGGCGGCCATCTTGGAAATGATGGCCGCCGGGGGAGGGGGGTTAGTGATCGCCCTACTAGGGGGGGCTGATCTGAGGTCTGGGGGACACTTATTTCATCTCCCCCCGCCGTAGATTCACGGCGGGGGGAGATGAAAGGCGGCGGCACCGGTAATCTCCTTTACCGACGGCCGCCGCTATAACGTTAATAGCGGCGATCGTCGGTAAGGGGGGGGGGGGCCGGGACGGACCCCACACACTGCCCCAACCCCTCAGCTACCTCCGGTAGCCGGGGGGATGGGGTGGGGGCCGTCCCGGCCCCGCAGCCTTATTCTCTGCCATCGCCGTAAAAAGCTGATGGCAGCAGAATAAGGACCCTTAGTGACCGCCGTAAAAAGCCGTATCGGCGGTCACTAAGGGGTTAAAGGGATTATCCAATGTGATCCCTCCATACTGCCCCCCTCCCCCTTAGCACAGCTGGATGCCCCCTCTCCCCTGAACACTGTAAATCTCCTACCTGTCTGGCAGCCAGTGGGCAGATCCCAGGAGGCAGCAGCAGCAGCAGAGCACACTAGCAGGAGGAGGGGGAGGGGCAGGAAGGATTTCCACATGTACCTTGTGTCTGGCCCCTCCTCCTCTCCAGTGATTGGTGCTCAGGAGGCAAGGGGCGGGGCAGTCCTGCAGCAGCTGATAAACAAGTCAGGAAGCCGCCTGCAGAGCTGTACAGGAGCCGTGTGCTTCCAGGACCTGCCATGATGTCACAGTCATGTGATTAGTCACATGGAGGTTGAGTCACATGATCAGGGGCTGCTGCTCAGTGTATGCAGGACTCTGCTGTGCTGGATGAGCTGAAGTGATGTGTATGCAGCAGAGCTGTCTGTGTGTGATGTGTGTGGAGCAGAGCTGTGTATGTGTGTAATGTACATGTAGCTGAGCTGTGTGTGTGTGTGTGTATATATATATATATATATATATATATACACACACAGCTCAGCTACATATATATATAGCAGTCTGTAGTGAGGGGATATCAGGGAGGATGGAGGTTATGATGAAGAAATGAAAATATATCCTGTCACAGGCCGAGTGGTAATAACTCTCTCCCTCTTCCTGAGGTAAATACGGCCACAGAGGTTATAGAGGGGACTGCACCTAGGTGTGTGGTGATGATGGGACTTGTAGTTCCCCCTGGGGCTCTTATTATTATTTATCTTTAAAGCGCCCTTAATTCTATACAAGTGATAGCGGATAACAAACAGGAACATTACAAGATCAAAAACACATTACATGAAGGCAAATGGTAGATTGGTAGATATGGGAAGAGGACCCTGCCTGCAAGGGCTTACAATCTATAGGATACTGGAAGAGAAACAGGGGGTAAAGTTAGGGTCAGCCAACCAAGTGTGATGCAGAATTGTTATAGCCTAGTTTGAAGAGATGGGTTTTAGGTTACTTTCAAGGACAGGTGGATGAGAGCCAGATGTGTTGGGGTAGCGACTTCCAGACTATGGGGGAGGCTCGGGCAAAGTCTTGGAGGCCGTTGTGTGAGGTACGAACATGGGAGGAGCACAAAAGGAGGTTACTGGAGGATCAAAGATTGCGTGAGGGACAGTAGCCGGATATCAGGTCAGATATATGGAGGAGAAAGGTTATGAACGGCCTTGTACGTCATGGTCAACAATTTAAAGTGAATACAGGAGGTGGTTAGGGCCTGAATGTGTGGTTTAAAAGACAGGGCAGAGTCAGAGGTGACCCCAAGGCAGCGGAAAGTGGGAGAAGGAAGAAAGATATGGCCGATAGACACTCTGGATCCTGGATAGCAAAGAGGTGACAACTGGCCCAGAGGTAGATCTGAGTGTCATCGGCGTAGAGGTGGTACCTGAAGCTGTGAGACTCTATGATATGTCCCAGGCCAGAGGTATAGATGGAGAAGAGGAGAGGCCAGAGTACAGAGCCTTGGGGGACTCCAACAATAAGGGGATGAGGAGAGGAGGTGGTGTGGGAGACACTAAATGTGCGGTTGGAGAGGTAAGAGGAGATCCAGGAGAGGGCTGCGCAAGTGACGCCAAGGGATGAAAGAATTTGTAGGAGAGAATTGGCCATTTTGGTGAGGGCAGTTTCTGAGGAGTGGTGGGGGTGCAAGCCGGATTGCAGGGAGTCAAAAAGCGAGTTGGATGAAAAGTGGGAGGATAGATCAGGATAGGCAAGGATGTCAAACTCAGGCCCTCCAGGTGTTGCCCTCCCATCATGCCTGGACAGCCAAAGATTTAGTTCAGGCATGATGGGAATTGTAGTTTTAAAACAGCTGGAGGGCCTGAGTTTGACATGTCTGGATCATGGTAAACATGAGGACACCAGGATTGGCAGATTCACCACTGGCGCCCCCTGTGCTCTTCACAGATGAGAGCAGGTTCACACTGAGCACATGTGACAGACATGACAAGAGTCTGGAGACACCATGGAGAGCGATCTGCTGCCTGCAACATCCTTCAGCATGAGCGGTATAGCAGTCATCAGTAATGGTGTGGGGTAGCATTGCTTTGGGGGTGGCACAGCCCTCCATGTGTTGCCAGAGGTAGCCTGACTGCCATTAGATAGCGAGATGAGATCCTCAGAGCCCTTGTGAGACCATATGCTGGTGCGGTTGGGGTTCCTCCTAATGCAGGACAATGCTAGACCTCATGTGGCTGGAGTGTTTCAGCAGTTCCTGCAGGATGACGGCAGTGAAGGTATGTACTGGCCGCCCGTTCTCCAGACCTGAATCCCAATGAGCACATCGGGAACATCATGTCTCCTCCATCCACCAACGTCACGTTGCAACACAGACTGTCTGGGAGGAGATCCTTTAGGAGACCATCCGTAACCTCATCAGGAGCATACCCGGGGCTTGTAAGCAGGCCATACAGGCCCATGGAGGCCACAGACAATACTCAGCCTCATTTTGACTTTTTTTTAACCCCTTAACGACCAAAGGCGTAAATGTGCGCTCTGGTTCAGGGCCTTCAGAGGGGGGCTGTGTGGCGACCCTGCTCTGAACCACCACAATCCCAGGTGCTATCTGCAGCCCGGGACCACGGCAATTAGCGGGCTCGGTCCAATCGCTGTGCCCGCTAATTAACCATTTAAATGCAGTTGTGAAAGTTGACAGCTGCATTTCAATGGTTGTTTTCCCCCCATCCCTGGTGGTCTATAGGGAGGACCGCCCCTCCGCGACGCGATTGTGGAGGAGAGGTCCCTGCATGTGAGCTGGCCCAAGGTCTGCCCCGTAATGGCGCTGACCCCGGCTTGGTTATCGATTGCTCTCGGCGGCTGCAGCCGATCTCATGGATCTATGCATTATATCTATCCTGCATAGATCTCAATGAGAGAATAATGTGGCTATACTAGAAGTCCCCCAGGAGGAATAACCCTAACCCCATGGAGATTTCTAGTATGTGTGGTAAAAAATATTTTTTTATTCATAAAAAAAATCCCCTCCCCTAATAAAAGTTTAAATCACCCCTCTTTCCCCATTTTATTAATAAATAAACAAACATATTTGGTATCGCCGTGTGCGTAATCGCCCAAAGTATTAACATTTAATTCCTGATCAAGCACAGTAAGCGGCGCAAGCATAAAAAAATCCAGAAAATATGAGCACATACTCAAACAAGGTAACGATAGAAAGTACAAATCATGATGCAAATAATAACACCTCACATCGCCCCATAGACCAAAGGATAAAAGCGCTGTAAGCATGGTCATAGAGCAATTTTAAAGAACAATTATTTGTTTTAATTTTTTTTTTTAAAGTTTTAATTTTTTAAAAGCAACCAAATAAAATAGAAGTTACACAGTTTACACATTGTTGTAATCGTATTAACTAGAGGAACATGTATAACAAGTTAGTTTTACCCTAGGGCGAACAGTGCACACACGAAACCTCCCCAAATTAAAAAAAAAGCTTTTTTTTTTTTAATTTCATCACACATTTAATTTTTATCTGGTTTTGCAGCATACTTCATACAAAAATTAAACCTGTCATTACAAAGTACAAAAAAAAAAAAATAAGAGTTCATCAGGGTCTCTAGATGAAAAAATGCAAGCACTATGGCCTTTTAAGCACAAGGAGCAAAAAACGAAAGTGCAAAGATGGAAATTGGCCCGGTCCTTAAAGGGGTAGTGCGGCGCTCAGAAATTATTCACAGAATAACACACATTACAAAGTTATACAACTTTGTAATGTATGTTATGTCTGTGAATGGCCCCCCACCCGTGTACCCGGAAGTGTGGTGCGCTATACTCACCTGTCACGTGCCGACACCAGTCTCCGATCTTCAGCGAGTGACATCTTCTTCGGACGGACGGCAAACAGCTCCGACTGTCATCCGATGCCCAGCCACGATTGGCTGAGCATAACTGTGCTCAGCCAATCGCGGCTGAGCACAGTTGTGACGCGGCGGAGGTGGGACGGGCGGCAGCGACTCGTCCGTCCGTCCAAAGATGACGTTTGGCGCAAGATGGCGGACGGCCCTCGACACGGATCAGGTAATGTATAATGCACCAACACTTCCGGGTACACGGGTGGGGGTGGTGGGACACAGGGAACGGGGCGATTCACAGACATAACATACATTACAAAGTTGTATAACTTTGTAATGTGTGTTATTCTGTGAATAATTTCTGAGCGCCGCACTACCCCTTTAAAGGGTTAAAGACTTTACAACAACGTTGGATCAGCCTGGAGGGAGTTTTTCCACTTTAATCCAGGCCAAATCCAGTCCGCCATTGGGTAATACATGGGATTTCCAGTGATGATGTTTGTGGGATTTTGTTGTCAGCGCATTCAGCCTTGTACAGAACAAAGTATCACTGAGAAGATTTCATTCCCTCAGATCTAAGAGGGGTTATCTGAGGGGTCACTGTATTTTTTGTTCCCTTATGTTTGTCGTCACTGTTTCGATATGATGTATGGAATAAAGGTCCAGCAGGTAGTATGACACCATCTTCTGCACACAACACTTCTCACTTCTATCCTCTTTCCCCTCCAGCTGCTCTTCTCTATTACTTCCATCCTATATGTGTCTTTTAGTGTCAAAAATATATTATTTGTGGCCCATTAGAGCCTGTATATGTCTATGGAGGACACTGGGGGAGGGGCATGGGCACGGCCATCTTATGGACAGAATCACCACAGAGCAGGACGGCACAGCCTGGGGGAGGGGAGCCTGATTATAGCTCTATGGGGTACACAGGGAGCTGCTGTCAGTAAGTGCAGTGAGTACAGTTACTAATACTATACACAGAACTATTTTACTATAAAATGCAGATTTTCTTTCATATTCATTTAGAATTCTTTATATTCATTTACCTCATTGTGAACAAGAAAATGGCTTCTCCCTTTTAATTTTCCAATTGAAACATCTCCCACATTCTGAACATGAAAATAGCTTTTCGCCTGTGAGAGTTCTGTAATGGTCAACAAAAATTCATTGATGAGCCAATCACTTCCCACTTTCAGAACATGAAAATGGCTTCTCTCGCGTGACTTTTTCGAGGCGTAACAAGGTCTCCTTTCCGATGAAAACATTTATCACATTCCGAACATAAAAATGGTTTTTTACCCTGTGTGAATTCTCTGATGCTCAACAAGATTTGATTTCCGAGTAAAATATTTGCCACATTCTGAACATGAAAATGGTTTCTCCCCAGTGTGACTTCTCAGATGCTTAACAAGATCTGATTTCTGATTAAAACATTTCCCACATTCCGAACATGAAAATGGCTTCTCCCCTGTGTGAGTTCTTTGATGGTAAAGAAGAACTGATTTCCCAGTAAAACATTTGCCACATTCTGAACATTAAAATGGCTTCTCCCCTGTGTGAGTTTTCCGATGCGTAACAAGATGTGATTTCTTAGTCAAACATTTCCTGCATTCCGAACATGAATATGACTTCTCTCCTATGTGAGTTCTCTGATGGAGAACAAGAGCTGGTTTCCGAGTAAAACATCTTCCTCAGTCTGAACATAAAAATGGCTTTTCATTCATGTGAATGTATGTATGGTTAAGAAGAACTGATTTCTGAGTAAAACACTTCCCACATTCCGAACATGAAAATGGCTTCACCCCTGTGTGAATTCTTTGATGCTTAACAAGATTTGATTCCCGAGTAAAATATTTGTCACATTCTGAACATGAAAATGGTTTCTCTCCAGTGTGAATTCTCAGATGCTTAACAAGTTCTGATTTCTGATTAAAACACTTCCCACATTCTGAACATGAAAATGGTTTCTCCCCTGTGTGAGTTCTCTGATGTTTAACAAGATTTGATTTCTGATTAAAACATTTTCCACATTCCAAACATGAAAATGGCTTCTCCCCTGTGTGAGTTTTCTTATGTTTTACAAGATTTGATTGATGATTAAAACATTTTCCACATTCCAAACATGAAAATGGCTTCTCCCCTGTGTGAGTTCTCCTATGCGTAACAAGAACTGATTTATGAGTAAAACATTTCCCACATTCAGAACATGAAAATGGTTTCTCCCCTGTGTGAATTCTCTGATGCTTAACAAGATCTGATTTTTGATTAAAACATTTCCCACATTTTGAACATGAAACTGCCTTCTGCCCTGTAAGATATTTTCCACATTGTAAATATGAAAACTGAGTCTTTCCTGTATTTCCTCTTTGATGTTCATCGTCTTCTCTGTAAATGTCAGCTTGCTGTGATGGAGCAGAAGATGGGACTTGTATAACAAGATGAGATGAGAGATCTTTGCTGTGAGGGGCTGAGGGTGTATCTGGGATAGTGGACGGCTCCTCATATGTATCTTGTGTGATATGATCCTCTGAGGAGATCTGATGTCCCCCTGAGCTACTGGTAGAATCATCTGCAAAGGAGAAAACACCATTTCTCTTATTTCCCAGTAATAGAAGCTTAAACATATTGCAGACATGGAAACTCTTATTATGTCACTCTTTTTTATGTAACATAATAACAATGATCAGATCTGTTCCCATCCACAGGAAGTGTCAGGGAGAAGAATCTAGAAGCTGGAGGCCGGGGAGATGACGTCCTTAGTCAGAAAAAAAAAATAAAAAAAATCTTCTAATATTGAAAACATTTTTTTTTATAAAATAATATTTATCTGTATAGCGCCAACAGATTTTGCAGCTTTTTTTAAAATGTATTTTACACACAGAATACAGAGGTTACATTTACAAATTATAGAATTAAATAATTAAAATATATAAATAAATTTACAAAGGGAGTGAGAGACCTGCTGGCGAGAGCTTGCAGACTAGGAGGACTAGGGGGGGGGGGGGGACAAGACATAAAAAGTACTTTATTTGCCAATGGTCCAGCCATTATACATAGAGTCAGAAAGTGTCTGTAAGCAGTGGCATAGCTACATAGAGGCAGGGTAGGCAGTTGCTATGGGGCCGTGCAGGAGGGGGGCCCGGGGGAGAAGGTAAGAGCGTGTGTCCTTCTGCTTAAGCCCTTATGTACTGCAGTGTGTAAGTGACCCAATGTTTACGTACATGCTGCAACACAAAAAAGGGTTAACAAAGAGAAGACAGAGATCTCTCCTTCACTGCACTGATAACCTCTGACCTCTGTTCTTCACCTGGCAATCAAGTAGGAAAGGAAAATGGGCAGAGCTCCATGCAGAGGGCAGGGGTTATCAGTGCACCAGAAATAAAGTATATATATATATATATATATATATATATATATATATATATATATATATATACACAGATATAGATAGATATATAGTGCTTTTTGTTGTGCATAGTGGAGGGGGGCCCCTTAAAAAATTGTTCTATGGGGCCCGGTGAATCCTAGCTACACCCCTGTCTATAAGTGTTGGGTGAGCCAGTCACCGGCCAATGTCTGA
Organism: Dendropsophus ebraccatus; assembly: GCF_027789765.1. Lineage (NCBI taxonomy): Eukaryota > Metazoa > Chordata > Amphibia > Anura > Hylidae > Dendropsophus > Dendropsophus ebraccatus. The sequence goes on along the minus strand of NC_091456.1, from coordinate 190,315,460 downwards.
GTACAGGTAATACATACATGGAACAAGAGGAGATATAGGGTAGAAGGCGAGGGGATAGCAGAGGGAAGACGAGATTAGGGAATGTTATAAGCCTGAAGAGATGAGTCTTCAGGACATGTCTGACACTGTGGGTGTTGGAAATAAGTCTGAGCTCTTTGGGTAATGAATTCCAGAGAACTGGTGCAGCACGAGAGAAGTCCTGGAGGCCGGAGTGAGAGGTTCTGATTATGGAAGATATGGATATGGAAGAACGTAGAGCGCGGGTAGGATGGCAGGTGGAGATGAGGGAGGAGATGTATGGAGCTGCAGAGTTGTGGAGAGCTTTATGGGTGAGAGTGACTGGTACAGGGGGGAGACGTCAGTGTACCAGCTGGAGAGGAAGATGAGTCTGGCTGCTGCATTCAGGATAGACTGGAGAGAGGAGAGCTTAGAGAAAGGAAGAGAGATTAGTAGGGAGTTATAGTAGTCAAGACAGGAAGGGATCAGGGCGACAGTAAGGGTGGTATCACACAGGCCGAGCAGGGCCCGATAATACCTGTAAACAATCGCCGATCTGCTAGATCGTCGCTCGTTTACTGAGCCTATTACACAGCCCGATAATCGTTTAGCAAGAGCTGCAAGGACATCGTTACCGATGTCCTTGCAGCCCATGCTAAACTGGCATACATTACCCATCCACGTTCCAGGGCTGCTCCTGCCGTCCGCTTCTCCCTGGGTCCCCCGCGCGCTCTAGCTTCACATCGGCTTGTCAGCTGATAGGCCGCTCAGCCAATCACAGGCCGGGACCGCTGGGGCCTGTGATTGGCTGAGCGGCCTATCAGATGACAGGCCGATGTGAAGTTAGAGCGCGCGCGGGATGGGTAATGTATATCGTTAGTCGCCGCCCGTGCACCGATATTACACGTAGCGGTGCGCGGTCGGCGCCCGACAAAAATAGGTTCTAACCTATATCAACCATCAGCCGATGATCGTTGTCATCGGCTGATCGTTGCATTTATTACACGGAGCGATAATCGGCCGAATCGGGCCAATTCGGCCGATTATTGTTCCGTGTAATAGGGCCCTAAGAGTCTGAGCTGTGTCAGTGGTGAGAAATGGGCGGATTCTGGGAGGTTTCTGAGATGTAGGTGACAGGAGTGTACAAGGGCTTGTATATAGGGAGTGAGAGATAGATCTGAGTCCAGCATAACCCCCAGACATGGAGATTGATGCACAGGAGTTATGCTAGTACCACAGACTGAGAGGGAGATGTCAGGTTTGGGTTGGTTAAAGGGAAGGAATACAAGATGTTCAGTTTTAGAAAGATAACGTTTGAGAAATGGGGAGGTCATAGTATTGTAGAGACAGGGATAATGCCACAGGAAGAGGAGTATAGCTGGTTGTCATCAGCATACAGATGGTAGATCAAAAATAGGACTATTGACCCCCTACATACCAATAACCTGCTGGACCCCAACCAGCATGGTGTTACTGGGGGCAGATCACGACTTAATAAGAGAGAGAGGAGTGTTTATGTGTGTTGGGGGCGGGGCTTAGACAAACAAGGAAGTGAAGAAGAAATTAAGACACCAACTGGAGCTTCAGAGACCTGCAAGCAGCAGGAGGGATGGCAAGTGTAAAAACTATGGGGGAGATTTATCAAACATTGTGTAAAGTCAAAATGGCTCAGTTGCCCCTAGCAACCAATCAAATTCCACCTTTCTTTTTTCAAAGAATCTGTGAGGAATGAAAAGTGGAATCTGATTGGTTGCTAGGGGCGACTAAAACAATTCTACTTTACACCAGTTTTATCAATCTCCCCTATGTTCATGATTATGTGGGTTTTTTTGTGGATCAGTGCCAAACTTGTCCCTTAAGTCTGGTAATTGTTAATCTGGAGTTGCGGTCAGTTTGTGTAGAAGCAATAATATATTGGGAGAATATAGGACCAAACCTTCTACGCTGAATAGTGGTGGGAAAGGGCCATGAAGTCTTGTCGGAGGCCTTTCCTGCATCTAAACTAAGTATAATGGTCAAAGGTCATGAGGGCGTTGAAAAATTCTCGACGAGTAACAAACACTCAAGCATTTTAGTTCTGGCTGAACATTACTGTCAGTCATTACTGAGCCATGTCTATGAGCACTGGGACATGTATCAGCATGACGGGAACACGGAGCACAGCTCGGCCGTATGTAACTATATAATATATAATTATACAAAATAAATAAAAGTGAGTATATTACATAACTGCTTGTGATCACACCCCCTGTCGATTTCTTTAAAAGATTTTCCTGTGCCGGCCTGCACTGCTGGAGTGAGGTGCAGCTTAGGCTGGGTTTACATATATAAGTTTGCATCAGTTGCGTTTTTTGTCTAAAAACTGACTACAACTGATGTCACAAATGCATCAGTTGCCATCAGTTTTTCTATCCTTCTTTTCATTATAAACCATCAGTTCCCACAAGTTGCTCTCATCAGTTGACATTTGTTTTCCAAGTATGTTTTCCTGTCATTTTCAATGGGATTTGCGGGGGAGCGCACAGGGGGACTATATACTAATTGAGGGAACTCACAGGGGGCTATATACTACAAGGGCAGAGCGCACAGGGGGGCTATATGGGAGGGGGAGAGCACACATGGGGGGCTATATACTAATGGGGGGCTATATACTATTGGGGGAGAGCGCACAGGGAGGCTATATACTAATTGGGGGAGCTCACAGGGGGCCTATATGGGAGGGGGAGAGCGCACAGGGGGGCTAATTGGGAGGAGGAGAGCGCACAGGGAGGGCTAATTGGGAGGGGGAGAGCGCACAGGGAGGGCTAATTGGGAGGGGGAGAGCGCACAGGGAGGGCTAATTGGGAGGGGGAGAGCGCACATGGGGGGCTATATTCTATTGGGGGAGAGCACACAGTGAATCTAAATACTACTGGGGGGGGCAACAGGGGGGCTATATACTACTGGAGGAGCAACAGGGGGGGTGATATACTACAGGGGGACTATAGGGGAGGGGGAGAGCACATAGCGGGAGAGATATGTTTATTTCTTTACACTGTTCTGCTATTTGCCTGAACGCACTATATTCGATTGAATTGGTGCGACGCCGCATGGCCGGAGCGGCGGTCCATCAGGACGCTGCAAGATGCGTCCAAACGCACCGACCGTCCGGCGATGCGGCGGCCACTATTTCACCGCTGCACATTTTGAACAATCCCATTGAAAACAATGGGATCAGTTCAATGATGCGTTTCCCTCCGACGCTTTTCTTCTGCGCCAGAGGAAAACGCTGCAGCACCGCCGGACATATGTAAACCCGGCCTTACTGTTGTACGATTTATACTGTGATATTGTAACTTGGTTGTAGTTTAACCAACATATATCTGGGATTTGTACCACTGATGCTATATGCCATGTTACCATTACAGTGAGATGTTTTCTGTACTGTATGCTTTATTATTTCTGACTGTACTTGTCAATAAAATGAGTTAACAAAGAAACACACCAATGGACAATTCCGCCACTTTTGCTCCGTGTGCACGGAGCCTAAGATGAGTACAGTCACTACAGACGCAGCAGCCTGAGACTGATAGTGATATATTGTCCGCTGGGACTGTGCTGTATATTAGAATTTAGGCTGAATGATTATATAGCTGGAAAACTGACAGGACACAGAACTTATAATATTCTACACAGAATAGTTACAGCCGGTGACTGAGGAGAATGTGTGACTGTTCTCTGCATTTAGTGGTCACTACTCACCTGGGCGGTTACCTGTAGTGATGTCCTCCTTATACTGCTCATCACTGCTGTCATCTGTCTCTTCTTCTGCCTCTTCCTTTACCCTAATGTCTGTAGCATTAAAACACTTCAGTTTCTTCCCTCCAGTACCTTCCTCCTTATACTGCTCATCACTGCTCACATCTGTCTTTTCTTCTTTTACTGTCACACCTGGAGCATTGATCTCAATTAGATCTTTCCCCTGATTCATAAGATGTGAGAGAAATATTGTAGAAGTCATCAGACAGTAGGAGAAGTCAGGTGGGATGTACAGATCATAGGGAACATCTCCATCTACCTGATCCTGATCCTGTGGGAGAAGAGGACGGGGACATCTCTCTGGTGCTGTTCTCTTACTGGATCTGACTGGAGGGAACACATACAGAGACTGAATTCATTCTTTCCATCCAGATAATACAGAGAGGAGGTGTGTATATAGTCCTGTCTATTACCTGCTGATGGGAGGGGCTGCTGATCCTCCAGCATCACATCCTTGTACTGATCCTTGTGTCCTTCTACATACTCCCACTCCTCCATGGAGAAATAGACCGCTACGTCCTGACACCTTATAGGAACCTGACACACACAATGATCACACAGTCATCCCCCCACCCCTCCAGTGGTGTTACTGTATAATGTCCCAGCATTCCCAGCAGCCACAGTCTCACCTCTCCACTCAGCAGCTCCACCATCTTGTTGGTGACTTCTAGGATCTTCTCTTCCTCCATTTCCTCATGTATCAGGGGCCCCGGGATTGGGCTCAGGGTTCTTCCCCATCCTTCACACCCAGGGGCCCCACAGCGCCCACTAGAGGACTTCTTCACTACTGTGTAATCCTGTGTATGGAGAGACACATTACTATCACTCCATCCATTCCCAGAATCCCTCACCTCTCCAGTCCTATCCATCTGTTATTCCATAGATAAGTATGATGTCATGATGACATCACTCCCAGAATCCCTCACCTCCCCAGTCCTATCCATCTGTTATTCCATAGATAAGAATGATGTCATAATGACATCACTCCCAGAATCCCTCACCTCTCCAGTCCTATCCATCTGTTATTCCATAGATAAGAATGATGTCATGATGACATCACTCCCAGAATCCCTCACCTCTCCAGTCCTATCCATCTGTTATTCCATAGATAAGAATGATGTCATGATGACATCACTCCCAGAATCCCTCACCTCCCCAGTAAGCAGGAAGAGTATGTGTAGGGTGAGGGTTATTATCCTCTCGGCCATCTTGTCTCTGTCTCTCTCCATGGTTGATGGGTCGGTCTCTTATATAGAAGATATCAGCAGAGGATCCTGGAGAGATGAATAGAAAGTAGAGGGTACAATGTATAATAAAGAATGGGAAGAAAAAGTACAACAATCCCGGCACAGCGATAGGAAGAAACAAGTTATGAATGTGTAAGATGTTTGAGCTCCTGTGATGTCAGAGAAAGGAAATTAACAAATATAACTCTGGGAGCGCTTAAAGGGATTATCCAATGTGATCCCTCCATACTGCCCCCCTCCCCCTTAGCACAGCTGGATGCCCCCTCTCCCCTGAACACTGTAAATCTCCTACCTGTCTGGCAGCCAGTGGGCAGATCCCAGGAGGCAGCAGCAGCAGCAGCAGAGCACACTAGCAGGAGGAGGGGGAGGGGCAGGAAGGATTTCCACATGTACCTTGTGTCTGGCCCCTCCTCCTCTCCAGTGATTGGTGCTCAGGAGGCAAGGGGCGGGGCAGTCCAGCCTGCAGAGCTGTACAGGAGCCGTGTGCTTTCAGGACCTGCCATGATGTCACAGTCATGTGATCAGTCATATGGAGGAGGAGGAGGAGTCACATGATCAGGGGCTGCTGCTCAGTGTATGCAGGACTCTGCTGTGCTGGATGAGCTTAAGTGATGTGTGTGGAGCAGAGCTGTGTGTGATGTGTGTGGAGCAGAGCTGTGTATGTGTGTGTTATATATGCCTGCAGCAGAGCCCTGTGTGTAATGTACATGTAGCTGAGCTGTATATGTGTGTAATGTACATGTAGCTGAGCTGTATGTGTGTAATGTACATGTAGCTGAGCTGTATATATGTGTAATGTACATGTAGCTGAGCTGTATGTGTGTAATGTACATGTAGCTGAGCTGTATGTGTGTAATGTACATGTAGCTGAGCTGTATATGTGTAATGTACATGTAGCTGAGCTGTATGTGTGTAATGTACATGTAGCTGAGCTGTATGTGTGTAATGTACATGTAGCTGAGCTGTATATATGTGTAATGTACATGTAGCTGAGCTGTATATGTGTAATGTACATGTAGCTGAGCTGTATATGTGTAATGTACATGTAGCTGAGCTGTATATGTGTAATGTACATGTAGCTGAGCTGTATGTGTGTAATGTACATGTAGCTGAGCTGTATATGTGTAATATACATGTAGCTGAGCTGTATGTGTGTAATGTACATGTAGCTGAGTTGTATGTATGTAATGGATATGTAGCTGAGCTGTATGTGTACACAGTAGAGCTGTATATGTGTAATGTACATGTAGCTGAGCTGTATATGTGTGTGATGTACATGTAGCTGAGCTGTATGTGTGTAATGTACATGTAGCTGAGCTGTATATATACACTCACCGGCCACTTTATTAGGTACACCATGCTAGTAACAGGTTGGACCCCCTTTTGCCTTCAGAACTGCCTCAATTCTTCGTGGCATAGATACAACAAGGTGCTGAAAGCTTCCTCAGAGATTTTGGTCCATATTGACATGATGGCATTACATAGTTGCCGCAGATTTGTCGGCTGCACATCCATGATGCGAATCTCCCGTTCCACCACATCCCAAAGATGCTCTATTGGATTGAGATCTGGTGACTGTGGAGGCCATTGGAGTACAGTGACCTCATTGTCATGTTCAAGAAACCAGTCTGAGATGATTCTAGCTTTATGACATGGCGCATTATCCTGCTGAAAGTAGCCATCAGATGTTGGGTACATTGTGGTCATAAAGGGATGGACATGGTCAGCAACAATACTCAGGTAGGCTGTGGCATTGCAACGATGCTCAATTGGTACCAAGGGGCCCAAAGAGTGCCAAGAAAATATTCCCCACACCATGACACCACCACCACCAGCCTGAACCGTTGATACAAGGCAGGATGGATCCATGCTTTCATGTTGTTGACGCCAAATTCTGACCCTACCATCCAAATGTCGCAGCAGAAATCGAGACTCATCAGACCAGGCAACGTTTTTCCAATCTTCTACTGTCCAATTTCGATGAGCTTGTGCAAACTGTAGCCTCAGTTTCCTGTTCTTAGCTGAAAGGAGTGGCACCCGGTGTGGTCTTCTGCTGCTGTAGCCCATCTACCTCAAAGTTCGACGTACTGTGCGTTCAGAGATGCTCTTCTGCCTACCTTTGTTGTTTGGCTATTTGAGTCACTGTTGCCTTTCTATCAGCTCGAACCAGTCTGCCCATTCTCCTCTGACCTCTGGCATCAACAAGGCATTTCCGCCCACAGAACTGCCGCTCACTGGATGTTTTTTCTTTTTCGGACCATTCTCTGTAAACCCTAGAGATGGTTTTGCGTGAAAATCCCAGTAGATCAGCAGTTTCTGAAATACTTAGACCAGCCCTTCTGGCACCAACAACCATGCCACGTTCAAAGGCACTCAAATCACCTTTCTTTCCCATACTGATGCTCGGTTTGAACTGCAGGAGATTGTCTTGACTATGTCTACATGCCTAAATGCACTGAGTTGCCGCCATGTGATTGGCTGATTAGAAATTAAGTGGTAACGTGCAGTTGGACAGGTGTACCTAATAAAGTGGCCGGTGAGTGTATATGTAGCAGCCTGTAGTGAGGGGATCTCAGGGAGGATAAAGGTTATGATGAATAAATGAAGATATATCCTGTCACAGGCCGAGTGGTAATATCTCTCTCCCTCTTCCTGAGGTAAATACGGCCACAGAGGTTATAGAGGGGACTGCACCCAGGTGTGTGGTGATGATGGTGCTTGTAGTTCCTCCTGGGGCTTCTTTATTACTGCTGCCTGAGGTGATATTAATATTATTAATATTTATCTATAAAGCGCCTTAATTCCATACGAGTGATAAGGGTAACAAACAGGAACAATAGAAGATCAAAAACACATTACATGAAGGTAAATGGTAGTGATGAGCGAGCATGCTCGTCCGAGCTTGGTACTCGATCGAGTATTAGGATACTCGATGGTACTCGTTACCCGGATGAGCATCTTGCAACACTCGAGAAAATCTCATCATCCGTTTCCTGTAAGTTTGGGCGCTATTTCTCAGCCAATAAACATGCAGGAGACTCTTTGGTACATCCTGCGATCACGTGGGACCCATACATGTTAATAGCAGCGATTGGTTGGCCAGATCAGATGACCCTGCCATATAAAACGCGCAGTCGGCAGTACTTGCTTCAGATGTGTGCTGAAAGAAATCAGGGACAGAGCTGCTGCTGCTTAGGGAGAGTGTCAGTGTAGGATATAGCGTTCCAGTAGGCAGGGAATATACTAGCAATACAAACAAACAGCCCTTTTAAGGGCTTTAAATTGTTTTTTAATACTATTACTACAGACTGCTGTCTGGGACTTGCAGTGCTGCTACCACGATTTCAGCAGCACACTGTGGTGACCGGCTGCTGGCAGAAAGGGGACATTAGGTGTTGCATACACACCCCTAAGAAGTGCTCAGTGTACTCCTTTTTGATTTTGGGGCTGGTGGTCCTGGTGTACTACACTGTCTTGCTGGGAGTTGTAGTGCATCCTGCATAGAACTTCACTGTTCATTGGAAGGGGTTGTCAGAGTGTGTGTATAGGTGCAGTCACTACTGGATTGTATCCCACAGACCCCCCAAACTAGTGGGGACCCCAATAATTTTTTCCTGATTTCTTTATTTCATACACAAGGCCTATCTTAGTTCACAATTGCTTGCACAGAGTAAAGGTGGTGTCACAGAGTGTGTATAGGTGCAGTCACTACTGGATTGTATCCCACAAACCCCCAAAACTAGTGGGACCACAAGTATTTTTCCTGATTTCTGTATTTCATACGCAAGGCCTATCTAAGTTCCATACTTTGCAGTGTCCATAAAATGGTGAACCCCAGGGGAAAGGATCGAGGGCGTGGGGTTCCAAGCGATGCAGTTGGCAGAGGCCGTGGTTCCAGGCAGGGTGACACAGCAGCACCTGTAGAGGAGGGAGCAGTGGCACACCGCGGACGTGCACTCCCTAGCTTCCTTTCCCAACTCACGGGATCTCATGGTAGACCGATATTGAAACCGCAGCAGTGTGAACAGGTGATCACGTGGATAGCGGATAATGTGTCCAGTAACTTATCCACCACGCAGTCTTCCACGCAGTCCACCCACGCTACCCAAGGGAGTGGAAACCTTGCTCCAGTAGCTCAGCCTGCTTCCCCACAGCCTGGCCCCTCCAGGGAAAGAAGCGATTCAGATCCACCACCACCACCATGCTCCCAGGAACTCCTTTCTGGACCCTTCCCTGAGACTGAGCAACTGGAGCAGTCGATTTGTCCCGAATCTCACACAGTCAGTGGGTGATGAGAGTGGGGACTTGCAAGCGGGGTTGATGATGACGATGAGACCCGATTGTCAGAAAGTGAGGTTGTTGTCATGGATGTAACTCAAAGTGAGGAGGAGAGTGAGGAATTGGAGGAAGAGCTGGATGAGATTGATGAGGATGAGGTGACTGACCTGAGCTGGGTGGATAAGCCTAGTGAACAACGTGCTTCTGAGGGGGAAGCAAGTTCACCTGCAGGATCGGTTGGAAGAGGGGTGGCCAGAGGGAGAAGCAGGGGCAGAGCGATTAGATCAGCAACTGTTTCACGGAGTCAAACTTCTGTGGCCAAGGCTAGATATTCCCAAGTTTGGAGGTTTTTTAAAGAAACTGAGGATGACCGACAGACTGTAGTGTGCAACGTGTGCCACGCCAGGATCAGCAGGGGAGCCACCACTACCAGCATGCGCAGACATATGAGTGCTAAACACCCCACTCTGTGGAACCAAGGCCGTTCAGTGAGTGCAAGTCGCACACCTGCTCCTTCCCCTGTGTCACGTGCTGGCTCTATCAGTCCCCCCGCGCAGGCCCCAGGCACGAGGGCCTCCCGCCCTACACGCACCCCTTCACCTCCACTCTGCTCCACACCCTCCAGCAAGGTGTCCAAGCGCAGTGTTCAACTGTCCCTGCAGCAACTGTCCCTTGCCTCCATGTTGGCTACTGCTGGGCCTTAACTGGCATCCATGTTGACTACTGCTGGGCCTTAACTGGCATCCATGTTGACTACTGCTGGCCCTTATCTGGCATCCATGTTGACTACTGCTGGCCCTTAACTGGCATCCATGTTGACTACTGCTGGCCCTTAACTGGCATCCATGTTGACTACTGCTGGCCCTTAACTGGCATCCATGTTGACTACTGCTGGGCCTTAACTGGCATCCATGTTGACTACTGCTGGGCCTGCCCTTGCCTCCATGTTGCTGGGCCTTAACTGGCATCCATGTCAAATTCAAACTCAAAACAATGGTGGGGGGAGAAGTGGGGAGTCACATGATGCAAGGAATGTTACCCCAACTGCTAGAGTCAAATTCAATTTACCTTCCTTGTCTTGTCCATTTCGAACCATATTATCTGTGGATGTCATCTTATCTTAGGGTTGTCCTCTGCCATCCTTTCACCAGTACCTGCTACCTTTTTTGGATGTTGTAGCCGTTTTGAAGGCAGGATTGACCAGGCCTTTCACCTGTAGCTTCGATCCTTCCTTGGATGTTGTAGTAGCCTTTTTGAAGGCCTTTCAACAGTACCGTCTACCTTTCTTGGATGTTGTAGCCTTTTCGATGGCAGGATTGACCAGTTCTTTTTAATAGACACTTGCCCTCTCTTAGAGACTCTTCAAAGGATTGAAAGTGTATTCATTCATTCAAATCAAATTCCGGGGCCTCTTAAGAAGACTGTATTGTTATTCTTCGTCCCTACCTCCAAAGATATGCCTCTCACGCACAACTGCATGTGGGTGTGAGGCTAAATCTAGCCATAATTCTATTGTCCATCTTGGTCTGGGTCTGTGGTGTCAGGCTAAGTTTTTGGGTGGTCCATATGCTACTAGTGTTTGAATGGTTCCATGTGTTCTCACCGCCATGCTGTGTCAGGCTAAATTTTGGGTTGGTTCAAATGCTTTAATGAAGCTCTGTGTCCTCACCGCCATGCTGTGTCAGGCCTAATTTTTTGTATATAATCACCGACGTACATGGACCAATTTAGGACAATTAATACATAACCTTTAATAATACATTAAAAAATTAAAAGTTCCACCACTTAAAAAGATGAGAGAGGCCTGTAACTGACACCATATGTAGACCTCAACTATGGGAGACAAAATGAGAAAACAAATCCAGAAAATCACATTGTCTGATTTTGTAAGAATTTATTTGCAAATTATGGTGGAAAATAAGTATTTGGTCAGTAACAAAATTTCGTCTCAATACTTTGTTATATATCCTTTGTTGTCAATGACAGAGGTCAAACGTTTTCTGTAAGTCTTCAAAAGGTTGGCACACACTGTTGTTGGTATGTTGGCCCATTCCTCCATGCAGATCTCCCCTAGAGCAGTGATGTTTTGGGGCTGCCGCTTGGCAACACGGACTTTCAACTCCCTCCAAAGGTTTTCTATAGGGTTGAGATCTGGAGACTGGCTAGGCCACTCCAGGACCTTGAAATGTTTCTTACGAAGCCACTCCTTCGTTGCCCTGGCGGTGTGCTTTGGATCATTGTCATGTTGAAAGACCCAGCCACGCTTCATCTTCAATGCCCTAGCTGATGGAAGGAGGTTTGCACTCAAAATCTCACGATACATGGCCCCATTAATTTTTTCATGTACCCGGATCAGTCGTCCTGGTCCCTTTGCAGAGAAACAGCCCCAAAGCATGATGTTTCCACCCCCATGCTTTACAGTAGGTATGTTGTTTGATGGATGCAACTCAGTATTCTTTTTCCTCACAACACGACAAGTTGTGTTTCTACCAAACAGTTCCACTTTGGTTTTATCAGACCATAGGACGTTCTCCCAATACTCTTCTGGATCATCCAAATGCTCTCTAGCAAACTTCAGACGGGCCCGGACATGTACTGGCTTAAGCAGTTGGACACGTCTGGCACTGCAGGATCTGAGTCCCAGGCGGCGTAGTGTGTTGCTGATGGTAGGCTTTGTTACATTGGTCCCAGCTCTCTGCAGTTCATTCACTAGGTCCCCCCGCGTGGTTCTGGGATTTTTGCTCAGCGTTCTTGTGATCATTTTGACCCCACGGGGTGAGATTTTGCGTGGAGCCCCAGATCGAGGGAGATTATCAGTGGCCTTGTATGTCTTCCATTTTCTAATTATTGCTCCCACAGTTGATTTCTTCACTTCAAGCTGGTTGCCTATTGCAGATTCAGTCTTCCCAGCCTGGTGCAGGGCTACAATTTTGTTTCTGGTGTCCTTTGACAGCTCTTTGGTCTTCACCACAGTGGAGTTTGGAGTCTGACTGTTTGAGGGTGTGCACAGGTGTCTTTTTTATACTGATAACAAGTTTAAACAGGTGCCATTACTACAGGTAATGAGTGGAGGAAAGAGGAGACTCTTAAAGAAGAAGTTACAGGTCTGTGAGAGCCAGAAATCTTCATTGTTTGTAGGTGACCAAATACTTATTTCCCACCATAATTTGCAAATAAATTCTTACAAAATCAGACAATGTGATTTTTGGGATTTGTTTTCTCATTTTGTCTCTCATCGTTGAGGTCTACCTATGATGTAAATTACAGACGCCTCTCATCTTTTTAAGTGGGAGAACTTGCACTATTGGTGACTGACTAAATAATTTTTTTCCCCACTGTATACACAGTACAACAGAAGGAGGGAGCCAGGAACATGGTATCCTCCAAGGGGAAGGGGAAATCCTTCCCGGGGAAGGGGGTACAACCCACGATCTACCCCCTATTCGTCCTCATCTACCACCTCCACTGTACCTTTTTTGGACAGGGGCCCAGTCTTACCCACACAGGGATAATTGACACAGACACCCCATCCAACAATCAGATCATCAATCTGTCCCAACACTCTCTGTCTCAGGCGGAGGTCTCCTGTCAAAGGGACTATCCTTTATTCCCACGAACAGGAGGGACACATTTGGTTGGGTCAAAGATCTCCACCTTTTCAGTAGGACTCTAAAATGGAAAAAATTCTTCCTTATGAAGAATCATCGCATCCATCAGGACCCCACTTTGGATATGGCAGATTTTGCTCGTTTTGACACATTGACATCTCTTCTAAATGAACAAGATAGGACACCTGTCTCTGGCCCTTTCACAGACCTTAGACCCAAAAGCACCAGGATGCCACCAGTCGGTGATCATGATGCGATCGATTCCTTTGTACAGGTTGTTACACACGCCATCGAACAACTTGACACATGCCCCCCAACAGAAGTGTACAACCTGTCCTTTGAGGAGAGGAAGGCACTGGTGACCTTGGAGAAGGATGGGGCACTGGTCATCAAACCCTCGGATAAGGGGGGGGATTTAGTCATTATGGACCATACTCAGTATGCGACCATGTGTCAACAGGTCCTAAAGGACAGGTCCAACTCTGAGATACTACGCTCTGACCCTACCCCCACATTCAAGAAAGAACTCAAAGGTATTCTTGATCGTGCAAAGACCAAAAATTTGATAAACCAGAATGAATACAACTTTATGTATCCCACACACCCCCAGTTGGCCACTTATTACGGACTTCCAAAAGTCCACAAGGGACTGTCACCACTTAAGTGCCGCCCGATTGTATCAGGCATAAACAACCCAGACTGTGGACGTGTATTTGGACAGGATTCTCAGACCTTTTGTTTTATCGTTACCCTCCTATCTACGTGACACCACCGATCTTTTGCTAGGCACTCAGGATGATGTCCTGGAAAAACATCACCTACTATGTTCTATAGATGTAGAAGCGTTATACAGCTCTATCCATCATGAACTGGGACTACGGGCAGTAGGACATTTCCTGAGTAGTCGTAGCATCCATGACAGACCACTTAATGAGTTTGTTCTATGTCTTTTGGAATTTGTACTTACTAAGAACTATTTTCTGTTCTCCTCCTACATCTTCCACCAGCTCAGGGGCATGGCAATGGGCGCCCCTGCGGCGCCCACCTATGCCAATCTGTTCCTAGGCTGGTGGGAGGAGGTCATAGTCTTTGGTGACCAGTTATCAGAGTACCAACAGCATATCCAACTATGGACCAGGTACATCGCTGATGTCGCAGTGATCTGGTCGGGCACACGTGACTAGTTTGAGGGGTTTATGCAGTGTCTTAACACTAATGACATAGGGATGAGATTCACCTATGAGGTCCAGGAAGAAAAATTGTGTTTTCTGGATGTGGCCCTGGAGAAAGGGGCAGATGGTCACCTCAATACTACCATATACCGTAAGCCCACAGCAGGCAATAGTCTGCTACGTTGGGACAGCTACCACCCGCTACCCTTGTGGCAGGGGATAACAAGGGACAGTACCTTAGGGCCCGCCGGAACTGCTCCACCCGGGAAGCATTTTACCAGGAAGCCGCCACGTTGCAAAAACGTTTTCGTGATCGTGGGTATCCCGATTCTGTCTTAAAAACTGCCTTCAAGGAAGCCAAAAAGCGGGATCGACGCACCCTCCAGGTGCCTAGGGACAGGGCGACGGACATTGTGTCCAAAACAAGAATCATAGGGACCTATGATTCATCGGCATCTCTCATTAGGGAGATCCTGAACCAGTTTTGTCCGATTCTCAAATCAGATCCCCTGGTTTCCAAATTAGTTGATGACAAACCGGCCATTACCTACAGGCGGGGCAGAAATTTGGGCGACCGTTTGGTACACAGCCACTATTCTGCCCCGTCAACCCATATGTGGCTCAGACCTACTCGAATGGTGGGGACATCCAGGTGTGGGTCTTGCAAAGCATGCAACTACATACAGGCCGCACAATCGTTTTCTGGAACAGATGGTAAGGTGTATACGAATCGTGAATTTGCTAACTGCAAATCTACCGGAGTGATTTATATGGCAAGTTGTCCATGCCCATTTAAATATGTTGGGAAAACCAAACGCGAATTGCGGCGACGTGTTTTGGAGCATATAGGGGACATTACTCACAGTCGGGACAAACCACTCGCCTTGCATATGCGACAAACTTACCCGGACAGTCCTTTCTCTGTGAAATTTCAGGTCATTGAAGTGCTTAGGCCTTCACCGCGGGGTGGTGACCTGGACAGATGCCTCCTACAGAAAGAGGCCCAGTGGATATACAGACTGGGCACTGTGAATCCACTGGGCTTAAATGAAACACTTGTGTTTTCATCATTTATTGTATAAATGCCCTTATTGTTTTGCTCGTGGTGGTTGTTTTTTACACCTCCCATTAGAGATACTATATATATATATATTATCTGATATAACTGTCAGCCTGTCCATGTTTAGTATGTGTGTGTACCTCCCATAGATATGCTACTACCATGGCTTTATTCCTATCTGTCTGGTACACTATTATCATTACAAAATGCCTATACATATCAATGGTTTGGCCTTTGGGCTTCAGTCACACTTTTATTTTACATCTTTCTTTTGTTTTTTTTTATTTAGGTATTAATGTATGATATCATATATGCCCCAGTGGAACGCAGTTTGCGTTCCACTGCCCATACATCCAACTGTCTTCCACCTATTACTATTGGGACTGCCCTCCCGCCCACTTCCGCCCGATGGAACGCATATGCGTTCCACGGACCAGAAGTGACCAGCGCTTTATATGCTTTATTGCTGCTCCCGGTTTGAGGCTCTTAATGCATAAATTATAATTTTATATAGGCGTACTGTATATACAGCCTGCCCTCTACATCTCCTATGGCCCCCAGTGCCTTTATCAACAGACTGCAGTAGTTCCATTAGCACTATGGGCGGTCACGTGACCTGATACATCACGTGACCGGCACCCAGAAGCAGTACATACTGCTGGTATTTAAGTCTGGTTATCCTGCCATTTGCTATCTCCTTCTCATTGTGGGGGGATCATGGACTCGTCTGGGACCCTGTGAGAGGGCGATCATCTCCTGACTTAGGGCCCTATTCCACCGGACGATTATCGTTTGCATATTAGTTAACGATTTCAAACGACCGCTATTGCGAAAGACCTGAAAACGTTCACTCATTTCCATGGAACGATAGTCGTTACTTATGATCGTAATTGCGATCGTTTTTCTTCGCTATTCCTTCGCAATTGCGTTCGTATCTATTGCGAACGACCAAACGAACGATGCGAACGATTTGCGAACGTTTTGCGGACGAGCAACGATAAAAATAGGTCCAGGTCTTATAAAGCGATCAACGATTTCATTTCAAGCGAACGATTATCTTTTAGATTCGAACGATTTAACGATAATCTGAACGATAATCGTCCGGTGGAATAGGGCCCTTAGCGTACCCTAAGCTAAGTAACAGGCTGGATACATGTATACTTTGGAGACTATATCTGCTTTTGTGTTATGGGTACTGGTATAAGTACAAGTACATCTGGTAGCACTGCAACCTACGCTCTCCACCACATTATATATTACGAGTAACCCCTTTCATTATGCATTATTGTATCTCTTTATAAGGGGTCCATGTCATTGAGAGGAGATCTTTACAGCAGCTAATATTTGGGGCACATCCATGTTCCCTGATGAACCTGTCACGTATTGGGACGGTAGAAACGCTTCGGAACGAGTGCTGTATATTTTACATGCACTCCGAGTAATTTTTGTATATACTGTGCTGCTGCAACTACATGTCTTTTAGGTGATTATAAGTTATCACATTTTTTTGCACAGTTTTTCTTTCTATCTCCTTGCTTTTTTTTTCTTTTTCTCCTGAGCACTTACAACAGGAGAGGGACCGTCACCGTGGTTGGGGCCACCCTGGTAAGGAGGTGGGTACCCCAAAAGGCAGGGCAAGAGGATATCAAGGGACAGTTGAGGGTGCACCATACCCCCCCCTCTACCCTGTTTCCTACGCCTCTGCCGTACTTTGTGACAGCCCTTACCACTATCCCCTGTCGTATATATTGGTCATTTGTTCCCCCTATCTGCTAGTGCTCTAGAGGATACCACACTGTATATTTAGTGCACCATGGGGTGTTTCTGTGTGTATGTTGTATCGACCGTGTATTTTTTAATGTATTATTAAAGGTTATGTATTAATTGTCCTAAAGTGGTCCATGTACGTCGGTGATTATATAGATATTTATTGACCACTGGGTCTTACTCCAATAGTGGGAGGCGGTACCCTAATTTCCACTACTTTTTGGATTTTTTTTCTAATTTTTAGGAGGCTGACTTGCTACCTCACTTTTAATGGTTCTCTGTGTCCTCACTGCCATGCTCTGACGTCACAAAACGTCTGCGGAGGAGCGGGACTTTATCTACAGGCGGCCCCCATATGGATCCCTGATTTTTGGGTTCAGGAGGATAGAAGTGTTGCTTAATCGGTTGGTTTGGGGCAGGAAAAAGGTGAGGATGAAATATAGTGCTTTGGTGGGGAGGGGGAGGGCGGTCTGGCCTTGCCAGACTTTGGGCTCTACTTTCTTGCTGTGGGAGCCCAGAGCCTGGTGAGGTGGAGGTCCTCGCCTATTTTGGGATATATGCTTTCTCAGGTGGGTAACAATGTGAACGTTTTTGAGGTGTTGGAAACGGGTCAGATGTTAGAGAATGTCTCACTGCCACAGTCATTTGTAGATTTATATGATAAAGTTTGGAGAAAACTTAAGGGAATTTGGGGGATTCAGGGTAGTTTAGTGTGTACACCGATATGGGGAAATAGAGAAAAGAATTTTCACATGAAGAGATTGCACGTTTTTGGAAGTCAAGAGGAGTTAGATATGTGGCTCAGTTATTTACGGAAGGGGAGCTTGTAAGCTTTGAAGTTCTTAAAGCACAGATGATAAGTGAGAAACACAAGTTTTGGTACTCTCAAATTCTAAGTGCTTACACAGCGACACAAAATAAACACAAGTTCACAATTTCTTCACATAAGATAGTTGAGTGCATGCAAGGAATAGGGGAGGGAACAAAAAATTCTCACACAACTTTACAGATGGTTGGTATTAGAAAGAAAATCTCCTCAACTTGAGAGGGTAAAAAATAAATGGGAAGAAGTGGTGGGACGCATACCGGAGGAAACTTGGGTATTATGTATAAAAAATTTAGGTAAAGGGTCGGTGGCTATGTCACATACATTAAAGGACAACTCCGGCGGGACCCCCCCCCCCAAAAAAAAACACAGACACACACAGACACCATACTCACCATCCCTCTGGTGACGATCGCCACTCCATTCGCCCGCCGTCCGCCTCACCGTCACCTGCGTCCGCCGTCCAGCGATGTCTCTTGCTTCCGGGTCCATGAGAGAGAAAAGGCTGCCAGTGCGCTTGCGCACCGGCAGCCTTTTCATTGGCTGAAGCGCATCACATGGTTTCCAGCAAGCTCAGCCAATCAGGGCTGAGCAAGCTGGAAGCCATGTGATGCGCTCCAGCCAATGAAAAGGCTGCTGGTGCGCATGTGCACCAGCAGCCTTTTCTCTCCCATTCACTCTCAATGAAGACGCCGAAGAGGAAGAAGACCCGGGCCGCCCCCCAGCTCTGACGTCACCCGACACCAGATGCCACCCGGGAGAAGAGGACCGTGACGACCGTAATAGGTAATGTATACATTCTTTAACTTCCGGGGTGGGGGGTCGGAAGTCGGAAAGTGGGGGAAGGGAGCCAGACCGGGTATTTAACCACATTGCAAAGTTATATAACTTTGTAATGTGTGTTAAATAAGCCCAAAAAATTTTTCGCCGGAGTTGTCCTTTAATTCATTTTAGGTTATTTTATTGGCTCTATTATACTCATATGACTCTATCTAAGTTTTAGAAAAAAAGACCTCTTTGCTGTAATAAGTGTGGGCTAGCCGAAGCGGATATGGCTCATCTGTTGTGGTTCTGCCCCAAGGTGCAAAGATTCTGGCTCAAAGTTATTCAGCATGCAGAAGCTTCCCTGGGGAAAACCCTGCAGCTGACTCCAGTGGAAGTAAGGGCCCTATTCCATTGGACGATTATCGTTCAGATTATCGTTAAATCGTTCAAATGTAAATGATAATCGTTCGGTTGAAATGCAGTTAACGATTAACGACCGAACGAGAAATCGTTGATCGCTTTATAAAGCCCGTATTCCACGGGTCGTTGGAGGAGCAAACGAGCGCTGTCAGCGCTCGTTTGCTCCTCGTTCACCGCTCGCTGCCGCCGCTATTCAACGCGGCTGCAGCGAGCGGGTGAGTGCGGGAGGGGGCGGCGGGGAGCTGCGGGGGGGCTGCCCGGGGGATCGCTAGATCGTCCGGGCAGCCCATAGGATATAGCAGCATCTGCTGCCGATGCTCCTATTCAACGGAGCGGCCACAGCAGATCGCTGCTATATCAGTCGCTTGTTTTTCAACATGTTGAAAAACAAGCGACTGCAACGATCAGCCGACATGAACGATGTCGGCTGATCGTTGCACTCTATTCCACGGAACGATTATCGTCCGTAGCGGTCGATATCGTCCGAAAACGAACGATAATCGTTCCGTGGAATAGGGCCATAAGACCTGGACCTATTTTTATCGTTGCTCGTTCGCAAAACGTTCGCATTGAATAAGACATTGTTCGGTCGTTCGCAATAGATACGAACGCAATAGCGAATAAATAGCGAAGAAAAAACGATCGCAATTACGATCATAAGTAACGATTATCGTTCCATGGAAATGAGTGAACGTTTTCAGGTCTTTCGCAATAGCGGTCGTTTGAGATCGTTAATTGTGCAAACGATAATCGTCCGGTGGAATAGGGCCCTAATTCTTGGGGGCCTGGTGGATGATGGGGAAGGAGGTACCTTCCTGTTTGAAATACTGGGGGTAGCAAAGGTCATAATATCAAGACATTGGGTGGATCACTCCGTACCATCATATGAGGAATGGGGTAGGGTGGTAGAGAAGGTGAGGAGTTAAGAAAATATTGCATCTAAACGCTCGGTGAAAGCCACCAGACGTTGTAGGACAATATGGAAGCATTGGAAGGAAATTTGACTAATTATTTTTTTTTCTCTTCTTTGCCATGCCTGGGGAGGGTGGGAGGGGGGTTTTTATGTGTATTATGTATGCTACAATGTTGTATGTTTTTCTTTTTTTAAAGGGAACCTGTCACCCCCCGTGCCGGGGTGACAGGCTCCCGACCCCCCGTTAGAGACCCCTATACTTACCTCATCCCGCCGGGTCCCGCTTCTGGATTCGGTCGGGTCCCGGAGATCTCAGCCGCTGCAGCCCGGCGCGCGCGCTGAGAGATGAGTCCAACGCTCATAGAGAATGACAGGAGAGTCCAGCGCTCCGTCATTCTCTATGAGCGTTGGACTCATCTCTCAGCGCGCGCGCCGGGCTGCAGCGGCTGAGATCTCCGGGACCCGACCGAATCCAGAAGCGGGACCCGGCGGGATGAGGTAAGTATAGGGGTCTCTAACGGGGGGTCGGGAACCTGTCACCCCGGTACGGGGGGTGACAGGTTCCCTTTAAATTATGTAATGGAAAATAAAGAAAGATAAATTAAAAAAAAAAAAAGCAGTTTATGTTGATAGAATTATTTCTTTTTTATCCAGGCTTTAGGATTGTTCCCTTATGTTTGTAGCCGCTGTTTCGATATGATGAATGGAATAAAGGTCCAGCAGGTAGTATGACACCATCTCCTGCACACAACACTTCTCACTTCTATCCTCTTTCCCCTCCAGCTGTTCGTGTCTTATAGTGTCCAAAATGTGTTGTTTTTGGCCCATAAAGCCTGTATATGTCTATGGAGGACACTGGGGGAGGGGCATGGGCACGGCCATCTTATGGACAGAATCACCACAGAGCAGGATGGCACAGCCTGGAGGAGAGGAGCCTGATTATAGCTCTATGGGGTACACAGGGAGCTGCTGTCAGTAAGTGCAGTGAGTACAGTTACTAATACTATACACTTTACTATTTTACTATAAAATGCGGATTTTCCTTCATAATCATATAGAATTCTTTATATTCATTTACCTCATTGTGAACAAGAAAATGGCTTCTCCCTTTTTAATTGAAACATTTCCCACATTCTGAACGTAAAAATGGCTTTTCGCCTGTATGAGTTCTGTGATGGTCAACAAGAATTCATTGATGAGCCAAACACTTCCCACATTCACAACATGAAAATGGCTTCTCTTGCGTGACTTTTTCGATGCGCAACAAGGTCTGCTTTCCGATGAAAACATTTATCACATTCCGAACATAAAAATGGCTTTTCCCCTGTGTGAATTCTCTGATGCTCAACAAGATTTGATTTCCGAGTAAAATATTTGCCACATTCTGAACATGAAAATGGTTTTTCCCCAGTGTGAGTTCTCAGATGCTTAACAAGATCTGATTTCTGATTAAAACATTTCCCACATTCCGAACATGAAAATGGCTTCTCCCCCGTGTGAGTTCTTTGATGGTAAATAAGAACTGATTTCCCAGTAAAACATTTGCCACATTCTGAACATGAAAATGGTTTCTCCCCTCTGTGAGTTTTTTGGTGCTTAACAAGACTTGATTTCTCATTAAAACATTTTCCACATTCCGAACATGAATATGGCTTCTCCCCTGTGTGAGTTCTCCTATGTGTAACAAGAACTGATTTCTTAGTAAAACACCTCCCACATTCTGAACATGAAAATGGTTTTTCCCCTGTGTGAGTTCTCCTATGTGTAGCAAGAACTGATTTCTGAGTAAAACACCTCCCACATTCTGAACATGAAAATGGTTTCTCCCCTGTGTGAGTTTTCCCATGTGTAACAAGAACTGATTTATGAGTAAAACACCTCCCACATACTGAACATGAAAATAGCTTCTCTCCTGTGTGAGTTCTTTGATGGTTAAGAAGAATTGATTTCCTAGTAAAACATTTGCCACATTCTGAACATGAAAATGGCTTCTCCCCTGTGTGAATTTTCAGATGTCTAACAAGATGTGATTTCTGAGTCAAACATTTCCCGCATTCTGAACATGAATATGACTTCTCGTTTTTGTGGTTTATCTCATGTCTTTCAAGGTTTCTTTTATGAGTATTATCTCCTTGATGTTCATCGTCTTCTCTGTAAATGTCAGCTTGCTGTGATGGAGCAGAAGATGGGACTTGTATAACAGGATGAGATGAGAGATCTTTGCTGTGAGGGGCTGAGGGTGTATCTGGGATAGTGGACGGCTCCTCATATGTATCTTGTGTGATATGATCCTCTGAGGAGATCTGATGTCCCCCTGAGCTCCTGGTAGAATCATCTGCAAAGGAGAAAACACCATTTCTCTGATTTCCCAGTAATAGAAGCTTAAACATATTGCAGACATGGAAAGTTACTCTTTTTTATGTAACATAATAAGAATGATCAGATCTGTTCCCATCCACAGGAAGTGTCAGGGAGAAGAATCTAGAAGCTGGAGGCCGGGGAGATGACGTCCTTAGTAGGAAAAATAAAAAAATCTCTTTCTAATATTGAAAAAAAATTCTATAAAATAATAATAATAATAATATTTATCTGTATAGCGCCAACAGATTTTGCTGCTTTTTTTTTTTCATTGTACACACACAATAGAGAGGTTACATGTAGACATTATATAATTAAGTAATTAAAATATATAAATAAAGATACAAAGGGAGTGAGAGACCTGCTGGCAAGAGCTTACAGACTGGGAGGACTGGGGGGGGGGGCTTTATTTGCCGATGGTCCAGCCATTATACATAGAGTCAGAAAGTGTCTATAAGCAGTGGCGTAGCCACCATAGAGGCAGGGTAGGCAGTTGCTATGGAGCCCGGAGGAGAAAGGTAAGAGCGTGTGTCCTTCTGCTTAACCCCTTATGTACTGCAGTGTGTAAGTGACCCAATGTTTACGTACATGCTGCAACACAAAAAAAGGTTAACAAAGAAGACAGAGATCTCTCCTTCACTGCACTGATAACGTCTGACCTCTGTTCTCCAGCTGGCAATCAAGTAGGAAAGTAAAATGTGCAGAGCTCCATGCAGAGGGCAGGGGTTATCAGTGCACCAGCAGTAAAGCATATATTATATATATATGCACAGTGCTTGGGTTGTGCATAGTGGAGGAGGGCCCTTTAAAATTTTTTGCTATGGGGCCCCGTGAATCCTAGATACGCCCCTGTCTATAAGTGTTGGGTGAGCCAGTCACCGGCCAATGTCCGAGTACAGGTAATACATAAATGGAACAAAAAGAGATATAGGGTAGAAGGGGAGGGGATAGCAGAGGGAAGACAAGATTAGGGAATGTTATAAGCCTGAGGAGATGAGTCTTCAGGACATGCTTGACACTGTGAGTGTTGGAAATGACTCTGAGATCTTTGGGTAATGAATTCCAGAGAACTGGTGCAGCACGAGAGAAGTCCTGGAGGCCGGAGTGAGAGGTTCTGATTATGGAAGATGTTAGTTTAAGATCATTAGCAGAACGTAGAGCGCGTGTAGGATGGCAGGTGGAGATGAGGGAGGAGATGTATGGAGGGGCAGAGTTGTGGAGAGCTTTATGGGCGAGAGTGACTGGCAGGCCCGGACTGGTAATCTGGCAAGCCGGGCAAATGCCCGCTGGGCTGGCCAGATTACCAGTCCGTGGGCCGCCCGGGCTGCATAATAAAAAAAAAATCCCCGCTGCGGCCCCTGCCCCTCTCGGCCCGGCTGGCCCGCTCCTGACATGCTCCACCAATCCAATCAACGCCGCGGTCCCTCGTTGATTGGATTAGAGGAGCATGTCAGGAGCGGGCCAGCCGGGCCGAGAGGAGCGGGCTGCGGTGGCGTGTCTCCGTCCCGTCCCCGGGACCGCGCGCTCGGGGGTAGGCTGGGCTGCGGGGTAATGTGCTGCCTGCGGCCGGCCCTCTGCGGTGGTTGAGACTGAGAGAATAGCGCGACCGGCCGTCTCTTCCAGGCCGCCTAATTTACCCCCCAAGTGCTAAGGCCGCAGACGTGCCGCGCACAGGCACGTCTGCAGGCACCTCTGCCAGGCCCCCAGCGGTTGACGTCACTTCCCTGACGCGCCACTGAGGACCTGGGAGCAGAGAGAGTAGAGGGGCCGCCGCCGCCGCAGTAGTGCTGCAGCAGGAAGAAGATGCTGTGCACCAAAGATCCGGAGGAAGAAGCTGCTGGGAACGAGGTAAGTGCTTTTTTTGTTTGTTTCTTTTTTAAATTACTTCACATGTGGCCACACAGCGGCAGGGGGGGTACTCTATATGAGGGGAGGGGATGCAGGGGGGCTATTCTTTATGGGAGGGGATTGCACAGGGGGGCTATTCTATATGTGGGGGATTGCACAGGGGAGGCTATTCTATATGGGGGATTGCACAGGGGAGGCTATTCTATATGTGGGGGATTGCACAGGGGAGGCTATTCTATATGGGGGATTACACAGGGGAGGCTATTCTATATGTGGGGGATTGCACAGGGGGGCTATTCTATATGGGGGATTGCACAGGGGAGGCTATTCTATATGTGGAATTGCACAGGGGAGGCTATTCTATATGTGGAATTGCACAGGGGAGGCTTTTCTATATGGGGGGTTGCACAGGGGGCTATTCTATATGTGGAATTGCACAGGGGAGGCTATTCTATATGTGGAATTGCACAGGGGAGGCTATTCTATATGGGGGATTACACAGGGGGGCTATTCTATATGGGGGATTGCACAGGGGAGGCTATTATATATGGGGGATTGCACAGGGGAGGCTATTCTATATGGGGGATTGCACAGGGGAGGCTATTATATATGGGGGATTGCACAGGGGAGGCTATTATATATGGGGGATTGCACAGGGGAGGCTTTTCTATATGGGAGGGATGTACATGTACAGCAGGGGGGCTATTCTATATGGGGGGATGTACATGTAGAGAAATGGGGCTATTCTCTATGGGGGATGTACATCAGCAGGGGGTTATTCTATATGGGGGGGGAAGTACAGTGGGGGGGGGGCTATTCTATATGGAAAGATGTGCAGCGGGGGGCAGAACCTTTACACAGCTGGGATCTACCTTGGTATCAGGGGTGTCACACTCCGGCCCTCCTTGTGTTGCAAAACTACAATTCCCAACATGCTTTAGCTGTCCAGGCATGATGGGGATTGTAGTGTTGTAACAGCTGGAGGGACGGAGTGTGAGTCACTGCTTTGGGAGAATTATGATCTTTATATAGTGGCTGTTATTTGGTGACAGTATAGTGGTATTATCCAGTCACTGTATGGTGAAAGTAGTGGGCATGGTGTGATGGTATAGTGGTATTATCCAGTCACTGTATGGTGGGAGTAGTGGGCATGGTGTGATGGTATAGTGGTATTATCCAGTCACTGTATGGTGGGAGTAGTGGGCATGGTGTGATGGTATAGTGGTATTATCCAGTCACTGTATGGTGGGAGTAGTGGGCATGGTGTGATGGTATAGTGGTATTATCCAGTCACTGTATGGTGGGAGTAGTGGGCATGGTGTGATGGTATAGTGGTATTATCCAGTCACTGTATGTTGGGAGTAGTGGGCATGGTGTGATGGTATAGTGGTATTATCCAGTCACTGTATGGTGGGAGTAGTGGGCATGGTGTGATGGTATAGTGGTATTATCCAGTCACTGTATGCTGAGAGTAGTGGGCATGGTGTGATGGTATAGTGGTATTATCCAGTCACTGTATGGTGGGAGTAGTGGGCATGGTGTGATGGTATAGTGGTATTATCCAGTCACTGTATGGTGGGAGTAGTGGGCATGGTGTGATGGTATAGTGGTATTATCCAGTCACCGTATGCTGTGGGTAGTGGGCATGGTGTGATGGTATTACTTGTCCTGTGTATTTTGGTATTATTGGCAATATTAGTGTTGTATATAGTGGATTGTATTCAGTCACAGTGTAGCGGTTTTAGTCATGGCGTGGTGATATTATTTGTTACTTATATACTGGTAGTATTGGAATATTGGTAGGTTTGCTTAGTAACAGTATGGCAGTAACGTGTACAGTATGGTGATAATATTTGCTTACTGGTGTTATTAACTATGAGAGTATTATCATGCACAGAACATTCTTACCTATGTTACCATTATATACCCTAAAATTTGCCCTGGGGCCCTACATATACCTGAGATACCAGTCCGGCCCTGGTGACTGGCACAGGGGGGAGACATCAGTGTAACGGCTGGAGAGGAAGATGAGCCTGGCTGCTGCATGCAGGATAGACTGGAGAGCGGAGAGTTTAGAGAAAGGAAGACCGATTAGTAGGGAGTTACAATAGTCAAAAGACGGGAAGGGATCAGGGCGACAGTCAGAGTCTGAGCTGTGTCAGTGGTGAGAAATGGGCGGATTCTGGGGAGGTTTCTGAGATGTAGGTGACAGGAGCTGCAAGAGCTTGGATATAGGGAGTAAGAGATAGATCAGAGTCCAGCATAACCCCCAGACATGGAGCTTGATGCACAGGAGTGATGCTAGTACCACTGACTGAGAGGGAGATGTCGGGTTTGGGTTGGTTAGAGGGAGGGAATACAAGAAGTTCTGTTTTAAAAAGATTACTTTTGAGAAATGAGAGAGGTCATAGTGTTAGAGAGAACGAAGAGACAGGGATAATGTAACGGGAAGAGGAGTATAGCTGGCTGTCATCAGCATACAGATGGGATTTTTTAAAAATAGGACTATTGACTCCCTGCATACAAATAACCTGCTGGACCCCAACCAGCATGGCGTTACTGGGGGCAGATCACGACTTAATAAGAGAGAGAGAGAGGAGTGTTTGTGTGTGTTGGGGGCGGGGCTTAGACACACAAGGAAGTGAAGAAGAAATTAAGACACCAACTGGAGCTTCAGAGACCTGCAAGCAGCAGGAGGGATGGTAAGTGTAAAAACTATGGAGGAGATTTATCAAACATGGTGTAAAGTGAAACTGGCTCAGTTGCCCCTAGCAACCAATCAGCTTCCACCTTTCCTTTTTCAAAGAGTCTGTGAGGAATGAAAAGTGGAATCTGATTGGTTGCTAGGGGCGACTAAAACAATTCTACTTTACACCAGTTTTATAAATCTCCCTCTATGTTCATGATTGTGTTGTCTTTTTTTGTGGATCAGTGCCAGGTTTGTCCCTTAAGCAGGGCTGTGGTGTCGGTAAGCCGCAGCTCCGACTCCGACTCTTGAATTTTATCAGGACCGACTCCTGACTCCCGACTCTGACTCCTGCTCCTTCATAAATGGCCGGTCATATACCAGGGGAGTTATTTCTCACACTGGCTCAGCAGCTTCTCCCTAATGTTCTACATGATCCTGGGGCGACTTCTGAGGGAATAAGGAAAGATATAAAGCAGCTTCTCCTGTGTGTGCAGTGGATGCAGCTAGTCTCCAGCCTCCATGTCCTGAACTACTCACAACTAGACAAGATGGAGCAGGGGGTCTTTTCCTGCTGACAATCTTCTATGTTTCTAACTAAATATTTCCTATACACACAGAAATACTGCTAACAATTCCAGATACCTGTAATATAGATGTCACCCATAGTGACATACAGGGGGTCACATATAGTGATATAGAGAGGGGTCACACATAGTGATATAGAGAGGGGTCACACATAGTGATATAGAGGGGTCACACATAGTGATATAGAGGGGTCACACATAGTGATATAGAGGGGTCACACATAGTGATATAGAAGGTCACAGTGGGGGCACGCAATAGCACGCACACACACAGCCTGCTGCAGCCATAGCATACACACACACCCACACAGCCTGCTGCAGCTATAGCACACATACACACACAGCTGCTGCCATAAAACACACATACACACACAGCTGCTGCCATAAAACACACATACACACACAGCTGCTGCCATAAAACACACAATCTTCTTCCAGAGAGAAAAACACCACAGGACAGAGGTTACAGCTACACTACTTATGTCTCCCCCTCCTCTATATTACACAGGAAATCTTCATATTACACTGCTGCTCATATACAGTCATCCAGCATCCAGGAACAGAACAGCACAGCTCTCCCCCCACACAATGGACTCTTCCAGCTCAGAAACAAACTGCTTAATAGTGACCGACAACTTTTCCATGACCACCCTTATGTAATAGGGCCAGTGTTCTATTACTGATATATCCCCCGACCACCCTTATCTAATAGGGCCAGTGTCCTATTACTGATATATTCCCCGACCACCCTTATGTAATAGGGCCAGTGTTCTATTACTGATATATTCCCCGACCACCCTTATGTAATAGGGCCAGTGTTCTATTACGGATATATTCCCCGACCACCCTTATCTAATAGGGCCAGTGTCCTATTACTGATATATCCCCAGACCACCCTTATGTAATAGGGCCAGTGTCCTATTACTGATATATCCCCCGACCACCCTTATCTAATAGGGCCAGTGTCCTATTACTGATATATCCCCAGACCACCCTTATGTAATAGGGCCAGTGTCCTATTACTGATATATTCCCCGACCACCCTTACCTAATAGGGCCAGTGTCCTATTACTGATATATTCCCCGACCACCCTTATGTAATAGGGCCAGTGTCCTATTACTGATATATTCCCCGACCACCCTTCTGTAATAGGGCCAGTGTCCTATTAGAATGTTGTTCATAATATATATTCATGAGCAAAACTTGTAAAATTCATATCAAAATTCAATTCTACATTTTTTTAAGATTTTTTTTTTTAAGTTGGAGTCGGTACATTTTTTTCCAACTCCAGCCAAAACTAGCTCCGACTCCGACTCCACGACTCCGACTTCACAGCCCTGCCCTTAAGTCTTTTAATCGTTAAACTGTAGTTGCGGTCAGTTTGTGTATAAGCTATAATATATTGGGAGAATATAGGACCAAACCGTCTACGCTGAATAGTGGTGGGAATAAAGGGCCATGAGGTCTTGTCGGAGGCCTTTCCTGCATCTAAACTAAGTATAATGGTCAAAGGTCATGAGGGGTCATATACTCGGCATTGAAAAATTCTCTCAAGCACTCGAGCATTTTAGTTCTGGCTGAACATTACTGTCAGTCATTACCGAGCCATGTCTGTGAGCGCTGTGACAAATATCTGCATGAAGGGAACACGGAGCACAGCTCGGCCGTATGTAACTATAGAATTATACAAAATAAATATATAAAAGTGAGTAGATTACATAACTGTTTGTGATCACATCCCCCGTCGATTTCTTTATAAAATGTCATGTGCCGGCCTGCACTGCTGGAGTGAGGAGCAGATTACTGTTGGACAATTTATACTGTGTTACTGTAACTTGGTTGTTGTTTAACCATCATATATCTGGGATTTGTACCACTGATGCTATATGCCATGTTACCATTACTGGGAGATGTTTTCTGTACTGTATGCTTTATTATTTCTGACTTTACTTCTCAATAAAATGAGTTAAGAAAGAAACACACCAATAGACAATTCCGCCACTTTTGCTCCGTGTGCACTGGAGCCTAAGATGAGGACAGTCACTATAGATGCAGCAGCAGGAGACTGATAGTGATATATTGTCCGCTGGGACTGTGCTGTATATTAGAATTTAGGCTGAATGATTATATAGCTGGAAAACTGACAGGACACAGAGCTTATAATATTCCACACAGAATAGTTACAGCCGGTGACTGAGGAGAAGGTGTGACTGTTCTCTGCATTTAGTGGTCACTACTCACCTGGGCGGCTACCTGTAGTGATGTCCTCCTTATACTGCTCATCACTGCTGTCATCTGTCTCTTCTTCTTCTTTTACTATCTTGTCCATAGCAATATTATGGTTCAGATCTTTCCCTATAGTAATTTCCTCTTTATACTGCTCATCACTGCTGTCATCTGTCTCTTCTTCTTTTACTGTCACACCTGGAGCATTGATCTCAATTAGATCTTCCCCCTAATTCATAAGATGTGAGAGAAATATTGTAAGAGTCATCAGACAGTAGGAGAAGTCAGGTGGGATGTACAGATCATAGGGAACATCTCCATCTACCTGATCCTGATCCTGTGGGAGAAGAGGACGGGGACATCTCTCTGGTGCTGTTCTCTTACTGGATCTGACTGGAGGGAACACATACAGAGACTGAATTCATTCTTTCCATCCAGATAATACAGAGAGGAGGTGTGTATATAGTCCTGTCTATTACCTGCTGATGGGAGGGGCTGCTGATCCTCCAGCATCACATCCTTGTACTGATCCTTGTGTCCTTCTACATACTCCCACTCCTCCATGGAGAAATAGACCGCCACGTCCTGACACCTTATAGGAACCTGACACACACAATGATCACACAGTCATCCCCCCCACCCCTCCAGTGGTGTTACTGTATAATGTCCCAGCATTCCCAGCAGCCACAGTCTCACCTCTCCACTCAGCAGCTCCACCATCTTGTTGGTGACTTCTAGGATCTTCTCTTCCTCCATTTCCTCATGTATCAGGGGCCCCGGGATTGGGCTCAGGGTTCTTCCCCATCCTTCACACCCAGGGGCCCCACAGCGCCCACTAGAGGACTTCTTCACTACTGTGTAATCCTGTGTATGGAGAGACACATTACTATCACTCCATCCATTCCCAGAATTCCTCACCTCCCCAGTCCTATCCATCTGTTATTCCATAGATAAGAATGATGTCATGATGACATCACTCCCAGAATCCCTCACCTCTCCAGTCCTATCCATCTGTTATTCCATAGATAAGAATGATGTCATGATGACATCACTCCCAGAATCCCTCACCTCTCCAGTCCTATCCATCTGTTATTCCATAGATAAGAATGATGTCATGATGACATCACTCCCAGAATCCCTCACCTCTCCAGTCCTATCCATCTGTTATTCCATAGATAAGAATGATGTCATGATGACATCACTCCCAGAATCCCTCACCTCCCCAGTCCTATCCATCTGTTATTCCATAGATAAGAATGATGTCATGATGACATCACTCCCAGAATCCCTCACCTCTCCAGTCCTATCCATCTGTTATTCCATAGATAAGAATGATGTCATGATGACATCACTCCCAGAATCCCTCACCTCTCCAGCCCTATCCATCTGTTATTCCATAGATAAGAATGATGTCATGATGACATCACTCCCAGAATCCCTCACCTCCCCAGTCCTATCCATCTGTTATTCCATAGATAAGAATGATGTCATGATGACATCACTCCCAGAATCCCTCACCTCTCCAGTCCTGTCCATTTGTTATTCCATAGATAAGAATGATGTCATGATGACATCACTCCCAGAATCCCTCACCTCCCCAGTAAGCAGGAAGAGTATGTGTAGGGTGAGGGTTATTATCCTCTCGGCCATCTTGTCTCTGTCTCTCTCCATGGTTGATGGGTCGGTCTCTTATATAGAAGATATCAGCAGAGGATCCTGGAGAGATGAATAGAAAGTAGAGGATACAATGTATAATAAAGAATGGGAAGAAAAAGTACAACTTGTCCGGCAAACAACAACAAACTCTTGTCACCAGTTCAGCTGTGTTTGCTAATAAGCTTCACCAAAACTGGAGACAAGTGGTGCTGGGAAACTCTGGGAGCGCTTAAAGTGACTGTACCACCAGGCCCAGGCTGAAGCACTGGAGGCGGCCGACCCACCATTAGTGGGAAGAAACCCCAGCCCCTCCATGACCTGACTCCATTAGAATCAATGGAACCCTATCATAGAGGGGCTAGGGTTTCCTCCCACTAAGGGTGGGTCGGCCGCCTCCAGTGCTTTAGCCTGGGCCTGGTGGTACAGTCACTTAAAAGGCGTTATCCAATGTGATCCCTCCATACTGCCCCCCCCCCCCCCCTATTCCTTAGCATAGCTGGGATGCCCCTTCTCCCCTGAACACATTAAGGGTGCGTTCACACCTACAGGATCTGCAGCTGATTTTCTGCAGCAGGTTTCAGTTAAATAACTGAACACAACATCAAATCTGATGCTGTGCTCAGTTATTTAATTGAAATCTGCTGCAGAAAATCAGCTGCAGATCCTGTAGGTGTGAACGCACCATAAAGGGGTTATCCAGCGCTACAAAAACATGGCCACTTTCCCCCATCTCTTGTCTCTAGGGCAGGTGCGGTTTGCAATTAAGCTCCATTTACTTAAATGTAACTGAGTTTGAAACTTCACCCAATCTGGAGACAATAGAGGGGAAAAAGTGGCCATGTTTTTGTAGCGCTGGATAACCCCTTTAAATCTCCTACCTGTCTGGCAGCCAGTGGGCAGATCCCAGGAGGCAGCAGCAGCAGCAGAGCACACTAGCAGGAGGAGGGGGAGGGGCAGGAAGGATTTCCACCTGTACCTCTGGCCCCTCCTCCTCTCCAATGATTGGTGTTCAGGAGGCAAGGGGCGGGGCAGAGGGGTGAGCAGTGACCCAGCGTTAGTACATACTGTGGGCAGGGAGCGGGCGGGACAGTCCAGCAGCAGCTGATAAGTCAGGAAGCCGCCTCCAGAACTGTACAGGAACCGTGTACTTCCAGGACCTGCCATGATGTCACAGTCATGTGATCAGTCACATGGAGGAGGAGTCACATGATCAGGGGCTGCTGCTCAGTGTGTGCAGGACTCTGCTGTGCTGGATGAGCTGAAGTGATGTGTATGCAGCAGAGCTGTCTGTGTGTGATGTGTGTGGAGCAGAGCTGTGTATGTGTGTGTTATATATGCCTGCAGCAGAGCCCTGTGTGTAATGTACATGTATTTAAGCTGTATGTGTGTGTAATGTACATGTAGCTGAGCTGTATATGTGTAATGTACATGTAGCTGAGCTGTATGTGTGTAATGTACATGTAGCTGAGCTGTATATGTGTAATGTACATGTAGCTGAGCTGTATATGTGTAATGTACATGTAGCTGAGCTGTATGTGTGTAATGTACATGTAGCTGAGCTGTATATGTGTAATGTACATGTAGCTGAGCTGTATATGTGTAATGTACATGTAGCTGAGCTGTATGTGTGTAATGTACATGTAGCTGAGCTGTATGTGTGTAATGTACATGTAGCTGAGCTGTATATGTGTTATGTACATGTAGCTGAGCTGTATGTGTGTGTAATGTACATGTAGCTGAGCTGTATATATGTGTAATGTACATGTAGCTGAGCTGTATGTGTGTAATGTACATGTAGCTGAGCTGTATATGTGTAATGTACATGTAGCTGAGCTGTGTATGTGTAATGTACATGTAGCTGAGCTGTATATGTGTGTAATGTACATGTAGCTGAGCTGTATATGTGTGTAATGTACATGTAGCTGAGCTGTATATGTGTGTAATGTACATGTAGCTGAGCTGTATATGTGTGTAATGTACATGTAGCTGAGCTGTATATGTGTGTAATGTACATGTAGCTGAGCTGTATATGTGTGTAATGTACATGTAGGTGAGCTGTATATGTGTGTAATGTACATGTAGGTGAGCTGTATATGTGTAATGTACATGTAGCTGAGCTGTATATATGTGTAATGTACATGTAGCTGAGCTGTATGTGTGTAATGTACATGGAGCTGAGCTGTATGTGTGTAATGTACATGGAGCTGAGCTGTATGTGTGTAATGTACATGGAGCTGAGCTGTATGTGTGTAATGTACATGGAGCTGAGCTGTATGTGTGTAATGTACATGGAGCTGAGCTGTATGTGTGTAATGTACATGGAGCTGAGCTGTATGTGTGTAATGTACATGGAGCTGAGCTGTATGTGTGTAATGTACATGGAGCTGAGCTGTATGTGTGTAATGTACATGGAGCTGAGCTGTATGTGTGTAATGTACATGTAGCTGAGCTGTATGTGTGTAATGTACATGTAGCTGAGCTGTATATGTGTAATGTACATGTAGCTGAGCTGTATGTGTACACAGTAGGGCTGGGTTCACGCTACGTATATTTCAGTCAGTATTGTGGTCCTCATATTGCAACCAAAACCAGGAGTGGATTAAAAACACACAAAGGATCTGTTCACACAATGGTAAATTAAGTGGATGGCCGCCATATAACAGTAAATAACGGCCATTATTTCAATACAACAGCCATTCTAAAATAACAGCAAATATTGGCCATTAAATGGTGGCCATCCACTCAATTTCAACATTGTGTGATCAGATCCTTTCTGTGTTTTCAATCCACTCCTGGTTTTGGTTGCAATATGAGGACCACAATACTGACTGAAATATACGTAGTGTGAACCCAGCCTAGAGCTGTATATGTGTGATGTACATGTAGCTGAGCTGTATATATGTGTAATGTACATGTAGCTGAGCTGTATGTGTGTAATGTACATGTAGCTGAGCTGTATGTGTGTAATGTACATGTAGCTGAGCTGTATATGTGTGTAATGTACATGTAGCTGAGCTGTATGTGGGTAATGTACATGTAGCTGAGCTGTATGTGTGTAATGTACATGTAGCTGAGCTGTATGTGTGTAATGTACATGTAGCTGAGCTGTATGTGTGTAATGTACATGTAGCTGAGCTGTATATGTGTAATGTACATGTAGCTGAGCTGTATGTGTGTGTAATGTACATGTAGCTGAGCTGTATGTGTGTGTAATGTACATGTAGCTGAGCTGTATATGTGTGTAATGTACATGTAGCTGAGCTGTATGTGTGTGTAATGTACATGTAGCTGAGCTGTATATGTGTGTAATGTACATGTAGCTGAGCTGTATGTGTGTAATGTGCATGTAGCTGAGCTGTATGTGTGTAATGTACATGTAGCTGAGCTGTATGTGTACACAGTAGAGTTGTATGCGTGTAATGTACATATAACTGAGCTGTATGGGTACACAGTAGAGCTGTATGTGTCATGATTAAAAGGTGACGTTGGTCTGTGCCAATAATGTCGTTCATACGGTTATAGTAGTAACCATTCAGAATCCGTCTTAGTATGGACTATGTCACTTAGAATATACGTCATACTCTCGTGTGTCAGCTGTATTCATGCGCAAGCGCTATGTCTTTTACTCACATTGCGCATGACATTGAACTTAGAACAAAGAAAATCAGTAGATTTCAGTGCGCATGACAGAGGAATTTTGGAGAAGTGCGCTACCGAGCATGTATGATGACTTAGGTTTAAAAAGTGAATGTCAATGCACATGTCTACTGACTTAGGTTTGTGTACTGAAAGGAGTCAGTTGTCCGTTGTCAGGTCTTTGTACTTAGATTGCTAGTTGTAATGGAACGCTCCATTGCGCAAGTCAATAAACTTACATTGTGTAATTACATAGTTACATAGTTAATACGGTTGAAAAAAGACACATGTCCATCAAGTTCAACCAAGGAGGGGATGGATACAGGGAAGGGGGAGGGGTGATGCATTTATATTATTTTGCTCTAAGAACTTGTCTAGCCCTGTTTTGAAGCCCTCCACTGTTGTTGCTGTGACCAGATCCTGTGGTAGACTGTTCCACAGATTCACAGTTCTCATGGTAAAGAACGCTTGCCGCCTCCGGAGATTGAACCTTTTTTTCTCCAGGCGGAGGCAATGCCCCCTTGTCCTTTGAAGGGGTTTTACCTGGAACATCTTTTCCCCATATTTCTTGTAGGGGCCATTTATATATTTAAATAAATTAATCATATCTCCCCTTAAACGTCTCTTCTCCAGACTAAGGCCCCCTTCACACGTCCGGAAAATCTGTCCGGATTTCCTATCAGGAAATCCGGACGGATTTCCGGACTCATAGGCTAACATTGGACACGGACACCCTTCCGGATTTTTCCGGAAGGGTGTCCGTTCCGGAAAATAGGACCAGATTTTTTAGATCCTGTCCTATTTTCGTCCGGAAATCCGGCACGGACGCCCCCATAGAAGTCTATGGGAGCGCCGGAATCACGGGCATTTTCCTGATGTATATCAGGAAAGTGCCCGTGATTCCGGAATGGTAGAGAGCCAGGACCTCACCACGGGGCCGACCGCCGGCCCGCTCCGCTCGCCCGCCCGCAAGCTCCGCTCCGCTCCGATCGCCCGCCCGCTCCGCTCGCCCGCAAGCTCCGCTCGCCCGCCCGCCCGCAAGCTCCGCTCCGATCGCACCCCCGCCCCGCTCGCTCGCCCGCCCGCCCGCCCCGCTCGCCTGCACCCCCCCCCCCTCCCGGAAACTCACCACCGGCCCGCCGCATGCTCCGGACCTCCGACCGCTGCCGCCGCCCGGATCTCTGCACTGCACTCTGCCCGGACCTCAACCTTGCTCCCCGGACAGAGCAGGATCCAGGACAGGTGAGATTACCCCTTTAGGACTACTACTCCCACCATGCTCTGATGGAGTTGCCAGGCCATGATGGGAGTTGTAGTTCTGCAGCCTGTGGCCATCCAGGTTGCAGAAGTACAACTCCCATCATGGCTCTGCTGACAGGCCATGATGGGAGTTGTAGTTCTGCAGCCTGTGGCCATCCAGGTTGCAGAAGTACAACTCCCATCATGGCTCTGCTGGCAGGCCATGATGGGAGTTGTAGTTCTGCATCCTGTGGCCATCCAGGTTGCAGAAGTACAACTCCCATCATGGCTCTGCTGACAGGCCATGATGGGAGTTGCAGTTCTGCAGCCTGTGGCCATCCAGGTTGCAGAAGTACAACTCCCATCATGGCTCTGCTGGCAGGCCATGATGGGAGTTGTAGTTCTGCAGCCTGTGGCCATCCAGGTTGCAGAAGTACAACTCCCATCATGGCTCTGCTGACAGGCCATGATGGGAGTTGCAGTTCTGCAGCCTGTGGCCATCCAGGTTGCAGAAGTACAACTCCCATCATGGCTCTGCTGGCAGGCCATGATGGGAGTTGTAGTTCTGCAGCCTGTGGCCATCCAGGTACACTAGGGGCTGTGTGGGTACCTGTGATTTATGTTGGCATACTAGACCATCTCATCAGGAAATCCTGAAGGTTTTTCCTGATGGTTTCCTGATGGTTTCCTGATGGTAAAAACGGATTACTGTCAGGAAATCCTGATACTATCCTGATGACATTTGAGGTCTCCTGATCAGGATTTCCTGACAGTAAAAACTGACACGGACGTGTGAATGGGGCCTAAACAAATGTAATTCTTTTAATCTCTCCTCATAACTAAGACGCTCCATTCCCCTTATTAGTTTAGTTGCCCGTCTTTGTACCCTCTCCAGCTCTAGAACATCCTTTTCATGAATCGGGTTCCAAAACTGGACGGCATACTCCAGATGAGGCCGCACCAAAGCTTTATAAAGCGGTAATATTATATCCCTGTCCCGAGAGTCCAGGCTTGTTTTATACATGACAATATCCTGCTGGCCTTAGAAGCAGCTGACTGACATTGTGTGCTGTAGTCTATTATCTACAAGTACACCCAGATCCTTCTCCATCAGTGACTCTCCCAGAGTAACTCCCCCCAGGACATATGATGCATGTGGGTTATTAGTACCCAGGTGCATAACTTTACATTTATCCACATTGAACCTCATTTGCCAAGTGGACGCCCAAACACTCAGTGTGTCTAAGTCATCCTGTAACATCTGCACATCCTCCATAGACTGTACTGTACTACAAAGCTTGGTGTCATCTGCAAAGATAGAAACATTGCTGTTAATTCCATTCCATTCCAATTGCATAGAAAGAGAGTCCATTGCGCAGGTCACCGGACTTAGAGGCAAGAGGCTAAGTAAAAGATTACATCGGAGGGAGCCTCGGAGGAATAGAGTTGTCCAATGTCTGCGGGGCAATCGCTTAATAAATCAGTGTGATGTCTATCACTATATTTGTAAAGAGGCTGGGATAGAGGGAGGCGGTCACTAGTACAGTAATAGATAATAATTATCGCTACTAATTAGTAAATATCAAAATATAATCACAAACAGCATTTATCAGACATAAGAAACCTTTAAAGAGGATGTACCATCATGTACATCCTCTTTAATCTGACCCGTGGATAAAAGGGTGCTGTTACGGGCAAGCCGGTCTGTTTTTCGATCAGCGCCCCAGTTCCCATGTACGGTACCGGACCGGGGCTGAAGCACAGGAGGCAGGCCGGCCGCCCCTGTATGACGCGGCTCCATTGATTCTAACGGAGCCACGTCATAGAGGGGAGGGAATTCCCTCCCACATCATGGCAGGTCCTGGAAACCTCCTGTGCTTCAGCTCCGGCCCGGTACTAGTGCATAGAACGGCGCCGTACACTGGAACCGGGCCGCTGATTGAAAATCGGACCGCGGCACCATACCGTGCATACCGCCCATGACGGCGCCGTTCTATCCACGGGTCAGAATAAAGAGGATGTAACTGATGGTGCATCCTCTTTAAAGATTGGGTTGAATTGTCAAATAAAGGGGGTAAATGTATACCCCTCATTGAGCCCTTTTGGATTAAGACTCTCAAGACGGTAAATCCACTTCGCCTCTTCCTTCAGCAGGAGGTTGCTCAAATTTCCTCCTCTGGGACCTTAAGTTAATTTGCGAAGACCAAAGAAAGACACAGATCGAGCATCATTATTATGAACCTCGTTGACATGTTGTGCCACCGCAGTGTCTGTCCCAGTTTTGATGTTGCTCAGATGTGAACCAATCCTATCTTTGAACTCTTGAATTGTTTTCCCTATATAAATTTTTGGGCATGTGCAGATAGCAACATATATCAAACCTTTGCTCTTACTGGTTGTAACGCCTGGAGTAGTGGATCCACTGGGCCGACACTAGCGATGGCACAAAACCGCACCAGGGAATGGAGTCTAAGGGGCTGCTGGTATTCACCAGAGCCCGCCGCAAGGCGGGATGGGCTTGCTGCGGCAGGCGACCCCCAGGTCGCTACCCCTGGTTTGGTTGCTAGTGACAGCAGGCGAGGCGAGGCAGGAGCAGTAGGCAGGAGATGGTGCTGGCAGAGGTCTGTAGGCGTAGCCGCAGGTGTCAGGCTGAACACAGGAGCAATAGTGTGACAGACGAGCAGGAACAAGGACTGGGGACCAGGTAGCGGACAGGAATAAGGAACAAGGACTAGGGACCAGGTAGCGGACAGGAATCAGGAACAACCGGGAGCTGGGCCAAACGCTATGGGAAGCATGTAGAGGCTCCAACACCTGGGAGGGGGCAGGGCTGGAACTTATAGGGGACTGATTGACATACAAGCCAATTAGGAGCGCACTGCCCCTTTAAATCTGAGACAGCCGGCGCGCGCGCGCCCTAGGTGCAAGGGACGCGCGCGCCGGCCAGCACAGCGACTGGCAGGAGCGCGGTGAGGTGAGGCGTCCCCCGGGGCCGAAGCAACAGCAGCGCCGGGTCCCTGCATATGGACACCGGCTGCTGCAGAAGTGGGAGAGAGGGTGCGGCGGCGGTCCGGAGCACGGGACGCCGCCGTGGCCCTAACACAGGTGACATAATCGAAAAGTTTGATTACTCTTCCATTTGCTGGGTTAGTGAATTCTGTTCTTCTCGGTAAGAACCGGGTACAGTGGCCACACGGAGAGGTAACTTTAACGGTAAGAGTTCGTAGAGGATGTTGTGGGGTGGTAGAGAAGTGACTATGCACTAAAATGTCTTTCAAATTTCTACCTCTCCTGTAAGTAATGTTAGGGTATTCGTTAAGGACATCATGAAGGTCCTTATCCCCTCTAAGGACAGTCCAGTATTTGCGAAAAATTTTAGACATTTCTGTGGCACAGTTATCATATGTGCCGATGCACCTAATGACCTTCTTAAAGGGTGCATCAGCAGGTGGGTGAGCCGTACTCAGTAGGTCGTTTCTTGGTGTGCTTATTGCACGTTTAAAGGCTTGGTACCCTGAATCTCTCCCGTAGTTCTTTGCATTCTAACTCAAACCTATTATCATCTGAACAGTTCCTCCGGGCTCTAAGGTACTGTCCCGGCTTTGAGAGATTTAGGATGGCAACTGTTCCAGTGGAGTAAATTTTTGGTTGACGTGTCTTTGCGATAGATATTGGTTTCCATAATGTTGTCGTTATGAAGGTAGATTTCTAGGTCTAGGAAATTGATGCTTCTCCATCCTATCTCGCAGGTGAAGAGCATGTCGATTTAATTGTTATTGAGGAGTGCTACAAATTGTGTGAGTGTTGATAGGTTGCCTTCCCAAAATATTAGTATGTCATCTATGTAACAACCCCAAAAAAGGATATTTTTGGTAAAGGGGTCGTTACTTTCCGTAAAGACTATCTGATCCTCCCACCACCCAAGAAATAAGTTGGCAAAAGATGGTGCACATGTGGTCTCCATGGCTGTCCCTTTTATCAGTCTGTAGATGACATCATTACATTACATTACATTACAAAATTGTGAGTGAGAATGAATTGAAGCAGAGATTAAGTGAAGATATTGTGATTGTGATATTGTGTTCCCTGTGTGTTCAGAAAATGACTGACAGCTTCTAGACCCAGATCGTGGTTTATATTGCTATATAATGCTTCGACGTCCAGGCTAACCAGAATAGTGTGATCTGTGACAGTGACATCATGGAGTTTGGAAACCGTGTCCTTGGTGTCTCTCAAGTAAGAAGGTAAGTGGTGACAAAGGGTCGTAGGATCTGATCCGCATATTTGCTGCAACCTCGTGTCAGGTTGTTATTTCGGGGAACAATTGGTCTACCAGGGATGGGGTTAACTTTCTTGTGTACTTTTGGTAGTGTATAGAATGTCGCCATAGTTGGGTTGGCATCTTAAAGAACTTTAAATTTATTGTCGGTAATCTTTTTTTTTTTTTTTTTTTTTTTTTTTTTTTTTGCCTCCATCAGGAGGGTCTTCAACTCACATAAAAAATTGGGAGTGGGGTCTGTCTTCAAAATTTTGTATATTGTTCTATTGTTGAGGATTCTTAGAGTCATCTCCATGTATTTGGTTTTGTCCATGAGAACGATATTACCTCCTATATCAGAGCTTTTTATAACAAGTTCATTGTTATTTCTCAGTTCATCCATAGCCTCCCATTCAGCTTTTGATAGATTTTTAAAAGGACAGAGTGCAGCTATTGACTGTGATTGACAGATTAGACGGCGGGGTGCAGCGAGATGGGGGGAAGATAATTATTTCTGTTTTCTCCATGTTGAGCTCTAGAAAGTGGGAGGAGAAGGAAGAAAGATATGTACTACACTCTGGAATCCTGGATAGCAAAGAGGTGACAACCAGCCCAGAGGTAGATCTGAGTGTCATCAGCGTAGAGGTGGTACCTGAAGCTGTGGGATTCTATAATATGTCCCAGGCCAGAAGTATAGATGGAGAAGAGGAGAGGCCAGAGTACAGAGCCTTGGGGTACACCAACAGTTGTTCTCTTTCCTTTTTCCTCTCCATCTGGCCCAGACCTCCATGATGATTTATTTCAGTTGCAATTCATCTCTTCAGAACCTGCCAGACAAACATATGAGGCTCTGCACTTTTCCTTCAATTTCCTTCCCTTTTCCCCTCCTATAGGCTCCTATACAGTAGTAATTCCACTACCTGGTGTCAGGGAGTAGGTAGGTAAGTGTGTTTCCCCCTGTATGTTAGATACTCTGCTGTGCCCCAAATGGTAATAATGTCCAGTGTTGTGCCCCATAGTAATAATGCCTCCTGCTCTATTACCCCACATTGTAAAATGTCCCCCTGCTGTGTACCCTCTTATAGTAATAATGCCCCCTGCTGTGAATTATATAGTAATAATGCTCCCTGCTGTACCCTCCATATAGTAATAATGCACCCTCTGCTGTGCCTCCTATATAGTAATATTGCTTCTGCTGTACATACCATAGTAATAAAGTTCCCATCCTGCCTGCAATTAACCCAACCGCCATCCCCACACACACTACCCCACCTGCTTCTTCCCCCCGCTTCTCTCCCCTGTGCTTCTCCCCCATGCTTCTCCCCCCCATGTTTCTCTCCCCCCGTGCTTCTATCCCCCATGCCTCCTCACCTCCACGGTCCACCGAGCTTCACCTACTGCCCGCCCGTAGCGCCCGCCAAGCGTGCATGCGCCACGGCCCGCCGCAGCGGCCCCACGATCCCGGCCTCCGCTGATTGGATTGGAGCAGCACGTTCGGCGGGCAGTAGGTGAGGTGGCAGCAGCCGCAATCTGTGAGCCAGATGCAGCCATTAAAAGAGCCACATCTGCCTCGCAAGACCGGGGCTGAAGAGATCCGGGGCAGCAGGCATTTTATTTGGGGCACGAGCCCTGAATAAAACCGCCTACTGACGCCACTGCTGGGAGTTGTAGTTTCTGAGTGGACAACACTTTAATAAATGACTGTGTGCAGCAGGGTCATAGCTAGGATTCATGGGGCCTCATAGCAAAAAACTATGGGACCCCCTCCCCTACACACTATAATAGATATATATATATATACACACACACACACACACACACACATATACATACAAACTCGGTGATGTGGCCAAAAAAATATATCTTGTGGCCAGAGGCAAAATCCTGCGTGCAGCTACAACAGTGACTGGCAGAAGAGAAAGCCAATGTCTGCTTGTTCTGTCCATCCACTGTATTTAACTATAACAGCCTATTAGGAGCCTCATGGTTATATACATAAGTGCAGGAGCAGGCTACCTTCTGCTTAACCCCTTATTTACTGCAGTGTGTAAGTGACCCAGTGTTCTCTTACATGTTGCAACCCAAAAAAAAGGGTAAATACAGAAGACAATTAGCTCTCTACCTCACTACTCCTGCACTGATAACCCCTGACCTCTGCAGGAGCTCAGAGAACAGAGGTCAGAGGTTATCAGAGTAGTGAGGCAGAGAGCTAATTTTTAACCCTTTTTTTGTGTTGCAGCATGTAAGAGAACACTGTGTCACTTACCCACTGCAGTACAAAAGGAGTTAAGCAAAAGGACACAGGAGGCTCTTATCTTCCCTGTGCATCCCCGTGCCCCCTCCCTCCAAGGGCTCCATAGCAACCGACTTCCCTGCCTCTATGGAAGCTACGCCACTGGTGTGCAGAGTCTCCTGGTGGCTGCAGTCTGTGGGTGACAACCATCAGCCCTGAAGGTCCAGCAATACATCTGTCTACAGCAGCAGTTATCAGAAGATTGTCTCCTTACTGTACTAAAACTTCCAGCATATCCTGAGGGTTGCAGATTGTCAGTACATGATGGGTGTTGTAGTTGGGTCCTAGGTGCATTATACGCTGGATGCTTTGTGGGAGATAAGAATACAGAGTTCTGTGCAGGGAAGTGACCCCAGAACAGCACTAATAGGGGATAGAACAAAAACATCTACCCCTACCATATTATCACCATACTGTCACACTGTTATCATAATATGACCGTACCGTTGCACTGTTACCATATTATCACCATACCGTCACACTGAAACCAAATCCAGAAAACCAAGAATATTACCAATAATACCTGTATATATGAAAATCACCTCACCGTGACCAACACCACATAGTGACTATGGGGTCATTCGCACATCTGTAGAATTCAGTCCGTATGCAGTCAGTGTTCTGTGGACTGGACCTGGGGGCTGTGTCAGTACACTATCCCAAACCATACACTGACCCATTTAGACACCGATGGTACACAGGCTCTCCACACTAAATAAGTGATTATAGTGCAGTTAATACTGACCAAGCAATGATACTAGTTTATAGGAAGGAAATATTATTATCACCATACATATTACCGGCATACCAGTTTCTGACCAAATCCTGTATACTAAGACCAATAAAGTGTCATTTCCACTCACCGTAAATTCTCTTTAGTGTAGTCCAAGGCAGCAGCACATAAGGGGGATTTTTCCATCTCCCTGCAATTACAGGACAGATGATATCTATTAAGCAGGGCTATTCGTCCTGCCTATATAGCCTCCCCACTGATCCCTCCTCAGTGTGTGATTAGAAAGCTCTTGATAAAAAAAAAATGAAGAAAAAGTTATATTTATTTAGGGAGGGTAGTCTGTGCTGCTGCCTCGGACTACAGGAAAGAGAATTTATGGTGAGTTGAAATTACACTTTCCCTTAGTC
The DNA here is from genome assembly GCF_027789765.1 of Dendropsophus ebraccatus. Taxonomy (NCBI): domain Eukaryota; kingdom Metazoa; phylum Chordata; class Amphibia; order Anura; family Hylidae; genus Dendropsophus; species Dendropsophus ebraccatus. The sequence continues at coordinate 190,271,681 of NC_091456.1, read as the reverse complement.
CTCAGCAGCAGCACAAAAAAATAAATTGTCAACCTTCCTTGTGTCTTTTGTTCGATCCAAGTAGATTCAAGAGAGTGTAGCCTTGATTCTTCCTCATTGGAAGTGTCCGGAAAGAACACAGGCAACTCGATCTGTTGGTTAATGTTCGTAAACCTTAGGGGCAAAATTAGGCAGGGTTCTTAACAGAACTCGATCCTAGAGGAACACGGGGTTCTGAAGCTGCCAAAGCCTGTAGCTCACTCACTCTCTTAGCAGAGGTTATTGCCACTAAAAAGCATACTTTGAGTGACACAAATTTTATGTCCACAGACGACATGGGCTCAAATGGTGGTTTACATAGGTAATCCAGTATCAGGTTCAGATCCCACTTAGGGATTGGGTCTGTGAGTGGTCTCAGCCTCATTGTGGCTTTCAGGAATCTCTGAATCAGAGCATTCTGGGATAGACGAATGCCCCATAAAGCTGATAGGGCTGATACATGAACCTTTAGCGTACCTGGTTTTAATCCTTTATCAAACCCCTCTTAAAGGAAATCCAGAATAGTCTGGATAGAGGGAGTCTGGGAAGAGATTTAACTCCTCTTCCTGCACCATGTGTGAAACACTCTTTTTACCCTTAGATAGGTCCTATTGGCGGACGCTGATCTAGACTGCAGTAGGGTATTAATAACCACATCCGATTAATCAGAGCCCATTGGTAAAGGGCGGTCAATCTCCAGGCCGTTAGCTGAAGACAGGCTATGTCCTGACACCACCTGTCGTTCTGGGACAGTAGATGGGGAATGCGAGGAAGTTTCCAGTATTTCCCCTTGGCCATGGTCATCAGAATGGAGAACCAGGTTCTCCTGGGCCAAAACGGGCCTATATATATGACTGATACCTGGTCCATCCTCACCTTCTGCAAGACTTTGGGTATCATGGGAATGGGAGGAAGGATGTACCTAAATCGAAATTCCAGTGGAATGAGAGGGCGTCGTTTCCACGGTCTGTCTGACCTGAACAGGGAGCAGAACCGACTCACTTGGGCATTCTCCCGTGTGGCCATTAGGTCCACATACGGGTGACCCCATCTCCGAGTGATCTGGAGAAAGATGTTGTGGTTCAGAGACCATTCTCCAGGTATTGGCATGTTCCGACTCAGCTGGTCTGGTCTGCCAAAGTGTTGTGGCAACCTCTGATGTGGGCTGCTGACAACTGAAAAAGAATCTCCTCCGCCCACTGGAAAATTCTCCCCGCTTCCAGAAGAAGAGGTACTGATCGAGTGCCTCCCTGGCGATTGATGTACGAGACTTTCGTCATGTTGTCTGACATGATCTTGACCGATTTCCCTAGAATCTGAGAAGCGAAACTCAGTAGTGCATTGAGAACAGCCTTTAATTCTCTTAGATTGGAAGACAGGATTCTCTCTGTAGTAGACCAAGTCCCTTTCTTCCAGAAACCTCCTATATGGGCTCCCCAACCCGGGCTGGAAGCGTCCGTAGTTATAATCGTCCAATCTGGGGGGTCTAATGATCTCCCATTGGTCAGGGCAAGCCACCATGCTAGGGAGGATCTTGTCTCTAGGGAGACAACAACTTGCTGGTCTAGGCTGTCTGGGTCTCCGTTCCATTTCAACAAAATTTCTTGTTGAAGTGGTCTCATATGCCACTTTGCCCAATGCACAGCATCGCTGGCAGAGGTTATTAGACCCAAGACCCTCATAAGCTGACGTAAGGACACCAGGCGAAGGTATCTGATTTCGGATACCGCCTGTTTTTGCTTGGCAAGTCTCTCTGGAAGAAAAGACAAAGTCATGGTCTAGGTGTGTCTAGAATAAAGCCCAAGAAAAGCTTTATTTGGACAGGACGCAAATGAGACTTTTATTGATTGACCACCCACACCAATGACTGAATGAAGTCTAGGGTGGTGGAAATTTCTTCTGTGTCCTGTTACACCGCCACCACCGACGCTCCCCCCCCCCCCCCCCAGCGCGACTCACAGCTGACCGTGCCGCACAGCTGCCGGACTCAATTAACTCATAATGGCCACTGTGCGGCACTGTCAGCTGTGAGCCGCGCTGGGGGGGAGCTTCGATGGTGGGGGCGGTGCCGGCGGGGTTACAGGACACAGGAGGTAGATGGCGACTCTGCGGCACTGTCACCTGCTCGCCGGGTGGGAGGTGACAGATGTTGTCAGCGGTGCCTGCAGGGGGAACAGGATTGTATACGGGGGTGGGGGGGCGTACATGACTGTATCCACCGGGTGGGCGATCGCACATCACTGTATAACCCAAACGAGGTGGATGGGAGTTGGGGCGGTCGTACATGACTGTATACGGGGGGGGGGGGGGGGGGGGACATGACTGTATGTGTATGACCTGCTTTACCCTGTTGCTCTCTGTACAGCTGTCAGTACGGTTAGAGCTGCAAGTCCCAGCAGACCCGATGGTCATACACACTGGCCTGATATGTGTATCACCATCGGGTGCGCTGGGACTTGTAGTTCTAATAGTACTGACAACTGTACAGAGAGAGAGGCAGAGTGAAGCAGGACCAATCGCAGAGCTTGGGGAGGTAGGAGAGGCGTGCCAAGCAGGGAGGGAGTGCCTGGGAGCCCAAGGAGCGCCCCAGATCATGACATGCCGGCCTACGTGTCGACCCCCAAATGGCGCCCGGGGCTGTAAGATGGTCTTGACGAACCCGGAAGTAAGCCACTTCCGGTGGCCAGCGGGACCAGGAAAAGTGGGGAAAGGACCTGGAATTGGCTACCAATGTATATTATGAAGTTATATAACTTTGCATGTGGGGAGGGAATGAGGGGAAATGTTTTTCACTGCACTACCCCTTTAAGGCAAATCGGTCTGAAACGTACCTGCTCCATTAGGGATAGAAGTGAGTCAGTCTTCCCCCCCCCCCCCCCACCGGCAGGGTCCTGGCGTCATAAGGTGGATTTCTGATTACTGCTGGACTGTCCCTGTCCTCGGCCACGCTGTCGCTGAGAAGATCCTCTGCCTGATCCTTTTGGAATAAGATCCCTCTGGTTTGGAGGAATATGTGCTCCTGTTGAACAAAAGGAATAATTCCTATTCCTCTTATAGGCCAGGGGAAGAGATTTCCCTTTCTTCTAGGCCATGCCTTCCATAAGGGTGTCTAATTCTGGCCCAAACAGCCTATCTGGGCAGAATTGCATGGAGCATAGGGAATTCTTCGAGTGCATGTCCGCACCCCAAGGCTTCAGCCATAGTGCTCTTCTTGCCGCTGTTGACAGTACCATAGACCTTGCTCCAAAACGCACCTGTTGGATTGAGCATCACACAGAAAATCAGAGGCAAGGGCTATACGCTTAAAGGTTTTAAGGATATCATCCCTAGAACCCCGCGGTCGATATCTTCCTCCATCCGGAGGAGCCATGCCCTTAGGTTTTTAGCCATAATTTGTGCAGATGCAGCGGTTTTCACCTGAGCAGAAGCAGCAATGTAACCTCTCCTTAAGGCAGTCTCAATTTTGCGTTCCATCGGGTCCGCAAAATTAGACCCATCCTCACTGGGGACTACGGTTCTCTTAAAGAGCCGCAAAACAGCGTAATCCACCTTGGGTGGGTTTCCCCATACCTTATCCTGCTCGGGATCAACCACAAACATGGTCTTAGGCTGCATTCACACGTTCAGTGATTTTCCCGATCCATGACTGTGGTCCGGCAGCTACCTCCGTGATCCGTGCAAAACAGTCCGTTTTGCATCCGTTTTGTATCCGTGTCCGTCTTACAGCATTTTAAATGACATTGATTACATCACATCCGTGTTTTTCACGGATGAACACGGATGTCACATCCGTGTACATCCGTGAAAAACACAGATCTCATTGATTTCTATGGGGAATCCTTTCCGTGCATCCGTTCCGAGTAATGACATGACCTATTTTTAACGGATCGCGGATCTGTGAAATCACGGAAAATCTGAATAGCCCCATAGAAAGCTATGGGCTGTAAAATTGTCCGTGCACACAGATCCGTGAGCACAGACAATTTCCCGGAACGTGTGAATGCAGCCTTAAATTTTCTGGGAGCTTTTCTGTTGCCTTCCACTCATTAACCATTAACCTCTTAATAACAGGATCAATTTTAAAGGTTCTCACCTTCTTTGCAACGCCTTCATCATTCTCAACTTCAGCCTGTACATAATTCTCACTTCCCATAGATCTGAGTAACCTGT